>NC_134083.1:79415156-80813656 GCF_000715075.1 Nicotiana tabacum
TTCTTAATTAAATCATAATTATTGTATGTTTGTTGTCTTATAGTTTTATATTAATTGTTGCATTTATCGGGAGAATTTCAAATTAATGTGTTGGAGGAGCGGGTTGCACACCGCAACAGAATTGAGTTAAAAGTCAATATTGGAGGATCGGGTTGCACGCCGCAACAGACTTATTAAAAAGTCAATATTGGAGGATCGGGTTGCACGCCGCAACAGACTTATTAAAAAGTCAATATTGGAGGATCGGATTGCACGCCGCAACAGACTTATTAAAAAGTCAATATATATATATATATATATATATATATATATATATATATATACACACACACACATACTTGATTGAAATAAATACATGACAGACTTGATTAAAAATGAATATAATGGAGGAGCGGGTTGCACGCCGCAACAGAACCGAATGTGAATATATTGTGAGAGCGGGTTGCACGCTGCAACAGAATTGAATGTGAATATATTGTGAGAGCGGGTTGCACACTGCAACAGAATTAATGGAAATGATAATTGGTTATGACTGCTGAGTTGGCTTCAATTATTATAAATGAGTTACCTGATTTATTTCTATTATTGTTGTTGTTACTAATATTGCGTACAAGTAATGTAAGTGACTCGCCTTAGCCTCGTCACTATTTCGTCGAGGTTAGGCTCAACACTTACCAGTACATGGGGTCGGTTGTACTGATACTGCACTTCTTGTTCAGATTTTGGAGTTGGTCCCAGCGGCGTACCGTAGACTTGCTCGGATTTCATCTACCAGAGGAGACTTGAGGTATAACTGCATGGCGTCCGCAGTTCTGAAGTCCCTATCTATTTTACTTTAGCTGTGTGTTTATTTTCTGACAGCTTTATTTTATTCAGACCTTTATTTGTATTTATTCTAGAAGCTCGTGCACTTGTGACACCTATTATGTGATGGTATTTAGACAGCCCTAGGTTACATAGGTCTCACAAGTCACGAGCAAGCTTAGTAGAGTCTGAAGGATCGCTACGGAGACGTCTGTACTTATCTCTCAGAAGCTATGAAGTTTTGGAACAATATCACTTCTTTCTTATTCTATCGTGCGATTTTATTCTATCATCGATGATTGAACCATTCTACTATTATTGTCTCGCAGATGGTGAGAATACGTAATACCTCTACCGATGGACAGGGACTAGAACCCCTGGTAGCAACTATGGCCAGGGGTAGAGGTTGAGGTCGTGCCAGAGGCCGAGGTAGAGCTCAGTCTAGAGCTCGAGCAGCTGCACCTGTTATAGAATCTCAGGTGGATCTTCAGAAGGAAGTTCCAGTTCAGAATGTACCAGTTGGACCAGTTCAGGTCCCGTAAGGATTCATAGCCACTCCTTCAGGATGCTCTAGTCCGTTTGGTAAGTCTTATGGAGGGCGTGGCTCAGAATGGTACATTTCTAGTGGCACCAGCCGTCTCACATGCTGGGGGAGGAGTACAAACTCCCACTACTCGCGCTCCGGAGCAGATGGCTCCCCAGAATTAGGCTCCAGCAGCCCCGCTAGTTGGGATAGTTCAGCCGGTTGTTGCGGTACAGACCGGTGATAGGCTCGCCATGTCTTTTGAGGCCTTATTGAGATTGGATGAGTTCACTAAGTTCTTTCCAGTTCACTTCAGTGGTACACCTTCTGAGGACTCACAAGATTATCTTGAACGCTGCGATGAGGTGCTGCGGAACATGGGTATAGTTAAGACCAATGGAGTTGATTTTGCTATATTCCAGATGACGGGTTCCGCCAAGAGGTGGTGAAGAGATTATACATTGACCCAACCAGTCGGATCACCTGCACTTACCTGGGAGCAGTTCTCTAAGCTTTTTATAGAGAAGTTCCTCCCTATCACACTGAGAGAGGAATTCTGCAAGCAATTTGAGCGTCTACAGCAGGGCAGTATGACTGTTACTCAGTATAAGTCCCATTTTGTGGATTTGGCCCATCACGCTCTCCTTTTACTACCTACGGAGGGAGAGAGAGTGAGGAGGTTTATTGAGGGACTCACTCACCCTATCAGACTTCAGATGGCCAAGGAGACCGGAAGTGAGATTTCTTTTCAGGCGGCTGCTAATGTCGCAAGGAGGATCGAGATAGTTCTTGCACAGGAAAGAGGGTAGAGGTCCAATAAGAGGCCTCGTCAGTTTGGTGGTTTCAGTGGTGCCTCGTCTAGAGGCAGGGTAATTTTGGTAGGGGTCATCCTCCCAAACCGTTTCATTCAGCACTTCATGTATCTCCCGGTGCTTCAGGGAGTCAGGGTCCTATTATGCCTTGCTCTGGGCAGCCAGTATTCAGTGCACATTCAGCTCCTATCAGTGCACCACCACTCCAAAGTTACTACAGCGGTTATCCGGCCCATCTGGGTCAACTTCAGCTTCAGCAGCCACGACATCAGGATGGGTGTTATGAGTGTGGTAACATTGGTCACATCAGGAGGTATTGCCCTAGATTGGCGAGTAACAGATCTCGGCAAGATTCTCGTGCCATCATACCGGCACTGGTTGCTTCACCGCCTACTCAACTAGTTAGAGGTAGGGGTCTGGCAGCTAGAGGTGGATGTCAGGCTATTAGACGTGGAGGTCAGGCCATTAGAGGTGGAGGTCAGACCATTAGAGGTGGAGGCCAGCCAGTTAGAGGTCATCCCAAGGATGCAGTTCAGAGTGGTGGGGCCCAACCCCGATTTTATGCTTTTCCAGCTAGGCCTGAGGCCGAGTCATCTGATGCTGTGATCACAAGTATTATTCCAATTTACCATAGAGATGCTTCAGTACTATTTGATCCAGGATCTACTTATTCCTATGTGTCCTCCTATTTTGCTTCATATTTGGTTGTGCCTTGTGATTCTCTGAGTGCTTCTGTGTGTGTATCTACACCGGTGGGAAACTCTATTATAGTAGATCATGTCTATCATTCGTGTGTGGTTACTATTAGTAATCTTGAGACTAGTGTGGATCTTCTACGTCTTGATATGGTAGATTTTGATGTCATCTTGGGTATGGATTGGTTGTCTCCTTATCATGCTATATTGGACTGTCATGCCAAGACAGTGAACCTAGCTATGTCGGGGTTACCTTGGTTAGAGTGGAAAGGAACTCTTGGCCATTCTGCCAGCAGGATTATTTCTTATATGAAAGCTGGGTGTATGGTAGAGAAAGGGTGTCTAGCCTATTTGGCTTATATTCGCGATCCCAGTGCGGATGTCCCTTCTATGGACTCAATACCAGTTGTTCGTGAATTTTCAGAAGTATTTCCTGCAGATCTGCCGGGGATGCCACCCGACAGAGATATTGACTTCTGTATTGATCTGGCTCCGGGCACTCAGCCCATTTCTATTCCACCATACTGTATGGCCCCGCCAGAGTTAAAAGAATTCAAAGAGCAGTTACAAGACTTGCTTGATCAGGGATTCATTAGACCCAGTGTCTCGCCCTGGGGTGCACCAGTATTATTTGTAAAGAAGAAAGATGACTCGATGCGGATGTGTATAGACTATCGGTAGTTGAACAAGGCTACTATTAAAAATAAATATCTGCTGCCAAGAATTGATGAGTTATTTGATCAGCTTCAGGGTGCCAAGGTATTTTCGAAGATTGATTTGAGATCTGGTTACCATCAGTTGATGGTTAGGGCATCTGATGTCCCTAAGATAGATTTTCGGACTCGTGGGCATTACGAGTTCCTAGTGATGTCATTTGGGTTGACAAATGCTCTAGCAGCATTTATGGATTTGATGAATTGGGTGTTCAAGCCTTATTTGGATTCTTTTCTGGTTGTATTCATTGATGATATCTTGATTTACTCCAGCAGTCGAGAGGAGCATGAGCAGCTTCTTCGAAGTGTGCTTCACACCTTGAAGAATATCAGTTATATGCCAAATTTTCAAAATGTGAGTTTTGGTTAGAATCAGTTGCCTTTTTGGGACATGTTGTATCGGCAAAAGGCATAAAGGTGGATCCTAAGAAGATTGAGGCTGTTTAGAATTGGCCTAGACCTACTTCGGTTACAGAAATCCGGAGTTTCCTGGGTTTGGCAGGTTATTATCATCGGTTCGTGGAAGGGTTTTCATCTATAGCAAGCACATTGACAAGACTAACCTAGAAGAGTGTCCCATTTAGATGGTCAGACGAATGTGAGTTGAGATTTCAGAAGCTCAAGACCGCTTTGACTACGGCGCCAGTGTTAGTATTACCCACATATTCAGGATCGTATATGGTATATTGTGACGCATATCTTTTTGGGCTTGGTGCAGTATTAATGCAAGATGGCAAGGTAATTCCATATGCGTCGCAACAGTTAAAAGTTCACGAGAAGAATTATCATGTTCATGACTTAGAATTGGCAGCCATTATTTATGCGCTGAAGATTTGGAGGCATTACCTATACGATGTCTCGTGTGAGGTATTTACTGATCATCGTAGCCTCCAGTATCTGTTCAAACAAAGGGATCTTAATTTGAGGCAAAGAATATGGATGGAGTTGTTGAAAGACTATGATATCAACATTTTGTATCACCCCGGAAAGGCCAATGTGGTGGCCGATGCCTTGAGTAGAAAGGCTGTGAGTATGGGCAGTCTTGAGTATATTCCGGTTGGTGAGAGGCCATTAGCTGCATATGTTTAGACTTTGGCTAATCAGTTTGTGAGGTTAGATGTTTCGGAACCCAGTTGGGTTCTAGCTTGCACAGTCGCTTGATCTTCTTTATATGAGCGCATCAGAGAGAGGCAGTATGATGATCCTCATTTACTTGTCCTTAAGGACATGGTGCGACACGGTGATGCCAAACAGGTTACTGTAGGGGAAGATAGTGTTCTGCGAATGGAGGGCCGTATTTGTGTGCCTAATGTGGATGGGCTTCGTGAATTAATTCTTGAAGAGGCACACAGTTCCAGGTATTCTATTCATCCAGGTACCGCTAAAATGTATCAAGATTTGCGGAAACATTATTGGTGGAGGAGAATGAAAAAGGATATATTTGCACATGTAGCTCGGTGTCTGAATTGTCAGTAAGTTAAGTACGAGCATCAGAGACCTGGTGGTTTGCTTCAGAAGTTAGAAATTCCTGAGTGGAAGTGGGAGCGTATCACTATGGATTTTGTTGTTGGGCTCCCACGGACTCAGAGAAAATTTGACGCAGTTTGGGTCATTGTGGACAGGTTGACCAAGTCAGCCCATTTCATTCCAGTGGCAGTTACCTATTCTTCAAAGAGGTTAGCTGAATTTTACATTCGTGAGATTTCCCGCCTTCACGGTCTGCCCGTGTCTATTATTTCAGATCGAGGTACGCAGTTTACCTCACATTTCTGGATGGTTGTACAATGTGAGTTAGGCACGCGGATGGAATTGAGTACATCATTTCATCCATAGACAGACGGACAGTCAGAGCGCACTATTCAGATATTGGAAGATATGCTTTGCGCTTGTGTTATAGACTTTGGAGTTTCTTGGGATCATTCTTGCCACTTGCGGAGTTTGCTTATAATACTAGCGACCAGTCGAGCATTCAGATGGCTCCATATGAGGCATTATATGGAAGGCGATGCCGATCGCCAGTTGGTTGGTTTGAACCGGGAGAGGCTCGATTGTTGGGTACCGATTTGGTACAGGATGCCTTGGATAAGGTCAAGATTATTCAGGATCGACTTCGCACAGCTCAATCTAGGCAAAAGAGTTATGCCGACCATAAAGTTCGTGATATTGCATTCATGGTTTGAGAAAGAATATTGCTCCGGGTTTCACCTATGAAAGGTGTAATGAGGTTCGGAAAGAAGGGCAAGTTGAGTCCTAGGTATATCGGACCCTTTGAAATTCTTGAAATGGTGGGTGAAGTAGCCTACAGGCTTGTATTACCACCTAGTTTATCAGCGGTTCATCCGGTGTTCCATGTCTCTATGCTCCTAAAATATCATGGTGATCCGTCCCATGTGTTAGATTTCAGTTCAGTCCAATTGGACAAAGATTTGACTTACGAGGAAGAGCCGGTGGCTATTCTAGCCCGGCAAGTCCGACATTTGAGGTCTAAGAGTTATCCTTTAGTTCGGGTATAATGGAGAGGTCAGCCGGTAGAGGCATCTACCTGGGAGTCCGAGTCAGACATGCGGAGTAAATATCCACACTTATTCACCAGCTCAGGTATTTTTTTTCTAATTCCGTTCGAGGACGAACGATTGTTTTAGAGGTGGAGAATGTGATGACCCAAAATTTCATCTTTAAATTTAATAAGTAATTATGTATTTTAAGACCTCGAAAAGAACCATTTATCATTCCTCGACTTGCGTGCACAGTCCGTATAATTTTCCGGAAAGCTTTTATGTGAAAAATGGATTAAAATATGAAATAGAGCTTTACAACTTAACTAAGTTGACTTTGGTCAACATTTTGATAATTCCGGTAGGTCCGTATCGTGATTTGGGACTTGGGCGTATGCCCGGAATCGAATTCCGAGGTCCCTAGCTCAAGATATGAAATTTTGATAAAACAAATTAAAAGCTTGAAAGCTTCTTGATTTCTAAGAAATTACTGATGTTGGATTTATTGACCTCGGGTCCGTATTTTGGTTCTGGAGCTCGGTATAGGTCCACTACAATATTTATGACTTGTCTGCTGAATTTGGTGGGAATCGGAGTTGATTTGATGTGATTCGGACGTCCGGTTGAAAAAATATAAGTTTTAAAGTTTTCTTGAAAACTTCCTTTGATTTGGTGTCTGATTCATAGTTTTAGGTGTTATTTTGGCGATTTGATCGCGCGAGCAAGTTCGTATGATATTTTAGAACTTGTGTGCATGTTTGGTTTGGAACCCCGAGGGCTCGGGTGAGTTTCGGATAGGCTACGGGATGATTTGGACTTTAAAAATCTGGTATTTTGCTGCAAGAGGTATTCTGGCATGTCCTTCTTCGCATTCGCGAAGGTACTCTCGCGAACGTGAAGAGTAAACTGGGTAGCTAAAGTTTTCTTCTTCGCGAACGCGAAGCGATGGGGGTATTACCCTTCGCAAATGTGACAAGCTCCTCACGAACGCGTAGTGTTAGGCACACTTGGGGGAGGGTTGATCATTCCTTCATCGCAAACGCGAGCAATGCCTCGCGAACGCGAAGGCCAGGGGGAAGCCTTCGCGAACGCGAAGGAGGACTCGTGAACGCGAAAGCCATGGGCTGCTACTCATCGCGAACGCGATAGGCCCTTCGCGAACGCGATGAAGGACTGACCCCTGTGACTTAAAATAGAACCAAAACGGGATTTTTCTCATTTTTCACAAACCCTCAATTATAACTCGTCTTAGGGACGATTTCAAAGGAGTTTTTCACGATTTCGAACTGGGTAAGTGTTCTTTATTATATAGTGATTGTATTTCATAAATCTAAGCCTATATTCATCATTTATTTCGGATTTAGATGGAAGAAATAAGAATTTTTGTAAAACTTTCCAAAAAAAAAATATTAAGATTTGAAGGTCTATTTGATATCGAAATTGGACAAATTTTGTATGGTTGAACTCGTATCGGAACGGATGTTCGGATTTCATGAGTTTTTTCGGGATTTGAGACGTGGGTCCCACTATCGAATATTTTAATGAATTTCGTATTTTTATCCGGAAAATTTGTAAATCCATATGGAATTAATTCCTATGATTCGTATTGAATATATCGAATTATTTGTGAATAGATTTGAAGTTTTCGGTGGCAAATTGAAAAGGAAAAGTTGTGGTTGAATAATTGATTGAAATTTGCAAAGCGAGTTAAGTGTCGGGGTTAACCTTGACTTGAGGGAATAGAACCCTTAAATTATTTGTTATGTGAAATGCATGTGAACGACGTATAGGTGAGGTGACAAGTGTCTATACATCGTCAAATTGACTGTTTTCCTACTTACTTGAAAAATCATAAATTATTTTAAATCATGAATTAATTGTTATAATAATTATTTCTCTCCTATTCTTTGTCAAACATTAATCCTTGAATTCTTGCATTAATTGTTACATGCTATTTGAATTATATGTCTTAATTGTTATTTGACATTTAGCATATTAAATATTAAACTGTCTATTTTCTCCCTGATTTCCATAATAAATTGTTATTTGTCATTGTTTGTTTCATAATTAAATCATAATTATTGTATACTTCTTGTCTTATAGTTTTATATTAATTGTTGCATTTATCGGGAGAATTTCCTCTATAAGAATTGGTAAACGAATGTGTTGGAGGAGCAGGTTGCACGCTGCAACAGAATTGATTGAAATGGATAAATATTGGAGGATCGGGTTGCACGCTTGTCACGACCCAAAATCCCACTAGTCGTGATGGCACCTAACCCAACCCGTTAGGTAAGCCAATTTCCATCTATCCAATTCCAATGAAATTAATTAAAAGAAAATATCTAAAACCAATACATCTCCCCAAGAACTGGTAATACAAATCATGAGCTTCTAAGAATAGAGTATACAAATAGAAAATGAAATAATACGTAGTTTGTTTGAATAATACATAAACAGAGCTTTTATAAATCTAAGGCTACCCTGAACTAGAGGCAGCTACAACAGGAACGCAGGTACATCTTCAGATCTCGCAACCATCGAGCATAGCAACAACGGCAACCAATATCTGCACGCAATATGCAGAAGTATAGTATCAGTACAACCGACCCCATGTACTGAGTAAGTAACAAACCTAGCCGTAGGTTGAAAGTAGTGACGAGCTTCTACCAAGGTCAGAGTCCAACTTCCAATAACCAACAATAGTTCATAACAATATTAAACAAGTAATACCAGAAGTATCTCAAGAATAAAGGCTCAGCTAAATCATGACTTCTGAAAATAGTTCTGTCTTTCAAGTACATCAATGAAAACCCGAATCGTATACCGAAGATTACAAAAAATATGAATAAGTTTGAAAACAGTAATTTTTTAAAAATCCTTTCAGTGATAAATAAAATATCTCATTTTCTTTCCCAAATAACTAGTGTAAAATAAATACATCACTATGCCCATCTGTCAACATGTGAGAGAAATCATGAATAATGTGATACCGTACAGTATGAGGAAAACACATCTCTATGCATATATGTCATGTGTACATGTCAATGCAATGTATCTCAGAGATTGCACTCATGTACTCGCACTCTCAGAGTACTCAATCTCATTATCTCGCATTCTCTCTCACTGTGCTCAACACACTCAATCACTCAGCGCTATACAATACCTACTGCGGCGTGCAGCCCGATCCCTGTTTATAGTCGACTACGCTCACTGGGGGTGTACAGACTCATGAGGGGCTCCGACAGCCCCAGCGATATAAGCACGGACAACTCACGTGCTATAATATCATATCTGGATCCGCACGGACAACTCACGTGCTGCACGGCCAACTCATGTGCTATAAAAATATCTGGATCCGCACGGCCAACTCACGTGCTATAATAATATCTGGATCGCATGGCCAACTCACATGCAATAGTATAATATATAGATTCGCACAGCCAACTCACGTGAAATAGTATAATATATAGATCCGCACGGCCAACTCACGTGCAATAGTATAATATATATATAAAGCCAATATGGCCTACTGCGGCGTGCAGGCCGATCCCAAAAATATCCTCACAATCAGGCCCTTGGCCTCCCTCAGTCATCAATCTCTCCAGTCTCTCTTTTATGGGCTCACAATGTCATGAGAATAGCCCAATAGGATGATATGATGTATCAATAAATAACAACAAAGACTAAGATATGATATGCAATGAAATGAATATGACTGAGTATGAATTTTCAATTTAAAATAAATATTTCACAACAATATGACCTCTGTGGGTCCTAATAATACTGGCACATAGTCTCAACATGATTTTTAATATGCTTTTCAGCTCAATTTCTTTAACTCATAAAATCGCATGGAAAATGCCAAGATCATTTAACTATAAAATTCCACAGAAACAATTATGTCACAATTTCAATAGTGCACGCCCACACGCCCATCACCTAGCATGTGCATCACCTCCCAACAATTCACGAAATACATATATTCAGGTTTCATACCCTCAACTCCGAGATTAGAAGAGTTACTTACCTCGAACAAGCATTTTCCAATGTCGAGCAAGCTAAGCAATGCTCCAAAAATTCCATTCTGCGCGTATCGACTTCCAAACGGCTAGAATCTAGTCACAATTAATTTGATTCAGCCCACAAAAATTATAGGAATTAATTCCATATCAAAACACTAATATTTTCCAAAAATCCGAAATTACGCCCTAAAATTCACCTATGGGGCTCATATCTCGGAATCCGATAAAAGTTATAAAATCCGGAAGCCCATTCAACCACGAGTCTAACCATACTAATTTTACCAAAATCCGACCTCAACTCGACCTCCAAATCTTCAAATCTTATTTTTAAATCCCTAAGTTCAAACCCCTGATTTACACCTCAAAAATATGTAATCTAGTCGGATTATTCGACGATAATTCAATATTATGGAGTAGAAATGATCACAAGTGACTTACCTCAAGTTTCCCTTGAATTCTCGCTCAAAATTGCCCCAAAAACCGTGCTTGAAGGTGCAAAAATGGCAAAACTCGGAACCCCCTCTGTTTTTAACATTCTGTCCAGGATTTTCGCATCCGCGGTGATTTCTTCGCACCTGCAATCTTCGCATCCGCGGTGATTTCTTCGCACCTGCGGTCTTCGAATCCGTGGTGATTTCTTCGCACCTACGGTCTTTGAATCCGCGGTGATTTCTTCGCACCTGCGGTCTTCGCATACGCGGTGATTTCTTCGCACCTGCGGTCTTCGCATCCGCAGTGATTTCGTCGCACCTGCGGACTTCGCACCCGCGATGACTGTTTTCACACCCGCGATAACTGTTTTCGCACCCGCGGTGATTTTTTTTGCACCTGTGGTGCCTGAACAGCCCATGCATTTTCGCTTCTGCGAATCATTCCTCGCATCTGCGAGCTCGCACCTGCGGCCCTTTTTCGCGCAGGTGCGATCACACCAGCAGCCCAGCTGCTTCAACTCCTCCTCCAAATCCAAATTCGATCCGTTAAACATCCAAAACTCACCCGAGGCCCTCGGGACCCCGTCCGAACATACAAACAAGTTTCATAACATAACATGGACCTACTCGAGGCCTTAAATCATATCAAACAATATCAAAACGACGAATAGCACCTCAAATCAAAATCTATGGACTTTGAACTTTCAAATTCTACATCTTGTGCCGAAACATATCAAATCAATTCGGAATGACTTCAAATTTTGCACACAAATCATAAATAACATAACGAAGCTATCAAATTTTTAGAATAATATTTTGACCCCGATATCAAAAAGTCAACCCCCCGGTCAAACTTTTCAAAATTAAATTTTTGGCATTTCAAGCCTAATTCCACAACGACTTTCAAATAATTTTACGGACACGCTCCTAAGTCCGAAATCACCATACGGAGCTATTGAAATCATCAAAATTAAATTCCGAAGTCGTTTACTCATAAGTCAATATCCGGTCAACTATTTCAACTTAAGCTTCCAACATGAAAATTCATCCTTCCAAGCTAACTCTGAAATACCTTAAAACCAAAACCGATAATTCACACAAGTCATAATACCTCGTAGGAAGTTATTCAAGACTTTAAATAGTTGAAAGGAGCGTAAATGCTCAAAAAGACCGGTCGGGTCGTTACAATCTCCCCCACTTAAATATACGTTCGTCCTCGAACGTGCCATGAATTGTTTTCAAGCCACCAAATCACTATTCCATCTTATCACGCACGTACCCGGGGGTGAATCTACGTCACCCTATTCCATATGAGCTGGACAACACAATACAACTGAAAATCCTTAATTTAACCTTAGCCCAAAAACCTTGGAATTCAATTCCCAACTTTCAAATTTTCTTTTCAAGACACGAATCTTACATTTACACCCTGTATGAGTCTGAACAAGCTACATCGAGCCATAACTATAATCACGGATACAATTTACCCAGAATATTAGACAACTTGCCCGCTCGTAGCACCATTCATGATCACAGTTACTACTTCAAACCAACCAAGTACTAGCATCAAACCCCATATCGAACAAAACCTCATCCCCACACCTTCGTACACTGTTGATAATAAAAGAAACACGCAGAATCTCGTAACCCCTTATCAGATCAACAGGTCACGGAGATCTCTCGCCCCAACCAGAACCATAATCACTTTCTGAGCCGACTTTCAATATTATACTCCCGAATATACCAAAATTAAATCTGATAGTACCTATTCCAGGTCCAATGACCTTATATTACTAAACACAACTGTTCCATAGACATGCCTCACCAATATAACTCAGAGCCATAACTCGTGCCATCCGCGCACTAATACGCAACAATTCAAATGTACCCAGTCATGGAAAATGACTCAAATGAGAGAACTGCCCCGCCAGATTAACAAGTACCGCCACAACGAAACGCTGAATATTCATCACACTGTAGAACCATCACCTGATTCTAACACAAGGTTCATACCTTAACATAACTCCGCTGCAATACGTGACCCCATCCAAACGCTAGTCCATAATATATACCTCGAGCCACCCCACTCAAAATCAATAACCACATAGAGGCAAATGACAAAAATGCCACACAAAACCTGAAAGAACATAAACATTACGCAATCGATCATGCAATACCCAAATGCTCATCACGCTCAAATTCCGTTATAAAGCTCAAATAGAACCGCACCATTTGTGCACTCCTCGTAGCATAAAGGAGTAACTCACAGATCATTTAAGAACACGAATAAGTTCAACATCAACCGAGTGATACATCCCTCAGCAATAGCAGTATGGAACCAAACATTCCGACTCGGTGTAGAATACATATCTTAATTGGACCTACCAATGGAACCGCAAATCAACTCGGGTTACCCATAAATAGATAAAAATCCATCCGAAAATCCATAATGACTGAATCATAATACATTCTATCATCTGGTTAGCTCCGGTCACAACTTCACAGTCCACAACCATGAAATAATTTGCTCCTGAGAACTCCCAAATCTCCAAATCCATAGAACACGCGAATCACCATATTTGATTCCATCTCCACCGCCCGAATGCCTAACACCTCTCTCATACACGATCATCCCACGAGAAATACTTTAAAAGTTCTTCCGTGCCACTTGCCAAAATTTGAATATCAGCAGTCTATTAACCATGTGAGTACCGCAATACTAATTAAACATCCGTAAGTCAAAATACAATGCGCCTTCTGAAATACGTACCCTTCTCATACACCTAGTAGTAATCGTATTCATCTAGTCATTTGGAACTGCCCATGTTGTCTAAGAATTCATGACCATTCTGCCCAAACTTTGTTACCTTCCTTCAAGACTGAACTGCCACCTTGTATATGTAAATCTAACTTCCGCACAACACATAACATCTATCTTGCCATCACGTAAAAAGCACAAAAATCTCATTATCAACTCTCGTCACCAGCAAATTACATATCCAGTTAGTTAGAAACCTTTATCTTGCTTCCTTCCAAGAGAAAATCATAATACATAACACGTTTCTCACACCAGTAGAGATATCCGGTTCCAACCATGGTAGAAACCATCAAGAACACTTTGAAATCCATCTGCACATAACCAAGCTATTAGAACTAAATTCCTCTAACTCGACCAAACCACGTAGGTCACCAAACCCAAGAATATTATCACCAAAATATCTGTAGAGTCTCACCACATCATAATTACCCATATAAATACCACAACCGAAACACCCATTCTGAAAATACCTTATTTGAGTCTAAGGCCGTTTCATTCACCTTCCTGATACTAAAATATAAAATCCATAATGATATACAAAATCGCAACAAGTCTCGACACCATCCAACTTAAATCTCAGATTTTAGCCGCAAACAAATCCACCAAAAATTCTCAATGGTTACATATAAATCTTGAATCCATTAGAACTTTCTCAAGAATTACCCCCTTTGTTCAAATTCACATTACACCGCCCAAATGGGCCAAAAGACATGTGCCCCATTAGCACAACAACTCTCAAAGAAGTAACACTACTTTAATACCACCTATCAAATTCATACTCCGTGCGCACTACATCATTCATAAATAATAACTCACTCATCCCACGATTTTCATATACTTATAAGTGCAATATAACCCGTATCCAGAAATTTCCTTATTCGAGCCATCATCGATCTCAACTTTTGCAAGTCATAACTAACCCACCAGTATGCCTCAGCCCAAAACTAAACCTTTACGTATAATCATGAAATTGAATTATCAATAGCAGGCTCCCCCACTTGGCTCAAAGCCATAGATTAAAACATTCCATAACTCACAATACCAATACTCTCTTACTGCCATAATGCCACAGTCAGTCCAACAAAACTTCTTCCCAAGTTCATACAACGCCAGCTATAAAAATACCTCAATCATCCGCTAAGATCGTATTCATCTTCTTAACACACAAGTCAACTTTCTCATCCAAATTCAGATTCAAACCTCCACCCATACACCCCGTCGGCAGAAAAGAAACTCTCTACACACATCATAAGGAATACTCCCACGTAGATTTCTCCGTAGGGGATAATCCACCTGCTTAGCCTCAATCTGGTATCTTGTTATACCCTTTCGCATTCACAATTACTATGCAATCACTTAGTCTATCTGAGTCCAAACTCATTAACCAGACGTGAGAATTTAGTTTTACCCCAAAATTTAACAATGTGAAAGATCCTTCAAAACATTCATACTAGAGACTGTACACCACATCAATTCGAAAAAACAAGCACCCAATGGCCTTTCCTTTACATTTCAAGGAAACATCTCGTCATATTCAAATCGTCTTAACACATCCCGCATTTACATCATACTTATCACAAAGCCATTCCACCGCTCATCGAGCCACAACTTCCACTCATAGGGATATTACCGGACATATGAGTCTAAATGTACAGGTTACAACTGAAGCTACCGAGCCTAAGCTGCGGTCTAAACCTGGCCTCAAGTCCTCCAGACTGGCCCTTCCACCCATACATAGAATACTCATCTCGAACTTCGTTCATGGAATCACAAGCCGGCGATGCACAGCTGATACTGAGCCCTCATGTGCGCATACGAAGACGTGGAAGGAATTCAAAGAGTTATGTCACAAGCTGAATCAATCTCGCACGATAAGGAAAGAAAGATGGGAAGTATATATCCTAAATGCCCTGTAGCCTCTCGAAGATAAGTATGGACGTCATCATACCGATCCGCAAGACTCTACTAGACACTTGCTTATGACTTGTAGAACCTATGAACCTAGAGCTCTGATACCACCTTGTCACAACACAAAATCCCACTAGTCGTGATGGTACCTAACCCAACCCGTTAGGTTAATTTCCATCTATCCAATTCCAATGAAATTAATTAAAAGAAAATATCTAAAACCAATACATCTCTCCAAGAACTGGTAGTACAAATCATGAGCTTCTAAGAATAGAGTATACAAAGTGGAAATGAAATAATACGTAGTCTGTTTGAATAATACATAAACAGAGCTTTTATAAATCTAAGGCTACCCTGAACAAGAGGCAGCTATAGCAGGAATGCAGGTATAACTTCAGATACCGCAACCATCGAGCACGGCAACAATGGCAACTAATAACTGCACGCAATGTGCAGAAGTGTAGTATCAGTACAACCGACCCCATGTACTGAGTAAGTAACAAACCTAGTCGTAGGTTGAAAGTAGTGACGAACTTCTACCAAGGTCAGAGTCCAACTTCCAATAACCAACAATAGTTCATAACAATATTAAACAAGTAATACCAGAAGTAACTCAAGAATAAAGGCTCAGCTAAATCATGACTTCTGAAAATAGTTCTGTCTTTCAAGTACATCAATGAAAACCCGAATCGTATACCGAAGATTACAAAAAATATGAATAAGTTTGCAAACAGTAATTTTTCAAAAATCCTTTCAATGATAAATAAAATATCTCATTTTCTTTCCCAGATAACTATTGTAAAACAAATGCACTACTATGCCCATCTGTCAACATGTGAGAGAAATTATGAATAATGTGATACCGTACAGCATGAGGAAAACACATCTCTATGCATATATGTCATGTGTGCATGTCAATGCAATGTATCTCAGAGATTGCACTCATGTACTCGCACTCTCAGAGTACTCAATCTCATTATCTCGCATTCTCTCTCACTGTGCTCAACATAATCAATCACTCAACGCTATACAATACCTGCTGCGGCGTGTAGCCCGATCCTTGTTTATAGTCGACTGCGCTCACTGGGGGTGTACAGACTCATGAGGGGCTCCTACAGCCCAAGCGCTATAAGCACAGAAAACTCACGTGCTGCATGGACAACTCACATGCTATAATATCATATCTGGATCCGCACGGCCAACTTACGTGTTGCACGGCCAACTCATGTGCTATAATAATATCTGGATCCGCACGGCCAACTCACATGTTGCACGGCCAACTCACGTGCAATAGTATTATATATAGATCTGCACGACCAACTCACGTGCAATAGTATAATATATAGATCCGTATGGCCAACTCACGTGCAATAGTATAATATATATAAAGTCAACATGGCCTTCTTCGGCATGCAGCCGGATCCTAAAATATCCTCACAAACAGGCCCTCGGCCTCCCTCAGTCATCAATCTCTCCAGTCTCTCTTTCATGGGCTCACAATGTCATGAGAATAGCCCAAAATGATGATATGATGTATCAATAAATAACAACAGAGACTGAGATATGATATGCAATGAAATGAATATGACTGAGTATGAATTTTCAATTTAAAATAAATATTTTACAACAATATGACCTTTGTGGGTCCTAATAATACTGGCACATAGCCTCAACATGATTTTTAATATGCTTTTCAGCTCAATTTCTTTAACTCATAAAATCGCATGGAAAATGCCATGATCATTTAACTGCAAAATTTCACAGAAACAATTATGTCACAATTTCTATAGTGCACGCCCACACGCCCGTCACCTAGCATGTGCGTCACCTCCCAAAAATTCACAAAATACATATATTCAGGGTTCATACCCTCAACTCCGAGATTAGAAGAGTTACTTACCTCGAACAAGCATTTTCCAATGTCGAGCAAGTTAAGCAATGCTCCAAAAATTCCATTCTGCACGTATCGACTTCCAAATGGCTAGAAGCTAGTCACAATTAATTTGATTCAGCCCACAAAAATTATAGGAATTAATTCCATATCAAAACACTAATATTTTTCAAAAACCGAAATTACGCCCCAAAATTCACTTGTGGGGCCCATATCTCGGAATTCAATAAATATTATAAAATCCGGAAGCCCATTCAACCACGAGTCTAACCATACTAATTTTACCAAAATCCGACCTCAACTTGATCTCCAAATCTTCAAATCTTATTTTCAAATCTCTAAGTTCAAACCCCCGATTTACACCTCAAAAATATGTAATCTAGTCGGATTATTCGATAATAATTCAATATTATGGAGTAAAAATGATCACAAATGACTTACCTCAAGTTTCCCTTGAATTCTCTCTCAACATCGCCCCAAAAATCGTGCTTGAAGGTCCAAAAATGGTAAAACTCGGAACCCCCTCTGTTTTTAACATTCTGTCCAGGATTTTCGCATCTGCGGTGATTTCATCGCACCTGCGGTCTTCGCATCCGCGGTGATTTATACGCATTTGCGGTCTTCGCATCCGCAATAATTTCTTCGCACATGCGGTCTTCGCATCTGCGGTGATTTCATCGCACCTGCGGACTTCGCACCCGCGGTCTTCGCACCCGCGGTGCCTGGACAGCCCATGCATTTTCGCTTCTGTGAATCATTCCTTGCATCCGCGAGCTCGCACCTGCTGCCCTTTTTCGTGCAGGTGCGATCACACCAGCAGCCCAGCTGCTTCAGCTCCTCCTCCAAATCCAAATTCGACCCGTTAAACATCCGAAACTCACCCGAGACTCTCGGGACCCCGTCCGAACATACCAACAAGTTTCATAACATAACATGGACCTACTCGAGGGCTCAAATCATATCAAACAACATCAAAACGATGAATCGCACCTCAAATCAAAATCAAAATCTATGAACTTTGAACTTTCAAATTCTATATCTTGTGCCGAAACATATCAAATCAATCCGGAATGACTTCAAATTTTGCACACAAGTCATAAATAACATAACGAAACTATTAAAATTTTTAGAATAATATTTCGACCCCGATATCAAAAAGTCAACCCACCAGTCAAACTTCCCATAATTAAATTTTCGGCATTTCAAGCCTAATTCCACTACGGACTTCCAAATAATTTTTCGGACACGCTCCTAAGTCCGAAATCACCATACGGAGCTATTGGAATTATCAAAATTAAATTCTGAAGTCGTTTACTCATAAGTCAATATCCGGTCAACTATTTCAACTTAAGCTTCCAACATGAAAATTCATCCTTCCAAGCTAACTCTGAAATACCTTAAAACCAAAACCGACAATTCACACAAGTCATAATACCTCGTAGGAAGTTATTCAAGAATTCAAATAGTTGAAAGGAGCGTAAATGCTCAAAATGACCGGTCGGGTCGTTACAACGCCGCAACAGACTTATTAAAAAGTCAATATTGGAGGATCGGGTTGTAAAAAGTCAATATTGGAGGATCGGATTGCACGCCGCAACAGACTTATTTAAAAGTCATATATATATATATATATATATATATATATATATATATATATATATATATATACACTTTCAAAATAAATATATGACAGACTTGATTAAAATGAATATATTGGAGGAGCGGGTTGCACGCCACAACAGAACCGAATGTGAATATATTGTGAGAGCGGGTTGCACGCTGCAACAGAATTGAATGTGAATATATTGTGAGAGCGGGTTGCACACTGCAACAGAATTGATGGAAATGATAATTGGTTATGACTGCTGAGTTGGCTTCAATTATTATAAATGAGTTACCTGATTTATTTCTATTATTGTTGTTATTACTAATATTGCGTACAAGTAATGTAAGTGACTTGCCTTAGCCTCGTCACTATTTCGTCGAGGTTAGGCTCAACACTTACCAGTACATGGGGTCGGTTGTACTGATACTGCACTTCTTGTTCAGATTTTGGAGTTGGTCCCAGCGGCGTACCGTAGACTTGCTCGGATTTCAGCTATCAGAGGAGACTTGAGGTATAACTGCATGGCGTCCGTAGTTCTGAAGTCCCTATCTATTTTACTTTAGCTGTGTGTTTATTTCTAGACATCTTTATTTTATTCAGACCTTTATTTGTATTTATTCTAGAAGCTCGTGCACTTGTGACACTAATTCTGGGATGGTATTTAGACACCATTATTTTTATAGATTATTTCACTATATTTTAAACTTTGCTTCCGCTTTTGTTTCCTTGATTATTAATAATTTAAAGATTGTTTATAAATTAGTTAATATTATTCTAACGTTGGCTTGCCTAGCAAGTGAAATGTTAGGCGTCATCACGGTCCGAAGGTAAAAATTTCGGGTCGTGACACTTATCAAGGTCAACTTCGAACATTTTATGACTGAAGTTGTGACGATGGCAAGATCAAACTTCGAGCATTGTTTTACTTAAGTTGTGACTTTAGCAAGGCCAAACTACAGACATATAATGGCAGCACTTCAGATATTTTTGCATGAAATCCAAGCACATATATGGCTCCACTACAGACATTTCACATGAAGTTCAAGTAGATAAATTTGTGCCCAGAAACAATAATTTATTATTTGAATTTCAACAGTCTAACACATCATTCAACAGTTTGATTTTAAAGGTGGCAGTGTGAGGCGGGCATTTTACTTAATGTGGGGCGAGGCGTAAGCTCCGATATATGGAGCGTAGATCCCATGGATTTGTATAATATAATACAAATTAAAATAGTTATTCTAGGCCAAATAACACCCTTCGTGTTTTGATTTCTTGTATGGTCTTTACATTATGGTCATTTTAATCGACTGAATCTGGGGCGGTTAGGTGTGCAAAATAATAACAATATGATAACATTTATATGTTATGTACTTTCTACTGTGGTGAACATTTGTGTTTGAAATAGTTAATAATTTTATTAAAAACTTAACATCTTGTGGTGGCATTAGTTATTATTTGTTTTGGTTAGTATATTGAAATAATTTTACTTAATAAAAAGTTGTAGTATTACTGATTTTTTGATTGAGTAATCCTAATAAAAGAGTATATAAGAAATTTATGTAGGATGCAATATTTAAAGACATAAAATTCTTTCTAACAATTTTTTGCAGATTAATGTACTATACAATTTAATAGCAAATGGTAATACTAAAGTTAGGAACATGAATGCATATACGTCACCTGATGATTATATATGTGCGTTAAATCATCTTACCATTTTCCTTTCTGTTAAAATCACAGTCAATGAATGAAAAATAAATACTCATTGATAATTATATCTCAGTGATTTATGCTCATAGAAATACTACCAATAATTTCTCATATGGAACCTTTGCAGATTTCAATGAATATATGGTGAGCAATGGTTTTTCCTCGTCATGCACAACGCTTAGCTTAGAGTCCTCTTGTTAATTTGCATTTTAATTTTGATTTTGATCTTCAACGTTCAATATTTTCCTATTTACAATCTATTCATAGGAGGGGATTTCAATGGGCATATTGGGTCGACTGCAGGTGGTTATGACGAGGTGCATGGAGGCTTCGGTTTTGGGGAGAGGAACGGAGGAGGTACATCGTTGTTGGACTACGCTAAGACTTTTGGGTTGGTGATTGTGAACTCTAACTTTCCAAAGAGAGAGAGGCATTTGGTTACTTTTCAAAATGCGGTGGCGAAGACTCAGATTGACTATCTTCTCCTCAGGAGAGGTGACAGAGGAATGTGCAAGGATTGCAAGGTGATTCCGGGTGAGATACTCACGATGCAACATAGGCTCTTGGTGATGGACATTGGTATTATGTTAAAGATGAGGAAAAGTTCTACTCGAGGAAGTCCAAGAATCAGGTGGGGAGCCTT
The DNA here is from genome assembly GCF_000715075.1 of Nicotiana tabacum. Classification (NCBI taxonomy): domain Eukaryota; kingdom Viridiplantae; phylum Streptophyta; class Magnoliopsida; order Solanales; family Solanaceae; genus Nicotiana; species Nicotiana tabacum. The sequence continues at coordinate 79,436,234 of NC_134083.1, forward strand.
AACTAAAGATAAAGCCCAAGAGTTGGAAGGGCGGTTGTCGGCTATAGGAGCTTGGAGGAGCAGCGGTGACGCGAGCACTATGTGGTCAGCGACAACAGACTGTATTAGGGAGGTTGCGAGAGAGGTGTTAGGAGTCTCGACGGGCGTCTCTGGTGGGCACAAAGGAGATTGGTGGTAGAATGAAGTGGTTCAAGGTAAAGTGGAAGCTAATAAGGTGGCCTACCTGAAGTTAGTGGGGAGCATAGATGAGGAGGAGAGGCGAGCATGCATGGAGAGGTATAAGACAGCTAGGAAGGAGGCTAAGCTGGCGGTCACAGAGGCTAAGACTGCTGCATATGGTCGTATGTACGAGGAACTGGGGAAAAAAAGGCGGGAAGAACAATTTATTCCGGCTGGCCAAGTTGAGAGAGAGGAAGGCTCGGGATTTAGACCAAGTGAGATGCATCAAGGACGAAGATGGTAGAGTATTAATGGAAGATGCCCAGATTAAGAGGAGATGACAGACTTACTTTCATAAACTTCTGAATGAAGAAGGGGATCAGGATATTGTGCTAGGTGAATTGGAGCATTCCAAGAGTCACCGTGACTTTGGGTACTGCAGGCGTATCGAGGTTGATGAGGTCGTGGGAGCTATACGTAAGATGAGTAGGGGCAGAGCGGCCGGGCCAGACGAGATTCCGGTGGAATTTTGGAAGTGTGTGGGGAGAGCAGGTTTGGAGTGGTTGACTAGGTTGTTTAATGTTATTTTAAAGGTGAAGAGGATGCCGGATGAGTGGAGGTGGAGTACGGTGGTCCCAATGTATAAGAACAAAGGTGATATCCAGAGTTATAACAATTATGGGGGTATCAAATTACTGAGTTATACCATGAAAGTGTGGGAGAGGGTGGTTGAAGTGAGGGTAAGGATGACAGTGTCTGTATCCGACAATCAGTTCGGGTTCATGCTGGGTCGTTCGACTACAGAAGCTATACACCTTGTTATGAGGTTGGTGGAACTGTACAGAGAGAGGAAGAAGGATCTGCACATGGTCTTTATTGACCTAGAGAAAGCGTATGACAAGAATCCTAGAGAAGTTCTTTGGAGATGCCTGGAGGCAAAAGGTGTATCGATTCCCTACATTATGGCGATTAAGGACATGTATGATGGGGTTAAGACTCGGGTTAGGACAGTAGGAGACGACTCTGAGTAGTTTTCGGTTGTAATGGGGTTATACCAAGGTTCTGCACTCAGTCCGTTCTTATTCGCCCTCGTGATCGACGCGTTAACACACCATATTCAAGGGGAGGTGCCATGGTACATGATATTTGCCGATGACATAATTCTGATTGATGAGTCGCGAGCCGGTGTTAACGAGAGGCTAGAGGTTTGGAGACAGTCTCTTGAGTCTAAGGGTTTCAAGTTGAGCAGGATGAATATGGAATACCTGGAGTGTAAATTCAGCGCTGAGCCAGGGGAAGTGGGCGTGGATGTGAGGCTTGAATCACAGGTCATCCCGAGTAGAGGCAGCTGCAAGTACCTTGGTTTGGTTATCCAGGGGGAAAGGAGATCGACGAGGATGTCACACACCGTATTGGGGTAGGATGGATGAAGTGGAGCTTAGAATCTAGAGTCCTATGTGATAAGAGAGTGCCACAAATACTCAAAGGTAAGTTCTATAAAGCGGTAGTTAGACCAGCCATGTTGTATGGGGCTGAGTGTTAGCCCGTTAAGAACTTACATATCCAGAAGATGAAAGTAGCAGAAATGAGGATGTTGAGGTGGATGTGCGGGCACACTAGGATAGATAAGATTAGGAATGATGTTATTCGGGAGAAGGTGCACGTGGCTCCCATCGATGACAAGATGCGGGAAGCGAGGCTTAGATGGTTCAGACATGTTCAAAGGAGAATCCCAGATGTTCCGGTACGGAGGTGTGAGCGGCTGGTTGTGGAGGGCACGAGAAGAGGTAGAGGGCGGCCTAAAAAGTATTGGGGAGAGGTGATCAGACAGGATATGGCGAGGCTCCAGATTTCCGAGAACATGACACTTGATAGGAAGATGTGGAGGTCGAGTATTAGAGTTGTAGGTTAGGATGTAGTTGAGTCTTGACTTACTTCGTACCATTGTGGGACTAGCCACGTAGAGTTTTTTTCTAGGGTAGCTAGTGACAATGTTGTGTTTTACTACTTCGCTTTTCAGTGCATGTCCTATTTACTAGCTATCGTTTTTACTTTGCATCTTTCTTCTGCATTTCATGGTGTTCCTATTTTTCCTATGATTGTTGTGGTGATACTAATATTGTCTCCTCTTGTCGTTTTGTCGTTTTGTTTTCTTGAGCCGAGGGTCTTTCGGAAACAGCCTCTCTACTCCTTTGGGGTAGGGGTAAGGTCTGCGTATACACTACCCTCCCCGGACCCCATTTGTGGGATTCTACTGGATTGTTGTTGTTGTTGTTGTTGTTGTTGTTACAATCTATTTGTTGTCATCTTTTTCTCCTTGATGGAAAAATATTTGAAAGATATTTTTCCAATGAAACCATAGTATTGAATAGAAGGAATCCATAGAAATAACAATGCTAACTTTGGGTAATACTTTTAACTTGGGGTTCTTTGAAACAATTTGTGATCTCGGGAATTTGTTTCCCATTCTTGGGTTTGTATCTGATTGAGGAAATTTTAACAATTAATGAGATAACCATATGCAGATATTGCATAAATGAATGGACATTACCATTGATGAAGGGGTGTGAATAGATTATTTTTTTTTTTTAAAATACAATAATTAGTTTTTATTTTATTTTTATAAATAGGATATTTAAGTTGTTGAAAAGGGCATTTTAGTAATTCAGCTTTTAACTTTTGAGCTTCCCACTTTTATAAAAGTTGTTTTATAACAAAAGTTATTTATTTATAAAAATGAAAAGCTCAAAAGTTAAAAGTTGAATTACTAAAATTCCCTTTTCAATAACTTAATTATCCTATTTATAAAAATAAAATAAAAACTAATTATTATATATTTTTTTTAAAAACAAAATCTATTCACACCCCTTCATCAATGGTCGTGTCCATTCATTTATGCAATATCTGCACCAGTATTTTAAAAGGCGTGGGCGTAAGGCGGGGCGTTTTACATATGCCTCAACGGGGCGTAAGCCCCATATGTATTTAATTTATAATATTTTATAAAATAATATAATGACAGTTAATATTTATAAACAGATAAAATTGCATAAAAATTGAAGAAAACTATATATATGTGTGCTCCATCCCCACAAAAAACTATCAAACAATCTATTATACGTTACTTACAAGCACAAGTAATTTGAATCTAAAAGAATAAAGTTTTATATATGGAGGAACAAAAAGGATGATTAACCTGCAACTTAAACTTTGGATTTGCTGTTATGAAGAAAAATATAGTTCTCTCTGTATTTGTAAAAAAAATTAAATATTCATTGCTTTTGGGAGATATTAGCAGACAAGATAAAAAAATTGGAAAAACCATGAATTAGAGCTTAAATCAATTATAAAAAAAAAGGTCTTTAATTTTAAATTTAATACTTTTGAGTCCTTTATAAATCTTTTGAGTAATTACCAAATTGACTTTTGAGAATTTGGGTATTATATGAAGGACTAATTCAACAAATTTTATTTTAATTTGAAAAAGTCTATAGGACTTACTCCTTACTAAAAAACGCGCCCCGAACTCCCGGGCGTACGCCCCAAATTGTAGGGCTGTCACGGCCCAATTTTTCCCTCTGTTGGGTATCGTGATAGCACCTAATCTTAGGTACTAGGTAAGCCTAACATTTATTAAATAACAATAATAATTAAATAACATCTAACAATCTTTGAAATGGAAACCTCCAAAATAAAATTACAATTTCCCAAAATCGGTAGTACAAGTCATAAGCTCTACAGAGTGTTTGCTAGAAAGCTTCTAAATACAACTGTCCAGAAATAAGAATAAACAGTGTAAAATAAAAACTTGAAGGTGACTCCGAAGCCTGCGAACGCAGCAGCAGGTTTACCTTGAGTCTTCATAGCAATGACCCGCACATCTACTAACGAACAATACCTGGATCTCCATAAAAATGTGCAAAAGTGTAGAATGAGCACACCACAATGCCCAGTAAGTATCAAGACTAGCCTCAGTGGAGTAGTGATGAGGTACAGTTAAGACACTCACTAGTCAAAAAACCTATGTCATACTAAAATAATCGAGAACAAATAGCAGTGGTATAAACAGTAAGGCAACAAGAACACCACAATTATTGCTCCGACAAATAAGAAAGAACACAAGTACAACCAATTAAACAAGTCTTTCACATAAGAACCCTTCAAATAAAATACCCTCCAAATATATATATTTCTTCAAATAAGTATCCTTCGAATATAAAACTCTTTCAAATAAATATCTTTAAAAATATAATTCTTCAATTTAAAAGTCACCATGTGACCCCTTATTTCATAATCATCAAATACGGGTCTCAACCCACCTTTCTATTTTCCACGACGGACTACTCACGTGCCAATAATATCAATGTATATAAGATCCACATGATCAATTTATTCCCCATAAGGTAAGTTTTTAAAAAAAAATTAAATCAAGTAGGAAATCAACAAAAGAATGAATTTATTTTAGAAATTATTTGGGCGGAGAAAATAACATTTTAATAAAAATAAAACACTCGATAGTTGCTAATTTGGATGTGAAACTTATAAGAATTAAAGCATACAATAATTTCTTTTATTCAAAACAACTTAACCTTAAAAATTAGTAAAAACTAGAAACACAAATCCTCAGAGTCTCGTACAATAGCCAAAGCCAACACATTACAACAAGAAATACAAACACACAATAAAATCAAATAATACATCGCGGAAGAACACAAGGATTTACATATCACAGAAAAACATAATAACCAAATGCAAGTGCAACCATAGAAAATATCAACAAAAAGAGCACTCCCGAGGTACCGCCTCGTAGTCTCAAAAGTAAATATGCAACATCAACAATGCTCCCAGGCCATCACAAATCAATCCCCGACAAAGCCCACATTGTCTCACCACGTGTGCAATAATAAAGTAAGTGTCCGCCTTGTCTCGCCACACGTGTATAATAATGTTCCCACCTTGTCTCGCCACATGCGCAAACCCACATACATATATATATAAGCCGTCTTGTCACGCCGCATGTGCATAAATCAATAGTAATAATAGCACGGCAGAAACCTCGTGCAAATACCTGAACAAAACTTCCCAACAATATAACGTGTTAATATCACATCGCATAGATTGCACCTCAAGTGCTCAAATATTATAACATAGCACAAAAATCAACAATACCTTATTTTCCACAATAAGGAGCCCATGACTCGACCATAATGTGCACAAAAATCTCAACAAAATATCTGAAAGTGAACAGCTCAACAAAATAATATTTCACATAAAAATCAAGGTGGCAATCATACCAAATCATCATGTAAAAATAATTTCAACAAATAAGGATCTAGGCATGACAAATAGAGGATTTAATAAGTGTAAATAATTTCCAATTTAATACATAAGGGTGTCTAAGGATTTTTAATCAATGAAATTTGCACATATAAACCAAGTACGTACTCGTCACCCCGCGTACATAATTTTCAATTACACAAATTGCACATAAGACTCAATGCCTAAGGGGTAATTCCCCCACTCGAGGTTAGGCAAAATACTTACCTTTTTGAAGTTAGGCCGATATTCCAAAATAGCCTTCTTGCTTGAATTGACCTTCGAACCACTCAAATCTATCCAAATTAATTGTACAACTTCATTAAAATTCATCGGAAACAATTTCGGATAATAATACGTCGACTTAAAAATTTATTCCAAAAAGTCAACAAAAGTCAACGAGGGACCTGCCCCTCAGAACCCGGCATAATTTTTACGAAATCCGAACACCCATTCCGATACGAGTTCAATCATACCAATTTTATCGAATTCCAATAAAAACTCGACCTCCAAATCTTAAATTTTTATTTATGGAAGATTTTACAAAAATCTTGATTTTCCTCCATTAAATCCGAATTAAATGATGGATTTAAAGATATAATTATGAAAATTAATCAAAACTGGATAAGAATCACTTACCCCAAGCACCCACGCAAGAATATCTCCAAAAATCGCCTTCTACCGAGCTCCAAAATTAATTTTGAATTATGAACTCAAACCTCCATTTTTTGGACTTTTAATTCTGCCCAGATAGGTCTTCTTCGCGTTCGCGAAGGCCAAAACCCAACTACCTCAAATCCTTCATCGCGTTCGCGGCCTCCTCGTCGCGTTCGCGAAGGCCAACTGTTTCTGCCCCTCATTTCCTCTTCGCGTTCGCGATGACTAGCTGACCAGCTCCTTCGCGTTCGTGAAGGCCAAACCAACAGCCCCTCAAATTCCTCTTCGCGAACGCGGGACTCCCTTCACGTTCGCGAAGAAGGAAACTAGACTTCAGCAACATCAGTCCAAACATCTCCAATTTGGTCCGAAACCACCCCGAAACACACCCGAGCCCCTCGGGACCTCGTCCAATCATATCAATCTGTCCCATAACACAACACAGACCTGCTCGAAGTCTCAAATAATATTAAACAACATCGAAATCATGAATCACACCCTAATTCAAATTTAATGAAATTTGAAACTTCAACTTCTACCATCGATACTGAATCCTATCAAATCACGTCTGATTGACCTCAAATTTTGCACACAAGTCACATTCAACATTACAGACCTATTACAACTTCTGGAATCGGATTCCGGCCCCGATATCAAAAAGTCAACCCCCCGGTCAAACTTTTCAAAATTTTGAGTTTTGCCATTTCAACCTTAATTCCACTACGGACCTCCAAATAATTTTTCGGACACGCTCCTAAGTTCAAAATCATCATACGGAGCTAACGGAATCGACAGAACTCCATTCCGGAGTCATCTTCACACAGTTCCGACTACAGTCAAAATTTTAAGACTTAAACTTCCTTTTTAGGGACCAAGTGTCCCAAATTACTCTGAATCATCCGGTAACTGAATTCAACCACGCACGCAAGTCAATGCGCATAATACGAAGCTTCTCCGGGCCTTATGCCGCCGAACGGGAGTTAAATTCTTGAAACGACAAGTCGGGTCGTTACAGAGCGTACGCCTCTTGAGACTTTCGCCCCACACCATCGCCCCGGAGAGTTTTTGGTACGCCTCACCCCGGGGCTCGCCCCAGAAACGCTTTTTAAAACAGAGATCTGCACATGGTTATCTCATTAATTGTTAAAATTTCCTCAATCAGATACAAACCTTAGAGCGGGAAACAAATTCCTGAGGAAATAATCTTTTTCACAAATTGTTCCACCCAAAGTCAGCATTGTTATTTCTATGGATTCCTTCTGTTCAATACTATGATTTCATTGGAAAAATATCTTTCAAGTATTTTTCCATCAAGGAGAAAAAGATGTCAGCTAATAGATTGTAAATGAGAAAATATTGAACGTTGAAGATCAAGATCAAAATTAAAATGCAAATTAACAAGAGGACTCTAAGCTAAGCGTTGTGCATGACGAGGAAAAACCACTGCTCACCATATATTCATTGAAAGCTGCAAAGGTTCAATATGAGAAATTATTGGTAGTATTTCTATGAGTATAAATCAAGGAGATATAATTATCAATGAGTATTTATTTTTCATTCATTGACTGTGATTTTAACAGAAAGGAAAATGGTAAGATGATTTAACACACATATAATCATCACGTATGCTACTATGTGACGTATATGCATTCATGTTCCCAACTTTAGTATTACCATTTGCTATTAAATTGTATAGTACATTAATCTGCAAAAAAGTGTTAGAAAGAATTTTATGTCTTTAAATATTGCATCCTACATAAATTTCTTATATACTCTTTTATTAGGATTACTCAATCAAAAAATTAGTAATACTACAGCTTTTTATTAAGTAAAATTATTTCAATATACTAACCAAAACAATAATAACTAATGCCACCACAAGATGTTAAGATTTTAATAAAATTATTAACTATTTCAAACACAAATGTTCACCACAGTAGAAAGTACTTAACATATAAATGTTATCATATTGTTATTGTTTTGCACACCTAATCACCCCAGGTTCAGTCGATTAAAATGACCATAATGTAAAGACCATACAAGAAATCAAAACACGAAGGGTGTTATTTGGCCTAGAATAACTATTTTAATTTGTATTATATTATACAGTTATTTATCTTGCCTTTATTAATGATATTGTGTGTATCTAATTAAAATTTTATTGTTCAATTTCGTAGATTCAAACAATAATTCAATCTTCTTGACGTAGACAAACAAGTAACCATACGACGATCCACTTCGATCATCCACAAAAACTTGTATCTCTTTCACGTATAATGATTTATTTAAATTTTATTTTAATAATATTGATATTGTTTTACAAAAAATAATGACCATGACACGGCATACACGTGCAACGCACGTGTCGAGGAACTAGTATATATATATATATATATATATATATATATATATATATATATATATATATATATATATATATATATATATGTAATAAAAATGCCATGACTCGGCATACACGTGCAACGCACGTGTCGAGGAACTAGTGTGTATATATATATATATATATATATATATATATGTGTGTGTGTGTGTGTGTATGTGTGTATATATAAGTTTGAAAAAATTAAAAAGAATTAAGAAACTCATAGAAAATAAAATATTTAGAATGTTTTATAAATATAAATAATGCAATAGTATTGAAGTTATTATGAAATAAAATCGACTCTAATGTTTTATCTTTCAAACGATTAAAAATCATAATATTTTAAAATATATTACATCAAACTATACAGCTTATCTCTCTAAAAGTTAATAAATAATATAAACTCTATCAATATTGTAATTTAAATTATTACTCCTTATGAGTAAATATAAAACTGCTTTCAAGTAGCAAAATAATAAAAGTTTAATAATTTTGAGAGACATAGAATTAAGATAATAAGACATATAATAAGTGATGATGTAAATTTTGGATATATAAATGTTATTTACCCTCACGATGTTCTCAACTAGTAAATATGCAATACCATGGCACACTATTTTGAGTTATTCTCAATCTTTATATTTCTATAGATAAATAAAATTTTAATTATTCATTTGTTAAGAAATTTGAGGGTCAACAATGCTAATTCAGGTATTTGACGCATGATTTGCGCTAGGAACTATTAGCCGAGCATTGGGCAGTAAGCACTGAGTGTGTTTCGAGTGCACAACGTAAGCCTCACAAAACTAAGCCCCACGTGTGAGCCTCGGGGTGTTTTGATAGTGCCCCGCCCAGTGCGAGCCACGAGGCGAGTCTCAAGAAAGCCTTTTAAAACATTGTTCAACACCCAAATCTACCTCAAATGAGCTCAAATTTAATTAATAAGTTCCATATATCATAAAGAATAAATCACAATCATCAATTTATCAAAATAACAACAAATAAAACTCATTTTACAACAATTGTAATATCAATATATGATATTTCAAGAAAACTTGAGACAACTATATCTAAATGCACGTCAGTTTGTAATCACTACTTCGCTAATATATAATAACACATATAATGTTTTGTTATAACAATCGAACCTAATTTACCCACAATCTTGATCTCAAAATCGTCATCTTTAAATGTGTAAAACAAGGATCTTGCCGTCACAATATTTTCCATAGCAGATAACACAGGAAATTAAGCATAATGCAGGTTACAAAATATCAACGTTCCCATGGTAGACTTAAATAGAATAGCAAGGAATCGATAAGTTCCAATGACATGGAAGTGCACACAAATATAGAATCATACTTCAAATATCAAAGTATAAAGGAATTGTCTTTTTAGTACATTCTCCCCGAACACTTACGAGAACCACATCTACAATTCTTTTTCTTCAGATTGCCATTTGCATCATAAACTTGATCGATCTGGTAGTTGTAGTGATAAGTAAGCTCCTCTAATGGAACAATACTTTTGGAAGCGAAAAACATTATGTGAGGTACTCTCCTATCACCATGGTCATACATGACATTTTGCGCGTAAAGGTTCGGCGAGCAGCTATGGTTGATAAATCTTCCAACATTCCCATATCTTGCTGCATCAAGTGTAAAGCCATCTTCATCCTTCCTCTGAGAACAATTTGACTCTACTTCGAACTTATTATTCCTTTCGGGGATTTCTTCATCATAGTTGCTAACATCAAACAAGTACTCATCATGATCTGTTCTTTTTTCGGCTTCCTTTTCATCAAGCAACTCCCCAACATATTCACATATAAAACTTCCAGATGATACATAATCCCGTGACCTCAAACCCCATCCTCTTGATTCAGTCTTGAAAACCTCCAAATGGTAACGAGGACCACGTTGGCTAACTCTGTTTTTGCAAGAAGGGGGGCATTTGCAAGACGGACCACACTCATAAACAAGTGGCTTTGCTCTAATAATAGCCCCTCTTGAGTTAAATGGAATCTCACCTCCATTCTTAGAAGCACAAGAGCATTGCTCAGAATCCGAGCATCCACTTGTGCAACTGCAACCTTGAGGCATAGAAATATAATACCAATCTGGACATTGCATTTTGGTAATGTAAGTAAATGGTGGGGGTCTCTCATCATCTATTGCATTGACAGCTGGGATTGGTATTTTCTCCTTTCCTTGCGAGATATCATAGTCCACAACAAACTCCCCCTCCATAACTGATTTTGTTGCCTTGTTAACATTTGGAAGAAAGTAGTTTACCTTGTCTAAATATGCTGGATGTGACATTAGCTCACGAGTAAGTTTAGGCTGGCCAAAATTTCTTTTCAGTTCAAACTTGAAAACAAATTTTCCAGTTGGACCTCTTTCTTGCCAATACTTCGTCACAGTGTACAGCCCATCGTAAATGTATCTTATATCACTCTTTTCATCTTTCACTCTTTGTCGACTACGAATAACCCTCACCGGATATCCCGAGTCCATGGAGTTCTTCAAGGCAAGATTACCCCCTTCAAGCTTTTGATCTTCCACTCTCGTACCAGAAATATTTGGATTCCCACCTTGACCTACGTAAATGAATGTTTGAGAAGATATGGTCTCGTTGGCGTACCGACCAGAATCCACAATACTAATTGCAGCATCTTTTCTGTTAATATTCACATAATCGATACCTCTAATAAATTGGCGATGTAGTCCGACCATAACAAGTTCTGCCCTAAACCGGAATTGATCTCCAATTTCAACTCCAGGAACATGTCCAAAAGTCCACCCATAATTTACCCACTTTTTCTGATTCTTCAAACTCATTGCTGCCTCTATATGAATACTTCTTTTTCTTTCACATTTCTTTGCTTTAACTTCTCGCAAAAGTTTAGTGTACAGGTCATCAAAAAGTTTCAGAGCCTCTCTAACTTTGTTCGCTTTCTGAAAATCTTCATATTCAGTTAACAATCCTTGACCATAAACATCACACAAGGAAGTAAAAGTCCTTAAATCTTTTTGAGAAACTCTGGGAACTATTTGCTTCTTCATGACCACAAAGTCATTTTGATCCCAATCTTTGGAGACAAAATCCTCACCTTTGTATAGTTTGTTGTGTTGCTCAGAACGTACGGTCTTAGGCGATGGCTCAAAATTAACTGCATGTTCAAAATTAATCATGCACTTGCCTAACGGTTCTAGACACTTAACTTTTTCTGTGTGCACGATCTCACACTTGTCGTCCTTCTTAAAAGTACTTCGAGACTTGAGACTTGATTTTAAAGAGCTCCACTCTAAGCGGGATAAAATGCAAATTTCATCATCTACGCTAGTCTTGGATTCATCATCAAATACTTTTTCGTGATGAATTCTCTTGCTTCTTTCATTACTTGGTTCATTTTGACCTTCAAATTCTTTCATCTTCAAAGGTTGATTTCCATTCATAGGTGGGAGTTGCTCACATAAGGTTCTCAAATTACTTGAATCATCAACCTCTTTTAGAGATGCACCAGTTGCAACCAAATCATCCTTTTTAGCCTTCCAGGGAGTTAATGGCAAATCTATTTGCACATCTTTTGGTCGGATTGCAGGGTTACCACTCAAATTATTTGGCACAAAAACTCCTAAAGGCTTGCCCGACTTAGACATTTCCAAAGCAACACTAGAACTACTTTTGATCTCAGCTTCAGCAGAGCATTGAGTATCGATTCCATCCATTTGAGTAACGCACGGGCTACAATTCTGAGGAAAATTTCGCGTAGCACCAACTTTTACACGCTTTGTAGTGGATGGAAACTTCGGGACGATCTCAGCATCACCATAGCATTGAATACCGCTTCCAGTCGTTTGAGAAACAAATGGACCACAATTTTCAGGAAAATTCCGGGTAGTATCAACTTTTAGGCGCTTAAACGCGGACGGACATCTTGGATATTCATCGTAAACGCTCTGATGTAATCTCTTCCCAAGCATCATTGAGGGACTTGTTTCCGTTAACACAGACATCTACACGATGATAAAGCAAAATACATTACAAGAAATCGAAGAATATGCTTATATACATCTAACAAGACAAGGCATTATTAAGGTTGAACAACAATAGTAGGTTTCGATTGAACAATAGGAGTGATTTGATCAAGGGCTTGATTAGAAGAAAATGAGTGATGGATTTGTGTCATAGCTTATGAGATGAGAATTGTCCAACACTCTATAAAGAGATCCATTTTTATCTAGGACTAAATATTTAAGCGTGGACAAAATAACATGGAGGCCCAACATCGAGCAAACAAAGAAATTTGTGGATGAACTTGGGCTCTGAGAGCATGTGAAAAAAATAAACCTTTAGGCCTAACTAAAAGCCAAAAGAAGATGAGAATGTTCGAAGACCATATGAGGAAATCCATGTTTAAAATATGTGGGATCTAATTTTTTTCTTAAATACAAAACAAACCAAATATATATCGGTATCTTGAAATTGAAAACCAAACCAAACCAAACCAAACTAAAGATTTGTCGGCCGTAATGTTGTTTGGTTTGATTTTTGATTTGATTCGACTTTTTTGTTTTTTCTTGAACACCCTTGGACAGGTCCTACGAGTAGGGCAATGAACACACTTAAGGCATGGAGCGTAAACTTCACGAGACAAGTGCCTCCTCCGTGTGCTTCAAGGCGTTCTTCAAGTACCTCACCCTGAATGAGGACTCAGACAAAATCCAACGAAAGCTTTTTAAACAAGTGATAAACTAACTTATAATGTTTCGACCAAACAAGTCATCTACCGTAAAAACAGATGAAATGAGTTGAAGCCAAATAGAAAGAAAAGCACTACATTACACAAATACATAATCAATGGTTAACGCTAGGATCATAAATTAAAAGTTACACCTACATATATGCATATCGTTATTATTGAACTGCCTAATGCCCCGTACAGATAAAGAAAATTATGTCAGGTAACTAAAGGAAACATCAAGAAAAGCAATAACATACCTGAAGTAAGATTTCAAGTGTTGGCTTCAAAATATCCAAATGCTTTTAAAACCTAAAACCCTTCTCCAAAAATTATTTGCTGCGAGAGGAAGACCAATAAAAGTATGCAATATGCCGATACCAAGCTGCTATTTATACATGTAAAAAACCCTAGGCATTCGATTCCTATTCAAATTGGGTCTCTTAGGTTTCCATAGCAGACACGGAAGTCATATACAGAGTTGCCATAATCACCATCCTAATTCTAATTTAGGTAAAACTCTGAAGTCGGCGTAGTTATCGTTTCCACTTTCCTTTTGTTCTTTTTCTCTTTTATATTCCCTTTTGAATTCGAATTGGCAAAATCCTTTCCTATGAAATCTTGGATTCCCCAAATAACTTGATCTCCAAGCTTTACAAGCGCAATGTGGGTAACATCATATTTTCCCGTTCTCTCCAATTTATAGATGGAAAGTATAAGTTAAATGTGTTTAACAAGTCAGACAATTTAATTTAATTTAAAGAGTAATAACTGAAGGAGATTACGTAACACATAATTATGATTTTGTGATTAAAGTTCATATGCAAAACATAGTCATTAATTGCAAATAGATAGAGTGAATTTTTTTCTATCTATATTATGGTACTGCTCTAACATTTATTCACCTTTTGCGGTTCTAGAAGGGGCTTAATACATACTCCCTTAGTTCACTTTTACTTCTTTAATATTTTAAAAATAGATTTTCACTTTTACTTGTCACTTTTAGCATATCAAGAGAAAACAATTTCTTTTTTTCCTGTTATACTCACAATATTAATTACTCATTCCAAATTATTTTCTCAAATCCATTAAAAATATGCATCAATTAATATGAATATCATGATAAATTACGCACTTCATTTATTATTTATTAAAGGGTATGCAAAGTTAATAGTGGACAAGTAAAAGTGAACGGGGAGTAGCTTGTATCCAAATCCCCTTTATACACCCCTGATTATGGGAATCATTTTACACGCTAAATATTTTCAACAATGTGTCTAATTCAGCCCAGCTCATATGCCTTTGCAACCGTATATCATTTTCTCTTTTATAAAATTCCCAAATTATGAAATTCTTTCACTACCTCATATGCTTTTTTATATGAGAGATTTGTACAAAAATACAACTCAGCTCACTACATTTCATCTGCATTGCCAATAAAAAAGCAATTATGTAACCCAACAAAATATAGCCTAGATGCATAACACTAAGCTTTTTTCGGCAAATTTATAAATTTTGTCCATCTCCATCCAACAAATGTTCTTTTTTTTCTTATTTTGTTTTGCTTTTTATTTTTTTGCATTGCTAAATTAGATTGCCTTTTTTGTTTCATTATTTTCCTCTCATTTTTCTATTTATTATGTTTATTTGTTGTCTGAAATTAAGCAATTTTTTTAACTTAAGCAACTCAAATACCTTATTATACACAATTATACACTGAGTATGAGATACAGTGTATATACATTCTTATATAAAATTATACACTCTTATACACAATTATACAACATTATATAAAATTATACACTATTATACACACTTACACAAATATATACATATGTACTCATAATGTGTAAAATAATATATTAACATTGTATAAGAGTGTATAGGCACCAATTATGAATATTTACAGTCCTCTGTTTTAAAAGGCGTTTCGGGGGCGAGGCATACCAAAAACGCCCCGGCGCGATGGTGTGGGACGAAAGTCTCAAGAGGCGTACGCCCCGCAATTTGGGGTATAAGCCGGGGCATTCGGAGCGTACGCCCGGGCGTTCATGGCGCGTTTTTTAGTAAGAAGTAAGCCCCAGAGACTTTTTCAAATTAAAACAAATTTTGTTGAATTAGTCCTTCATATAATACCCAAATTCTCAAAAGTCAGTTTGGTAATTACTCAAAGGTTTAAAAAGGAACTCAAAAGTATTAAATTTAAAAGTAAAGACCTTTTTTATTGATTTAAGCCCCAATTCATGGTTTTTCCAATTTTTATTTTGTCCGCTAGTCTGCTAATATCTCCCAAACGCAACGAATATTTAAATTTTTTTACAAATACAAAGAGAACTACATTTTTCTTCATAGCAGCAAATTCAAAGTTCAAATTGCAGGTTAATCATCTTTTTTGTTCCTCCATATAGAAAACTTTATTCTTTTAGACTCAAATTACTTGTGCTTGTAAGTAACATATAATAGATTGTTTTGATTAGTTTTTTATGGGGATGGAGCACACATATATATAGTTTTCTTCAATTTTTATGCAATTTTACCTATTTATAAATATTAACTGTCATTATATTATTTTATAAAATATTAAAAATTAAATACCTATGGGGCTTACGCCCCGCTGGGACATATGTAAAATGCCCCGCTTTACGCCCACGCCTTTTAAAACACTATTTTACGCTAGAAAATACCTTTCTATCTAGTATCCACCATTACACCCTTATTCAACGTCAAAATCACCACACCAAGAAAAGAAGAATGTTAGAACTTAGCATTGAATATGGCCGGGAATTCTTTTCTCCGACGATGCCTCTCTCTCTCTCTTTTCTTGTAGATCCAGTCAGATTGTAACGATCCGATAGGTCGTTTTGAGCCTTAGAATTCCGTTCGGTGGTTTAAGGTCTTGAGAAGTATCGTATTATCTATTTATGTCTTGCGTGTATGGTCGATTTCGGTTTTCCAGGCGATTGAGGATTGATTTGGACGAATGATTCTTAATTTAGAAGCTTAAGTAGTAAGAGTTGACCGAAATTTAATTTTTGTGTAGACGATCCCGGAATGGTATTTTGATGATTTCAATAGCTTCGTATGGTGATTTTAGACTTAGGCGTATGTTCGGATTCGGATTTGGAGACTCCTAGATTGATTTGATGTATTTTGGCGAAAAGTGGAATGTTGAAGATTTGGAAGGTTGGGAGGTTTGACCATGAGTTGACTTTATTATTATCGGGTTTAGTGGTCCTCTCAGATACGAGATTTTTCTACAGAAGCAGTGGTCGCAGGTGTGCATTTTTATCGGCAAATGCGGAATCCTTGGCAGATTACATATATATCGAGGGTTTGGTTATTTTTATCACATCTTGAGTTGTAGACCTCGATTTTGGGCAATTTTGGAAGAAATTTTTACCATTTGGATGGGGGAAGTATTCTTGAACCGGATTTGGTTATATTCATGATTCCATTCTTATTTTTATCATTTGATTAGCGATTTGAATTGGAGAAATTGAGGGTTTTTGCAAAAACTTTCTAAAACATTAAATGATGATTTGAAAGCAGATTTGAGGTTGGAATTGGATGATCTTGGTATGGTTGGACTCATATCGGAATGTTGTTCAGATTTTGTGAGTTTTGTCGGTTTCTGAGGTGCGGGGCCGGGATGATCTGGGGGCGAAATGTTGATGATATTCATGCGATGGTGTAATTTTTTCTTGTGTATGTCATGCACCTTTACGTGACTTGTTGTGTTGCTTCTAATGAGCTACTCAATGTCTTTGATATTACGTGTTGACTTGGATAGTAATAGTACACTCGCACAAGCATACACTGTAACATGCCGTTTACACCGATTCATGAGTATGAAACTTGACATTCATTGATCATGCCCATGTATTCTTGTATTATCTGCTTCCATTATGATAGTGAGCCTATGAATATGCCGGATGGTGTGTTATTGAGCATATAACTACACCGAGCAGATTGTGAGCATGTGACTATGCCGGGCGGATTGAGATATTGGCACGTAAGTTATCCATACGATCGTGATTGAAAATGTGGGCACGACGTGCCGTGAGCATATGATTTGTGATTTGGGACTCGTGACTTGTGATTTTGAGATGAGGTATCCCGGAGTAATATTATCGTGAGACTTGTGTTAGAACGACTTGATTAGTTGGTTGTCATTTGTTTTTCTTATTTGGTTTTACTAGTGCTTTATCGGTGTTCTGATTACTTTATTGATATCACATGTTTATTCCTTAGTTGCCATTTACTGATTCTTGCTTCCATTATTAACTTTATACCTATATACTGCACATGTTATTATGACTAGTAGGTGTGTTGATTTATACCTCATCACTACTCCACAGATGTTAGTCTTGATACTTACTGGGTACCGACCGCGGTGTACTCATATTACACTTCTGCACATTTTGTGCAAATTCAGGTATTGGAGATAACAGACTCTAGCAGAGTTAGCTTCTAGATCGCGAGGATTCAAGGTAGAGCTGCTTGGTCGTCAAAGTCTCTTGGAGTCCTTTTTCCTTTTATTGTACTGCCAATTCGTTATCCAAACAGTATTGTATTTTTAAATTTTGAGATATTTTCATATATTCCTCTAGAGTTCGTGACTCAGTATTACCTAGTCTTGGGAGGTTGTTGTGATTATTATCGCGTAGGCTTGTTTCACCTTTATTTCGGTATTTATATTAAACTCTGCTTTTAAAATATCATTGTTAAACTGGCTTAACTGTTGTAAGTAATTGGCTTACCTAATCTTGGAGACTAGGTGTCATCACGATGCCTGAAGCCGGATTTTGGGCCGTGACACAAATCTAGCTAGATTTGGTCAGATCGGTTCTATTATTTCTTTACTTTTTTTCTTTCAAGTATGAGACAATCGGAAATCAGCTCGAATAGGAAAAAAGTGAAAACTTCTTAGGCCAAAGGTGATTTTTGGGGGTGATTACAACGGCGAAAAGGAAATGAAAATTAGAAATGGAGGAAGGGGGTCGATGCCATATATGTCAGTTGTTTATGCGAAATAAATGGATTAATGTTAGGGCCGACCCTTCCGTAAAGCAAGTAAAACAACTATTTTAGGCCTTACATTTGTGGGGGAGGGGAGGGATTTTTTATTCCACCTAATAGGCTATGTATAAATTTTAAAAAAAGGTTATGTGAAGAAGGATTTGCAACTGATATGATTTCTGCCAAGAAAATTACACTTGAAATGAATATCGAACCCGAATTTCGTAAGAAACGTGTAATATATAGAAAGTAGCAATTTGATGAGAATGCTGATAATAAAATCTCAAAATCTTTAGAAGAGTCATTTGGAGTTGATTACTTTATACATAGTAGACACGGCTTTTTTTCACTTCAAAATAGATTTGAACAATTCGAAGCATATGAAAATATTTTTGGTTTTCTATTTAGAAGTAAAAATTAAGATCACTAGATCATGGAAATTTGAAAAAATATTGCCTTATCTTGAATGCTCCTTAAAGCATAATAATCAATTCGATATTGATGGTTTAGATTTATTTTCGGAATTAAAAGTATTTAAAAAATAGTATAATTAGAAGATAATAGTTTAATTGATACACTCAATCAAATAAAAAGATTTGATTCTTTTTCCAATGCCTATATTGCTTATGGAATAATGTTAATAACTCTTGTTATCAGCGCTTCATTGGAAAGAAGTATTCAAAATTAAAATTGATAAAATCTTACCTAAGATCAACAATGTCTTGAGAAAATTTAAATGAATTAGTTATATTGTCAATTAAGAAAGACTTATTAGGAGTTATTGATTATAAGAAAATTATTAATAACTTTGTATCGAAGTTAGCTAGAAAAATAGATTTCAAATAAATAAATATTTTGTTTTTAAAAGTTAAGGCCCCTCGTAAAGTTCGGCTTTAGGCCACAAAACTTGTTGGGCCGCCCCTGATTAATGTGAGGGAGAAAGAAAAAGGTGAAAGAGGGAAGAAGGTGGTTGTTGGTGCTTTGGAATTCGCCGGCAAGGGGCGTATTGGTGGTTTTACGGAGAAGTAAGAAAATGGTGGATGAAGGAGATAGAGTTGAGAATTGAGATTGTGAGAAAATGTAGGATTTCCTCTTTTATATGATGTGACTAAATAGTAAAAATAAATTTCAAAATATATATAAAGTAGGTTAAATCGGGTAAAAATTATAAATATGGGCCAACTTTAACAAAGACATGCGAGGGATGTACTTTCACGTAATTATATTAGTAAAAACTAATTTATTTCTTGTCTCGCGATATTTTAACTGATTTAGCTTAAGCTCATTGATGGCGTAATATTAAACACTCCTAAATGAAGCCCTGTTTGTTAGATTGGAGTCTTGCTCCCGGAGATGAGCCCTGTGCAACGAAAATAATTTCTAGAAAAAATTATATTTGAGTTTTAATAATATAGTTAAAGAGATTCTTTTCGATTTAAGATGTGATAACATGCTACTTAACCGTGAAGAAGAGAAAACATGAACCTTTCCAAAACCGAGTGGTTCTTCAAAGGCGTCTATATTGGAATCAACTTCAATGGCGAATCTAAGATTTATAGTTTGTAAATTCTATTCTTTTTTTATTGTACCTGAGGCTATTCAAAATCGAATCATAACCGTTAACCGAACCGAAAAATAACTTATTGACTTATTAGTATCGGGTTATCGGGGTAACGGTTGATGAACGAATTAAATTTTTTATAATTAACGGCTTAATGGTTTGGGGACGGATTACTCAATTTTCTTATCGGATAAACCGTTAGCCCGTTAAAATTTTTATATTTATACTTTTACCCCTATGTATATAAAGTAATTTGTAAAACCCTAAGACCTAAAATCTAAACCCCTAATTTATCAAATTTCAATAGCAATTGTGGTGTATGTTTGGCCTAGAAGATGGAGTGGATTCTGGATTTACTTCAAATTCAACTCAACCCTTTCTGGAACTGTGCATTAGGCAAGATCATTCAAGAGCTTAAACTTATTAATCAAGAAGGCAGGAAGATAATTCCAGATGAGGACCATGAGCTTCCCAAATCAATCAAGTAGAATCATATTAGCAAGTTGATTACATAAGTTTGGCTTTGCAAGCTAAATTCGATATCTCCTCAGAGTTGGTTTAAGTGGAAAGAGAGATAGCAGAAACATATCAAGGACTTCATCTTCTATTTATTTTTTGATAGTTGGACTTACTAGCTAAAAGGGAGAAGACACAACAATGATAGATGATATCTATAGACAGCTTGAGTTCAAATGTTGGTACTGATTCAAACTAACTTTCTGACATATTAGACTTCCGTTACTATCATTTACTAGATTGGTTGAAATAATGCTCAGTTTTTTTTATAGTTAAGCTAGTTGTAATTGTCAAAAAGAAATCAAAGGGTGGGGTTTATAATCTAGCACATGATTTCTGTGAGAAAATGACAAATTTTCTAGTTCTCTACTTCTCTTTTATTGTCTATTTGGTTTAGCCGATAAGTCGCCCGATAACCGTCCGCTAATCGTTAATCCGATACCAATCTGTCTGATATCTTATTGGATGGCTAGCGGTTGCTATATTTATAAACCGATAATCGATAAACCGAACCGTTAAGCATAAATAACCGCCCGATAAGCACTCCTAATTGTACCTATTTTTTTTTTATTAACAAAATTTCAGACAAGCGTGTACACATGATTACGTCAACTAAGTGGTCACTATAAATATAATCCGGTCTAAAAGTCTAGAGTCGAATCCCTTAGAGAACTAAGACATAAATACAACTGTTCAATATTGCTAAAAAATACAAGTTCAAATAATTTTCTAGTTATGAAGATTGTGACTTTTATTTTTAATTAATTAACTAATAAATATTAGAAAATAGTAAAATTATCAACTAACGAGGATGATATTGGAGACAAGATTAAGGAGGCCTAGAATTATGATTCCCCTAATTGTTAGAATCTTTTCCGTTACGTCTCCTATAATTTCATCTAAGTATTCTCTATTGATCGTGAGCACTTCAAGTATCGTAATTCTCTCCCAAGCAACTACAATAATATATTTGTCATATCCCGAACTACGTTAGCTGGCATTATTTTACCGCTCACTATAACAATGTCAAGGCTTTATTTTTTAAAACTCGCCGTATTGATTCCTCACATGTGTTAGGAGTGATTTTGTTCAATAATTACCTAAATATATATTATTTTGTAAGAAATACATATAAATAGGCAAAGTCAATTGAGGGTCCTTCAATCAGCAAAGATAATCACGTAGTTGAATAAGTAGAGAGAATCCAATGACAAAATTATATTAAACATAACAATAAGTCATCCTCCAAGTGGTTCCATCAAAATCCTAGATAATGAAATTAACTACTCATAATAGTATATATGAGTATAATAATACAATTCATAACCAACAAGAAAAATAGAAAGAAGAAAGGAAACAATTGTGGTTGAATATTCCTCTTTACTCTTAGGTTATTCTTGCCTCCAAAAGTGTTGTCTTTCTCCGGAGTAGTGTCTCTCCTCTTCAAAATGACCTTTTAGTATTTATATCAATTAGAATTTGTGTGGGGCATCCTTGAGCTTTCTATTTCAGATAGGAGAAACTGAATCACGAGCATAGGGCTCGCACGATGCAAGACCCCTTGGCATGCTCCCAATTTTCTTTTTCCTCTTTTTTTCTTGCGTAGAAGATTGGATCCAAAGTTCACTACTTCATTAGTTTTTGATTCATTTTCCAGGCCATGGCGTGCCTACCTTTCGCTTGAGACGCCAATTGTTGCATGCTCCCAACTTTTGCCTCTCAATTTCTTTTTGCATCAAATCGTTGAATTCTTTTGTCAATTTACATCCAAACTCGTTTACAGAAACAATAATTATGTAATGATTGTTGACGATTAATTTTGACTCTCCGGCCCACGAACTCACTTTAAAGCCTTAACTTGGTGCTGAACAATTCGAAGCTAGCCAAATGTTATATAAATTAATCAATATACGCTCACAAGTTCAAAATTTAGCTATTAGAGTAATTACACAATCCCTAAAATTTATCCCGGGCCCACGTGCCCTGATTCTGAAAATATTCGAAGATAAATATTACCCATAGCCTCACGAACTCAAATATATAAGTTTTACTTAATTCCATAACTAATTTCGTGGTCAAATCTCATTTTTACTAAAACCCTAGGTTTTTCACAAATCACATTTAATTTCACAAGTTTTCCATGTTAAATCTACCTATGATACGTGTATTTAGCTAAAGAATTGATAAGGATCACTTACCTCTTGATGTTGATGAAATTCCTCCACAAAATGCTCTCAAAGTTGCCTAAGACCAAGTGGGAAATGAAGCTATGTCCCGTAATAAAAAGCCCTTGCACTAGTTGCAGACATCTTGTTCGCAAATGCGAAGGTCGAAAATGCGACAAATGCGTCGCAAATGTGAAGCCTGACCAACTTTGCCTCAGTCACAAATGCGACACAAGGATCGCAAATGCGAAACATGGCATCTCGCAAAAGCGGAAGAAAACTACGCAAATGCGAAAAATGCTACGTCCAGGTGACTTTGCAAATGCGAGAAAATTCTTCGCAAATGCGAATCCATTAGTTCCGCCCCAACCTCGAAAATGCGAAGCCATTCTCGCAAATGCGAGATTTGCAAATGCGAACAAGATCTCGCATTTGCGAAACCTGCAGAACCCGTCACAAACCAGCAGAACTGAAGTTCTTCAAAACACTCCGAACAACACTCGAAACTCACCCGAGCCTCCAGGGATCCACACCAAATATCCACACAAGTCTAAAAATACCGTACAAACTTGCTCGCACGATAAAAATACAAAAATAACATCTAGAATGATGAATTGGATGCCAAAATCCATGAATTAAATCATGAAACACAAAAACATCTAGAAACACTTCCGCGTGTCTGATTCCTATCAAATCAACTCGGAATGCCATCAAATTTTGTATACAAGTCATAAATTACCATACGAAATTATTCACAGGTTTGGAATCCCAAACGGACCTCGATAACACCAAAATCTACTCCAAATTAAACTTAAAGAATTTGAAAAACCTTCAATGTGCCAGCTTTCAATATTAAGCGTCGAAACGCTCCCGGTTCATCCGAAACCCGATCCGATCATACACCCAAGTCCAAAATTATCATAGGAACCTATTAGGACTGTCAAATTTCGGTTCAGGGGTCGTTTACTCAAAACGTTGATTCAAGTCAAACTTAACCATTTTAAGCCAATTTAAGGAACTAAGTGTTCCGATTTCAACTCGAACCCTTCCAAACCCGAACTAACCATCCCCACAAGTCATAAAACAGAAAAAGCACATACGAAGAGTCTTAGTTAAGAGAACGGGTGTAATGACCCGACCGGTCATTTTGAGAGTTATAGCCCCGACCCCCTATTTATTCTTTCCCCGTATCTTTTTTTCTGCTTATGTGACTTGCCGGGAGGTTGTTGTGTTGGATTCGGAGTGAATTGAGACACGTAGTCCCTAAATGGAAGCTTAACTTTTAGGATTTTGACCGTAGTCGGGACTATGTGAAGACGACTCCAGAATAGAGTTTCGTCGGTTCTGTTAGCTCTGTTGAGTGATTTTCGACTTAAGAGCGTGTCTGGGTTGTGTTTTGGAGGTCTGTAGTTGATTTAGGCTTGAATTGGCGAAAGTCGAATTTTTAGAGATTTTGACCGGTAGTGGACTTTTTGATATCGGGGTTGGATTTCGATTCCGGAAATTTAAAGTAGGTTCGTAATGTTGAATATAACTAATTGTGTGCAAAATTTGAGGTCAATCGGACGTGGCTTAATAGGTTTCGGCATCGGTTGTGGAAGTTTAAAACTTTGAAGTTCATTAGGCTTGAATTAAGGTGTAATTTATATTTTTAGCATTGTTTGATGTGATTTAAAGGCTCGACTAAGTTCGTATGGTATCTTAGGACTTGTTGGTATGTTTGGTTGAGGTCCCGGGGACCTCGGGTGAGTTTCGGATGGTTATCGGATCATTTTTGGACTTGGAAGATTTTCTGGTACTGGGCTGGTTCTGGTGTAATCGCATCTGCGCAAGGCTGCCCGCAGGTGCAAGCAATATGGCGTAGAAGCAGAGTTGGGTGGATTGGCCAGGGATCGCAGGTGCGTGGAAAAGGCTGCATTTGCGATGCCCGCATATGCGCAAGGCTGACTGTAGGTGCAGAGTGAGACCGCAGAAGCGGACAGGATTTTGCAGGCGCGCACTCGCATGTGCGACCCCTTCATCGCAGGTGCGGAGGCAGAGGAGAATAAGTGGTTTGCGCAGAAGCACTCATTTTTTTGCACAAGCGCACGCGCAGGTGCAAGCCCAGGCTCCGCGTGTGAGGAAATGCCTGGGTAGTAATGCGACGGGGACATCACTATTTTTTCAACACGTTTGTGTTAAACATGTTCAGGATGCCAATTATTTATATAATCATTTTCAAGATATACACACGTATAAATACAAGATTTCTATTGAAGTTTATGTGTCCGATGACCCCTCAATCTTCAACATAGGTCCGCCTCTTTGAACCACCACCCTAAACTCTTCAAATTCTCGAATAAAGTTTCTGGACATCTTTTTAAACTCTACCCTATTCTTTTCCCATTGACATAAAAATGCAATATCTATATCCATATGCCTTAGCTTCTCCGGTTTCCATATATAAAGGTGATGTAGTTATAACAGTGCCTTCACCTTATCTTACACATAAAGTTTCAATATTGCATTGGTGTGACACTAACTTGAAATCAAATTCTTCGGTAGAAATTGCAAGGTACCTCAAGTGAGTTAGTGGGTTGCACTGTTATAGCCCAACTCTGCAACTTCACGTCCAGTAAATTCAACATCCGAATTATTTGTAATTTAACAAGTAAAAGGAAAAGATCTGTACAGCTTGATGTGTAAAATTGTGGATGAGCAATAAACTCCAAGGAGCTATGACCTTGACTATAAAATTACCTTTCTTTGGACCCAAATACTAAAACCTTACCAGACATTTATTCATATTTTTCCAATTGTTCAGCAAGATTGTGATGGATATACAAGTATAACCGAGGTTCTTACACATCTAGAGGCTGATATGGATCAATCAAGCAACTTTTCGATATTTCCTGCATTCTCTCCAAGTCCTTGTGTTGTATAATTCCTTCAGCTATCAAAAACTTAAGCAGTTCACACACTTGAAACTTGTAATCTTCTGGAAACAATCCCATGTAAAGAAGTCAAGGCTTTAAATGATCTTCCAAATGGTCATAACTTAATTGTACAATCTTCATCTTTTGCTCATGTGCAAGCTCAAGCCACAAAGAGGCTTGCCTTTCCTTTTTTGCAATAATTTCGGCAATCAAGACAATCACAAGAGGAAAATTGTTGAAGCACTAAATAGTAAAGCTCAAGAATGTACAGCTAACTGGCTAAGCTAAGTTAGTGGAGCCACTAGTTTGTTAAGTAGGCGGTTAGCAGTGAGCTTTATCTTTGTATATAAATATATACCTGTACAGTGTATTAATCGACTTTCTAATGAAAATGAAAGAATGCTTTATCTTCTCCACACTCGTATCTGCTCTTGCTCCATTTCTGCATTGCAGCTCAATCTAGATCTAGGATTTTATCATGGTATCATAGCGAGCATGTGATGGTAGGCTATAATCTCGTGTTTTAGTCGTTTATTACACTCTAATTTACTGTACTTTAATCGACTTTGAGCTATAATCGCTAGTATTTTGCACTAATTGTGTGTTTTATACATTGTATGGAGGATTTCGAGCTATGTAGATGTTACAGAATGAATTCGAGTGATTTGGAGCTTTGAAGTCTGAGTAAAAGCCTAAGGGATTAAGCTAGGATCGCGTTCGGTGGTCGAAAACCACGTCTGGGTATCAAAAAGTCAAGAAACATCTATACTTTGAGAAAACAACACACACGTGGTGTTGATACCCAATTTTTTTCTCATATATATATATATATATATATATATATATATATATATATATATATATATATATATATACTTTTAAAATAGTGCATATGCATCATCATTCGATTTACAAGCATACACAAGTATTTTTCATAATCTTCCATGATTTTTAAAGACTTTAAATCAATTTATTTCTGTATTTTATTATATAAATATCCAATAATTACCCTCCTAACTATTTTTATAATGATTTAATCATCTAAACTTATCATTTATACCAATATGAGGTTTTAAATATTTTTAGTGCACTTCGTATAATTACATTTGCATTTTTCAGGGCTAAATTGCACATTTTGCAATAATAGCCCATATGTACATATAATTATATTATTTATACAAAAAATAACTTTTTATATTTTTATAAAGTTAAATAATTATTTTTAATCATTTTCATGTACAAATGATTTTTTATTTATTTATTATTTTTATAAATTATTTATTTGATTAAAATTGAGTATTTAAAATCTAGCCCTAAATTCCTCCTAATTTCGGACCTGACTACCCAAACCTCGGCCCAATAACCCCAGCCCAATCCTAAATGACCCAACCCAGTCCAAACCCGACCCAACCCCTTCTCAAATCCCAGCCGTTGTTAAAAAATGATCAACGGCTCACAAACGTGTCCCCTATTTCCTTATATCACTCAACCCTAAACCCTAACCCCATTCCCTCCAAACCCGCCGTCTCTCTATTCTCTCCTCTCTGAAAACCCTAACCCGCCGCCTCTCAAAACAACCTCTCAGAATCTGCCTCAATCGTGGATTTTTCCATGATTTTCTTACCTTTTGTGTATTATACCACCATCTCCTACGATTCTATGTTACCTCTTAGTATTTGTATAAATATGGCAAGTACTACACCTCATATTTCGACCATTTTCTCTTGACTACTTTAATCTGGATATGTATCTCATCCATATGCTTCACAACCATGGCTATATGGGTCCGATTAGCCGAGATTTTGGCCAATCTTCGACTTTTGCCAACTAGGGTTTGAATTCCCCTTTGTTTCTTTCCGATTCTTACTTGATAGTTTTTCTTTTCTGTGTTTGACTACTCCTTTTTCTTATCTTTTCCTATTTTTTACTTTATTCTTTGCCTTAAATATGACTCTTAATGATTTTGGTATTTTTTGTATTATTTGTGTGTTTCCCTGTTGATTTACTGAATCTCTAATTTATGCTCTAAAATTGCTTCTAATTGATTCCGGAATATTTTCTTTCTATCTTGTTTGCATCTGAATAATTTATTTTCCATGTCTATGTGTTCGATTTCTACACTATATAAACCCTTCTCCTATTCCCTTTAGAGGACACTCTTGACTCACTATAGCCTCACTAGATCTAAAGCTTTACTCTGATATTGCATTCTATACTCTGATTTTTGCCGGCTGAAAGCTAAGGCCATTTAGTTTTGAGATCTTGCTATTCAGAATATTGTGGACTTCTGTTATTTTATGCATTTCTGCTTAACTGGTAAGTCACTTGACTTGTGCAATTTCATCCTTACGTGTCTCTGATTTGTATGTGTTCTTACTTCTGAATCCATGGTTCAATATGCTTCTGAGTTATGTTTAGACATCATTCTGTCAACTTTATATGCTTTTAGTCTCTTTAGCATTTAACTGCTCTTAATGCTACCAGTTCTGAAGTTATATACTCCTAGCCTGATTAATCTGAACCTTCTTAAGGTTTATTCAGTGAGTGAATTGACCCCTGAATGCTCATGAACATGTTTACTTACTTTGTCCTGAATCCCTATAGTGGATGCCTCACATTTGTGTTAGCCCGTGTTAAGACCTTCATTGTTAGTCATAATCTGCCTCTCTGCTATTGTGTCACTCAACATGATCACTCAACCCCATACCCCTCTAGTGTTTGCTTGTGATTTGGAACCGTTGTCTCATCATGTTTGAATTGTTACTTTACAATGTTAGGCTAAACCTTTATTATAACCGGATCATCTTTAGATAATTAGACCACTATGACAAAGCTTGAATGCCTATATCTGCTACTTGACATGATTTTACCTTCCACTCTGTAGTAATAGTTTTGTATATGTGTCTTAATTTGTGATTGTAATCTCACCCCTGTGCTAACATGATGCCCTGCTCTTTCTATGATTATTTGACTCATCACAATACTGTCTTGTTTTCTTGGTAATAATACAAGGTTGTGTACTTAGCATAATTCAACCATGTTTCAACCTGTTTTGCACCTGTGTACAACAATCTTTGTCAATCCTGTAAACATGTTCTTTTTTCAACTTCTTTTCTACATATGACTGCTTCTGCTCTAAGTGTGGGACCTATTTCTCAGTTCACATTCAGCTTGCTTTTTAAAGTTCTGTGATTTATTCAACTATTTGCTCAATTTGGTCGTGTCTGTTTAAATCCCTCAATTCCTGTTTTTCAACTTTGGTCCCTTCTTTCACTTGTCACCTAAGCTCTTTGAATCCCATTCTTAGCCGGTTGAAAGCCAAGGCTATGTAGGTTCTGTCCCTTGACCTCCTTAGTGTGAGCACTGCTCAAGGTTCATTTGAGACCCTTGTGAACTCTGACACACTAGGACTTGGTCCCTCGTCTCTCCTCTGAATTATCTCTATTAACCTCTCTAGTGTGAGCACTGCCCTGGGTTCTTGAAGCCCTTGGGAACTCTGACACACTAGGGTCTTGGTTCTATATGCTCAACTCTGTTTTATGCCCACTGGGTGAATCACTTAATTCCTGGCTGCCTTATGTCCATGAAGATGTAATTTTGGGCTGTTATAAGCCATGAGAATGAAGGCTTGGCTTGGCTGGGTATATCTTTGGGCCGGCTGTAGGCTCCCTATAGTTATTCTACTTTGTAATTTATTCCCTTCATTCTGGTCTGTAATAATTCTTGTAATAATATTTTGGGGTATTAGTAAAATTGGGAAAGGGGTTTTATCTTACACTTGTATTGAAATGGGTAGAAATCCTGCCTATAGGTTCATTACTTTGCTCAAATGTGCGTTAGAAATCCTGCCTATAGGTTTTTTATTTGGTTCAAATGTGTTCTGCTTTTACCTGTTAGAAACCATGCTTATAGGATATTGAATGATTAATATCTCAATGTGTGCATAGGACTCTGCTTACCTACGGTTTAATCTACAAATTAGATGCCATGCCTATAGGATCTAAAATCGGGTTTTAATTATAGAAATCATGCCTATAGGATATAAAATCAGTTTTAATTCTAGAAATCATGCCTATAGAGTCTTAATTTGTTTTAATTATCACCCTGCTCGTTTCTTTAAGAGTTTTCAACACTATGCTAATTACCATTCTAGAAACCATGCCTATATGACTCGATTAAGCAATTCTAAACATATTTCTGTGATTACCATTGTTAGTTACTGTGTGAATCACCTAGACATCATGCCTATAGGTTTTAATCCCTTATACCTGCAATCAGTAGACAATTATGTCGGTTTTAGAAATTTTATTATGAGAAAAGGCTTTTACGTATAAAATGTCTGCTCATTAAATTCAGTGTCACATAAAGATCCTGCCTATAGGGTTCTGCAACCTTAACTTATTAAAATCTGCAATTGTCAATGCTAATCAGTTTGGCGTGCATTTTATGTCTAATTGCAGAGGGTAACTTGAGCCCATACTTGTTTCTATTTGTAAGTCCTAACTATTTTTGTATGTCGCCTAGTTTTCTCCTTTTGAGCAACCTAAGTTAAGGTCTAGAACCACCCTAAAATAGATGTCCAAATGCCTATTGGACCCTAGGCATGGGACAGCTAGTGCACGCATAGAGTACGACTTAGAATTGACTAGAGCGCTTTAGGTAAACAACTTAAAGATAGTAATCAGGTAGCAGGAGATGATAGTCCGTGCCCGCTGAATAATATGAGTAACACCCCGTCTTGAGGGAGTTACGAAGTATTATTTATGTTGCACGAGGTGATCCTTTAGGCTAAAATACTTAGGACCCCCATTTCTGTTTTAAAATAAATTATTTATTTCATTTGTCAATTGTTTCTTTTCTCTTAGACTAATTCACATGATTTGAGTTCGGCCGGGACCCACCGTTTTTTGTACCTCGAGGAGTGCCTAACACCTTCTCCTCGAGGTAATTTGAGCCCTTACCCGATCTTTGGTGACACAAACTAGTAAACCCGAGTCATTTGCAATAGGTTCCCTAACGCACCTTAATTCGTTAGGTGACGACTTTCTCTTTTAGTAACCCTTCCTTTTAAAAGAGTTGTCAATGTCGAAACCCGATTTCGCAAGAAAGAGGGGCGCGACAGCATGGCGACTCTGCTGGGCATATCCTTAGGCTCTTACCATAATGAACTTGGTTTGTGTGAATTAGTGTACCTCGATAAGTGTGTCTTTATTATTTTATGCTTAAATTCACCGTTTACTTGCTACATGCACACCCCTTCCCTATTTCCCCTTTTACATGAATTTACATGCAACTTTTCGTTTAACATTGTTCGCTGGCTTCAATCTTTATGTCTTTCCCAATCCCTACCCCTTTTTATCTCTTTACAATTTTTCCATTATACGGACTAACTCTTTCCTTGTTTTTCTTTCTTTTTTGTCTTTACATTTATTAAATACTGCATTTATTGCTTTACCTTGCAAAATACTTGACAACATATTGTTTTATCTTTGCATAATTGCATGCTCTACATCATATTCCACTCGTGCGCAATTAATACCATATAGGCACTTGATGAGTGTCCGCGCTCTTCCTATATCACCCTTTTAAATTTGGAAAGGCTTATTTGCGGTAAAACTAGTCGATCAGCGGTGCAGTCGACGGTTCCGTGCCTTTCCCTCTCAAGTTGTCCACTTGAGGGCACCGGTCTAGACTCTTATAGAAAACCCCACTCTTATGTTAACTGTACATGCATCATGTCTGAACCTAGTACGAGTTAGAATGTTGTCCGCATAATAACTCTCTAAGGCAAGCCTTGTCCAAAATCCATCAGGATTTTCATAATCCCAACAGGGCACAATCATGATATGTACATTATTTGGAGAAAACATGCCGATATGCTAATCATTAATATGTAAGTAGTCAAGTCCAGAGGGGGAGAGGGTTAACTTTATTTGTTTTGCAGAAATGAGGCACGAAGTCCCCAGGTTCGGCATGGTCCGAAGTATCTCACCTCTGTTGCTAGATTGGTGGGAAAATCTCTCGCCAAGCGACAAAAATCATGTGAAAAGAATTCTAGGAAATTTACCTTCTTTGCTGGACATTCAGCCAAACAATGTACTGATCGAGGCCACTACTATGTTCTGGGATGAAAAGAGGACTATTTTCCATTTTGGTAACATAGAGATGACTCCCCTTCTTGAGGAAATAGGAGGTTTTGCCGGGCTACCCTGGGATAGCCCTGGTCTGCTGGTACCGGAAAATCGTACTTCTAGGGGATTTTTGAAAATGATGAGTCTTAGAAAGAATAATGAGTTAGTCTGCCTGAAGAAGTCCTACATAACTTTCGACTTCTTCTACGAGCGTTATGGGCACAACACATCCTACCGTATCTATCATGATGAGTTTGCCATCACTTCCCTGGGCTGGACTCATCGTCGGGTTTTTGTGTTCATCGTCTGTTTTCTGGGTATGATAGTATTTCCAATTCAAGGAGACAGGATTCACACTCGTTTGACTATGGTTACCAAGACCTTAATGGAAGGGATTGAGGGAAAAAATTACACTATTGTCCCAATAATCATGGCAGAGATATACCGAGCTTTGGACTGCTGTAAGAAGGGATTCAAAAATTTTGAGGGTTGTAATTTGTTACTGCAAATATGGTTGTTGGAGCATCTTCAAAGAGGACAGTACCGTCAGTAATTTCCGCGGCGTCCATGGAATGACCACATAGCCTTTCACCATCCAAAAAGAATGACTTTCATCCCAGACAGGTTTGCACAACCGGAACACGTCGTGGATTGGGTACACTTCTTTAGCAATTTGACTGATGACAAGGTTCATTGGATATTCGAGTGGTTCCCTACTAGCGAGTTTATCATCAGGTCCAGGGATGTTCCTCACTTAGTGCTGATTGGGTTGAGGGGGTATCTATCCTTATGCTCCTATCAGGGTCATGAGATAAGCTGGGAGAAAACAAGTCATACCGCGAGTTTCTAATATGGTTCACTACAAAGCAGACTTTCAGGGTGGTGCCATTCCATTCAAGTGTGAGGCCCAACACATGTGGCATCTGAAGATTATTGTGGAAAAGGATACCATCGAACCAGATCGGTACCACGCCGGTCATGTGTATTTCTACCTATCATGGTTGGATAATGACATAGCAGGAGAAGTCGAGCCAGGGATCGATCGAGGAAACAGGGTCATAGACGATGCTGCTGAAGCACAAGTAAAATACAAGAGGTTGCGCAAGAGAATCCTTGAGTCTGAAGCCAGACATTTGGAACAACACAAGATAGACATGGAATCAATCAATGAATGGAGGGAAGTTGCTACAAAATCAACAAAGAGGTTGGAGTACTTAGAGCAGGGTCTGATGGAACTTGAAGGGAAGATGAGGAAAAGGATCATGGATTGTCAGAATGCAGAGGGCAACGAAGGAATATTCCTAGCAAGGGCGTATCTGCTGCTGGACATGCACGACCTGGGAAATCTGATCGATGGGGCCAAAAAGGCCAAGCTTGGAGAGGGTCCCTCCGGGACCAAATAGAATAGAATTGTTGTTTATTTTCTTTTCTAGAGTCATTTTAGAAACTGATTGTAATAAGGCAAATGCCACTAGCAACTCTTTTAATTATTGTCATTTTAGAGGTTTGATCTATTTATTACATTAATTAAATGTGGCAGTTATCGGCATCAAGTTTCTCCAAATCTATGTGTCGCTAGGCCTACCTCAGGCACAATGAGGTCTCCAAAATTAGGACGCGAATTTATAATTCCTCAATACATGTTTAAATACTGCAAATATCCTTCCAAAATCCCCTACTAACTTATTTACCTTTTTGCTTTTCTTTATTTTTATTATTCCCATCCCCTAAGGTTGGTTCTTGCATACTGGCATCAACAGCGTATTATACCAGATCCAGAGGCCCTCTACCTCCTCCTCCTCCAAGTGATCCTAAAAGTAAGGGAAAGGCTAAGATGGATGACATGAGTGGTATTAGGAAAGATAACGCTACGCATGCGGAAAATGTTGAAACTTCAGATGGTCGGAGTACTCCGTCACAAAATGATTTGGTTCTACGGTTGGAGCAGAAAATACTGGAATTGTAAGGGGAACTTGAGCAGGTCCACAACTTGGCAAACCTCTCCCTCACCTTAAACGTCCCGAATATTAACCAACAAAATGCCCAAAATCCAGTACCTCCTCAAAACACACCAAACCAACATCCACAAAATCCTCCCGCACCTCATTAATACGCCATACCTCCTCAAAATCCTAACCCTCCAGCAGTGCCAACTCCTCCTCAACACCAACATCTTCCGACTCAGTATCCACAAACTACTACCTACCATACTCCTCAAAATACACCGCAACATACCCCCGATCCGCAGAATTCAACCAATGATCATCACTACACCCAAATTCCCGGTATCCACCAAAGTAACCCTATATACGTAGAAACTCTACCTCACCCAACTCAACAAACCCCATACACACCAGAATCTGCCGAGAAGGACCTGCTCATCAAGAATATGGCAGAGGAACTTAAGAAGCTCACAAGTCGAGTCCAGGGTGTCGAAGGGGGGTAAAGGCATTGAGGGTTTGAACTATGAAGATCTGTGTATTCATCCAGGCGTAGAACTGCCAGAGGGTTACAAACCTCCCAAGTTCAAGATGTTTGATGGAACAGGTGACCCAAAGATGCATCTAAGGACATACTATGACAAGCTCGTAGAAGTTGAAAAAGATGAAAGGATTCGCATGAAACTGTTCATGAGAAGCCTCACTAGAGACACCCTATCGTGGTACATCAGCCAAAATCCAAAGATGTGGGTTAGCTGGGTAAGCATGGCATCGGATTTCATGGATCAGTTCAGGTTTAATACGGAGAATGCACCAGATATCTTCTATATCTAGAATCTCAAGAAGAAGACAATAGAGACTTTTCGTGAGTATGCTACTCAATGGAGATCAGAAGCTGCGAAAGTAAGGCCAGCATTGGAAGAAGAGCAGATGAACAAGTTCTTCGTTCGGGCCCAGGATCTACAACACTACAAAAGGTTAATGGTTATCAAGAATCACAAATTATCCGACATCATCAAATTGTGGGAAAGGATTGAAGAAGGGATCAAGAGCGGTATGGTAACTAATGAAAATGAAAAAATGCTTTATCTTCTCCACACTCGTATCTGCTCTTACTCCATTTTTGCATTGCAGCTCAATCTAGATCTAGGATTTTATCATGGTATCATAGCGAGCATGTGATGGTAGGCTATAATCTCGTATTTTAGTCGTTTATTACACTCTAATTTACTGTACTTTAATCGACTTTGAGCTATAATCGCTAGTATTTTGCACTAATTGTGTGTTTTATACATTGTATGAGGATTCCGAGTTATGTAGATGTTACAAAATGAATTCGAGTGATTTGGAGCTTTGAAGTCTGAGTAAAAGCCTAAGGGATTAAGCTAGGATCGCGTTCGGTGGTCGAAAACCACGTCTGGGTATCAAAAAGTCAAGAAACATCTATACTTTGAGAAAACAACACACACGTGGTGTTGATACCCAATTTTTTTCCTCATATTTTTTCAAACACACACACACACACACACATACACACACACACACACACACACACACACACTATATATATATATATATATATATATATATATATATATATATATATATATATATATATATATATATATATATATACATATATATATATATACTTTCAAAATAGTGCATATGCATCATCATTCGATTTACAAGCATACACAAGTATTTTTCATAATCTTCCATGATTTTTAAAGACTTTAAATCAATTTATTTATGTATTTTATTATATAAATATCCAATAATTACCCTTCTAATTATTTTTATGATGATTTAATCATCTAAACTTATTATTTATACCAATATGAGGCTTTAAATATTTTTAGTGCACTTCGTATAATTATATTTGCATTTTTCAGGGCTAAATTGCACATTTTGCAATAATAGCCCATATGTATATATAATTACATTATTTATACAAAAAATAACTTTTTATATAATTGCATTCTATACTCTGAGATCATGCCTATAGGTTATTGCGTGAATAACATATTCCTGTGATTACCATTGTTAGTTATTGCATGAATCACCTAGACATCATGCCTATAGGTTTTAATCCCTTATACCTGCAATCAGTAGGCAATTATGTCAGTTTTAGAAATTTTATTAAGAGAAAAGGCCTTTACGTATAAAATGTCTGCTCATTAAATTCAGTATCACATAGAGATCCTGCCTATAGGGTTCTGCAACCTTAACTTATTAAAATATGCAATTTTCAATGCTAATCAGTTTCGCGTGCATTTGATGTCTAATTGCGGAGGATAACTTGAGCCCATACTTGTTTCTTTTTGAAAGTCCTAACTATTTTTGTATGTCGCCTAGTTTTCTCCATTTGAGCAACCCAAGTTAAGGTCTAGAACCACCCGGGTAGTGCACGCATATAGTACGACTTAGAATTAACTAGAGCGCTTTAGGTAAAGAACTTAAAGATAGTAATCGGGTAGCAGGAGATGATAGTCTGTGCCCACTGAATAATATGAGTAACACCCCATCTTGAGGGAGTTACGAAATATTATTTATGTTGCACGGGGTGATACTTTAGGATAAAAAACTTAGGACCCCCCATTTCTGTTTTAAAATAAATCGTTTATTTCATTTGTCAATTGTTTCTTTTCTCTTAGACTAATTCCCATGATTTGAGTTCGGCCGGGACCCACCATTGTGGACCTCGAGGAGTGCCTAACACCTTCTCCTCGAGGTAATTTGAGCTCTTACCCAATCTTTGGTGACGCAAACTAGTAAACCTGAGTCATTTGCAATAGGTGCCCTAACGCATCTTAATCCATTAGGTGGCGACTCTCTCTTTTAATAACCCTTCCTTTTAAAAGAATTGTCAATGTCGAAACCCGATTTAGCGAGAAAGAGGGGTGCGACACGCGGCGCGTGGGGCGGCGTGTGGCGCCGCACCTGTACAAAAGTCCTACTGCCTGTCAGAAACAACTCTCTGGATTTCCCCACTAATGCCCCGCGCAGCGCGTGCCTGTACAATATTTACAGAGCTAGAATCTTATTTCGCTTAGGAAAAGGTATTTTCTTTTAGGATCGACCCTACTTGGTATAAATATATGTAAAAACATTATTTTTGGGACTTTTGACTCATCTAAGACCTAAGGAGGCTAAGGAGGAAGTGGAGAAGTAGAAGCACAAGGAATTCATCATTCAATCTCCACTCAAGACACGAGTTTGGATCATTTTATGTTTTTCTTTATTTTAAACATATTTGTGGTGAATTACTCCATATCTATGGAGTAGTTCCCTTTAGGGTTTGATGGATTAGGTATATTGATATTTGTTTGCGGATTATAACTCTAGTTTTTATGCATTGAATCGTTTTGGAAGTTTTAATAGTTGCATCTATATTCACATGTTCATGTAATCGAGAGAGGCATAACTTGTGATATCTTTGCATAATCTTTTTTGTTGAATTCATTAATTCCTCTTAGTAATCAAAAGAGGCTAGTTGAATTTTTGATTAAACCAAGTTAGGAGGATAATCGAAAGAGGTTCTCCTAAAGACCAATCCACTACGAATTCTTGCATATCTTCACAGTGCTTAAATTAGTTCATCTTGTGAGGTTGAGATTTAATCGAGAGAGGAGTTTCTACTAAACAGTTGAACTAATAATTGAGTGAATTCTAGAGAATCACTTGAACATTAGAAGTGAATTAGTAGAGTTAAATCCCAGACATTTATCTTGCACCTATCCACTCAATCCCTAAATTCTCCCATTGATATCTTCCTTGCTTACTTTTGTTTCGATTGTCACTTGTCAATTAGTTTTAGATTTTTAGTTAATTTTAGTTTTTAATCACATAATTCTAAACTATTGATTATCTTGAATAGAAATCTAGCTACAAACTATGATAATATTATTTAACTCCAATCCATGTGGATACGATATTTTATTATACTATATTCGACTAGCGAGCATATTTAAGTGTGTATTTTGCGCTCTACAGGAAATAGCCAAGTCTCTATCACAACTAATTTTGTAGTTCTTCTCATGTGCAAGATGGCACTATGACTGGACAGAGGACTCAAAATATGATGATCAATATTCCTTATTTCACTCAAGAGAAATACCAGCATATAATTCATTTGCTTGGAAAAGGAACTTATTGCAGCAGTCAAGCTACACCTATGCTAGCAGGTATGACATGTTGTGTAGTAAATACAAAAGTTTTGGATAAGTGGATAGTAGATTCAGGTGACTCAAGTCATATGGTGAATAGTCTTAAGTTGTTGATTAATCCTAAGGCCTTTGCTAAGTATAAAAGTGGTACAGTACAACTTCTTACATGGAATGAAGATCACATCAGTCATATAGGATCATCCTATATCATTTAGGGTAAAAACTTTAACAATGTTCTCCATTAACAAGAGTTTAAATACAACCTTCTGTCTGTCTCAAAGTTAACAAGGAAATGAGATAGGCAATGCTGTCCTTTCCTGAATTTTGCATTTTCAGAAAATCTTCAGTGGACAGGTGAAGGGGAATGATTGAGAGGATGATGGTTTGTATGCGTTCTACTTTGGAGGTGCCAGTACAACTGATCTTCATGCTCTCATTGCAGTTGTTGCAAGTGAAAATTACCTAGTTCCTAGATCATTATCTACTATAAATATGGTAAAGAAGAATAAAATACTAGATGTAGTCTTGTGGCATAAAAGATTAGGACATGCACCTGTAAATACTTTGAGGAACATGAATGTATTTTAGGATTATAAATGCAGGAATACTTGTGAGATTTGTACTATATGTTCTTTGGAAAAGCAAATCAGGCTACCATTTTCTTTGAGTCTTACTACAACTAACACTTGCTTTCATACACTATATGGTGATATGTGGGGACCTTTTAGATTTTTCACTTATGATGGAAATAAATACTTTCTGACTCTAGCGGATGATTATTCTAGATATACCTAGATATTTCTGTTACCTACTAAGGTAGAAGTGATTGTAGCTCTTAGATCTTTTCTTTTAATGATTCAGAATGTCTATTCTGTTTTTGTGAAGTTCTTTAGGTCAGATAATGGTAGTGAGTTCTTCAACTCTCAAGTAGCTGAGCTATTGCAAACTAAGGGGAATGTCCACCAAATCTCCTGCGTATACACATTACAACATAATGGATTAGCAGGGAGAAAACACAGGTACATTTTAGAAGTTGCCAGGTCACTAAGGTTTCAAGCTGTTATTCCTCTTAGGTTCTGGGGTAAGTGTGTCACCACTAATGTGTACAACATAAATTGACTGCCTTCATTTGTACTTCAAGGGAATTCATCTTTTGAAGTTCAGGTTGGTCATGTCCCTTCCTTCGATCATATGAAGGCGTTTGGATGTCTAGGTTATGTCACTGATATGAGAAAGTCTGACAAGTTTACTCCTAGAGTTGTTAGTATTCAAGGAAGATATATTTCTTTTCAAGTATGTCTGTAATACTACTTCCTCTATATTTCATGTGTTGGACCTCTCTGATGACTTTCTTTCAGATTCTGAAGACAGCTTATCTCACCATGTCCACATCATTGATGCCTCGACTACTGATGAGGTTCCTAACAATGACACAGTGAGCAATAATATGGATGATACTGAGGTTGATCTGCTTGTTGTTGATACTGATGGTCTTGTAATTACTATATCTTCTCTAATACATGTAGCTAATCCTGCTACAAGCAGGAGATCTCGCATAGAAATCAAACCACCTATTAGGATGAGAGGTTATGTAACTCACAACAAAGGGAAGACACATTGCTACTATCCTATTTCTCACTGTGTTAGCTATGCAAATGTATCTCACTCATTTAGAAATGCCTTGGAAGCTTATTCTGCTATTGTTGAACCTAGAAACTTTACTGAGGCTATCAAAATTACTAAGTGAATAGATGCAATGAAGAGTGAAATCATGGCTCTAGAGGAAAACAACACTTGGAGTATAGTTGATTTGCCTCCAGGGAAGGTGTGTCCATTACATGCACATGGGTCTTTAAGGTTAGATACACTTCCTCAGGAGAGGTGAAAATGCATAAGGCCAGACTTGTAGCCAAAGTCTTTTGTCAAAAGGAAGGGTTAGATTACACTGGAACCTTCTCTCATGTGGCCAAAATGGTCACAGTGAGGTTTGTTCTAGCCATAGATGTTGCCAAGCACCGATAAATCTATCGGGTGGATGCATATAATGCTTTCTTATATGGAGATTTACTAGAGGAGGTCTACGTGGAAATTCCACCATGGTTTGCCAACCAGAGAGGGAAGCAGATGGCTTGCAAACTTTACAAGTTCTTGTATGGGCTCAAGCAAGCCCCTAGATAGTGGAATAAAATACTTATAGATGCCTTGGTTCAACTTGGATTTACTCAAAGCCATTTTGACCACTCATTGTTTACCAAGAGGGTGTAGACAGATTTGGTAGTGGTGTTGTTCTATTGGTTGATAATCTATTGGTGACAGATTGCAGTCAATATCTGATTTTGCAAACTAGGAGTGATTTAAAACTCAAGTTCAAAACGAAGGAGTTGGGTGAACTTAAAGTCTTTCTGTTAATAGAGTTTTCCAGAACAAAGCAAGGGATTGTGATGAGTCAAAGAAAATAGGGATCTTTACGTATTTAGCTGCTTGTTTCACATTATATTTTTTTAGCCGGTATACATAGATTATACACTGATTATATATGGTTATACACATATTATACATAGATTATTGGCATATTATACATTCAAGAAAATATGCATTGGAGTTAATAGCTAAATTGAACTTGATAGTGCCAAACCTGTTGGTACACCCTTGGAGACCAACTCGAAACTTACATCTGTTGAATTTATAACTTTATTAACAAAGACCTATCTAATGTAATTGATACAGAAGACAATGAACTGGAGCTGCTGGGATGTATCAGAGAGTGATAGGCAAATTTTGTATCTTAGCATTACTAGAATTGATATTGTATATGTAGTGCAGATCCTCAAACAGTTTATGCACAGACCCAAGCAATCTCATATGGAAACTACCTTAAGAGTGGTCAGATACATCAAGAATGCCCCAGGTCTTGGACTGTTGATGCCCTCAGAAGGTTCAAGAAGACTTAAAGCCTATTATGATTCAGATTGGGGTGTCTTCCTATAAATTAGAAGATCTGTTACAGGATATGTAGTTAAGTTTGGTGATGCACTAGTGTCCTGGAAGTCAAAGATTTGGGAAACAGTTGCAAGAAGCTTTGCTGACGCAGAATTTAGAAGCATGGCTTCAACAGTTGCACAGTTAACTTGGCTCACAGGTCAATACTCAGAATTATGAGTAAAAACTATAAACTTGTACTATGGCAGCAAGGCTGCAATTCAAATTGCAGCTAGTCCCATATTTCATGAAAGAACCAAATATATTAACATTTGACGAGCGCAAAACACAACACGAAATTAATGCTCGCTAGCCAAAGATAGTATAGTTTAATTATCGTCTCCACATGGATTGAATTTAAACATTGTTCAAGTAATTTCTGGCTTAAATGTTATTCAAACTGATTAACACTTTGGTTGGAATGA
This sequence comes from Nicotiana tabacum, assembly GCF_000715075.1. NCBI lineage: Eukaryota > Viridiplantae > Streptophyta > Magnoliopsida > Solanales > Solanaceae > Nicotiana > Nicotiana tabacum. The sequence goes on from NC_134083.1 coordinate 79,477,313, forward strand.
TTATGAACTAAATTAACTAATAAAAATACAATAAATAATAATTGATAACGGAAAGACAAGATTTGAGCAACAATGAAATAATCAATGGCAGAAATAAGGGTCATAATCGAATAGGTGCAAGATCGCTATTTGAGATCTAACTCTAGTTCAATTCACTCTAATATTCTAATGATTCTCACAAATTCATTCGATGATTAGTTAAATCATATAGCCAAGACTCATCTCTCGATTAAATCAATACTCTACGAGGTAAACTAATATAAAGTACTGTGAAGATATGCGGGAACACGTTAATGGACTAGTCTTTAGTAAAATGTATCTCGAATATTCCCTTAACTTGATTTAATCAACAATTCAACAAGCCCTTTCGATTACTTAGAAGAATCACTAAATTAAATCAAACGAAATAGTGCAAAAATAATCACCCAAAATATTCCTCTTTCGATTAAATAATTTGGTGAATAAAATTATAATCAATTCAAAGCTCCATAAACGAATTCATGCAAAATACTGGAGTTATAATTATTACATATCAATCAAAATGCCATATTCGTCAAACCCTAAAGTAAACTACTCGATAATCTTGGAGGAAGTTATCACAGATAGAGTTAAATAATAAGAAAATATGAATTCAATCAAAACTCGGGTGTCGAGTTAAGGAATGAATGATGAATACTTGTGCCTTAGAGTCTCCAAAGCTTTTCCAATCTTTCGTAGGTCAAAGGTTTCCTAAAAATCGTATTTTTTGTGTATTTATACCATATAGGAATGAGCCCAGACAAAACTACCATCTCTAAGCCGAAGTAGGAGAAGTTGGATAAAATATTACACTACTGCGGTGCCCCGGGCGACGAACCATGCGTCGCGTTAGTGGAAAGGTTCATAGGCCTATTTTTTCCATTCTACTGGAATTTTGCACTAGCACCCCGTGCCATGCGGCATACGGCACGAGGCAGTAGTGTATTTTTCCTAGAGTAATCTTTTTTTCTCATTTTTTGACAATCAAACTTGGTCTTGGACCCCCGAACGTGATCCCAGCTTAAATTTTTGAGCTTATACTCAGACTTCAAACCTCCAAACCATCTATTTTAGCTCCAAACTTGCTTCTTCACTCGAAATCGCATCCTACACATCATAACACACATAATAAATACAAGGTACTAACAACTAGGCTCAAATACATTCAAAGTGTAGTATTTATAGTGTAAAATATAGCCAAATTATGGGTTACTAGCCTTCCATCAACACCTCACACTTAAACTATTACTCGTTCCCGAGTAATCAAACTACACTTCAAATAGAGACGACCTTTTCAAGTAACTCTCCTAACTCTTCCTGCCAAGAATAATTAAAGCAGACTAAGCACCATACCGTAATATCCTAGCCTCAAGATTCAACTCACAATCACTACGTATTTTTCAAAAACCTGCTCACTTACTCTAACACAGAAGTCAAAAATATTACCTTTTCTTCACAAGTCATGCTCCCTCACATAAAAAATAGAGAGTAGTTTCACACATAATAAAAGTTCAAGAAAGGAACTCAAGATAGAAAGAATTCACTCACTCTCAGAATTAAGATTCATGTGCCACAAAAGATGTACAATAGGCTTGACCATAATGTAATAGTCTACTCATTCGAGCTCACTTAGCTAAAAATCAAGTAAGACTTTAGGTCAAATACCTATACGGGCCCTTAAATTTGGTTCTAGTTTCTATTTTAACACCTTAACTTAAGCTAATACCTATTAAAAACTCCAACTTCAATAAAAGTGTATATTAAACACAAACCCTGATGTGGCAAAACTAGTATTCATCACCTCTATTAAATTTTTCCTGTTTTTCAACAAAAGAAAATCACATTTCTCTTTCCTCATCTCTCCACCATCAACCTCATCTCTTCCCCCCAGCTCCTTATCTCTACGCCACCAATTCAGTCTTCTCCTTCACCTTGTTCTTTCCCTACCATTACTGATACCACCCTTACTCCTTAAATTATCCACTAATCAATTATACCAATATCAATAATTTTTTAATCGACCAAAAAAATGATAAATATAATAGGAAAAGATTTTCATATGGATTACATAAACATAACATTGGCAGCCAAACCAGTGTTCACCGGTAATAAAAATTTTGGTGAATTCTAAAATTTAACTACCATTTTCTTTAATTTTCACAATTATCATCCCTTCTTTTTCATAATCCTTGTGTCCTTCTCCGTAATATCTGGCTCAGAACTTCTTTACTAAAGGTAATAGCATTTTGGCTTACCAGTTTTCAATTTATTCCTTATTTTTTTTATTTATCCCTTTATGGTTAGATTGAAAAATAGTTATTGATTGTACTGGTAGGAGGATCTAATAATTGTGTGTGTCAGGGGAAGGGAAGATTAAGGTGGGTCTGGCAGGAAGAAAACATGGGGTAGAGCAAGGGACGACGGAAAAAAGATTTGAAAATCGTGAGTAGTGATGGACTATTGAATGTTATGGCCAGAGACTGACGACGGTTGCAATGGTTTTGTGGGAAGTTATTTAGTTTTCTTGTTTTTTTTCCTTTTGTTTTGTTTCTTTTTTGGTTTTTGGTTTTTTCTAAGGTCTTTTTAAATTCAAAAGCCATGTGGCATTTTGTGCTACGTGCATTTTGCCATGTCATTGTGCGTCCAATTCACGCGACTGAACTTACTTAAGCATATTATATGAGGTGTTTAATAGGTATTGACTTAAGTTGAGGTATTAAAATAGAAACTGGAGCCAAGTTTAAGGGGCCGCATAGGTATTTGGCCAAGACTTTATTTAGTTGTAATGTAAGCTGCAAGACGGGTATGATATATTTGGATATAGTGACTACACCTCCCTGAGCAATTTAATACATATACATTAACAATTCAAACTCCATATTTATGTTGAACAAAATGCCAATTGTCACAACATAATAGCATCAAGCTACCAACTTCCTTAGGCACAAATAAGAAAAGAACTACCACTAGTAAGAAATTAATTTTTTCTTTCTAATACATATACATATTCTCTCTTTTTTTTCTTTTCAAGGTTTTGTTTTTTTCCTCAAACAAATTCACTTTTATTTTCAATTCCTTACACGTGACTTTCACAAATTTTCAAACATTGCACCTTTCTTCATTTTTTTTAGTTCCACTAAAAAATCCAACCATAACTTCACTTAGCTTTTAACAAACTTATAACAATATCAAGTGCTCAAGAGAGAAAAAAGGCTCAAACAGATAGTTAATTCAAATAAAGGGACTAGGCTTGTAGTGTGATTGCCAAAGAAATAGGATTACATGCTTAAAGTAGCTAACTAATATACACATTAATTTTGGTGGGTCAAAGGCATATATCTGGCTCAACAAAGAAATGTATAATCACTTCCTAGACAGAACAAGACTGTTATTTTGCTTTGCAAATACATCGAGCAAGTTCTCGATAACAACTGACATGCACAGAACATCAACAATAACCTTACATGTACATTGGTACATAACTCACTCAGAACAGGATCTATCCCAACTCTCTAGTCAAAGTAGTTAAGCATAGTCAAAATCAAATAATTTAAGGAACTTATAGATGAGTCAAGAAATGAGCCTAGACGTCAAAACTAAAGAACTCACCACTCTCAAGACACAACAAAGCTAAGACAAGTTGTCTATATGTAACACCATAGCACAAGACTTCTCTATTTCTAACAAAAGAAAAACTAACTAAATCGGTTCAAGAAAAACCCTTGAAAAAGAACTACGACACAAATAAAAATCAAGGAGTAATTGTTACACTACCTAATTAATGTATAACCTATGTATATTATCTAGAAAAAGTAAATACTGAATTTGACCGGCTATTTGTGTAACAATCTAAAAAATTAACTACACTCGGTTCAAGAAAATCTTTGGAAAAGAACCATGGCACAAATAAAAACCAAGGAAAAATTGTTGTACTACCAAAGAAAATAAAAGACATATTTTTGTATTTTTTAAAAAATAACTTTTTTTATGTTTATGTTTCGACCTTAATTCCTCAAGAACATGGTCGAGGAGATCCATTATCAGAAAAAGTCAAATAATAATGACAAAAACACACATAAAGAAAACATATATACATATTTACATCCCTCACCCCCACACTTTAAACTGTGACATGTCCTCATGACACACAAATAAAAAGCAAGAGGTAAAGGAAACTCCCCAGAATTATCTAGTCTGGGTCTGAATCAATGTCGGGGTCCGTTTTGCACACCCCACCCAGTGCACATAACCTTGCTAAGATTTTCTTCTCCAAACTCTTCGGGCACACCCCAGACTTAGAATGCTTGTCCTCTTCAGCTAGCTACTTTAGGACATCCACCTTAAAATTAGAGTATGCAACCAACTCCTCTCTAGGTGCCCCAATTGCCTCCTTTATTTTGAACACCATTCTCTATTCCCCTACACTTAGCATGAACTACCTTTCCTAAATATCTAGTATAGCTCTGCTGCTAGTGTAACGACCCAGCCGGTCGTTTCGAGAGTTATAGCCCCTTTTTCTCCATTTTTACTTATTTTTGTATTATTCAGCTATATTATATTATATTGGGTTAGTTGGTTCGGGTCCGGAAGGAACTCGGAGTAAAATGAGACACTTAGTCTCATAATTAAAAAATTAAATTAAAAAAATGGACCGGATATGGACCTATGTGTAAACGACCTCGGATTCGAATTCTGATAATTCTAATAGCTCTGTATGGTAATTTTGGGCTTAAGAGCTTGTCCGGAATATTATTTGGAGGTCCGTAGAGGAATTAGGCTTGAAATGCCGAAAGTTTAATTTTTGAGAAGTTTGACCGGGGGTTGACTTTTTGATATCGGGGTCGGAATCCGATTCTGAAAATTGGAATACCTCTGTTATGTCATTTATGACTTGTGTGCAAAATTTGAGGTCAATCGGACGTGATTTGATAGGTTCCGGAGTTGTTTGTAGAAATTAGAAATTTCAAAGTTCATTAGGCTTGAATTGGGGTGTAATTCATGGTTTTAGCGTTGTTTGAGGTGAATTGAGGATTCAACTAAGTTCGTATGATGTTTTAGGACTTGTCGGTATATTTGGTTGAGGTCCCGAGGGGCTCGAGTAAGTTTCAGATGGTTAACGGGTTGGATTATAGACTTGGAACTCTGCTGGAATATTTCTGATGCACCATCTGGTTTCCTTCATCGCGTTCGCGAGTGGAGCCTCACGTTCGCAAAGTGGAACTGAGAGGCTGGCAATATTTTCTCTTCAAATTCATGAAGAGAAGAACGCGTTCGCAAAGGGTGGACTAGGTGTGCATCGCGAACGCGAGAGGTGCTACGCATTCGCGAAAAAGAGAGGAAGCAGCCGAGGACCCCAGGCAATTGGTCTACGCGTTCGCATAGGGGGTGTCACGTTTGCGTAGTGAGGGGGAACGAAGCATCGCGTTCGCGATGGGTTGAATGCGTTCGCGTCGAAGGCATTGAGGCAGAGGCATTTTGTGCTTCGCGAACGCGAGGGTAAAGTCGCATTCATGAAAGAGGAATTTGGACGGGAGCTATTTTGTGCTTCACGAACGCGAGGCACTGACCGCGTTCGCGAAAAAGAAAAGCCTGGGCAGTGAGTTTAAGTTCTGAAAATGGGACTTCGTCCCATTTTTAGTTTTTGACGATTTGGAGCTCGGATTGAGGTGATATTTGGGTGATTTTCAAAGAAAACAATGGGGTAAGTGTTCTTAACTCAATATTGGTTAAATTACCCAAATCCATAGTTATTTTTATCATTTAATTGGTGAATTGAGTTGGGAAAATTTGAAAACCCTCTTGGTTTAAATTGAAGCTTTGAGGGTCGAGTTGGGGTCGGATTTTGGTAAAATTAGTATTGTTAGACTCGTGGTTGAATGGGCTTCCGGATTTTGTAACTTTTATCGAGACCAGCTTTAGGGAGTGAGGGTGTTCTCCAAGATTGATTTAAGGTCCAGTTATCACCAGCCAAAGATTCGGGATTCAGATATTCTTAAGACAGCTTTCAGGACCCGATATGGCTATTATGAGTTCTTGGTGATGTCTTTTGGGCTGACCAATGCCCCAACAGTGTTCATGTATTTGATGAACAGTGTATTCCAACCCTATTTGGACTCATTCGTTGTTGTATTCATTAATGACATCCTGGTGTACTCTCGTAGCCAGGAGGAGCACGCTCAACATTTGAAGATTGTATTACAGAGAATGAGGGAGGAGAAGCTTTATGCAAAGTTCTCCAAATGTGAGTTTTAGCTCAGTTAGCCTTATTGGGGCATGTGGTGTCCAGTGAGGGTATTCAGGTGGATTCGAAGAAGATAGAGGCGGTGCAGAGTTGGCCCAGACCGTCCTCAGCCATGGAGATTAGGAGCTTTCTTGGTTTTGCGGGTTATTACCGTCACTTTGTGGAGGGGTTTTCATCTATTGTATCGCCCTTGACCAAATTGACCCAAAAAGGTGCTCCATTCAGGTGGTCGGATGAGTGTGAGGAGAGCTTTCAGAAGCTCAAGACTGCTTTGACCACATCTCCAGTGTTAGTTCTGCCATCAGCTTCAGGTTCTTACACTGTGTATTGTGATGCCTCGAGGATAGGCATTGGTTGTGTTTTGATGCATGAGGGTAGGGTGATTGCCTATGCCTCGCGCTAGTTGAAGACCCATGAGAAGAACTATCATGTCCATGATCTTGAGTTAGCAGCCATTGTTCACGCCTTGAAGATTTGGCGTCATTATTTGTATGGGGTTCGTTGTGAGATCTATACTGATCACTGGAGTCTACAGTATCTGTTAAAGCAGAAGGATCTTAATTTGTGTTAGCGGAGATGTTTGGAGCTTCTTAAAGACCATGATATCACTATTTTGTACATCTGGGGAAGGCCAATGTGTTGGCCGATGCTTTGAGTTGCCGAGCAGAGAGTTTGGGGGAGTTTAGCATATCTTCCAGCAGCAGAGAGACCTTTGGCATTGGATGTTCAGGCCTTAGCGGGCCAGCTTGTCAGATTGGATATTTTGGAGCCTAGTCAAGTATTGACTTGTGTGGTCTCTAGATCTTCTCTTTATGACCGTATCAGGGAGCGTCAGTATGATGACCCCCACTTGCTCATTCTTCAGGATAGGGTTCGGAGAGGTGATGCTAGGGATATGACTATTGGTGATGACGGCGTGCTAAGAATGCAGGGCCGGATATGTGTGCCTAATGTAAGTGGGCTTCGAGAGTTGATTCTTGAGGAGGCCCACAGCTCGCGATATTCCATCCATACAGGTACCGTGAAGATGTACTAGGATTTGAGGCAGCACTATTGGTGGAGGCGGATGAAGAAGGATATAGTTGGGTTTGTGGCTCGGTGTCTCAACTGTCAGCAGGTTAAGTATGAGCATCAGAGACCGGGTGGCTTGCTTCAGAGATTAGATATCCCAGAGTGGAAGTGGGAGCGGATCACCATGGACTTTGTAGTTGGGCTCCCACGGACTTCGAGGAAGTTCGATGCTATTTGGGTTATTGTGGATCGGCTGACCAAGTCTGCGCACTTCATTCCAGTTGATACTACTTACTCTTCAGAGCGGTTGGCTGAGATTTACATCCGAGACATCGTTCGCTGCATGGTGTCCCAGTTTCCATCATTTCAGATAGGGGTACTCAGTTCACATCACAGTTTTGGAGGGCCGTGCAGCAAGAGTTGGGTACTCAGGTTGAGTTGAGCACAACTTTTCACCCTTAGATGGACGGGCAGTCCGAGCACACTATTTAGATATTGGAGGACATGTTACGTGCTTGTGTCATTGACTTTGGGGGTTCATGGGACCAGTTTCTACCACTTGCGGAGTTTGCATATAACAACAGTTATTAGTCAAGTATTCAGATGGCTCCTTACGAAGCTTTATATGGGAGGAGGTGTAGATCTCCAGTTGGATGGTTTGAGCCGGGTGAGGCTAGGCTCTTAGGTACAGACTTTGTCCAGGACGCATTAGATAAGGTGAAATTGATTCAGGAGCGATTTCGCACGGCGTAGTCTAGGCAGAAGAGCTACACGGATAGGAAGGTCCGTGATGTGTCTTTTATGGTTGGGGAGAAGGTTTTGCTGAAGATATCACCCATGAAGGGTGTTATGGGGTTTGGGAAGAGGGGCAAGTTGAGCCCCCGGTTCATTGGGCCTTTTGAGGTGCTTCAGAGGATTGGGGAGGTGGCTTATAAGCTTGCCTTGCCACCCAGCGTGTCGAGTGTGCATCCAGTGTTTCATGTTTCCATGCTCCGGAAGTATATTGGAGATCCGTCCCATGTTTTGGATTTCAGCACGGTTCAGTTGGAGGGTGATATGACTTATGATGTGGAGCCGGTGGCTATTTTGGATCGGCAAGTTCGAAGGTTGAGGTCAAAGGATATAGCTTCAGTAAAGGTGCAATGGAGAGGTCAGCCTGTGGAGGAGGCCACCTGGGAGACTGAGCGGGAGATGCGGAACAGATATCCACGCCTATTCGAGACTCCAGGTATGTTTCTAGACCCGTTCGAGGACGAACGGATATTTAAGAGGGGGAGGATGTAACGACCCAGCCGGTTGTTTCGAGAGTTATAGCCCCGTTTTCCCCATTTCTACTTCTTTTTGTGTTATTCAGCTATATTATGTTATATCGGCTTAGTTAGTTCGGATCCGGAAGGAACTCGAAGTGAAATGAGACACTTAGTCTCATAATTGAAAAATTAAGTTAGAAAAGTGGACTGGATATGGACCTATGTGTAAACGACCTCGGATTCGAATTCTGATAATTCCAATAGCTCTGTATGGTGATTTTGGGCTTAAGAGCATGTCCGGAATATTATTTGGAGGTCCGTAGAGGAATTAGGCTTGAAATGCCGAAAGTTTAATTTTTGAGAAGTTTGACCGGGGAGTTGACTTTTTGATATCGGGGTCGAAATCCGATTCTGAAAATTGGAATACCTCTGTTATGTCATTTATGACTTGTGTGCAAAATTTGAGTTCAATCGGACGTGATTTGATAGGTTCCGGAGTCGTTTGTAGAAATTAGAAATTCAAAGTTCATTAGGCTTGAATTGGGGTGTAATTCATGGTTTTAGCGTTGTTTGAGGTGATTTGAGGGTCCGACTAAGTTCATATGATGTTTTAGGACTTGTTGGTATATTTGGTTGAGGTCCCGAGGGGCTCGGGTGAGTTTCAGATGGTTAACGGGTTGGATTATGGACTTGGAACTCTGCTGGAATTTTTCTGATGCACCATCTGGTTTCCTTCATCGCGTTCGAGAGTGGAGCCTCGCGTTCGCGAAGAGGAACTGAGAGGATGGCAATATTTTCTCTTCAAATTCGCAAAGAGAATAACGCGTTCGCAAAGGGTGGATTGGGTGTGCATCGCAAACGCGAGAGGTGCTACGCGTTCGCGAAGAAGAGAGGAAGCAGCCGAGGACCCCAGGAAATTCGTCTGCGCGTTCGCGTAGGGGGTGTCGTGTTCGCGTAGTGAGGGGCAACGAAGCATAGCGTTCGCGATGGGTTGAGCGCGTTCGAGTAGAAGGCATTGAGGCAGAGGCATTTTGTGCTTCGCGAATGCGAGGGTGAAGTTGCGTTCGCGAAGGAGGAATTTGGGCGGGAGCTATTTTGTGCTTCGCGAACGCGAGGCACTGACCGCGTTCGCGAAGAAGAAAAGCCTAGGCAGTGAGTTTAAGTTCTGAAAATTGTCCCATTTTCAGTTTTTGACGATTTGGAGCTCGGATTGAGGCGATATTTGGGTGATTTTCAGAGAAAACAGCGGGGTAAGTGTTCTTAACTCAATATTGGTTAAATTACCTGAATCCATAGTTATTTTTATCATTTAATTGGTGAATTGAGTTGGAAAAATTTGAAAACCTTCTTGGTTTAGATTAAAGCTTTGAGGGTCGAGTTGGGGTCGGATTTTGGTAAAATTGATATGGTTAGACTCGTGGTTGAATGGGCTTCCGAATTTTATAACTTTTATCGAGTTCCGAGACGTGGGCCCCACGGGCGATTTTTGAGCTAATTTTCGAATTTTTATGGAAAATCATTATTTTCTTATGGAATTAATTTCAATGAATTTTATTGATGGAAACGAATTATTTATGACCAGATTCGAGGCGTTTGGAGACCAATTCAGGAGGAAAGGACATTGCAGAATAAGAATTTCACGGCTTGAAGTAAGTAACGATTGTAAATCTAGTCCTGAGGGTATGAAACCCCGGATTTCGTATCATTCTACTATTTTGAGGTGACGCACATGCTAGGTGACGGGCGTGTGGGCGTGCACCATTGGGGACTTGTGACTTGGTCTGTCCCGTAGCAACTGTAAAGTTGCATATTTCATTGAAACTATATGATACTTATATGTTTTAGAAAGAGTTTCTGTAAATTGGGGTGAATGCCATGTTTGGGCCTGGCGCAAGTGTTGTTTGGACCCTTAGGGCCTTTTTCTTACTATCCTCTCATTGTTTTCGATTGAAAAATCTATACTCAGTCATGTTTATACTTGTTTACTGCATAACTCAGTTTTATGTCTCTATTTTGATGCATATAAATATTTTGGGCCGAATGGCCTGTTTTACTGAAATTGTAACGACCCAACCGGTCGTTTTGACTTTTAGAATCCCCTTCCCCTAAATAAAACTTCCAATATATTCTTTAAATGATTTATGACTTGTGGGGATGGTTGGTTCGGAATTTGGAAGTGTTTGGGTTGAAATCGGAACACTTGGTTCCTTAAGTGGGCTTTAAAAGGCCAAGTTTGACTTTGGTCAACATTTTGAGCAAACAGATTCAGATCAGTGTTTTGGCAGTTTCTGTAGGTCCGTATCGTGATTTAGGACTTGGGCGTATACCCGAAATCAAATTCCGAGGTCTCTAAACCGAGATGGAATTTTGAGGAAATATTAAAATGTTTAAATTCAAATAGTGATCGGATGTCTAATTGTGTGAAAACGACCCCGGAATAAAATTTTGATGATTCCAACAGCTCCGTATGGTGATTTTGGACTTAGGAGCGTGTTCAGAATTTTATTTGGAAGTCCGTAGTTAAATTAGGCTTGAAATGGCTAAAAATATGAATTTAAGTTTGGAAGTTTGACCGAGGTGTTGACTTTTTGATACCGGAGTCGGAATCCAGTTCCGAAAATTTTCTTAGCTCCGTTATATTATTTATGACTTGTGTGTAAAATTTGAGGTCAATCGGACTTGATTCGATAGGTTTCGGCATCGAATGTAGAAGTTGGAAATTTCATAAGACTAAAGTGTCAAGTGAGTTTGCACAAGACCCAACTTTGAAAGAGAATATCTACATATACGAGAATATCTACATATATATATATATATATGGCGTTATGTGATGATCTACCTATCAAATGAAATATCTTCGAGTCTAGTTTCTAACGCTTTTAACCGTTCGTCATTCGGACATTTCTACAAGAAGTTATGATCAAATACCCAAAGGCTGTCCTGTAGCTCGCTACAGTGCTCGCAAGGCCAGGTGTAAGACCAGGCTTTAGCCTGGCGAGGCCAGGCCTATCGCGCGCTAAGACCATGCTTTAGCCTAGCGAGGCCAGGTCTGTAGCCTGGTCCGGAATATTTGGAGTATCCATTCTTCTATTGTTATAACCCGACCCAACTTCGATAAATAAGCCTTGAAGCACATTTTGGAGCAAAAATCTGATATTTTTAGAGAGAAGGGAGAGTGTTCTAGAGAGAGGAAGAAGCTCAAGTACTTTGTTCGTCAAGATCTTGTTCAAGCTTTGAAATCCAACAAAGAAATATCACAAGATCTTCACCAAAGACGTAAGGTTCTAATCCCTAGTCTTCAATTTCGAGTTTGGGTAAAGATGGGTGATTAAGAGTATGATTCTTGGGTGTAATAGTATCATTTATACATATCAATAAGGTTTATGGAAAGATTGTTGAGTTCAAATGGGTATAGATTGGGTTGAAAATGGTAGAAATCTTCAAACACGTTAATTGAAGATTTGAGGATCGAGTTGATGTCGTAATTTGGTGAAATTTGCATGGTTGGATTCATAATTGAATGGGTTGTCGTATTTCATAACTTTTGCCGGATTTCGAGATGTGGGCCCCACGGACGAATTTTTAATTAATTTCGGGATTTTTATTAAAAATGTAGCGTTTTCTTATAGAATTGATTCCTATAATTTTTATTGACTGTATCAAATTAGTTTGGCTAGATTCGAGCCAGACAGAGTTGGATTATCATAGAAAAGGCCTTATATTGGATTAAATTGGAGCAAGACGAGGTAAGTCTCTTGTCTAATCTTGTGAGGGGGAAATTACCTCATAGGGATAAAATTGAATAATTATTGATAATTGCGGGGGGCTACGTACGCACGAAGTGACGAGAGTCCGTGCGTAGCTACTATTAATGCTAAAGTCCGGGTAGTTTAGGACTCAAAGCATGAATTACTTGTGTAAATTGTATTCTTTGTTTAATTAATATTAATTGATATATATGAATATTCTTTGTTTAATTAATATTAATTGATATATCTATATATGAATACATTGTGAATTTTCAGATAAAGATATTAAAGGATAGAAACCTTATATGCTTGATTTTCTGTTTAAATTAATTAATTGTTAAAAGAAATTATTGTTCCTCCCGAATTTATCTCTTAATAAATATACTTTCCTTCCGGAGGTACATAAGAAAATGTCCTCCTTTCTTGTGGAGCGGGCCAAACGCCTCGGCAGGATAGATGCATCTATGGATCGCGCCGCACGTCCCTCGGCAGTGTACACGACACTCTGGATCGGGCCGTACGTCCTCGGTAGAAATCGTGCTTAATAATAATAATAATAATTACACGATACTTTGACGGTTTATTGCAGCTTGTAAAGCTATTTGATAAATTGAAAATTCATTGAAATTGAATTGCAGCTTGTAAAGCTATTTGATAAATTGAAAATTTATTAAAATTGAATTGAAATTTATAGCTTGTAAAGCTATTTGATAAATTGGAAATTCATTGAAATTGAATTGCAGCTTGTAAAGCTATTTGATAAATTGGAATTTTTATTGAAATTGAAGGATTTAATATATATATATATATATATATATATATATATATATATATATATATATATATATATATATATATATATATGAGAATTGTTGCATTTTGAAAGAATTTAATTATTTCTGTTGGTTAAATAAATTATTGTTATATTCTGTGAATCATGCTGATTTAAATATTCTAGTTTATTTCAATTATTATTATTGACCCATAGTGAGTGTCAAAGTCGGCCATCTCGTCTCTACCACTTCGAGATTAGGCTTGATACTTACTGGGTACACGTTGTTTACGTACTCATACTACACTTGCTGCAATTTTTGTGCAGGATCTGAGATAGGTACTAGTGGAGGACCTATCATCACATATACACGCCATCCCGAGGCATAGTAGTGAGCTGCCTATCTGAGCCGTTCTGCAGCTACCAGTGTCTCTTCTTATATTTATATTCTGTCTATTTCATTTTAGACAGTATTTGGAGTTTTGTATAATCTACTAGATGCTCATGCACTTGTGACACCGGGTCTTGGCACACACATTGATAGAATTTGGTATTTTATGATTTTCTTGGATTAAAAGTTTAATCAATATATGTTTGATTTATCAGTTGGCTTGCCTAGCTGTAGTGTTGGGTGCCATCACGACCTATAGGTTTAATTGGGTCGTGACAATATGGTATCAGAGCACTAGGTTCACGTAGGTCTCACCAGTCATGAGCACGTCTAGTAGAGTCTTGCGGATCGGTACAGAGACGTCCGTGCTTATCCTCGAGAGGCTACAGGGGTGTTAGGAATACTTCCCTTTTTGATTCCTCATCGTCGTATTCGATTCCTTTGAGGCTTATGCCTATATTTCCTTCATATTCAATCTTATGCGACGTGAAGCGCTTGTTATAAATTAGGGATTGAGGAAATTTTTAATGGTACTACAGATGTAGTACAAGATGCTTCTCCCTGTGTGATTAATTGGGCTATTGTCGTCGCCTTGAGAAAGGCCGCTCTGTCATTTCAAATTAAGTATTAGTATTACCTAAGGTTTTGAGATTTGGCATTGATTGTTATGACGATTCGTGCGTTGTTATCGCACAGTGTTTATGAAATGGTAAAATGCCCGTCTATGTGTCGGGGCAGTAAACGACTTGAAAGAAGGTTTTCTTAGTACATGATTCAAAGGTTCCATGTTTTAATTCCAGCGGAGAAAAGGAAATCGGACTATGAATGTTCAGGTTTGGGGTTGATGGAGTAACGAAGCTTGATATTTTCGAGTGTGGTAGAGTTCTCAATTTTGATGTGGTGTCATCGCTTTGTAAAATGCGTTAAGGTTCGCCAGTGTTATGATTTTCTTCAACTCGCCTACACGACGGGGTGTTAGGAATTGGTATAGAGGAAGCAGTTGTTAGAGATCGTGGTGTGAAGTGATTCAGGATCGAAGCAGCGTTTCTAGTATTGATGTCTCGAGAAGGATGATCGTCAGAAAGGTTTAAAGCTGGTAACGATATATTGGTTCAAGTGCTACAGAGATGGATTTTGAGTTAAGGCAACAACTGGGCAGCGAAGGATGAGGAAGGACATGTGGAAGGTGCCTTGCGGTGGTTATGTTCCGAAAATGCCAAGTGTAAGAAAACAAAAGCAGAGTAGTTGCTTAAAGGAGATGGTTGACCAAAGTGGAAGAGTGGCAAGGTAGCACATAGGTTACGTGCTAGAATGATTACATGTCTTGAGGAACGTTTGGAGTGATTTGGGATGTAGAATGGACAATGACTAGGTCTACGGAATTAAGTTGCAATATTAGCTGCTATATTGAGGAAGATTAGATACAACATGAGGGAGTTGCTTGATATGAAGAAGGATACAACATGACTTTGGATTGGAAGGTATTGTCGCACCTCTAGTTGACGTCCATGAGGCGTGAACGGACTGGTGTAGCTGGTGAATGATCCTGGACTCAGGATGATCTACTGATTTCGTAGTATTTGCACCCAGTGCAGCGGCGTTGGCATATGTCGGCATGTAATTTCCATGGGTGGGTTATCTCCTGTGAGCAGGTTAGCGGTCGCGTGGTGTTGACAAAGCTTCTGTGAAGAATTTTACTGGCTACCCGGTAAGAGATTTAATATGTAAACGTGGATAGTGGTTCGGAGTGTTTATTAAAGGTTAATAGAAGGATTCCGAGAAATTTGGCGAGTTGCGTGTGCAGGATCATGTCAACGATGAAGAAAGAATATCGGTGGATTCCAAAATTTTATAATTGTAGCTTCAAGCTAAGTGGGAAAGCCCCACCGTCTATGATTGGATTGCGTAGTGTCAACTTGTGCGGTTTTTGGTTATCGGTGTATTGGTGGGTCATTGCAACTAAGGAAAGAAAACATCAATGATAATTTGAGCAAATTATTTGAGGAATGTGCGTCATATTTGGACTTATTAATTCATATTCAGGTTTTTTGGAAGACTCAGAGTTTATGCTTCGTGTAGATGTAATGCACAGAAAAGTGAAATAGTCGGATGTTTCCTTGATAAAGTGTCCATGTGCTAGCAGGGCCTTTGAATTGATCATATTTGGGAACAAGTCAGAGCAAGTGACTCTCAATAACGGTCCTAGTGGATTTAAAAAAAAATAAAAAATAAAGTGTGGTGTCTAAGGATCTCGAGTCTATAGTATGGTTGAGTATCGAGCTTTTGCAGCAGATTATGAAACGGGGCTTAGAGTACTCTACGTTATCTTCAGGTTGTGGTGTAGCATTGGAAGAACGGAAGAAAATAACTTCGGATTCATAAAAGAAGTATCAGAATGGGTGTACTAGTTGAAGATGTAAAAAGTGCACACAAGAAGGGATATGAGATAATTAGTGGGTTTTGAAATAGCGTGGTCTCGTGAAATAAGGTCACTTGGGATGAGTGCGGATTTGAGTTCGTGATGTAATGAATGGAACTATTATTATTTCTAAGTCAAGTTGAGAGTAAATTGAGAAAAGACGGATCAACTCACAATGGTTGAATCGGCACGATGGTGGCAATGATCAGTTCCTTCAGCGCATTGAATTATGCATGTGATTTGTGGCGGTACGTACGAGGCTTGACGACCGCCGTAATTGATTTTATTTTGGAGAAATTCAATTATTATGACATGTTATGTGTAGAGGGATCCCAGAAGAGTTATGGTGGTTTAGACCATTACCTAAGGCCGGTATTTTCTACGGATATGGGAATTCAGGCACGTGTTGCAATGGTTCTCTTAAAATGAGTTAAGAAAAAGGTTTCTATATGATGAAGTGTTTACCCTATTAAGTGGTTCGGGAGTTATGTTGAAATTCTTGTACTCCTGCGCATTGGCGTGATTAAGTGCACTAGGTAGCATGGGATTCGAAAGTTGAGGATTTAAGATTTCGGTTCGGTGTTGACAAGGATGTTATGAGCTCGGATGAGCAGGAAAGGTATTTAGATGTTTAAAGTAAGATGGTATTATTTTTGGCATCATCTAAGGTCGATGTCAGGTGTAAGGGACCTTGTGTATTGATTTGTGGATTCTTGATATGCTTTACAACATTTTGTGTAACCAGTAGCATAAATGTGCAGACTTGTTACCTGGTGTGAAAGGTCGTGGGAGCATGTCTCACGGAAATATTGTGTAAGAGTGACGTGTAGTCACTTGATTGAGTAAATATTGAAACCAAGTATGAACATTGTGGTAATATCGCTGATTCGAGAATTTATGCCTGGAGGGTGCTTGGTTCATTTGGTTGTGGACTGTGAAAGTTTGTTCCGATTATGACGGCTATTCTTGTGTGTTATGGGAAAATAGTTTATTATGGATCCTTGAAAGGTTATTAGCCTAGACCTCAGAATCGGCTTGAGGTCTATGGATGAATTTAAATATGAATACGGGCTCTATATCAGGCCGGATGTGTTCATTTTAGCATAAAAGCTCCCTATGGAGGAGTATTCGGACGTTGGATGTCGTTTCGTCGTCGGTTATTTCATGTAATACTATATTGTGCCGTGTGAGTTATGAAAAGGCTTGATAAATTTCTTATGTGTTGAGGTTCCGCAGAGCGATGGTGTTATGTGAGCAGGATGGCTCTCGGGATTCAGATTATATGTCGCACCTTAGTTGTGCTTGAGTTTTGTAGCATATGGCGATGTCGGTCCTTCCAGGGATGGTATTATGCACTTAGCGTGCTTGTGTCCGATATTCGGATATTTTGTAGTAATGAGCATTCTAGCTCGGTAAGTATTTCCTTATAGATTCTTTATGTGCGGATCGGGTGGCACGCCGCCACGGGTGTGTTGTTTGGATCGGGTTGTATGTCGCAACAGTGTAATGTTGAGTACAGTCCCCTATATTCTATTTTGTGTGTTTGTGTCCCATTTTCTGAGGAAGGTTCATGACACCTTTTCAGTTGTCTAATTAGTCACGTGGGTTGAGTAATCCTTTCTAGAGTTCGTTTTTCTTATGTATCGCAATCGAGTCCGTAGTTTTTTTTTTGTATCGCAATCGAGTTGCGTGGGTTGAGTTATCGTGTCTGAGGTGGTTTACTGCCTGAGCAGCTTATACTTGGTGAGACAAGATTATTGAATTTTGGATCTGTGCGATCAGATTATATGGAGTGTAATAAAGAGCAAATACCATTATTTGGTTATAATGAGGCAATGGCTCTTGTCATAAGGAGAAACTCAATAATTGTTGACTCGGCAGTTGATTATGAATTTCTACACATTTCTTCCATCGTGGAAGCATTTCAAGAGTTGGAACATGACTTATATATATCATGAGGTGTATTGTGAACATCAGATTCGTGAAATTTTGGCTATTGTTATCGGAGGATGTTATTATAGTCATGTGAATGATGCGGTGCATGGTCTAAATTCAACAAAGGTATGCAATCATGTATTAGTGCATCGTGTAGTGATTGATACGACATTCATAGGTTAGAGACAGGCATGGTGGAGAATTCTGAATGTTAGAATTGTGCTTTGACATTCAAATGGGTATAGATTGGGTTGAAAATAGTAGAAATCTTCAAACACGTTAATTGAAGATTTGAGAGTCGAGTTGATGTCGGAATTTGGTGAAATTTATATGGTTGGATTCATAATTGAATGGGTTGTCGTATTTCATAACTTTCGCCGGATTTCGAGATGTGGGCCCCACGGACGAATTTTTAATTAATTTCGGGATTTTTATTAAAAATGTAGTGTTTTCTTATAGAATTGATTTCTATAATTTTTAGTGACTGTATCAAATTATTTTGGCTAGATTCGAGCCAGACAGAGTTGGATTATCGTGGAAAAGGCCTTATATTGGATTAAATTGGAGCAAGACGAGGTAAGTCTCTTGTCTAATCTTGTGAGGGGGAAATTACCTCATAGGGATTAAATTGAATAATTATTGATAATTGCGGGGGCTACGTACGCACGAAGTGACGAGAGTCCGTGCGTAGCTACTATTAATGCTAAAGTCCGGGTAGTTTAGGACTCAAAGCATGAATTACTTGTGTAAATTGTATTCTTTATTTAATTAATATTAATTGATATATATATATATATGGTTTAATTAATATTAATTGATATATCTATATATGAATACATTGTGAATTTTCAGATAAAGATATTAAAGGATAGAAACCTTATATGCTTGATTTTCTGTTTAAATTAATTAATTGTTAAAAAAAATTATTCTTCCTCCCGAATTTATCTCTTAATAAATATACTCTCCTTCCGGAGGTACATTAGAAAATATCCTCCTTTCTTGTGGAGCGGGCTGAACGCCTCGGCAGGATAGATGCATCTATGGATCGCGCCGCACGTCCCTCAGCAGTGTACACGACACTCTGGATCGGGCCGTACGTCCTCGGTAGAAATCATGCTTAATAATAATAATAATTACACGATACTTTGACGGTTTATTGCAGCTTGTAAAGCTATTTGATAAATTGAAAATTCATTGAAATTGAATTGCAGCTTATAAAGCTATTTGATAAATTGGAAATTTATTGAAATTGAATTGAAATTTGTAGCTTGTAAAGCTAGTTGATAAATTGGAAATTCATTAAAATTGAATTGCAGGTTGTAAAACTATTGATAAATTGGAATTTTTATTGAAATTGAAGGATTTAATATATATATATATATATATATATATATATATATATATATATATATATATATATATATATATATATATTGAGAATTGTTGCATTTTGAAAGAATTTAATTATTTCTGTTGGTTAAATAAATTATTGTTATATTCTGTGAATCATGCTGATTTAAATATTCTAGTTTATTTCAATTATTATTATTGACCCATAGTGAGTGTCAAAGTCGGCCATCTCGTCTCTACCACTTCGAGATTAGGCTTGATACTTACTGGGTACACGTTATTTACGTACTCATACTACACTTGCTGCACTTTTTGTGCAGGATCTGAGATAGGTACTAGTGGAGGACCTATCATCACATATCCACGCCATCCCGAGGCATAGTGGTGAGCTGCCTTTTTGAGTCGTTCTGCAGCTACTAGTGTCTCTTCTTATATTTATATTCTGTCTATTTCATTTCAGACAGTATTTGGAGTTTTATATAATCTACTAGATGCTCATGCACTTGTGACACTGGGTCTTAGCACACACATTGATAGAATTTGGTATTTTATGTTTTTTTTGGATTAAAAGTTTAATCAATATATGTTTGATTTATCAGTTGGCTTGCCTAGCTGTAGTGTTGGGCGCCATCACGACCTATAGGTGAAATTGGGTCATGACAGAAATGCTCGAGGGGCTTGAGAGGTTTATGACTGAGTGAAGCCGAGGGCCTGATTGGTGAGGATGTGTGTGGATCGGGGTTACCCGCCTGTAGCATACTTTATTATTATAGCATGTGAGTTGTCCGTGCAGATTATAGCGCTTGGGCTGAAGGAGCCCCTCCGGAGCCTATACATACCCCCAGTGAGCATAGGTACATACTGAGTGCGAGTGCCGAGTGCTGGGAGGCATGAGTGATTATGAGGTATGCCCAAGTGGCAAGAGTGATTGTGAGGCATGCCCGAGTGGCACGAGTGACTGTGAGGTTTGCCTAAGGGGCTGTTTATGAGTGATGTTTTGCCCGAGGGGCTGTCTATGATTTCACCATTTTTGCTCACCTTTGCATTTTTCCCTCTGTTTGAAAACTGTTGAAAAATATCTTTAAATGATTTTTACTGGAACTGGGTTTAAACGAGATGTTTTGATTCAAATCATGATTTTAAAAGCATGTGGTATTTTACTGAGTTTTCCTGATATGAATGTTGTATGCTTTATTGCTCGTCACTACTGCTCAGTCTTTATTTATTGTTGTTACTTACTGAGTTGGCGTACTCACGTTACTCCCTGCACCTTGTGTGCAGATTCAGGTGTAGCTGGACACGGTAGCGCTTATTGATTCTTCTGGTTGCAGATTTTCTTGGAGATAGCAAGGTAGCTGTTTGGTGATCGCAACCCCTACTCTTCTCCCTCTTATCTTCCTCTAGTTGTATTTAGTTATTTTTCAGGCTGAGTTAGCCTTGATATTGTTAGACAGTTTGTAGTAGATGCTCATGACTAGTGACACCCCGATATCGGGCTTTTCATTCCGTACTTTTATTTTGATTGGAACTCCTTTACGAAGGTTTTTATGTTAAATAACATTGGCATTATCTTTGAAATGAAAATATCGGTTTGTTTTGGAAATGAGTCGGCTTGCCTAGTTCCACGATAGGCGCCATCACAACAGGGGTTAGTTTGGGTCTTGACAGCTAGCCAACAAGGGTCTCCCTAGAATTAAAGGGACCTCCTTATTATCTCTATGTTCACTATGATGAAGCCCACAGGAAACGCAAATTTGTCCACCCGAACTAGCACATCTTTCAATATTCCCTTGGGTATTATTGTGGTTTGATTCGCCAGCTGCAAAGACACGGGTACATATATGATTGTTCCAATTTAGTTCTCAAGTTTCCTGAAAGTAGACAAGGGCATAAGATTAATATAAGCAATTGAATCACACAAAGATTATTCAAAGTTAGTACTTTCTAGAGAGCAAGGTATAGTGAAATTCCCTAGATTTCCACACTTTTGAGGGAGATTGTTTTGCAGAATCGCACTACAATGCTTTATGAGCTTGACAACCGAAGTCTCTTCCACTTTTCGCTTGTTGGACAATATCTTCTTCAATAACTTGGCATATGCTGCCATTTATGAAAGTACCTCTGTGAAAGGTAGATTAACATGCACCTGCTTGAGCACTTCTAGAAAACTCCCAAATTGTTTGTCCAATTTCTCTCTTCTTTGCTTCTAGGGGAAGGTAGAGCAGACATATATTTGATTTCCTCGGTCTCCTCATTCATTGAATTTGTTCTTCTTCCGTTTTAGATCTCTAGTCTTCCTCTTTTTCTTAAGACCATCCTCTGGATGTACCCTCACTTCACATTCCTCATTTTCGTTATCTTTCCGCTCTTCCACATTCTCTACTTGTCCTTAAATCAACTTGCCTTTGGTTTAGCAATGGGTTCCTTCAATACTTACTCAGTCAACAACACCATATTTATTGTTTCTTTTGGATTCCTTTCGGTGTCAGCAGGAAGAGTTCCTAAAGCCCTTGTGGATAATAGATTAGAAATTTACCCCACCTGTCTTTCCAAGTTCTGGATGGCTGTGTCATGTTCCCGGATGGCTGTGCCCTGAGTTTCAAGTCTCTCATCTGTCTTAATAATGAAGGCTTTAATTAGATATTCCATACCAGCCTAATTAGACTGTTGAGGCTAGTGTTGCTGCCTTTGCTGATTTTGAAAGCCTGAAGCTCCTTGTCCTTGGGGTTTGAGATTATTATATTGCTATGCATTCAGACTACCACCAGGTGAACTCCACGAAAATTTATGGTGCCTCTGCCCCATGGAGTTGAAATTATTACTACTTTGGTAGTTACCTATGACAAATCTTCCCATAACATTTATCACTTCATCTGTAGATAAGGCCTAACACGCATGCGTTGGATGACCCATTCCACAAAAGTCACAAACTGATGATGGCTGGCTCTGGACCCTAGCTAAGGCCAACTTTTGGATCTCTTTTTCCATGAAGTCTAGCTTGGCTTGGACAAAGTTATTAGAATCTACTTGATGTACCCTATCCTTTTTCCTTCTCTTGTTATCATCTACATGCCATTGATTTGCATCTTCAGATAATTCATTTAGAATTTCAACAATATCCTCAGGAGTTTTCTTCATAAGAGGATCTCCAATTGCGTTGTTTAGGGTCCTTCTGCCAGAGGGTGTCAGCCCATACCAGAAATCTTGGAGTTACATCCACAAATCTACTCCATGATGCTGAGATCTTCTCACAATATCCTTAAATCTTTCTCATGCTTTAAATACTGTTTCTATATCTTTCTACTCGAAGTTGTGGATCTCTCTTCGAATTTTTCCTGTTTTTGCAGCCAAAAAATATTTTTCAAGGAAAATCTTGTTATGTCTTCCCATGTTTGAATTGACCCAGTCGGCAAACTCCGCAACCTAGAATCATCCCTTAATGAAAAAGGAAATGTCCTTAGGTAGAAAGCATCTTTTGATACCCCGTTGTGTTAGAATGTATTCATAATCTCATCAAAACCCATCGAGTAAGTATTTGGATCTTCGTTGGGTTTGCCTCGGAAGACACAATTGTTCTAAATGGTCTAAAGTATTGCTTGCTTGATCTCAAAATTATTGGCTTCGATCAGAGGAGGTCGTACACTAGATACTCCTTGGTTGTAGATTGACTTGTCATAGTAACCCGATGATATGCCTGATCTGGGACCTGCATTTTTTAATGCATCTTTTGCAAGAGGCCGGTTCGGGTTGAATCTCCGTCATCCATCCCCATTAATAATATCCTCATCTCCTAGAGTTGCATCAGCAGCTACTCGTGCAGTTGCTTCTGCCCGTTAGGCTATTTCTCTTGCAGCCAAATCAACTCCATCATCACCATTCTTTGCCATGTATTTTTGGGTCGAAGATTGCCCTATGAAATTTTTGGTGAATTCTTTTTCATTTTTCATTTGTCACAGGTATTTCCCCAACTCCGGTTCGTAAGGTATCACTTCTTTTAAAGAAGATCGAGTCATACACCAGAAAAGTTAAGCCTATTTCCTGCACACAAGTGAGAAAACGTGAATACAATTAAATAAAGTTGATTCCTGAATTAGGCACCAAAAACTATTTTGAACACTATTGATTTCCTATCCCCTGCAACAACGTTAAAATTTGACGAGCGCAAAACTCAATACGAAATTAATGCTAGCTAGCAAAAGATAGTATAGTTTAATTATCATCTCCACATGGATTGAATTTAAATAATGTTCAAGCAATTTTTGGCTTAAATGCTATTTAGAATGATTGATACTTTGGTTGGAATGATTATGAACTAAATTAACTAATAAAACTACAACAATTAACAATTGATCATGGAAAGACAAAATTTGAGCAATACTGGAATAATCAATGGGAGGAATAAGGGTTGTGACTGGATCGATGCAAGATCGGTATTCGGGATATAACTCTAGTTCAATTCACTCTAATGTTCTAATGATTCTCACGAATTTACTCGATGATTAGTTCAATCGTATAGCCAAGATTCCTCTCTCAATTAAATCTGAACTCTACAAGGTAAACTAATATAAAGAACTGTGAAGATATGCAATAACACATTAATGGACTAGTCTTTAGGAAAACGTCTCTCGAATATTCTCCTAACTTGATTTAATCAACAATTCAACAAGCTCTTTCTATTACTTAAAAGAATCACTGAATTAAACAAAACAAAATAGTGCAAAGATAATCACCCAAAATAATTTTCTTTCGATTAAATAATTTGGGAACAAAAATGCAACCAATTCAAAGCTCCATAAAAGAATTCATGCAAAATACTAGTTAAAATCCACAAATATCAGTTAAAATATTAAATTCGTCAAATCCTAAAGTAAACTACTCCATAATCATAGAAAAAGTAATCACATATAGAGTTAAAGAATAAGAAAATATGGATTCAATCCAAACTCGGGTGTTGAGTTAAGGAAAGAATGATGAATCATTGTGCCTCAGAGTCTCCAAAGCTCTTCCAATCTTTCGTAGGTCAAAAGTTCCCTAAAAATTAATTTTTGGTATATTTATACCATGTAGGCACTAGCCCGACGAAACTACCCTCTCTGAGCCGAAGTGAGAAAAGTTGGACGAAAAATTAGACTATCGCAGCGCCCTTAGCGGCGCACCATGCGCCGCGTTAGTGGGAAAGTTCAAAGGCCTATTTTTTCCACTCTACGGGAATTTTGCACTAGCACCCCGCACCTCGCAGCACACGATGTGGGGCGGCAAAGCATTTTTCTCAGAGTAATCTTTTTTCTCACTTTTTGACATCTAGACTTAGTTCTCGACATCCGAACGTGATCATGGCCATGGGCTTCTACTCAGACTTCAAAGCTCCAGATCAACCATTTTAGCTCCAAACATGCTTCTTCACTTAAAATCATATCATACGCAGTATAACACACTTAATAAGTACAAAGTACTAGAAATTAGGCTCAAATACATTCAAAGTGTAGTAAGTAAAGTATAAAATATAGCAAAAATACGGGTTTCTAGCCTACCATCAACCTTGAATGTCACTTTGTGAAGGAGAAGATTGTATAAGGACTGGTTAGAACTCATCATATGTCTACTAACGAACAACAAGTTGATTTGCTGACTAAAAGTCTTGGAAAGGTGCAACATGATTATTTGATGTCCAAGATGAGGTTCAAGGACTTGTTTCAACCATCACCTTAAGGAAGGGTATTGAAGTACAAAGTGTTGGGTTTTTTAAGCTTATTTTAGCTTAAAAGAGGGTGAATGAAAAATAGAGAAAAAAATAAAAATTTAATTTTCCCTCATTGACAAAGGGACATTGTCCCATATTGGAGGAGGAAAAGACTTTTGATGGGTATATATACAATTGCACTTCTTCTAGCTCTTAAAGAGTTAAGAAGAAAGCAAGCCTCGCGATGTCGTCGTCGCTCGCTCGGCTTCGGCGTCGGATTTGGATTTGGTCAAATAATGGATTGATTGATTAATTTTTTGGACCAAATTTATTTGTTAATATTAAATATTAATGTAATATTATTTAATCCAAATTATCCGTTTTTGTAACGGAAAATTAATTTTCCTCCTCGTTTTTGAATTCCCGTTTTATTTTGCGTAAATAGCCATTTATGTTATGGCGTTTTACGTAAACAGTCATGACAGACCTTCTGAAGAGTTGCATCTTTTCATTTAAACTCAACCTGTTGGCTATAAATAGAAGGCCATTAACTCATATTTTCCTTACGAATATTCTGAATTCTCCTCTTCCTTTTTGCATTGTTTTAACTACAACAAAGCAACAATAAGTGTGATTTGCTGCCGCCATTTGTGTTCATTGAAACACTGGCGTTTGAAGTACTGCTACACCAGTGTGTAATCCGTTCTATCTTGGGAGAAAATAATCCACAACCTCGGGTACTAGGAGGGGATTAAGTTTATTAAGGAAATATTGTGAATTTAGTGGGCTCGGATTAATTTCTACTTCTTTTACATTTTTGTCTATACGTTGTTTTCTTCTCCAGAAATATTTTATAAATACAGTATAATAACAAGCTTAAGGAACTTCATCATTTTCTGTATTTGTATTATATTCACTGTTCTGGAGACTAAAATATTTGTGGTTTTCTACTCCCGTTTTAGAGATTAAAGCCTTCGTGGTTTTGTATTCCATTTGTTTACTTTAATGTATATTCTGTTTTGGTTTACTATTTCTTATTCGGAGATTAAAATCCTAGCAATTTTCTACTCCATTGGAGATTAAAATCTACGTGATTTTCTACTCCAGTTTTATTCGGTTTGAAGATATAAAAACTTCACCGTTTATTAAACGTTTGTTTGAGTCATTCTTTTACACAAATGACGAAAGAGAACGGAAATCAGGCTGTTCCTATGGTGACTGCAAATGCATCGACAAAATGAACAACTTCGGCATTGGAATCGGCACCGGCAGAAAAGCCTGGAACATTTTCCGAGATTGATTTCAAGCGGTGGCAGCAGAAGATGTTCTTCTATTTGACGACTATAAGTCTATAGAAGTTCATTAAGGAAGATGTTCCTGTTCTGCTTGATAAAACACCAGACAATGAATGCTTTCTCGTGACTGAGGCATGGAAGCATTCTAATTTTCTGTGCAAGAATTACATTCTTAGCGGACTGGAGGATGATCTGTATAACGTCTATAGTAATATAGAGACGTCAAAAGAACTGTGGTTTGAGATTGAAAAGAAATACAAAACTGAGGATGCCGGGTTGAAAAAATTTGTTGCTGCTAAAGTTTTGGACTACAAAATGGTTGATAGCAAGTCTGTTATTACCCAAGTCCAGGAATTGCAAGTGATTATTCACGATCTCCTTGTTGAAGGTATAAGTCGAATTAATACTTATGTTGAAAGTATTAATTATATTATTATTACTAACAGAATTTTCATTGAAGGTCTTGTCATCAATGAAGCATTCCAAGTTGCAGCGATGATTGAGAAGTTGCCTCATTTGTGGAAAGACTTTAAAAATTACTTGAAACACAAACACAAGGAGATGTCGCTTGAAGATCTCATTGTTCGGTTGAGAATCGAAGAGGACAACAAAGATGCTGAAAAGAAAGGTCGTGGAAACTCAACAATTATGGGAGCAAACATTGCTGAGGATGCTCCTCAAAATAATAGAAAGATGAAGAAAGCTTCTGGACCGAAAAGCAATCCAAGCAAGAAGTGGTTCAAAGGAAATTGCTACAACTGTGGGAAATCTGGGCATAAATCAGCAGATTGTCGTGCTCCAATGATTGAGAAGTTGTCTCCTTTATGGAAGGACTTCAAAAATTACTTGAAACACAAATGCAAGGAGATGTCGCTTGAAGATCTCATTGTTCGGTTGAGAATCGAAGAAGACAACAAAGATGCTGAAAAGAAAGGTCGTGGAAACTCAACAATTATGGGAGCAAACATTGCTGAGGATGCTCCTCAAAATAATAGAAAGATGAAGAAAGCTTTTGGACCGAAAAGCAACCCAAGAAAGAAGTGGTTCAAAGGAAATTGCTACAACTGTGGGAAATCTGGGCATAAATCAGCAGATTGTCATGCTCCAATGAAAGACAAGAAGAAGGGTCAAGCAAACATGGTTGAAAAGCACGAAGATATTGATGACTTGTGTGCTATGATTTCTGAATGCAACCTGGTAGGAAATCCTAAGGAGTGGTGGATTGATTATGGAGCCACTCGCCATGTTTGTATTGTTAGAGAAGCATTTGCTACATATTCTCCCGTTGGACCCGAAGAGACGCTTTCTATGGGAAATTCTGCAACGGCCAAAATTGAAGGATGTGGAAAGATATTTCTGAAAATGACTTCTGGCAAGGTGGTGACTCTGAAAAACGTCCTTCATGTTCTCGAGATTAAGAAGAACTTAGTCTCTACTGCACTTCTCATTAAGAACGGGTTTAAGTGCATTTTTTATCTTATAAGGTTGTAATAAGTAAGAATGAGATATTTGTTGGAAAAGGTTACCTCACTGAGGGCCTTTTCAAATTGAATGTAATGGTCGTTGAGAATAATAAAATTTAAGCTTTTTCTTACTTACTTGAGTCAAATGATTTATGACATATACTTTTAGGACATGTCAATTATAAAACCTTGCGAAAAATGATTAATTTGAAAGTATTGCCTAAGTTTGAATGCGACAAATCAAAATGTCACATATGTGTGGAATCTAAGTATGTTAAACATCTTTATAAGTCAGTTGAAAGGAATTCAAATCCTTTAGACTTAATTCACACAGATATTTGCGATATGAAGTCAATACCATCTCGCGGTGGAAAGAAGTATTTCATAACTTTTATTGACGATACTACTCGATATTGTTATGTTTACTTACTTAATATAAAGATGAAGTAATAGATGCATTCAAGCAATACAAAAATGAAGTTGAAACACCACTTAACAAGAAAATCAAAATGATAAGAAGTGATAGGGGTGGTGAATATGAATCTCCTTTTGAATAAATATATTTAGAATATGGAATTATTCATCAAACAATAACCCCTTACACGCCCCAATCGAATGGGATTACGGAAAGAAAGAATCGATCATTAAAGGAGATGATGAATGCATTTTTGATAAGTTCTAGTTTGTCACAGAATTTGTAGGGGGGATCCATTCTTACGGCTAACCGAATACTAAATCGAGTACCCCATAGCAAAACGCAATCCATTCCATATGAAAAATGGAAAAGAAGGAAGCCCAACTTGAATTATCTTAAAGTGTGGGGGTGTTTGACAAAAGTGCAAGTTCCTAAAGCCAAAAGGGTAAAAATAGGACCAAAAATCGTTGATTGTGATTTTATAGGATATGCGACCAATAGTAAAGCATATCGATTTCTGGTTCATAAATCAGAAAATCCCGACATTCATAATAAGACGGTTATAGAATCAGATAATGTTAGGTTCTTCGAAAATATGTATCCGTATAAAAAGGAATATGAGTCGATTAGTAAAGGATCTAAACGATCTCGGGAAGAAACAAAAGAAAGTACATTTAATTAGGAGGATCCAAGACGTAGTAAACGTCAAAGAATGTCTACTTCATTTAGACCAAATTTTGTGACTTCCTTATTGGAAAATGAGCCTAGATCATTTAAAGAACCTATGTCTTCTTCGGAATCATTATCTTGGAAAAGGTAGTCAATAATGAAATAGAATCCATATTGAACAACCATACATGAGAATTGGTTGATCTTCCTCCTGGAAATAAACCGTTGGGTTCTAAATGGAGTTTTAAGAGAAAAATGAAAGATGATGACACTATTGATAAATATAAGGCAAGACTTGTGGTCAAAGGGTATAGATAACGAGAAGGTCTTGACTATTTTGATACATAATCTCCAGTTACATGAATTACGTCCATACAAACATTAGTAGCATTAGCTGCGGTTTATGGTCTTGAAATTCATCAAATGGTCGTTCAGACGGCCTTCTTAAATGGAGATTTGGAGGAAGCAATCTACATAGAATAACCTGAAGGGTTTGTGGTTCCAGGTAAAGAAAAGAAGGTATGTAGACTCGTTAAGTCCCTTTACGGACTAAAACAAGCACCCAAACAATGACATGCAAAATTTGACAAAACAATGTTGTCAAATGGTTTTAAGATAAGTGAATGTGATAAATGTGTGTACATTAAAAATATTCCAAATCACATAGTCATTGTTTGCTTATATGTGGATGATATGCTGATAATGAGTAATGACATTGCCAACATAAAAATGTGACTAGGCGTATGCTAACTAGCAAGTTTGATATGAAGGACTTGGGAGTTGCTAATTTACTTATGGGTATTAAGATCCATAAGACTCCTCAAGGTCTGGCATTGTCACAATCTCATTATATTAAGACAGTACTTGAAAAATTCAAGTACTTAGATTTTAAAGTTGCAAAGACTCCAATTGACGCGAATCTTGCACTAGCAAAGAACAAAGGCCAAAGCATATTATAATAGAATTATGCTCATGTGTTGGGATGTTTAATGTATATCATAAATTGTACACGACCAGATATAGCTTGTGTTATAAGTAAATTGAGTCGATACAAGAGTAATATAGGTCAATCTCATTGGATGACAATGAAACGAGTTTTGGGATATTTAGAACATACCCAGGACTTTGCTTTGCACTACAGTAAATATCCTCCAGTGATGCAAATTGGATTACCGGTTCAACTGATTCTAAGTCCACAAGTGAATATGTATTCACTATTGGTGGAGGAGCGGTATCTTGGAAGTCGTCCAAACAAATGTGTATTTCCCGCTCTATAATGGAGGCTGAGTTCATAGCCTTAGATAAAGTCGGTGAAGAAGCTGAATGGCTCCGAAATTTCTTGGAAGATATTCCATTTTGGCCCAAACAGTTGGCCCCAATATGTATATATTGCGATAGTCAAGCGGCAATTGGAAGGGCTGGGAGCGTTATGTATAACGGTAAATCTCGTCATATTCGACGAAGACATAAAACTGTTAGACAATTACTCTATAGAAGAATTATCACGATTGACCACGTAAAGTCAAGTAATAATGTGTCGGATCCACTTGCGAAAGTCCTAACTGGAGAGGTTGTTGAGAAATCATCGAGGGGAATGGGACTATGACCGAGGACAAGTCATTGTGGCGGTAACTCTACCTAGAAGACTGGAGATCCCAAGATCTAGGTTTAAGGAGATCAAACAAAGTCATTAATGACGGTTCAACATTGTCAACTAAAATTTTGGTCCATTCTCGTGATGAGACAATGTTCAGTACCAAGGATAAAGTATTAAGGCTTTTTAATGGTTTCTAAATTTGATACGTGTTATATCAAATAATGTATCTACGGGATGACACGTTTAGAAATCACCTATGTAAGTGTGAAGTGTTAGCCTCTTCAAGGAGAATTTTGTAAGGCCAGTTCTCTACGCACTTATGAAACTAGGCGGTGTTCATAGCTGAAACGAACACAACAATGAGAACCAAAGACGGTTAAGGGTTAATTGTATGACTTATGGTTGTCTAGGTAAACACCAAAGTTCGACGGTTCAAAGATATCAAATCTACCAATTGACCGAGTATATCCGACATAAATTCACTACGGAAAGTTCAAATGGAAACCTACTTATCTAGATGCGATTAATCCTTGCTTGCGAATCACACAGTTTTTTATGCATATTTCCGTGATATAGCCATTTCTCATTCATGTGGGGGATTGTTGGATTTTTTAAGCTTATTTATGCTTAAAAGAGAGTGAATGGAAAATGGAGGGAAAAATAAAAATTTGATTTTTCCTCCTTGACAAAAGGACATTGTCCCATATTGGAGGAGGAAAAGACTTTTGATGGGCATATATACAATTGCTCCTCTTCTAGCTCTTAAAAAGTTAAGAAGAAAGCAAGCCTCGTGCTGTAGTCGTCGCTCGCTCGGCTTCGGCTTCGGATTCGGATCAAATTACCGATTGATTGATTAATTTTTTGGACCAAATTTATTTTTTAATACTAAATACTAATGTAATATTATTTCATCCAAATTATCCGTTTTTGTAACGAAAAATTAATTTTCCTCCGCGTTTTTGAATTCCCATTTTATTTTGCGTAAATAGCCATTTATGTTATGGTTGTTTTACGTAAACAGTCATGACAGGCCTTCTGAAAAGTTGCATTTCTTCATTTAAACTCAACTTATTGGCTATAAATAGAAGGCCATTCCCTTAGATTTTCCTTATGAAAATTTTGAATTCTCCTCTTCCTTTCTGCATTGTTTTAACTACAACAAAGCAATAGTAAGTGTGATTTGCTGCCGCCATTTGTGTTCATCGAAACAATAGAGTTTGAAGTACCGCTACACCAGTGTGTAATCCGTTCTATCCTGGAAGGAAATAATCCACAACCTCGGGTACTAGGAGGGGATTAAGTTCCTTAAGGAAATACTGTAAATTCAGTGGGTTCAGATTAATTTCTACTTTTTCTACATTTTTGTTTATACGTTGTTTTCTTCTCGAGAAATATTTTACAAATACAGTATAATAACACTAAGTAGTAAAGCTCAGGAATGTAAGCCCGCTAAGCTAAGTTAGTGGAGCCACTAATTAGTTAAATAGACTGTTAATAGTGAGCTTATCTTTATATATATAAATATATACTTGTATAGTGTATTAACCGACTTTCTAACAGTAATGAAATAATGTTTCTTCTCCACACCCGTATCTGCTCTTACTCCATTTTTGCATAGCAACTCAATTAGATCTAGGATTTCATCACAAACCCTTTCAGTTTTTGGCTATTTGTTTGTAATCCTACTTCGTATAGCTCCCACACTGACCACTTTCATTTTGAAATACTTTCTTCTGCAATAATTCCTAGCTTCCTAGCTCTCCTCCATTGTTAAATATCGAAGAAAATAAGGATCATTGAGGTACCTAAGCTGCTTGGTCACTTTTTCAACTCTGAGTTGTTAGCATTACTCCACTTCTATTTTTCACCAATAGGGAAAGATAAGTGCAACTCTTCTCATGCCATTTCTTCCTATAGATCATATAATACAATGAGGTATCACTTTCCAATTAGGCTCTTGCGTAAATTGTCGGCGATGTCATCATCCTCTTTTATGTCACCCTTAACTCCGGTAGCTTGTTTAAGAATCTCAACTAAAAACTTCCTCATGTTATATGTTTGAGAAACAGAACACCATGACTAAACGATAGTTGTGAACTTTTTCATCTTAGAGTGGAAGTTTCTTATGAATATACTCACAACAGATAGTAGTTCATCTAGCAAAGTGTAAATTTTAAGAGAGCCCTAATCCAGTATGAAAATTTGCAAACCAATTAATTGTTTACAACTTTGTGACAAATTGAGTAATTTTTTCTTCTGAATATGCAGAAATATAGTTGAATTTTACTATGCTACGTTGTGC
This sequence comes from Nicotiana tabacum, assembly GCF_000715075.1. Classification (NCBI taxonomy): domain Eukaryota; kingdom Viridiplantae; phylum Streptophyta; class Magnoliopsida; order Solanales; family Solanaceae; genus Nicotiana; species Nicotiana tabacum. The sequence continues at coordinate 79,509,870 of NC_134083.1, forward strand.
AAAACACTTGGCTATATATGCATAATTGATAATGCAGTGTAATTAAGAAGGTCTCTACTTGCCACACTTATTATTCTCATTTTTATTACTTCCTCTGTTCAAATTTAAGTGATTGTATTTCCTTTTAGTATGCGACAAAAATAATGTTACACAAATATCTATAATTTGTTTTAGAGCACAAGTTTCATAAATCTTTATTTCTTTCGTAAAATTCGTATTCAATCAAACATCATCATATTAATTGAGACAAAAGGAATACCATTCATATTGGAAGGCGGAATAACTTCAAATTATTTATTACTCCCTTCGGTCCATAATAAGTACTTTTTGGCCTTTGGCACACCCCTTAAAAAAATACGAACTCCTAGAAAAAAATATATGCATTGACTAAATTACCTTTAAATAAAATTTGCATATTGTTACCTTGACACATTGAGATATGTAAATAAGGGTAAAAGTTTGAAAAAATAAAATTAATTCTTTCTTGCTTAGGTAAAAGGACACTTATTTTGGATCAAAATAAAAAGACAAAAAGTCACTTATTATAATCAGGAAGAAGTACCTGGCAATGAATAAAATTCGAAACAACAACAATAACAGTTTTCAAGGTAAAGTAAAATTGGTTTACGTGTATGAGCTAGCAATATAAAATTTCAAATTATAACCCAGTACGTAAGGTTTTCCCCAAATTATCAATCCGGCTATGTGTCGAAAACTATTGATTGCCTCCTTAAATACATACACCTCCTTAAATACATACAAATTCGATCAAAATTTATAATTTATCTACGACTTAAATGAAAGTGACAGTGAACCAAACAGAAGTAAGTGCCCCATACGGTGTTGCTAACAGAAACCCCATTCATCTACAACGAAACCCAGTAGGCCACATGGGCCTTGGTCGTTGCCTCGTTGGAGGTATTAGCTATATTTTTGCAATTAGAGAGTAAAAGCACAAGGTTTTTCTAATGATATCTTTACGTAAATAATCAGCTAAATTCACTATTTATTTTTCTTATTCGATATATTAAAATTATATAAAATTTATATACGATTATATTCATATTAAACATGGATTATACATATATTATATATTCTTCGGCTATTTTTAGTGTGATGACCCGATAGGTCATTTATAGATTTAACCCTCAATTCTGTCTTTCGAAACTTCGAATAGCTCCGTTTAGCCTTACTCGATTTGCGTGCACAGTACGTGTCTTTCTCCGGAAGACTTTATGTGAAAACAATTGACGAAAATATAAAATCCTGCCTTAAAACTCATTTGAGCTGACATCGGTCAACATCTTGAGCAAACGAACCAAGATCAGTATTTTGTCAGTCCCGGTCGGTCCGTATCGTGATTTGGGACTTGGGCGTATGCCCGAAATCGAATTCGGAAGTCTCTAGCTCGAATTATCGTAATTTTTTGAAAACTAGAAGCTTAAAGTTTAAAGAATTAATAAGTTTGACCGAAGTTTGACTTTATTGCTACCGGGTCTGGATTTTGATTTCAAAACTTGGTATAGGTTCATTACTGTATTTTATGACGTGTGCAAAATTTGGTGCAAAACGGAATTGATTTGACGTAATTCGGCAACCGATTGAAATATTGAAAGTTCTTAAGTTTCATTAAAAATTTCATTCGTTTTGGTATCCGATTCGTAGTTCTAGGTGTTATTTTGGTATTTTGATCGCGCGAGCGAGTTCGTATGATATTTGGACTTGTGTGCATGTTTGGTTTGGAGCCCCGAGGGTTCGGGTGAGTTTCGGATAGGCTTCAAAGTGATTTTGGACTTAGGAAAATAGCTGGTGCATCTAGTTCTGGTGCAAGTCTCTGATCTCTTAATTGTGAGGTCAGTGTTCGCATTTGCAAACAATCAAATTCCTGTCAGGTTCGCATTTGCGAACCATTTCTTCGTATTTGCGGAGAGGGGCTTGGTCAGCAAAAGATCGCATTTGCGATCAAAAGGTCGCATTTGCAGAGTCCCAGAGTTCGCATTTGCGGACAAATCATCGCAAATGCGATGATAGCAGAGATGTGGGCTTCTTCGTATTTGCGAAGCTATTCTTGCATTTGCGAGGTTTGCAATTTCGAACCCCGGGTCGCAATTGCAACATCTGCGCCTCGACAAAAGCTTAAAAAACAGGATTTTACCTCATTCTCTCAAATTCTCAACCCTAAACACCCTAGAGGCGAGTTTTCCAAGAGCTTTTCTTCCTCAATTAACTGGTAAGTAACTCTAATCTATTTTTTTTAATTTTCTATTATATTTCATAAGATTTCAACATCAAATCTAGGATTTCTATGGTAGAAATTAGGGATTTTGGTAGAATTAAGAATTTTTGTAAAATTAGGATTTAGACCTCGAATTGAGGTCGGATTTCGAATTGAATTACGTAACCGGGCTCGGGGGTGAATGGGTGATCGGGTTTTGGTTTGAACCTCGGTTGTACTCATACTATACTATGCACTTCTTGTGCAGATTTTGGTACTGGTCTCAGTTGTACATGAGATGCACTAGCTCGGATTATCACATTCGGAGACTTAAGGTAGATCTACTGACGTCTGCAAGCCTTGAAGTCCCCTTTATCTATCCTCTTTTACTGTTCATTTCATTCGAAACAGTTGTATTTATTTCAGACTCTATTTGTAGCACTTCTAGTAGTTCGTGTACTCGTGACTCCGAATCTTTGGGAGTAGATGTTGTTACATGATTTATGTTGGTGTTGTATTAGTTTGAGTACCTATCCCTCGTTATTTATCATCACTTTGTCTTAAACTGTAAAACATTTGACTAATTAACTATCTCACGTCGGCTTGCCTAGCAAGTGGATGTTAGGCTCCATCACGACCCCGAGGTTGGGATTCCGGATCGTGATAAGTTGGTATCAAAGCCAGGTCGCCTAGGTCTCACGAGTTACGAGCAGGCTTAGTAGAGTCTAGAAGATCGGTACAGAGACTTCTGTACTTATCTTCTAGAGGCTACGGATTTTAGGAAAAATGTCACTTCTTTCTTACTCTGTCATACGATTTTATTCTATCATTGATGATTGAACCCTTCTATTCTTGTTCTCTCGTAGACGGCAAGAACACTCACTGCATCTACTACCGGACAGGAGCCGAATCCCCCTGGTGGCAGCTACAACTAGGGGCAAAGGTCGAGGCCAAGGTCGTGCCAGAGGCCGAGGCAGAGGCAGAGGCAGATCTCAGCCCAGAGCTCGAGCAGCAGCACCCGCAGTAGAGCCTCAGGTGGATTTTAAGGAGGAGGTTCAAGTTCAAACTGTACCTGTCGGACCAGTTCAGGTCCCAGAGGTGTTCATAGCCACTCCAGTGCTTCAAGACGCTCTAGTCCGTTTGGTGGGCTTTATTGAGAGTGTGGCCCAGACTGGTACATTTTCAATGGCACAATCTGTCTCTCAGGCTGGGGGAGGAGCACAGACTCCTGCTACTCACACCCAGAGCAGGTGGCTCCCTGGTTTAGACTCCTGTAGCCCCGCCAGTTGGGGTAGTTCAGCCGGTTGTTGCGGCACAGACCGGTGATAGGCCCGCTTTTTCTTCTGAGGCTATGTTATTGGATAAGTTCACCAAGCGCTTTCTTGCTCATTTCAGTGGTGCATCTTATGAGGACCCACAGGATTTTCTGGACTGTTTCCACGAGGTGCTGAGGAACATGGGTATAGTTGAGACCAATGAGGTTGATTTTGCAGCATTTCAGATGACTGGTTCCGCCCGGAGATGGTGGAGAGATTATATGATGACTAGACCAGCTAGGTCGCCTGCAATTACATGGGATCAGTTCTCACAGCTATTTCTAGGGAAGTTCATCCATGTCACCCAGAGGGAGGAGTATCACATGCAGTTTAGGCGACTTCAGCAGGGTGGTATGACTGTCACCCAGTACGAGACTTGATTTATGGACTTAGCTCGCCATGCTACTATTTTGCTTCCTACTGAGAAGGAGCGAGTGAGGAGATTTATTGATGGGCTCACTTACACTCTCAGGCTTTAGATGGCCAAGGAGATAGGGAGTGATATTTTCTTCCAGATGGCTGTTGATATTGCCGGACGTATTGAGTTGGTTCGTGTTCAGGAGAGGGAGCCGGTGTCAGATAAGATGCCCCGTCATTCCGGTAGTTTCAGCAGTGCCTCATCTGGAGACAGAGGTGCTTTTGGTAGAGGCCATCCTCCTAGGACATTTCATTCAGCGCTTCAGGCATCCCACAGTGTTTCAGGGAGTCGTGGTCCTTATGTGCCTCCTTCTGGAAAGCCAGCCTACAGTTCACCAACATCTCCTATCAGCGCACCTCTAATCCAGTGCTATCAGAGTGGTTATTCAGGTTCTCAGGGCTAGTTCCAGGGTCAACAGTCACAGCAGCCGAGGGCTTGCTATACTTGTGGTGATCCGAGGCACATTGCTAGATTTTTCCCAGGTCACAGAGCAACGTGCAGTAGCAGGGTTCTCGCGCTATGATTCCGGCACCAGTTGCTCCACCGCCCACTCAGCTGGCTAAAGGCAGGGGTCAGGCAGCCAGAGGTGGAGGTCAGGCTGTTAAAGGTGGAGGACAGCCAGTTAGAGGCCGTCCCAGAGATGTAGTTTAGAGTGGTGGGGCCGAGCCCCGATGTTATGCTTTCCTAACTAGGCCTGAGGCCGATTCATCTGATGTCATTATCATAAGTATTGTTCCCATTTGCTATAGAGATGCCTCAGTTCTATTTGATCCGGGATCTACTTATTCCTACGTGTCATCCTATTTTGCTTCATATATGGTTGTGCCTGGTGGTTCTTTGAATGCTCCTGTGTATGTGTCCACACCTGTGAGAGATTCTATTATTGTAGATCGTGTCTATCTCTCGTGTGTGGTTACTATTGGGAGTCTTGAGACTAGTGTAGATCTTCTATTTCTTGATATGGTAGATTTTGATGTTATCTTGGGTATGGATTGGTTGTTATATTGTCATGCTATATTGGACTCTCACGCCAAGACGACAACCTTAGCCATACTGGGGTTGCCTCGACTAGAGTGGAGAGGGACTCCTGGTCACTCTACCAGCAGGGGTATTTCCTATGTGAAGGCTCAACGTATGGTCGAGAAGGGATGTATAGCTTATTTGTCCTATGTCCGTGATTCTAATGTGGAGGTTCCTTCCATGGATTCAGTGCCAGTTGTTCGTGAGTTTCCAGAGGTGTTTCCTATGGATCTGCCAGGTATGCCACCCGGCAGAGATATTGTGGCTCCGGGCACTCAGCCAATTTCTATTCCGCCATACTGTATGGCCCCGCCAGAGTTGAAGGAGTTAAAGGAGCAGTTGCAAGATTTTCTTGATAGGGGTTTCATTAGACCTAGTGTCTCGCCCTGGGGTGCGCCTGTGTTGTTCGTGAAGAAGAAGGATGGGTCGATGAGGATGTGTATAGCCTATCGGCAGTTGAACAAAGTCACTATCAAGAACAAGTATCTGTTGCCAAGGATTGATGACTTATTTGATCAGCTTCGGGGTGCCAAAGTATTTTCGAAGATTGATTTGAGGTCTAGCTACCATCAGTTGAGGATTAGGGCATCTGATGTCCCTAAGACGACTTTTCAGACTCAGTATGGGCATTATGAGTTCCTAGTAATGTCATTTGGGTTGACAAATGCCCCAGTAGCATTCATGGATTTGATGAACCGGGTGTTCAATCCCTACTTGAATTCTTTTGTGATTGTATTCATTGATGATATCTTGATCTACTCCCGCAGCCAAGAGGAGCATAGAAACATCTTCGGATTGTACTTCAGACTCTGAGAGATAGCCAGTTATATGCCAAGTTTTTAAAGTGTGAGTTTTGGTTAGACTTAGTCTTATTTTTGGGACATGTTGTATCGGCATAGGGCATAAAGGTGAATCCCAAGAAGATTGAGAAAGTTCAGAACTAGCCTAGACTTACTTCAACTACATAGATCCGGAGTTTCCTGGGTTTGGCAGGTTATTATCGCCGATTCGTGGAGGGATTTCATCTATAGTAGCCCCGTTGACCAGATTGACCCAAAAGGTTGCCCTGTTCAGATGGTCGGATGAGTGTGAGTTGAGCTTTCAGAAGCTCAAGACTGCTTTGACTATGGCGCCAGTGTTGGTGTTACCCACCGGTTGAGGATCTTGCACGGTATACTGTGATACATCTCGTATTAGGCTCGGTGCAGTATTGATGCAGGATAGCAGGGTGATTGCATACGCATCGCGGCAGTTGAAGGTTTGTGAGAAGAATTACCCTCTTCATGACTTAGAGTTGGCAGTTATTGTTCGTGCACTGAAGATTTGGAGATACTATCTTTACGGAGTGTTGTGTGAGGTATTCACGGATCTTCGGAGTCTACAGTATTTGTTCAAACAAAAGGATCTCAACTTGAGGTAGATGAGATGGTTGGAGCTGTTGAAAGACTATGATATCACCATTTTGTATCATCCGGGGAAGGCCAATGTGGTAGCTGATGCCTTGAGTAGGAAGGCAATGAGTATGGGTAGCCTTGTGTATATCCCAGTTGGTGAGAGACCGCTTGCAGCAGATGTCCGGGCTTTGGTCAATCAGTTTGTGAGGTTAGATGTTTTAGAGCCTAGTCGTGTTTTAGCTTGCACAGTCTCTTGGTCTTCCTTGTATGAGCACATTAGAGAGCGTAAGTATGATGATCCCCATTTGCTTGTCTTCAAGGACACGGTGCGGCACAGTGATGCCAAGCAGGCTACCGTTGGAGATCATGGGGGTTTTGAAAATGCAAGGTCGTATTTGTGTGCCCAATGTGGATGGGCTTTGAGAGTTGATCCTTGAGGAGGCCCACAGTTCCCGATATTCTATTCATCCAGGCGCTGCCAAGATGTATCAGGACTTGTGGCAGCATTATTGGTGGAAGAGGATGAAGAAGGATATAGTTTCATATGTAGCTCGGTGTCTAAATTGTCAGCAAGTTAAGTACGAGCATCAGAGACCTGGTGGTTTTCTTCAGAAGTTAGAGATTCCTGAGTGGAAGTGGGAGCGTATCACTATGGATTTTGTCGTTGGACTCCTACGGACTTATAGGAAGTTCGACGCAGTATGGGTCATTGTTGACCAAGTCGGCACATTTTATTCCAGTGGCAGTTACCTATTCTTCAGAGCGGTTAGCTGAGATCTATATTCGCAAGATCGTCCGTCTTCAAGGTGTGACCGTGTCTATCATTTCTAATCAAGGTACGCATTTCGTCTCGCACTTCTGGAGGGCAGTATAGTGTGAGTTGGGCACGCAGGTTGAGTTGAGCATAGAATTTCATCCAAAGATTGATGGACAGTCCGAGCGCACTATTTAGATATTGGAGGACATGTTGTGCGCTTGTGTTATGGATTTCGAGGGTTCTTGGGACCAGTTCTTGCCACTTGTAGAGTTTGCCTACAACAACAACTATTGATCGAGTATTCAGATGGCTCCCTATGAGGCATTATATGAGAGGTGATGTCGTTTGCCAGTTGGATGGTTCGAGTTGGGGGAGGCTCGTTTGTTGGGTACAGATTTGGTACAGGATGCCTTGGATAAGGTCAAGATTATTCAGGATCGACATCGCACCGCTCAGTCTAGGCAGAAGAGTTATGTCGATCGTAGAGTTCGTGATGTTGCATTCATGGTCGAAGAAAGGGTGTTGCTCTGGGTTTCACCCATGAAGGGTGTGATGCGGTTCGGAAAGAGGGGCAAGTTGAGCCCTAGGTATTTCGGACCCTTTGAGATTCTTTAGAGAGTGTGTGAGGTGGACTACAAGCTCACATTGCCACCCAGTTTATCAGAAGTCCATCCGGTGTTCCATGTGTCCATACTCCGAAAGTATCACGGTGATCCGTCTCATGTGCTAGATTTCAGCTCAGTCCAATTGGACAAGGATTTGACTTATAAGGAGGAGCTGGTGGCTATTCTAGCCCGGCAGATCCGATAGTTGAGTTCTAAAAGCCATCCTTCAGTTCGAGTGCAGTGAAGAGGTCAGCCAATCGAGGCAGCCACTTGGGAGTTCGAGTCGGACATGCGGAGTAGATATTCAAACCTTTTCACCAGTCCAGGTACTTCTCTATGTTCGTTCGAGGACGAACGTTTGTTTTAGAAGTGGAGAATGTGATATCCGATAGGTCATTTTTACATTTAACCCTCAATTCTGTGTTTTGAAACCCCGAATAGCTCTGTTAGACTTCCTTGATTTGAGTGCGCAGTACGTATCTTTCTCCGAAAGATTTTATGTGAAACAAATTGACAAAAATGTGAAATCGTACCTTACAACTCATTTGAGTTGACTTCGGTCAAGGTTTTGAGTAAACAGATCCGGATCAGTATTTTGACGGTCCCGGTGGGTCCGTATCGTAATTTGGGACTTGGGCGTAAGCCTTAAATCGAATTTGAAAGTCTCTAGCTCGAATTATCGCAATTTATTGAAAAGTAGAAGCTTAAAGGTTTAAAGAATTAATAAATTTGACCGAAGATTGACTTTGTTGCTACCGGCTCCGGATCTTGGTATAGGTTCATTACAATATTTATGACTTGTCTGTAAATTTTAGTGCAAAACAGAATTGATTTGACGTAATTCGGATGTCCGGTTGAAATATTAAAAATTCTTAAGTTTTATTGAAAATTTCATTCATTTTGTTGTCTGATTCGTAGTTCTAGGTGTTATTTTGGTATTTTGATCGCGCGAGCGAGTTCGTATGATGTTTTTGGACTTGTTTGCATGTTTGGCTTGGGGCCCCGAGGGCTCGGGTGAGTTTAGGATAGGCTTCGAAGTGGTTTTAGACTTAGGAAAATAGCTGGTGCATCTAGTTCTGGTGAAAGTCTCTGATCTCGCAATTGCGAGGTCAGTATTCGCATTTGCGCACAATCTGTCGGGTTCGCATTTGCGAAGAGGGGCTGGGTCAGCAAAAGATCGCATTTACGATCAAAAGGTCACATTTGTGGAGTCCCAGAGTTCGCATTTGCGAACAAATCATCACAAATGCGATGCTAATAAAGATGTGGGCTTCTTCGCATTTGCGGGGTTCGCAATTCCGTACTCCAGGTCGCAATTGCAACATTTGCGCCTGGACAAAAGCTGAGAAAAATGGGATTTTAGCTCATTCTCTCAAATTCTCAACCCTAAACACCCTAGAGGCGATTTTTCCAAGAGCTTTTGTTCCTCAATTCATTGGTAAGTAACTCTAGTCTACTTTCTTTCAATTTTCCATTACATTTCATAAGATTTCAACATCAAATCTAGGATTTTCATGGTAGAAATTAGGGATTTGGGTAGAATTAGGGATTTTTTGTAAAATTAGGATTTAGACCTCGAATTGAGGTCGGATTTTGAATTGAATTGCATAATCGGGCTCGGGGGTGAATGGGTGATCGGATTTTGGTCTGAACCTCGGGTTTTGACCAAGCGGGCCCGCGGGAGGGGTTGACTTTTTGAATAATGATCTAAATTGAACCTCTTTCATTCGTGGGTAGTTTTTAAAACTTATTTTGAATCGCTTGGTTAATAATTTGCTAGATTTGGTTGGTTCGGAGGCTTGTTCGAAAGGCAAGGTCGTAGTTGAACTTTGAATTGGTTGCGGAGCAAGATAAGTGGCGTGGTTAACTTTGACTTGAGAGATTAGGACTTGTTTGCCTATTTGCTACGTGTTTAATGTGTGGGAACAACGTATATGTGAGTTGACGAGTATTTATGCGTTGTTGGGGTTAAAGCATGGGGTAGAACTTGTTTTGTGATTTATTGCATCTTTAATTATGACATCCCTGCTTAGATTAGATTATTTCTTATTTGATCGTCCCTTCTGTATTTATTAATTAATTAGTAATAGTTGAGTATATTGGAAGTTGCGGTTTGGTATCCTGGAATCATAATCAACATAAAGTACATCCCTTGCATTATTTATCTCCCGAATTTATGTATTCATTACGACATAGTAAGGGGGAGTATTAATGCACGAAGGGTGATGTCGTGCCATTTCATATCCTTATTTACTGATTAATACATGGTGAGGAAGAGAATTAAAGCACGAAGGATGATTTTGTACCAATCTATATCAGTTATTCATTATTATATGGTGAGAACGAGAGTAAAAGCACGAAGGGTGATGCCCTGCCATTTTATTTCTCTTATGACATTATTTCATGATAAGGATGAGAGTAAAAACACGAAGGGTGATGCCGTGCCATTTTCATATTGTAGGTTATTTATCCTCTTTGGTTGATGATTTATTTGACTGTCTGTGTTGTCTTTCCTGTTGTAGTTATCGTATCTTTTCCCCCTTTCGCATGTCCCCTCCTAACTGTACAAATTAAATCTGTATTGTGTTGCTGTTTGGTACATATATCTATATTTGTACAGGTTTAATTACATGAGTGTCCTGTCATAGTCTCGTCACTACCTCGTCGAGGTTAGACTCGACACTTACGGAGTATATTGGGTCGGTTGTACTTATACTATACTCTGTACTTCTTGTGCAGATTTTGGTACTGGTCTCAGTTGTACGTGAGGTGCACTAGCTCGGATTATAACATTCAGAGACTTGAGGTAGATCTGCTGACGTCCGCAAACCTTGAAGTCCCCTTTCTCTATCCTCTTTTATTGTTCATTTCATTTCATTCGAAACAATTGTATTTATTTCAGATTCTATTTGTAGCACTTCTAGTAGTTCGTGTACTCGTGACTCCGGATCTTTGGGAGTAGATATTGTTACATGACTTATGCTGGTGTTGTATTAGTTTGAGTACCTATCCCTCGTTATTTATCATCACTCTGTCTTAAACTGTTAAAAATTTGACTAATTAACTATCTCACGTCGGCTTGCCTAGCAAGTGGATGTTAGGTGCCATCACGACCCTGAGGTTGGGATTACGGGTCGTGACATTTAGTTTGAGCAGTTTTATGGACTATTATTTAGGTTAATTATTCTATTCTAACGATGTGATTGTCTCATAAAAATATCATTAGAATCTACAGAAATCTAAAAGGAGATAAAACATAAGATTTCAAGATCATTTGAATTAACGCAGCATGAGACAATAAATTTTCTTTACTTTTTATTCTTATAAATTATAATACGGAATTTCAAAAAGATAATTCCTTATATTTCAAAGTGGAGTCATGGTTTCATTTGCATTAGCCAAGAAAAGTTAGTTTAAATCGCTTCCAAACGAATATTTGAAAAGTATAACACAAAAATATAACTAAAGGAGTAGAAAGGGTCAGTACGAATACTCGAGATTCAACAATCTTATTAAATATAAAATATATTGACGGTAAAAATTGAAAATAGGTTAGAAGTTCGAGTCACGTAAATGAATGATAGGTTAGAAGTTCGAGTCACGTGAATGATAGAACATCTTCATCATCGACCAGTAGGTTAGAAGTTCGAGTCACGTGAATGATAAGCAATAACACCTTTAATCTTACTTGATAAAAAGATATAAAACATAACAAAAATTCTAAATATTAATATACAAACTTATTAGCTACTACATTTTTATATTATGTCCTCGTCATTTTTCAAACCGCCTTAAATGTTGTTAAGATTTCCCCAAAAGCAATCGAAACTCATCAACTGATCATTGTTAAGCTCCTCCACGTCTATTTTCCTTCTTAGTATAAAGAAAGTTCAAAATTATCACTTACTTGAGGGATATACCTTGAATACAAACCCATGCCTCACTAACGTGACTAGCACAATTTGAAATCCAAGGAAAAAGACAGCAATTTTTATAAAAGATAACAAATGCAAATGTGTCATAATTTTATTGGACCAACGAGATAAATGATGCCTCCTATACATGTGGGAAGACATTAGGACCGTATGGTGTACTTTCAATTTAATTTGGTTACATTAAAATCTTTTGTAAATCGTATGTGTGATAATAATACATGAGCACCACTCCTTTGTCAACATTGAATAATTTTGGTTGCCCCAAATCTTGTGTTCCCTTTTGTAGTATAGCAGTGTGTTGTATAACGTGCAGCTACTCTCTCACATGGATACTCACGTGGCTTTACAGAGGTGACATCCGGTCCCCTGCTTATCAGATTTATAAACAAAGCCCTACCCTTTTTTTCCCCTTTTCAATAAAGGCCAAAACCATAATTAATATATATATAGCGGCTCCCAAAATTATAGACGAAAAGATATATTTTTTTGTGTGTATATATATATATATATACTCTTTTTGGCTAGAAAATATAATTAATTTCGGCCGGACAACTTTTGTATTTTGCCTTTTAAAAGACAGCATAGAGTATCAAAGATTTATAGGCATATGCCTTTCATCAAGTACATATTCTTTCGCGGTAAGTACAATTTTTTTCTTACTGCTCCAATTATGCTATCCTCAGTTTTGATAGTCTATTCATTGATTCGTTCTTACGATGCATTTAAGTTATATGTTTGGCTTATCGGTCGATAAAATTGAAATGAATCATAAAAAATTATAGTTCAAATCTCAATAGAAGTTAAAGAAAAAAAAGTTAGGTGATTTATTTATATTTAAGCCTCGAGGACCAGAATTATATATATATATATATATATGGAAAATGATCAAGTATAGCTCTCTACTTTCATATATTGTCTACATTTAATCTCTGTTATACTATCGGGCCAAATTTACCTCTATCGTTATATTATCGGGCCAAATTTACCCCTACAATCAACAAACGTTTTAAAATACCCCTTGGTTTGTTAAATAATCCAAAATCCAATATAGACAATATTTTTAATTAACAAATCAACGGGTATTTTTAAAAATTTGCTGATTGTAGGGGTAAATTTTGCCCGATAGTATAACGGTAGGAGTAAATTTGACCCGATAGTATAACAGAGTTTAAATATAGACAATATATGAAAATAGAGGGGTATAATAGTGAAAGGTAGCAACGAGTATTCGTTGAATTAGTTGACAAATACGCGACTGGTCCAATTACCACTGTAACTAAAGAAAATTTCTGTTTTCTATCCTCTCACCGTAAACATAGCAAAAGACCGCCCAGTGGTGAATCCAGGAAATTCAATAAGAATGATCAAAATTTGAACTCCCTTTACTAGTGGGCTATGCAAAGGTGTTCAAAATCTATTTTTTGATCAATAACAAGTATTCCAATATTTTACTTTATATACAATATGATTTTTTTGTCACGAGTGTTCAGTTGACCCCTCTTGGCCACACGTAACTTCGCGCGTGAGACTGCCTATTAACTAGTAATCAGAATTGGTGGTTAACTTAAACCATAAGATCCTACAACATAAATTTAATTTACAAACGAACCTCGCCAAACTTATTGTTTTCGTTTTTTCCCCCTTACATTGATGGCTTAAACAAATTACTTTAGCTTTTATCAACTGTTTGACTTTAGCTTGATTAACTTTACATTCTTCTCAAGCAAGTACCAACTCTTAACTAAAAGTCACTGAGCGTGACTTTTAAATTGAACCTTACAATTACCAACATTTGGTGCTTTCGGGTGGCTGCGTTTAGATGAAGCATAATAATGGTTAAAGAATTTATGAAAACCAACAATTTGGTTAGGATTGATTTGGAGAATAATTACATGAAATAAGCATGTTAGGTGTCATCCGCCAATAGTGGCGGAGCCAAAATTTTCGTTAAGGGGTGTCAAAATATATAAAAATAACATACCAGAAAATTAAGGGAAGTCAATACATAGTATATATACATATAATTTATTTTTTTACCTAGCTACACAGTGTATTTTTCCCGCGAAGTTGTGTCATTTGACACCTGGCTCCGCCACTGTCCACCAATGCCAGATTATTTTCCAAACACCAAGCTCTTGAGCTCACTGCAAAAAAAAAAAAAAATAAATAATAATAATAATAATAATAAAAATAAAAAATATATATTGAAATTTTATGTATATAATGGAGAGATCTGATAGGATGGATGAGATTACTATCTACTACTAAAAAGTTGGGTAATTTCGTCCAGGAGAACCGACCGACTTCGGTCGGAAATTGAGGAAAAGCGACCGATTTCCGACCGCTTTTAATTAGTCGAAAAAATAATGGTCGCTAAGGTGTTCTGACCAAAATCAGTCGCAAATTTCCGACCGAAAACGGTCGCAATATTCAACGCGTTGACTAACAACCAAACTAAATATACCGACCGATTTCGATCGGTATTGATTAAATTTTTTTAAAATTTATTTTTCCAATAGCGACCGACATCGGTCGGATTTTTAAATATATAATAATTTTATAATTATTTGTAAATTGTAAAAAAACCGACCGTATAAATTTAAAATTTTCGACCGATGTCGGTCGAAAATTTCAAGAATCTGGAGATTTCATTTGAAATTTCCGACCGAATTCGGTTGGAAATTTTGAATTTCTGGGGAAAAAATTGAGATTTTCAACCGACTTCAGTCGGTTTTCTGGGTAAAAACTGGGCAGAATATGCATGCTTTTAAGCTAAACCACCTGCCAATTACAATCAATATCCATCCTATAATGGCAACATTACATTGCTGCCATTCAAGCCTAATTTGAAAACCCAACAACAATAATTAATTAACAACAATAACAATAATTAACCAACAACAATGCTAACAACAACAATTCCAACCACAACAACTATACAAATATTCAATAACAAAAAATTATCAACAATACAATCATCATTCAAAACTATTCCCAACTAAATATTCACAAGTTCAAGACTTCGTTTAGCAATACACACCATTCAATGAGTGTTTTATATTGCATCATCTTTATCTTCACTACTAGAACCTTCATCGTCGGCATGGTTCGAAGAATCACGACGAGAAGGATTAACATATGGGGAAGGCTCACGAGACCGGGGAATGGGGAAAGCACCACTAGCAAGAAGATTGGCCAGCTGACCTTGAAGGATATTAGATTGTTCGTCCCTATTTTGTAGCTGAACTTGAAGGGTACCAAATTGTTCATCTCTCTTTTGTTCTCTAGCCTTTGTCTCTTCAAGCTCTGATGTCAGCTTTGCGATCTTCTTTTCCATAGACGAGATAGTCGACCTATCAATTGCCTCGCCTTGGGAGGAAGTCCCTATACCTTGCAATCTAGCTCTGTAGCGCCGAAATGATCTCTCTGGAAGGCCGTATGCTATCCCCTTATTAGGACCACCGATAACATCCAATCATATCCTCTGCGCTTCTTCATCTGAAAGGGGTGGTCACTCGCCTTGCTCATTCGGTGGCAAGCTCTGAGTGTACTCCTCCACATTAATCATGTAGCGACCCTTTATTTAGAAGATAGAAAATTATTAACTATATAATATTTTAAATATTAATTTCAACTTATAGTAGTTATGAAACTTACATATGTAGTCTCCGCCCGGTCCTCGACCCATCTACTTGGATCTGTTAGTGCCTTCCTCTTCCGAATGTGAGTCTCCATGAAGAACTCATCATGGGTCATCTTCCTCCCATATTTGTTTTCCTACAAATATAATAAAACGTGTTAACTAAATTAAAATATATAAATATAGTTCGATAAAAATAGATGTAAATATTTTAAAGAATTACCAGTAGTCTCCTCGCAGTCCCCATGCTCCTTGCACCCACACAGTGCAAGGAGCCACCCTTCTCAGATGCTCGGGCCTTTTTTCCTGTTCACTCCTCTTCTCGAATTTCTCGATGGTCCACTGCCTCAGCAGATCCTCCCATATATCTTGTAAAACCCATGAAGGCTTCTTGCTCTTCTTTAGAGCAGAGAAGAAGGAATCAAATAGCCTCTTACGATATTTGAACACAAAATTTGTAAGAATTTCACTGTTATGTCGGTCTTCCCAGGCACACTTAGTCTGCAAATAAAGTATGTAACGTTAGATGAAAATATTATTAATATAATAATTAAATAGATAAGAATTGTATTAAAATCTTAAATTGGTTGAAAATTTATTGCACGAGCTCCGGTGGAAAGTCACTCCAAGCCGCATAGGGTGCATTATACAACCGGCCAAGAGCTTCAGTGATTATCTTTGTAGTGCGATGATTAGGTATGAACCTACAATATAGCAATTACATTAAATAAACAAGAGTAGCTATTATAATTCAGCAAAAATAAAGAAGTACTAAATAAATCTTACCCATTGCCCTCAGGCCTGATGATCACCCTATGATAACGATCATACCACATTTCCTCTGGATCATCATCCTCCGATGAATCTCAAGCGTACGAAGAAGGAGAGGCATCTGGCTCAGCGCTACTATCCCGAAGGCGAAGTCTAGAAATGCTAGAAGACGAACCCCGTGAAGAGCAAGACGGGGTCGCTGATGAAGATGGTTGCGATCTACACCCTTGTATCGATCTAGACCCCTGCTGCGATCCAGACCACTGCTGCGATCCAGCTGGCTGAAATCTAGATGGATGCGATCCAGCTGGTGATGAAGCAAATGGAGCAGATGACGGGCGTACCACATGGCCTTGTTACTGCTGACTCGATGGACCCATATAACTACATGCAAGATCATATGGAGGAAGCGAGGTATAGCCCTGTGGCAGAGAATGGTAAGAATACTGCTGGGATAGCAAATGGTAGGAAGTCTGATGAGTAGATGGATGTGGTGGAATAGATATGTGCCTAGAAAATTACTGCCGACCATCAGCAACGGAGGGATACAAGTGTGGAGTAGAAGGAAGCGAGGGTGTAGCACCATCATCATGATCAATAGGCCTTTTATCCTTCCTAGACCTACCTCGACCCCTACCGGTCATCTGCATAAATTAAAGAAAATATTAGAATTGAGAATATAAATCTATATAAGTTGAGAGCGCTTGAAAAAACTAACATGCTAGTCGTCATCAACGTATCATTCCTCGTCTGAAAATTCTTCCTCTTCACTTCTTTCGTTTTCATTAGGTGATTCTACATCCTCATTTTCTATGATTGTTATTTCCTCCCTATCAACTTCTTCTAATATGCATTGAGGATGCTCCAAGTCATTTTTTAACTGATCATCTACCATTTGGTTAACACTTGAGGTATCATTTTGGTAAGCAACATCTAGCACATTCTCAACTTCCACCCTACCAACAGGCTTAGTTTTGATTACAACCAACCAATAAGCCTTATCCCCCCGCAACGGATATGGAGCATAGTACACTTGCCTAACATTTTCTGCAATTATAAAAGGATCATAGCGATCATACTCTCTCTTTTTATTAACTTCAATTATGTTGTACTACGAGTGTACATTTTTACCTCTTCTAGGTTTTGGGTCAAACCACTTGCATCGGAAAATTATGATCTTCTTATTTGGCCAACCTGAATATGACAATTCTAGAATCTCTTTGATCACACCATAATAATCATTTTTTCCATCCTGGTTGCCTTCACCACCTTTGATACAGACCCCACTATTATTGCTTTTTTTTTTTTATACTTGGAGCATTCCCGAGTGTGAAATTTGTAACCATTCACACAATACTGGGATATAGTTGTAACCGTAGGTACAGGTCCCCAAGATATGTCTTTCAAAAATTGATTAATACCGTTGTTTGGATTATTGACCTACATGTAGTGTTAAATAAATCACAAGTGAACAAGTATATTCACAAGTGACCAAGTATATATATTCACATGTGAGAAAGTATATAAGATGTACTTACACACTCTTTAAACCATGCCTCAAATGTAGAATATACAACATCATGGCCAAATTAATTCACGAAGTCACTGAGAGACGCATTGAAAATTATTTGTTAGTTTCATCAACTAAATTAAATAGAAGTCCATGTAAATTAATCTTACGTCAACACTTACTTAAGAAAGAGTTGAACTTCCGAAAAATTTAGTAACACATGATTTGAAGCTGATTTGTACTCCATACTACTTAGGCCCCTTTTTGTTCGATCTTTAGAACCTCGGCCTGGTTAATTGAATATGGACATTGGTGGATATAATTGATCAATATCAATCACGACATCGTACCGATTGGGCCTATTTCTAGCACATGGCACATGACTGTTGAAGTAGTAAGAACAAAAATGGGCAGTTTTCTTTGCAAGATAGGCTTCGCATATAGATCCTTCAATCTTATTCCTCTGTTTAACAAATCATTTACACTTACCTATGGTCCTACACAATATCATATTAGACGATAACGTTAAAGAAAATTACAAGAATAAATCAAGGTTTGATCATTACCTCTCGAATGGATACATCAACCTACATTGAACCAGCCCTTCAAGTCGCGCCTCGTGTACAAGGTGAATTGGATGGTGTTCCATCACATCAAAGAAACCACATGGAAAAATCCTTTCCAGCTTATTACTGATTACAGGAATGTTTTGATTCATTTGAAATAGGTTTTCTTCCCTTAATGTGGTAGAACATAAGTCTTTGAAGAACAAACTTATCTCTGTGATGGATTTTCATATATTTTCAGACAAACCACAAAATGCAATAGGGATTAAGGTTTCCATGAAGATATGACAGTCATGACTTTTCATATGAGTCAGCTTTCCTTCAATCATATCGGTACGTTTTCCCAAGTTTGAAGCATAGCCCTCGGGCATCTTTAGGTTTGTAACCCACTCACAAATCTGTCGTCTTTGTTCCAAAGTGAATGTGTAGTTGGCCTTGGTCTTGAACACCTTACCATTGTTCGCAGACTTAAAATATAATTCAGGTCGCCTGCAATATTCTTGTAAGTCCAGTCTAGCCTTCGGGTTATCTTTTATCTTATTCTTATCATCCATCATTGTGTTGAACAAATTATCAAAATAGTTCTTCTCAATATGCATGACATCAAGATTGTGTCGGAGAAGATTATCCTTCCAATATGACAACTCCTAAAATATGTTTTGTATAGTATATAAGCTATATAAGATGTACACATAGTATAGTATATATAGTATATTATAATATAGTATAATATATATAGTATAGTATAATATATATATATATATATATATATATATATATATATATATATATATATATATATATATATATATATATATATATACACATAGATAGGATATAGTGTCAATATAAAAGTAATTTAAAAAAATACATACACACACACTCACACTCACTCTCACACACACATACACACACACTCACACTAACACACACACATATATATACATATTAATTAAGTATTAAATATTATTTATTTAAAATCTATTTATATAAAACCGACTGACTTCGGTTGGTAATTTCATTAAATTTATATTTTAATTATTTTAAAATTTTGTTTCCGACCGAACTCGGTCGGAAATATTTAATTAAAACTTATTCCGGTTGGTAAATTATATAAATATATAATTTTTGTTATATTAAAAACCAATTACCTTGGACGGGAAAGCATAATTTCAAATATTCCGACCGAAATCGGTCGGAACTTTTGAAACATTTTAATAAAAAATTATTTTTGTAAATAATATTCAAGTATGACCAGGTCTTGATCAAATATTGACCAAGTTCCGACCGAAATCGGTCGAAATTTTTATATATTTGCTGTGGGACCACTATTTCCGTTGTGAGAAAAATTTTCTTTGACTTTTGTGACCAATTTACTTAATTTCCGACCGATTTCGGTCGGTATTCTGTGGACGAATTTTGACAGTTTTCTAGTAGTGATCATCGCTAAAGAGGTCTCTGGTTCAAGTATTAGAATGAAGAAATTTATGTTTCCCCCTTAAATGGATCATATGCGAAGCAAATCTGAATTAATCTATTTAGCGTGGGTTTTTGATTTCCAAATGATTAGATTAAAAAAAAAAAAGTAAATTATGTAAGAGCACGTTGAAGGTTAATATATCATGAACGTACAGAGTGGTTACAGATGCTGCTGGGGTTGGGGTGCGGTTAGCTAACATTGTGATTCTTTTCATTTTTATTCTTCTTTCTTGAACTCCTTTTGTTTTGGTATTGATCTAATGGGTCAGCAATTAATTTGCTTTAGTTCTAAGGTAAAACAAATCCAGGACATAATGAAAATAATTTTCAGAATCCTGTATCAATGAAATGTGAGGAGCAATCATATTGAATTTATAGACTAAATTACACTAAACAACTTGTGATTATATGTTTTTCATGTTGGCAATCGTTGTGCGTATCGCACGTGTTGGAAAATTTTGGAGCGTATTTATAGTTTGTTCTTTTTTAGAACACATCTAATTCAAAGGAAAATGTTTTTTCTCAAAAATATTATTCTAAAAGAGAATCCGAACAACTTATTATGTTTTCAATTCAAATAAAGGTATCTAAAAAACAATTTGAAACTGACTTTTCATAAATAGTTAAACCCTAATCCAAATGCCACATTGGTTTTACAGTCTTTTAACCCCTCTTACTGATTCCCAACTTCTCTTCCTCAAACCTTAGCTATTTTTCTGAACCTAGCAACCTTGCCAAAGACCGCTATCAACCTAAGGCGACTCTCAAATTTAATATAACGACCCGACCGGTTGTTTTACTTTCTAGATCCCCGTTCTCATATATAAGACTCTCCATAAGTGCTTTTACTATTTTATGACTTGCAGGGATGGTTAATTCGGGATTTGAAAGGGTTCGGGTTGAAATCGGAACACTTAATTCCTTAATAGTGGCCTTAAAGGAGTAGTTTGACATTGGTCAACATTTCTAGCAAACGACCTTGAAATCATGATTTGATGGTCCCAACAGGTTCGTATGATGATTTTGGACTTGGACATGTGTTCGGATCAGGTTTTGGATGACCTGGGAGCGTTTCGGTGCCTGAGGTTGAAAGTATTGAAAGCTTAAAAGTTTTTTAAATTTGGTTTGGAGTAGGCTTTGGTGTTATCGAGGTCCGTTTGGGATTTCGAGCCCGAGAATAGTTTTGTATGGTGATTTAAGACTTGCACGCAAAATTTGGTGTCATTCCGAGTAGTTTGAGTATGATTCGATCCATTCGGAGTAAGTTAGAAGAATTTGAAGTTCATAAGTTGATTCTATTGGTTTTGGGTTGTAATTCTTAGTTTTAATATTGTTTTTCACATTCCAAGGGTGCGAGCGGTTCCATTTTATGATTTCAAACTTGTTGGTATGTTTGGGCGGGTCCACGGGGCCCTCGATGCCATTCGGACGAGGCACGAAACTCATTTGGACTTGGGAAGAATAACTGAAGCATCAGAGTTCCCGTGCAAACGCACATGCGGAGGGCCAACTGCAAGTGCCAGCTCGTAGAAGCGATCCAACAGCCGCAGATGTGGCTCAGTGTGGACTGCCCAGAGATCGCAGATGCGGAGCGTGGTGCGCACATATGGAAGCGCATGAGCGATGGAAGGAACCGCAGAAGCGGCCAAAGTCGCAGGTGCGGAACGTTCGTCGCAGAAGCGGTCCCATAGAAACGGGCCAGTGTCCGCAGATGCGGCGGTAGGCAAACTAGGGGAGAACCGCATCTGTGATGATATTTTTGTAGATGTGGAGCCGCAAAAGCGGCCATAGAGACGCAGAAGCGGATGTGCTGGAGGCAGTGATGTTCATTTAATACGGGACTTAGACCATTTTTGACTCATTTCTTTCACTTCTTAGTCGATTTTTGAGCTTCTTAGAGAGGGGTTTTCACCTAGCTATTGGAGGAAAGTAATTTATATCCAATGTAAGTTAAATACATAGATTATTGGTAGATTTTAACATGTAAAATTGTGAAAATAATGGGTTTAGATGAACAAAATAGGTTTGGATAAAAATGGGATTTAACCACAAAAATGGTTGTGGGATTGAGTGAAAATTATATATTTGAGTTCGTGAGGTTATGGTTAACAAATTTCTTCGAAAATTTCTCAAATCTGGGCACGTGGGTCCGGGGGTGAATTTTAGGAATCTTCCAATATGGGTTGGGTAATTACTCTAATAGTTAGAGTACAAACTTTCGAACGTGTATTGCTTTTTATAACATTTGACTAGTTTCGGATTGTTCGGCACCGAGTTGAGGCTTTAGAGTGAATTTGAAGCTGGAAAGTGAGCTTTGAGACGAGGTAAGTCTCTTGTCTAACCTTGTAAGAGGGAATTTACCCCATAGTTGATTTAAATTACTATTTGCTTCTAATTGTGGGGGCTACGTACACATGAAGTGACGAGAGTCCGTACGTAGCTACTAATTATGCTTATGTCCGGGTAGTTTAAGACCCAAATCTTGAAATATTTGTTACTACTTCTTCGAGGTTAGACTAGATACTTACTGGGTACATGCTGTTTATGTACTCATGCTACACTTCTGTACTAACCGTGCAGGATCTGAGGCAGGTGCATTTGGCAGTCTTACCAGTGTGCACCCCCGTTACCCTGAGACCTAGTGGTGAGCTTCTTCCTGTGCCATCCTGCAGCACCTAGAGTCTCTCGTTTGCACTTATTTTTCTGTCTATTTTTATTTCAGACAGTAGTTAGAGTTTTGTATAATTCACTAGTTGCTCATACACTTGTGACACCAGGTCTTGGCATACACACTAGTAGACTTTATGGTTTTAGAGTACTTATATCACTATGATTGCCACTCAGTTGTCTTCGCTTTATTTATTAAATTTTCTACTCCTAAATTTTTTAATAAATAGGATGTAATTACTTAGAAACTTATTAAAATTAGAAATAACATGGATTAGTTCACCGTTTGCTTGCCTAGCGGTGACGTTGGGTGCCATCCCGGCCTATGGGAGAAATTGGGTCGTGACAACATGGTATCAGAGCACTAGGTTCACGTAGGTCTCACAAGTTATGAGCAAGCCTAATAGAGTCTTGCGGATCGGTATAGAGACGTCTGTACTTATCTTCGAGAGGCTATAGGGTGTTAGGAAACTACTCTTTCTTCATATCCTATCGTGCAGTTGATGTTATGCTAAGAATCTTTCTCTTATTCTCTCATAGATGGTGAGAACGCGCACGGAAGATGTACTTGATCATGGAGGAGCTACTCCGTGTTGCTAGAGGCCGGGGCAGAGGTCGAGGGCGGGCTCCAGCTAGTGGTAGAGGACGAGCATATCCTAGAGTTTCTCTAGTTATGCCACTAGTAGATCCAATAGAGGATCTTATTATTGAGGAGCAGGGCGAGGTGCGTGCAGCCGAGCCAACCCCGGTGGATTTCATGTCCGCACTGGGATTTCAGGAGGTCAAGGGCCGTATGCTGCGGTTCATGGATTCTATGACTCAGGCTAGTTTATTTCCAGCGGACCCAGCCATATCTCAGGCGGGAGGGCGAGCATATACCCCTACCGCTCAGGCTCCTAGGCATGCAGCTTCCGTATATCAGACCCTGGGCGCACTACCCATGGGAGGGCCATAGCCAGTTGCAGAAGCTATACCTGAGCCCAGACCAGTTGCGGTCAGCGAGCCGCAGAAGCTATTGGATAGATGGACAAGACTACACCCTCCCGTCTTCGGAGGTGAGCGAGATGAGGACACCCAGGACATTATTGATTGTTGCAGGGATAGACTACATAACATGAGGATATTAGAGTCCCACGGGGTCGACTTTACCACTTTCCAGCTGGAGGGCAGGGCCCGTAGGTGGTGGCAGTCATATCTCCTTGGCAAACAAGTAAATTCTCCTCCCATGACTTGGGATCGGTTCACTGGTATTTTTCTGGATAGGTATATTCCGCCCTCTCAGAGGGAAGAGTTGCGGTTTTAATTCGAGCAACTCCAGCAGGGTCAGATGTCGGTGACCGAATATGAGGTGAGATTCTCTAAGTTGTCTTGCCATGCACTTATGATACTTCCTACAGACGCAGAGAGGGTGCATAGATTTGTTGCAGGTTTGCACTCTAGTATTCAGGCCACTATGGCCCCAGAGGTTGAGATGGGGACTTCTTATGAGCTAGTTGTGGAGATAGCTCGGATAATTGAGGCTGTACGTCAGCGAAGCCAAGAGCAGGCGACGAGGGATAAGCGGTTTTGATATTCTGGAGAGTTCAGAGGTTCCCCGGCCGGGGACAGAGGTCTGTTTGTGAGGGGTCAGTCTAGCAGGCCCACATATCCAGCATCGCCGCCTCCTCGGGGTGCTCCGGTGCGACCTTATTTCAGCGCCATGCCAGAGAGTTCCTACCGCACACCAGCTATTCAGGGTTCCTCCAATGGGTATTCAGGCCATCAGAGTCAGACTTCAGGTCAGCAGTCCACCGTACCAAGAGGTTATTTCGAGTGCGAGGATCTCAGTCATATGCGGAAGTTCTGCCCCAGACTTCGGGGTAAGGCAGTGCAGCAGGGTCAGCAACCTATGTTTACAGCACCAACTGCCCCACCAACCGTCCGACCACCCATAGGCGGGGGGCAGGTGGGTAGGGGCCATCCTAGAGGTGAAGGCCATCAAGGTGGCGCTCCACCTAGACCACATGTAGTAGCCTCAGATGCCTTGATCACGGGTATTAATTTTGTCTGCAGTAGGAATGCTTCGGTACTATTTGATCCAGGGTCTACATATTCATATATTTCATCTATGTTTTCTCATTTTTTGGGTGCTCCTCGTGAGTCCTTGGGTACTCCTATTTATGTGTTCATGCCAGTAGGCGATTATATTGTGGTGGATCGGGCCTATCGGTCATGTATCGTGACTTTCTGTGGTTATGAGACTAGAGTGAATCTTCTGTTGCTTGATATGAACGACTTTGAGGTCATCTTGGACATAGACTGGTTGTCTCCATATCACTCCATCCTTGATTGTCATGCCAATACTGTTACCTTGGCAATGCTAGAATTACCTAGATTGGAGTGGAATGGATCATTTGTCAGTGCATCTAGTCGGGTTATATCCTTTCTAAAGGCTCGATACATGGTCGAGAAAGGTTGTTTGGCTTATCTTGCTAATGTTCGGGATACTACCACAGAGACTCCAGCGATTGATTTAGTGCCCGTGGTCCAGGAGTTATCCGATGTGTTTCCTTCTGATCTTCCAGGCATGCCAGCAAATCGTGATATCGATTTATGTATTGATGTGGCTCCTGGTACCCATCATATATCTATCCCACTATATTACATGGCTCTGAAAGAGTTGAAGAAGTTGAAGGAACTGCTTGAGGAGTTCCTAGCAAAGGGGTTCGTCAGACCGAGTGCGGTGTTATTTGTGAAGAAAAAAGATGGGACTATGCGGATGTGCATTGATTACCGCTAGTTGAACAAAGTTACCATTAAGAACAAGTACTCGGTGCCACGTATTGATAATTTCTTTGACCAGTTGCAGGGCACAGGCTGTTCTCTAATATCGACTTGAGATCGGGGTACCATCAGTTGAAAATTCGGGATTTGTATGTTATGAAGACATATTTCCGGACTAGATATGGCCATTATGAGGTTCTAGTGATGTCCTTCAGTTTGACCAACACACCGACAACGTTTATAGATTTGATGAATCGGGTGTTCAGGCCATATATTGATTCGTTTGTCATTGTCTTCATTGATGACATTTTGATCAACTCACGTAGCATGGGGGAGCACAAGAAGTATTTGAGAGTGGTGCTTCAGACCTTGCGGGAACAGAAGCTATATTCTAAGTTCTCCAAGTGTGAGTTCTGGTTGGATTCAATGGCATTCTTGGGGCATGTTGTATCAGGCGAGGGTATTAATGTAGTCCCAAGAAGATCGAGGCAGTTCAGAGTTGGCCTCGTCCTACCACGTTGACTGAGATCAGGAGCTTCTTGGGTTTAGTAGGTTATTATTGCCGGTTTGTGGAGGGCTTCTCATCTATTGTAGTACCTTTGACTAGATTGACCCAGAAGCTCCGTTCCGATAGTTCGATGAGTGTGAGGTGAGCTTTCAGAAGCTCAAGATCGCATTGACTTCAGCATCGGTGTTGGTGTTGCCTTCCGGTTCCAAGATGTATACTGTGTATTGCGACGCTTCACACATTAGTTTGGGTTGTGTATTGATACAGGAGGGGCGAGTTATTGCATATGCTTCCTGATAGCTGAAGCCCCACAAGAAGAATTATCTTGTACACGATTTTGGAGTTGGCGGCGACTGTTCATGCTCTAAAGATCTGGAGGCATTATTTTTATGGGGTGTCCTGTGAGGTTTACACCGATCATCGCAACTTGCATCATTTGTTCAAGGATAGGGATCTCAATTTAAGGCAGTGCAGGTGGCTGGAGTTACTAAGAGATTATGATATTACCATCCTCTATCATCCGGGCAAGGCAAATGTGGTTGCGGATGCCTTGAGTAGAAAGGCGAAGAGTATGGGTAGTTTGGCATTCATTTCAGCAGAGAAGAGTTCACTAGCTTTGGACATTCAGTCCTTGGCCAATAGACTTATGAGGTTGGATATTTCAGATCCCAGCCGAGTTCTTGCATGCGTCGTTGCCCAGTCTTCACTATTCGAGCAAATCAAAGCTCGTCAGTTTGATGATCCACACTTATTGGTTCTTAGAGAGACGGTACTAAAGGGTGGTGCCAAAGAGGTTACTATCGGGGAGGATGGTGCTCTACGACTCTAGGGTAACCTATGTGTCCTTAATGTTGATGGATTTAGAAAACAAAATTCTATAGGAGGCACACAAGTCTCGGTATTCTATTCACCTAGGTGCTACAAAGATGTATCGCGACCTGAGGCAGCATTATTGGTGGCGGCGGTTGATGAAGGGCATAGTTGAGTATAAAGCGAGGTGCCTTAATTGCCAATAGGTTAAGTATGAGCATCAAAGGTCAGGTGGCTTACTCCAGTAGATGGTTATACCTGAGTGGAAATGGGAGAGCATTACCATAGATTTCATAGTTTGGTTGCCGCGGACCTTGCAGAAGTTTGATGCAATTTGGGTCATTGTCGACAGGTTGACCAAGTCGACACACTTCATTCCAGTTGTTACCACGTATTCTTCAGAAAGGTTGGCTCAAATTTACATTCAGAAGATTGTTTGGTTGCATAGTGTGCCTGTTTCCATCATATCAGATAGACACCCCCGGTTTACTTCACATTTTTGGAGGGCTGTACATAGTGAGTTGGGGACCCGGGTAGAGCTCAGCACAACCTTTCATCCGTAGACCGACGGACAGTCGGAGCTGACGGTTCAAATCTTGGAGGACATGCTCAGAGCATGTGTGATTGACTTCGGAGGGCAGTAGAATAGATTCTTGCCTTTGGCCGAGTTAGCTTACGACAACAGTTATCAGTCCAGCATCGAGATGGCTCCATTTGAGGCTTTATATGGTCGGCGATGTCGTTCGCCCATCGGATGGTTTGAGCCCTGCGAGGCTAAGTTATATGGTACTGATTTAGTGAAGGATGCCTTGGAAAAGATAAAGTTGATTCAGGAGTGACTTCGCACAGCACAGTCTAGATAGAAGAGTTACGCGGACCAAAAGGCGTGCGATTTATCATTTATGGTGGGCGAGAAGGTTCTCTTGAAAGTCTCGCCAATGAAGGGAATCATGAGGTTCGGGAAGAAGGGCAAGTTGAGCCCAATGTTCAAAGGCCAATTTGAGTTATTGAGACGAGTTAGGGAGGTTTGCTTATGAGCATGCTTTTCCTCCAAGTCTATCGTCCGATTTTCCACGTGTTTATGCTTAGGAGGTATCATGCCGACAGTTCGCATGTGTTAGACTTCAGCACGGTTCAGCTAGATGGGAGCTTGGGTTATGAGGAGGAGCCAGTTGCCAATGTTGACAGGCAGGTTCGCCAAATGAGGTCCAAGAAGATTTCTGCGGTAAAAATCAATAGAGAGGCGAACCAGTCAAGGAGGAGACTTGGGAGGCCAAAGAGGACATGTGGAGCAGAAATCCACACCTATTCAGCGCTCTAGGTATGATTCTAGACCCGTTCGAGGACGAACATTTGTTTAAGAGGTGGAAAATATAATGACCCGACCGGTCGTTTTACTTTCTAGATCCCTTGTTCCCCTAAATAAGACTCCCCGTATGTGCTTTTACTGTTTTATGACTTGCGAGGATGATTAGTTTGAGATTTGAAAGAGTTCGGGTTGAAATCGGAACACCTAGTTCCATAATAGTGGCCTTAAAAGGGTAAATTTGACTTTGGTCAATATTTCTAGCAAACGACCTCGGAATCAGGATTTGATGGTCCCAACAGGATCATATGATGACTTTAGACTTGGGCGTGTGTTCGGATCGAGTTTTAGATAACCCGAGAGTGTTTCGGTGCCTAAGGTTGAAAGTTGGCTTATTGAAAGCTTAAAAGTTCTTTAAATTTAGTTTGGAGTAGGCTTTAGTGTTATCGAGGTCTGTTTTGGATTCCGAGCCTGGGAATAGTTTAGTATGGTGATTTAATACTTTCATGCAAAATTTGATTTCATTCCGAGTAGTTTAAGTATGATTCAGCGCGTTCAGAGTAAGTTGGAAGAATTTGAAGTTCATAAGTTGATTCTATTAGTTTTGGGTTGCGATTCTTAGTTTTAATGTTATTTTCCACGTTCCGAGGGTACGAGCGAGTTCGTTTTATGATTTCTAACTTATTGGTATGTGTGGACGGGGTCACGGGGGCCCCGGATGCCATTCGGGTGAGGCACAAAACTCATTTGGACTTGGGAATAATAGCTGAAGCATCATAGTTCTGGTGCAATCGCACTTGTGGAAGGGCAGCCGCAGGTGCGAGCTCGCAGAAGCGAGCCAACAGCCGCAGAAGTGGCCCAGCGTGGGCTGCCCAGAGATCGCAGATGCAGAGCGTGGTGCACACCTTCGGAAGTGCATGTGCGATGGAAGGAACCGCAGAAGCGGCCAAAGCCGCATGTGTGGCACGTTCGTCGCATAAGCGGTCCCGTAGAAGTGGGCCAGTGTCCGCATATGCGGCAGTAGGCAAACTAGGGGAGAGCCGCATCTACGATGATATTTCCGCAGATGTGGAGCCGCAAAAGCGGCCATAGAGCCGCAGAAGCGGATGTGCTGGAGGCAGTGATGTTCATTTAATACGGAACTTAGACCATTTTTTACTCATTTCTTTCACTTCTTAGTCGATTTTTGAGCTTCTTAGAGAGGGGTTTTCACCTAGCTATTGGAGGTAAGTAATTTCTATCCAATGTAAATTAAATTCATAGATTATAGGTATATTTTGACATGTAAAATTGTAAAAATTATGGGTTTAGATGAACAAATCTAGGTTTTGATAAAAATGGGATTCAACCACAAAAATGGTTATGGGATTGAGAGAAAATTATATATTTGAGTTTATGAGGTTATGGGTAACAAATTTTTCAAAATTTTACGAAATCTGGGCACGTGGGCCTGGGGTGAATTTTAGGAATCTTCCAATAAGGGTTGGGTAATTAATCTAATAGTTAGAATACGAACTTTCGAACATGTATTGATTAATTTATATAATATTTGACTAGTTTCGGATTGTTCGGCACCGAGTTGAGGCTTTATAGTGAATTTGAAGCTGGAAAGTGAGCTTTGAGATGAGGTAAGTCTCTTGTCTAACCTTGTAAGAGGGAATTTACCCCATGGTGATTTAAATTACTATTTACTTCTAATTGTTGGGGCTACGTATGCACGAGGTGACGAGAGTCTGTGCGTAGCTACTAATTATGCTTATGTCCGGGTAGTTTAGGACCCAAATCATGAAATATTTATAATGTTTGCACCCTACTTGTTAATTAAAGTGGCTAAATTATATTGAAACTTGTTAAGGAATTGGTAAAGACCGAATTTCTCTTACTTGAAATCGGTTGTTCATTAAGTATCCTATTTTCTTGTGGAGCGGGCCGAATGTCTCGGCAGTAGATAGATGCATCTATGGTTCGTGTCGTACGATCCTCGGCAGTGTACACATTATTTTGGATCGGGCCATACAACCTCAGCATAATCGTGCGTGAAAATACTCGGAGTTTAATTATATTTGATATTTTTTTATGGCTTGAGAGGTTAAAATTTCATATGACAGAAACTGACTTGGGATTTACTATTAGTGAAAGAATTATTTATCTTCTACTTGTTATTGAGTTAACATTATTATGTACATAACACATGCTTATTTAGAAGTCTTGTGTTTTTCTTGATTAGCCCATAACAAGTGTCGATGTCGACCCCTCGTTATTACTTTTTCGAGGTTAGACTAAATACTTACTGAGTACATGTTGTTTATGTACTCACGCTATACTTATGCACTAACCGTGCAGGATCTGAGGCAGGTGCATCTGGCAGTCTTACCGGCGCGCACCCTCGTTACCTTGAGGCCTTGTGGTGAGCTGCTTCCTAAGCCGTCCTGCAGCACCTAGAGTCTCTCTTTTGCACTTATTTTTCTGTCTATTTTTACTTTAGACAGTAGTTAGAGTTTTGTATAATTCATTAGTTGCTCATATACTTGTGACACCAGGTCTTGGCACACACTAGTAGACTTTATGGTTTTGGAGTACTTAAATCACTATGATTGCCACTTAGTTGTCTTCGTTTTATTTATTAAATTTTTTACTCCTTAATTTCTTAATAAATAGGATTTAATTACTTAGAAACTTATTAAAAAGAAAAATAATATGGATTAGTTCATTGTTGGCTTGCCTAGCGGCGACGATGGGCGTTATCACAACCTATAGGGGAAATTGGGTTGTGACATTTAAATTCGATGAGTTGAACTCTAAAGGTCTAAAATACTAACTCATTGAGCTTTTAAAATCACACATTTATATTTAATACTTGTTGAAATTTTAATAATTTTTATTTGCTTTTATATATCTATGTTTTATGTCAAAAATATTACGTTTAATTGAACCTATTACACAGGCTACATCTGCATCTGCTACCAATCACCGTGGCCAAGAAGGTTGAATGCTTGAGGAAGATGTAGGGGTTTTTAGGAAATACATTTATTTATACAAGAAAAGTGTTTAAGGACAATCAAATCCAACTATAAAAAAGAGAACTAGTTCTTGATATACTAGAGCTAATAAGATGAACATATAAAATTTTAAAATAATAATATTATTAAATAATGTTCCTATGCATCTAAGTGATAAAGCAAATTATTGTAGGCTTAGAGGTAAAGCGTGAATATCCTGTAATGCCTACGAAAGCATAAGCTTGTGGGATCCAAATGTGAATTATGTAAAAATCATCATTATTATGTGAAACAAGAGTAGGCCCCCTCAGAAAATCATGTAATCTTCCCTTATCACACAAATCTCTCCTCTAAATTTGCTAATCCCCGTCTTGATCACTTTTCTTCTTTTAGAAGACAAGTCAACATCACCCATTCGTTTACAAGTAAATGTACCAGATTACAATTTATTATCTTGAGTAGACCAATGAAATGCAAGTAACTTTTTATTTTAAATTTTCATTTGGGATTGGGTGAGTCGTTAAGGAAAAGCGGGAAAAAAGAAGAAGAGAAATACCCTGATTTTCAACTTATAATTGAAAATAACCATATTTTCAAAAAGTAATCAAATTTTAGTTATTTTTCCTATAAAAAAAAAATTTGAACAAAAATATCCTTAAAAATCCGAAAGAATTCTAGTATAATATGCTGGGGTTCAAATTTTTTACATATGAGATTCCAGCATAATGTGCTAGAATTTCATAATGTGTTGGAATTCCAACATAATATTCCGGAAGTTTATACGCATGAGCTCCATAATATAGCATATTATGATGGAACTTTCTTTGTTTCAGCTAGGATATTTTTGTCCAAATTTTATCTACACATAAGATAGTGACTATTTTTCAATGACTTTGCAAATGCTGGTCATTTTTCGATTATCAACCCGAAAACTGGCTAGCCCGTGCTAGGGAAAAGTTAAGTAAAAATCATATTTTTACACATGAACAATTCAAGGTAATAACTCTATCAATGATTAACACTCAATTCTTCAACTTTGATAATCAAATTTAGGCAGCTTGGTGCAATAAGCTTCTGATGCGCATAGCATCTGAAGAACGGTTGGATCACTTAAACGCAATCTTATTTAATATTTCAGCAGAAGTGTGAACCCGTAACCTACTATTCACACGGCAACAACTCATCATGACATCGAGGCTCCATAGTCAATTAGATTATAAATTGTGATAAATAACTTCAAAGTAGATACAAATTAAGAGTCATATTTCTTGGCACCTTGGTTATGACAGCATTACCTCATAATTGTTGTAATTGGAAGTCACTGTCATAGTAGTATTAGACTTTATCACAACCGACGCTAATTTATACCTATAAATAGAAGTAAAAGAACACTACAAAAAGAAGGTCCCTGAAGATAGTTTATATTTACTCTCTGGTCAATCAGAACAGCTAATTTACAACCCAACTTCTCCTCGTGTGACACACATATTGTTATATATATATCACAAAAAAAGAAGAAAAGTACAGAGAATTTTCAGAGTCCTGTTCCAATTTTTCTAACTAGCCAATAATTACAAATCACAGAGCTGAAAATCATATTACATCAATGGCTGAACTCGAGACCTCTGATCAAGGGATGCCTAAAGTCATAAATTTTATGGCTTCTGTTCTTGAAAGAGTAGCAGAAACAAATGATCTCAGCCGGAGATTTAGTGCCCAGAAAATCTCTATGTTTCATGGACTTACTAGGCCTACTATTTCTGTTGAAAGCTATTTGGAGAGGATTTTCAAGTATGCCAATTGTAGCCCTTCTTGTTTTGTTGTGGCATACATTTATCTTGATCGGTTTTCGCAGAGGCAGCCATTGTTGCCCATCAATTCTTTCAATGTTCATCGGCTGCTCATCACCAGTGTCTTGGTTTCTGCTAAATTCATGGATGATATGTGAGTTTTCTTTGGCCCCTTGTTTTCTGTTCAATTATCTTTCTTTAAAAAAAAAATTCTTTATACTGTCAGTCGATATAAGTTAAACATTTTCAAAATACGTATGGGGTATGATTTTAGCAAATTGTTAGATAATCACCAGCTGATCTCTAAGCTTTCCTGAAGAACTTGCAGAGTTCTTGCTTCCCATCATTGTTGATATAGTAATTAATGTTCTCTAGATTTTATTTTATGTGATACTTGTTTATTAATAATCTATTTTAAAAAGAACATTACCTTTTGGAAACAAATTAACTTTGAACTTCATATTTTACCTTTTATGAATGTCATGTCATATTTAATAGCATAAATTTTAAAAAAGAAAATGTTAAAACGCAATGTCCAGTCAAATATGTCAAATAAAAATCAAACAAATTGAAGCCGACGGAGTAATTGTTTACTTCTAATGTCAGTAGTATAATAGTCCATCTGCCAGATAGGATGATAACTACTATAATAATTGAACGGGTTGGAAAGTAGATACTTTTAGAAAGAACTTAAATTTGCTCTCTCGATCTTAATGATTTTATTTTATCTCTTAATGGACAGGAATTCTTTCGGGGAAAAGAAAAGGATTGAATATCTGAATGCCTATAGATGAATAGACTCCTACTGTAATTTTGTTAGTGTTTGACCTCTACATAATAGGAAAAATATCAGTAATTATTCTGCACTTATAGCTGTGCAATTTAAATTCATGAAACCATTGCCTTGAATCTTGTTCTTCAATCTGAAAGCTCTTGCTAAAGAGTAGTGTTTAAGCATGTATCCTGCTTTGACATAATTGGGTAACTTACTAATCGAACTTCGTTGACCTTGAATGATAAAATTTGTTAAACAAATAGGCAGTGTGTAAGAAAATAATTAATCTTATATATACGGTTCGTGTAAGAGAATTTTTACACAAATTAATGTAATTTAACATGTTGTAGAAGGTTGCACTTACCTTTTTTTTTTCAGAAAACTAATTCCAAACCTTTGAAGTAAGGTGGAAATATAAAAATTATTTAAATATGTGTGTATTAAAAGTTAAAATATAAGAGAAAATTATAATATATATATATATATATATATTAGTGATGAATTATACTTTAAAAAGAGTGTGAAGATGTGCCTAACATACACTAGAAGTTCATGGGGTGGTAAATATACAAAATAGAAAATAGAAACATGCATTTGAATACCAAGAAGCAAAAACATTGTCAAAAACCTAATAATAAGCATGTGAATTTTCAAAATGACCATGTTTAATTCTGAACCAGACAAAATCACCTAAGATGTGGTGTCTTTTGTCTGCTGTCCCTCACGACGTTTCAGCGTTGAATTCTATACAACTTCTTTGCTAGGGACAACTGAATGATGATGCCGTCCTCTACGTATAATTGTTATATTCCCCAGGAAGTTAAAAGGAAATTAAAGTTCGTTTCCTAGTAATTTAAAGTATTCTTATCAAAAATTTATAGACCAATATATCATATGCAAGGGTGAAGAACTGAAAGATACTAGAGCGGATTGGCACTCCTCGTCAGTTTTCTTTCGTTTGGGCTTAAATACTAGAGTAATTTGACACTTATGGTCAGCTTTGTTTCATTCGAGCTTAGATATTAGAGTGGTTTGGCTCTCTTGACAAACTTTAATTTTTCGGGCTTTTTTCTTCTGCGTTTATGCGAACCAATTATACGTGAGGTTGAAGAGGAAGGCGTCACTTCTAGCTTATATGTGCATTTACTACGTTATGTAAATTAGCAAAGTTATACCCAAACCTTTCTAATTTAGATTTGCATCTAATTATGATAAATAAGCTTTTCTAAATTAATTCGACTCCAATCTTATAGACAGTTGGTCTTTGAGATTGTCCTCTAAAAGTTTGTATCCCTGATTTGAAAGTCACAATGCTGCTTGCTTAACTGTAATGCTAGCTGCAGCTTTGACTTCTTCCTTTTCTTTTTTTAACTTTTATATTTGGTTTAAATTTATTTTTAAAAAAATTATTCCCGTGTGTGGAATATCCATTCATAGCATGATAAAATTGATGTTATAGATCTGAAATCTTGATTTAGAATGACATTATTAATTAATATGAGGTGTCGAATTAGCTATGAATTAGCTGTCATTCAAGTCTTCCTATTGTCACAAATCACAACTACATTAATACTCAATGCTTTCAGTAGCTTTCGATTTAATTCCCTGATGTGAAGTTTACAATTAGTCATCCTCCACCACTCCCTTGCACCCCCCCCCCAAACCATGCCAACTACTTCATATATGAGATAAATTAAACAATTCTTTTGTTATGATTTTCTAAACATTTTTTATAAGTACTTTAAATATTGTTATGATTTTCTAAACATTTTTTATAAGTACTTTAAATATAAAATATGATTTGAGGTACTAAGCAGTTTCTAAAGGTATATATATTATATTAAAATTTTATTGGAATATTCAAATTTATGCTGAAAATTCTTTTACTCTAGATATCTCATTCATCTGGGGATGCAGGAAACATAATTTTGGGGGTATTTCAATTCCATGCATAATTACGCTCTCTAGAGTGGCGTGATATCTAGTAGGTGGGAGATATTTCAAGTAGGGTTCAAGTTTTGCATAATGAAATAGTAATATTTTCACACTATCAATTTAAGTTACAGTACTCAATAATAGATAACTGCTTATATCAATTTATCGGTAGTACTTAAAAGTTGAAAAAAATGTATAACCTTAATTTCTCATCCAAATTTCAATTTGGCAGATTTTACAACAATGCTTACTATGCAAAAGTTGGAGGAATTAGCACAAACGAGATGAACCTACTAGAGGTGGACTTCTTATTCGGTATAGGATTTCAATTAAACGTGACTCCCACCACATTCCACACCTACTGCTCTTATCTCCAGACTGAGATGTTGCTGGAATCCCCACCCATGCCAATGCCAATGCCAATGCCATCTTCTTCTCTTAAAATTGGCAGAAATGTGAATCACCAATATTGTTGCATCAATGAGGATGAATCCACTCATCAACAACATGAATTAGCCGTGTGACAAATTAAATAACACAAGAAAATTATGAACTAAATTTTGTCACTGAGGACTGATTGCTTATAAAATTCAGTGGATCAGAAAGTGAGGGTGCACGATATTGGAGGCTGAATATCAAGTTTGTAAACTTGTAAACAAGCATTAAAGCTGATGTTGTAGCTTTGTGGACTAGATATTCCATTTTTGAACGTTTTCTTAGTGAGTTTTGACTTTTGCCGCATAATTCAAATTTCAGCCTCTTTCTTTTAATTCTCAGTTAATTTTTGCATTTGATATTTTGGATTAAGGCGTCATCTTTTATTAGTCATTAGTCACTAAGATTCCATTTAGTTTGTAGCAATAAAAAAGGTTAAAATAGCACGGGCTAGCCAGTTTTCGGACTGGTAATTGAAAATAGCTATCGTTTGCATAGTCATTGAAAAATAGTCATTATTTTACTGAAACACGAAAAGTTCCAGCATAATATGCTGGATTATGGAGATCCTGTATATAAACTTCAACATATTATGTTAGAACTCCAGCACACGGAAAGTTCCAGTATAATATGCTAGATTATAAACTTCTAGCACATTACGCTAGAATTTTTTCGGATTTTTAAGATTGATTTTGTTCAGATTTTATCTTTACAAGAAAAAGTAGCGAAATTTCGAATACTTTTGAAATTGTAGCTATTTTTTAACTACCAATGATAAATTTGGTTATTTCTGATTTTTCCCCTTAAAAAGGAGAATCAACTCAACTCAAGCCCAATATTAGAAGTAGATACCAGTATATTTCTCGAGTATAAAGTTAACGTAAGTAATTTAAAGTTCTCGTACGTTTGCTACTTTTTATTTGAAATATTCTAATCAAAAGGTATTACTATTAGTCTTAGTTAATCACTCACGGGTTGTTTGGTTGGGAAACAATTTATCCCATGATCAATTATTGTAAGATTAATTATCCCGGGATTAGTTATCTCACCCTCCCATGAGGATAAAAAAATATTGCAATCCCGGGATTAGTTATATCATGATTTTATCCCAACCAAACGTGGAATAAAATCATCTCAAATTTAATCTCGGGATTGATTATCCCTTATCGCTCGTACCAAACGAGCCCTTAGTATGCTTGAACGCTTTGCCAATACCATGTGACTGGTTGATTTTGCTTTCTTTTCTTTTTGGTAAATAAATATTCACTATATCTAGACATTGAAATAACGAAAATTATACAAATGGTCATTTAATTATGATTTTTTTTCTCCCACCACAATCATATAATAACTATATTTTCTGACACAAATATCAAAAGACTTTAACCAATTCATATAAAATCACATCTGGCAGAAAATACAACTTTGTTATACACTATTTTTTTACGAGTTAATTCCCTAAATGGTCACCCAACTTACGGGTTAATTCCCTGGATGGTCTCCTCCATAATCACTCTGGATAGTTGATATGTAATATCCTTTTACTCTTTATACTTTCTTACAAAAAATCTCAAAAAAATTCAAAGCATCATCTCTATGACAGAGAAATATTACCCGGGTAAAATGTGAATAATCATCCTTAATAACAACAATATATTTCTTACCTAAAAGGCTAGCAGTTCTAGTTAGACCAAATAAGTCCATATGCAAAAGAGGTGCAGAGGTTTAGAAGTAGAAACTATCTCTTTGATTTAAAAAGGGACCTAGTTCGCTTACCAAGTTGACAAGCATTGCACATATGATTTCTTGAGAAGTTGAGTTTTGGAAGTCCTATGACAAAATCATGTCTGGACAGTTTTTTAATTAGGTGCATGCATGCATGACCAAATTTTTTATGTCATAGCCATGGATCATCGGTAATAGATTCCAAACAAATATGGCTTTCTAAATTTTCAAAGTAATCAAGAATATAAGCATTTTCATAACTTTTTCCTGGTAAGATTATTTTACCTAATTCGTCTTCAATAGCACAATATGTTTTCTTGAATTTTACCTAATACCCAAAGTCACATAGTTGACTGATTCTCAGCAAATTGTAGTTTAGTCCATCAACTAGATATACTCCAGTGATGTCACATTTGTTGTTGAATAGTACTGTTCATGTTCCAACGATCTTTATTTTTGAAGAAAGCGTACCAATCCAGCAAACAAAGCAAAAACAACGGCTCCTAATCATCTCTAAATCTAACATTTCCATCTAGATTTATGACTTTTTTTATTAGCTTTTTGTCACCTGTCATGTGATTAGAACTCGCATTATCACGATACCATTTTCCTTTACGACTCTTCCTGTGTTGTTACTGCAAAATAAGATTATTACTTCTCCTAGGTACCCAAGCTTGCTTGGGTCCTTTCCGGTTAGGATAAAAAATAGAGGAGTTATTTTTGGGTCTCCAAACCCAACCCTTGTTTGAATATCTAAACCTGTATAATGAGTACATATGTCCGAATTTACCGCAATAATGGCAGAATGGAATATACTGCTCATGGGCGATAGATCTACGAGTAGAATGAATGTCTGTAGATTTTTCACTCTTAGGCCTTTTTTCAGTTGATTTAGGAGTCGACTGGTTATACTTGACTAAGCTGTGACTGGTGGATTTATGCAGGCCATTTAAATGCATTTGTAATTCCTGAACTGTTCTTGGAAGTCATCTTTTTTGAGTTCACAGACTTCAAGTTTAAATTTCCCGTCCTTTTTTTCTCTATTTAGTATCTTTAATTCATTTAGATTTTTTTGAGACTTTTTAGTGTCAAGTCTAAAATGTCCTAGAGTTCATTGTATTTTTCACAGTCATAAGGTCTTACCTCTCTTGCGTTGCCACGAGTCATGAAGCAGTTATTTGTGGTATGTTGTGTATCATCTTCTAAAAAATATTCATCCGTCCAATAACCAGAAAACTTGTTTGATTCATTTTCTAATAAGGTTATAAAATAAGATTTGCAACTTCTTCATGTTCTGAATTGTCCTCATTACTCCATCTTCCAAAGGATTTATTTTTCTAAAAACCTCTAGTAGCTTTCCTTTTCATGTCAAGACATTTAGCTTGAATATGTCCATATTTTCCGCACTCGAAGCATTTTACATCATTCCTTTCTTGACCACTAAATTGTCTATTTCTTCTAAGATTATTCCTTTCATTTTTTGTGTTTGTGTATCTTTTTATTAGTCTACTCATGGATTTGAATACCATGGTAATTTCTTCCTCTAGCGCTTCTACTTCATCGTCACCTCATTTTCAGATTCTTCAATGAAAGTCTTGAACGCCACGCTTTTATACTTCTCATCTTGTCCTTGTTTCTTGAGATGGGTTTTCTCAAAAGTAATGAGATCTCCTCTTAATTCATCATAAGATAACTTGTCCAGGTCTTGTGATTCAAGAGCCACTACTTTAGTTTGTCAAGCTGTGGGCAGACTTCTTAGGATTTTTCTAACTTGTTCACCACATAATTAAGGTTTACCATAGGCTTTGAGATCTCCTATAATTTTGCTAAAATGAGCAAACATTTTCTTGATCGATTCTCATTCCTTCATTTGAAATAATTCGTAATCATGTATCAGCAGATTGATTCGGGTCCCCTTTACTTTGTTTGTTCCTTAGTAAGTGACTTCTAGCTTATCCCACATCTCATTTGTAGTAGCACAACTTGAGATATTTTCATCTTCCTCTCTGCTTATGGTATTGTATAATAATTTTTGTCTTTTGCATTGATCTGCATTACAACCATTTGTTCATCAGAATAATCATCTATATCCAAAAGGGTCAGTAGATACATGTCCGTCGGTCTTTTCATCGAATTTTGCAACCGGGATAGGATAGTCTCCTTTCTTGATAACATGTTAGACTTTGACATCATAGGGGTTCGTGTAAATCTCCATTCTAACTTTCTAGTGAGAGAAATTTGACCATTAAAGTAGGGAGGTCTGGTCTGCGAAGTACCTTCTTGAAACAAGGCTCCAACAATTGCGTGGTTTGACATGATTTTTTTTCACGAGTTGTTAAGCAATGTTAGATTAATGGAACCTGGCTCTGACACCAATTGAAAGTACAAGAGGGGGGAGGGGAGTGAATTGTAATCTTTGTAACTTTTGAGTCCTTTAGTCAACTACTCTACCAGTGTAGTATACTATGGTACTAATTATAACTATGAATGTATTACAAAATGATAAATTGTAGTAAAGTAAATTGTACATCAGTATTTTATACTGGTTCAGATTCAATATGAATCCCAGTCCAGTTTTCTTGGGTTGCAAGAGAATTCTCTTTGATAGCTCCTTGTAGGTCTTGCTATGGAGTACTTCGTCTTCTTATATACACATAAGGAGGCCCGTTGGAGTTACTGATATTTCGCAGATACTTTCCTTGATCTGTTGCTGACAGAGAGATGACAACCTAAGAGATTTGATCCTTGGAAGATATTCCAAGAATAAGGTCGGAGCCTTCCAAAATACTAGCAGATTTTCGCATATATGCTTCCATTCTAGACTGCTTTAATTAAAGTCATACCCAACAGATAACTCTATCAATCGGTTGATTTGTGCTAGTGAGATTTTTTATAACTGATTCTTCTTTCGATGTAAGCCGCAATATTCCAAGTCTTGATTGATTCCTCCGATTCTTCTTTCCTTGCCGAGTCGATAATTTCCAGCTTTCGCTAATTTTCAGCTTTTGATTGATTCTTAATGTATTTGTGGTAAATAAATGATACACGTGAAATTATATTTAGCTGACAGAGCATGATACGTGGAACAATGAGGAAATGACAACTGGCATATTTCATTTAAAAGATGTATGAAGCGCAAAATGTACGAGGCAAACACCCACGAGATAATGGAGATCCAACGTTCGAACCTAAAACAATTGCTGAAGAGGCACTAGCGGAATGAATCAAGACTGGAAAGAGGGAAGATTTACGGACCTACAATTAATGAAGAAGGGGAATCATAATTGTTACAAAATCTTCATAGACAATTGCGATTACCAATCATAAAGGACAATTAATTCCATTAAAGCTCATAATGATTCCGCCATAAATAGAAAAAAATGTTATATTTGTAAACTCCTATATAAGAGAGGAGAATCTCATTGGTAAAGACACGTTCAGAGTAATATCGAAATATATTCATTTTCTCTTGCTTATTCAGTACAATCAATTATTCTTTCTT
Organism: Nicotiana tabacum; assembly: GCF_000715075.1. Lineage (NCBI taxonomy): Eukaryota > Viridiplantae > Streptophyta > Magnoliopsida > Solanales > Solanaceae > Nicotiana > Nicotiana tabacum. Next base: position 79,550,711 of record NC_134083.1, read on the forward strand.
TTTAGTTACTTTTTGTCAACTTTATTTTCTTTTAAGTGAATTACTAAAAAATAGAGAATTATTTGGTTATCAGTAACCCGAGTTACTCTAAAAATAAGTTTTATCTTATTTTTTGGTTAATCACTTTTTCCCTTGTGACCAACTGTCTTCCTTTTCCTCATGCGTCAGACATTTTGTTTTGTCCTTTTTCTTTTTTCACAGGTATATTGTTCTTCATTAGTGTGGTCCTGCAGATTCACAAGGATGTCATCATTAAAATAAGGTTAACATGCTTCCCTAATGAGATACGCTCTCGGGTTTGGATCTTTAAATATAATATTGAAAAAGATTCGTGTATTTAGTTTTCGAAATATGATTTTGGATAAGAAAAAAGTTCATTGATTTTTGATTTCTGTATAGATTCCTAAAGCCTCACAATTTGGATGTAATAGCAAAGGAATTTGAATAGATAACGACAAAAAAACTTTTGATCCAAGATTTTGTACGAATACAACAGGAGCAACCACAATTATTTAAATACCTCTCAGATATTTTTGAGATTAAAAAAAGTGAAAATGTGGAGTAAGTGCTTCCTTCGGTCAAAAGGTTTGTCTATCTTTGTTAGTTGTTACCTCTATCCTTTTAATAAGAATTTACTAGAACTTTGTTATTTTAATATCCCTCGTGAGACTCAACTCGTAGGATTCCATTGAGTTGTTATTGTTATGTTTGTTATTTTAATATAGACCTATTGTCTCATCGGATAAATTAAATGGATATATATCACGATCCGAAATTTCAACCTCAGGGTCATGATGACGCCTAACATTTACTTGCTAGGCAAGACGACGTAAAACAGAAAATTTATTGATTTTAACAATAAAAATCGATATTAACAATGAAAATGATATGAGTCTGAGGTATAGTAAATTAATACTGAACAACGAAATCTAAACATAACCCAGAAGCTGGTGTCACAAGTAAATAAACATCTAGAGTGCTACAAATATAGTCTGAATAAAATACACTATTTTGAAACTCAGAAAAACAGTAAAAATAGGAGTAAAGGGGACTTCAGGGTTGCGGACGCCGTGCAACTGTACCTCAAGTCTCTGTCAGCGGCCGAATCCGAGCAAAAGCTATTGAACGCCGCTAGGACTAACTCTGGTATTTGCACAAGGAGTGCAGAGTGTAGTATGAGTACAACCGATCCCATGTACAGTGTAAGTGTGGAGCCTAACCTCGACGAAATAGTAATGAGACTAAAGCGGGCCACTTACAATAACCTGTACACAATAATAATAATAATAATAATAATAATAATAATAATAACAGAAAAGAAAAAAAAAGAAAATGGAAGTAAGTCAATTAATTTATGAAAATGAACTCAAACCTCACTATCAGAAAGCCCAGAATAACAAGTCTCGTAATCTCATATAAAAAATGTTGAAACCAACACAACAACAATAAGTACAACACACACAACCCGTTGTGGTGCGCAACCTGATCCCACCACATCATCCTTTATCAATATCAAGTACCACGTATACAATCCGTTGTGGCGTGCAAGCCGATCCCACTATATCATCATTCATCAATATCAAGTATCCATATACAATCTGTTGTTGTGCGCAACCCGATCTCACCATATCATCATTTATCAACATCAAGTATCCGCCCTTATTCCACCATTTCAATTCAATATCTTTCAATTCCGTTGCAGCGTACAACTCGATCCCCACACAATTTTAGTTAATGTAACAATCCAATAACTCAATTTACAAGAATTTCTACATCAAAGAATAAAAGTACAAGGCAATAAAGGACCAAGTATTAATCAAATAATCTTTAAAATTCGAAGATTCTACTTTACAAGCTTATCAATGTTGGACAAACTCAACAACTCACGCAAATGAAACTATATCTTAGAATGCAACAATTAATACAAAAATAATAGGACGAGTCAAACATGTGACAATCAAGGTATGTAAGTAAACAATTAAAGGCAAGTAGCAATTAAGCACGGAGTCATGGAAGGGACTAACAATATAATACAAGAATAAATAAATTACAAGTAACAATTACGGCATAAAAGTCACATAAAGCATGTAACAATTAAGGCATAGAACGAGATAATTCATGAAATAATGAGAAATATGGAAACAAATATCTTGACGGTGTATATACACTCATCACCTCGCATATATGCCATTTTATCACATAATCCACACAACACATAGTTTAAAAATTCCTAATTCCCTCAAGTCAAGGTTAGATCCAATACTTACCTCATTCTGCAATCAAATCAAACCTCAACCGGGGACTTTTCTCTAGAATTAGCCTCCAAAAAATTAAATCTAGCCAAATATAATTCAAACAATTCAAAATAAGCTTTAGAAACTACCCATGAGTGAAAAAGATTCAATCCTTAATGATTTTGAAAAACGTCAACAAAAGTTAACCCCGGGCCCACTTGGTCCAAACTCGAGATTCAGACTAAAACCCGATTACCCATTCACGCCTGGGGCCGCTTATGTGATTTATTTTGAAATCCGACCCCAATTCGAGGTCTAAATCTCAATTTTATAAAAATTTCCTATTCTACCAAAATTCCTAATTTCTACCATGAAAATCCTAAATTTGATGTTGAAATCTCAAGAAATAATGGGTAATTGAAAGGACAGAGATTAAAGTTACTTGCCAATGAAATTGGGAAGAAAAGCCTCTTGAAAAATTGCCTCTAGAGTTTTTATGGTTGAGAAATAGAGAGAAATGAGCTAAGTCCCATTTCCCCCCTCTTTTACCTAGTTGCACGTGTCACAATTGCGAAGTCATGTTAGTAATTGTGAATACCGCAAATGGGAGACAAGGGTCGCAAATGCTAATCATGTCATAGAGCCACAGAAGTCGCAAATGCGACAAAATGTACGGAAACACGAAGTCCCCACTGTCGCAAATGCGACCATAGTCTTCGCATTTGTGAAGATACTGTTGCCATGCATCACAAATGTGACCAAGTGATCGCAAATGCGATCCTGAGCTGTTTGCAATTGCGAATAATTTCCTTGCAAATGCGAGATCACCCAATCCCAAGCCCTGATCGCAAATGCGAACATTTGTTCGCAAAAGCGAGGCTTGCAATTTTGAGCCAGACCTTGCAAATGCGAGATCTGCAGTAGAACACCAGCAACAGAGTGCACCAACTATCTCCACACTTACCAAACTCATCCGAAACATGTCTGAAACTCATGCCAATCCCTCGGGATCCAAATCAAATATCCACACAAGTATAATAACATCATACGAACTTTCTTGTGCGATCAAATCACCAAAATAACATCTAAATCTACGAATCAATCCTTAAAACGAATGAACTTTCAAAGTGAAACTCAAAAATACTAGAATCACATTTAAGCGTCCGAAATATGTCAAATAAATTCCGAATTTAACCAAATTTTGCAGACAAGTTTCAAATAGCAATACGGACCTATTTCAAGTTTCAAAATCAAAATTCGAACCTGTTAGCTAAGAAGTCAGCTTACTGTCATACCTAGTAATTTTTCAACTTTAAAAAATGCTAGTTTTCGGCAAAATGAGTCAAAACAAGTTAGAGACTTCTGAATCCAATTCTGGGCATACGCCCAAGTCTCAAATCACAATACGGACCCGGACCCACCAGGATTGTTAAAATACCGATCCGGATCCGTTTATACAGAATATTGACTGTAGTCAACTCAAATCATTTTTAATGCAAAATTCACATTTTCTTCAATTGTTCACATAAAGACTTTCTGGAGTAAGACATGGAATGTGCATGTAAATCGAGAAATACTAAACGGAGCTAATCAAGATCTCGAAATACAGAAATAGAGGCTAATTCTCAAAATGACCTATCGGGTCATTAAATTCTCCACCTCTAAAACAAACGTTCGTCCTCGAACGATATAGAAAAGTATCTGGACTGGTGAAAAGGTGTGGATATCTACTCCACATATCGTATTCGGACTCCCACGTGGCTTCCTCGATTGGCTGACCTCTCCAACGTACTCTAATAGGAGGGCAACTCTTGGACCTCAACTTTCAGACCTGTCGTGCTAGAATGGCCACCGACTCCTCTCGTAAGTCAAATCCTTGTCCAATTAGACTGAGCTGAAATCTAAAATATGGGACGGATCACCATGATACTTTCGGAGCATGGGCATATAGAACACCAGATAGACTACTGATAAACTAGATGGCAATGCAAACTTGTACGCCACCTCAACCACTCTCTCAAGAATCTTAAAAAATTCGATATGCCTAGGGCTCAACTTTCCCTTCTTTTGCGAACCTCATCACACCCTTCATGGGTGAAACCCAGAGCAGAATCCTCTCTCCAACCATGAATACAACATCATGAACTCTACGATCGGCATAACTCTTCTGCCTAGACTAAGCTGTGTGAAGTTGATCCTGAATCATCTTGACATTTTCCAAGGCATCCTGAACCAAATCAGTACCTAACTATCAAGCCTTTCCCGGCTCAAACCAACCAACCGGCGAACGACACCACCTCCCATATAATGCCTCATAGGGAGCCATCTGAAGACTCGGTTGGTAGCTGTTGTTGTAGGAAAACTCCGCAAGCAGCAAGAATTGATCCCAAAAAACCCCGAAATCCATAACGCATGCGCGGAGCATATTCTCCAATATCTGAATGGTGCGCTCGGACTGCTCGTCTGTCTGGGGTGAAATAATATACTCAACTCAACCCGTATACCTAAATCACATTGTACAGGCCTACAGAAGAGCGATGTGAATTGCGTACCCCGATCTGAAATTATAGAGACCGGCACACCGTGAAGACGAATGATCTCCCGGATATAGATCTCAGCCAACCGCTCTAAAAAATAGGCAGCTGCTACTGGAATGAAATATGCTGACTTGGTCAACCTGTCCACAATGACCCATACTGCGTCGAATTTCTTCGAAGTCCGTGGGAGCCCAACAACAAAATCCACGGTAATACGCTCCCACTTCCACTCGAGAATCTCAAGCTTCTGAAGCAAACCGCCAGGCCTCTGATGCTCGTACTTTACTTGCTGACAATTCAAATACCGAGTCATATATGTAACTATATACTTCTTTATTATTCTCTACCAATAATGCTGCCTGAAATGATGATATATTTTAGTGACACCCGGATGAATGGAATACCGCAAAATGTATGCCTCCTCAAGAATCAACTCAGTAAGTCCATCCACATTAGGCACACAAATCCAACCCTGCATCCACAATACCCCATCATCTCCAATAGTAACCTGCTTGGCGCCACCGTACCGCACCGTGTCCTTAAGAATAAGCAAATGGGGGTCATCATACTGACGCTCTCTGATGTGCTCATATAAAGAAGACCGAGAGACCGTGTAAGCAAGAACCCGATTGGGCACCGAAACATCTAACCTCACAAACTGATTGGCCAAAGTCTGAACATCTGATGCTAGAGGCCTCTCAGCAATTGGAATATACGTAAGGCTACCCATACTCATAACTTTTCTACTCAAGGCATCGACCACCACATTGGCTTTCCCAGGATGATACAAAATGGTAATATCATAGTCTTTCAACAGCTCCAACCATCTCCGCTGCCTCAAGTTGAGATCCTTTTACTTGAACAAATAATTTAGACTCCGATGATCCGTGAATACCTCACACGACACGCCGTAGAGGTAATTCCTCCATATCTTCAGTTCACGAACAACATCGGCAACCTCTAAGTCATGAACATGGCAATTCTTCTCATGAACCTTCAATTGCACCGAGCCCAATACGCGATGCATCACAGTACACCGTGTAGGATCTTGAACCTGTGGGCAACACCAACACTAGGGTTGTAGTCAAAGCAGTCTTGAGCTTCCGAAAGTTTAACTCACACTCGTCAGACCACCTGAATGGAGCACCCTTCTGGGTCAATCTAGTCAGGGGCTTCTATGGATGAAATTCCCTCCACGAACCAGCGATAATAACCCGCCAAACCTAGAAAACTCCAAATCTCTATAGTTGAAGTATGTCTAGGCCAGTTGTGAACCGTCTCAATCTTCTTAGGATCCACTTTGATACCCTCGGCCGATACAACATGTCCCAAAAAGGCGACCGAGTCCAACCAAAACTCACACTTTGAAAACTTGGCATATAACTAACTATCTCTCAGAGTCTGAAGTACAACTCGAAGATGTTGCTCATGCTCCTCTTGATTGCGAGAGTAGATCAAAATATCATCAATGAATACAATCATAAAAGAATCTAAATAGGGCTTAAATACCCGGTTCATCAAAACCAAAAATGTTGGTAGGGGCATTTGTCAACCTAAATGACATCACTAGGAACTCATAATTCCATACCGAGTCCAAAAAGCTATCTTAGGGACATCTGATGCCCTAATATTCAACTGATGGTAGCCAGACCTCAAATCAATCTTCAAAAACACTCTAGCACTGTCATACCTAGTAATTTTTGGTAATTTGATAAGTCATCAATCCTCGGCAATGGATACTTGTTCTTGATAGTGACTTTGTTCAACTGTTGATAGTCTATACACATCCTCATCGAACCATTGTTCTTCTTCACGAACAACACTGGGGCACTCCGAGGTGATACACTAGCTCTAATGAATCCCTTATCAAGTAAATCTTGCAACTGCTCCTTCAGTCCCTTTAATTCATGCGGGGCCATACAGTATGGTGGAATATAAATGGGCTGAGTGCCCTGAGCCAAATCAATATAGAAGTTAATATCTCTTTCAGGTGGCATCCCCGATAGATCTGCATGAAACACCTCTAGAAAACCAGGCACCAATGGTACAGAATCCATGGAAGGAACCTCCGCACTAGAATCACGAATATAGGCTAAATAAGCTAAACATCCCTTCTCGACCATACGCCGAGCCTTCACATAAGAAATAACCCTGCTAGTAGAATGGATAGGAGTCTCTCTCCACTCTAATTGAGGCAATCCCGGCATGGCTAAAGTCATCATCTTGGTGTGACCGTCCAATATAGCATGATACGGTGACAACTAATCCATGCCCAAAATAACATCAATGTCTATCATATTAAGAAGTAGGATATCGACACTAGTCTCAAGACTCCCAATAGTAACCACACATGAGCTATAAACACGATCTATAATAATACAATCTCCCACAAATATGGACATATACACATGAGCACTAAAAGAATCACGAGGTACAACCAGATATAAAGCAAAATAGGATGACACGTAGGAATAAGTAGAGCTCGGATCAAATAGAACTAAAGTATCTCTATGGAAAACTAGAACAATACCTGTGATAACAACGTTAGATGACCCGGCCTCAGGTCTAGCTGGGGATGTATAAAAATAGGGTTGGGACATACTACCCTGACCTCCGCCTCTTGGACGGCTTCTAGCTGGTTGGCCTCCACCTCTAACGGTTTGATCTCCACCTCTAATAGCCTGACCCCCACATCTGGCAGCCTGGCCCCCGCCTCTAGCTGGCTGAGTGGGCGGTGAAGCAACCGGTGCCGAAACCATGGCATGAGAACTCTGTTGTGGCATGCTGCTCAACAATCTCGGGCTGTACCTCCTGATGTGACATGTACCCCCACACTTAAAACACCCTCCCGGCTGCTGAAGCTGAGACTGACCCAATCGGGCCAGATAACCACTATGGTAACTCTGGATAAGAGGCGCAATAATAGGAGCTGATGGTGCACTGTAGGCTAGATGCCCAGGACGAGATACATAAAGACCATGACTATCCGAAGCATCGTGGGATGCCTGAAGTGCTGACTGAAATGACATGGGGTGGATGGCCACTACCCAAAGTACCCCTTCTTCCAAATGAGGCACCACTGAACCCTCCAAAATTACGAGGCCTCTTATCTGATTCCAGGCCCCTCTTATAATCACGAACCATCTCGATCCATCTAGAAATCTCTACGGTTCTCTGAAAAGAAATATCTTCTCCAGTCTCCTTGGCTATCTGCAGTCTGATACTGAAAGTGAGTCCTTCAATGAATCCCCCCACTCTCTCCCTCTCAGTAGGGAGAAAGACAATGGCAATGCGAGCTAGGTCCACAAATCGAGTCTCATACTGGGTGACGGTCATGCCACCCTGCTGAAGGCGCTCAAATTGCCTGCGATACTCCTCTCTTAGAGTGAAAGGATTGAACTTCTCTAGAAATAGCTGTGAAAATTGATCCCAGGTAAGTGAAGGTGAACCAGCTAGTCTGCTCAACACATAATCTCTCCACCATCTCTTTGCAGAACCGGTCATCTGGAACACTGGAGAGTTGACCCCATTGGTCTCCACAATACCCATGTTGCGCAACACCTCGTGGAAATGGTTCTAGTAGTCCTGTGAATCCTCATAAGGTGCATCGCTTAAATGAACAGGAAAGAACTTGGTAAACTTATCTAGCCTCATCAAGGCCTCAGAAGACATAGCAGGCATATCTCCGACCTGTGCCACAACAATCGGGTGAACTACCCCAACTGGCTGGGTTGTTGGAGTCTGATATAGGGGAGCTATCTGCTCCGGAGTATGAGTAGCGGGAGTCTGTGCTCCTCCCCAAGCCTGAGAGACGGCTGTTGCCACCAAAAATTTACCGGTCTAGGCCAAACTCTCCATAAGGCCCACCAAGCAGACTAGAGCATCCTGAAGTACTGGAGTGGCTATGAATCCCTCCGGAACCTAAGCTGGTCCGACTAGTATGGTCTAAGCTGGGATCTCCTTCTCATGATCAATCTGAGGCTCCACTGCAGGTGTTGTTGCTCGAGCTCTAGGTTGAGCTCTGCCTTGGCCTCTACCCCTAATAGTAGATACAACAGAGGGATCTGGCTCCTGCCAGACTGTAGATGCTTTGCGTGTTCTCATCATCTGCGAGGGAGAAAGAATGGAATGATTCAAACATCAATGATAGAACAAAATTGCACGATAGGGAAAGAAAGAAGTGAATTTTTTCCTAAAACTCCATAGCCTCTGGAAGATAAGTACAGATGACTCTGTACCGATCCTCCAAATTCTACTAAGCTTTCTCATGACTCGTGAGACATAGGTAACCTAGTGCTCTAATACCAACTTGTCACGATCCGAAATCCCAATCTCGGGGTCACAATGATGCATAACATCTACTTGCTAGGCAAGCCGACGTGAAAATGAACTTAAACCCCACTATCAGAAATGGAAATGGAAGTAAAGCAATTATTTTATGAAAATAAACTCAAACCCCACTATCAGAAAGCCCAGAATAAAAAGTCTCGTTATCTCATATAAAATGTTGAAACCAACACAACAACAACAACAATAAGTACAATACACACAACCTGTTACAACGCACAACCCGATCCCACCATATCATCCTTTATCAATATCAAGTACCACATATACAATCCGTTGCGGCGCCAAACCGATCCCACCATATCATCATTTATCAACATCAAGTATCCACCGTTATTCCATCATTTCAATTCAGTATCTTTCAATTTCCGGTGCGGCGTGCAATCGGTCCCCAAATAATTGCAAGTACCGTAACAATCCAATAACTCAATTTACAAGGATTTCTACATCAAAGAATAAAAGTACAAGGAAATAAAGGACCACGCATTAATCAAATAATCTTTAAAATTCGAAGATTCTACTTTACAAGTTTATCGATGTCTGATAAAATCAACAAATCACGCAAATACTACATCTTAGAATGTAACAATTAATATAAAAATAATAGGACGAGTAAAGCATGTGACAATCAAGGTGTGCAAGTAAAAAAATTAAAGGCAAGTAGCAATTAAACACAGGGTCATGGAAGGGACGAACAATATAATACAAGAATAAATAAATTAGAAGTAACAATTACGACATGGAAGACACATAAAGCATGTAACAATTAACGCATGGAACGAGATGATTCATGAAATAACGAGAAACATGGAAACAAATATCTTGACTGCATATATACACTCGTCACCTCGCATATACGTTGTTTTCTCACATAATCCACACAACACATAGTTCAAAAATTCCTAATTCCCTCAACTCAAGGTTAGATCTAATATTACCTCACTCCGCAATTAAATCAAAGCTCAACCGAGGCCTTTCCTCTATAATTAGCTTCCAAACCAATCAAATCTAACCAAAGATAGTTCAAATAATTCAAAATAAGCTCTAAAAACTACCCACGAGTGAAAAAGATTCAATCTTTAATGATTTTGGAAAAAGTCAACCCAGGGCCCGCTTGGTCCAAACCTGAAATTCAGACCAAAACCCGATTTCTCATTTACCCCCGGACCCAGTTATGTAATTTGTTTCGAAATCAGACCCCAATTCGAGGTCTAAATCTCAATTTTACAAAAATCTCCAATTCTACCCAAATCCCTAATTTTTACCATGAAAATCCTAAATTTGATATTGAAATCTCTTGAAATATAATGGGTAATTGAAAGAAAATGGATTAAACTCACTTACCAATGAATTTGGGAAGAAAGGCCTCTTGGAAAATCGCCTCTAGTGTGTTTAGGGTTGAGAAATGGTGAGAAATGAGCTAAGTCTCGTTTTTCCCATCTTTTACCCAGATGCAGGTGTCGCAATTGCGAAGTCATGTTAGCAATTTCGAACAACGCAAATGCGAGACAAGGGTCGCAAACGTGAATCCTATCACAGAGCCACAAAGGTCCAAATGCGACAAAATATGCGCAAGTGTGAAGATACTTTATTGTTGTTAGGCATCACAAATGCGAGACTACCCAATCCCAGACCCTGCTCGCAAATGCGAACACTTGTTCGAAAAAGCGAGGCTCGCAATTGCGAGATCTGCAGCAGAACACTAGCAACATAGTGCATCAGCTATCTCCATAGTTACAAAACTCAACCGAAACATGTCTGAAACACATCCGAGCCCCTCGGGCTCCAAACCAAACATGCACGCAAGTATAATAATATCATACAAACTTGCTCGTACAATTAAATTATCAAAATAACGTCTAAATCTACGAATCAATCCTCAAAACGAATGAACTGTTAAAGTGAAACTCAAGAACACTAGAATCACATTTAAGCGTCCGAAGCATGTCAAATAAATTTCGAATTGAACCAAATTTTGCAGAAAAGTTTCATATAGAGATACAGACCTATTCCAAGTTTCAACATCAAAATCTGAACTCGTTAGCTAATAAGTCAATTTACGGTCAAACCTAGTAATTTTTCAACTTTCAAAAATGCTAGTTTTCGGCAAAATGAGTCAAAACAAGTTAGGGACTTCTGAATTCAATTTTGGGCATACGCCCAAGTCCTAAATCACGATATGGACTCATTGGGGTCGTCGAAATACCGATCTGAGTTTGTTTACACAAAATATTAATCGTAGTCAACTCAAATCATTTAAGGCAAAAATTCATATTTTCTTTAATTTTTCACATAAAGACTTTCCAGAATAAGACACGGATTGCGCACGTAAGTTGAAAAATGCTAAATGGAGCTAATCGAGGTCTTAGAACACGAAAATAGAGGCTAAATCTTAAAATGACCTATCGGGTCATCACAATATAACAGACATGTGTTAAATAAACTTTATAACTAAAAGTATATTTTTATATGACATGATATGTCAAATGGATATTTTTTATTTGTTGCCTCAAAAAGTAATAGTTGGATGACTTTATTGTCCTAAATAAATTAAAAATGACTTTGGTAGGATGTCCCTATAGGTTTGGTGACCATATAGGGAATTAACTCATTTTTTACTCCATATTTTTTATTTTTAAGTTAATAAATACTGACCCAATTAAAAGAGATTGGAATGCTTTCTAAGAACTCCTTTCGCATAATTGGTTCCCTCATTTTCATAACCTAATTTCGAGTTTTCTAATAAGTATTTTAGTTTATGATTCAATATTTAAGCATTTAGGTAAAGAAGACGACCGTCCCTTTATCTTATGTTTAATGAAGTTATATTGTTGCGTGCACCTTTATTTATATATCTGAATTTTTATTTATAAACTTTTATTACATTAAAATATTAAGTACGTGAGCAAATTATAGTCAATCTAAAGCCCAAATAAATGAGAGAAATTATGCTAATATCTTGCGTAAAAATAATATTTAAAATTTTTACATGATTTTGTTACTCTATATATTTTAAATATTTTTGTGTATCTCCAACTTTACTATATTTTTTTCTAAGTTCGAATTATCCATTCAAGAAATATATCCAAATGGAGCAGCATGGATAAAGATGAATTATTTAATTCAAATCCATCTAATAAATTTGCTTTAGATAATGGAGGAAATTCTCTCATCTCCATAAATTAATTTCAAGCTTCCTTATAGGTATTTTCACCAGTATGCAAAATTGTTGTCATTTATAGAGGAGTTATAAAAAAGTAATTCAGGCTTTATAAATTGGGTTGATATTGATTAGATGAAAAAGAAAAAAATACAAAAAATGGAGTAAAAAATATTCATCAAAAAGTTGTATTTTCTGACAACTATGATTGTCGTGTGAATTGGTGAAAGTATTATAATTTTTGTATTAAAAAATATAATTATATGACTTTAATAGGAAAAAGAATCATGGTTATATGACATTTGTGAAATTTACTCTCGAAAAAACTATCTGGGTATATATCTGAGATATTCCTTTACTGATTAACGAGAAACAAGCACATCGTAATAACTTTACCGAGTAAATCCAAACTAAAAATGTAAAAAGTAATCTACAAACGTTAATACGGCACGTCAGCAACCCCATTGCGTTTGAGGAAAGAATTTATAACTTTTATAAATAAATAAATAAAAAGGCAGCCGGTGCACGAAATATCCACATTTATTTATAACTAACCTCACGATATGCGTGATGCACGTGTATTTTATCTCAATGGGTACAAATTTTTAAAAATTATATTAAATTTGTGCTTGAATCATAAAATATGTCAAAGAAAAAATTTTAAGTTCCTGAAATTGATGATTTTTTATTCTATTTTACTAACTCAACAAAAGAAGAAACTTTGTCTCACAAGAGTTCTCAATAATCTCAGTCAATATATTTAACATAAAATCATTTCAGTTTTATAATTTTATTACTATAATTTTATAAGCCATGCATCCTCTTTCGTTTCAACAAGATCATATAACTTTGAAGATTTATAATTATTTTATTTTATTTTTTAAAAAGCTATATATTCTTATTTTCATTCTAAAAGTACATAAACAAGATGTTATCTAACTGACATAAGACACTAATACTATCCTAGAAGGAGTAAAGTATAAAATTGATGTAAAAAAAAAAAAATAGAATTTATTATTTCAATCAATCTTCTCGGATTTAGTGTGTTAGTTTTATTGTGTGTGTATAATAAGTTTTTTTATTTTAATTGGGAAGTGTTAAAAGTTAGTCTAATTTGATTCAAAAAGAAAATTATAAATGTTTTCTAATATTTTCATGAGAAGATTGTTACTAAAATAATTTTCTTGTATACTTTTCTAATTTTATGTAATTAATAATTTTTATTTTGTCTTGTTTGTAAGCGTGGTCATAATTAAACAACCAAAATTAAAAACAAAAAACGGCATTCCCTATTTTTTCGTAGTAATGTGTGCACGTAGTATAGAACATACTACATTTAAATTTGGTTTCAGCCTCATTCAACTCTTTAAAGATATTTAAGAAAAGTTGTGTAAGACTACAAATATTTAGTTAGAATTAGAAGTTAAACTAATAATAATGTTTACCCTCAAAATCGGATAACAATTAAATTTGTTTGTGGTTTTAAGGATACACAGATTAATTAAATACAAAGCGATAAATTAAGTTACTATTGAACAAACAAAGATAAAATATATTCAAACCACACGAGTAGTATAGTTCCAGCCTTAATGAAATAATCACCCTCGATCCGGGCTCAGCTGTGGCCAGCACTGGTGAACAAGAGAGAAAGAGAGAGCTAATAACAAAGAAAATAATAATATATTACCTTGGAATACGTGTTATAATGTCCTTCATGAATTATCAAACCCCCTTTATATAGTAGTGAAGTCCTACTTTAGGTACAACTCTATAAAAGGTAAAAAACCTTCTGATTCACTGATTGTCGGTTCCTTATCGATATGTGCCGAGATCACCGCCGTAATATTCGGCCGGTCATAGATATTTCAGCTTTTTGTTGGTTATGTTAGATTGTCCGACAATGTTCTTCGAAGTCGTTCGAGGCTAGGACCGATTCGGGACCATGGCCTCGATATTCTCGAGGGCAGGCGGCATGCCCCTGGGTTCTGGCCCGATGGGACTTTGGTTCAACTTCGGTCCCTTGCCGTCATGTCTCGAGTCTGGCTTATTTTGTCGGAGGCCGAGATTCACCATGAGTTCGACTTTACCCGTATACATATAGTCTTCTCTTTTTTCGGAGAGTAAACAACATGAGCTTCCGATTCTTACTTCGACACATCGTGACAGAAAAGACAAAACATCTGAAACGTCTCGTCAGTCAAGTCATAATGACATTAAATGCATGTCAGCCGCCGGTCGGCTGTCCCTGGATGTGAAACGCCACTGAACTACTATAAATACCTGTCATACCTCCTTTTTCCGAGGGGGATAAGGGAGTTTTTCCAATTAAAGTGACATTAATCGAAATAAGATTATTTATTTAATTCAGAGTCGCCACTTGGAATAATTTATGGTGTCCCAAGTCACCGATTTATTTTAAAATCCCAAATCGAGGAAATTTGACTTTGTTTTAAAGTCCGCAAAACCAGATGTATGGATAAGGAATTCTGTTAACCCGGGAGAAGGTATGAGACACTCTCGAGTTTCGTAATTTTAGCACGGTCGCTCAACTATTAATAATTGGCCTAATTAGCTGATTTATTACATGTTTAAACATATTGTGTATTTTTACTTTCTAACTGCCTTTAATAGAATTTTAATTGCTTTTAGGATTTATGAGGTTTGTTTGAACAAGTCGCGATGTCGCGCACTCGTTTATTTTTTGTATATATTGTGAATCGTGTCACGTGAAACGCACCCGCGATCTGCAACATGTGAATTTTAATTATTATTTTAAGTTATGATCGAGTCACGTGAAACACACACTCGACTTGGAGATTATGTATCATGACTATGTCACGGGAACCGTACCCATAGTCACGATGATTTATTATTAATCACGCCTAAAGCAACTAACGCATTTGAATTAATTTCCTAATATTTGAGATTATTGTGAGGACAAGAATTATGAACATTGATTTGTGAGAGAAGGGATAAGAGTCTATTCCATTATTATGGATTTATTAGGGGAAAAAAAAAGAAGAAATATTGAACTAGCTAACATGACATAATACCTAAACTCAAATCCATGTAGCTGGATAAATAACCCCACTGCCTTGGTATACTTATGTTCATCTAACTTAATGTCCAATAGAAAATCAACTAGATGAAGAACAAACTTAAATAAATAAGACTGGAATATCAACTAATTCTCTAAACAAAGCAAATGGCCAAGATATTCAAAATTTCACATCAATCCATTCAACAAGGAAGTAGCAACTCAAAAAATATTCCATACAAATTCGGCTCAAATACACGTGCCCCTTTTTACTGTTTCGATGGAATTAATCCAATTCCAAGATTAAAATGCCATTCGAATTAACAAACCAGAACTTTGTCCATTTGATTTATCACCAAAATCATTTAGTGGAATTACATGTCCTAAACCTCCTTTCATTAAGTCCAAATCCTTCTTAGTACATATAGATCCCACGGCCTCCCAATCTGAACAAGTTTTAACAAAATTGTTTTTGCATCCCATGAAGCAAATATTTTTCACATAAGTTTAATTAATTAGATCTATTGATTCAAGGCATGAAGCTTATAAAAAAAAAAAAACAAAAATCACATCTAAGAATAGAATATTCACATGACTAATAGACAAAGAAACAAAGACAAGTATGTAGCATTATAGAAATTGGTCAGAGAAGTCAAAATAGACATTGTATTGATTGAATCCAAGCTATAGAATTTCTGCTACTCAATACCAAGCCAAGACAACGATCATAACCGAAAACCTCCAACGGCACAACCTCGTCAGAAGCACAAAATTGATTGAAAAATGGAGAAGTCGTCGGCGACCTCCGAACTCGGGTGGGCTGGGTTTGACCACTTCCAATGATCTATGGTATTTTGCGGTAGTCTTTTGGACTGTGTTTTGCTGGAGTTTCATGCTGGTTTTTAGCTGGAGTTTTCGAAAGAAAGACGAAAAAAGAATGACACGAATAGAAACTCCCTTAGCGTAGAAGAAGCAAAACACATTTCTCTCAATTCCCTCCTCCCTCTTTTTTTCTCCTTTTCCCTTTCTCCTCACATTTCTCTTCTATCTATAGAAAAAATTTCGGAATTTTTTCAGATTTATTATTATTTTTTAATTAAAAAGAATTCCCATTTCCTATTTTTCTTATTTTTTTTAAAAATAATTCCCCACTTTTATTTACTTTTATTTTTAAATTTTTCACTTTTTACTTTTATTATATTAAAATTCCAACTTTTATTACTTTTCTTTTTTATTTCCCACTTATTTTACTTTTCTTTTTTAAATTTCCACTTACTTTTACTTTTAAAAAAAAAAAAATATTTCATCTACCTTTGCTTTTATTTTTTAATTTCAACTTTATTTTACTTTTCATTTTTTAAATTTCCACATTCTTTTACTTTTATTATTTTTTAATTTTCCACTTTCTTTTACTTTTTTTATTAAATAATTTTCACCTACTTTTACTTTTACTTTTTTTAATTTTATGTTTCTACTTTTCCTAATTTATTTTTCCCAACTGAATTCTAAAAAAAAACATATTTAATATTTTGTTTTCAGTTTTTTAATTTATTTTATTTTAAAATAAAGATAAAAATAAAAATAATACTAATAGTAATAATTGACCTTTTAAATTATTATATAATTTTTACCCTATATAAAAAAAATATAACAAAGCTAAAAAATATATATTAAATTTTTGAAAATATTTACATAGTAGAAGGTGATAAAAATTCAAATATAGTCAAAAATTAGGTGCTCACAGTTGCCCCTATTTGCTTGGAAACATGAAAAGTTTTCAGGCAAAGACTAGGTGAGCCGTGTGACTAATTTTTGACCAACCCATTATTCAAAAGAAAAAGAAATAAAAGATAGGATGCAACAGAGTCCTAGTTTTGGACAACCTACATATCCCGGGTTATAGGGGAATCAGGTCGCGTGTAGTTCAAGGAGAATGGTGGAATGATGAGTTGAAGAGTCGAGGAGTCGAGTGAGGTTCCGTCGAGGCCCCGGTCCGTGATCCTGCTATTATATCAAAATAAAAAAGAAACTAAACAAGTCTATCAGTTATGAGTTACAAGATTCCTATCTTTGAGTCTTCTGAAAACTTGATCTTGATTCTTGACTGGTTCTTCATGCAGACTCTTTTCTAAACCTTGATACTCGCTAGCTGTAGGTTCTAGTTCATTGTTCTATAGCTCTTCTAATCAAAAAGGGACTCCAAAGCTCGTGGCTTCAATCATGTCTTGAGAGTTCCACATCTTTTCAACTGCTTTTGCATTTTAGATTCACTTATTTTTTCTTTTCTTTTATTCTGAATTAAGACTTCTTCTTTTGGTCATCTCAAAACTTGTGCCTCGAGGTAAAACCTACTTAGACACCAAAACAATCAAACGAACAAAATTTTTGCTGCCCCAGGTTGCACTAGAAAAATTTCGTGAGTTATTGTAACAAAATTCTAAACTACTTCTTTATTGAAAGCAATAAAATGTCAGGAGTGGTGTACCCCAAAAGAGTCATGTATTTTTTTTATGGTATTCCTTTATTGTCAAAAGGATGTCTCAACTAAGGATTGATGTACCTTATATTGGGAAAATGTGGCCAGAGAATGGGATATCCTATACTGGCAAAGATATCAGGGAGTGGTGTACCCTGCATTTAAGATCAAAACAAATAGGGAGCTGAGACCCTATGTTGGAAAAGAGACTAGGGAGTAGAGACCCTATGTCTAAAATAAAATCAACTATGGAGTGGAGACCCTATGTTAGAAAAGAGACTACAAAGTGGAGACCCTATGTCTAAAATAAAATCAACTAGGGAGTGGAGACCCTATGTTCGAAAAGGCGACTAGGGAGTGGAGACCCTATGTCTAAAATAAAATCTACTAGGGAGTGGAGACCCTATGTTGGAAAAGAGACTAGGGAGTGGAGACCCTATGTCAAAAAAATAAAAATCAACTAGGGAGTAGAGACCCTATGTTGGGAAAGGCGACTAGGGAGTGGAGACCCTATATCTAAAAAAATAAAAAGCAACTAGGAAGTGGAGACCCTATATTCGAAAAGGAGACTAGGGAGTGAAGATCCTATATCTAAAATAACATCAAATAGGAAGTGGAGACCCTATGTTGGAAAAGCGATTAGGGAGTGGAGACCCTATGTCGGAAAAGAGACTAGGGAGTGGAGACCCTATGTCTAAAAATAAAATCAACTAGGGAGTGGAGACCCTATATCTAAAATAAAATCGACTAGGGAGTGGAGACCCTATATCTAAAATAAAATCAACTAGGGAGTGGAGACACTATGTTGGAAAAGCGACTAGGGAGTGGAGACCCTATGTCTAAAATATCATCAACTAGGGAGTGAAGACCCTATGTTGGAAAAGAGACTAGGGAATGGAGACCCTTTGTCTAAAATATCATCAATTAGGGAGTGTAGACCCTATGTTGGAAAAAAGATCAGGGAGTGGAGACCCTATATCTAAAATATTATCAACTAGGGAGTGGATACCATATGTTGGAAAAGAGACTAGGGAGTGGAGACCCTATGTCTAAAATATCATCAACTAGGGAGTGTAGACCCCTTGATACCCAATTTTGCCCTCATATTTTTCAAATATATATATACTTTCAAAATATCATATTTGCATCATTATTTAGTTTATAAACCTATACAAGCATTTTCAATAATTGTTTCATAGTTTTTAGAGCTTTAAATTAATTTTTCTTATATTCTAATTATAGATAAAATCCTTTAAATTATTTTTGTGATGACTTAGTTGCCTAAAATAATTGTTTTGAACCAATAATATATGTTTCAAACAGTTTATTTCATTCCATATAATTACATTAGTATTGTTTAAGCTATTTATCTAATTTTGCAATAATGGCCTATATTCCACAAATAATTGCGTTTATTATATTATTTATGCCAAAATATCATTTTATATTTTAAAAATAGTTTTACAGCATAAATATTATTTTTATCATTTATTAGAAGTTTTAATAATTTATTTTTAATTAATTTTCAAGGGTTTCAAGAGCTGACCCAAAACAAGCTAATTTTCGGACCAAATTTTGGCCCAAACCATTTGCCCAACACCCCAATTTCCCCCAAGCCCAACACCAACGACCGAATACCCTATACCCGTCCATTAACCCGACCCATCTCTTTTAAAATCCTGGCCGTTGATCTCTAAGATCAACGACCCACAATCAATCCTCTCTTTTATTATCCTAACCCCTAACCCTAATCCCCATTCACTCTTGAACCGCCTCCCTGAAATCCCCTCCCCTCTCTCCTACCGAAACCCTAGCTGCCCTTTCAATCTTCTCTGAATCCATTTCAATCATGGATTCCTTCCATGATTCTCTTGCCTTTTATGTGTTACCTCAGTATTATTTGCAAGACTATGGTGTTACATAGTACTTGCCTCAATTTTGGCAAGTACCAGTCCTCAAATCGGATTCCACTGCCTTCAACCTTTGATATTTAAATGATATTTCGTCTATATGCATTCACTATTAGGCTATTTGGTCCGATTCAGTGAGATTTTCGACCATATGTGCTTTCCTTTTGAACTAGGGTTCGAGTTTTATCCTTTATTCTTTACTGATTTTTGATCGATACTTTTCCCTTTCTCATGTTTGACCGATATTTTCCTTATTTCTGTTTAACCCACAGTATTTACCTGTTTTTACTTTTATTTGCCCTAAGACTAACTTTAATTGATTTTCGTATGATATTTTTCTTATTCTCTGTTCAATCTATTGCATTCCCTTATTTTAAGGGTTATTTGCATGTCATTTTTCCTTATTCTCTATTTAATTTACTGAACTTCCTATTCTATATATTATTTGCCCTAAATTGATTCTAATTGATTCTGGCATATTTCCTTATTTTGTGTTTAATTTTACCATGTTTCCTATTTTATGTGTGAAATATGCTACTATATAAACCCCTCCCCTAAAACCCCTTAGACAGATTTTGAATCCTGATCGCTGCTATTGTTTTCACTACTCTCTTCTCTCACTCACTGACTCACTGTTACACTCGAACACTCTCTAAATTATTGAACAATCTCCTCCGGTGCAAGCACTGCTCGGAGCCCATTCTCAAGGCTCTTGTGAACTCTGAAGCATAGGGGATTTGGGGTTTTTTTGCTATTATACTCTTCATTCTTTGATTCAGCTACTGGTTAGTTTCTAAACTCTTGCAATGTTCAATTTCCCTCCTTCTTTTGCAATATATATTTGAACTTGCATGAGCATGATTCAACTATGATAATGTTCAACATTTTGATGTTAGTTTGTGTTAGTTAAACGCATGAGATAACCTACTGTTTGTGTTATGCTTCTCTATGATTTGCACTCTGTGATCTCTTGTCTTCCGAGATGGGTTCTGTACCCTTTAGTATATTAACATGTTAGTTTTAGACTTCAATAGCAGTCCACTTCAACATGAGCTTGACTATTGTGATTGTATGCTGTTAAGTTACCAATTTCTGCATATTATGTTTAGATATTACCCTAACTCTATGAAAATTTCCCCTTTACTTGAATGAACCTTTTGGTACTGAGTTCTGTGTATATTAGAATGCTCTTTGTGTATTAGCCCTAACTCTATGGAATGCTGCCCTAAAATCTGCTCTAAATTTGTTTCATGCTATCCCGATTTTTTGAAAGACAAACACTCTATTTTCTATTGACTAGGACTTTACTCCTATGCTAATACTTTTCTAGTATGCCTTGGTTCATTTGTTATTCTATCCTTTCTGTGATTATCAATGTGTGTATCCCTCTATCATGGCTAAGTATTGATTAATATGGCATTAAGTTAGACTTAACTTAATTTAGACCCTTTGGTTTCAACCAGTTCAACTTCATGCAACCTATGTATCTCTACAAACCTGTTTCTTCTCCTAATTGCTATGACGGTTGTCTATATGGTACTTTGGCTATGTGAACCTTGCTGAATTTTACTGGGCTACTTGACCAGTTGTGCTGTATGCTCAGTCTGGTGATTTTTGTCCACTCTCCTTACTTGTTACTCTGATATTCTAAATTCCTATTCTTAGCCGGCTAAATGCCAAGGCTACCTAGGTTCTATTGTTGGCCTCACTAGTGTGAGCACTGCTCGGGGTTCAATTGAGGCCCTTGTGAACTCTGACACACTAGGGCTTGGTCCTAGTGATTCCTTCAACCTCCAAAACTATCCCTAATACTCTACTTCCCTATCATTTATTGTGTTTTATATTGGTTGTTCTAAGTGGTGCAACACTTGGTGTTGTGGCTCATTGAAAGGGTTCTGAACTCCCCTATGGATATGTGATCGTATGGTTCTTTATTGAAGGTCTAAAGTATGCTATGCCAGAAGTAATGATGTTCTAGTAAGGCTGGGTATCTAGTTATTTTATTTGGGCATTGTATAGGCATGTCTACTGTTATGTAATATTGTTACTTTATTCATTATTGGGACTGTAATAATATCCTTTGTATAAACGATTGGGTTTGTTAGTAAAAAGGGAAGGGGTTGATCCTAATGTTAATATGCGATGGGTAGATAACATGCCTATAGGATTGAATGATGCACTTGCTTTATGTTGTTCAGTCTCTATGCACACTGTAGAAATCATGCCATTAGGAAAAATCACACACTTGCACTACTTGATTATTAGCAAAGCATGAGCTCAAATGCCTCAATATCTTTGTTGCTATATGTTGTTAGAAAACCTACCCGTAGGAGATAAATATTGTTGAACTTTCCTTCAATTTGCATTGCTAGAAATCATGCCTATAGGATTTGGATCATTTTATTTTCTACTATAACGCACCGTTCACTAGAAATCATGCCTGTAGGACTAAGTATAACAATAAACTCAATTCCAAGTGTTAATCATTTAAGATCCTGCCTATAGGATATCACAATTCGCCTTAATAACTGTTAATGATGCCCCTCTCAACATTGTTTATTGTTCACTTAGACCACTATCAAAAGCGTGAGTAATTCTGGGTTTCTCCTGATAGATTCCACTGTCTTTGCTACATAAATCACTTAGATGCAATATTTACAAGATTAATAACTGGAAATCTGCAATTTTAACAATCAATATGTGACAACTGTACAATCTTGTCTATGGGCGACACTTGGTTTCTGAAACTGCTTGCATGCCTTAACGCTTTGTCACATAGAAATCATGTCTATAGGGATCTAAGTTCTTAATTCTGAACTGCTCAACATACAATTTGTCTTGCGTGCATTTGTTGCTTAAGTGTGGAGGAAAACTTGAGCCTTGACTGCCTATATGTGAAATCCAATATGTTTTGTATGTCCCCTAGTTTTAACATTTCTGAGCAGCCTAAGTGAGGTCTAGAACTATCCAAAGTAAAGGTCCAATACCTCCTGGATCATAAGTATGGGACGGGTAGTGCACGCATAGGATACACCCTATAATTGAATTAGAACGCTTTTAGGTAACAACTTTAACATAGTAATCGGGTAGCAGGAGATGATAGTCTGTGCCCGCTGAATAATATGAGTAACACCCCATCTTGAGGGAGTTACGAAGTATTATTTATGTTGCACGGGGTGATCCTTTAGGCTAAAAGACTTAGGACCCCCTCCTCTTTACATGTTGTTATTAGATCTAAATAGTCATATCCCTATATTCGCACTATGATCTGTATTAATCATATTGTAATAAAGTTCTTTGACTTCTGAATTCCCTTTGTTTACTTGATCAACTAGCTTAATCGTAATCCACATAATCTTAAGTTCGGTCGGGACCCACAATTGTGGACCTCGAGGAGTGCCTAACACCTTCTCTTTGAGGTAACTTGAGCCCTTACCCGATCTTTGGTGGCGTTGACTAGTCAAACAGAGTTATCTACATAATAGGTATCCTAATGCACCTTAAAAATCATTAGGTGGCGAATCTTCTCCTTTATCACTCTATCTCCTATTCTAAAAGGAGTTGTCACGTGATGAAGCCCGCTTTCCGCAAGAAAAATGGGGTGCGACAGCATGGCGACTTTGCTTGGGATTTACACTTAGGCTCTTACCATAATGAACTTGGCTTATGCGGATTAGTTTTTTTTGTTATAAAATGCACATTCCTTTTCCATCTTTATTTGTTAGATATTACATGCACATCCCTTTTCCGTTCACCTTTACTTGTTTAAAACTATTATAACATGCACATCCCTTCCCTTCTTCACCTTTATTTGCTTAAATTTGTTATAATATGCACATCTCTTTCCCTATTTGCCCTTAGTTGCTCTAACTGCTATTTATTAGCTATATCATGTCTCTCCCACCCCTACTCCCTTGCTTACTTTATTATATTCCCTATATTCCACGAACTAACTTCTTCTTTTGACTTTATTTTTACGTCTTTCATGTTTTATCTTAATACTGCGTTTATTGCTTTCACATATTTATCATGCAAATACTTGACAACATGTTATTATTGCTGCATAAAGCATGTTGCACATCATATTCCACTCGTGCCCAACTAATACCATAGCGACACTTGATGAGTGTCTGCGCTCTTCCAAAATTACCCTTTAAAATAGAAAGGCTTATTTGCGGTAAACTAGTCGATCAACGGTGCAGTCGACGGTTCCGTGCCTTTCCCTCTCAAGTTGTCCACTTGAGAGTACCAATCTAGACCCTTCTAGAAACCTTACTCCAATTTCAACTGTGCATGCATCATGTCAAACTTAGTATGTGTTAGAACGTTGTCCGCATGATAATCCACTAAGATAAACCTTGTCCAAAGTCCGACGGGATTTCTATAATCCCAATGGACACCATCACGTTATGTGCATTACTTGGAGAAAACATGCTGGTATGTTGATCATTAATGTGTAAATAGTCAGACCCGGAGGGTGAAAGGGCTTACTCTATACGTTTTATAGAAAATGAGACATGAAGTCCCCAGGTTCGGCGTGGTTTAAAACATCCCACCTTTGCTGCTTGATTGGTGGAAGAACCTCTCACCTAGTGACAAGAATCATGTGAAAAGGGTCCTCGGAAATTTACCTTCCTTATTGGACATTCGGACAAATAACGTATTGATTGAGGCCGCTACTATGTTTTGGGACGAGAAAAAAGTTGTCTTTCGCTTTGGTGATGTAGAAATGACCCCTCTCTTAGAGGAAATAGGAGGCTTCGCTAGGCTCCCATGGGATAGTCCGGTTTATTAGTACCAGAAAATCACACTCCCCACGTTTTTTTGAAAATGATGGGGTTCAAGAAAAATGATGAGTTACTCTGTCTGAAGGAGTCATACATACCATTTGAATTCCTTTATGAATGTTATGGGCATAGCAAGTCATATCGCTTTCACTGTGATGAACTTGCCGTTACTTCTTTGGGTTGGACACACTGCCGAGTTTTTGTGTTTATTGTCTGTTTGTTGGGGTTGCTGATATTTCCAATGAAATGGGGGAAGATCCACACTCGCTTAGCCATGGTTGCTACGACTCTAATGGAAGGATTTGAGGGACAAACTTACACTGTCATCCCCATGATCTTGGCCGAAATGTACCGAGCTCTAGATCGATGCAAGCAGGGGTATGGGCACTTCGAGGGCTGTAATCTGTTGCTGCAGGTTTGGTTATTATAACATTTCCAGAGAGGTGAATATTGTCAGGAGCTTCTGCGATGACCATTGAATGACTACATAGCCTACCATCATCCAAAAAGAATGACATTTATCCCATATAGGTTCGCACAACCTGGAAGTGCTGTGAGCTAGGTGCGTTTCTTCAGTAATTTGACTAACGAAAAGGTACATTGGATGTTCGAATGGTTCCCTAGCAGCGAGTACATCATCAGGTCAAGAGAAACCACTCATTTAGTGCTGATCGGGTTAAGAGGAATCTTTCCTTATAATCCTATAAGGGTAATGAGGAAAGCGAGAAGAAAACAGATTATATCTCGGGTTTCAAACATGGTACAATACAAAGTAGACTTTAAAGGTAACATCATTCTATTCAAGTTCGAGGCACAACATATGTGAAATCAAAAGGTCATTGTAGAGAAAGACACTATCGAGCCATACAGGTACCATGCCTGCCACATATACTTCTACACATCATGGTTGGTAGATGATATAGTAGGAGATGTCAAGCAAGGGATTAATCTGAAAAATAGGGTTATAGATGATACTACTGAAGCACAAGTGGATATGGAAGCAATCAATGAATGGAAAGAAATCGCTACTAAATTAACATAAAGATTGGAATATTTGGAGCAAGGGTTAATGGAACTTGAGGGGAAGATAAGGAAAAGGCTCTCGGATTGTCAGAATACGGAAGGCAATGAGGGAGGGCATCTAGCAAGGGCTTACCTACTATTGGACATGCGCGACCTAGGGAACGTTATTGATGGATCCAAGAAGGCCAAGCATGGAGAAGGTCCCTCTAAGGCCAAGTAGATTAGGAAATGATGTTCTTTACTACTTTTTAGCTTAGTTTTAGATTTCGATTGTAATAAGGCAAATGCCATTAGTAATTTTTCTTATTATTGTCGTTTTAGTAAGAATCTGATTCATTTTCGCATTAATGAAATGACACAATTATTGGCATCAATTTTCTCCAAGTCTATGTGTCGCTTAGGCCTACCTCGGGCACAACGAGCACCCCCAATTTAGGACGCAAATATGTTACATGATTTTGCAAAGCATGTTCAGTATTGCAAGCATTCTTTCAATATCCCTTACTGACTTGGTTACCTTTTTGTTTTTCTTTTCTTTCGTTTATTCCTATTACCCAAAGGCTGGTTGCGCATATTGGCATTATCCGTATATCACACTAGATCCAGAGGTACTCCACCTCTTCCTCCACCAAGTGATCCTAAAGGCAGAAGCAAAGGGAAAGGAAAGATGGGCGATTTAAGTGGTATAAGAAAGGACAAT
This sequence comes from Nicotiana tabacum, assembly GCF_000715075.1. Classification (NCBI taxonomy): domain Eukaryota; kingdom Viridiplantae; phylum Streptophyta; class Magnoliopsida; order Solanales; family Solanaceae; genus Nicotiana; species Nicotiana tabacum. The sequence continues at coordinate 79,576,922 of NC_134083.1, forward strand.
GCAGAGAACCTTGAAACTTCGGACGGTCGAAATACTCCAGCACAGAATGAATTAGTCCTATATCTGAAACATAAAATATTGGAGCTACAAGGGGAACTTGAGCAGGTCCGGAACTTGGCAAACATTTCCCTCACCCTAAACGTCCCTGACATTAACCAACAAAACACAAACACCCAAAACCCGGCACCTCCCCAAAACACACAAAATCAAAATACGCAAAATCCTCCCGCACCACATCAATACGCCACAACTCCTCAGAACCACAACCCTCCACCGGTACCAACTCCTCAACAACACCATCACCACCCAACCGAATACCCATAAACAACCACATACCACACCCCTCAGAATACACCACAGCCTACTCCTGATATGCAAAACTCAACCAATGACCACCATTATGCCCAGATTCCCGGAGTCCACCAAAACAATCCCATATATGTGGAAACTTTACCCCCATACCCCACAACAGACCCTATATATACCTGAATCCACCGAGAAGGACTTGCTCATCAAGAACATGGCAGAAGAACTCAAGAAACTTACTGGTAGAGTTCAAAGTGTCGAAGGGGGCAAATGCATTTAGGGTTTGAATTATGAAGATTTGTGTATTCAACCAGATGAAGAACTGCCAGAAGGTTACAAACCTCCTAAGTTTGAAATGTTTGACGGGACTGGTGATCCGAAGGTGCACTTGAGAACGTATTGTGACAAGCTTGTGGGAGTTGGCAAGGATGAAAAAATCCGCATGAAGCTGTTCATGAGGAGCTTCACCGGAGACGCTATGTCTTGGTACATCAGTCAGAAACCAAAGAAATGGGTTAATTGGGTGAGCATGGCATCAGATTTCATGGATCAGTTCAGGTTTAACACAGAAAATATAGTAAACATTTTCTACATTTAGAATCTCAAGAAGAATCCAACGGAAACTTTCCGCGAGTATGGTACTCGGTGGAGGTCTGAAGTTGCAAAAGTAAGGCCAACACTGGAAGAAGAACAAATGAATAAGTTCTTCGTTAGATCTCAGGATCCGCAATATTACGAAAGAGTGATGGTTATTGAAAATCATAAATTTTCTGACATCATCAAATTGGGAGAAAGAATAGAAGAAGGGATCAAAAGCGGAATGGTGACAAATTTTGAAGCACTCCAAGCCACAAATAAAGCCTTACAGTCGGGAGGTATCTCCAAGAAGAAAGAAATAGGTGCGGTGATGGTAGCCCAAGGTCCAAAGTCTTCCCTTACATACCAAACACCCCCACCTACATATCAACCTTCACCTCCCAGATGCCAACAACCTGCTGCCACATACCATACTTATAATACCCAACCAGCATACTACCACTCACCATCAGCCCGCCAAAACTACCAAAAACCTAGACCGAATTTCGACCGCAGACCACCCAGACAATATACCCCAATTGCTGAACCCATAAACCAACTGTACGAGAGACTGAAGGCTACCAGTTATGTCACTCCTATTCCCGCTGTTTCTATGGAAAACTCATCCTAGTGGATTAATCCAAATAATACATATGCCTATTACTCAAGCATGACGGGTCATACTATTGATGAGTGTCATACTTTGAAGGATAAGATTCAGACATTAATAGATACCAAAGTCATACAGGCAAAGGAGGTTGCACCCAATGTTCGTAACAATTCTCTCCTGAATCACAGGGGTGAAGGGGTAAACGTGATAGAGACCGATGAAGAATGGGACTGAGAGGGGTCAATTGGACTTATTAGAGAAGGGGATAACCCCGAAACATCTCCAGTCACTCTCACACCTATCGTGGTACAAACGCAGGCACCGATTGAAGTTGAGGTAGCCGCACCAACTCCATTTGAGGTTGAGGTAACAACACCCTTCACTATGATGGTAGCACCCACACCTTATTTTAAGTCTAATGTTATACCTTGGGATTATGTTGCAGAAGCAAGAAGGAAAGGAAAGGCAAAAATGGAAGAAACTGGTGCAGCGCAAGGCATGACTAGAACTGGTAGGGTTTATATACCCGAGCATTTGGGAGGAACAAGCAAAGAAGCCACTTGTCATTGAGACTGGCCCAGATGATCTTTGGAGAAAAGTGCAATCGAGAGAGTACTCTGTGGTTGATCATCTGAACAAAACCCCTGCTCAAAAATCCATTTTATCACTACTGCAAAACTCTGAGGCACATAGGAATGCCTTGATGAAGGTGTTGAATGAAGCTTATGTACCCAATAACATCACCAGTGGAGAAATGGCCAACATTGTAGGGCAAGTGTTAGAAAGCCACAAGACCACTTTTCATGAAGACGAGTTGCCACTGGAAGGACTAAGTCACAACAGGGCACTACATATCACAGTGCAGTTTGAGGACAAATTCATTGCTAGGGTCCTGATAGATGGGGGTTCAAGTCTCAACATCTGTCCATTGACTACTCTAAAAAGGTTGGGTAAAGATTTCCATGAGATACGAGCAGAGAGTATGAATGTGAAAGCATTTGATGGGTCTCAAAGGGTCACGATTGGGGGAGACCAACCTCAGCCTACAGATAGGCCTGACCTGGTTTGATGTTGAGTTTCAAGTATTGTATATCTGCTACATACAATCTGTTATTGGGGCGACCATGGATACATGCCGCTGGGGCCGTGTCTTCTACTCTACATCAAGCTGTGAAGTTTGAGTGGAACCATCAGGAAGTGATCATCAATGGGGACAGAAGTAATCCCATTTACACCAATCAAATTATTCCGGTCATCGAGAATAGAAGGAAGTTGGGTGGAGAAACGTACCATCACGTCGAGCACGTCAACGCAATTGAAAAAGACAAATGATGAAGCAGTAAGATAGAAAGCATATTTCCATGGACAGGGTATGAACCTGACAAGGGCCTCGGTAAGAATCTCCAGGGGATCGCCAAACCGATACAACTAAAGCGTCACAGCACAACTTTTGGGCTTGGGTATGAACACACCTGGCACGAGTATCAGAATTACACGCCAGCGTGGCGTGGTCCTTATTACCCTCTAGACAGGCAGTACCACATTTGAGCCAGTCGTTTCATCAAGCTGACATGATGTGGGGGTCTGAAGAAGATGAAGCTCTAACTGGCATAAGGAAGCAATTTCTGGATGACAAAGACATGGACTGCAGTGTGATAGTTGAGGAGGAGGAGGAGGAAGACCTTATTATTCAGACAATGGAGAAGGGAGTTGTTCTCAAGAATTGGACTGCTGCGCCATCAAGGGCCCGTCGAGTTCCTGGGTAGCCTCGCAGTTAACAACAATTATTTTTAAAAGCAATTTTATGAGCATCTAAGACATTTTCAATATTTTGTTCTGAACGTATTTTGTTTTGAAATAATTTCTCGAGTCATCGAGCCGTACTTGTTTGACGTTTTCAAGATTTATTTAATGCATTTTTATTTTCAGTATTTATTATTATTCTTTATATTTTTTTCTCTACAACATTATTATTACCTATCCCGATGAACCTATGACTGTGATATGTAACGAGACAACGCAACATAAGGATAGTGATTCAGAAGATCTGGAAGAGGATATAATACCCGAGGAAATTGTCAGAGAAGTTGAAAATTTGAAAACAAGCCTAAGTCCAATTTGGATGAGACTGAAACCGTTAATTTGGGAGACTCCGAAATAGTCAAGGAAACTCGTGTAAGCATTCACCTATCGCCGTCAGAGAAAGAAGAATACATCCGATTTTTGAAAGAGTATGAGGATATATTTGCATAGTCATATGATGATATGAACGATTTTAGCACGTCCATAGTGGCTCATAAACTACCTACCAACCCTATGTGTCCGCCTGTAAAGCAGTAGCTCAGAAAGTTCAAACCAGATATGAGTCTAAAAATAAAGGAGGAAGTCACCAAGAAGATCAAAGCCAAGGTTCTCAGAGTGGTTGAATATCCGACCTAGTTTGCTAACATTGTGTTGGTTCCAAAGAAGAATGGGAAGGTCAGAGTGTGTGTCGACCATCGGGAATTAAACAGAGCAAGTCCCAAAGATGATTTCCCTTTGCCCAATATACACATACTGATTGAAAACTGTGCCAAGCATGAACTTCAATCCTTTGTGGATTGTTTCGCGGGATATCATCAGATCTGGATGGATGAAGAGGATGCCGAAAAGATAGCCTTTATTACACCATGGGAAGTATATTGTTACAAAATGATGTCATTTGGCCTAAAGAATGCTGGAGCCACCTATATGAGGGCCATGGAAACTATTTTCCACGAGGACAAGATTTACCACCTCCTAAGAACAAGAAATATGTGATGAGGTTCTTAGGGCGTCTCAATTACATCAGTCGTTTCATAGCACAATCAACTGTGATCTGTGAACCGATTTTCAAAATATTGAAGAAAGACGATGCAACAAGTTGGACTGAAGAATGCCAGAAAGCATTTGACAAGATCAAAGAATATTTATCCAAACCACCTGTTCTGGTCCCACTGGAACTTGGGAGACCTCTGCTACTCTATTTATTTGTACTAGATGGGGCTTTCGGTTGTGTCTTGGGACAACTCGGCGAGACGGGAAGAAAGGAACATGCCATATACTAACTGAGCAAGAAGTTCACACCCTACGAAGCACGATATTCTTTGTTGGAATGCACCTGCTGCGCTTTGACATGGATAGCTCAAACGTTGAGGTAATACTTATATGCCTACACCACATATCTTATATCAAGGATGGATCCGTTAAAATACATCTTCCAGAAACCCATGCCCACGGGGAAGTTACCAAAATGGCAGATATTACTAAGTGAGTTCAACATCATCTATGTAATTTAGAAGACTATTAAGGGGCAAGCGTTGGCGGATCATTTGGCAGAAAATCATATAGACGGAGAGTACAAACCACTGAAAACGTATTTTCCGGACGAAGAGGTATCATTCATAGGAAAATATATCACTGAAACCTATGATATTTGGAGAATGTTCTTCGATGGAGCTAAAAATTTCAAAGGAGTGGGTATTGGAGCAGTGTTAGTATCAGAGACAGGTCAACACTATCCAGTATCCTCAAAGCTCAGGTTTCCATATACCAACAATATGGCATAATATAAGGCTTGCATCATGGGACTCAAGTTGGCCATTGACATGAACGTTCAGTAATTGCTAGTAATTGGTGACTCAGACCTTTTGGTACATTAGGTTCTAGGAGAATGGGTTATAAAGATTACCAAAATACTGTCGTATTTGTACTATGTACAAGAATTGAAGAAGAGATACACAAATATAGAGTTCAAACATGTTCCGAGAGTCTAGAATGAGTTTGCAGATGCATTGGCCACTCCGAATTTCATCGACCCTATCCCAGTAGGGATTCATAACCAGCCAGCTTATTGTGCTCACGTTGAAGAAAAAATTGATGGAAATCCATGGTTCCATGACATCAAAGAATATATTGCAAAAGGAGAATACCCGGTGCACGTAAATCATACTCAGAAACCCACACTCCGAAGATTATCTAACCACTTCTTCCAAAGCGGAGGGATTATGTACAGAAGGACTCTAGATCTGGGATTATTACAGTGTGTCGACGCAAAGGAAGCATCCAAATTGCTCGAAGAAATACATGCCGGAACTTGCGGACCACACATGAATGGCTTTATCTTAGCTAAGAAGATATTAAGAGTAGGGTATTTTTGGATGACTATGGAAACAGACTGCATTAGGTATGTCCAAAAGTGTCATCAATGCCAAGTACATGCTGATACGATACGAGTCCCACCCAATGAACTCAATGCAACAAGTGCACCATGGCCTTTCTCCGCATGGGGAATGGATGTCATCAGCCCAATAAAACTCGCCGCTTCAAATGGGCACATGTTCATTCTAGTGGCCATAGAATATTTCACAAAATGGGTTGAAGCCGCATCTTACAAGGCTGTAACTAAGAAGGTCGTAGCAGATTTCGTTAGGGATCGTATTATCTGTTGATTCGGGGTACCAGAGTCAATCATCACCGCCAACGCCGCCAACTTTAACAGTGATTTGATGAGATCCATGTGTGAAACCTTCAAGCTCAAGCATAATAATTCCACAGCATACATACCACAAATGAATGGAGCTGTGGAAGCCACCTATAAGAACATAAAGAAGATACTAAGAAAGATGATAGATAATCACAAACAATGGCATGAGAAGTTACCATTTTTCCTACTTGGATATCGCACCACGGTTCGCACATCAACTGGGGAAACTCCTTATTTTCTAGTCTATGGTACTGAAGCCGTGATTCCCGCCAAAGTAGAAATTCCTTCTTTGAGAATCATACAAGAGGTTGAACTCAGTGATGCAGAATGGACACGAAGTCGTTATGAACAACTAGCTCTCATCGACGGAAAAAGAATAAACGCAGTTTGTCACGGTCAACTTTACCAGAACAGAATGTCCAAAGCTTTCAATAAAAGGGTCAGGCCCAGACAATTCACACCAGGAAGTTGGTGCTAAAGCGGATTTTCCCGCATCAAGATGAAGCCAAAGGGAAATTTTCATCCAATTGGAAAGGTCCCTACATTGTTCACAGAGTACTAACTGGAAGAGCGCTCATACTTGCAGAAATGGATGGAGTAATTTGGCCAAAACCTATCAACTCAGACGCAGTCAAGAGATACTATGTTTAGATTATTTACATTTCTTAATTCGATATAACTGAACTATGCTTGACCTGATTCCTGTTTAAGAGGGGATACGTAGGCAGCCCTGTGGGTTCGGTCACATCTCAATAAGATCTTCATTTTTCCATGGTCAGAAACTGGGGCAGACCCTCAAAATTCTAAAGCAAGTCTAGCCAACTTCGTCATACACAGTACAGTCAAAGAATTGCTTTTAAAACTGGGGCAGCATTTTGAGGAGGACCCTCAAAATTCTAAAGCAAGGAGGTCGCAATGTCTCTAAAATATGTCACAGTCATGGGTTCATCTAACTTACTTAAATTCGTATACTACTATATTTAAAAACAACTATATTTATCAAATGCTTGCATATTTTTCAAAAACGTTATTTCTATGGCAACCACATGCTACCCAGGGTAACTTAAACAGGATCTAAAGACACGAGCACAATCAAGGCAGAAGTCAAAAAGGCGAACCAACCTTCCCCCATAGAACTCACAATTATTGTTTGAATGCAGGTACAATGAGATAACGATACTCGCAGATACATCAAGACACTGCCTTCAGATTATCTAGCACAAATATCTTCAGCTAAGAAATACTTTTCCACTTGCCTCCTATTCTTTGCGTGAGGCTAAGCATTGCCTCCTTAACTGCATAAGGCTAATAATTGCCTTTCTTTGCATAAGACTAAGCACTGTCTCCTTTTATTTCATTAGGCTAAGCATTGCCTCCCTAATTGCATAAGACTAGCTCTGCCTTTCCTTGTATCGAGACTAAGCACTGTCTCCTTTTCTTGCATGAGGCTAAGAATTGCCTCCTTAACTGCATAACGCTAAGCTCTGCCTTTCTTTGCATCGAGACTAAGGACTGTCTCATTTTCTTTCATAAGGCTAAGCATTACCTCCCCAATTGCATAAGGCTAAGCTCTGCCTTCCCTTACATCGAGACTAAGCGTTGTCTCCTTTTCTTGCATGAGGATAAGCATTGCCTCCCTAATTGCATAAGGATAAGCTCTGCCTTTCCTTGCATCGAGACTAAGCACTGTCTCCTTTTCTTGCATGAGGCTAAGCATTGCCTCCCTAATTGCATAAGGCTAAGCTCTACCTTCCCTCAAAATTCTAAAGCAAGGAGGTCGCAATGTCTCTAAAATATGTCACAGTCATGGGTTCATGTAACTTACTTGATATCGCATACTACTATATTTAAAAACAACTATATTTATCAAATGCATGCATATTTTTCAAAAACTTTATTTCTATGGCAGCCAGATGCTACCCAGGGTAACTCAAACATGATCTAAAGACACGAGCACAGGTAAGGCAAAAGGCAAAAACACAAACCAACCTTCCCCCACAGAACTCACAATTTTTCTTTGAATGCAAGTACAATGAGATAACGATACTAGCAGATACACCAAGACACTCACTTCATATTATCTAGCACAAATATCTTCAGCTAAGAAATACTTTTCCACTTGCCTCCTATTCTTTGGGTGAGGCTAAGAATTGCCTCCTTAACTGCATAAGGCTAAGCATTGCCTTTCTTTGCATGAGACTAAGCATTGTCTCCTTTTCTTGCATGAGGCTAAGCATTGCCTCCCTAATTGCATAAGGCTAAGCTTTGACTTTCCTTGCATAGAGACTAAGCACTGTCTCCTTTTCTTGCATGAGGCTAAGCATTGCCTCCTTAACTGCATAAGGCTAAGCTCTGCCTTTCCTTGCATCGAGAATAAGCACTGTCTCCTTATCTTGCATGAGGCTAAGCATTGCCTCCCCATTTGCATAAGGCTAAGCTTTGCCTTCCCTTACATCGAGACTAAGCACTGTCTCCTTTTCTTGCACGAGGCTAAGCATTGCCTCCCTAATTTCATAAGGCTAAGCTTCGCCTTTCCTTGCGTCGAGACTAAACACTGTCTCCTTTTCTTGCATGAGGCTAAACATTTCCTCCCTAATTACATAAGGCTAAGCTATGCCTTTCCTTACATCGAGACTAAGCACTGTCTCCTTTTCTTGCATGAGGCTAAGCTCTGCCTTCCCTTACATCGAGACTAGACGATGTATCCTCTTCTTGCATGAGGCTAAGCACTGCCTCCTTAATCGCCAAAGGCTAAGCATTGCCTTGTCCTTTCATAATACCAAATGCTATCCCCATGCTATTTTAAACCTAGCTCTATTTTCTATTCGCCCGGGGCTAAGCAGTACCCCAATCTTACACAAGACTAAGCCCTGTCTTGTTTTACTTTGCATACGATCGAGCATCATATCTTTGCATTTCATGGGATGAAACATCGCCATTTTCCCAAAGGCGTCATAGTCTGAAGGCATCATCCTCATAGTCGGAAGACACCATGCCATGGCCTGAGGATTTCTCAATATTGCACATCATTATTCAAAGGCGTCATGGTTCAGAGGCACCATTTTCATGTCCCGAGGACATCATTTTATGGCCTGCGAATCCCTTATCACATGATTCATGGCCCAGGATGTCATGGTCTAAGGACATCATCCTCACCATCCAAAGACAACATTCATGGTCCAAAGGGAATTTGCATCATGTTTAAATTCTCGCAATAACCCATATATACTTACATGCATTGTGTTTTAAGTTTTGCAGGTAATCCAGAAAGTGACCATTCTCCTAACTCAAGCTCAACAGGGTCTTCTTTCCCCGCTGATTCTTCCAAGCCCGTTCCCTTGCCTGTGGTTACGCTGGATAGTAGACATGGACAGTGGGAATCTCGTTAATATATTCATGCGCGTCATTAATTAGATGACGAGGCATTTGGCTACCTTAAGAGAGTCATAGTTACTCCCGTAGTTTACCCGCGCTTGGTTGAATTTCTTCACTTTGGCATTCAGAGCACTAAGAAGAAATCACATTACGTAAACATCCGCAGGGACCATCACAATGCTTTGTTTTAATTAAACAATCGGATTCCCCTTGTCCGTACCAGTTCTGAGATGGTTTTTCGACGCTCGGGGAAGGCTCCCGAAGGAACCGTTCCCAGTCCGTCCCCCGGCTGGCAAGCGGTGACCCGCTCTCACCGCGGGAGCAACTCGAGCAGTACACCGACAGCCAATGGGTTCGGGACTGGGACCCCCGTGCCCAGCCCTCAGAGCCAATCCTTTTCCTGAAGTTACAGATCCATTTTGCCGACTTCCCTTGCCTACATTGTTCCATCGACCAGAGGCTGTTCACCTTGGAGACCTGATGCGGTTATGAGTACGACCGGGCGTGGACGACACTCGGTCCTCCGGATTTTCAAGGGCCGCCGGGGGCGCACCGGACACCACGCGACGTGCGGTGCTCTTCCAGCCGCTGGACCCTACCTCCGACTGAGTCGTTTCCAGGGTGGGCAGGCTGTTAAACAGAAAAGATAACCTTCTTTTACTTGAAAACCGTTCAGATACTCATTTTGAGATACATCCATAACTTTTCAGATTCACATTTATGATTTCGCGTAAATTCATCTGATATTTTTCTACCCAAAAGAACCCTTTCCGAAACATACGACCATTCCTATAACAATTCCATCGGTTCAATTCACCGATGGATCCAAAACTACATACGACCTGATCCCCGTAATACCAGGTATATGTAGGCAACTCAGGAACCAAGGTTCGACCCCCATTTTTTCAAATCATATTATCCCTCGTTCAATTCGGTCAAAATCGGTCATCATTTTCTTTACTTGACAACTATTTCATCATTTATGGGTAAAGACGGGCAACTGTTGATACTCAATTTTGTCCTCATATTTTTAAAATACATATATACTTTCAAAATAGCATATTTGAATCATTATTTAGTTTATAAACCTATACAAGCATTTTCTATAATTTTTCCATAATTTTTAGAGCTTTAAATTAATTTTTCTTATAATCTAATTATAGATAAAATCCTTTAAATTATTTTTGTGATGACTTAGTTGCCTAAAAAAATTATTTTGCACCTATAATATATGTTTCAAACATTTTATTTCATTCCATATAATTACATTAGTATTTTTAAGCTATTTATCTAATTTTGCAATAATGACCTATATTCCACAAATAATTGCGTTTATTATATTATTTATGCCAAAGTATCATTTTATATTTTTATAAGGTTGAGTTATTATTTTTAAAATATTTTTACAGCATAAATACTATTTTTACCATTTATTAGAAGTTTTAATAATTTATTTTTAATTAATTTTCAAGGGTTTCAAGAGCTGGCCCAAAACAGGATAATTTTCGGACCAAATTTTGGCCCAAACCATTAGCCCAACACCCCAATTACTCAAAGCCCAACACCAGCAACCCAATACCCTATACCCTTCCATTAACCCGACTTAGCTCTTTTAAAATCCTGGCCATTGATCTCTAAGATCGACGACCCATAATCAATCCCCCCTGTTTATTATCCTTACCCCTAACCCTAATCCTCATTCCCTCTTGAACCGCCGCCCTAAAATCCACTCCCCTCTTGAACCGCCGAAATTCTAGCCAACCTTTCAATCTTCTCCGAATCCATCTCAATCATGGATTCCTTCATGATTCTCTTGCCTTTTATGTGTTACCTCAATATTATTTGCAAGACTATAGTGTTACATAGTACTTGCCCCAATTTTGGCAAGTACTAATCCTCAAATCGGATTCCACCGCCTTCAACCTTTGAGATTTAGACGATATTTCGTCTATATGCATTCACTATGAGGCTATACGCTCCGATTCAGTGAGATTTTCGACCATCTGCGCTTTCCTTTTGAACTAGGGTTCGAGATTTTCCTTTATTCTTTATTGATTTTCGATCGATACTCTTCCCTTTCTCTTGTTTGACCGATATTTTTCTTATTTCTGTTTAACCCACCGTATTCCCTATTTTTACTTTTATTTGCCCTAACACTGACTTTAATTGATTTTCTTATGATATTTTCCTTATTCTCTGTTCAATCTATTGTATTCCCTTATTTTAAGTGTTATTTGCATGTTATTTTACCTTATTCTCTATTTAATTTACAGAACTTCCTATTCTTGTATTATTTGCCCTAAATTGATTCTAATTGATTCTAGCATATTTCCTTATTTTGTGTTTAATTTTACCATGTTTTCCTATTTTATTTGTGAAATATGCTACTATATAAACCCCTCCCCTAAAACCCCTTAGACAAATTTTGAATCTTGATCCCTGCTATTGTTTTCACTACTCTCTTCTCTCACTCACTCACTCAATCACTCACTGTTACACTCGAACTCTCTCTAAATTGTTGAACAACCTCCTCTGGTGGAAGCACTGCTCGGAGCCCATTTTCGAGGCTCTTGTGAACTCTGAAGCATCGGGGATTTAGGGTTTTTGCTATTACACTCTTCATTCTTTGATTCTGCTACTAGTTAGTTTCTAAACTCTTGCAATGTTCAATTTCCCTCCTTCTTTTGAAATATGTATTTGAACTTGCATGAGCATGATTCAACTGTGATAATGTTTAACATTTTGATGTCAGTCTGTGTTAGTTAAATGCATGAGATAACTTACTGTTTGTGTTATGCTTCTTTATGATTTGCACTATGTGATCTCTTGTCTTCCGAGATGGGTTCTGTACCCTTTAGCATCTTAACATGTTTAGTTTTGGACTTCAATAGCAGTCCACTTCAACATGAGCTTGAATATTGTGATTGTATGCTGTTAAGTTACCAATTCCTGCATATTGTGTGTAGATATTACCCTAACTCTATAGAAATCCCCCCTTTACTTGAATGAACCTTTTGGTAATGAGTTCTATGTATATTGTAATGCTCTTTGTGTATTAGCTCTAACTCTACAGAATGCTGCCCTAAAATCTGCTCTAAACTTGTTCATGCTATCCTAATTTTCTAAAAGACAAACACTCTATTTTCTATTGACTAGGACTTTACTCCTATGCTAATACTTTTCCAGTATACCTTGGTTCATTTTCTATTCTATCCTTTCTGTGACTATCAATATGTGTATCCCTCCATCATGGCTAAGTATTGATTAATATAACATTAGGTTAGACTTAACTTAATTTAGACCCTTAGGTTTGACCATCCAAAGTAAAGGTCCAATGCCTCTTGGACCATAAGTATGGGACGAGTAGTGCACGCATAGGGTACGACCTATAATTGAATTAGAACGCTTTTAGGTAACAACTTTAACATAGTAATCGGGTAGCAGGAGATGATAGTCTGTGACTGCTGAATAATATGAGTAACACCCTATCATGAGGGAGTTATGAAGTATTATTTATGTTGCATGTCACGACCCAACTGGAGGGTCATGACTAGCACCCGGGCCATACTTGCCGAGCACCAACGTACATTTTATCTAACCTTCCTTATTATCTGTAAGGGCCGACAAGATCAATATAAATAGTAGACATGGATCATGAACATCCAACAATGAAAGATAATGTCATGAACATACATAACATGGGATGACAAGACTGTCAAGAAACTATATATAAGGTACGAGCTATCATGATGCCATGAAAGACTATACACCAAAAATCAGCCGAAAAGGCATTCTAAACCATACATAAGTCGACACCTGTCTATGAGCCTCTAAAAGAACATAAGTGCTACAACATTGCCGGAACAGGGCCCCGACATACCCATAAGGTCTATAACAAAAATGCATACCAAGACCACGGCAAGTCCGGAGAAGGGATCTCGCCAATAACCGCTGAACTGGACAGCCTACTGTGGTGGGGGAGCTACGTCTACCTGTCTATCAGGACCTGCAGCACGACATGCAGCGTCCACAAATAAAAAGGACGTCAGTACGAATAAAGTACTGAGTATGTAAGGCAGAATAGCATAAGTAAGAACAATAATGTAAACAGTGATAGGGAATATACAACCTGTGACATCTGGGTACCTCTGAGGGCTACTGACATGAATTACATGATACATACATATATATATATACATAAATGTTTAAAACATATGCCTTTGTGGGCATCATCATCATCATATCGTACCCGGCCATAATAGGCTCGATAAAACGTACCCGGCCATCATAGGGCTCGGTAGAATCGTACCCGGCCACGTGGAGCTCGGTAAAACCTAACTGATCAGTGGTTGCACAATAGGTGCCATACCCGGCCGACTATAGCGCAGCTCGGTAGAGTAAAATAGATACATATATATGATGCATGCTGGACTCGTTGGAATCATAATTTGAACCTTTCGGAGTGACGTAAGGTCGGTATCCTTCGTACACGTTATTAGGATTAACTCTTCATCAAGAATCTTATAAGAATCAGGAACTACCAACAACATTGATAATATAAGAATAAGAGAAGTAACATCAATATCAATCGTTTCATAAGAAGGGCAGCAATGTAAGTACTGCTAGCTTCTAAGAGTAGAGTATCTTTGGGAGCTCGTTCATTACATTATGTACAATTGGAGTCGTGCAAAAGAATGAAGGGGATAGACTCACATACCTTGTATATACTGCCCAACCTCAAGCTATGCAAATATCACGACTCCTTAGTCTACAATAAGACAAATGACACTATCATTATCGTTTAAGCGTCGTAACTATTATGTATCGACCACAACCTATTTTACGATGAAACAGACAGCACCTCCCCTATTTATATGACTTCCCACAAGTCAATACAATCACCAAACAGCCCAAACAACATCATTAATAATCATATTGAGCCTCCAAAACAGTCCACCAACCAACAACATTACTACCAAGCTTTTCGATATATATTTCACAAGTTCTAGCATCAACGACTTAGCTGCAACTTGGATAATCTTAAATATATATATAGAGTAAGAGGTTCCTTACCTTTAAACATAAAGAACAACTCCAATTTGACCTTAATTTTCCACGAAATATCCCTTCAATTCTGCCACAAGAACAAGGAAGCGAAACTAGCAATTAATTCGGGTTTTTCGGCACTAGAATTACTTTAGAAGACTTGAAATCACCTAGGGTTGATATTAAAAACTTGAAGGTGTATTTACAGGACATAAAACACTTAAAACAACCTCCCACACGAGCTGGAACAACACAAAAATCAGCAACAACAAGAAGAACAAGAAACTTACTAGCACCACGGGATTCCCGACATTTGATTTATGTTGTTTGCCCTTTGTTTGGGTCTTGGATCATGAGAGAACCTTGAGAGAATGTTTTTAGGGTTATAAGGTCTGAATATACTGAAAAATAATGACTTAAAACGGGGTTGAGTTATCTTATATATGTCCAAATGTCTTAAACCGCCTTTGTGGGCCCCATAGAGAGCAGCTTGGCGCACTCTCGCGAAAACGCGAATATCTCTCTATTCCGAGATCGTATCGACGAACGGTTTAATGCGTTGGAAACTAGACTCATAGATCTGCAATTTGATAGGTAGATCACCCCATAATTCCAAGCACATTGGGAGAAAAATGCAGTAACATTTGACCTAAAGTTTAAGTAAAATTATAAACCTAAGTTGCGACAACTTTTATCGACTTTTGTTTCATAACTCGCTTGACTTCAAGACTTATGATGCGGATATTATATGATTCAAATACATTAAAACAAGACCTCTTGGGACAGTTAATCACCTCTAGTGTTACCCGAAAATACGGGTTACAACATCCTTGATTCGTTTAACTTCTAATATTTGTTAACCACTCTTATACACCCTTGTATCGTTTAAGACCAATAGGATTAACTTCTTATCATCTCAAAGATAATCTCTTCTTGGATTTACATCGACTAACTTATGACGTGATCTATGGTATGCGAATTTGGGTTGTAACACCCTCTCCCCCTTAGGAACATTCGTCCTCGAATGTAAGGGTTTATGGGGTGTCTAACTCATCGTGGATTCCGACGGAGATTTCCGGCTGAGTTTCCCCCATAAAATGGACACTAGCCAAACTTGCAAGCAGTTAAACCCAACCTATGGCCTTACAAGACTATACAAAGCTTTATGGATATGTACATTATCTGCATATCACCATTTTGTATTTAAAAAAAGAGTATTCACAAGCTATTGCTTATCTCATAGAGCCGTTTCACCTTATAATGCGTCCTTCTTTCCCCCGGCATCCTCGTTATCTTCACTCTGGAATAGGTAAGGGTATTTAGACTTCATCTCCTCTTCTGCTTCCCATGTCATTTCTTCTATATTCTTGTTCCTCCATAATACTTTCATGGAAGCTACATCCTTTGTTCTCAGCTTGCGGACTTGTCGATCTAATATAGCCACTGGCACTTCATCATATGATAGATCCTTTGTAACTTGTACATCTTTGATAGGGACGACCCGAGAAGGGTCTCCAATACATTTCCTCAACATAGATACATGGAATACCGGGTGGACAAATTCCAATTCAGATGGCAATTCTAACTCGTAAGCAACCTGTCCAATTCGTCGAAGAATTTTGTACGGCCCAATATATCGCGGACTCAACTTACCCTTCTTCCCAAAACGCATAACACCCTTCATCGGCGAGATCTTCAGGAAAACCCAATCACCAACCTCAAATTCCAGATCACGACGTCGGACGTCGGAATAAGACTTTTGCCTACTTTGTGCCATCCTCAGTCGCTCTTGTATCACTTTCACCTTCTCAATGGCTTGGTGAATCAAATCTGGCCCATATAATTCTGTCTCACCGACTTCAAACCATCCAACTGGTGATCTACATCTCCTCCCGTACAGTGCCTCATACGGGGCCATTTTAATACTGGAATGGTAGCTATTATTGTAGGCAAATTCTATAAGTGCCAAATGGTCATCCCAATTCCCCTTGAAATCTAGAACACATGCTCGTAGCATATCTTCAAGCGTCTGGATGGTACGTTCAGCCTGTCCGTCAGTCTGCGGATGGAATGCAGTGCTGAGATTTACTTGTGTGCCTAAACCCTTCTGAAAAGACCTCCAAAAGTTAGCCGTAAATTGAGCTCCTCGGTCTGATATAATAGATACCGGCACACCATGAAGCCTAACAATCTCCTTGATATACAACTTCGCATAATCTTCAGCCGTGTAAGTTGTCTTAACTGGTAGAAAATGGGCAGATTTTGTAAGTCGATCAACTATCACCCAAATGGAGTCAAACTTATGATAAGAGCGAGGTAATCCAATAATGAAGTCCATATTAATCACCTCCCATTTTCAGGTCGGAATCTCTATATTCTGAATCAATCCACTGGGTTTCTGATGCTCGATCTTTACTTGTTGACAATTAGGACACTGGGCTACAAATTCTGCAATAGACTTCTTCATGTTGTCCCACCAATACTGCTCCTTAACGTCATGATACATCTTTGTCGAGCCAGGATGGATAGAATATCGGGACTGATGAATCTCAATCATAATCTTCTCTCGCAACCCTGCCACACTAGGCACACATAATCGGCCCTGGTATCTCAGTGTCCCATCTCCTCCGATCTTGAAAGCTGTAATCTTACACTGCTGAATTCCCTCTCTCAATCTTACTAAGGTAGGATCTTCATATTGCCGTGCTTTTACCTCGGCTACCAAAGATGATTCTGCTGTATTCTGTACAGTAACACCTCCGTCATCAGAGTCCAACAATCTGATTCTCATATTGGCCAGCTGGTGAAGCTCTTTGGTCAACCCTTGTCTACCTGCCTCAATATGTATTAAGCTTCCCATTGACTTACGGCTGAGAGCGTCTGCCACAACATTGGCTTTACCAGGATGGTACAATATCTCGACGTCATAGTCTTTCAGTAATTCAAGCCACCTACGCTGCCTCAAATTCAACTCCTTCTGCTTGAAGATGTATTGTAAACTTTTGTGATCTGTGTAGATGTCAATATGGACGCCGTATAAGTAGTGCCGCCATATCTTCAAAGCATATATTACTGCAGCCAATTCCAAATCATGAGTCGGGTAATTCTTTTCATGCTTCTTCAATTGTCGTGATGCATAAGCAATCACCTTCCCACGTTGCATCAATACGCACCCCAAACCTATACCTGAGGCATCACAATATACCACATAACCTTCTGTTCCTTTTGGGAGAGTGAGCACTGGCGCAGATGTCAATCGATTCTTTAGCTCCTGAAAACTATGTTCACAAGAATCAGACCACTGGAACTTGGTAGCTTTCTGTGTTAACTTAGTCAATGGTGCTGATATAGAGGAAAACCCTTCTACAAACCGCCTATAATACCCTGCTAGCCCCAGGAAGCTGCGGACTTCTGATGGTGTTGTAGGTCTCGGCCAATTCTTCACTGCATCGATCTTCTGAGTGTCGACACTAATACCCTCATCAGATATCACATGGCCAAGGAATGCTACTGAGTTCAGCCAGAATTCACATTTAGAGAGCTTAGCATATAACTTATGATCCTGAAGGGTCTGTAATACTATCCGCAAGTGGCCCGCATGTTCCGCCTCCGAACGAGAATACACCAGAATGTCATCAATGAATACGATCACGAACACATCAAGATAGGGCCTGAATACACTATTCATGAGATCCATAAAAGCTGCTGGGGCATTTGTTAGCCCGAACGACATCACCAAGAACTCAAAATGCCCATATCTTGTCCGGAAGGCCGTCTTTGGAATATCCTTCTCCTTAACCCTCACTTGATGATACCCTGAACGCAAGTCAATCTTGGAGAAATACTTGGCACCCTGGAGTTGGTCAAACAGGTCATCAATTCTTGGAAGTGGATACTTGTTCTTTATTGTAAACTTGAATCAACTGTCGATAATCGATACACATCCTTAACGACCCATCTTTCTTCCGCACGAACAAGACTGGCGCACCCCAAGGTGAAGTGCTAGGCCTAATGAAACCCTTATCCAGCAAGTCCTTCAACTGTGCCTTCAACTCTCGCAACTCTGCTGGGGCCATCCTGTATGGAGGGATAGAGATCGGTTGAGTATCAGGCAATGCATCAATGCTAAACTCAATCTCCCTTTCAGGAGGAAGGCCTGGGAGTTCATCTGGGAAAACATCTGGAAATTCATTGACCACGGGGATTAATTGTAGAGTAGGCGGCTTCGCCTCCACATCCCTAACACGAACAAGATGATAAATGTAACCTTTTGAGATCATCTTCCTTGCCTTAAGATAGGAAATAAACCTACCTTTCGGCATAGCAATGTTCCCCTTCCATTCAATGGTGGGTTCACCCGGAAACTGAAACCTAACCATCTTCGTACGACAGTCAACAGTTGCATAGCATGAGGCCAACCAGTCCATTCCCATTATCACATCGAAATCAACCATTTCTAACTCAAATAAATTTGCCGAGGTTTGACGACTACAAATCATCACAGTGCAACCTTTATATACCCTTCTAGCAATCACAGAATCTCCTAACGGAGTGGATACCGCAAGTGGTTTACTTATCAATTCAGGTTCAATGCCAAACTTATTAGCCACAAAGGGTGTAACATATGATAAGGTAGATCCTGGATCAATTAGCGCATATACATCATAAGAAAACACAGACAATATACCTGTAACAACATCCGGAGATGACTCGAGATCTTGTCGACCTACTAGAGCATAGGTTCGATTTTGAGCACCACTCGAACTCGGCACTGAACCTCTACCTCTACCACGACCTGTCGACTGCTGAAAACCTTGTGCTGGAGGTCGAACTGATGAGGAAGAACCAGACACAGATCCAGTCGGTTGAGCCATACCACCACCTCCTCTGTTAGGACAATCCCGCATCATATGGCCACGCTGTCCGCAAGAATAGCACGCATCGGAACCTCGACGGCACAGTCCAAAGTGGGCCTTGCCGCACTGATCACAACGAGGTGTTGGGGGTCTCGTCTGACTAGTATCTCTATGAAATTGTGAGCCTGATGCCCTCAAACTCTGACCTGAACCAGAATAGGTAAATCGATCATACCGAGGCCTCTGAAACTGTGGAGGAGCACTAGCTACAGGTGGCGCCGAACTCCTCGAAGATTGGGGCCTGATACTGCCTCTGAACTCATCAGAATACCCTGCAAATCTCGCCCTCTTATGCTGGCCCCTATCCCGCTCCCTATCTGCCCTTTGCTGGCGCTTACGATCCTCTAGGGTTTGGGCATAAGCCTGAATACGGGAAATATCCATGCCCTCTACCAAGGAGGCTGTTGTGCACTCATTTATCAGATGTGGTCCCAACCCATTCACGAACAGATGCACCCTATCACTCATCTCTGACACCATATGGGGAGCATACCTTGCTAAAGAATCAAACTGTATACTATACTCTCGTACACTCATATTACCCTGTCGAAGGTTCAAGAACTTATCAGCTCTAGCTCGTCGTATCTCAACTGGCAAGTAGTGACGAAGAAAGGCCTCAGAAAATTCCTTCCACACGGCTGGAGGAGCGTTCGGACCCCTAGATCTCTCCCAACTATCATACCAGAAAACCGCTAAATCCCGTAACCGATAAGAAGCCAACTCTACTGCCTCCGTATCACTAGCATGCATAACCCGCAATGTACGATGAATCTGATCAATAAATATTTGTGGGTCCTCCTTGGGGTCTGATCCGGTAAACACTGGAGGGTCTAGATTAATAAAATCACAAACTCTCGCACTAACCGGTTTATCAGCAGCACCGGTATTCTGCCTCTGAGCCTGAGCAGCTACCAAGCTAGTCAACAATTTCACCGCACTGCGCATATCATGGTCTGTAGTGCCAGACGGTGGAACTGGATGTACTGGGTGCCTCATAATATCCTCTGGAGGAGACGGAGAGGTATGAGACGGCATCTCACTCTGAGCCTCACTTTGGCCTGCTCTGGCTGGAGGGACCTGAATGTTACCCTCGCCCACAGCTATATCAAGCCGTTTACTAATCGCTTGCTTCCTAGTCGAAGGCATCGCTGAAAGAAAACAATGTGAATATTAGATATGAACACTTACGACTCAACTCTACGCACGATCTAGATTTAGGAAGAAGGTAACAACCCTAGATGTCATGTAGCCTCCTGATTATAAATGTGGCACGCTACACATCCATAATCAAAACTCTACTAGACACGGCTCATAGACAACCCCTAGGACAGACTTGCTCTGATACCAAGTTTGTCACGACCCAACTGGAGGGTCATGACTAGCACCCGGGCCATACTTGCCGAGCACCAACGTACATTTTATCTAACCTTCCTTATTATCTGTAAGGGCCGACAAGATCAATATAAATAGTAGACATGGATCATGAACATCCAACAATGAAAGATAATGTCATGAACATACATAACATGGGATGACAAGACTGTCAAGAAACTATATATAAGGTACGAGCTATCATGATGCCATGAAAGACTATACAACAAAAATCAGCCGAAAAGGCATTCTAAACCATACATAAGTCGACACCTGTCTATGAGCCTCTAAAAGAACATAAGTGCTACAACATTGCCGGAACAGGGCCCCGACATACCCATAAGGTCTATAACAAAAATGCATACCAAGACCACGGCAAGTCCGGAGAAGGGATCTCGCCAATAACCGCTGAACTGGACAGCCTACTGTGGTGGGGGAGCTACGTCTACCTGTCTATCAGGACCTGCAGCACGACATGCAGCGTCCACAAATAAAAAGGACGTCAGTACGAATAAAGTACTGAGTATGTAAGGCAGAATAGCATAAGTAAGAACAATAATGTAAACAGTGATAGGGAATATACAACCTGTGACATCTGGGTACCTCTGAGGGCTACTGACATGAATTACATGATACATACATATATATATATACATAAACATTTAAAACATATGCCTTTGTGGGCATCATCATCATCATATCGTACCCGGCCATAATAGGCTCGGTAAAACGTACCCGGCCATCATAGGGCTCGGTAGAATCGTACCCGGCCACGTGGAGCTCGGTAAAACCCAACTGATCAGTGGTTGCACAATAGGTGCCATACCCGGCCGACTATAGCGCGGCTCGGTAGAGTAAAATAGATACATATATATGATGCATGCTGGACTCGTTGGAATCATAATTTGAACCTTTCGGAGTGACGTAAGGTCGGTATCCTTCGTACACGTTATTAGGATTAACTCTTCATCAAGAATCTTATAAGAATCAGGAACTACCAACAACATTGATAATATAAGAATAAGAGAAGTAACATCAATATCAATCGTTTCATAAGAAGGGCAGCAATGTAAGTACTGCTAGCTTCTAAGAGTAGAGTATCTTTGGGAGCTCGTTCATTACATTATGTACAATTGGAGTCGTGCAAAAGAATGAAGGGGATAGACTCACATACCTTGTATATACTGCCCAACCTCAAGCTATGCAAATATCACGACTCCTTAGTCTACAATAAGACAAATGACACTATCATTATCGTTTAAGCGTCGTAACTATTATGTATCGACCACAACCTATTTTACGATGAAACGGACAGCACCTCCCCTATTTATATGACTTCCCACAAGTCAATACAATAACCAAACAGCCCAAACAACATCATTAATAATCATATTGAGCCTCCAAAACAGTCCACCAACCAACAACATTACTACCAAGCTTTTCGATATATATTTCACAAGTTCTAGCATCAACGACTTAGCTGCAACTTGGATAATCTTAAATATATATATAGAGTAAGAGGTTCCTTACCTTTAAACATAAAGAACAACTCCAATTTGACCTTAATTTTCCACGAAATATCCCTTCAATTCTGCCACAAGAACAAGGAAGCGAAACTAGCAATTAATTCGGGTTTTTCGGCACTAGAATTACTTTAGAAGACTTGAAATCACCTAGGGTTGATATTAAAAACTTGAAGGTGTATTTACAGGACATAAAACACTTAAAACAACCTCTCACACGAGCTGGAACAACACAAAAATCAGCAACAACAAGAAGAACAAGAAACTTACTAGCACCACGGGATTCCCGACATTTGATTTGTGTTGTTTGCCCTTTGTTTGGGTCTTGGATCATGAGAGAACCTTGAGAGAATGTTTTTAGGGTTATAAGGTCTGAATATACTGAAAAATAATGACTTAAAACGGGGTTGAGTTATCTTATATATGTCCAAATGTCTTAAACCGCCTTTGTGGGCCCCATAGAGAGCAGCTTGGCGCACTCTCGCGAAAACGCGAATATCTCTCTATTCCAAGATCGTATCGACGAACGGTTTAATGCGTTGGAAACTAGACTCATAGATCTTCAATTTGATAGGTAGATCACCCCATAATTCCAAGCACATTGGGAGAAAACTGCAGTAACATTTGACCTAAAGTTTAAGTAAAATTATAAACCTAAGTTGCGACAACTTTTATCGACTTTTGTTTCATAACTCGCTTGACTTCAAGACTTATGATGCGGATATTATATGATTCAAATACATTAAAACAAGACCTCTTGGGACAGTTAATCACCTCTAGTGTTACCCGAAAATACGGGTTATAACATCCTTGATTCGTTTAACTTCTAATATTTGTTAACCACTCTTATACACCCTTGTATCGTTTAAGACCAATAGGATTAACTTCTTATCATCTCAAAGATAATCTCTTCTTGGATTTACATCGACTAACTTACGACGTGATCTATGGTATGCGAATTTGGGTTGTAACATTGCACGGGGTGATCCTTTAGCCTAAAACACTTAGGACCCCCATCCTTTTGATATGTTGTTATTAGATCTAAATAGTCATATTCCTATATTCGCACTAAGATCTGTATTAATCATATTGTAATAAAGTTTTTTGACTTCTGAATTCCCTTTGTTTACTTGATCACCTAGCTTAATCGTAATCCACATAATCTTAAGTTCGGCCGGGACCCACAATTGTGGACCTCGAGGAGTGACTAACACCTTCTCTTTGAGGTAACTTGAGCCCTTACCCGATCTTTGGTGGCGTTGACTAGTCAAACAGAGTTATCTACATAATAGGTGCCCTAACGCACCTTAAAAATCGTTAGTTGGAGACTCTTCTCTTTTAGCAATCTATCTCCAATTCTAAAAGGAGTTGTCACGTGTCGAAGCCCGTTTTCCGCGAGAAAAATGGGGCGCGACAGACTCTATGTTGGAAAAGCAACTAGGGAGTGGAGACCCTATGTCAAAAATAAAATCAACTAGGGAGTGGAGACCCTATGTTGGAAAAAGTAGACTAGGGAGTGGAGCCCCTATACTATCATGATTTTGAATTTTCTTTCTTTTCTTTCTTTTCATTTTCATATTTTTGTTTTTAAGAGAATGAGTAAAATGCGGGAAAGAGTTTGGAGAAGACTTTCCTTTTGGAGTTGTTGTTGCTGCAGAGTTGTTTCTAGCTCCCGCGCATTTTTTTTATTAGTTGCACCTGCTTCTTGCAAAGCTACTTTTGGATTGCACATGTTTCCTGTGGTTCAAACAAAGAACAATTTGTCAGCTTGAAACAATGGATGGTTTTGCGGCCTTGAGTGTTTCAGCCACTTCATCTTGGTCCGTCTTCTTTGATGGTACTTTCAGCTGCAATTGGTTGTTCCCTGAACACCGATTTAATTTCTGGCCCCAGAGAACCCTTGGCTTTTCCAAATCTTTACCATGACGGTTGGTCGCATGGGACATACCCTTTTTGAGCTTCATTTTGCCTTTGTAGGCTTTTCACTTCTTTCCTCTAAATTTAACTTCAGAGCGTTGGGGAACCTTTGGCTTGTCAAATTTTGCCAAGACAGTTAGCCACGTGGGACTTAACATTTTGAACTTTATTTTGCCATTGTGGGCATTTGACTTTGCTTTTCTTATTTCAAGAGTCTTTGACTTCGAGGCATCGACCATCCTGGCCAGTCGGAGTCGACTTGATGCCCCTGCCGAGGCTGGGTGCCCTTTTGCATATTGGCTTGTATCAAATGAGAACCCTGTAAATAAAGTATTTCCATCCCTTCTTTGCCTTAGTTTTGGAACAGAGTTAGACCGAAAGGGATTCAAAGAAAAAACGAATAATGGAATGGACATTGAATTTAGACAAAAGATATCCCTTTCGGGGAAAGGACAGAAGGACTTATCTGGAGTACATGCGGAGTTCAATGAATATGACATGCCTTTTGGAATGGATGCCTGATCTGTGTAAACCGTCCGACTCTCAGAAATTCATCACAACTTTTGCCTCGAAACCGAGAAACCTTGCCCAAGACTGTGTCAATGTCACTGACTGAGGAACCTCTTTTCGATCAACGACGCTCTTTGCGGGTTTTCACCAGCTGACCTCTATCATTTCTTTTCTCACCATCGCCTTATATTGATCTTTGCGAGTTTTCACTAACAAGACTCTCTCATTTTTAATTTCTCTACTTATCATCGCCTTATGGTGCCCGTGAGGGTTTTCACCAATAAGACTCTCTCATTTTATTTTCTATAATTTGGTTGCATCAAATCCAAGTGACAGTATCCCCCAATTCTTGGATATTCTCATTGATTGATCGGAAGGACTTGAAAAGGATTTGGATTGAATTACAACTTTGGAACCTTTCAGGCGAAACCATTGCCAAACCATTATATCATCTGCCCCAGTTTCACTTTTGGGGAATTTGGATTTTTGTTTTGGTGTGACTGAACCCCGGAGAGAGGCTGCCTACGTATCCTTTCGGAATCAAGTCGAACGTAGTTCAAGGAACTTTATTTTGATTTTATTTTGTTTTCTTTTTCCTTTTTATTTTTTTTCGTTAATTTTTTTTAAAAAAAATATGACTTTCAGGTTCCAAAGAGGGTAATCAAAGAAAAAGGGAACCGGCTCAAAGGGTTTGCAAGGGTTGGTAGTGTTTGGGTAGCGAGAATGAAAGCCTTTGTCATTCCAATCATAGAATATTAAAGTTGCAAAAAAGGTCAAACATAATACCTCTTGACCGTATCTGCATTGACAACTGTTTCAGGATCATTTCCTTCAATGTCTCCCAAGTACAAAGCTCCTCTTGGCAACATTCTTTTTATAATGTACGGACCTTTCCAATTCAGAGCAAATTTTTCTTTGGCTTCTTCATGGTGCGGGAGAATACGTCTCAGAACGAGTTGTCCTATTTCACATTTCTTGGGCCGCACTTTCTTGTTGTAGACACGGGCCATTCTTTGTTGGTATAGCTGCTCGTGGAAAACTGAGGCAAATCAATGTCAATTATTCCAATCGATTCTTGACCCAATCTTTATCCTCAATCTCGGCTTCAACAATGATTCGAAGAGAGGGAATCTCAACTTCGTTCAAATTTTCTATTTATTTTCTTACAAGCCTTGTCTTCAAAATATTATGTTTCTTGATTCATTATTTTGGGGTGTGATAACGTTTTAGGATCTGGGCATGAAGTCCGCAAGCATGTCATATCATTAAAATCTGCATTAACAAAACTGAAAAGAGAATAATAAAAAGTAACAAGATTAAGAAAAGAAACATTCCTGGACAATGAAATATTGATTTCATTTAATTTTGATTTTTTTATTTTTTATTTTTATTTTTTAAAGATAGAAGGGTTTACATTAGAAAGTAAGACAATAAAAGTAAAGCATCTGGATTACACCCTGAAATAATCTGGACGCAGAAAAGATCGCAAGACTGGCTACCGAGACTTTGACAGGGAACTTTCAGGTTTGGCGCCCGTTTTTAGGTTTCTCTTCTGTCACGGCAATGGCTAATGTGGCTTTCAATGCTGGATCATCAATTCTTCAACTGCCCTTTTGTGGGTCCAACAATTCTCTGTATCATGTCCCACTGCTCCAGAGTGGTATTCACATCTAGCATCAACTTGGTGCGAGGGGGTGAAAACTTGAATATGATTCACCAGTAGGGGTGAATTGATTCCCTCTGAGGGGATCTAGCATCAGCTGCAGCAGCCTTAGCTCGATTAGCTTTTGAAACAAACTTGAATATGATTCACCAGTAGGGGTGAATTGATTCCTTCTGAGCGGATCTCTTGGGCGAGGATTGTATTGGGGAACATTTGGTTGGGGATTATACGGAGCTTGGTAAGGATGGGCATTTCTTGGAGGTGGAGCTCAGTTTTGTGTATAATGTGATGGCAGCGTGTACTGTCGCGCATTCATCACCGCATAGGGAGGCGGTGGCACAACATAAGCAGCATCTTGATGGGGATAATAGTGTTGTGGGACCTTAGGAAGCATATATGATTGGTTGAATGACTTGCGGATCCCCTCGAGCTAGAAGCCATCATGGCTCCCTCTTCTCTCCCGCTTCTGTTCATCAGACCCCCTGAACTATTTTGAACGGCCTGTGATGTCGCCTTAAAGGCAGCATGACTCAAGATTCGGCCAGTTTTTAAACCATTTTCGACCATCTCCCCAATTTTGATAGCCTCAGCGAATGGATTACCCATAGCGGACATCATGTTCTGGATGTAGTCCGCCTCTTGGGCATGTAGGAAGACCATAATCATTTTTGCTTCGTCCATTGGAGGCTTTACCCTGGAAGCTTGCTCACGCCATTTGACAGAATATTCACGAAAACTTTCCGCGGTTTTCTTTTCAAACTGGACACAAAGTTCTCTTTTTGGATTTTTCACTCTTGTTTTTTTTTTTCGCTCTTTGTTTTCTTTGTTATTATTTTTGTCACTTTTGTTTTTCACTTAGTTTATTTAATTGCAATGATCAAATCCGATGGGGATTGCCTGCGTATCATGACGCAGCATGAATCAGATCATGCGTAGTCCAGAAATACCAAAAACAAAATCTAATTTATTCATCAATCTTTTTTTTTTTTTGAAAATCATAGCACAAAATCTCCTCACAAAGAAAATATTTTGGATTTAGAATTTTTTTCTCTTTTTTTATTCGAAATTTTCGAAAGAAAGACTTCTAAACAAGAAAGAAAATATTTTTGGATTTTTATTTTTTTATTATTTTATTTTTTTATAATTTTCGAAAGAAAGAAAATATTTATTTTTTTGAATTTTGATTTATTTATTTATTTTTATTTTTTGGGAGAAAGACTTCTAAAAAGAAGAAACATATTTTTGGATTTTGATTTTATTTTATTTTTCAAATGAGAGACTTCTAAAAAGAAAGAAAATATTTTTTGTCTTTAAAATCTTTTTCTTTTATTTGGGATTTTCGAAGGAAAGACTTCTAAAGAAGGAATTAAAGGAAAATATATTTGGATTTTTGAAATTTTGGGGCCGGAACCGATGAGGTTTGCCTATGTATCTCACATCTGTTGAGAATCAGACCCGCGTAGTTCGGTAAGTTTTGACGCAACAGGAAAATATAATTTATTTTGAAATGACTTTTTCTTTCTCTTTTTTTTTTTGCCAAATTTCGGCAGAGTTTCCGGATATTTTGAATACCGGAATTTTCATAACTGAGTGTTCTCTCTCCTATCTCACTCTTGGTTTTTCTTGATTTTATTTCCCTATTCTAAAAGCAAGTCAACATGCAAACCGAAATAAATAAATGCGCAAGTAGTGCGTAAAATGCATCAGGATTGTCTTTTAATTTGGGTACACTTGTCCTAGACGGACCCAACCCCTGTGTTGAGTCCCCAAAGCCAAATGCACGTGATGCAAACAAATGCACCTACTAGGGATCCGACATGAGGTTATGTCATACTAGGTTTGAACCCTTGGTGTATTGTTCTAGACCTGGCTTACCCGAGCGGATAACTCGAGCCGGGAGGGAGAGGCAACGTACCGGTAACCAAAAGGCTATCCGGATTTGTAACTGATCCGACCCTCATTCTAAATTAGGGTATGACACTAACAGAAAAGAAGTCACGCCAGCGTGCACTTCCCAGAAGATTTAGAAGACTTAGAGAGAAGAAGGGTTTCGTAACAGTTTTATATACAGTTCAAACAATATCAAAGCGGTAAAAAACGGTATTTACCATATTCGGATCAAACATGTAATATCAGACAATAAATAAAAGCCAAGTATAACAGTTATTCTATGCTTGAATTCTGAACCCTGAGCCACAGATTCTGGGTTCGTTCCCCAGCAGAATCGCCAGAGCTGTCACACCTCATTTTTCCCGTGGGGGATATAGGAGTTTTTCCAATTAAAGTGATATTAATCGAAATGGGATTATTTATTTAATTCAGAGTCGCCACTTGGAATAATTTATGGTATCCCAAGTCACCGGTTTATTTTAAAATCCCAAAATGAGGAAATTTGACTCTGTTTTAAAGTCCGCAAAACTAAAAAACCGGGTAAGGAATTTTGTTAACCCGGGAGATGGTATGAGGAACTCCCGAGTTCCGTAGTTTAAGCATGGTCGCTCAACTATTAATAATTGTCCTAATTATCTGATTTATTACATGTTTAAACCTATTGTGCATTTTTACTTTCTAACTGCCGTTAATAGAATTTTAATTGCTTTTAGCATTTATGAGGTTTGTTTGAACAAGTCGCGATGTTACGCACTCGTTTATTTTTTGTACATATTGCGAATCGCGTCACGTAAAACGCACCCGCGATCTGCAATATGTGGATTTTAATTATTATTTTAAATGATGGTCGAGTCACGTGAAACGCACACTCGACTTGGAGATTACGTATCATGACTATGCCACTGGAACCGTACCCATAGTCACGATGATTTATTATTAATCTCGCCTAAAGCAACTAGCGCATTTGAATTGTTTTCCTAATTTTTGAGATTATTGTGAGGCCAAGAATTATGAACATTGATTTGTGAGAGAAGGGATAAGAGTCTATTCCATTGATATGGATTTATTAGGGGAAAAAAAAAAGAAATATTGGACTAGCTAACATGACATAATACCTAAACTCAAATCCATGAAGCTGGATAAATCACCCCACTGCCCTGGTATACGTATGTTCATCTAACTTAATGTCCAATAGGAAAACCAACTAGATGAAGAACAAACTTAAATAAATGAGAATCGAATATCAACTAATTCTCTAAACAAAGAAAATGGCCAAGATATTCAAAATTTCACATCAATACATTCAACAAGGAAGTAGCAACTCAAAAAACAATTCCATACAAATTCAGCTCAAATACATGTGCCCCTTTTTACTGTTTCGATGAGATTAATCCAATTCCAAGATTCAAATGCCAATCGAATTAACAAACCAGAACTGTCCATTTAATTTATGACCAAAATCACTTTGTGGAATTACATGTTCTAAACCTCCTTTCAATTAAGTCCAAATCCTTCTTAGTACATATAGATCCCACGGCCTCCCAATCTGAACAAGTTTCAACAAAATTGCTTTTGCATCCCATGAAACAAATATTTTCCACATAAGTTTAATTAATTAAATCTACTGATTCAAGGCATGAAGCTTATAAAAAGACAAGAAAACAACCAAAAATCACATTTAAGAAATCAAAATATACATTGTATTGATTGAATCCAAGCTTTAGAATTTCTGCTACTCACCACCAAGCTAAGACAACGACCACAACCGAAAACCTCCAACGGCACAACCTCGTCAAAAGCACAAAATTGACTGAAAAATGGAGAAGTCGTCGGCGACCTCCGAACTCGGGTGGGCTGGGTTTGACCACATCCAATGATCTATGGTATTTTGCGGTAGTCTTTTGGACTGTGTTTTGCTGGAGTTTCAGGGCTGGTTTTCGGGCTGAAATTTTCGAAAGAAAGACGAAGAAAGAATGAACCGAATAGAAACTCCCTTAGCGTAGAAGAAGCAAAAACATTTCTCTCAATTCCCTCCTCCCTCTTTTTTTCTCCTTCTCCCTTTCTCCTCACATTTCTTTTCTATTTATAGAAAAAGTTTCAGAATTATTTTCAGACTTGTTTTTTATTATTTTTTAATTAAAAAGAATTCTCACTTTCCATTTTTCTTATTTTTTTAAAAATAATTCCCCAATTTCCTTTACTTTTATTTTTTAATTTTTCACTTTTTTATTTTTATTATATTAAATTCCCACTTTTTTTACTTTTCTTTTTTTAATTTCCACGTAGTTTTACTTTATTTTTAAAAAAATTCAGCTACCTTTACTTTTATTTTTTAATTCTAACTTTCTTTCAATTTTCATTTTTAAAATTTCCACATTCTTTTACTTCTTTTTTTTTATTTTTAATTTTCAACTTTCTTTTACTTTTTTTATTAAATAATTTCCACCTACTTTTACTTTTACTTTTTTTAATTCTATATTTCTACTTTTCCTATTTTTTTATTCCCATCTGATTTTTTTTAAATATATTTTATTTTGTTTTCGGTTTTTTAATTTATTTTTTTTAAAATAAAGTAAAAAAAAATACTAATAATAATAATTGACCTTTTAAATTATTATTAATTTTTACCCTATATAAAATCTAACAAAGCTAAAAAATATATATTAAATTTCTGGAAATATTTACATAGTAGAAGGTGATAAAAATTCAAATATAGTCAAAAATTAGGTGCTTAGAATACCCCATCCTTTGTTCATTTTTACTTTACATCAAACCTTCTACCCTCGTACCTTATGGATTTCAATACTCTTTAGCACTTTTACCCTGGTTATTTGAGGTCCTTTGCAAGAATTTTTACCCATCTTCTTCTCAAGCCAACAGGTCTAATCCTTTAACTTCCTTTCTTTTTTCACCTTTCTCAAATTTTCCTCCATCTCTATTTTTTAAAGGAATGGCAAATACTTCCAAAATCGTTCCCCAGAAAGAAGCTCCTTCCACTTCGCGGCCGGCTATTGAGGCCGAGGAGACCGCTCTGCGCGCGGACGTCGATGAACCCGTACTCGACGCCCCTTTGAAAATGTTCATCCCCGGGGGATGCTCGGTCAACATCGAATTTCAAGGTTGAAAATCCTTCCTCCGTACAGGGTCGGTGTGAGGAGGTCTTGAGATACATCTGCTCGATTACCGAAGAGGTCCTCCCTACGGTCTGAAAATACTGCAACTGGGCCGATAAAGACATAGTGGTCCCCGACCCCGAAGATGGAATTACCACCTATGTCGAGGGATATCTAAGTGTTTACACTTATCCCTTTATATTGGGCCTGGCAGACCTAGTCATTTTGGATTTTTGCAAGAGGTACAACGTGTTCCTAGGCCAGATTCATCCAGCACTCTGGAGGATCGTGATTCTCCTCCGATTTTTGTGAACAAAATCGATGGGTGCTCGTTCACCATTGATCATCTACTCCACTTATACAGTCCCTGAATCTTCCGTGGAGGACTGATAAAGCTCATGCGTCGGGCCAGTAAAGCCCCGTTCTCAAGTATTGATGAGAACCAGGATTGAGGCTGGCAAGGCCGTTTTGTCCGAGTGAGGACTTCAGACTTGATCCCGCTGAATGCAGGCCATTCCCCGAGAAGTGAAATATGTCACGTAAGTAGAACTTACTTTAGAATGTTGATTTTATACTTACTTCTCTTTTCCTTATCGGTTCTTTGTGGTGGTGCAGCCGTCGCTCGGGTCCCAATTGTTGTTCCTCGACTCAAGGAGTGGGTTGAGGGTATCATTTCACAGATGCCCTACTCTGAGCGCTCGTGGAGCAAACTCTCAAAGGGCCGTTGGGAGGCCCGTTCCCATGGTGAGATTTCTTTCCCGAGTAGGTTGTGTTAGGCATCTTCTTTTAACATTAAGCCCTTACTCCATTTACTTTGTTTTGCAGGCTTATCTGAGGATGTCGAGCTCAGGCCTCCAGTCGGTGGCGAGGACTTACCTGGTGAGTCCCCTGCACTGAGACAGGGCGAAGAGAGGAAAAAGAAAAATGCTTAGAGTTCCCCGAGCTCGGAGAAAAAGAAAACAAGGAGAAGGCTGGTGCGCAAGTCAAAGGAAAACACCATCTCCCTTGCACCAGCTTCGGATTTGCTCTATCGGATGAGGGATGAGTCCGAGGGAGAAAAACCTTTGGTTCTGGTGGCCCGCGAGCTATCGCAGCTTGAAGAGCAGGGGGCCTCTGAACCAGAGATCCATGAGGCCGATCTGCCTCAAGCCAGGGAGGTCGATGAGGAGATCAGAGCCAAGGCTTCCCGGGATGCGGGCAGTGCCCCGAAGGAAGCACTCGGCATGATAGACATCACCGAATCACCCTCGTTTATTGAGTCCATGTATAACGAGGCCCAAACGGTGAAAGAGCATCCCAACGAGGGGGCCTATGGAGAGGACGACCCCTTCCGCGGCTTTTTTGATGTTGTGGAGTCCACCGCCACGGAGGACGTCACCGCATTGGGTGACTTAGAGGTACTGAAGAAGAGTCCAAATTCGGGAGTGAGTGGGTATTCTTGAGCTCGAAACTAATCAACCGACTTCCATCTCCGAGTGTGGATCCTGGTCGGAAGCGGTTCATTATCATCACTGTTCTGAAGGACGCCTTGTTTATTTCCGCTCCCATAGGGATGGACAGTTACCTCCGGTGCCTGGTGACCGAAGAAGACCAGGACAAAATGAATGAGATAGACGTGACCTGCCTATTCAATGAAGAGAAACAGGCTCTGAACCGGGTAACTCTATATCATTCCTGACAATTTCAATTTTCCCTTGATACTTAAACTAATTTGTTGATAATTCTAATATCATCTTCGAATTTGTAGGCCTCGGTGCTTCACCACGAAACTTTCCTCTCGTATCAGGATGAGCAAAACTAACTCGAAGCCGAAGTCAAAGAGCTTGCTGAGAAGAGAGCCACGTACAAACTTCTCAGCGAGTAACGTGAAGGAGAGGCTAAGAGCCTTCGAGCTGAGTTAGAGGCGGCTCGGAAAGAACACGCCAACCTGGTTGAACAGGTAAAAATCATTAAATTTAGTGACGATGAGCTAGACACGGTGACTAATGGTCAGAACCCGCAGTTCCAACATAAGATTGATCGGATCGACCAACTCCGAGCCAAGATATATCTAATCAAGGTCGAGGCCGAAGAGTGGAGAGGCAAGATGGATCGCCTGGCCTTAGAAAAGGAGACTTCCCGGGCGCAATTGACCTCGGCGGAGGCCCAACTTTGAGCGAAGAGGGAGAAGGCTGAGGTATGGTCCTCGAAAATTGAGGAGCTTCGGTCTCAGCTAAGCTAGGTTGTTGCCTATCGAGAGACCCTTGCCAAGGAGCTTAGAGCAACCAAGTCGGTGGTTGAAGTAACCAAAGCCGATGCCGATAAGATGGTGGCCCAATATAAAGCTGATGCCAAGGCAGCCCAGGACCGCCTGAAAGACATTGTCGAATACGTGAAGTGGCAGTCACGAAGGGAGGCCCTCAAGGAAGTTCATACTCGGGCTTTTGATTTGTCAGCCGAGGTCGAAAATGCTTAGGGGCTCGAGGTCGAGGCCAAGAATTTGGCATATCCCGATGACGAAGAAGACTCCAAGGGTTCGGGCGGATCCGGGGGCTGAGAAGAATCCGATGGTTCCGGTGATGAGGCGGGCTCCGGCGAAGACCAAGCCGTTTAAGTGCCTTGTAAAGTTTTCTTTGTTTTTACACCTTTGTAATTTTTGTTGAGGTCATTTGACCTTTGTAAAATATTCTTATATATATATAAGGCTCTTTTTCCCTTCGATAGTTTTTAAGCTTATTTCCTTTCACTCTTTTTTTTTATTGTAAAGATATCGAATGCCTTTACACGTGATAATTAGGTCTTGTTTGAAGGTTCGAACATGCCTTGCTCTCGATATTATTTTGCTTAAGACTCGTGGGGGGGGGGCTCGGTATAACTGGAAGCTTTCCCCAAAGTACTTAGAAGATTTTAGATTACAATTTGCGAAGAGTAGCCTTTTGAACCGATTTAGAAATTTTGAATACCTTATTTTTTGTTACGGGTCTCGGACGTGTCCGAGCCATTCTAAGACGATCGTAGCCTTTCTAGTTCGGGTGTTGCCCAGTGGGCTTGTTACCCCGAGAGACATCTAGGCTTAACTGAGACAACCATCCTCGAATGGGGGTGGCCCTAGCATTTAAAGTTGGGGCACTGCCTAATAAGCTTTGTGCCCTCAGGCTTCGTTATCCTGGGCCATCCAAACCTGCCTTGGGCGACAATCCTCGAGTAAGGTGGACCTTGGGCTCAATGCCTTTAGGGGATCAAATGTAAGAAAGAAAAGTTTTCAAGGGACAAAATATTTATCCGCAAGGTAGAAACTTCCTTTCATTATTGTGCGTAATAAACAAAGTTACACATGTGTTCAAGCTTTGTGTCAGGGCTCGGGCGTTCTATGTGGGCACGGTTTATTTGACTCTTTGGCCCTTACAGTAAATTCTATCGATCGAGCCTAGACTATTCGAGCACAAAGTTTCTTTCCTCGCTAAAATCATTACCCGAGGGTGATGCCCCCCTAGTGTTTGAGGTCGATCATAAAGAGGCCTCAGATACTGTTGATGTGATCCTCGACATCGGTTCACAACCAGTCTTCAATTCTAAGTTAGCACGATCCACTAGTTCCTCGTTAAAAACCTTACCGAAAAACCCATTTGGGACAAAATCGGTTCAAGGGAAAAAGAGTGCAACACGTGCTTTCAGGCCTAAACAATTGTATCATTATTTAACGGTCACCTGCAAGTGTTAGTCCAAAATGTAAGTAAATAAAAAAAGTAAACGGGGTCGTACCTTAGCAGTAATATCATTTCAAGTGAGTTATGTTCCAATTGTTCGGTAGTCGCTCGTCGTCCATTACTCCGAGTGTTTAAAGTGGCTTTCCTTAACACTAAGTACCTGACATTGAAGTGTCGAAGGTTGGCTCTTCGATTGTAATACCTCTCGATCCATTGTTCTTGGGCGGCCAAACGGACGAGGGAGGCTTCACGCCTTTCATCTAACAGTTTCGGGCTCGTATTCATGGTCTCATTATTTGATTCTTCAGTCGCATATCAGAACCTAACACTCAGTTCTCCGACTTTGACCAGTATCAGAGTTTCGGTTCCCTAAACCAACGAGAATAGGGTGGCCCTGGTACTGGACTTCGAGGTTGTACGGTATGCCCATAGGACTTTGAGCAAGATTTCTTTCCATTTTCCTTTGGCGTCGGTCAATCTCTTTCTAAGGTTTTGGAGTATGGTTTTATTCGTGGACTCAGCTTTCCCGTTCCTACTAGGGTGATAGGGTATTGACAGTATTCTTTTGATCTTATGATCTTCAAGAAACATGCTTACTTTGCTGCCGATGAACTGCTTCCCATTGTCACACACAATCTCGGCCGGCATTCCGAACCAACATATTATGTGGTCCTAGATGAAATCAATGACTTCCTTCTCCCTGACTTTCTCAAACGCTTGGGCTTCCACCCATTTAGAAAAATAGTCAGTCATAAACAATATAAATTGAGCCTTACCAGGTGCCGATGAAAGGGGGCCGACGATGTCCATCCCCCCATTTCATGAACGGCCAGGGTGGCAAGACCCAATGTAGCAGCTCCTCGGGCTGATGAATAATAGGATCATGCCTTTGACATCCATCGTATTTTGGTACGTACTCATTCGCATCCTTTTCCATGTCGAACCAATAGTAGCCGACTCTGATTATTTTTGAACTAATGATTCAGCGCCCGAATGATTTCCGTAGGTGCCTTCATGGATTTCCCTTAGAACATACTCGGTGTCTCCTGGTCCTTGACATATTGCGAGTGGGCCATCGAATGTTCTCCGGAACAGTGTACCATCTTCGGACAGGCTGAACCGGGATGCCTTCGTACGCAGAGTCCTCGATTCCTTAGGGTCCGAGGGTAGTTTTCTGGTCTTCAGATATTCTATATATTTGTTTCTCCAGTCCTAAGTTAGGCTTGTGGAGTTTTTCTCGACATGACCTTCTTCCACTATCGATCTCATGAGTTGTACGACCTCCCCTGAGTTGAACTCATCATCGTCAACCGACGATCCCAAGTTAGTAAGGGCATCGACCTCGCTGTTTTGATCCTGAGGAACATGTTGTAGAGTCCACTCCTTGAACCGGTGTAACATTACCCGTAGTTTATCCAGGTATCTTTGCATTCGTTCCTCTCTGACTTCGAATGGCCCATTAACTTAGCTTCGATCACCTCTGCCCCAAGCTCTTGGCCAGTTCGAGACCTGCAATCATGGCCTCATACTCAGCCTCATTGTTAGTTAATTTTACCATCCTAATAGATTGTCTAACTACATCTCCTGTTGGTGGCTTCAATACAATGCCGAGTCAGGACCCTTTGCGTTCGAGACGCCGTTTGTAACTACCCGACTTGTTGATTTGAGTTATTACTCTCCTTTATTCTATTTGAAGTCTTGAATAGCTTCATATGATGTATTATGACTTGTGTGCAAAATTTGAGGTCAATCGGACTTGATTTGCTATGTTTCGACATCGAACCTAGGATATTTCGACATCGATTCTTCAAGAATACGTGGTATCACATTAAGCAAATGATCTCAAAATTCAGTTTTTATTGAAGCATTATATTGAAATTTTGGAGCCATAGTAAAAAGAATCGTTGAATTCGGACATCGTATGAGAAAGTTATGCCAATTTCCGTGTCAGGAACAGTTTTCCGTCGCCGTCAGTGCCCAGGGTAGCGTGGGGCGGTAGCCCTGGCGCTGGGATGTTTAAAGATACTGTAAATAGCGCCACAGGTAGTGCCCCACGCTACCTGTGGCGTTCAAAACAGCTGAGGCCCTATATACGGGGGTTTTCTACCATTTTTGACAAAAATAAAGTTAGGGATCTCGGTTTGGGAGATTTTGGGCGTTTTTCATGGGTAAACATTGGGGTAAGTGTTCCTTATACTATATTGATTATGTTTCATAATTTCATACTCATTTACATCATGAATCTGTGAATATATGAAAGAAAATAATCAGATTTTTGTAAACTCTTCCAAAAATATAAAATGAAGATTTGAAGGTCAATCCGATATCGGAATTTGATAAAAATGGTATGGGTGAACTCGTAATTGAATGAGTTATTGGATTTTGTGAATTTCGTCGGATATCGAGATGTGGGTCCCACATGCGATTTTTGAGTTAAATTTTGGATTTTGTTGGAAAATTAGTATTTTCATATGGAATTAATTCCTACGATTCGTGTTGAGTATATTGAATTGTTTATGACTAGATTTGAAGCTTTCGGACACGAGTTTGCGAGGCAAAGGTTTATTGGAATCTTGAAATTGGTTGTGAAACGAGGTAAGTATCTTGCCTAACCTCGAGTGGGAGAATTATCCTTTAGGCATTGAGTCTTGTGTGAAAATTGTGTAATTGAAAACCATGTACGCGAGGTGGCGAGTATGTACTTGGTTTATATGTGCAAATTATATCGGTTGAAATTCGTAGACGCCCTTAAGTATTAAGTTGGAAATTTATTGTAACTTATTAAATCTCTTACTTGTCATGCCTCATTCCTTGTTTGCCGAGGTTGTTTTTATATGATAATTTGGTGTGATTGCCACTTGACTTTTATGTGAACTCTGTGTTTGTTTGAGTTGCTATATTTATGAAAAATACGTTCATTATTGATTTAATTACAAATAATTTAAATGGAAAATTTAGTTAATAAGATGAATAAATCTATTTATTCCCTGAAGTTGTGATTTAAAAGAGGTGTTGTTCCTGGATGAATTACTTGTCAGTTCACATTGTTGAAGATTTGGTATTGAATTATAAAGGCCATGAAATCATATTGAGGCAAAGTGCCAAATTGTGAAATATTATTCGGTTGAGTTGTTCACTCCCGAACATTTTGTTAAGATGTTGTGCACATTGTAAGAATTGAGCACTTGATGTGCAATTTGTGATATGATATAAGATTTGAGCACTTGATGTGCAATTTATGATATGTTGTAAGATTTGAGCACTTGATGTGCAATTTGTGATATGTTGTAAGATTTGAAAACTTGATGTGCAATTTGTGATATGTTATAATATTTGAGCACATGATGTGCAATTTGTTATATATTGTGATATGTGAGCACTTGAGGTGCAAGTTGTATTATGTTGTGATATTTGGACACTTGAGGTGCGATTTGTGAAATATTGTGATATTGATACGCATGCGGTGAGATAAGGGTGGTTTGAAACGCTTGGCTATTAGGGGAACTACTAAAAGTCATGCGGTGATATAATGTCAGGGTGTTGAAACGCAGGCGGTGAGATAAGGGTGGCATGAAACTCGGGATGCTATTTCGGAAAAAATAATTATTAAAGAATAATATGTGAAGGCTCCTGCGGTGATATAACGAAAGATTGTGAATTTATTTATCATTTGGGACTATGAGGCGGTACCTCGGGAGTGCCCTTTTGTTGATATTTCTCTATGGCTGCACTTGCCTTTGGTTATTTTGTTTTTCTGAAATTTGTAAATTCTTGCGTTT
Organism: Nicotiana tabacum; assembly: GCF_000715075.1. Classification (NCBI taxonomy): domain Eukaryota; kingdom Viridiplantae; phylum Streptophyta; class Magnoliopsida; order Solanales; family Solanaceae; genus Nicotiana; species Nicotiana tabacum. The sequence continues at coordinate 79,615,707 of NC_134083.1, forward strand.
TCCGTGATGTATTATTTCACTTAATATTAAGTGTTTTGTATTTCTTGATGTATTGTGTTGACCTTGACTTTTTCGTACGAGACTTTGATGATTTGTATTTTTGGGTTGTTCTTGTTTTTGATGATTGAGTTATTTTAAATAAAAGAAAAATTCTAGTATGTTTTAATTTAATAAATTTTATACCCAAATCAGTAGTTTATCTATTGTTTTATTTTAATTGAGATGTTATTTTCTCCACCCAGATAATTTCTAAAATAAATTCATTCCTTTGTTGATTTCTTAGTTGATTTAAAGATTTTAACCTTACTTTATTGAAAATAAATTGATCATGTGGATCTTATATACATTGATATTTTGGTACGTGAGTTGTCCATGCAGTTATGAAAATATTATTGGCATGAGGTGTCGGGGAAAATATGATAATTTTATTACTGACACGTGACTTGTCCGTGTGATGGTGATAGAAATATGGGCACGATTATGAAATGAGGTGTCACATGTTGACTTTTACTTGAAAATATATTTATTGGAAAGTATTATATCATGAAGATTATTATTTAAAAAATATATAGGCGAAAGAATTTATATTTGAAGGACTTGATTAATTGGTTGTACTTGTGTTCCTTATTCGTCCGAGCAATAATTATGATGTTCTTGTTGCATTGTTGTTATATCACTGGTTGATTTTGTTGTTATCATTGCTAGTTATTTTCCAGTATTATTTTGTATACTATATTGCATAGGTTATTAGACTAGTGAGTGTCTTGATTGTACCTCGTCTCTACTCCACTGAGGTTAGTCTTGATACTTACTGGGTACCGACCGTGGTGTACTCATACTACACTTCTGCACATTTTTGTGCAGAGCCAGGTATTGGAGGTATCGGACCTGGACAGAGTTAGAGTGTGATCGCAAGGATTCAAGGTAGAGTTGCTTGGTCGTCGCAGTCCCTTGGAGTCTGTTCATTTCATTGTACTGTTAATTTTTAATAAAACAGTATTGTATATTTGGTCCTCGTGATCATTCTATGTATTCAATTAGAGTTCGTGACTCAGTATTACCAGTCTTGGGAAGGTGTTATAATTATTTTCATTGTTGGTTTCGTTTATAAACAAAATGGCTTGAATTGTAATTAAAATTGACTTACTTAGTCTTAGAGACTAAGTGCCATCACGACGCCTGTGGTTGGATTTTGGGTCATGACACCGTCCGTAAAGTGGGTCCAGATTCTCAAAGAAGTCCCCGAGTTCAACAACAACTCTCTTTCGACTTCGGGTATTAGGGCCGGCATAAAGTCGGCCACAAAATCTGCCAAAATTTGAGATTTAATGGTGGTCTGAGGCCGATATTCTATATCGTACCCACTGATCTCTACGGCCCATTTGGCCAACCGTCTCGAGAGCTCGGGTTTATGCATTACATTCCTCAATGGGTAAGTAGTTACGACATATATGGAGTGACATTGAAAGTATGGTTTTAGCTTCCTAGAGGCTCTTAGCAAGACGAGCACCAATTTTTCTAGGTGAGGGTATCTAGTTTCGGCCTCACCTAGATTTTTGCTAACATAGTAAATTGAAAATTGCGTACCTTTCTCTTCTCGGACCAGGACTCCACTTACCGCTATCTCCGATACTGGCAAGTTCAGGTACAACTCTTCATATGTCTTCGGCGTGTGAAGTAGCGGTGGGCTCAATAGATATCGCTTGAGCTCCTCCAAGGCTCACTGGCACTCCGGGGTCCATGAGAAGTTACTCTTTTTCTTCAACAGTGAGAAGAACCGGTGGCTCTTGTCGAAAGACCTCGAAATAAATCGTCCCAAGGCGGCTATGCGTCCGGTTAACCTTTGCACGACCTTCACGTTGTTCACAACAATGATATCTTTGATGGCCTTAATCTTATCGGGATTGATCTCGATTCCCCGGTTGGATACCATGAACCCGAGGAATTTACCGGACCCGACTCCGAATGCACATTTCTTCGGGTTCAACTTCATATTGTATTTCTTCAATATGCTGAAGGTTTCCTGTAAATTTTTCAAATGATCCTCTACTCGCAAGGACTTAACCAACATATCATAAATGTAAACCTCCATTGATTTTCCTATTTGTTCTTCGAACATCCGATTTACTAGGCGTTGGTAAGTGGCACCGACATTTTTTAGTCTGAATGGCATCATGTTATAGTAGTATGTGCCATACTTAGTAATGAAGGAAATCTTTTCCTGATCATCCTGGTCCATCCGAATTTGGTTGTACCTAGAATAAATGTCGAGAAAACTTGGAATCTCGTGGTCGATCGTTGCATCGATCATGTGATCGATGTTGGGCAAAGGGAAAGAGTCCTTGGGGAATGCCTTATTCAAATATTTATAGTCCACACACATTCTTAATTTGTTCCCCTTTTTAGGGACTACTACGTTTGCTAACCAGTCCGGGTATTTAACCTCCCGGATGTACCCTATTTCTAAGAGTTTAGATACCTCGTCCTTGATGAACGCATGTTTGGCCTCAGACTGGGGTCTACTGTTCTGCTTGACCGGGTGGAACTTCGGGTTCATTCTTAGTTTGTGAGTGGTTATTTTCGACGGGATCCCTGTCATATCAAGGTGGGACCAAGCGAAACTATCAATGTTAGCTATAGAGAATTGAATGAGTTTTTTCTTGAGCTTGGGACTCAACCTCGTGCCCAGGTATACCTTTTGATCGGGCAAGTGCCCGATCAGTACGACTTGCTCCAGTTCCTCGACCGTTGATTTGGTAGCGTCGGAGTCGCCGGGAGTTATAAAAGACCTGGGAACCCCGAAGTCATCATCTTCATCGGTCTCCTGCCTCTCTGGTTAGGTCAGGGCCGGTGTTGGTAATTTCTATTTGGCTTCTTGTTTGCGGTTGGACCCAGACCTTTTGTCGTTGTAACTGCGGATATCAGAACCATCTCATCGACCGCGAACATCTCCTTTGCAGCCGGTTGTTCTCCGTAAATTGTTTATATCCCTCCCGGCGTTGGGAATTTCATCACTTGGTGCAGAGTTGAGGGTAATGCCCTCATGTTGTGGATCCATAACCTTCCGAACAGAGCATTGTACCTTATGTCTCCTTCGATTACATAGAACTTGGCTTCTTGAATGGTCCCGATGACGTTTACCTGCAATGTTATCTCCCCTTTTGTGGTCTTCCATGCCATGTTGAATCCGTTTAGAACTCGGACTGCAGGCACGATCTGATCTTGTAGACCGAGCTGTTCAATGACCCTCGATCTGATGATGTTGGCCGAGCTACCTGGATCAATCAACACACGCTTAATCTGAGATTTATTTATGAGTACATATATTACTAGTGCATCGTTGTGGGGCTGCATGATCCCTTCAGCGTACTCATTGTTGAAGGATAAGGTTCCCTCCGGTACGTAATCCCGAATCCGTTTTTTCCTTGTGATGGATACTTTGGTGTGCTTCAGCATCGACCCATGGGGAATGTCGACCCCATCGATGATTATGTTAATGACGTGCTAAGGTTCGTCTTGCTCGATCTATTTATTAGAATATCTATTCCTGAAATGATTCTTGGCTCGATCGCTCAGGAACACTCGGAGATGTCTGTTGGTGAATAACCGGGCTACTTCCTTTCTTAATTGTCGGAAGTCCTCCATTCAGTGGCCATAAGTGCCATGATATTTTCACATTAGGTTAGGATCCCTTTGGGTTGGATCGGATTGTAGAGGTCGTGGCCACTTGGTGTCTCTGATGCGTCCTATGGTGGTTACAATAGCAACATCATCGACATTGAAGTTGTACTATGATAACCTCAGTGCTTCCTTGGGCCCGATGGGCCTGTCAAAACCGTTTTTGCTCATGAGTCCCCGGTTATTTGACTTTGATCGCTTCTCTTTTCATTCCTCATAGGGTTTTGTCTCGGTCCGTTACTCTTGCGATCACCGATATACGACTGATATCGGTCCCTACTTAGCCTTGGCTCACGATCAATGTCTCTTTTGGGTTAGTCACTGGCTTGGACAGGATAGACAGACCCGCAAGGGGACCCGAGCTGATCATCTTCGACTCAAATATTTGAGTGATATCGGTCATGCACATCGACCCAAGTCATGACCAGATATTCTACCAGATTTTGCTTCAACTACTGTGAAGCCAAAGAGCTTCAAGTATTGAGTCCTTAGGTGAAGGCTTGAACGTCTCAATCGTCCGCAACCAGAGGCAAGTACATCTGTTCCATTGCAAATCGGGACACGAATTCCCTGAGCATCTCATTATTCCTCTGTTTCACTTTGAAAAGGTCTGACTTCCTGTTCTCGACCTTGATAGCCTCGGCGTGTGATTTTATGAAGGAATATGCAAGCATAGCAAAAGAGTCAATAGAGTTAGGAGGTAGGTTGTGATACCGCATCATAGCTCCTTTTGACAAGGTCTCTCCTTCTAAGTGATTCCCCTTGATGGTACACATGTATAAGGTCACACGTTCATTTGGGTCAGTTGTCCCGTTGTACTTAGGAATTTAAAGCATGCGAAACTTTTGAGGGATCATCTTCGAGGCTGCGCTCGGAGGGAAGGGTTTTTTAACAAACTTCTTGGAGTTTAGGCCTTTCAATATCGGTGGCGCTCTGGGATTTGGTCGACGCTGGAGTTGTAAGTCTCCACATTCTTGTCGTTGGCTTCAACTTTCTTTTCTACCCGTTTCCACCCGCTTTTTCAATTCCTCAATCATTTTATTATCTCGGCGTTGGTTCCGGGTTCAACTTCATTTGGCCTATCTGCGGCCGGTTCATTTCCGCGAGTGTTTTCCTGGGATGACTCCGGCTTAACTCTACTGGCAGAGTGACTTCGGTTTTGCAGTTGGGCTATCGCTGTCTGCTGAACCTGCAACATTTTAAAGATCATCCGCAGGATGATCCCATCTCCTTCACCGCCATGAGAATTTGAGCTATCGACCGGACTCCCCAGCGGATGCTATTCTCATGATCGGTGGGCAAATTCTTGTTGATGGCCACATGTGAGCTGGCATCGATCGGGTCCGCGATCAGAATTCCGTAGGGATCGGGGGCACCTCAATTTCGGGCACTATATTATTGTTCTCGCCATGGTGTCCAGACTCAGCATCCATGTTTAGAGGGACAGATTGGGAGATCGACATTTTAACGCAGACCTGAAATCAAAGGCACTTTAAAGAGCAAGTGTAAAGTAGGGTGTGTTACGGAAATTTGTATCGTATTGCCGCTATTATCCTCAGTCCCACGGTGGGCACCAAACTGTTTAACCTTAAAATCGGATAACAATTAAATTTGTATGTGGTTTTAAGGATATGCAGATTAATATGATACAAGGCGATAAATTAAGTTACTATTGAACAAACAAAGATAAAAAAAATTCAAACCACACAAATAGGATAGTTCCAGCCTTAATGAAATAATCACTCTCGATTCGGGCTCAGCTGTGGCCAGCACTAGTGAACAAGAGAGAAAGAGAGAGCCAATAAAAGAGAAAATAAAAATATATTACCTTGGAATGCGTGTTACAATGTCCTTCATTAATTATCAGATCTCTTTTATATAGTAGGGGAGTCCTACTTTAGGTACAAATTTATAAAAGGTAAAAAATCTTCTGATTTGCTGATTGTCGGTTCCTTATCGATACGTGCCAAGATCCCCATCATGATTTTCGGCCGGTCACGGATATTTCAGCTTTCTGTTGGCTATGCTGGATTTTCCCACAATGTTCTTCGAAGTCGTTTGAGGCTAGGACCGATTTCGGGACCATGATCTCGATATTCTCGAGGGCAGGCGTCATGCCCCCGGGTCTGGCCTGGTGGGACTTTGGCTCGACTTCGATCCCTTGCCGTCATGTCTTGAGCCTGGCTTATTTTTTTCGGAGGTCGGGATGCACCATGAGCTCGATTTCACCCGTATACAAATAATATGTACCTCCTTGAAGATAATTGGTCCTCTGATAAAGTTTTCTTTCATCGTGTGAACAATTTTGGTTATAGTTTTCTATCTATATAAGGTAACTTTCTAATTGATTTAAGTGTCCTAAATATTCGGATTTTATACATAGTTTAAATAGGGAAAGATTTAATAAGTCAAATTTTAGTTGGTTTCAAAATTCTAAATATTAGGAAAATAACTTAAATTACAATTCTATCCAATATGAAGTCTGTTTTAAAAGGATAAAAAAGGCGAACAACATATCGCTAATGACCTTCGTGCTTTTAATATAGTATAGATAGATAGATTTTTTATAAATAAAAGAGTAAAATCATTTTACAGTATTAGTGCGTCCTAATCAAATGCTTTATTTGCTTGGGCCTAGAGCTGCCCCTGATATCAAATCCATCTCTATTCCATCTACTGTCACATAGAGAGATCATATCTTATTCACTATCGTGCTCTACGAGGAAAAATTGATAGTCGAAGGCTATTTGGATTGAAGGACCACAGTAGAAGACCAAAAACAATGTTAAGTGGAGTTGAGAAATGGGCCGTTCAAAATCCAACATCTGATCTTGTGTTTGCTAACCGAAAAACTTACACGGGTGTCCAATTTGGTCACCCCCATTTAACTTATATCCACTTTTTAATATTTTTTTAATTTGTACTCATTTTTTAAACAACTTCAGGCCTTTTTCTCCTTCTTTCTTCTTCTTCTTCTTCTTCTTCTTCTTCTTCTTCTTCAAGTGACAATGATTTTATATGGTGTTTGTAAACATATTTTATGATAGTTTATAATGTTTTATATTGGTGAGCTGTTATGGCTCTTTATTTTGTACTATTGCTTAGGGTTTCTTCTTCTTCTTCTTTTTTTTAATTGCAAAATGGGTTCGTTAGATTTAATGTTGTTTTGACAAATTGATAATTAATTTTGTTCTTGATGATATTTGGAGGTTGTGATTCAAATTTGAGTTCATTTGGAGTAGATTTAGGTATTAAATCATATATTAGATTGTTATAATTCGAAGAACAAATTTCTGTTTTCTCGGCAATTTGCACTTCGGGCTTATTTGGCCTTAAGTGCATGAAAATGTTAGTTGCTCTTTAGACCTTTTGGTCTTAAGTGCATCTGAAGTATAATTTTTCACTTCAGACTTATTGGCCTTAAAGTGTAGGAAAATATTTGTTACATTTCAGACCTTTTGGCCTTGAGTGTATCTGAAGTGCAATTTTTCACTTCAGATTTATTGGCCTTAAGTGCATGAAACCATTGGTTACACTTCAAACCTATTTGGCCTTAAGTGCATCTGAAGTGCACTCTTTTACTTCAGACTATTGGCCTTAAGTGTAGAAAAATATTTGTTGTACTTCAGACCTTTTGGCCTTAAATGCTTCTGAAATGCAAACCTTAAGTGCATAGAAACCATTTGTTAGACCCTATATTTTCCTACGTAAAACTGCGTCGTGAGCAAACTAATGTAGGACCCAAAAATGAGATCATCTTTGAATATATATAAAGTAAGTTAATCATGTTACCCTAGAAGTTACAAATATTGAAGATCATGAACAACAAGTACAAAGAGGGTTGGAAGGTTCAGAAGCTAAAGGAATTGAAGAAAATAATGTTTCGTCGAAAGCCGACAAGTTGGGAATATTATAGCATGTACTTTTAGGGTGAGACCAGTGTGTTTAACATGATAAGGAGGGTATGTTATGAGTTATGTTATTCGTATGATAGTCGTGTGTTATGTTTTGAAGTCAAGCGAGTGGTGGAACAGAAGTCGATGAAAGTCATCACAAGTTACATTCATAAGTTTTACTGAAACTTTGGGTCAAATGTAACTGCGATTTTCTCCCACTATACGTAGAGTTATGGGGTGCTCCACACATCAAATTAAAGATCTATGAGTCTATTTGCCAACGCATTAAACCGTTTATCAATACGATCGGAGTAGAGAGATATGGTCATTTTTCCGAGACTGTGCAGACTGTCACCTACTTGCTTAAACGAGAATCCAAAACTGGGCATGTTCGGGTCGTCCAAAACCGGGTCAGTTTGGGTCGTTCAAAGAGGCCTTTTTAAAGGCCTATACCCTTCATATATTAGAATGATAATAGGGCAAAATAACTAGACTTAATATCTGCAAAAATCCTCCAAAATATTTCCCACAAACCCCAATTGATTTCCTCTCCCTTTCAAGTTCTAATTGGAGGTAAAGCCTAGAGTTTGAAGAACCAAGATAAGAGCTGAGTTATCGAACAAATAAGGTAAGTTTACTGCTATGTTTCATATATTCTTTACTGCTGTAGATCCATAATAAGTTGTTCTATATTTGTAAGAACTCACGGGACGGTGATCGGAAACCGTGAGTTCGAGTTATTCACTTGTAGCAGACTGTTTTGTAGATTGTTTTGTGGACTGTTTGGTGTTGTTGTTGGGATGCGTGATTTACTATTGTTTTGTGGAGTTTTGGAGGAGAAAGGGTGTGGAGAAACATCACATAAATGCAGGACATTGGGCTAGTAATTCGTCGTAACATTTTCGGGTTGTTGACATTACTACTGTGGTCGTTTTGTGTATGAAGGAATTGGGGCGTGTTGTGCTGTTTTGTAGTATTGTGTGGTGTAAATAAGGTTGGAAATAATGTATATATGTTGTTATTATTGTTTTTGGTGTTGTTGGTGTTATCTTGAATTTGGAGGAAGTAAGGATTATAGGGGAGATGTTGTCCGTTTTAATACAAAATAAGCATGTCGTTCGTTGTGCGATAGTTGTACCTTTTGTAACTTAATGATAGTATTATTATCGTTGTTGTAGTTTAAGGTGAGAAGAGGAGATTTCAACTTGGTGATTAGAAAGATTGTGATAAGGTATGTTAAGGCTAAGCCCTTCCTTCATTTTGGCATGATCCCGTAACTACATATGTTTGATAACGAGACACAAAGAGAAGTTCATATTCATTAATTTATTAACATTATCCTAGTCTCAGAAGTTATAGTATTCTCCCTTATCGGGACTTTATATTCAGTTAAGTATTATTTTCTTCCAGTCAAGTGAGCAGAGGGTCTATATATCTATATAGTATTAGAGTATTTTCACCACTATCGAGCTATAATCGATGGGCAGGCCCTTATTGGGCAACCTCTGATCAGATGGTAAGTTATATATACCGAGCCTACTGTGGCCAGGCGCCTATGAGCGAGCCTAGGATGGCCGAGATACAGAACCTAGTATGGCCGAGCGCCTATGAGTGAGCCTACTACGGCCGAGCAGTTACATGTACCGAGCCTTATAGGGACGGACATTTATTTTACTTACTATATTGAAGGAGTTGAGTCAGTATCCGCAGGAAAGTATATCTCCAGATCATCTTTGACTCCCAGTTACTTCCAGTTATTATATTATTTTAGTTTTCCGTTATGTTATTGCCATACATACTCGGTACATTATTTGGTACTGACGTCCCTTTTCTGGGACGCTGCATTTCATGCATGCAGGTTCAGATAGACCGACGGGTAAACCTCTTCAGTAGGTATTTTCAGAGTTCATCCTGATCGATAAGTTCCACGTCCTTCGGAGTTATCGGGTCTAGGTTTTCGTGTACATCTTCTGTATGTATGTATGTATGTTATGGGTAGGTCGGGGCCCTACTCCAATCACAATATATCCATCAGTAGAGGCTAGTAGACATATCATATTGGTTAGTGCAGTATGTTGGGCTTGTAGGCCTGGTATGTATATTTTGGTGGTTTGTCAGTTGTAGTAGTTATGACGGCCATGTCGGCCCAGCTTTATATTGATGATTAGTCAGCGCTAGTTTCTATTTAGTTTTATATTTTTCTTCGCACTTTGTCTTGCAAAGTGGCCCATTGCCAAATTATGACATTATATGTTTAGAGTCCCTTAGTTGCAATTTGGTACGCTAGGTTAGGTGAGGCACCAAGTGCCGGTCTCGCTTCCAGGTTCGGGGCGTGACAAACTTGGTATCAGAGCAGTTCTGTCCTAGGGAGTCTACAAGCCGTGTCTAGTAGGGTCTTGTTTATAGATATGTTGTGCACCATATTATATAAGCAGGGAACTACATGGCATTTAGGAGTTGGTTACCCTTCTTTCAAATCTAAATCGTTTTGTAGAACTGAGTTATAGGAAATTTGAGTTAAACTTACTTGTTGGTGTTTGCATACACATATTATGATGACTAGGAAGACTACAGCTAGACAGAGGGGAGATATAACAACAGGTGAGGGGACCAGCAGGGTACCCCCCAGTAGATGGGTCCCAGTCTGAGGCCCAAGGCGAGACCCCTACTCAGCCATTACCTTCTCCTCCACCACCTGAGGAGATTCCTAGGGATACCGCACATCCAGTTCCCCCTCCACTTCCACAAGATCAGGACTTGAGGAGTGCGGTGCATTTGTTGACACAATTGGTAGCTACACATCAACAAGCTAGAGCATCAGCTAGTGCAGGATCTTCTGAGGGGTCTGGGAGTTCAAGGGTCCGAGAGTTTATTGCTTTGAGTCCCCTAGAGTTCACGAGGACAGATCAGAGGGAGGACCCGCAGGATTTCATAGATCAGCTTCACAGGATCTTTCGGGTTATGCATGCCACAGAGAAAGAGGTAGTTGAGCTAGCAGCTTTTCGAATTCGAGATATAGCCATCATTTGGTACGAGGGATGGGAGAGGTCCAGGGCACGTGATGCACCTCCATCTTGTTGGGAGAATTTTTCAGATGCCTCTCTTGACCAGTACTTACCGCGGGAGATCCGACAAGCTCGGGTCGATCAGTTTCTAGCCCTCAAGCAGGGCAATATGAGTGTTTGAGATTATAGTCTCTGTTTTGACTCATTAGCCAGATATGGACCATCCATAGTTGCTACAATGCGTGACAGGATCCATAGGTTTATAGCAGGGCTATCCCCAGAGTTGACTGAGGCATGTGCCACCGCTGCATTGCATGATAATATGGATATCTCCCGGATTCAGGCATTCGCTCAGAATATAGAAAAGGGTAGGCGTCGACAACAGGGTACAGAGAGGACTGTGCAATGGCATCATAAGAGGATGAGATTTCCCAGGTCTCAGGAGCAGTCTCATGGTAGTTATAGGCCCCAGTACTTCGGATGGCCACCTAGGCCTCCGCCACCTTAGTTACAGGGTTACAGGTATGACCGATATACTCATTCAGGACCAGGTGAGAGCTCACATGTGTCAGTTTTGCAGCGACAACGAGTTTCAAGATAGACATGGTCATTTCCACCGCGGTGTGACATCTGTGGTAGAGGACACTTGGGTCAATGCCAAGCAGGTTCTGATGCTTGTTATACATGTGGGCGTCCGGGGCATATGATGCGAGATTGCCCAAGTAGAGATTTTAGGGGTATGGCACAACCAGCAAGTTCAGCAATAGGATCATCTATGTTTGTGCATCCTTCAGGGAGTGAGTCTCAGTCTTTGGCTGTATAGGTCGAGGCAGAGGTAGAGGTTCTAGTTCAGGTGTTAATCAGAACCGTATCTATGCTTTAGCAGGTCGACATGACCATAAGTCTTCACCAGACGTTGTGACATGTATATTGACCATTTGCTCTCATGATGCTTATTCCTTGATAGACCCAGGATCTACTTTATCATATATTACCCCATTTGTCGCGGGGAAGTTTGGTATAGTGCCTGAAATACTAAGTGATCATTTTGCGGTATCTACACCGGTCGGAGAATCGATTATTGCTAGAAGGGTTTACCGAGGTTGTACGGTGACAGTTTGTAGTCGTCAGACCTCAGCCGACCTAGTTGAGCTAGAGATGATGGATTTTGATGCTATCATGGGCATGGACTGGTTGGCAGCTTGCTATGCCATAGTTGATTGCCGAGCAAAGGCAGCCAGATTTCATTTTCCGGGTGAGGCAGTCCTTGAATGGGTAGGTAATACAGCGACACCCAGAGGTAGGTTTATTTCCTATCTGAAGGCGAGGAAAATGATTTCAAAAGGGTGAATTTATCATATAGTGCGAGTTAGACATGCAGATGTTGAGATACCTACACTTCAGTCTATTCCCATAGTCAAAGAGTATGTAGATGTGTTTCCAGATGAGCTTCCAGGTATTCCTCCAGAGCGAGAGATTGATTTTAGCATCGATTTGCTTCCAGGAACTCAACCAATATCCATCCCTCCGTATAGAACGGCACTTGCCAAATTAAAAGAGTTGAAAAAGCAGTTAAAAGATTTGCTGGAGAAAGGTTTCATCAGGCCCAGTACCTCACCTTGGGGTGCACCAGTACTCTTTGTGCGAAAGAAAGACGGCTCGTTGAGGATGTGTATCGATTATAGGCAGCTGAACAAGGTAACTATTAAGAATAAGTATCAGTTATAGGTGGCTAGATTCTTTTCAAAGATACATTTGGGATCGGGATACCACCAGGTCAGAGTTCGGGAGAAAGATATTCCGAAGATAGCCTTCAGGACCCGATATGGCCACTTCGAGTTCCTTGTCATGTCCTACAGGTTGACGAATGCACCCGCCGTATTTATGGATTTGATGAATAGCTTATTCCGGTCATTTATAGATCTGTTCGTGATAGTATTTATTGATGATATTATGGTCTATTCAAATTCAGAGGATGAGCATGTGGACCACTTGCGAGTGGCACTCCAAACCCTTTGTGATCGTAAGTTGTATGATAAGTTTTCTAAATGTGAGTTCTGGTTAAAGTCTATAGCATTCTTGGGGCATATTGTATTCGATGAAGGTATAAAGGTAGACACTCATAAGATTGAGGCCGTGAAATCTTGGCCTAGACCTACCACTCCGACAGACTTTCTAGGCTTAGCAGGATACTACCGGAGGTTCGTAGAGGGTTTTTCTTACCTTTCGGCACCATTGACGAAGTTGACGTAGACATCAACTAAGTTTCAGTGGACGGAGGCTTGCGAGTAGAGTTTCCAAGAGCTTAAGAACAGGTTGACCTCAGCGCTAGTTCTAACACTTCCAGAGGGTTTAGAGGGTTATGTCGTGTATTGTGATGATTCAAGTGTCGGGTTAGGACATGTCCCGATGCAACATGGGAAGGTAATTGCGTATGCTTCAAGGCAGTTAAGGAAGCACAAGAAGAATTATCCAACCCACGAACTCGAGTTAGCTGTAGTTGTCCATGCACTTAAGATATGGCGGCATTATTTATATGGTGTTCATGTTGATGTATTTATAGATCATAAAAGTCTGCAATATATATTCAAGCAAAAAGAGTTGAATTTGTGACAGAGGCGATGGCTTGAGTTATTGAAAGATTACGATGTTAACATTCTCTACCATCCAGGGCAAGCTAATGTTGTAGCAGACGCCTTAAGTCGTCGATCTATGGGTAGCTTAGCACCTGTAAAGGCCGAGAAAAGACAATTAACTAGAGAGATTCATCAATTGGCTTGTTTGGGGGTTCGGTTAGTAAATTCTGATGATGGTGGAGTTGTACTAGAAAATACTGCAAAATCATCTCTCATAGCTGAAGTCAAGGAAAGGCAGTACGAGGACCCAGAGTTGGTCGAGTTGAGAGAGCGAGTTCCGCAGCATAAGAATCCTTTATTAGAGCTCATGGGAGATGGGGTTCTCAGATACAAGGGTCTTCTGTGTGTTCCATATGTAGTCGGGCTACGAGACAGGATTATGTCAGAGGCACATTATTCGTGGTACTCCATTCATCCTGGGTCGACGAAGATATATCATGACATTAAGGATGTATACTGGTGGAACGGTATGAAGAAAAACATTGCTGAGTTTGTCGCCCAGTGTCCTAGTTGCCAGCAGGTGAAGGCAGAGCATCAGAAGCCCGGAGGGCTAATGCAGACTATAGAGATCCCGACATGAAAATGGGAGGCGATAAACATGGACTTTGTCACGGGTTTACCTCGTTCTCATCGTAAGTTCGATTGTATATGGGTGATAGTAGATAGGCTCACGAAATCAGCTCATTTACTACCAGTCAGATCTACATATACAACAGAAGATTATGCAAAGTTATATATTAAGGAGATGGTGCGGCTACACGGAGTACCAGTATCTATTATATCTGACAGTGGGGCCCAGTTTACAGCATATTTTTGGAGGTCATTTCAGAGAGGTATAGGGACTCAGGTGAATATCAGCTCAACTTTTAATCCACAGACTGATGGACAAGCCGAGCATACAAGTCAGACACTTGAGGATATGTTACGAGCATGTGTGTTGGATTTTAAAAGAAGTTGGGATGAACATCTACCTCTTGTCGAGTTTGCATATAATAACAGTTACTACTCCAGTATCCAGATGGCTCCTTACGAGGCTTTGTATGGGCGTAAGTGTAGATCTCCTATAGGGTGGTTTGATGTTGGAGAATCTGGGTTACATGGGCCAGACCTAGTTCAGCAGGCCGTAGAGAAAGTAAAGCTTATTTGGGAGCGACTGTTGACAGCTCAGAGTCGCCAGAAATCATATTCTGACGTACGGCGATGAGACTTTGAGTTTGAGGTTAATGACTGGATATTATTAAAGGTGTCGCCTATGAAGGGCATGATGAGGTTTGGCAAGAAAGTCAAGCTTAGCCCACGGTATATTGGGCCTTATAGGAACATTCGGAGAGTGGGCCAAGTAGCTTATGAGTTAGAATTGCCCTCATAATTGGACTTAGTCCATCCGGTTTTTCACGTATCTATGCTACGGAAGTGCATTGGCGATCCTACCAGAGTGGTGCCCACAGACGATGTACAGATTACAGAGGACTTGTCATACGAGGAAATTCCAGTTGCCATCCTAGACTGACAAATGCGCAAGCTACGAAATAAGGAGGTAGCCTCCGTGAAGGTTTTATGGAGAAGCAAGAATGTGGAAGAGATGACATGGGAAACGGAGGAAGACATGAAGTATAAATACCCCCACCTATTTCAAACTAAAGATATGGCTCGAGATGGTATGCTACAGCTCAACTCTTTTCAGGCTAGTAGGTCATCAGGTAAGCTCTTATTTCCTCACTTTCAGTATTTATGATTTACGAATGTTTGAGGCAAAGTGTTGTTATTTATAGACATTGGCCATGTGTGGCATGCATAGTATATTTTCATGGCTACATGCAGGTTGGTTATAGTCTAGTGTACGGAGAAAACTCTGTCAAAGTTTTTCCAAAGTCTCTAAAAGTAAACATTTGAGGACGAATGTTCCCGGGGGGGATGATGTTACACCCTATATTTTCATACGTAAAACTGCGTCGTGAGCAAACTAATGTAGGACCCAAAAATGAGATCATCTTTGAATATATATAAAGAAAGTTAATCATGTTACCTCAGAAGTTACAAATATTGAAGATCATGAACAACAAGTACAAAGAGAGTTGGAAGGTTCAGAAGCTAAAGGAATTGAAGAAAATAATGTTTCGTCGAAAGCCGACAAGTTAGGAATGTTATAGCATATACTTTTGGGGTGAGACCAGTGTATTTAACATGATAAGGAGGTTATGTTATGAGTTATATTATTCGTATAATAGTCGTGTGTTATGTTTTGAAGTCAAGCGAGTGATGGAACAAAAGTCGATGGAAGTCATCACAAGTTACATTCATAAGTTTTACTGAAACTTTGGGTCAAATGTAACTGCAATTGTCTCCCACTATACGTAGATTTATGGGGTGTTCCACCCGTAAAATCAAAGATCTATGAGTCTATTTTCCAACGCATTAAACCATTTGTCAATACGATATCGGAGTAAAGAGATATGGTCATTTTTCCAAGACTGCGCAGACTGTCACCTACTTACTTAAACGAGAATCCAAAACTGAGCCAGTTCGGGTCGTCCAAAACTGGGCCAGTTCGGGTCGTTCAAAGAGGCCTTTTTAAAGGCCTATATTTTTCATATATTAGGATGATAATATGGCAAAATAACCAGAGTTAATCGCTGCGAAAATCCTCCCAAAATGTTTCCATAAACCCCAATTGATTTTCTCTCCCTTTCAAGTTCTAATTGGAGGTAAAGCCTAGAGTTTGAAGAACCAAGATAGGAGCTGAGTTATCCAACAAATAATGTAAGTTTACTGCTCTCTTTCATACATTCTTTACTGATGTAGATGCATAGTAAGTTGTTCTATATTTGTAAGAACTCACGGAACGGTGATCGGAAGCCGTGAGTTCGAGTTATTCACTTGAAGCGGACTGTTTTGTGGATTATTTTGTGGACTGTTTGGTGTTGCTGTTGGGCTGCATAATTTACTATTGTTTTGTGGAGTTTTGGATAAGTAAGGGTGTGGAGAAACAGTACATAAATGTAGGATGTTTGGCTGGTTGTTCGTCGTAACATTTTCGAGTTGTTGACACTGCTACGGTGGACGTTTTGTGTATGAAGGGATTGGGGTGTGTTGTGCTATTTTTTAGTATTGTGTGGTGTACATAAGGTTGGAAATAATGTATATATGTTGTTATTGTTGTTTTTGGTGTTGTTGGTGTTATCTTGAATTTGGAGGAAGTAATTTATCTTGAATTTGGAGGAAGTAAGGATTATAGGGGAGATGTTGTCCGTTTTAATACAAAATAAGCATGTCGTTCGTTGTGCGATAGTTGTACCTTTCGTAACTTAGTGATAGTATTATTATCGTTGTTGTAGATTAAGGTGAGAAGAGGCGAGTTCAACTTGGTGATTGGAAAGATTATGATAAGGTATGTTAAGGATAAGCCCTTCCTTCATTTTGGCATGATCCCGTAACTACATATGTTTGATAACGAGACATAAAGAGAAGTTCGTAATCATGAATTTATTAACATTATCCTAGTTATAGTATTCTCCCTTATCGGGACTTTATATTTAGTTAAGTATTATTTTCTTCCAGTCAAGTGAGTTGAGGGTCTATATATCTATATAGTATTACAGTATTTTCACCACCATCGAGCTATAATCGATGGGAAGGCCCCTATTGGGCAACCTCTGATCAGATGGTAAGTTATATATACCGAGCCTACTGTGGCCGAGCGCCTATGAGCGATCCCAGGATGGCCGAGATATAGAGCCTAGTATGTCGAGCGCCTATGAGCGAGCCTACTATAGCTGACAGTTACACGTACCGAGCCTTATAGGGCCGGATATTTATTTTACTTACTATATTGAAGGAGTTGAGTCAGTATCAGCAGGTAAGTATATCTCCAGATCATCTTTGACTCCCAGTTATTATATTATTTCAGTTTTCCGTTATGTTATTGCCTTACATACTCGGTACATTATTTCGTACTGACGTCCCTTTTCTTGGGACGCTGAATTTCATGCATGCAGGTTCAGATAGACAGAAGGGTAGACCTCCTCAGTAGGTGTTTCCAGAGTTCAGCCTGATCGGTAAGCTCCACATCCTTCGGAGTTATCGGGTCTAGGTTTTCGTGTACATCTTCTGTGTGTATGTATATATATTATGGGTAGGTCGGGGCCCTGTTCCGATCATAATATATCTATCAGTAGAGGCTTGTAGACATATCCTGTCAGTTAGTGAATTATGTTGGGCTTGTAGGCCTGGTATGTATATTTTGGTGGTTTGTCAGTTGTAGTAGTTATGATGGCCTTGTCGGCCCAACTTTATATTGATGATTAGTCAGCGCTAGTTTCCATTCAGTTTTATATTTTGCTTCGCAAATTGTCTTGCAAGGTGGCCCCATGGCCAAATTATGACATTATATGTTCAGAGTCCCTTAGTCGTAATTTGGTACGCTAGGTTAGGTGAGGTACCGAGTGACGGTCTCGCTTCCAGGTTCGGGGCTTGACACCATTGGTTGCACTTCAGACCTATTTGGCCTTAAATACATCTGAAGTGTAATATTTTCACTTCAGATTAATTTTTGTTTACTTCAGACTCGATAAGTTGAAGTTAATCATAAAGTGGGTAGGCTTGCAAATATTTTGCAAAGTGGGTATAGATTCAATTGTGACCCCAAAACTGGGTATAGATGCAAAAGCCCCCTAGCATGTATTTGGAAATTTATTGTGTGGTTAAAAATTGGGATTTTTACCTAGCTATATTATAATAGAAACTTATTTACCTATGTTCTCTATGTTTTAGAGTTTTTAATAAGTATCTAGGTTTTTCTTACAAATTGTATACATTGCTTCTTAAAAGGCTCTCACCACATTATTAGTGCCTTCAATTAAGGGATTCAATTACATCCTTTCCTTTTTTTTTCTCTCTCCTCTTCTCTCCTTTTTTTTAACATCAAAATTCCTTAATCTAAGCCCAGAATCCCCATATTCTCTCGTCCCACCATTTCTGACAGCTTTTATATTATTAAAAAAAATCAAAAATTGTATGATAATTGTATCATAGTTGTATTTGAATTGTATCAGATACATAAATGCCTAAAACATAAATATATCATACTTGTATCATAATTATATCTAACTTGTATCTAGTACATTAATACCCAAAATAATACCTCATACAACACTAATAAATTAATATACAATTATCATATTTGTGATACAAACTGTGAAATTCGTCACGAACTCACAACTGCTCGTAACAATATACAATGAATATACAATTATCATACATTTGTAATACAATTCCTGCATCAATTATGATACTTATACAATTATAATATAATCGCGATACATTTCTGAAATATTGTGATACAATTATGATCTCCGTCTTCTTCAAGTTTCAATCACAATTCTACATTACAAAATTTAATATAATTGTATTACTATTGTGTCGAATATTAATTTTGGGTATTGATGTATCATATACAAGTCAAATACAATAAAGATTTTAGAAAGAAATAAAACAAGATTCAAAATTTACCCAAACTTGATTCTAGAGCAATATTCAGAATTTCGTCTGCATTATATCAATAAGAAATAGAGATTTTGGGTGATTAGTAAGAAAGAGAGAAATTGAATTTCAAAAGCTTTGGAGAGGAAAAAAAAGCTGTAATTTTGGGGGGCATAACAGTGGGTAAGTGAGATTTTGGGTAAGTAAGATTTTTGACAACAGTGGATAAGCGAGATTTCTTACTGTGGGAAGAACAATTTTGGGTAATTTTTAAGAAACAGAGAAGATGTTTTTGTAATCCTTTGGAAAAGGAAAGAATCTTAAATGTAAGGGAGATTATTGGAAATAGAGTTGGAGAATATCTTGAATTTCTTCTTTTTTATTGTTTTATATATAACTAGTAAATATAGATATACAAAGTAATTAATAAGGAACCTAAATAAAAATAGTAAATAAGTTTCTATTATAGTATAACTAGGTAAAAATTCTAATAATTTTGCAGGATATAGGGGCAATTTTCTTATTAAATTCTTTTCAAACTCAGTTCGACATCAACGGTCAAGTTATTCTGAATATTTGTGAAAAGTCAACTCACTACTATTGGTGCGCCAAAAATACACTAACAAGCTTTTTAAAGATTCTCTTATTGCTAGATTCAGAGGAAAGTATTCTTTTCTCAGTATACAGAGGAAATTATTTTAATTTGCTTCACGTCCTCCACCAGATTCCCACATGAGAATTTATAATGCACGCCTGCAGAAAGATGCTTAGAAGCTCAAGGCACTGCTCTATACCAATATCATACAAGGTATCTCTATGAGAAACTTCAATGTCGAAGCAGAAGTTGAATTTTTTTGGTTCTCTAGGTAGAGGATACAATACTCACATTACACGCAGGATGACGAGCAACAACCACGGGAGATGACTCAGTCAGACCATATCCATTCTGAATTTTTATGTCAATTGCCTAAGAATTACCAAAACATGTAAGTTATTTTCTGCATCCTTTTCTAATTATTTCCACTTACATTGACATAAGAGTATTTTCCGTTTTTCTCTTGGCGCGCGTTAGGTGCTAACTAACCTGCGCCCTCACCGGAAATGGGAGGAAGAGGAAGATCGAAGAAAAACACCAGCAAAACACTAGTGGTAGAAAGGAAATTAACAGACATTATCACGTGAGAACAAGGAAAACAAACTGCAAAAGCTAAAGGGAAAATGCAAGAGGAAGATCTGTATCTGGAAAGTGACAATGACCTAAATTATCCAGATCTAAGTAGTGCTCCAGTTAAATTGGAAACACCGGTGAGCCTAGACACTCTTCTGACACCTGTGGTAAGTTCTGGAGCTAAAGGACTGGCTGTACCGCCGATCACAATTGGTGGTGCGAGTACGAGCAAGTAACAGAGCAATGGAACAGTACATACAAACTTGCCAAAGGAACAGAGAAATGCTGAGATCGACACCGGAAAGAACATGCAAAACAAGAAAGCAGAGCAGACTAGGAATAGGGGAAGATCATGGGCAGGTTTGTTCCAGGAGAACAAATTTACAGCTAAGGGTATAAATTTATCCTACATCCCTCTGGTGCTACAGGACGGGGGAGTTGTAGTGCAACTATTAGAAGAGGACATTACAGAGGAAAACCAGAAGTGGAATCGAGCAATAATATTGTACGTGGTGGGAAATACTCCAACTATTGGGGAAATTGAGCGCTTCATAGCTAACCAGTGGAGTAAGGTAAAAACACCTAAGGTACTCTTTCATAACGATGGGTATTTCATAATTTTGATGAATAGCTGTGAAGAGATGAATGAAGTACTATTGAATGGTTTGTATACTACGAGTAGTAAGCCAATCATAATTAGACCATGAACAGAAGGATTTGATTTCAATGAGGAAGTGCTTAAAACCATACCTCTATGGATCAAATTTTCTAAGCTACCACTTAACTATTGGAGTAATTAGGCCCTAAGCAAAATTTAGAGTGGTTTGAGAAAGACTTTGTATTATGATGCATGTACTACAGTGGTTGATAGAGTCTCATATGCTAGGGTGTTAATTGAAATAGATATCTCTAGGCCTTTAGCAGGGACAATCAAATTATATGACCCTAAAAGCAATGTGATCGAGCAGGTGGTACAATATGACTGAAAACCTCAGTACTGCCACACATGTTGTCAAATAGGTCACTCACGTAGAGATCAAAAGAAGTAGAATCATGAGGGAGGACATCAAAGAGATATTGAATAGAAACAAAAATAAGAATGCAGAATAGTGAGGGTGCTTGATCCTAATATGAACAAAATTGATGCTCATGGTAGGTTCCTGAATCAACTGGAATCAGAAGGTAATGAGCTACCATTCCAACAGGGAAATGAAGAAGAATGGCAACTTGCTAGAGGAAAGTCTGCATCAAAGAAGAATATGGGATCCATAAGAGAGAATGAAGTAGACATTGGCAATGCATTCAAAGCACTAGTTGACACATCTCAGAAGATTGTGCAATTATCTAAAGCTCAGGGGGCAAGAGGTCAGCAGAGTAGAAATGAAAGAGGAGGAGGCTCTAAAATAACTACTATATCATGATGAATATCATAGCATGGAATGTTAGGGGATTGAATAAAGTGTATAATAAAAAAGAACTAAAAAAATTGTGTAGAGAGAATAAAGTGGTAATCATGGTTGTTCTAGTGAATAGAGTCAAGGTAACCAATATTGTTTCAATAATGAAGAAGGTTTTTAGTAACTAACAATAGGTAGCTAATTATGATGAGGCACCAGGAGGTAGAATTTGGGTAGTATGGGATCAAAAACATGTGAATTTTGAGGTTATCCGAATACATGAACAATATATAGTAGGGCATGTGATCATGAATCAACACATAATTAATTTCAACTTTGGTGTAGTCTATGGAATGCATACTATACAAGACAGGAAGAGACTATGGGAGGACATGAAGATAACTATGGATGGAGTCAGTGGCCCTAGCTTAATAATGGGGGATTTTAATACTATATTATCTAGTGAGGATAGAGTGTAAGGGAATTAGTACAAGAGATAGAGGTGAGAGACTTCAAAAACTTCATACTGGATACAAGATTAGATGAACTCAAAATAGTGGGGAGAAAGTTCACCTGGACAAACAACCATATCCATAGTAGAATTGAATTGGTAAATGGAGAATGGATTCAAAAATGGCTTGCCATGGAGGGGATCATTATGAATCCTGGTGTCTCAGATAACTGTCCTTTGAGTGTAGCTATTGATGGTACTAATCAAGAATGTAGGCGACCTTTCAAGTTTCTAAACTTTTTTGGCAAGTCACCAAGACTTTGACGAAACAGTTAAGCAATGCTGGAGAAATAGGCACAGGGGAACTGCAATGTTGAATGTGTGAAATAAGCTCAAAATGCTAAAAGAAACTCTAAAACAACTGAACAACCAAGAATTCAATAGTATTGGGCACAAGATTCAATTATCAAGGAACAAATTAGAAGGTATCCAAGCTCAGATGCCACTCCCTGGAAATAACACTGAGGCAATACTACAAGAAAATGCTGCAAAACTTGAACTGAAAAAGTGGTTGGAGTTTGAGGAGAGTGTGTTGAAGCAGAAGTCAAGAATTCAGTGGTTTAAACTAGGGGATTCTAACACGTCATACTTGTATGCTTGTGTGAAAAACATGCAAGCAAAGAATCATATTTGCAGACTAACTAACAGTGTAGGGCAAATTCTTCAAAGTGCTATTGAAGTAGAAGAGGAAATACTGAATTTCTACAAAAAAAACTACTTGGTACAGCAGCTTCACAAATGCCAGTAGTTATCCTAGAGATCATGCAGAAAGGCTATACTTTAACTAGGCACCAACAACTACAGCTAATCAAGCTAGTTACTAAAGAGGAAATAAAGAGAGTTATACTATATATTGATGATAATAAAGCATCGGGATGTGATGGTTATAACTCCTACTTCTTCAAGAAGATATGGCACATATGCGGTGATGAGGTTACTGCAGCAGTAATGGAGTTCTTTGAAAATGCTGAAATGTGCAAAGCCATCAACTGCACCACTATTACTTTGATCCCTAAAGTCAAGAACCCAACTAACATCAAGGAATTCAGGCCTATTTCTCTTGCTGCACAGTGCTATACAAGATAATATCAAAAATTCTAACAGCAAGAATACATGAAGTTATGATAAACCTAATAGATAACTACCAAACAGCCTTTGTACCACGCAGAATGATCACTGATAACATCATTATGAACCATGAATTGATAAAAGGCCATGGGAGGAAGAACATATCCCCAAGATGCATGCTCAAAATTAGTATCTATGAAATAGGTATACATTGAACAAGTGATGAAGTTGTTGGGATTCCGTAAAATATTTGTGAAGTGGATAATGGCATGTATTAGTACAGTTGCCTACTATGTAATAATTAATGGTAAGTCAGCTAAATCATTTGAGGCAAGAAAAGGACTGAGGCAGGGGGATCCCCTATCTCCAGTTTTATTTGTGATGGCCATGAAGTATCTTAGCAGACTACTGAAGCTATTGAAGGATAACAAGAAGTTTAAATTTCACCCAAAATGTGCCAAAGTCAACTTAGTGCAATTAGAATTTGCTGATGATCTACTTCTTTTCTGTAGAGGGGACATACAATCAGTCAAGATACTCCATCAATAGTTTCAAGTATTTTCTGTAGCCTCAAGACTAATTGCAAATCCTAACAAATATTGTATTTACTTTGGTGGAGTGAACAAAATGACTCAACATCATATTATGGACATGCTAGGGTACACTAAAGGAAAACTACCTTTTAGATACATGGGTGTCCCATTGAGCACCAAGAGATTATCAGCTATCCAATGTGAACCTCTTATTGATAGAATGTTAAGCAGGATCCAATGTTGGACAACAAAATTTTTGTCATATACCGGAAGAGCAATGCCAATTAAGAGTGTTCTAGTTGCAATTCAAATATTTTGGGCCCACATATTCATTTTGCCAAAGAAAATCATTCGTTTCATAGAAACAATATGCAAGAGATTCTAATGGTCAGGAGCTGCTGAACCTTCCAAAAATGCATTGATTGTCTGGGATAAACTGTGTGTTCCAAAGGTAACAGGAGGACTAAACTTCATCAATGTGGAGCTGTGGAACAAAGTAGCTATTTGCAAGCTCTTATGGAATATTTGTACAAAAAAGAAAAAGTTGTGGGTCTAGTGGATTCATGCATACTACATAAAGGAGAACAGTATATGAAATACAGAGCCAAAGAGTGCATCATGGGATATCCAAAAGATATTCAAGGCAAGAAACTACTTTGAGGTTGCTGGATATACAGAAAAGAAGGTGAATCTGATGGAGAGATTCTCCATAAGACACATATACAAAGCCATGCAAGGGGAGTTTCAGAAGGTGCCATAGAGGAAACTAGTGTGTAATAATCAAGGACTGCCAAAGTGAATTTTTATACTACGACGCAATACAAGATAGATTAGCTACAAAAGAAAGGCTAGCAAGATGGGGGATTATTGCAGACAAAACATGCTCACTCTGTCAAAAGAGAGAATGAAACATTACAACACTTATTCTTTGACTGTGAAGTATCAGCAACTATATGGCAGCAGCTTCTAAACTGGCAAGGCATTCAGAGAACAAAGGAAGATTGACAGGAGGAGCTGAAGTGGATAGAAAAGGTAGCCAAAGGTAAAAGTGGAGGGGCAACAGTATGCAGAATGTCATTAGCATCAAGAGTTTATCATATTTGGCAAGAGAGGAACAATGTTATTTTCCAGAAGAAGAAGAGATATGCTAATTCTATCATTCGACTAATCATTCAAGAAATACACGTTAGGGCCAAGCTATTTCCTAGGTTAGATAGAACCATGAACACACTGAATTGGTATCCTGATGTAGTTTAGAAGACAAAAGAAGCAGTAAAGGGATTGTAGCAAAGCTAGGTAACTTCCAGCTGGGCTTCATGTCCAGCGGGAGCTATGATAGAAAGCTAGGTTCACTTTGTTAGATTGTTAATACTTATACTTGGTAAATAAAATCTTTTACTTATAAAAAAAAAAGATTCTCTTCAAGTTAGAAAAAAATAAAAATATTTTCATAAAGTATTTTGGGAGTTGCTTTTAAAAGTTGTGTCTATTAATTTTTTTAACACTTATATGTATTGTCGTTGTAAAAAATACTAAAATTAATTATAAGTATTAACATATTGTAGCAGGATACATGTCGATATTAATTTTTTTCAAATTACTACTCTTTATTTTATATACAATTACTTGTAGTATATATTTTAAGTGTCCTCATAGAAAGATTTTATATTGTTAGCGTGAATTAATTGAACTCAAAAAGTGAATCCCCTGAAGAAAAAAGTATACAAACATTCATATCACACACACACCAGAAAAGAACTTAACTTCACAGAAGAAAAAGAACTCCTTTTTTTTTTCAAACGTTTTTTGCATATGAAAACATTCATCATATTAATACATACCACCCTAGCCATATTCTCACTATATACTCTACTTCTCTACCAAACATCAAACCCTATATATTGCACGTAGTTCAAGTCATAATACATTCTTAGCTATACTTCGTACACGATATATTACTAGCTCAAACAAGGTGTTTACACCTGGTGCTCGGAAGCTTATGGTGACCGGTCACCACCGGAGCCACCACTTCCTGAACCCGAACCACCACCACTACCACCAGAACCACTTCCAGCTCCATATCCACCACCATGAGCCCCACCACTTCCTGAGCCATAACCGTAGCCAGAACCGGACCCACTCCCCGACCCAGAACCAAAACCCCAGCCTCGACCGAACCCATTAGGTGACCGGCCTGAGCCGGAACCGTAACCCCATCCTCCTCCTGGGCTCGAACCCCAACCCCAATTGTAATCCCAATTAGGCCCGTGAGCCGCACCACTTCCTCCACTAGGTGACCCCGAAGTTTCCGGCGCGCTCATTTTCCTTCCGCCGGTATTATAGGCCAAAGAACCGGTAGTTGAGATCAAGAGAAAGATAAAGAGAGTGAAATAGAAATACTTTGGTTGCATTTTTATGCTAGTAGTACAAGTTAATAATGATTTTTGTAGAGTTGGCACAAAGGGAAATGGTTTCGTGATCTTTATTTGAATGCTTTCCTATATGCATGGGGATGGATATATATAGTGCTTGGGTAAATTATTGATTGTGGTAGGTATCCACTCGTGACAGTAAGAAGGCCGTGGGCCGTAGAAATGCACTTGTCTGGAGGAGAGAAAGTGTGCATGCTCTCCACATGATTTGCACCACCGCCCCTTCCTACTTTTGCAATTTAAAATTCACCACAAATTTCACCATGTCTTAACCTTTACAGCAATTAAAATATCTTTATTCTTGTAACAGTCTAGCCTACCTGCTTTGGATAGGTTCGCACCGCTTTAAAATGCATTATTAGGATCTAAAACTTGTTTACTTATACTCAGCATATTTCTTATGTTTTATCGATGCGGGATTCGTGTACGATGTCAACTCAGTTGACCACTGAGGTTTGTCGCACCATCATTCAAGATTGCACGCGGAGTGACTTTGATACTATACGTAACAGCTCAGTCCAGAGGTAAGGCCACATCGTCCTAAGGGTGGTCAATTGACCACCATTCGTCGAAAAATCACACTGAGTGTATAAGGAAAATATTAGGTTTTAGAGATATATAACATATATTGAACACCTTTTGTTGAGGAATTTTTTTCACTTCTTTCAAGTTTGATCACCCTTGTAAAAATTTCTGGTTTCGCCACTGGCTCAACCCACTAGTGATACTATCCGCTTTGGGCCTAGGCCCATACGGCTTTAAAACGCGTGAATAAGGCCTAATGCTTGTTTACTTATGCACCTAGCATCTCTCCTTATTTAATTAATATGGGATTCGCCTGGGTGTCACAATTTTAAAAAAATATCATTTTTTGTTTGAGCGTAACGTATATACATTGATGATATAAAACAAATAAAACTATAAGGTCATCTTTATGTACTGCGATAAGTAACATTTCTTATCTTCTTTACATAATCATACATATAAGTTAAACTCTTTTTTGTTTATGCATTTTAATTTTCATACATTGACAATATAAAAATTTTTACACGTTCAATGCATGTCAACTCTCGTCGCACAAGATTAATTGTCTTATATAAACTTTTAGTTGTAAACTCACTTATTATCCATTGTTATCTATAATATTATTTTTAGATGATTCGAAAGGGTAAGAATTTATTTATCCCTCGTATATATAAGTTATAAGATCTTTGTTTATATCCACTACCCTTCGGGGCCTATTTTTGCCGGGTTTTTTTCAATATGTTGTTACTAGTTACTAGTTAACATGAGAAAATATGACATTATTGTGACTGGGAAGTCACTTCGTTTCGAATTATAACACTGTTATTTGAAATGTTGCCTATAGTAATTAGTGTGATAAATTTATTCTCTCTTTTATCCGGATCGGACGTCAAACATATATAAATCTTTGCATCTATTGAAAATTAAACCAAGATTAATTATTATTCCTAAGTTGTCTAGGATTTTGTATTTGTTAGTTTCTTTAATTCATGACTAATTAGGATTCACAGTCGAAATCATATGGGAATAGGTTTTCTAGATTCTAGTCAAATTTAGTTTGTAGTATTATAAATAGGGGTGTTACTACATATTTTTAATTGTGGAGAGGTTGCTACGATGTAGTGAGATTCAAGAGTTTATGAGTTGTGAAAAAGCCTCCTACCACGTTCTCTCCCTAGTTTGATAAATTTCTTTTATATAACCTTTGTTGAATTTGTTGCTTGTGCCTAAATTATTCTTCGGGGTATTTCAATCCTTCAAATTGGTATCAGAGCCTATGTGAGATTCTGTCAGAGCCGATGGGAGATCCAAAAAAAATATATGGATACTCTATTACCCAATTGTCCCGTTTTTGTGTTTGATGGCAAGAATCGACAGATGAAGAATTTTTTAAGGATATTGGATTATGGTCCAATATTGATGAAGGATTTGAGGAACCCCTAGAAGGCACGATGTTGACGGGTGATGCAGCTACACAATTGAAGAAGAAGAGGCATTTAAATTATAAGGCACGCTACTATCTCGCCAACAAGGTCGAATTGCATGTATCTAAAAAATATTTGAATGCAAAGTCATCAAAGGAGGCTTGGACAATCTTGGTGAACTCAAATCGAAGAGCTGTTGACATAAAAAAGGAGAAACTGCAAAAGTTTAGGAGTTAATTTGAGTTGGCTCATATGAGACCAACCGAGTCTATCAAAGAATTCTTTACAAGAATTGAAGAAATAGTCAATGGTGTAAGGACCAATGGAGAAGTATTGGAAGAAGTTAAAATTGTTGAAAAAATATCGCAGTCTCTCAGTTTAAAATTTAACAACGAGAAAGTTTTTCTTGAGGCTATCAAAGATCTTAGCACTCTCAAACTTGATGATTTAGAAGGCGAATTGGTGACATACGAGAGATCACTGAATTAACAGAAAGATGATACATTGGAGAAGGCATCACAAGAAAAGGATGATCAACCAAAAAAAAAAAAAGACACATCAAATATGGCGAAAATAAATCAAGAAGGCCAAAATTTAGAAATAGAGGAAAAAAGAAGAGAAGGTACATGTAATTTTTGTTCTGATAGAGATTCCATTAAAAGCGGAGAGAAGTCAAATAATATTCAAATTGATCTGCCAAAAATTTCTGCGATTGTTAAAAAGGACGATTTAGTTGCAGGGGATGCTAGTCCAAAAAAGGTAGGTCTTTCACCAGAAATTTTTTTTGATGGTATTGAAGATGAACCTATAGTAATAAAAAAAAGCAAGATAGTTCATCAAGAGAAAGTTTCTAACAATCTACCCAAGATTGAGGCAGAAATAACTTGGGGTCTAGAACTAGAACAATACATGATTATAGATATTGAAGATACAATCAATTTCGTGCCATTATTCGAGATTGCATGTTTCAGGAGTATGACGAAATATTTATTGGTAGCATTACTTTACATCCTATAGAATGGCAAATTAGAGTTGAATGGTTGTTCAAGTCCAACTATAAGGCAACTGGAGAAGTAGATGATTTCAAAGTAAAGAAAAAATATGTTGATGATATTTTGAAGAAATTTACCATGGTTAAAGCCAATCAAGTACGACCAATGTTGAAGAAAAAACGAAGTTAACTAAAGATAATACTCTTGACTTTGTTGATGCAACATATTTTAGAAAATTGGTGGAAAAACCTAAGGTATTTGATTTCTACAAGATTTGATATTACTCATGATATGCTCAAGTTTGAAGATTTTGGTGTAAGGGAGGCTGTTGGAAATTAAGCCAAGATTAATTATTATTCCTAAGTTGTCTAGGATTTGGTATTTGTTAGTTTATTTAATTCATGTCTAATTAGGATTGACAGTCGAAATCATATGGGAATAGGTTTTCTAGATTCTAGTCAAATTTGGTTTGTAGTATTATAAATAGGGGTGCTACTATATATTTTCAATTGTGGAAAGGTAGCTACGATGTAGTGAGATTCAAGAGTTTATAAGTTATGAAAAAACCTCATACCACGTTCTCTCCCTAATTTGATAAATTTCTTTTATATAGCCTTTATTGAATTTGTTGTTTGTGCCTAAATTATTCGTCCGAGTATTTTAATCCCTGAGCATCCATTCCATACACAATCAAAAGATCGTATAAGAGTAGTGTCATGTAAATGATTACGCAATGACCCAATCTTTGTTTGATTTCAAAAAAACTATAACATTAAAATTTGTAGTTAGAGCAACGACTCACATGCGTGGGGCATAAGATGCATGTAGTACTTGTGTCTTTGTTGGCATGCAATACATTAAATAGGCATATATATATTTTTTCATGGAAAAAGAGAAAAGGCAAGAGTTCGTGTTGCAAGTATTTTCCTCAGTTCCGTAAGCTTAATCATCCTTCGACATTATCATTTTCATTTGTATAGACTTATTACGGTATTACATATGTTAATCCAACTATTGCGAAAGAAGTGGAAGACAGACTTTATATGTTAAAATTTATAATTATCTTGTTTGTGAAACACACTGACCCAACTAATATAAATTTGAGCCACTTAACACCCATTAAAGGAGGAAACATTTCTTACTAAGAATCTTTTTATTTGGCTTAAATTCAAAATTTCTAACTATAAGGATAAAAAGATCTGATCAACACATCTTTGGGATCTAATTAATACACGTGAGAAAACCTATAAACTTTAGCGGAGTAGTCAGCCCAACGAGGTTGCAATTGGGATCATCATGATACACATAGTACGCAATAAGAACAAGTGCTTCATCTTTTCAAAACATGATTTGGATATTAATTGAAAAGCATACATTGCGTACTTCCAACAGCAGAGGTTAGGAGCATACGAGTTCACTCCATCAAAGGCTGCAGAGCCAAGATTTAAAGATTATGGGTTTTGATCTTATCATTGATCCCTAGTTTGTTTTAGTTACTGAGTTCGCATTAAATATTTTTATATTTTTAATAAAAATTTTAATACAAATATAAAATTTAAGCAAAAGTTATTGATATTGTCCGAACTCGTAACTACTACACTACCTCCGCCCCTTAACTCCACCTATGCACTATACTAGGCACTAGCATTAAAGGTACTATAAATGGTAAAAGTTCATTCACTTTTAATTAGAAATTTAAATTCGAGCCCTAATTTGAATCCTTTCTAGGATATGTAGACAATCGAGACAGTGTATTTTAGACACTGCTGATTTTATTTTATTTTTTAAAGAAAAAAAACATATTTGAGCTATCAACGATCTTTATACTTAGTAATTGCTTCATCAAACAATTCAAAAATCTATGATAAGTATTGCTAGTAACAGGCAATCTGATGAAAATAATAACTAACTTATTATTAAGTCCACAATTCAAATGCGTAATTGAAGCGAATTCTTATCCATTGCCCTCGTTTAGTGGAGGATGATGAATCTTAAACCGAGCAGTGACCACACATGTACACATGGTAAAATGTAGGCAATTAATTAAGCTTAACCAAATGCCAATTTGCCAAATTCCCCTTTTGCTCTCTAAATAATAAGAAAAACCTAATAAGCACATTATCGCTTTCTATAATGCAATCATAGCACTCACTTAGATTTCAAGAAACATTGTAAGGGCCAAAACTTTATGCTCTATAGCTAGCTACCTGTATTTTTCATACTACTGTCCCCGGAGGCGAAGCCAGGATTTCATAATAGTAAAAAAAACCTAATAAGCACATTAGGACTACGATTTCAAATATTAATAACTGGATTTTAAATTTAGTATTTATACATATTTTATGAATTCAAAATATCAAATATACTGTTTGAGCAAAAATTATTGGGTTAAGAACATACACTCCTGCTCTACTTTGTATAGTGGATACAATTTTTGACCTCAAATGTAATCATGCCACTAACAGACCATAGAAGATTAAATAAAATATCCATAAAAGGTGGTATTGTCGAAAAAGTTGTGGGGTCTTGACGCGTTTACATTCTTTTCATAATTTTCCAGTTAATTTGATATATTCATGGGATTCCCATGATCTTATTAATAAAAATTCAATTTTTCCTATGTCGTATTGCTTCCAAAACCAGAAAAGTTCTCACCTAGTTTATCTCCATTATTGCTTCTGAAAACTACAACTAATTTTTGGATTTTATTCATGATTGAAGTAGACAAAGGAAAAGAAAAAACCAACATATTTCTATCCGAAAAGATTTCTTGCGATTTTTTTGAATCTCAACTACAAACTATTAACCTAGATCATATTTACGTTCATGTTCCTTTAGAGGCGGACCCAAGATTCGACAGTTAAGGGGGCACCATTATATTCAATATAAATTTATCTGCTCATAAAGATTGGTAGGGGAGCCTTTGTTAATATCTGACTATTTCTTGAAGAAATTAGCAAATATATATGGAGTTTTTTGCCGAAGTTTCTGGGTACCGGTGACCCCTCTATCAACCATGTAGGTCCGCCTCCGTTGGCCTTATAGCATAATTTTGGTTTCGAGAAACTAATGTTGCCCCAATAGGTTGCCCTAGCATTTAGAGTTGGAGGAACAATCCAAAACGGATCCAGAATTCGAATTCAACCGTTAAGACTCTTAGTATTGAAACTATTATATTTTTAAATTTATGATTTCAGACTTACCATTTGTTCAATTATAATAACTTTTTACACATAAATATATGCTCCGCATAAAAAAATTATGAGTTCAGATGAATCCGGAGTTGTTACTATACATCCGCCCCGTAACAACGTGGAGAATCAAGATTTTAAATCTAACAGTAATCGACATCTATGCTAACGAGAGATAGTAAACAAGTAGAACCAAACACAACTTATTTGAAAAAAGGAAGAAGGAAAAAAAAATCTAACGTTGTGGCCGACCAGAGAAACTTGTACTAGCAAAGTTCGAAAAAATATCTAAGAATTAGGGGCGCAATTTCTGGGCAATGCGTTGTTCAGACATCACATGGAACTGCCAAGTTGATGAAGCTGTTGCTGTTCGTAGGATGGACCCATTTTCTCAACTAAACAACTTGAGTTCCAATGGCCCAAATGGGGTGGGCTAAATTCATCCCACTATTTTTACAAGGACGAATTGATCATTAGTTATCCAATGTTGTTGGAAACTTTCCGTTTTTGTGTTTGATAGCGAAAGTAATTTCGAAACTTGGTATCAACAGATGAAGAATTTTTTTAAGGCTATTGGATTATGGTCCACCATTGATGAAGGATTTGAGAAATCCCCGGAAGGTACAACGTTGACTGGTGATATAGCTACAAAATTGGAGAAGAAGAGACATTTAGATTATAAGGCACGCTACTATCTCGCTATCAAGATTGAATTGCGTGTATCTAACAAATATTTGCATGCAAGGTTTTCAAAGGAGGCTTGGAGAGCTAATGCACCATTGTAGTTAATTCATTCAGATTTATGCTAGGTTCTGGTGTATTTTCTTTGTCTTCCAAAAAGCAACAAGTTGTTGCTTTATCAACAGTTGAAGCAGAGTACATGGCTGCAACAAGTAGCACTACACAAGCATTGTGGTAAAGAAGAATGCTTGGATTTCTTCAACACAAGCAAGATAATCCTACAATAATTTTTTGTGATAGCAAGCCTGCAATTGAGTTAACAAAGAATCCATTTTTTATGGGCGTATCAAACACATTGATATCAAATTTCACTTTATTCGTGACTTGGTTCAAGACAAGGAAATAGTTATTGAGTATTGCAAGACTGGAGAGCAAGTTGCTGATGTTTTCACAAAGCCACTAAAATTTATTCATCAAGTTGAAGAAGATGTTGGGCATGATCAAATTTGAAGATCTTGGTTTAGGGGGGCTGCCGGAAACTAAACCAAGATTAATTAGTATTCCTAAATTGTCTAGGATTTAATATTTGGTAGTTTATTTAATTCATGTCTAGTTAGGTTTTGTTTACTAATTTTATATTGGAATAGTTTTTTGGTTTTGTAGTATTATAAATAGAGGTGCTTCTACTTGTTTTCTTAATAGAGAGATTCAAGAGTTTATGAGTTGTGAAAAAATCTCTTACCACGTTCTCTCCCTAGTTTAATAAATTCTTCTATATAGTCTTTGTTGAATTTTTTACTTGTGCCTAAATTATTTTGGGGGTATTTCAATTCTTCAAATATTTTTTCCTTTTCCCCTTAGAATAAGAATCATTTGAGATTGGTTGGGTGTATTATATCCGTCCCATACCCAACAAAAAATATATCCTTTTCAAATATGTTTATAGACCTACTTTTCCATATACTGGTTAAGATTTAGGAAAACATCTCAATTCAGGAATAGATACAAGTTTCACAGCCATATTAGCCAACAAAACTTTACCCACTTGAGCAACGCATTTAGTATTTAGTCCTTTCAACTCTGTCTACTGACACAGACCTGCATATATTTAGAGACAGAGTCAAAATTACTTGTAGCCCGTTATAATTACTAGGTTCACAATTGAGTATTTATATATATTTAATTTAATGGATTTACTAATACAAATATAGGGTCTAAGCAAAAGCTATTGGGTTCGTCCGAACCCATAATTTATACTCTCCCTCTGCCCCTGGAACCCATAAGGTTTAAATCTTGGATCCGTCTCTGCCAACTGTTATAATTCAACTTGGATATTCTGTCAATTTAGATTCAAAATCACTATTAGGCGCCATCACGATACCCGAGGGTGGGAAGTCCGGATCGTGACAAGTTGAATAAACTATTAATTAATTAATAGAGAAAAATGTTACATCAAAATAAATTCAACAAAACTTGTAAAATTTTTGAAAAGTGCATAGAATAATACTATTATATATGACGAGTCACTACAGGCTACACTGCCAAATTTTCGTTTCAAATTGTAACGGTATTTTTTATTTAGTCATTTAAGATTTAGTCATTTAAGAAAAAGAAGAGTATCTGAATGTCAAACAACTTACTACTTCAAAAGTTAAACAAATATTCATTTGATCCTGAACTGCAATAGCACGTTCCAAGTTTAAATACGTTATACTCCTCTTTGTTTTTTGTAACAAAAGACCCTTATTTAAAACAAACACATACTAAGAGAGTAAGAGTCATTACAACACGAGACTAACCTAGGCAACAGGGCGGCTCAACGGTTTTTGTGGCCTAAAGCCAAAACATTTTAAAAGGCCCTTAATTTTTTTTTTTATAAAATTCATATAATAATGAGATACAAAGCAAATTCCTAGGACTTTGGCCTAATGGTAAGTGTACAACGCGTAATGTGTGAATTAGGTGCACATCACAATTTGGAACTGTCACGACACAAAATCCACTATAGGCCGTGATGGCGTCCAACGTCGCCGTTAGGCAAGCCAACGGTGAACCATCTAAATAATTATCCATTTTAATTTTTAAAATCGGGAATTTCATTAAATAAACAGAATAAAATCTGGCACTCAGAGAAACCTGTGCTTTTCTTTACCAAATTTCGAATATAATTAAATCATAAAGTGAAATGATAATAATAACGTGAACTACAAAAATGCACATCCACTAGGAACCCCCAAAACCCGGTGTCACGAGTGCATGAGCCTCTACTAGAAAGTACAATAACAATATAACATCTATCTGAATACAAGATAGAAAGGATTAAGTAAATAATTATGATGGAGATTATGTGTGTTGTGAATCGTAGCATGGAATGCGGCTCACCATAAAGTTCCCTCGACAGTTGCACCTATGCGCCCAAATGACCACCAAATGAACCT
The DNA here is from genome assembly GCF_000715075.1 of Nicotiana tabacum. Classification (NCBI taxonomy): domain Eukaryota; kingdom Viridiplantae; phylum Streptophyta; class Magnoliopsida; order Solanales; family Solanaceae; genus Nicotiana; species Nicotiana tabacum. The sequence continues at coordinate 79,650,760 of NC_134083.1, forward strand.
GTCAGATCCTGCATATTTAGTGCAGAAGTGCAGCATAAGTACGTAAATCAACGCGTACTCAGTAAGGATCTAGCCTAACCCCGAAGAGGTAGTGCCGAGGGGGTCAACATTGACACTTACTAGTGGTCCAGTAAATCAAATATAATAAAATAGATAAGTATGAAATATGGTAAGTAAACAACGAATACAAATATAGGCAAATAATACGGTCTACAGCTGAACAATGAACACAAGGTCCTCAATTATCGGGTACCTCCTCACATCGAATACGTAGTGATCAATACCAAATCAATGGTCACATCTCAAGTCAGGAAACTCATGAGTACGCGGACTCCTTATCAAGTATTTTGCACGATTCTACCGAGGCGAGCGGCCCGATCCTATAAGAGTATTTCATAGAACTGTCGAGGCGAACGACCCGATTCCATAAGAGTGTGATAGATAATCCTGCCGAGACGAATGGTCCGGTCCTATAAGAATAAGATACGTGATACTGCCTAGGCGAACAACTCGATCCCATAAGGGTGTGTTACAACATTCTGCCGAGGCGAATGGCCTGATCCCATAAGAGTGTATTACAATAATCCTCCAGAGGAGAACGGTCTGATCCCATAAGAGTGTGAAGTTTTTACGGGTATATGACCCCATTCACGAATATACGTGTAAGTAATAGAATTCAAGAGAAACTTCCCGATGAATACGCACAATACGGGAGAAATTCGAAAGAGAAGTGCAATTCTTATGGCTAATCAAGTAGCTCGTCAAATATCTAAAATAGCGAGTTCATTACTCTACGCGAGTCTAGTCTCAGGTCATAATGCGAAATAAAGTAATTAAAGAGGCAAGAATATCTCAATTTATATAATTAAAGCATGACATGAATCTAAGTCTACCCGAACATAATCAGGAACTCTAGCATACGCACAGACACTCGTCACCTCATACGTGCGTAGCTCCCATAACATGTAGCATGTAATAAGTATAACACCTACGAGGTAAATTCCCCCTCACAAGGTTAGACATGAGATTTACTACGCTCCAAAGTTTCATAATCGGCTCCAACACCTCTCTAGCACCTCAAACCAATGCCCATCGATCCGAAACTAGTAAAACAATCATGAAAACTAATAAAAATATACTCCAATACTCATAATTAATCAATTTATAACAATTTTTAACTCCACTCGAAAAGTCAACAGCGTCAACCCTTGGGCCCACTTGTCCGGATTCCAAAAAATTTCGAAGATAAGCATTATCCATAACACCACGAACTCAAATATATAACTTATTCCTAATCTCATGTCCAATTTGGTGGTCAAAATCCAAAAATACCTAATTCTAGATTTCTTCCAAAATTCCACAATTTCTACAAATTTTCATGTTAATATATTTATACAACTCATGTATGTAGCATACAACAAGTGGGAATAACTTACCTCATGATAGATGATGAAAATCTCCTTTTCAAGAGCTCCAAAATTGCCTAACTAAGTGAAAATAAAAGAAAATGAGCCAATCTTGTATTAAATCAAATCTACCCAGGCCCGCTATTCTTCGCGATCGCGGAAAAAGCCTCGTGATCGCGAAGGCCAACTCCTCCCAGCTGCCCAGATACCCGCGTTCGCAACCTCTTGATCGCGTTCGCAATGCCCAACTAACCCTTCCCTTCGTGTTCGCGTTCGCAACCTCTTGATCGCGTTCGCGATGCCTAGCTGATCCCTCCCTTTGCGTTCGCGTTCCACATCTCGCGTTCGCGAAGGCCTTCTGCCTCACGACCATCCCCCCTCTCAGCCTTCTTCGCGTTCACGTTCGCGGTCAAGCCTACCCATTCGCGGTCAAGCCTACGTATTCGCGAAGTAGGCCAGGTCCTTCTTAGAATTTGCGTTTGTGAAGAGAAAAAACTGGGGCTCTTCATCAGCTTTCTTCGCGATCGCAAAGCACACCAACACACCAGCAATATCAAAACACCCAAACTTGCTCCGTAACCACCTCGAATCACACTCGAGGCTCCCGGGATCCCATCCAATCATACCAACAAGTCCCAATACCCTATCCAAACTTATCCAAAGGCTCAAAATGCAAAGAATAACATCAAAATCAAGAATCGACGAGCAAAATATTTCTTTTAACTTTCAAACCTTCAAACTTTGACGAACGCATCCGAATCATACTTAAACACTCCGGAATGACGCCAAATTTTGCGTACAAGTCACAAATCACGTTACGAACCTATTCCAAGGCTTGGAATTCCAAACGGACATCAATAACACCAAAGTCCTCTTCAAACCAAACTTGAAAAATTTAAAAATCTTCAAAATGCCAACTTTCCACAATAAGCGCCGAAATGCTCCCGGATCACCCGATACCCAACCCGAACATACGCCCAAGTTCAAAATCATCATGCGAACCTATTGGAACCTTCAAATCCTGATTCCGAGGTCATTTACTCAAAATTAAAACCTTGGTCAACTCTTCCAACTTAATGCTTCCGAATTGAGAATTTTTCTTCTGAATCAACTCTGAACTTTCCGAAATTTAATTCCCACCATACGTACAAGTCATAAAATATTAAGTGAAGCTACTCAAGGCCTCAAACCGCCAAATGACGCTCCAGTACTCAAAATGACCGGTCGGGTCGTTACAATCTCCCCCACTTAAACACACGTTCGTCCTCGAACATGCCAAGAACCGTTTCAGACTTGCCCAAAATCACTGTTTAACACCTCGCGCACCTACCCGTGCCACCACAACCCATGTGAGCATATTAGCTTGAGCCAGATTGAAGATTCTTCATGCCACCTTAGCCCACAAACCTTAGAACCAAATTTCAACATCTGGGATTCTCTACGAGACCTAATTCTAGCATACGAACACCGTATCAACCTCAACTTATTGTACGAAATATGATCATGCACCCATGCTGAAACCACACAATGCACTGCATAATTCGTATGCCCATAATAACACCCTCCAACCATAGAAGCTGCAAACCTGGTAACATGATGCCAGTAGTATACCTCATAATACATATAAGCCATGTTCCAACCCTCGCAATACTGCGACGATAAAAGAGACGTGTAGAATCTCATAACAACCCGCCAAATAAAAAATCCTTGGAATTTCCCCACTCAACGAGAGACCTTGCCTCATATTGAACTGAATAGTGACATCTTCCCTCTAATATACCTTATCTAAATCTGATTGCACTAACTCTAGGTCCAACCTCCTCGTCTCACCTAGTACAAGATGCTCGACCGACAAGCCACATCAAAAACCACCTAAAATCTCCTATGATGATATCAATGCGCCAATAAGATACAACTCGAATATGACTTATAAGGAAGATTGAACTCTGGCAAAGAACTACCCAGCCCGCGTAACAAATAAAACGGCCAAAAATATTCTATGAGCCTATCTCAGAGATGAGAAACGAGGCACATAAAATAGGTATAAGGAATCGTACTCAACATCTTACTGGTGCGGCGTGCAACCCGATCCATACATGATACCCATGGCGGCATGCCACCCGATCCACACATAACCATCAGTAGGGAAATACCCATCAAGCCATAATGCTCAAACTCACAAAATGCCTGAATATTGACCATGAGCACGGCAAGTGCATAAATACAACCCTGGAGAGACGGATAGTGCCATGAACTATTAAAGCCAAGCTCGACTAAGGTGCATCAAATAACCAATATCTCGAAAGCCATCCCGCTCATATAATACCAAGCGCTACGCCAGATCACAACTCACGCGCGAAAAATCAACCCGCCTCACCACACATATGGCATAAAGAGTAGCACTTAAAATAGACGATGCTTGGAATATCATCCACTACGCCTGAAGAATCATCCATAAGCAATGCTATGCTGAATGAACACATCCGATATGATGTAGATCACGCATTCACATTAGATCTACTAACTGACCTCAAGCCGATTCTGATCCTCCCATACTGGGCCAATAACCTTTCAAAGATCCACAATGAATCCATTCATGACACATATGAGCAGTCATCCTGTAACGACCCGGCCGGTCGTTTTGAGTATTATAATCTCGTTTCCCCATTTACTGCTCAAATTGTGAATTATAGTTGTTATTTGGCTTGCTGGGGTAATTGGTTTGGGTCTGGTTCCAAGGTTTAGAATTTAAGTTGAAAAGGTTGACCGGATGTTGACTTATGTGTAACGACCCCGGAGAAATTTTGCTAAGCAAATTAAGGTTTGGTGGTGCCGAGGTAGATCAATTAGTACAAAGATTATAGATGGTTTACAGATGACGGTGTATTACGGATGCAGGGTAGGCTATGTGTGCCTAATGTAGATGGTTTGCGTGAGTTGATTCTCCAGAAAGCTCACAGTTCGCGTTACTCCATTCATCCAGGTGCCGTGAAGATGTATCAGGATTTGAGGTAGCATTATTGGTGGAGGCGAATGAAGAAAGATATAGTTGGGTTTGTAGCTCGGTGTTTAAATTGTCAACAGGTAAAGTACGAGCATCAGAGACCGGCAGGATTACTTCAGAGACTTGAAATTCCGGAGTGGAAATGGGAACGCATTACCATGGACTTCATAGTTGGGCTTCCACGGACATTGAGGAAGTTTGATGCGGTTTGGGTGATTATGGATCGGTTGACCAAATCCACACATTTTATTCCAGTTGGTACTAATTATTCTTCAGAGCGATTGGCAGAGATTTATATCCGCGAGATTGTTCGCCTACATGGTATGCCAGTGTCCATCATTTCAGATCGGGGCACGCAGTTTACATCATAATTTTGGAGAGCAGTGCAGTAAGAATTGGGCACACAGGTTCAGTTGAGTACAACATTTCACCCTCAGACACACGGACAGTTCGAGCGCATTATTAAAATATTGGAGGATATGCTACGCACTTGTGTCATCGATTTTGGAGGTTCTTGGGATAAAGTTTTGCCACTTGCGGAGTTTGCTTACAATAACAGCTACCAATCGAATATACAGATGGCTCTGTATGAGGCATTATATGGGAGACGGTGTCGATCTCTGGTTGGTTGGTTTGAGCCGGGTGAGGCTAGGCTATTGGGTATTGACTTGATTCAGGATGCTTTGGAGAAGGTTAAAGTGATTTAGGAGCGGCTTCGCACGGCGCAGTCTAGACAGAAGAGTTATGCCAACAGAAAGGTCTGTGATGTCGCTTACATGGTTGGGGAGAAGGTTCTGCTCAAAATTTCACCAATGAAGGGTGTGATGAGGACCGGGAAGAAGGTCAAGTTGAGCCCTCGGTATATTGGGACTTGTGAGATACTTATGCGACTGCAAAACAAGTATGCGAACCGCATAATGACCGCAGACTGGGTTAGTAATGCCCAGTTTTGGAGGCCAAATTATGCGGCCGGTACTCGACCAACTTCTCGCAAGCTCTTATTGCACCTATCATAACACATCCCGAATTATCATCCACCATCGCATACTCAACCTCCTAAGGGTTATACCATCTTCTTCATGCAACCCAAGCTCACATCACAACACATGCATCCTATGTTAGGCAGAAAGCAGAACTCTTCGTAGGAACCTCATCAAAACCACGCAACCGCTAACCTGCTCATGGGAATCATGAAATCAATTAATCTCCCTGGGTCCACACTGATCTGCCAGCTGTAAGAATCCTTTCATTCATTAATATCACCCTAAGGTCCAATAATATGTTTGAAACTCGAAGCCGCATTGCATCCAAAACAATAATCGAATACTCATATTTTCCTATATTTCAATCAAGACCTTCTCATCACATTCAAAATAAGCACAAAGACCACTTCAGGGATCATCTCCCTCGAACCATCAACACTGGAATGCCGATTTGATCCTGAAGTCGCAACACACAGCCATCTCTGATAACTTCCTCTTAGGTTTCATCTCACAACACCATTCCTAGAGGAAAACAATGAAGGCCAACATGCCGATGAGCCTCAATACGTTCAATCAAGGACGGAAACACCACAATATTAACAAGAATTCCACTAAATTCAGAAATATCAAATCTCGACCGTAGGCAATACCAACACCGGGCTGAAATGACAGAACAACCCTACACCATGCGACGATAATGGTCTGCCCGCATTCGTAGGGAAAAGCATCATGCACCGCATCTATAGCATCTTCAAAACACATCGGTGCTCAACGACAACAAATGCCCGACGTCGCGTACGAATGAGTAGAAAGAAACCGAAGGCACAAGATTCAACGAAATAAAATCGCACGATGAGGAATCAAGGAAGGTAAGTTCTCCTAATAGCCATGTAGCCTCTTGAAGATAAGTACAGACGTCTCCGTACAGATGCGCAAGACTCAACTAGACCTGCTCATGACTAGTGAGATCTAAGTGAACATAGTGCTCTGACACCAAGCTGTCACAACCCAAAATCCACTATAGGCCATGATGGCGCCCAACGTCGCTGTTAGGAAAGCCAAAGGTGAACCATCTAAATAATTATCCATTTTAATTTTTAAAATCAGGAATTTTATTAAATAAATAGAATAAAATCTAGGACTTAGAGAAACCTGTGCTTTTCTTTACCAAATTCCGAATATAATTAAATCATAAAGTGAAATGATAATAATAACGTGAACTACAATAATTAACATCCACTAGGAACCCCCAAAAACCGGTGTCATAAGTGCATGAGCCTCTACTAGAAAGTACAATAAAAATACAACATTTGTCTGGAATAAAAGATAGACAGGATAAAGTAAATAGCTATGATGGAGACTCTGTGTGCTGTGAATCGTAGCATAGAATGCAGTTCACCATAAAGTCCCCTCGACAGTTGCGCCTACGCGCCCAAATGACCACCAAATGAACCTGCTAAATCCTGCACATTTAGTGCAGAAGTGCAGCATAAGTACGTAAACCAACGCGTACCCTGTAAGTATCTACCTTAACCCCCAAAGAGGTAGTGACGAGGGGTCGACATTGACACTTATTAGTGGTCCGTTAAATCAAATATAATAAAGTAGACAAGTATGAAACATGGTAAGTAAACAATAAGTACAGCTATAGGCAAATAATACGGTCTACATCTGAGCAATGAACACAAGATCCTCAATTATCGGGTACCTCCTGAAATCGAATACATAATGGTCAATACCAAATCAACGGTCACATCTCATGTGAGGAAGCTCATGAGTACGCGGACTCCTTATCATGTATTTTGCACGATTCTGTCGTGGCAAGCGGCCTGATCCCATAAGAGTATTTCATAGAACTACCGAGGTAAACGGTCTGATCCTATATGAGTATTTCATAGAACTGCTGAGGCGAACGGCCCGATACCATAAGAGTATTTCATAGAACTGCCGAGGCAAATGACCCGATCCCATAAGAGTATGATAGATATTCCTGTCGAGGCGAATGGCCCGGTCCCATAAGAATATGATATGTGATACTGCTGAGGCGAATGACTCGATCCCATAAGAGTGTGTTACAACATCCTGCCGAGGCAAACAGTCTGATCCCATAAGAGTGTATTACAATAATCCTGACGAGGCGAACGGTCTGATCCCATAAGAGTGAAGCTTTTACGATTATATGACCCCACTCACGAATATACGTGTGAATTATGGAATTCAAGAGAAACTTCCCGATGAATATGCACAACGCAAGAGAAATCCAAAAGAGAAGTGCAATTCTTATGGCTAATCAAGTAGCTCATCAAATATCTAAAATAGCAAGTCCATTACTCTATGTGAGTCTAGTCTTAGGTCATAATGTGAAATAAAGTAATTAAATAGGAAAGAATAACTCAATTAGTACAATTAAAGCCTAGCGTGAATTGATAAGTGGGGATTTTAACCTATTATTTGCTCTCTCTTACTTGTGTTTTAGGCCAAAAATACTTGAAGGTATTCCTGAAAACTAATGAAATATGCTTGCTTGCAGGAATTATTCAAAATAAGCCAAAGGAATCAAAATCAACTCACAAAGGAGTTAAAAGTTGAACAAAAACCAAGGCTGGGCAAAGATGTCTGAAGTGCGGAACGCACAAATATTGTGCGGCCGCGAAAGCCATGATGCGGCCGCGATCATAATTATGCAGTTTACGATAGGGAGATTCAGAGAGTGTGATTTTGGGCTAAATGATAAGCGCGGACCGCATCAGAAATGTGCGGCCGCGAAAGTCCCTATGCAGCCGCGATTGAAATTCCGTGGACCGCGATGATTGAGATTCAGAGAGCTGACAACTTGAGAAAAAGAGAGAAGTGCGGACCGCACCAGAATTGTGCGGCCGCGGAAGTCCCTTGTGCGGCCGCAATCGAAATTATGCGGTTCGCAAGATGAAGAATCAGAGAGTTGATTTCAAGCCAAACTCAAGCAAGTGCGGACCACATCACTTTTATGCGGCTGCATAATCTAGAGCGCGTCCGCACTTAGAATTATGCGGTCTGCGAAAGTTCAGCTCAACCCAGATCCAAAAGAGAAGAACGCGGACCGCATCAAAATTATGCGGCAGCGAAAGCAAGGGTGCGGCCGCACAACCTCCGCAGGGGCATTTTTGTCAGATATTTTCAACTTAGTATAAATAGATTTTTTTATCATTTTTAGGTTATGTTATGTTTTGTATGAGCACCTGAGACGGGTGACTTTTCTGTTTACGGAAATATTGTACTAGATTCACTTCTTAACATTAGATTTTCCTTCCATAAATTAATATTATGTATTTTATATTCATTTCATCTTTAATTTCTGTTATTTCCATGAGTAGCTAAACCCATAGCTAGGGTTGTGACCCAACCCTAATATGGGTATTTAATGGGTATTTGATTTTGGGGTTTGAATGTGAATGGGTTAGTGATATTTAGCCTAGTTCTTGCTAGAACTCAAGAATCAATGGTTGCAAACATTGATTCATGCCTTTATGACTTAGTCTCTACTTGAGAAAGAGGGACTAAATCTAGGAAAACTAGGCTAACAAGGAATTGGGGTGAACTCAGAAAATTGATAGCCCCAATTAAAGGGTTAAACCTAGAGATAGTAATACCCAACTTGAGCTAATATCACTTGATTTGCATGAATACTCATTTGGGCTTGAGAAAGCCAAATTGGGCAAAATCACTCAAACTGCCGAGAGGTATAGAGTGAGCACCCGGGTGTGATAGCTATATTACAATCCCAACTAATCAAGCTTGCCCTAGATTTTGCTACCCGTTAGATAGCCACCTAGGTAGAATTCACTACCCTAGTTTCTTTAAACATTTGAAAAACAACAACAAAAATATTGTCCTTAGTTTCAATTATTGCAATCTTTAGAGTAAAGTTAGAAGTAGAAATCAAACCCAAACTAGTGGGAGTGTAATTAGATTCAAAACCCGCACCTAGCTTAGATATAAAATGGATTCCAAATATTAACTCCTTGTGGATTCGATTCCGACCTAGTTGGGTTAAAACTGCACCGACTATCCTCGCTACTCAATAGTAGTGTAGGCTTGGACCCGATCAATTTTTGGCGACGTTGCCGGATCGATGTCTACCCGGACATAATCAGGAACTCTAGCATACGCATGTACACTCGTCACCTCATATGTGCATAGCTCTCATAACATGTAACATGTAATAAGTATAACACCTACGGGGTAAATACCCCCTCACAAGATTAGATAGGACACTTACCTCACTCCGAAGATCTATAACCGGCTTCAACGCCTCTCTAGTACCTCAAACCAATGCCCATCGATCCAAAACTAGTCAAACAATCATGAAAACCAATTAAAATATACTCCAACACTCATAATTAATCAATATATAATAATTCTCAACTCTGCTCGAAAGTCAACAAAGTCAACCCTCAGGCCCACGTGCCCGGATTTCGAAAATTTTTGAAGATAAATGTTACCCATAACACCACAAATTCGAATATATAACTTATTCCTAATCTCATGTCCAATTTCATGGTCAAAATCCAAAAATACCAAATTCTAGGTTTCTTCCAAAATCCCACAATTTGTAGTAATTTTCATGTTAATATCCGTATACAACTCATGTATATAGCTTACAACAAGTGGGAATAACTTACCTCATGATAGATGATGAAAGTCTCCTCTTCAAGAGCTCCAAAAATCGGCCAACCAAGTGAAAATGAAGGAAAATGAGCCAAATCCCGTATTAAATCAAATCTGTCCAGGCCCGCTCTTCTTCGCAATCTCGGAAAAAGCCTCGCGATCGCGAAGGCCAACTCCTCCCAGCTTCCCATCTACCCTTCGCATTCGCGACCTATTGATCACATTTGCGATGTCCAGCTGACCCTTCCCTTCGCGTTCGCGTTCCACACCTCGCGTTCATGAAGGCCTTCTGCCTCACAGCCATCCCCCATCTCAGCCTTCTTCGCGTTCGCAATCAAGCCTACGCGTTCGCGAAGAAGGGCCAGGTCCTTCTCCGCATTCGCGTGATCCTCCTCGTGTTCGCGAAGAGGAAAAAATAAGGTCCCTTCATCAGCCTTATTCGCGATCTAAGGACTACCTTTGCGATCGCAAAGCACCCCAACACATCGGCAATATCAAAAAACCCAAACTTGGTCTTAAATCACCCCGAATAACAACCAAGGCCCCGGGGACCCCGTTCAATCACACCAACAAGTCCCAATACCCTATCCAAACTTATCCAAAGACTCGAAATACCATGAATAACATTAAAATCATGAATCGACGATCAAAATATTTCTTTTAACTTTCTAATCTTCAAACTTCGACGAACGCGTTCGAATCATACTTAAACACTCCGGAATGATGTTAAACTTTGCGTACAAGTCACAAATCATGATAAGAACCTATTCCAAGGATAGAAATCCTAAACGTATATCGATAACACCAAAGTCCTCTTCAAACCAAACTTAGAAAATTCTAAAAACCTTCAAAATGCCAACTTTTCACAATAAGTGCGAAATGCTCTCGGACCACCCGATACTCAACCCGAACATACACCCAGGTCCAAAATCATCCTACAAACCTATTGAAACCTTCAAATCCTGATTCCTAGGTCGTTTACTTAAAAGTCAAATCTTGGTCAACTCTTCCAACTTAAAGCTTCTAAATTGAGAATGTTCCTTCTGAATCAACTCTGAACTTCCCGAAATTCAATTCCGACCATACGTACAAGTTATAAAATATGAGTGAAGCTACTCAAGGCCTCATACCATGGAACGGCGCGCTAGAGCTCAAAATGATTGGTCGGATCATTACAGGAACTCTATCATAAATGAAAATATGCCATTAATTAAGTGGAAGAAGGTAGAGGGGGCATGTCGATAATCTGTCGACTTTCGAACCTTGCACCCTATTGCATTTGGAGACTACTCTTAAAAGGATAAACAAAAAAATTCTTTCGAATGGATGGATCAATAAAATATGGTGAAAAAAAATAGCCAATACATGAGTTTCCTTTTAGGGGAAAAATTAGATTTGATAACGAAGGTAAATACATCACTTAATAAAATAAAAAAATTAAATTTATCATTATTTATTACCCAATTATAAATTTAATTAAAATTGTTAAATATTTTGTTAATAATAATAACATAAAATATATGTGATATATTGTACTTAAAATCGGGGCTTAAGGCAATGGCTTCATTTGCTTTACTCTTAAGCCTGCCCTGCTAGGTAACATAGTGTCTAAGATGTCATTTTCAAAAGCATTAAAAACAAAAGCGGGGGAGAGGGGTAATATATGCGACATCCAAAAACATCTATTCTTAGCTAACCGGTCCACTACTTTATTAGCTTCTCTAAAGACGTTCTTCAAAGTTGGATTAGTTCCTTTGTTAATAGGAACCTGCAATCATTAATCAAGTTGTGGAAGAGGCCATTATTTTTAGTAAGCATGTTAATCAGATCACTGCAATCAATTTTTATTATTATGGGGAGTAAATTTCTATCCGGTGCGATCTTAACCTCATGGAAGAGTGTTAGTGCTTCCATGTAGATATTAGTCGCATGTGTGACCCCCATATTGAATGCCAAGATCAAATTTTGCTATTATCATGAAATACCCCCCTTATTCCTCCTTTATCTGAGTTACCGAGACATGAGCCATCAAATTAAGCTAAAGGTGTTTATCGGACAGGCTGGACTGGGCTGGACATAGCAAAAAATAGCATGTCCGGTTAGTGGGGCGTGCTGGTTAGTGGACTGGGGTTCCGGATTGGTAGTGGGCTGAGATATTCCGGGTTATGTTGGGCCCGTCCGGGTTCGGGCTTATCGGGTCTGAACCGGGTCGGGTTAATATTTGTTTTAGTGTATTATGTTTCTTTGTTCAATGTAATTGATACTTAAGTATTTGCAAACTTTTAAATAATAAAATAAGTATTTTAAGACATAAAATTAAACTTTTAAACTTTAAAGTTTTAAATTTTAAAATTTAAATTTTAAAATTTTAAAATTAAAATTAAGTGGCTACATAAAATTATTTAATAAGACCAATATGTAAGGGTCAAACTTTAAAGGCTTTCATTTCACATTTTCATTGCATAATAATACTTCAAATTAACTTGCAAGTTCTATTTTGATTTTTTTATTTTTGAACTTGCAAATTAAAAGTTTACAACAATTAAAAATTAGTGTTTACTACGGCCAAATGCCAATAAGAGCAAATTGTCTAATAAATTAACACATTAAGCTTAAATAAGTCTAATAAATTCAAAATAACACAAATTATCTCAAATCAACTTAAATACGAATGCCTGGAGGACGCTCAAGACAACCCTTGATATGCTTCCTTAAACCATATGTGTCCTCCCACTTTCGATGAACATTAAAAACTCGACCACAGTTCGTGCACTCTACTTTGCTAACTTCTTCATTTTCTTCTACCACCTCAAAGTGTTCTCAAACATGTAAGCGCACTCTAGAAGAACATGGAATGATTGAACTTGAACCTAACAAAAATGGTAACCACACTTCACTTGATAATTGTAATTTTGTAGTGTTTGCCGTAAATAATTGATAAAACTTGAAATAATAATTAATTGAGAACTTGAGAGCAATAAGCAATTCAATAATCAAGAGGGAATTGAGAGAGAATTAAAGTAGAAGAAAAGAGCAAGTTGAGAGAAAAAATGAGAAAAATAAAAAAGAGGGGGGTATTTATAGTTTTTAAAAGGCTAAAAATATAATTTATCAATTATTAGGGGTGGGGGACTATTTTAGCAAGGAGTAGGCCGAAATGGCTAAAAGTGCAAAAAATGACCGTTGCCCAACAGTCATTTTTTATTGTGACCGTTGGTAACAGCCATAATTTTTTTTTAAAAATATTGCAACTTAAATCGGGCTAGACCGAACTGGAACACGATTAAAACCCTTGAACGGGTTACCGGGCTAGTCAGGTTCTGGTGCACAGGTAGCCAAAAAATGCTTGACCCCGTCCGGCACAACCCCCTACCCTAACCAACTCGTCCCACCCCTTACCGGATCGGGATGAACCGGGTCGAATTGGATTGTTAGTGGCCGATCCGTCCCGATTAACCCCTTTAAGTTAAGCACGCTTGTACCAGAGTAGTATGGGTAAAAATAGGATGGGTAAAAATATTATCCTCGACTACTCATCAACTATCTGATATTGAAAATCAACAAAGAGACACGATAGAAGAATCCAACCTAAAAATCATTATTGCCTCATAGTTGAATAAAAGTCATGATCAATCTATAAGTCCATCTGCTAATGCATTAAGGTGTAACGACCCGGCCGGTCTTTTTGAGTATTGTAGCCCCGTTCTCTCATTTATTGCTTATTCTATGCTCATTTATTGTTATGTGACTTGTCAGGGTGGTTTGTTAAGTTTCGGGGATGTTTCAGAATGAATTAGAACACTTAGTCCTCAGGTAGGAAGCCTAAGTTAAAAGAGTTAATCGGATGTTAACTTATGTGTAAATGACTCTAGAATTGAGTTTTGATGGTTCTGATAGCTCTGTATGGTGATTTTGGACTTAGGAGTGTGTTCGGATGTTGATTTGGAGGTCCGTAGATGATTTTGGCTTAAATTGGCGAAAGTTGGAAAAATGGAAGTTTGGAGAGTTGAAAAGTTTGATCGAGAGTTGACTATGTGGTTACCGGGCTCAGATTCTGGTTCCGAAAGTTGGAATAGGTCAGTTGTGTCATTTATGACTTATGTTCAAAATTTGATGTCAATCAGAGGTTGTTTGGTATGTTTCGGCATTAGTTTTGGAAGTTAGAAGTTCATAAGTTCATTAGGCTTGAATCGACGTGCGATTCTTGGTTTTAGTATTGTTTGATGTGATTTGAGGCTTCGAGCGAGTTTGTATGATGTTTTAGGACGTATTGGTATGTTTGGTTGAGGTCCCGGGGGCCTCGGGTGGATTTCGGATGGTTAACGGATTAGAATTTAACTTAGGAGAGTTGCTGAAGTTTGCTGATGCCTGTGCTTATGGTTTCCACTTACGCGATCGCGAGGATAGGTACGCGATCACAGAGGGTAAGGTTTGGCAAGTGGGAGTTGTTTTTATGCGATCGCGTGGTTATGGCTGTGATCGCAAAGCCTTGGGGGAGTTGTATTACGCGATCGCGTGGGTGGTGACGCGTTAGTGAAGAAGGAAGGGGAGGCCTGGGATTCCCACGCGTTGTTCGTCGCAATCGCGTAGGTCAGGGAAATTGGTCACCATGTTCGCGACCAGGTGTGTGCGATCGTGTAGAAGGATTTTGGCTACTGAAGAATTTGTTCTTCACGATCGCGAAGTAAATGTCGTGATCACGATTTGTAATCACTGGGCAGACTATTAAAATATCACAATCGAGGGTTTGAACCCATTTCTCATATTTTGATCTAGAGACCTCGGATTTGGGCGATTCTTAGAGAGATTTTCAAGAAATTGATTGGGGTAAGTGATTTTAACTCGTATTTGGTTGTTGTACATGAATCTATCATTGTTTTTATCATTTAATTAGTGTTTTGGGTTGGAAAAATTGGGCAAAATTGTAGAAATTTCAAAAAGTGTAATTTGACGATTTGAAGGTCGAGTTGGGATCGGAATTGGCTTTAGATGATGCCCAGGGTTTTCTTGAGGAGTGCCACTGTATCCTCCATACTATGGGTATTGTTGAGTCGAGTGGGGTTGCTTTCACTACGTTCCATCTTAAGGGAGCAGCTTATCAGTGGTGGCGAGCGTATGATTTGGGTAGTCCTATCGAGGCAGCTTCACTCACCTGGGATTAGTTCTCAGAGATGTTTATTAGGGAGTTTTTTCCCCCAAGAGTCTTAGGGATGCATGGCGTGCATAGTTCGAGCAGCTGCTCCAGGGTGCTATGACTATATCGGAGTATGCAGTCTGGTACAGTGATTTGTCCAGGCATGAACCATCCTTGGTTGCTACTGTCCGAGAGCGAGTTCGTCGATTTATCGAGGGTCTCAACCCTGGTATCAGATTCAACATGGCTCGAGAGTTGGAGATGGATATCCCATACAATCAGGTAGTGGAGATAGCTAGGAGGTTGGAGGGTATGTGGGCCCGGGAGAGAGAGAGAGGAGAGGGAGGCCAAGAGGCCTCGAGATTCTGGCACATATAGTGGTGCCCGTGCCCCGGTTGCAGCCCATCATGGTAGGGGCTATGTGAGCCGCCATGTTTATTCAGCACTTCCAGCTTCCAACGGTGTGCCGGCTACTCCCAGGCCCTAGGTTGCCCATTATGCACCGCCACTGTCTAGTGCACTTCCTGCACGGGGTGCTTTTAGCGGTCAATCCAGCCGATCAGGCCCGAGCCAATTACAGCAGCCACGTCCTCCGAGAGCTTGTTTTGAGTATGGTGACGCTCGTTATATGGTGAGGGATTTTCCCAGACTCAGGAGGGGTGCACCTCCACAAACTACTCAGGCTCCGCATATTCCACCAGGTCCTCAGGCTTCTCAGGTCGTGGCTACCGCACCAGTTGCCACTCCACCTGCACAGCTAGCTAGAGGTGGAGGTCGGGTAGGTAGTGGTCACCCTAGAGGGGGAGGCAATGCCAGATATTATGCTCTCCCTGCTAGGACGGAGGCGGTTGCATCTGACTCAGTTATCACATGTATTATTCCAGTTTGTCATAGAGATGCATCCGACTTATTTGATCCAGGATCCACTTATTCTTATGTATCGTCTTATTTTGCTCTGTATTTGGGTATATCCCGTGATTCTTTAAGTTCCCATGTCTATGTGTCCACACCTGTGGGAGATTTCATTATTGTTGATCGTGTGTATCGGTCGTGTTTAGTTGTTCTTGGTGGTTTTGAGACCAGAGCTAATCTATTGTTGCTCGGTATGATAGATTTTGATGTTATTTTAGGCATGGACCGGTTGTTGACCTATCATGCTATCCTTGATTGTCATGCCAAAATGGTGACGTTGACTATGCCAAGTTTTTCATGGTTAGAGTGGAGAGGTACTTTAGATTATGTTCCTAGCAGGGTGGTGTCTTTCCTTAAGGCACATCGGATGGTTTGAAAGGGATGTGATGTGTATCTAGCATATGTGAGAGATATCAGTGTCGATACTCCTACCATTGAGTCACTTCTGGAAGTATGAGATTATGCATATGTATCTCCGATGGATCTTCTGAGCATGCTGCCCGATAAGGATATCGATTTTGTTATTGATTTGTTACCGGTCACTCAGCCCATTTCTATTCCACCATATCGTATGGCCCCAACAAAGTTGAAGGAATTAAAGGAGCAGTTGCAGGATTTGCTTGATAAGAGTTTCATTTGGCTCAGTGTGTCACCTTGAGGTGCTCCGGTCTTGTTTATAAAGAAGAAGGATGGTTCTATGCGCATGTGTATTGATTTTTGCCAGTTGAACAAGGTTACAGTGAAGAACAGGTATCCATTGCTGCGCATTGATGACCTATTTGATCAGCTACAGTGTGCCAAAGTCTTCTCAAAGATTGATTTGCGGTCAAACTATCATCAGTTGAAGATTCGAGAGCAAGATATCCCAAAGACTGCCTTCAGAACTCGGTATGGTAATTATGATTCCTTGTGATGTCATTTGGGCTAACCAACGCCCCAGCAGCATTCATTCAATTGATGAACAGTGTATTCCTTCCCTATCTTGACTCATTCGTCATTGTTTTTATTGATGACATCTTTATGTACTCCCGAAGCCGGGAGGATCATGAGCAGCACGTGAGGACCGTGCTTAAGATCTTGAGAGAAAAGAAGTTATATACAAAATTTTCAAAGTGTGAATTTTGGCTTGATTCGGTGGAAATTTTGGGTCATGTAGTGTCAAGTGAGGGAATCAAGGTAGATCCAAAGAAGATTGAAGCAATTCATAGTTGGTCTAGACCGTCTTCAGCTACTGAGATCCGAAGTTTTCTTAGTTTGATAGGGTATTACCATCGATTCATAGAGGGTTTCTCATCTATTGATGTACCTATGACCAGATTGACCCAGAAGGGTGCTCCGTTCAGGTGGATCGAAGAGTGTGAGGAGATCTTTCAAAGGCTCAAGACGGCTTTGAATACAGCCCCAGTGTTGGTGTTGCCTACGTGTTCGGGGTCTTATACTGTGTACTACGATGCGTTGCATATTGGTCTCGGCACGGTGTTCATGCAAGACGGTAGGGTGATTGCCTACGCATCTAGACAGCTGAAGGTGCATGAGAAGAACTACCACGTCCACGACCTTGAGTTGGCAGCTATTGTTCTTGCCTTGAAGATTTAGCGGCACTATTTTTACGGTATCCCGTG
This sequence comes from Nicotiana tabacum, assembly GCF_000715075.1. Classification (NCBI taxonomy): domain Eukaryota; kingdom Viridiplantae; phylum Streptophyta; class Magnoliopsida; order Solanales; family Solanaceae; genus Nicotiana; species Nicotiana tabacum. Next base: position 79,668,468 of record NC_134083.1, read on the forward strand.
TGAGGTCTACACCGACGATTGGAGTCTACAGCATTTGTTCAAACAGAAGGATCTTAACTTGCAGCAGCAGAGATGGTTAGGGTTGCTTAAGGACTATGATATCACCCTTCTGTATCATCCTGGGAAGGCCAATATGGTGGCCGATACCTTGAGTCGCAAGGCGGAGAGCTTGGGTAGTTTAGCATATCTACCGACAGCGGAGAGGCCATTAGCATTGGATGTTCTAGCCTTGGCCAACCAGTTTGTTAGATTGGATATTTCGGAGCCGAGTCAAGTTTTGGCTTGTGTGGTCTCTCGATTTTCTCTTTACGATCGTATCAGAGAGCGTCAGTATGATGATCCCCATCTGCTTGTCCTCAAGTAAACGGTTCAGCATGGTGATGACAAGGAGGTCACTAATGGGGATGATGGTGTGTTATGGATACAGGGCAGGTTATGTGTGCCCAATATAGATGGGTTGCATGAGTTGATTCTTCAGAAGGCCCACAGTTCATGGTACTCCATTCATCCGAGTGCCGCCAAGATGTATCAGGACTTAAGGCAGCTCTATTGGTGGAGGAGAATGAAGAAGGACAGAGTGTAGTATGTAGCTCGATGCCTAAACTATCAGCAGGTGAAGTATGATCATCAACGGCCAGGTGGATTGCTTTAGAGGCTAGAGATTCCATAGTGGAAATGGGAGCGGGTTACTATGGATTTTGTTGTTGGACTCCCCCGAGCTCAGAGGAAGTTCGATGCAGTATGGGTGATTGTGGATAGGTTGACCAAGCTGGCTCATTTCATTCCAGTGGTGACTACTTATTCTTCTGAGCAGCTGGCTCAGGTTTATATTCGCGAGATTGTCAAACTTCATGGCGTGCTAGTATCCATCATCTCTGACCGGGGTACGCAGTTTACATCGTGATTCTGGAGGGTCGTACAATGTGAGTTAGGTACACGGGTTGAGTTGAGTACAATATTTCACACTCACACGGATGGACAATCCGAGCGCACTATTCAGATATTGGAGGATATGCATCGTGCGTGTGTGATGGAGTTTGGGGGTTCTTGGGATCAGTTCTTGCCGCTTGCGGGTCAGAAGGTTCGCGACGTTGCATTCATGATTGGGGAGCGGATCTTGCTCCGGGTTCCGCCCATGGAGGGTGTTATGAGGTTCGAAAAGAAGGGAAAGTTGAGCCTTATATATATCGGACCTTTTGAGATTCCGGAGAGGATTGGAGAGGTGGCCTACAAGCTTGCACTACCACCTAGTCTAGCTGCAGTTCATCCCGTATTCCATGTTCCTATGCTCCGAAAGTATCACGGTGATCCGTCTCATGTGTTGGATTTCAACTCAGTTTAGTTGGACAAGGATTTGTCTTATTTTGAGGAGCATGTGGCCATTTTGGACAGGCAGGTTTGAAAGTTGAAGTCGAAGAACATTGCTTCAGTAAAGGTTTAGTGGAGGATTCAGCCAGTCGAGGAGGCGACTTGAGAGACCGAGCATGATATGTATAGTTGTTATCCTCATCTTTTCACCACTTTAGGTATGTCTCTATACTCGTTCGAGTACGAATGTTTGTTTTAAGAGGAGGAGGATGTAACAACTCGGCCGGTCGTTTTGAGTGTTTTAGCCCCAATCCCCTATTTATTTCCTCCTCTATGCTATATTGTGATTATGTGACTTACTGGGGTGTTTGGTTTTGGTTTCAGGTGAGTACCGGAGTGAAATAGGACACATAATCCCTAAGTTGGAGCTTTAAGTTGAAAGAGTTAGCCGTCATTTGACTTTTGTGTAGACGACTCCAGAATGGAGTTTTGATGGTTCCAATATCTCTGTATGGTGATTTTGGACTTAGGAGCGTGTTCGGATGTTGATTTAGAGGTTCGTAGGTCATTTCGGCGTGAACTGGCGAAAGTTGGAAAGTTAAAGGTATGGAAGGTTGGAAAGCTTGACTAGGAGTTGACTTTACTGATATCTGGGTAGGATTTTGATTCCGGAAGTTTGCATAAGTCAATCATGTCATTTACGACTTGTGTGCAAAATTTGAAGTCAATTGGAGTTATTTTGGTATGAATCGGCATAAGTTTTGAAATTCAGAAGTTCATAAGTTCATTAAACTTAAATCGATGCGCGATTCATGGTTCTAGTGTAGTTTGATGTGATTTGACGCTTCGATCTTGTTTGTATGATGTTTTAGGACTTGTTGGTACGTTTGGTTGAGGCCCCGGGGGGCATCGGGTCTGATTCAGATCAAGTTCGGTTGCATTTTTAGCCGTGTGAGATTGCTGGTTTCCCTGAGTCTAGTTTCCTCTTATGTGATCGCGAATCTTTAAGGCTGGTAGACGAGAATTGTTCTATGCTATCACGAGATGGGTTACACAATCGTGAATCTTGGACGAGCAATGAATCGTGAACGCATGAGTGGTGCTTCGTTCGCAATGAAGGAAGAAGAGGCCTGGGAAGGTTGACGCGTTGCTCTACGTGATTGCGAACATGTGAACACGATCGCAAAGCTTTGGAATTTTACTCACTGCGTTCGCGACCAGTTCTCTGCGTTCACGTAGAAGGTTTTTGGATTGATGAAGATTTTGTTCTTCGCGATCACGAAGGAAATTCCGCGATCGCGATGTGTAAATCACTGGGCAACAGAACATAAATTTCAAAACGAGGGTCTATCTTATATTTTATAATTTGAACCTAGAGAGCTTGGTGTGAGGCGATTTTTCAAGGGTTCTTCGAGGAAATTGTTGGGGTAAGTGATTCTAACCCGGATTGAACTATATTTCATGAATCTATCACTATTTTCATCATCTAATTAGGGATTTGAGTTGGAAACTTTGGGGGGAAATGGTAGAAACTTCCTAGACTAAATTTTGGAGTTTTGAAAGGCGATTTGAGGTCGAATTAGGGTAATTCTTGTATGCTTGGACTCGTTATCGAATGGGTGTTCGAATTTTGTAAATTTGGTCAGGTTCTGAGACATGGGTCTGGGTTGACTTTCTAAATTGACATTTCATTTCTTTGCAAATATCGTAACTTTATTATTCGAATTAGTTTCCTATAGTTTATATTTATAGTATGAATTTATTTTGGCTAGATTCGAGCCATTCGGAGTTGAATAATCGAGGGAAAGGCCTACTAGTGGATTGAGTTAGCGTGATTTGAGGTAAGTGACTTGCCTAACCTTGTTGGGGGGTGGGGGAATTACCCCTTAAGATTTGTGTTAGTTGTGATAATTGTAAGATGTGAAAGTCGTGTACGCAAGGTGATGAGCGTGTACATGGGCTAAATGTGTAAATTGCCGGTTTTAGCTATGTAGATTCCTTTCATGTCGTAATTGAGTTACCTTAACATGTTATAGTCATCACTTCTAGTCTATTTTCACATGTCTACTTGTCATATTCTCTTACATGCTAATTTCCCTACATGTTTAATTGAAGTTCTTGTTTCCTTTATTCCGTATTCATTATTTGTTCGTTGAACTCTTTACTTGAAGTTGTTAAATCGTGGAATATCTTGTTGTTGAAATTGGTATTGAGATATAAAGGTTGTGATTCACATTGAGGCAAAGTGTTAAGTTGTGAAATACCAATATGTTGAGTTGTTCATTTCGGTTGTTATTGTTGAGACTCTTGTGTACATTGTGGTTGAGCCATGGGCTCTTTACTGTGAAAATACTGTTATTGTTTGGTTTCTCTAACAAGTTGTGATGTTGGGCACTTGAGGTTCGATTTGTGATACGTTGTGATATTGATACGCATGCGGTGAGATATGGTGGGCCTGATACGCCTGGCTAGTAGGAGAACTAACAGAAATCATGCGGTGTGACAAGGTGGGCTAAAATGCGGGATGCTATTTCGGGAAAATGATTTTCAAAACTAAATGTAAAGGCTCCCGCGGTGATATAAGGAAAGATTGTGATTTAATCTTGTGATTTGAGACTACGAGGCGGTACCTCAGTAGTGACTCTTGTGGCATTTCTCCATTTTTGCACTTGTCTTTAGTTGTTGTTTCCTTAGCATATTATTAATTGTTTTTCTCCGTGTTTCACTAATTGCTTTAGTTCCATGTAGCTAACCTTGATATGATAATTGTTGTTTCAATTTCATTATTGTCATTGTTATACTGCCTTACACTTGTTCAGTCTTTTATTTATTCCAGTAGGGCCTTGACCTGACCTCATCACTACTCTACCAAGGTTAGGCTTGACACTTACTAGGTACCATTGTGGTGTACTCATGCTACGCTTCTGCACATCTTTTTCTGCAGATCCAGGTACCTCCTACCAGTACGGGCGTCAGTGAGTTGAGTCCGTGCGTGAAGACTTCAAGGTACACCTGCCAGCATCCGCAGGCCTCGGAGTCACCCTCTATCTACTTTTATATTTTCCTTCTTCTAGTAGTTACAGTTGTATAGGGTTGACTATGATAACGTTGTAGAGCTTGTGACTCGATATCACCAAGTTTTGGGGAAATTGTATATGTTGAGCAACGAAGTTTATTCTATATATATGTTGAGCATTTGAGACTTTAATTGCTATTTCAGTTAATTCCGCATGTTTGTTAGGCTTACCTAGTCTTAGAGACTAGGTGCCATCACGACATCCTATGGAGGAAAACTGGGGTCGTGACATTATATGTGGAAATTGATCGGTTTAGACTCTTGGGCTTCTTTCATGTATTTATTTGGAATTGTTAACACATGTTATATCTTTTAATTGTCTTGTTTACTTTCGCATGCTTTATTTGAAGTTGTTGTTACATGTCACATCCTTTACTTGTCAAGTTTACTCTTATATGCTTTATTTGAAGTTGTTACCTCTTTTATCATTATGTGACTTCCTTTATTGTTGAGTTACTCTTAATTGAAATTGTTGTTACATGACATCCTTTTTGTTTCCGGGTTATTCTCATGCATTTTCACGTAGTTGCTAGTTCGTGCCATCTCTTTCATTGTTAGCCTAATTCATACGCTAGAATCCGACTTTTTCCATTTCATGGAAATACCTTCATTATCGAGTTTATCCTTAAGAAATTAATTGAAGTTGAAGTTATTGAAAGTCATTAATCTATTTTAATTGAAGTTGTGTTTAAATGGAGTGTTGTTCATAGTTTAGTTACTTTCTCGTTCATTTTGTTGTTACTGAGATTCTATATACATTGTGTTTGAGTCGTGGGCTATTTGTTGTGGAAATGTTGATATTGTTGGTTCTTTTGGAAAGGTTGTGGCCTATGGAAGCTTATGGTACGAGTTGATATATCGTGTTGTTGTGATATAGCACATGTGAATTATTGTGTGAATTGGTTATTGTTATGCGAAGTATAAGGGTGGCATTTCACCCACTGTTGTTATGCTGGGCATAAGGGTGGCATCTCACTGTTTTTGATTGTGCGGAGTGATACGGGTGGCCATTGTGTTATTGTCCAGGCGGAGTGATAAGGGTGGCTATTATATGATGTGATACGAGTGGCTATCAGAGTGATACGTGTGACTAATGATATTGTCAATGCGGAGTGATACGGGTGGCTATCGGAGAGATAATGGTGGAAATGTCAAGGATGATGTGTGATGGCGTCGGGGCATTTTGTTGGTGATATTCGTGTGATGGTGTGTTTTTCCTTGTGTATGTCATACACCTTACGTGACTTGTTGTGTTTCTTCGATGGGCTATTCGATGTCTTTGATATTACTTATTGATTTGTGTTGTAATAGTACACCCGTGCAAGCATACACCATAGCATGCCACTTATCCTAGTTCAAGAGTATGAAACTTAACATTCATTGATCATGCATATGTAGTCTTGTATTATCTACTTTCATGGTTATATTGAGCTTGTGACCATGCCGACGGGTTGTAATATTGAATCTGTGACCATGACAGGCGGATTATGATAGTGAGCATGTGACCATGCCGTAAGGGCAGTAATATTGAGCATGTGGCCATGCCAGCAGATTGTGATATTGAGCATGTGACTATGCCAGTCAGATTTTGATTGTGAGCCTGTGATCATGCCAGGAGGATTGAGATATTGGCACATCAACTATCCGTGCGGTTGTGATTTGAAATGTGGGTACAAGGTGTCGTGAGCATATGATTGTGGGTTGAGACTCGTGACTTGTGACTATGAGATGAGGTATCTCAAAGTAATTTTGTTGCGAAACTTGTGCTAGAACGGCTTGACTTAATTGGTTGTTATTTGTTTTCCTTATTTGGTTTCAATGGTACTTGCACGGTATTCGTATTACTTTAATGTTTATATCATATGTTGATTCTTATTGCCATTTACTGATTCCTGCTTTCATTATTAGCTTTATACTTCTATACTGCATAGATTATTTTGACTAGTAGGTATCTTGACTTGTACCTCGTCACTACTCTACCGAGGTTAATCTTGATACTTACTGGTACCGATCGTGGTGTTCTCATACTACACTTCTGCACAATTTTGTGCAGAGCCAGGTATTGGAAATATCAAACTCGGGCACAGCTAGCTTATTGATCATGAGGGTTCAAGGTAGAGCTGCTTGGTCATCGCAGTCCCTTGGAGTTCTTCCCTTTCATTGTACTGTCAGCTTGTAATTTGAACAATATTGTATTTTGATCCTTGAGATCTTTCCATGTATTCAGCTAGAGTTCGTGACTCTGTATTACCTAGTCTTGGGAGGTTGTGATGATTATGGCCGTGTAGGCTTATTTTGCTTTTGTTTCGGTAATCATATTAAACTCTATTTTAAAATTATCATTGTTAAACTGGCTTAATTGTTGTACGTACTCGGTTTACCTGGTCTTAGAGACTAGGTGTCATCACGACGCCTATGGTGTATTTTGGGTCATGACAAGTTGGTATTAGAGCTTTAGGTTCATAGGTTCTACGAGTCATAAGCAAGTTTAGTAGAGTCTTTCAGATCGGAACGAAGACGTCTATACTTATCTTCAAGGGGCTACAGAACTATTAGGAAAACTCCACTCCTTTTATTCATGTCGTGAGGATTCGTTGATTTTGAAGTTTGAGCCATTGTTTCTCTATTTTCTCACAGATGTGAGAACAAGTACTACCGGATCAGCTGAGCAGACACTCGTGCCACCTGCTAGAGCCGTGAGAGGCCGGGGCTAAAGTAGAGGCCTAAAAAGGGCATGTGTCGCAGCTAGAGTACCTACCAGAGCAGCAGTTGAGGAGCTGCCAGTAGCTCCGGTTGGGGGACATGTATTGGAGGCGCCTGTTGCTACCCCCGTACTTCAGGAGACTTTAGTGCAATTCCTGAGCATGTTTGGTACATTGGCTCAGGCGGGATTGATCTCTGCTGCACCAGCCACTTCGCAGATTGGGGGAGGAGCTCAGACTCCCACCGCCCATACTCAAGAGCAGTGAGCTCACATTGGTCAGGTTTCGGGTGTGGTGCCGGTAAAGCATGTTATTCCGGTTCAGCCTGAAGGTCAGCCAGGGGCATTAGAGGAGGAGCATAAGAGGCTTGAGAGGTTCAAGAGGTATAGTCCACCTACTTTCAGTGGCACAGCTACCGATGATTTGCAGGGTTTTCTAGAGAAGTGTCACTGTATTCTCCGTACCATGGGTATTGTGGAGGTGAGCAGAGTTGTTTTTACTACATTTCAGCTGTCGGGAGCGGCATATCAGTGGTGGCAAGTTTATGAGAAGGGTAGGCCAGCTGATGCAGCACCACTCACTTGGACTCAGTTTTTAGAGATGGTTTTTAGGGAGTTTGTTCCCCAGACCCTCCTAGATACGTAGCGCATAGAGTTCGAGTATTTGCGTCAAGACACCATGTGGGTGTCAGAGTATGCCATCAGGTTCAGTGAGTTATCCCGTCATGCACCTACTTTGGTTCATACAGTCAGAGAAAGAATCCGCAGATTTATTGAGGGGCTCAATTATGGTCTTAGATTCAGCATGGCTCGAGAGTTGGAAACTAATACTCCATTTCAGCAGGTTGTGGAGATTGCTAGGAGGTTAAAGCATATCAGGGGTGAGTAGAGGGAGGATAAGGAGACCAAGAGGTCTCGAGGTTCTGGAGGATTCAGTGAATTCTACTCTTCAGCTATGACCCATCATGGTGGAGGCTCAGGCAGTCGGCCAGCCCAGTCCGTACTTCAGATTACTCGTGGTGCTCTATTTAGTCAGGGAACTCATATGGGGCAGTCATCTTTTAGTGTGCCTCCTGCACGAGGTTCCTACAGCTATTATTCCAGTCATCTTTTAGTGTGATACTAGGCACATCATGAGAGATTCTCCCAAACTCGGGAGAGGTGGATTTCATCAGAGCACTCAGGCTATGGGCCCAATTCCATTTGCTACTCTACCTACACAGCCAGCTAGGGGTGGAGGACAGACGGATATAGGGTGCCCTAGAAGAGGAGCCCCGGCCCGTTGATATGCTTTATGTGGTATGGCTGAGGTCGCTGCACCAGATGGTGTCATTACAAGAATGGTTTCGATTTGTCATAGAGTAGCATCAGTCTTATTTTGATCTGGTTTTACTTATCGGTGTGAGTCCTCCTATTTTGCTTCATATATGGGTGAGTTTCGTGATTCTTGTACTCTTCTTATGTGTTTACCTCTGTTAAGAGATTCTATAGCGGTATCACGTGTCTATCATTTTGTTTTGTTCACTATTGAGAGCTATGAGACTAGAATGGACTTTCTGATACTCATTACGGTAGATTTTGATGTGATTTCTGGATGGTTTGGTTACGATTTGTGATTTAGGTGCTCTACTGGTATGGGAAGTTCGTTACATTTTGTGATTTTGTTCGCAGAATTGAGTTAGTGGAAGGTATCGGTTAGTGTGACGTGTATTCTACTTGTGATTCAGAGTTGAGAATGGGATCCTCACATTTTTGTGTGGTTTGATATGTTTGAATCATGCTACGTGTTGTGGTGGAGTTATATTAGGATGAGATCCTTGTGATTAGTTCATATGATTTAATTCTCCCTTGTGTAATGGATCCGTAGTATGGTACTGATAGGGAGTTGTACATGTCGGACTTGTTTGATAGTTTTCTCATGTGTTTCTCTTTCCATATTCGCGTTGTGCTTATTGGGTTTAGCTTGCGAGGTATGTTCCCAGGTGGCGTTGGGTGTGAATTTTTGTTTTAGGTGAATGGTTATGGGATCTTCATGTTTCTTGCATTGTCGTTAGTGTCGTGAAGGTCTGGAACAGGGTTCTAGCTGTAATGAGATTATTTACCGTCGCTGGATTTGGTTATGGGCAACTATCATGGTCAGAGTTATTGTTATGGGCATATGTGTGATGTGTTATGTCATGTGGTTATACCTTGTAGGTGTATGCATGAGTTGTGGCAGCTGGTTGGGGTTGATGTACTGTGTATATGTGGGAATCGGGTCTTTGGGGAATGATCGGATGGTGAAAATTTTGGTTCTAAGGCTTATCGGTGTGGGTGAAAGTAACAATATTCAGTTGAGATGGTGTTTTCGGGATTTTGTGGATTGGGGTGACGTGGGATCACCCGCGAGAATATGTATGGTGAGTTCATTCAGTGATTTCGCGGCTTCGGAACGGTTCCTGGCACGTTCGAGGAACATTTGTTAAAGAGGGGGAGATGTAACGACCCGACTGGTCATTTTTAGAATTAGCATTCCGTTCGGGGGCTTAAGGTCTCGAGCAGCTTCGTATTATGTATATGACTTGCGTGTGTGGTCGAGTTCGATTTTTAGATGATTCGGGATTGATTTGGAAGAACAATTCTTGTTTTAGAAGCTTAAGTGAAAAGAGTTGACAAAAGTTTGACTTTTGTGTAGACGACTCCAGAATGGTATGTTGATAATATCAATAGCTTTGTATGGTGATTTTGGACTTGGGAATATGCCCGAATTTGCATTTGGATGTTCTAGAAAGTTTCAGCACCATTTGGCAAAAGTTGGCAATTTGAAGGTTTGGAAAGTTTATAGGTTTGACCGGGAGTTGATTTCGATGTTATCGGGCTCGGATTATTATTCTGAGAGTTGGAATAGGTTCAATATGTCATTTGGAACTTGTATGCAAAATTTGGGTTCATTCCGGATTGGTTAGGCTTGAATTGAATGCTTGGTTCGAAGTTTGAAGTTTATGGACTTAATAGATTGATCTTGATCTACGATTCGTGATTTTGATGTTGTTATATGAGACTTAAGGCCTCGAGTAGGTCCGTATTATGTTTTGGAACTTATTGGTATGTTCGCACAGGGACCTGAGGAGCTCGGGTGAGTTTCGGATTGGTTTGGGTTGTGTTGCGTTCGTTTTTTATGTTTTGACGTTATTTCTTTAAGCATAAATGGTACAACATTAATAAAATGATCCCTAATTTCTATTTTGATTGAAGCATTAGATCCGTATCGTAATTACGTACCCATAGCAAAATGAATCGTCGAATTTGGACATCGTATGAGGGAGTTATGCTCATTTTAGTGTTGAGGAAGTAAGTTGGTGTTGGTGCTTCGCAGATGCGAAGTTGGGTCCGCATCTGCGACCCCGCAGGTGCGAAAAATAGTCCGCAAAATCGGGAATGACAGCTGGAAATGCGCAGGTGCAGCTTTTTGGGCGCAAAAGCGGAAATGCATGTGTATAAAAATATCAGACTACGTTCTTTTGGTATTTTGAGCATATGTTGAGTTCTAGAGCTCCGATTGAGGTGATTTTGTGACGTTCTTCTCGTATTTTCATGGGGGTAAGTATTTAATCTCAATTTTTGTATTTTAACATGATTCCAGTAGTTAAATTTTGAATTAATCCATATTTTGATTGGAGAATTGGGGGGTTTTATCAAAAACGTTTTTTAAAGAGAATAATTGAGTTTTGAATATCGATTCGGAGTCAGAATTGGATGAAATTAGTATGGTTGGACTCCTAATTGAATGGTTGTTCAGATTTTGTGAATTTTGTCGGTTCCGAGGTGCAAGCCCGGGGTTGACCTTTTGAGTTGACTTTTTAATTTTCATTAAATATCGAAGCTTTATTATTCGGAATTGTTTCCTAAGATTTTTATTTATGATATTAAGATATTTTGGCTAGAATTGAGCCATCTGGGGGTTTTTTCACACGAGAAGATCATTTTAGAGTATCAATTTAGCTTCTTTGAGGTAAGTATCTTGCCTAATTTTGTGTGGGGGAACTACCCCTTAGGATTTGACTCGTTCGTGCTATTTTGTGTCATGTGAAAGCCGTGTACGCGACGTGACGAGTACGTACTCGGGCTTATATGTAGAAATTGACCGGTTTAGACTTTTAGGCTTCTTTCATATATTTATTTGGAATTGTTAGCACATGTTATATCTTTTAATTGTCTTGTTTACTTTCGCGTGCTTTATTTGAAGTTGTTGTTACATGTCACATCCTTTACTTGTCAAGTTTACTCTTATATGATTTATTTGAAATTGTTACCTCTTTTATCATTATGTGACTTCCTTTATTGTTGAGTTACTCTTAATTGAAATTGTTGTTACATGACATCCTTTTTGTTGCCGGGTTATTCTCATGCATTTTCACGTAGTTGCTAGTTCGTGCCATCTCTTTCATTGTTAGCCTATTTCATACGCTAGAATCTGACTTTTTCCATTTCATGGAAATACCTTCATTATCGAATTTATCCTTAAGAAATTAATTGAAGTTGAAGTTATTGAAAGTCATTAATCTATTTTAATTGAAGTTGTGTTTAAAGGGAGTGTTGTTCATAGTTGAGTTACTTTCTCATTCATTTTTTTGTTATTGAGATTCTATACACATTGTGTTTGAGTCGTGGGCTATTTGTTGTGGAAATGTTGATATTGTTGGTTCTTTTGGAAAGGTTGTGGCCTATGGGAACTTGTGGTACGAGTTGATATATCGTGTTGTTGTGATATAGAACATGTGAATTATTATGTGAATTGGTTATTGTTATGTAAAGTATAAGGGTGGCATTCCACTGCTGTTGTTATGCGGGGCATAAGGATGGCATCTCACTGTTGTTGATTGTGCAGAGTGATACGGTTGGCTATTGTGTTATTGTCCGGGCGGAGCGATAAGGATGGCTATTATACTGAGTGATACGGGTGGCTATCAGAGTCATACATGTGGCTAATAAAATTGTCAGGGTGGAGTGATACGGGTGGCTATCGGAGAGATAAGGGTGGCAATGTTAGGGATGATGTGTGATGGCCTGGGGGCATTTTGTTGGTGATATTCGTGTGATGGTGTATTTTTCCTTGTGTATGTCATACACCTTACGTGACTTATTGTGTTGTTGTGATGAGTTACTCGATGTCTTTGATATTACTTGTTGACTTGTGTTGTAGTAGTACACTCGCGCAAGCATACACCATAGCATGCCACTTATCCTAGTTCAAGAGTATGAAACTTGACATTTATTGATCATGCCCATGTATTCTTGTATTATCTGCTTTCTTGTTGATATTGAGCCTATGACCATGTCGGGTGAGTTGTAATATTGAGCATGTGACCATGTTAGGTGGATTGTGATAGTGAGCATGTGACCATGCCGAGCGGGTTGTGATATTGAGCATGTGGCCATGCCGGGCGGATTGTGATATTAAGCATGTGACCATGTCTGGCGGATTGTTAGCATGTGATAATGCCTGGCGGATTGAGATATTGGCATGTGAGTTGTCCGTGCGGTTGTGATTTGAAATGTCAGCATAAAGTGCCTTGAGCATATGATTATGGGTTGAGACTCGTGACTTGTGACTATGAGATGAGGTATCTCGGAGTAATTTCATTGCGAAACTTGTGCTAGAACTTTACTGTTTATATTACTTTACTGTTTTAATTTCGTATTACTTTATTGTTTATATTATATGTTGATTCTTGTTGCCATTTACTGATTCCTCCTTTCATTATTAGCTTTATACTTCTATACTGCACAAGTTATTTTGACTATTTGGTGTCATGACTTGTACCTCGTCACTACTCCACCGAGGTTAGTTTTGATACTTATTGGGTACCGGTCGTGGTGTACTCATACTACACTTCTGTATAATTTTATGCAGAGCCAGGTATTGGAAATATCGAACTCGGGCAGAGCTAGCTTATTGATCGTGAGGGTTCAAGGTAGAGCGGCTTAGTCATCGCAGTCCCTTGGAGTCCTTCCCTTTCATTGTACTGTCAGCTTGTTATTTGAACAATATTGTATTTAGATCCTTGAGATCTTTCCATGTATTCAGCTAGAGTTTGTGACTCTATATTACCTAGTCTTGGGAGGTTGTGATGATTGTGGCTGTGCAGGTTAATTTCGCTTTTGTTTCGGTATTCATATTAAACTCTGTTTTAAAATTATCATTGTTAAACTGGCTTAATTGTTGTAAGTAATCGGCTTACCTAGTCTTAGAGACTAGGTGCCATCACGACGCCTATGGTGGGATTTTGGATTGTGATATTATATCTAAACCAAAAAAAGTGTAAGAAGTACATTAATTTTCTATTCATAAGTCGCAGTACTATAAACCGAATTGTAATCTCTTAATTTAGATGATCACGAGACTTGAATTTTGCATAAATTCGTGATACGGTCTTTTTAGGAAAATCGACAGATATATACCACTACTAATAGTAAATGGCAACATATTAGTCATTTTTTAAGGCTAATAAGTGTAACGACCCGACCGGTCATTTTGAGGATTAGCATCCTATTTGGTGGCTTATGATCTCGAGCAGCTTCGTATTATGTGTTATGATGTGCTTACGTGGTAGAGTTCGGGTTTCGGATGATTCAGGATTGATTTGGAAGAAGGATTCTTGTTTTAGAAACTTAAGCGGTAAGAGTTGACCATAATTTGACTTTTATTTAGACGACTCTGAAATGGCGTTTATATGGTTTCAATAGCTCCGTATTGTGATTTTGGTCTTAGTAGCGTGTCCGGATGTTGATTTCGAGGTTCGTAGGTCGTTTCGGCATGAATTGGCAAAAGTTGGAAAAAATAGACAATTTTGGAAAGTTTGACCGGGAGTTGACTTTATTGATTTCGGGGTCGGATTCTGGTGTCATGACCCAAAATCTCACCTGTCGTGATGGCGCCTATCTCAATACTAGGCAAGCAGAAAATCTCAATAAAATACCATATCTTTTAAATTTGAAAACAAACTAATTAAATTCAGCGAAAGAAATCTCACAATTTCAAATATAACATTCCCAAAACCCGGTGTTACTGAGTACATGAGCATCTAATATGAATACAATGTCTGACTGATAAAAAAACCATTGTCTGAAAGTATAGAATAGTACAATTACTGAAGGAAAGAGAGACAAGGTCAACAGACGCCAAGCAGCTACCTTGATAGTCTCCTTCTGATACTACTCTGAAATCTAACAGTCTCCGTGTCCAAAAGTACCTGGATCTACACACGAGGTGCAAAGTGTAGTATGAGTACAACTAACTCAATAAGTAACAAGACTAACCTCTAGGCTGAAAGAAATGATGAACTCCGCAGGTACAGTCCAGTATAATTAATGGTACAAAAATGTAGGCATACTTTCAAGTTCAACAGTTAAACTCCGTATAAGTGAAATAGATCAATATTGCACAATATGAGGAATATGACATCTCGGTGGAAAGACCTCATGCAATACTGGTCACAAATCATTCGGTCACTCTGTATTATTTATGGCCAATCCAGCTCTAGGGTGTTCCAACCCGTATATATATACACATCGACTGACAGTCAGTCATTCAGTACCGTATAAGGCCAATCCAGCCCTAGGATAATTTATTCCCCAAATATAAATGATACGACAAGATCCATATCCAGATAAACTCGTTACAATACAAATAAGTAAGGCAAGTCCATGCCCTGGGAAAAATCCATCCCAAATATATATATATATAAGCAGTAAGTAAGGCAAGTCTATGTCCTGGGAAGTCCATCCCGAATATATATGATCATCTACGCTCACTGGGGGCGTGTACAGACTCCGGAGGGGCTCCTTCAGCCCAAGCGTTATAAATCAACCACGCTCACTGGGGGTGTGTGCAGACTCTCGGAGGGGCTACTTCAGCCCAACCGTGATATAAAGCCAATATGGCCTACTGCAGGCGGGCAGTCCCGATCCATATAATAATAAAGCCAATAAGGCGTGCTGCAGGCGGGCAGCCTCGATCTACAAAATAGTAAAGCCTATAAGGCCTGCAGTAGGCGAGTAGCCCCGATTCATAAAATAGTAAAACCTATAAGGCCTGCTACAAGCGGGCAGCCCCGATCCATATAATAATAACGTATAAAGCCATTATGGACCGTTGCATCGCGCAACTCAATCCCATAAATATCCTCACAATAGACAATTATTACTGAGTGTGAAATATATATTTTTCAACAATTAATTCAACAACAACACGACCCCATGGGTCCCAAAATATTGGCACGTAGCCTAAACATGATCTTTAATAGGAGCCTCAGCTCAATTTCTCTAACACGTGGAGAATGTTCAGATAATAACATGATTCATTAATCTTACAACTGCACAGGATTTATTCAAAACACAATTTATATGGTGCACGTCCACATGCTCGTCACCTATCGTGTGTGTCACCTCCAAACAATTTATATCATACCAAATTCGGGGATTCATACCCTCAAAATCAAGTTTAGAAGTGTTACTTACCTCAAACCGTGTAATTTCTCACTCCGCTATGCCTTTGCCTCGTGAATTGGCCTCCAAACGCCTCGAATCTATCCACAATTAATTCGATTTAGTTAATAAAATTTATTGGAATTAATTCCATAAGAAAATATAAATTTTCCGTCAAAATTTGAAATTTCACCCAAATAGCGCTCGTGGGGCCCACGTCTCGGAACCTGACAAAAGTTACAAAATTCGAAAGCCCCATTCAACCACGAGTCTAACCATACTAATTTTACTAAAATCCGACGTCAACTTGACCTCCAAACCCTCAAATCTTATTTTGAAATCCCTAGGTTCAAATTCCCGATTTACACCTCAAAACACGTAATCTAGTCGGATTATTCGATGATAATTCAATATTGTGGAGTAGAATGATCACAAGTGACTTACCTCAAGATTCCCTGTGATTGCTTGCTCAAAAATCGCCAAAACCCAAGCTCCAAATGTCAAAAATGACAAAAATGTCGGAACCCCTCTGTTTTGTACACTGCCCAGGATTTTCGCACCTGCGACCCCCCTATCCACACCTGCGGAACCTCTTCCACAGTGAAATTTTTGCTTCTGCGGAAGCCACTTAATTTCCCAAATTCTACGCACCGTGGATCCGCTTCTGCGCACCTTTGCCCGCGCCTGCTTGAGTCACGTATGCACAACAAGAGTCGCATCTGCGGCATCGCACCTGCGGCCAATTTCTCGCAGGTGCGATCACACCAGAAGAAAGAAATTTTCCAGTTTTCTTCTAAGTCCGAATTTGACCCATTAACCATCTGAAACTCACCCCGAGCCCCTCGGGACCTCAACCAAATATACCAACAAATCCTAAAACATCATACGAACTTAGTCGAAGCCTCAAATCACATCAAACAATGCTAAAACCACGAATCATGCCCCAATTCGAGCTTAATGAACTTTGAAATTTTAAGTTTCCAGAAACGACGCCGGAACCTATCAAATCAAGTCCGATTGACCTCAAATTTTGCACACAAGTCATAAATGACATAATGGACCTATTAAAATTTTCAGAATCGGATTTCGACCCCGATATCAAAAAGTCAACCCCCCGGTCGAACTTTCCAAAAATTTAACTTTCGCCATTTCAAGCCTAATTCCTCTACCGACCTTCAAATAATTTTTCGGACATGCTTCTAAGTGAAAAATCACCATACGGAGCTATTGGAATCATAAAAATTCAAATCCAAGGTCGTTTACACATAAGTCCACATCCGGTCAACTTTTTTATCTTAAAATTTTCAATTATGAGACTAAGTGTCTCATTTCACTCTGAATTCCTTCCGGACCCGAACCAACTAACCCGGTAAGTCATAAATCAACTGCAAGGCATAAATTGAGCAATAAATGGGGGAAACAAGGTTGTAATACTCGAAACGACTGGCCGGGTCGTTACATTCTCCCTCACTTAAACATATGTTCGTCCTCGAACGTGCTAAGAGTTGTTTCCATGCCATCAACTCTTTATTCCATCTTACCACGCACGTACTCGGGGGTGATCTCACGTCACCCTATTCTATATAGGCCTGACCACACAATATAACTGAAAATTACTAATTTAGCATTAGCCCATAAACCTTGGAATCCAATTTCCAACATCCAAAAATTTCTTTCGAAGACCCGAATATCATATCTACACTTTGTATGAGTTTTAACAAGCTGTATGCAGCCATAACCATAATCCCAAATATAATCACTTTCTAAGCCGACTTTCAATATTATCTTCCCAATATATCGTAATCCAACCTGTTAGTACTCATTCTAGGTCCAATGACCTTATATTATTAAACACAACTATCCCATTGACATGCCACACCAATACAACTCAATCCACAACTGTGCAACCTTGCACCCAAAATGGAAGATGTCTCGAAGAAGAGAACCGTATTGTAAGTTCAACAAGAACTACTACAACCGAAATGCTATGAGCTCATTATATATAGTAGAACCAAGACACACAAATTTAATAACAGTAACCAACTCTTCTAGAGCTCACATTAACATCACTCGCACGGATAACTCAGGTGCTATAGTATCAATATCTGGACCCGCACGGACAACTCACGTGCCAATAACATAACCCGCCTGGCATGATCACATGCCTTCAGTCCAAGCATACCATAGAGGAGCAATAAAATAAATGCACATGCATATGATAATGAAATAAGATTCACATGCTCCTGGACTGGTATAAATAACACGACATAGCGTAAGCATGTGCGAAGTTTGTTGTCACACTTCAAATTGGCAAGTTAACGCAAAATAGTAACTACCCCGTTTATTCATGGGAATTAACCTCTTTGTAACCTCAAATGTAGCCAGATAGTTCTCAACAAAGGTACGAACACGATAAACATTATAACTTTACGCTTAACATTCAACTCTAGGCATATCATAGCCTAAGCATTCTTTCGAGTATGAGTACTTGCCCCGATGCCAGCATATTGGCTCAAACCTCACATATATGCACACTTATAGCGCGTAGTTACACAAATAATTAACGCAACTAGTGCCTCCACTGAGTTAAAATAAAATACTCACCTCAAATAGGCCGCAACCCAAAACAATATACTTCCGAGAACACCCAGTCTCCAAATCCATTAAACACATGAATCACTGTAACTGATCCCAACTCCAGCACTAGAATGACTAACACGTCTTCCATTCATGAGGAATACTTTCATAATTATTTCATTCCCCATAGAAATAATTTGAATATTAGCATTCTATCAACCAGGTGAGTACTGCAATACCGATGAACATCCGTAAGTCAAAACACAACGTGCCTTCTGAAATGCGCACCCTTCATAGGAATTACCAAGCAGTTATAACATTCATCGAATTATCGGAAAATAACCATGTTGTCCAACATTCGTTACCTTCTCTTCAAGACTGAACTGTCACCTTGTACATGTAAATTCTAATCTCGCACAACACATCACATCTATTATGACATCATGTGACAAGCACAAGAATCCCATTATCAACTCTAAGTCACCAGCAAATTACATACCCGGTTAGTTAGAAACCTTCCTCTTGCTTCCTTCCAGGAGGAAATCACAATACACAACACGTTTCCCACACCAGTAGAAAATATTCGGTTCAAACCATGGTAGAAACCATCAAGAACACTTTGAAATCTATCTGCGCATACAAGCTATTAGAACTAAATTCCTCTAACTCGACCAAACCACGTAGATCACCAAAACCTAAGAATATTGCCACCAAAATATCTGTAGAGTCTCACCACATCATAAGCACCCCAAGAACCGATCATATCCATTACCATTTTGATCCAACCTACCACCAAGTTGTCCTATTTCTCTGAATCCCTTCTCAATTTGTCTTCAGATTGATACTTCTCCTTACTAAAACTCCACGATCTTTAGTCACAACTCACCCCACAAACCTTAGCATAGAACCACAATGCCCTACGGCCCATACGCAACTGTATTCTTCTTAAGCACCTCCATAATTGTCACAACTGTAACACTCACTCTGAAAATACTTTATGTGAATTTGAAATTGTTATTCTTACCTTCCTTGTACTAAAATGTAGAATCCATAGTCATACAGAATTTTCGCAAGTTCGGGCACCATCAATTGCAAATCTCATATTTTATCCATACACAAGTCCGGAGAAATTCTCAATTGCTATATATAAACCTCGAACCTATTGGAACTTTCTCGAGAGCCTCCCCCTTTGTTCAATTCCAAATTACACCGCCCAAATGGGCTAAAAACGCGTGCCCCATTAGCACAACAACACTCAAAGAAGTAACTCTACTTTAATACCACATATCAAATTCATACTCCGTGAGCACTACATCATTCACAAATAACAACTCACTCATAAAGCGCAATATAACCTATATCTAGAAATTCCCTTACTCGAGTCATTCTCGAACTCCACCTCCGCAAGTCATCACTGATTCCCAAGTATACTTCAGACCAAAACAAAAAAAAATTGACACATAACCATGAATTGAATTGTCAATAGCAGGCTCCCCCACTTGGCTCAAAGCCATATATTAAAATACTTGATAACTTGCAATACCCATACTTTATTACTTCCTTAATAGCGCAGTCAGTTCAACAAAAATTCTTCTCAAGCTCAAGACACACCAACCATAAAATACCTCAATCATCCGCTAATCTCGCATTCATTCTCTTAACACTCAAGTCAACTTTCTCAACCATATTCAAATTCAAGTCTCAACACATACACCCCGCTGGCAGAAAAGAAACTCTATATTCACATCTTAAGGAACACACCTACATAAATTATTCCGCAGGAGATAACCAACCTGCTTAGTCTTAAATTGGCATCTTGTTATACCCTTTCGCAGCCACAATTACTATGAAATCACTTAATCTTTCTGAGTCCAAACTCATTAACCACACACGAGAATTTAATTTGCCCCAAAATTTAACAACGTGAAAGATCTTTCAAAACATTCACACTCGAGATTATACGTCACATCAAAATGAAGATAAAGAACCCAATGGCCTTCCTTTACATTTCAAGGAAACACTTCCCATCATATTCAAATCGTCTTAACACATCCCGCGGTTACATCATACTCATCACAAAGCCATTCCACCGCTCATCGAGCCACCAATTCCACTCGTAGGGATATTACCGGACATATGAGTCCAAATGTACATGTTACAACTGAAGCTACCGAGCCTAATTTGCAGTCTAAACCTAGCCTCAAGTCCTCCAAACTGGCCCATCACCAAAACACAGAATACACATCTTGAACCTCGTTCATAAAATCACAAGCCGGAGATGCACAGCTGATACCGAGCGCTCATATGCGCATACGAAATGTGGGGAAACAATTCAAAGAGTTATGTTTCAAGTTGAATCAATTTCGCACGATAGAATACAAGAAAGTTAAATTTTCCTAAGGGTTCGACAGCCTCTCGAAGATAAGTACAGACGTCTCTGTACCGATCCGCAAGACTCTACTAAATCTGCTCATGACTCGTGAGACCTATGTTACCTAGGGCTCTGATACCAACTTGTCACGATCCAAAATCTCACCTGTCGTGATGGCGCCTATCTCAATACTAGGCAAGCCGAAAATCTTAATAAAATACCATATCTTTTATATTTGAAAACAAAATAATTAAATTCAGCAGAAGAAATCTCACAATTTTAAATATAACACTCTCAAAACCCGGTGTCACTGAGTACATGAGCATCTAACCTCTAGGCTGAAAGAAATGATGAACTCCGCAGGTACAGTCCAGTATAATTAATGGTACAGAAATGTAGGCATGCTTTCAAGTTCAACAGTTAAACTCCGTACAAGTGAAATAGATCAATATTGCACGATATGAGGAATATGACATCTCAGTGGAAAGACCTCATACAATACTGGTCACAAATCATTCGGTCACTCTGTATTATTTATGGCCAATCCAGCCCTAGGGTGTTCCAACCCGTATATATATATACATCGACTGACAGTCAGTTATTCAGTACCGTATAAGGCCAATCCAGCCCTGGGATAATTTATCCCCCAAATATAAATGATACGACAAGATCCATATCCAGATAAACTCGTTACAATACAAATAAGTAAGGCAAGTCCATGCCCTGGGAAAAATCCATCCCAAATATATATATATATAAGCAGTAAGTATCCCAAATATATATATAAGCAGTAAGTAAGGCAAGTCCATGCCCTGGGAAGTCCATCCCGAATATATATGATCATCTATGCTCACTGGGGGTGTGTACAGACTCCGGAGGGGCTCCTTCAGCCCAAGCTCTATAAATCAACCGCGCTCACTGGGGGTGTGTGCAGACTCTCGGAGGGGCTCCTTCAGCCCAAGCGTGATATAAAGCCAATATGGCCTACTGTAGGCGGGCAGTCCCGATCCGTATAATAATAAAGCTAATTAGGCCTGCTGCAGGCGGGCAGCCCCGATCTATTTAATAATAAAGCGAATAAGGCTTGTTGCAGGCGGGCAACCCCGATCCATAAAATAGTAAAGCCTATAAGGCCTG
Organism: Nicotiana tabacum; assembly: GCF_000715075.1. NCBI lineage: Eukaryota > Viridiplantae > Streptophyta > Magnoliopsida > Solanales > Solanaceae > Nicotiana > Nicotiana tabacum. The sequence goes on from NC_134083.1 coordinate 79,690,104, forward strand.
CTGCAGGCTGGCAGCCCCGATCCATATAATAATAACGTATAAAGCCATTATGGCCTGCTGCGTCGCGCAGCTCAATCCCATAAATATCCTCATAATGGACAATTATTACTGAGTGTGAAATATATATTTTTCAACAATTAATTCAACAACAACACGACCCTGTGGGTCCCAAAATATTGGCATGTAGCCTAAACATGATCTTTAATAAGAGCATCAGCTCAATTTCTCTAACACGTGGAGAATGTTCAGATAATAACATGATTCATTAATCTTACAACTGCACAGGATTTATTCAAATCACAATTTATATGGTGCACGTCCACATGCTCGTCACCTATCGTGTGTCTCGCCTCCAATCAATTTATATCATACCAAATTCGGGGATTCATACCCTCAAAACCAAGTTTAGAAGTGTTACTTACCTCAAACCGTGTAATTTCTCACTCTGCTATGCCTTTGCCTTGTGAATTGGCCTACAAATGCCTCGAATCTATCCACAATTAATTCGATTCAGTCAATAAAATTTATTGGAATTAATTCCATAAGAAAATACAAATTTTCCATCAAAATTCGAATTTTCACCCAAAAATTGCCTGTGGGGCCCACGTCTCAGAACCCAACAAAAGTTACAAAATACGAAATTCAATTCAACCACGAGTCTAACCATACTAATTTTACCAAAATCCGACCTCAACTCGACCTCCAAACCCTCAAATCTTATTTTGAAATCCCTAAGTTCAAATTCCCTATTTACACCTCAAAACACGTAATCTAGTCAAATTATTCCATGATAATTTAATATTATGGAGTAGAAATTATCACAAGTGACTTACCTCAAGATTCCCCGTGATTTCTTGCTCAAATATCGCCAAAACTCGAGCTCAAAATGTCAAAAATGACAAAAATGTCAGAATCCCTCTGTTTTGTACACTGCCCGGGATTTTCGCACCTGCGACCCCCCTATCTGCACTTGCGGAACCGCTTCCGCGGTGAAATTTTTGCTTCTACGGAAGCCACTTAATTTCCCAAACTACGCACCTGCACTTCATCGCCCGCGCCTGCGGAGCCGCTTCTGCGCACCTTCGACCGCGCCTGCGTGAGTCACTTCTATGCAACAAGAGCTGCATCTGCGGCATCGCACCTGTGGCCAATTTCTCGCACGTGCTATCACACTAGAAGATAGAAATTTTCCAGTTTTCTTCTAAGTCCGAATTTGATTCGTTAACCATCCGAAACTCACTCGAGCCCCTCGGGACCTCAACCAAATATACCAACAAGTCCTAAAATATCATACGAATTTAGGCGAAGCCTCAAATCACATCAAACAACGCTAAAACCACGAATCATGCCCCAATTCGAGCTTAATGAACTTTAAAATTTCAAGTTTCCACAAATGATGCCGGAACCTATCAAATCAAGTCCGATTGACCTCAAATTTTGCACAGAAGTCATAAATGACATAACGGACCTATTAAAATTTTCAGAATCGGATTTCAACCTCGATATCAAAAAGTTAACCCCCCGGTCAAACTTTCCAAAAATTCAACTTTCGCCATTTCAAGCCCAATTCCTCTATCGACATCCAAATAATTTTCCGAACACGCTCCTAAGTCCAAAATCACCATACGGGGCTATTGGAATCATAAAAATTCAAATCCGAGGTCGTTTACATATAAGTACACATCCGAACAACTTTTCTATCTTAAAATTTTTAATTATGAGACTAAGTGTCTCATTTCACTCTGAATTCCTTCCGGACCCGAACCAACTAACCCGGTAAGTCATAAATCAATTATAAGGCATAAATTGAGTAGTAAATAGGGGAAATAAGGTTGTAATACTCTAAACAACCGGTCGGGTTGTTACGCCTGGTTTCGGAAGTTAGAATAGGTCTGTACTATGATTTATGACTTGTGTGCAAAATTTGAAGTCAATCGGAGTTGGTTTGGTATGAATCGGTATTAGTTTTGGAATTCAGAAGTTCATAAGTTTCTTAGGCTTAAATCAATGTGTGATTCCTGATTCTAGTGTTGTTAGAGGCAATTTGAGGCTTCGAACAAGTTCGTATCATATTTTGGGACTCATTAGTATATTTAGTTGGGGTTCCATGGGGTTCGGGTGAGTTTCGGATGGGTTTGGATTGTGCCGTACTTTTATTTGATGTTTGGCATCATTTCTTTTGGTATAAAGGGTACCACATTGTGCAAACGACCTTTTTTTGATTCAATTGAACATCAGATCAGATCCGTATCATAATTATAGAACCATAGCAACAAGAATCGACGCATTCCGAGGTCGTATGAGAGAGTTATGCGTATTTCCGTGTCGGAAAAGACTGGTATTTTTTTGTGTTTGAGGGAACATAGGAAAATTGCAGGTGTCAAATGTGATTTATAAATCTCAGGTGTCAAATGCAACTTGCCTAGAGAGGTTTCTAAAAATGAGAGTTTCACCATTTTTATCATATTTTTGAGTTGTAGACTTCGGATTTGGGCAATTTTTGAGGGGTTCTTCACGTGGTTGTTTGGGGTAAGTGATCTTTACTCAGATTTAATTTTATTTCATGATTTATCTTTGTTTTTATCATTAAATTAGTGAATTGAATGGAAGAAAATTGGAATTTTGTAAAATCTTTCAAAAATATAAAATGAGGATTTGAAGGGTGATTCGATATCGGAATTTGATAATTTTGGTATGGTTGGACTCGTATCGGAATGGGTGTTCATATTTTATGAATTTTATCGGGTTATGAGGTGCAGGCCCAGGGTTAAATTTTTATTTTTAATTAAAGATCGAAGCTTTATTATCGTAAATTGTTTCCTAAAAGTTTTATTTATGATTTGAAGTTATTTTGGCTAGATTTGAGCCGTCCATAGGTTGTTTCACTCGAGGAAGTCATTTTAGAGTATCGGTCTAGCTTCTTTGATGCAAGTATCTTGCCTAACTTTATGGGGGGGAGGGAAACTACCCCTTAGGATTTGAGTCATTTGTGCTAATTGTATCATGTGAAGGTCGTGTACGCGAAGTGACGAGTATGTACTCGGGCTTATTTGTGGAAATTTGACCGTTTAGGGCTCTTAGGTTCTTATGTTCATTAGATGTGAATTTGTTTTAGCATGTTAAATCCTCTATTTACTAAATTCACCCTTACGTGTCTTATTTGGAATTGATTGGTTCATGTTCTACCCTTGTTGCCAATTAAACCCTTATGTTCCTTAATTGAAGTTGTTGCTTCTTTATTGCCTTGTTGTCTTTTTCGTAGTTTCTTAATCTTAATTGAAGTTATTATTATTTCTTCCGTAATTGCTTAACCTTAATTGAAGTTATTATTATTTCTTACGTAATCGCTTAACCTTAATTGAAGTTATTATTATTTCTTCCATAATTTCTTAGCCTTAATTGAAGTTTTGTTATCCCGTTTATTATTGACATATTCTTATTTGGGGTCATTGATTCATGCTATCTCTCTTATGGCCGAATTGCACTTTTGTGAAATCATTGTTACACATTATCTCTCCCTTGTTGAGCTATTCTTGTTGAGACCATTATTCCCTGTTGTGTCTTTCTTTGTGAGCTTATTCTTCCGTTTCTTTGTGTTCTGAAGTTCTTGTGCTGGCTTACTTGTCGTACTCTTGTGTTATCATTGTTGTTGATGTTTTAATAAGTGTTGTTGAGCTGAGGGCAATACGTGGTTGTGGTATTGAAACTATTTTGAGGAAATTTTGTGGCATATGGGCACATGTTGTGAAAGTCATTTTATTGTGTTGTTATATTTTGGCACATGTGGTATTGTTGAGAGGATTTTGTCGGAGTGTTCGCACATGAGTTGTCCGTTCTGTTGTTATTATTGATATTTGCACAAGCGGTATGACAAGGCGGGCTATATATGTGGGTTTGCGCATGTGGCGAGACAAGGTGAAAATATTATTATGCGCGTGTGGCGAGACAAGGAGGGCATTTACTTTATTGTTGTGCATGTGGCGAGACAAGGTGGACTATGTCGAGAAATGATTTGTGATGACTTGTGATGGCCTGGGGGCATTGTTATTGTTGATATTTGTGTAGTGGTGTGCCTACCTTGTGTGAGTTATACCTTGTACATTTTGTGGTGATCGTTTCTTATGTGACATTCATTGTCTCTACTCTTACTTGTTGACTTGAATTGGGATAGAATACTTGCACAAGCATATACGTAATTAATCACCCATATCGGTTTAAGAATATGAATCATGATGTTATTGACCATTTATATGTACTCTCGTTTACTTGCCTTCTGTGTGAGAGTTGTTCTATTGGCACGTGAGTTGTCCATGCGGATATTCGATATTATCACTCCCTTGGCACGTGAGTCGTCCGTGCAGTTATGAATTGTAATGTGGGCATGAAATGCCAAGTGATTAGGGTTCATGAGTTGGGACTCGTGAAATGTGACTATGAGGTGAAGTACCTTGGGAAAGTCCTTGAACAAATCTTGTGAGAAAGTGGTTGCTCTTGTTGAGTGTTACTTGTTTTTCCTTACTTGGTTTCATCGAACTTAAATTGCATTTGGCTTACTCCACGACGTTATTACCTATTGTCTCTCATTGCTAATTGTTTTTTTTAGTTTCCTATTACTAGCATTGTTTCATTATTGTTATCATGCTTAGCTTTAGATTGATATTGTTCCCCGTTAGTTCCACATTCATACTTGTACAAGTTATTAAGTCTAGTAGGTGTCTTGATTGTCCCTCGTCACTACTCTACCGAGGTTAGTCTTGATACTTACTGGGTACCGTCATGGTGTACTCATGCTACGTTTTCTGCACATTTTTGTGCAGATCCAGGTACTCGAATTTTGTTGATCATTAGCTAGTTGTTCGGACTTTGCTGTAGAGAATCAAGGTATACCTGTTGTCGTGTTCGCAAGCCTCAGAGTCACCTTCTGATATTGTACTTGTACTATTTATTTCTATTCTGAAACAGTTGTACTTAGAAGAATTTCTAGTAAACTCATTAGAGCTTATGACTTGTACTACCGTTTTTGGGATTGTAAGATTTGTATAGAAAATTTTTGTTCATGTTTAATGGTTTTTGGTTGAGTTTTCCATTAATTCAGTATGTATTCGGCTTACCTAGTCCCTAAGACTAGGTTCCATCACGACATCTGTAATGACCCGGCCGGTCGTTTTGAGAATTTAAGTCCCGTCCGGCGGCATAAGGCCCTGAGCAGCTTCGTATTATGTGTATTGACTTGCGTGCATGGTTGGATTCAGTTACCAAGTTTCTGAGTGATTTGGGACACTTAGTCCCTAAAACGGAAGCTTAAGTCTTAGGATTTTGACCGTAGTCGGAACTATGTGGAGACAACTCTGGAATGGAGTTTCGTCGGTTCCGTTAGCTTGGTTGGGTGATTTTGGACTTAAGGGCATGTCCGGATTGTGTTTTGGAGGTCTGTAGCTCATTTAGGCTTGAAATGGCGAAAGTCGAATTTTTGGAGATTTCGACCGGAAGTGGACGTTTTGATATCGGGGTCGTAATGCGATTCTGAGAGTTGGAACAGCTCCGTTATATTATTTAGGACTTGCCTGCAAAAATTTGACATCATTTCGGGTTGGTTTGATTGGTTTCGGCACGAGTTTTTGAAGTTGGAAGTTTTGAAAGTTCATAAGTTCGATTCATAGTTTCGTCATTGTTCGATATGATTTTAGACCCCCGAGCGAATCCGTGTTAGGTTATGGAACTTATTGGTATGTTTAGACGGGGTCCCGGGGACCTCGGGTGTGTTTTGGATGGGCTACGGGCCATTTTCTTCTATTTTTAGACTGCTTATATCTGTCATCTAGTTTCCTTAATCGCGTTCGCGTCCCTTCCTTCGCGTTCGCGAAGAGTAATTTTGGAGAAGGAATTCATTGTTCTTCGCGTTCACATGATCATGTTCACGATCACAAAAGTATGCTTTCTCCTTCTTCGCGTTCGCATCTGTTCCCTCGCGTTCGCGTGGTAGAAATTGGGAGTTGGGGTTGTTGGCTATTTTTTCTTTGCGTTAGCGTCATTCTTCCCGCGTTCGCGTAAATTCTATTTCTTACCCTTCATGTTCGCGCCCCTTGGCTCGCATTCGCGTAGGGTTATCCTAGCAGCCTATATTTTTCTTCTTCCCGAACGCGATCCTTTCTACGCGTTCGCGATGCTTTCGGACCTGGGAAGAATATAAGTTTTTCCAAATCGAGGGTTAAGCCATTTTTATCATATCTTGACTTATAAAGCTCGGTTTTGAGCGATTCCTTATGGGTTTTTCAAGTAAATCGATTGGGTTAGTGTTCTTCACCTAGAATTTATTATATTCCATGATTTTATCTTTATTTTTATCATTTAATTTGTGTTTTGAGTTGAGAAAAATGGAGGTTTTTGAAAAAAAAATCAAAATGAAAAATCATGCTTTGAGGGACGAATTGGTATCGGAATTTGATAATTTTAGTATGGTTGAACTCATATCGGAATGGGTGTTTGGGTTTAGTAAAATTTATCGGGTTTTGAGGTGCGGGCCCGGGGGGTCGACTTTTGGACTGATTTTTAGACTTTGTTAAAGATTGAGGCTTTATGATCCGTAATAGTCTCTTATGAGTTTTATTTGTGCTTTGAAATTATTTTGATTAGATTTGAGCCGCCCGGAGGTCATTTCACCCGAGACGTTTATTTTTGAGTATCGGTCTATCTTCTTTGACGTAAGTATCTTGCCTAACTTCGTGTGGGGGAACTACCCCTTAGGATTGGAGTCTTCTATGCTAATTGTAGTCCGTGTACACGAGGTGAAGAGTACGTGCCCGGACTTATTTGTGGAAAATTGGCCTTTTAGGGATTCTTAGGTCCTATATTCATTGAATATGCAGTTGTTCTCTTTACGATTACGTTTCTTAATTTCCAGTTTCACTTCTACCTGCTTTGATTGGAATTAATTGCTTCACGATCCACTCTTGTTATTCATTTGATTCATATCTGCCTTAACTGAAATCGTTATCTTTTTTATTGGCGTGTTGTCTTTTCCCTAACTGTTTATCCTTATCTGAAATCATAATTATCTCTTCTGTAATTGTTCATCCTTAATTGAGGCAAATGATTATCCTTATACTGCTTATCCTTAATTGAAGTTGTTGTATCTCTCTCTTAATTTCCCAACCTTAAAAGAAGTTAGATATCCTATATTTTAGATGACTTGTCCTTAATTGGAATTATTCTTCTTGTGTTATCTCCCTCGTTGTCGAACTGTACATTGTGGACCGTTGTTACATGATATTTCCTTTCTTGTTGAGCTGTTCTTATTATGTTTAGCGTTCTCTATTGTGGCTACTCCTTGTGAATTAGTTCCTTTATTTCCTTGAGTTCTAGAATTTCTGAGTTGACGTATTTGTCGTATCCTTGTATTATTGCCATTGTTGATGTTGTACTTATTGTGGTGATGCACGAGGTTTCTACCATGCAGTTATTGTTATGGGGTTGCACGAGGTTTCTGTCGTGCCATTATTACTATTGATATTTGCACATGCGGCATGACAAGGCGGGATATATATATATGGGGGGGTTGCACATGTGGCGAGACAAGGCGGGCACTTACTTTATTATTGTACACGTGGCGAGACAAGGTGGGCTGTATTAAGGATTGATTTGTGATGATTCGTGATAGCCTGGGGGTATTCTTGTTATTGATATTGTGTAGTGGTACACTTACCTGTGTGTGCTTTATCTTGTGAAAGCTGTGAGAAAATATTCTACGTGCTGCCCGTTCTTTTTCCTTATGCTTATTTGATGGTATGGACTATGTTAGGACACTTGCACAAGCATACATGTAGTTAAGCACTCTTATCGGATAAGAGGTGTTCTTGATATTGTTGAGCATATATACTCACCCTTGTTTACTTGCCTTCTATGTGAGAATGGCTCTATTGGCACGTGAGTCGTCAGTGCGGTTATGAGGTGTTATGAGGGCACAGGATGCCAAGTGTTAGGGTTTAGGTATTGAGACCTGTGAGTTGTGATTTGTCTGAGGTTCGATACCTCGTGGAGTTTGTTGACTAAAACCTGATGTAAAAGCGGTTGTAGTTGCTAAGTTATTACTTGCCCCTGTTGTATTTGTGATTCCGGATTTAGGTTGTGTTCCATTCACTTTCTGTCTCATTTTCATGGTATTCTGATGATACTTGTTGTTTCCTTTCTTATTGCCATTACTGTATTGTGAGCCATATTGCATAGTCTTTATGTAGATATCATATTTTTGATGTTCGTATACTTATACTTGTTCAGTTTATTAGATCAGTGGGTGTCTTGACTGTTCCTCGTCACTACTCCACCAAGGTTAGTCTTGATACTTACTGGGCACTGCTGTGGTGTGATCATTCTACACTTCTGCACATTTTTATGCAGATTCAGGTATTTGTTCGTTAGTAGTTGTGCGGGTCGTTGCTGTGGAGACTCAAGGTAAACCCGTTACTGCGTTCGCAGGCTTCGGAGTCACCTTCAAGTTTTCGTTTTGCACTGCTTATTCTTATTTGTGGACAGTTGTATTTAGAAGTTTTCTAGCAAACACTCTGTAGAGCTTATGACTTGTACTACCGATTTTGGGAATTGTAAATTTTAAGAGAATTCTATTTCAAATTGGCAGATGTTATTTAAATAATGTTGTTGTTTCAATTAATGTTAGGCTTACCTAGTCCCTAAGACTAGGTGCCATCACGATACCCAAACGGAGGGGAAATTGGGTCGTGACAAGTTGGTATCAGAGCTCTAGGTTCATAGGTGATACGAGTCATAAGCGAGTTAGTAGGGTCTTGCAGATCGGTACGGAGACGTCTATACTTATCTTCGAGAGGCTATGGAACTATTAGGACAGTTTCACTTCCATCATTCCTATCATGCGAGTTCATTGATCTCGAAATTTGAACTTTTATCATTCCATTCTCTCACAGATGATGAGGACACGAGCTACAGTTACTGATGACATTACCCCTGGAGTAGATGTCGCTAGGGGCAGAGGCAGAGGCCGACGAGGAGCACGTGTCGCAGCTAGGGCACCTACCAGAGCAATAGTTGAGGAGCCGCCAGTAGTTCCAGTTGGGGGGCAGGTACCAGAGGCGCCTGCTGTTACCCCCAGACTTCAGGAGAAATTAGCACAGTTCCTGAGCATGTTTGGTATATTGGCTCAGGCGGAGTTGATTCCGGTTGCACCAGCTATTTCACAGACCGGGGGAGGAACCCAGACTCCCGCCGCCCACACCCAGAGCAGCGTGTTCATGTTGGTCAGGTTCCAAGTGTCATGGCAACACAGCCTGTGGTTCCAGTTCAGCCCATGGTCAGGGCAGCAGCATCTGAGGAAGAGCTGCTTAGACTTGCAAGATTCAAGAAATATGACCCTCCTACTTTCAGTGGTTTGGCTTCAAAGGGTGCATAGGATTTTCTGAAGGAGTGCCATCGCATTCTCCAAACTATGGGTATTGTGGAGATGAGTGGGGTTGCTTTTACTATGTTCCAGCTTAAGGGAGCGGCTTATCAGTGGTGGCGAGCGTATGAGTTGGGTAGCCTAGCAGAGTCAGCTTGGAATACATGGGTTCAGTTTTCAGAGATATTCTTGAGAGAGTTTGTACCTCAGTCCCTTCGGGATGCATGGCGCGCGGAGTTTGAGCGCCAGGGCACTATGTCAGTATCAGAGTATGCCGTTAGTTTCAGTGATTTGGCCAGACATGCACCTGTTTTGGTCACCACAATTAGAGAGTGTGTCCGTAGATTCATTGAGGGACTCGGGCATGATATTCGATTAAGCATGGCTCGGGAGTTATAGTCAGATGTTTCGTTTCAGCAGGTGGTAGGTATCACTCGCCGTGTAGAGGGCATGTGGGATCAGGAGAGAGAGGATAGGGAGGCGAGGAGGCCTCGTAGACCGGAGAGATCTACTAGTCCTTATTTTGGAGGCAGAGTACGTCATAGTAGAGGTTTTGTGGGTCAGCCAGTTCGGTTTGCACCGCATGCTTCGCACAGTGTGTCAGGTGCTCAAGGGTCTCAGAGTACCTGTACCGCACAGTTCCCATAGCCACATCAGTAGAGAGGTTGCTTCGAGTGTGGAGATACCAGCCACAGGGTGAGAGATTGTCCTAGACTCCGGATAGGTGTGTCACAGCGGAGTATTCAGGCGAGTAGAGGGCGCCCAAGAGGGGAAGGCCCAGCCCGTTGATGTATTTCATATAGTGGGCTTGAGGCCGTTGCGCTAGATTATGCCATACAGGTATGCTTTTGATTTGTTACAGAGGGGGACATCATTCGTATTTTGATTCGGTTCTGCTTATCGGGGCGAGTCCCATATTTGTTGTCCCACTTATGGGTGAGTTCATGACGTAGTATCATGTTTATGTGTTTGCCCCTGTTGGGAGACTCTATGAGTGATAGTCGTGTCTATCGTTGTTTTAAATTTATTATTGAAAGTTACGAGACTAGAAGTGAATTCATGTTGCCCATTATTGTAGGTTTGATGTGATTCCTAAGTAATTGGTTATGATTTGTGATTTGATACTCTACCGGGGTGAGAGTTAAGTAAGTGTTGTGATTTTATTGGCAGAAGTGAGTTAGTGGAATATTTCAATTGGTATGATGTGTATTCGGCTTGTGATTCAGAGTTGAGGGTGAGACCCTCGCGATTCCATGTGATTTGATATGTTTGAGACGGGTTGCGTGCTGCGGTGGAAGTTATATCAGGATGAGATTCTTGTGTTTTGTTCATATACTTTGATTTTTCCTATTTAAATTGATCCGTAGTATGGTACTATTAGAGAGTTGTGCCTGTCGGGGTTGTTTGATATTTCTCTTATGTGTTTCTCTTTACGTATTCAATCATTTTCGTTATGTGCTTCTTGAGTTTTAGCTTGCGGGGTGTATGCCCGGTGGTGTCAGTTGTGACTTGTTGATTCGGGTGTATAGTTAAGAGGTCTTTATGTTTCTTGCATCGTTGTCGGTGTTGTGGAGGTTTGAAACAAGGTTCTAACGAATGTGAGGCTAATTGCTGGTGCTGGTTTTGATTAAGAGCAGCTATTGTGATCAGAAATGTTATTATGGGCCTATGTGTGGTGTGTCTTATTGTGTGGTAGTACCTTGTGGGTGTAGGCATGAGTTGTTACAACTGGTTGAGACTGATATCGGATATGGATTTAGAATCGGGTCTTTTGAACATAAATGGAAGGTGAAAATTTTGACTCTAAGGCTTATCGGTGTTGGTAGAAAGGATAAATTACAGTTGAGATGGTGTCGTCAGGCTTATGTGGATTGGGGTGACGTGGGGTCACCCACGGGTGTATGTTGGATATGTGCATTCAGTGATTTGAAGACTTCGAGGCGATTCTTAGCACGTTCGAGGATGAACGTTTGTTTAAGAGGGGAAGGATGTAACGACCCAGCCGATCGTTTTGAGAATTTAAGTCCCGTCCGGCAGCATAAGGCCCTAAGTAGCTTCGTATTATGTGTATTGACTTGCGTGCGTGGTTGGATTCAGTTACCAGGTTTCGGAGTGATTTGGGACACTTAGTCCCTAAAACAGAAGCTTAAGTCTTAGGATTTTGACCGTAGTCGGAACTGGGTGGAGACGACTCCGGATTGGAGTTTCGTCAGTTCTGTTTGCTCCGTTCGGTGATTTTGGACTTAGGGGCATGTCTGAATTGTGTTTTGGAGGTCTGTAGCTCATTTAGGCTTGAAATGGCAAAAATTGAATTTTTAGAGATTTTGACCGGAAGTGAACTTTTTGATATCGGAGTCGGAATGCGATTTTGATAGTTGGAATAGCTCCGTTATGTTATTTGGGACTTGCCTGCAAAATTTTGACGTCATTCTGGGTTGGTTTGACTGGTTTCGGCACGAGTTTTCGAAGTTGGAAGTTTTGAAAGTTCATAAGTTCGATTCTTGGTTCGATTCGTAGTTTCGTCGTTGTTCGATGTGATTTGACACCCCAAGCGAGTCTGTGTTAGGTTATGGAACTTGTTTGTATGTTTAGACGGGGTCGCGGTGGCCTCGGGTGTGTGTTAGATGGGTTACGGGCCATTTTCTCTTTTATTTTATGACTGACGATATCTGTCATCTGGTTTCCTTAATCGCATTCATGTCCCTTCCTTCGCGTTCGCGAAGAGTAATTTTGGAGGAGGAATTCATTTTTCTTCGTGTTCGCATGATCACGTTCGCGATCGCGAAAGTATGCTTTCTCCTTCTTCGCATTCGCATATGTTCCCTCACGTTCGAGTAGTAGAAATTGGGAGTTGGGGGATGTTGGCTATTTCTTCTTCGCGTTCGCGTCATTCTTCCTGCGTTCGCGTAAGTTCTGTTTCTTACCCTTCGCGTTCGCGCCCCTTAGCTCGCGTTCATGTAGGGTTATCCTGGAAGCCTACATTTTTCTTCTTCGCGAACGTGATCCTTCCTCCGCGTTCGAGATGCTTTCAGACCTGGGGCAGAATATAAGTTTTTCCAAATCGAGAGTTAAGCCATTTTTATCATATCTTGACTTATAGAACTCGGTTTTGAGCGATTCCTTGTGGGTTTTTCAAGCAAATCGATTGGGTAAGTGTTCTTCATCTAGAATTTATTACATTCCATGATTTTATTTTTATTTTTATCATTTAATTTGTGTTTTGAGTATAGAAAAATGGAGGTTTTTGAAGAAAAATTTCAAAATAAAAATTCCTGATTTGAGGGACGAATTTGTCACGACCCAAAATTCCCACCTTCGGACCGTGATGGCGCCTAACATTTCACTTGCTAGGCAAGCCAATGTTAGAATAATATAATCTATTTTAAAACAATTTTTAAATTTATTAATAACAAAGAAACAATTGCGGAAGTAAAGTCTGAAATGTAGTGAATAATCCATAAAAATAACGGAGTCTAAATACCATCCCAGAATTGGTGTCACAAGTGCACGAGCTTCTAGAATAATACAAATAAAGGGTCTGAATAAAATAAAGTTGTCCGAAAACAAACACACAGCTAAAGTAAAGTAGACTGGGACTTCAGAACTACGGACGCTGTGCAGTTATACCTCAAGTCTCCTCTAGGTTGCTGAAATCCGAGCAAGTCTATGGTACGCCGTTAGGACCAACTCCGAAATCTGCACAAGAAGTGCAGAGTGTAGTATCAGTACAACCGACCCCATGTACTGGTAAGTGCTGAGCCTAACCTCGACGAAGTAGTGACGAGACTAAGGCAGGTCACTTACATTAACATGTATGCAATATTAGTAACAACAACAATAATAGAATTAAATGAAGCAACTCATTTTTAATAGTTGAAGCCAACTCAGCAGTCATAACCAATTATTATTTCAACCAATTTTCGTTGCAGCGTGTAACCCGCTTCCACAATATATTCATTTTCAATCCTTCAATATATTTATTTTAATCAAGTATATATATATATATATATATATATATATATATATATATATATATATATATATATATATATATATATATAGAGAGAGAGAGAGAGAGAGAGAGAGAGAGAGAGAGAGAGAGAGAGAGAGAGAGAGAGAGAGAGATTTAATCAAGTATATATATAGACATTTAAATAAGTCAGTTGCGTCGTGCAATCCGATCCCCCAATATAGACTTTTAAATAAGTCTGTTGTGGCGTGCAATCTGATCCCCCAATATAGACTTTTAAATAAGTCTGTTGCGGCGTGCAATCCGATCCCCCAATATAGACTTTTAAATAAGTCTGTTGCGGCGTGCAATCCGATCCCCCAATATATATATATATATATATATATATATATATATATATATATATATATATATATATATATATATATATATATATATATATATATAATACACTTTCATTTCCGTTGCGGCGTGCAACCCGTTCCCTCAATATAACTTTAAACAATTCATAAATGTAATAAACATTACTCTAATAAATACCACGTCCAATGAGAAACTATTAACCATCAAGGCACACAATAATTATAATTGATTTATGAACAAACAATGGCAATAAGAAATTAAATTGTGAAAAACGTGGAAAAAATAGGCAGTTTAATATTTAGTATACTAAATGTCAAATAACAATTAAGACACATAAGTCAAATAAGCATTTAACAATTATTGCAGAAATTCAAGAATTAATATTTGACAAGGATTGTGAGTGAAATAATTAATATAATAATTCATTCATGATTTAAACGATTTATAATTTTTAAATAATTATGCAAACAATTAATTTGACGACGTATAGACACTCGTCACCTCGCCTATACGCCGTTTACATGCATTTCACATAACAAATAATTTAAGGGTTCTATTCCCTCAAGTCAAGGTTAACCACGACACTTACCTCGCTTTGCAATTTCAATCAATTCCTCGACCACAGCTTTTCTTTTTAAATTTGACACCAAAAGCTTCAAATCTATTCACAAACAATTCGATATACTCAATACAAATCGTAGGAATTAATTCCATATGAATTTACTAATTTTCCAGATAAAATCCGAAATTCACTTTAAAAATTGACAGTGGGGCCCATATCTCAAATTTCAGAAAAACTTACGAAATCCGAACACCCGTTCCGAAACGAGTCCAACCATACAAAAATTATCAAATTCCGACATCAGATTGGCTTTCAAATCTTCATTTTATATTTTTGGATGAATTTTAAAAAAAAAACTGATTTTTCTTCCATAAATTCACGAATTCATGATGTAAATGAGTATGGAATCATGGAATATAATCAATATAGGATAAGGAACGCTTACCCCAATTTTTTTCCGTGAAAATCGCCCAAAAATTCGCCTTACCCGAGCTCAAAATGACCAAAATGAGAAACAATCTCGGACTCTTTGATTTATACACTGCCCAGGCATTTTCGCACCTGTGGTGCCTGGGCTCGCACCTGCACATCCGCTTTTGCGGAAGAAGTTTCGCTTCTGCGAACCTCACTTGCCCAGCCTCCGCTTCTGCGTGATTTTGTGCGCATCTGCGGACACGCTTCTGCGAGGAGCTATCTGCTTCTGCGATCGAAGCCCAGTCACGCCTGGAGGCATCTGTGGTCAAAAATCCGCATATGCGATTAGACCAGAAGGCCAAATTTTAGATTTTTCCTTAAGTCCAAATTTTGATCTGATTTCAATCTGTATCACTCGGGGTACTCGGGGTACTCGGGACCCCGTACGAATATACCAACAAGTCTCATAACATAATACAGACTTACTCGGGGTCTCATATTACGTCAAACAACACTAAAATTACAATTCACACCTCGATTTGAACTTTTGAGCTTTAAACTTTTCAATTTACAAAACTTGTGCTAAAACATGTTAAATGAATCCGGAATGACTTCAAATTTGGCACACAAGTCATAAATGACATAACAGAGCTATTCAAATTTTTAGAATCGGATTCCGGCCCCGATATCAAAAAGTCAACTCCGTGGTCAAACTTGGAAATCTTTAGCCTTTAAATTACTAGTTTCTGTTAAATGGTCATAACTTGAGCTAGGGACCTCCAAATTAAATTGCGGGCATACGCCCAAGTCCTAAATCACAATTCAGAACTGTCAAAATATTGATCCGGGTCCGTTTGCTCAAAATGTTGACCAAAGTCAACTCAATTGAGTTTTAAGGCTCTATTTCACATTTTAATCCATTTTTCACATACAAAACTTTTCGAAAAATTTTACGGACTGTGCACGCAAGTCGAGGAGTGATAAATAGTACTTTTCGAGGTCTTAGAACATAGAATTAATTATTAAATTTAAACATGACATTTTGGGTCATCACATTCTCCACCTCTAAAACAAACGTTCGTCCTCGAACGAAGTCAGAAAAAAAGTACCTGAGCTGGTGAATAAGTCTGGATATTTACTCGGCATGTCCGACTCGAACTCCCAGGTAGGTGCCTATACCGGCTAACCTCTCCAGTGCACCCAAATTGAAGGATAACTCTTAGACCTCAATTGTCGGACCTGCCGGGCTAGAATAGTCACCGGTTCCTCTTCGTAAGTCAAATCTTTGTCCAATTGGACTGAGCTGAAATCTAACACATGGGACGGATCACCATAATATTTCCAGAGCATAGACACATGGAACACCGGATGAACCGCTGATAAACTAAGTGGTAATACAAGCATGTAGTCTACTTCACCCACCCTTTCAAGAATTTAAAAGGGTCCAATATACCTAGGGCTCAACTTGCTCTTCTTTCCGGACCTCATTACACCTTTTATAGGTGAAACCCGGAGTAATATTCTTTCTCCAACCATAAATGCAATATCACGAACTTTACGGTCGGCATAACTCTTTTGCCTAGACTGAGCTGTACGAAGTCGATCCTGAATAACTTTGACCTTATCCAAAGCATCCTATACCAAATCGGTACCCAACAACCGAGCCTCTCCCGGTTCAAACCAACCAACTGGCGCTCGGCATCGCCTTCTGTATAATGCCTAGTATGGAGCCATCTGAATGCTCGACTGGTAGCTATTATTATAAGCAAACTCAGCAAGTGGCAAGACTTGATCCCATGAACCTCCAAAGTCTATAACACAAGCGCGAAGCATATCTTCCAATATATGAATGGTGCTCTCCGACTGTCCGTCTGTTTGTGGATGAAATGTTGTACTCAACTCAACCCGCGTGCCTAACTCACGTTGTACTGCCCTCCAGAAATGTGAGGTAAACTGCGTACCTCGATCTAAAATAATAGACAGGGGCACACCGTGAAGGCGGACAATCTCGCGAATGTAAATTTCAGCTAACCTCTCTGAAGAATAGGTAACTGCCATTGGAATGAAATGTGCTGACTTGGTCAACCTGTCCACAATGACCCAAACTGCGTCAAATTTTCTCTGAGTCCGTGGGAGTCCAACAACAAAATCCATAGTGATACGCTCCCACTTCCACTCAGGAATTTGTAACTTCTAAAGCAAACCACCAGGTCTTTGATGCTCATACTTAACTTGCTGACAATTCAGACACCGAGCTACATATGCAACTATATCCTTTTTCATTCTCCTCCGCCAATAATTGTTTCGCAAATCTTGATACATTTTGGCGGTACCTAGATGAATAGAATACCTGGAACTATGTGCCTCTTCAAGAATTAATTCAAGTAGCCCGTCAACATTAGGCACACAAATATGACCCTGCATTTGTAGACTTCCATCTTCCCCCATAGCAACATGTTTGGCATCACCGTGCCGCACCGTGTCCTTAAGGACAAGTAAATGAGGATCATCATACTGCCTCTCGCTTATGCGCTCATATAAAGAAGATAGAGCGACTGTGCAAGCTAGAACCCGACTGGGTTCATAAACATCTAACCTCATGAACTGATTAGCCAAAGTCTGAACATCTGCAGCTAATGGTCTCTCACCAACCGGAATATATGCAAGACTGCCCATACTCACAGCCTTTCTACTCAAAGTATCTGCCACCACATTGGCCTTTCTGGGGTGATACAAAATGGTGATATCATAGTTTTTCAACAACTCCAACCATCTTCTCTGCCTCAAATTAAGATCTTTTTGTTTGAACAGATACTGAAGGCTACGATGATCAGTAAATACCTCACACTAGACACCGTAGAGGTAATGCCTCCAAATCTTCAGTGCATGAACAATGGCTGCCAGTTCTAAGTTATGAACAGGATAATTCTTCTCGTGAACTTTCAACTGCCGCGACGCATATGCAATCACCTTTCCATCTTGCATTAATATTATACCAAGCATCACAATATACCATATACGATCCTGAACCTGTGGGTAATACCAACACTGGCACCGTAGTCAAAGCAGTCTTGAGCTTCTGAAAGCTCAACTCACACTCGTTTAACCATCTGAATGGGACACCCTTTTGAGTAGGTCTGGTCAATGGGATTGCTATAGATGAAAACCCTTCCACGAACCGACAATAATAACCTGCCAAACACAGGAAACTCCGAATCTCCGTAACTGAAGTAGGTTTAGGCCAATTCTAAACAGCCTCAATCTTCTTAGGATCCACACTTATGGATTCTGCCGATACAACATGCCCTAAAAAGGCAACTGAGTCTAACCAAAACTCACATTTTGAAAATTTGGCATCCATAAATGTTGTTGGGGCATTTGTCAACCCAAATGACATCACTAGGAATTCATAATGCCTATATCGAGTCCGAAAAGCTGTCTTAGGGACATCAGATGCCCTAATCTTCAACTAATGGTAACCAGACCTCAAATCGATCTTCGAAAATACCTTGGCACCCTGAAGCTGATCAAATAAGTCATCAATTCTTGGCAGCGGATATTTGTTTTTAATAGTAGCTTTGTTCAACTTGCGATAATCTATACACATCTGCATAGAGCCATATTTCTTCTTTACAAATAGTACTGGTGCACCCCAGGGCGAGACACTGGTCTAATGAATCCATGATCAAGCAAGTCTTGTAACTGCCCCTTCAATTCTTTCAACTCTGGCGGGGCCATACGGTATGGTGGGATAGAAATGGGCTGAGTGCCCGAAGACAAATCAATACAGAAGTTAATATCCCTATCGGGTGGCATCCCCGGCAAATCTGTAGGAAATACTTCTGGAAATTCACGAACAACTGGTACTGAGTCCATAGAAGGAACATCTGCACTGGGATTACGAATATAAGCCAAATAGGCTAGACACCCTTTCTCTACCATACGCCGAGCTTTCATATAAGAAATAACCATGCTGGCAGAATAACCAGGAGTTCCTTTCCACTCTAACCGAGGTAACCCCAACATGGCTAGGGTCACTGTCTTGGCATGACAATCCAATATAGCATGATAAGGTGACAGTCAATCTATACCCAAGATGACATCAAAATCTACTATATCAAGAAGTAGAAGATCCACACTAGTCTCAAGACTACCAATAGTAACTACACACGAATGATAGACATGATCTACTACAACAGAGTCTCCCACCGGTGTAGATACACACACAGAAGCACTCAAAGAATCACAAAGCACAACCAAATATGAAGCAAAATAGGAGGACACATAGGAATAAGTAGATCCTGGATCAAATAGAACTGAAGCATCTCTATGGAAAACTGGAATAATACTTGTGATCACAGCATCAGATGACTTGGCCTCAGGCCTAGCTGGAAAAGCATAAAATCGGGATTGGGCCCCACCACTCTAAACTGCGTCCCTGGGACGGCCGCTAATTGACTGGCCTCCACCTATAACGGTCTGACCTCCATCTCTAATGGCCTGACCTCCACCTCTAATGGCCTGTCCTCCACCTCTAGCTGCCTGACCCCTACCTCTAGCTGGCTGAGCAGGCGGTAAAGCAACCAGAATCCTTCCGAGATCTGTTACTTGCCAACCTAGGGCAATACCTCCTGATGTGACCAATGTTCCCACACTTATAACACCCATCCTGATGTCGTGGCTGCTGAAGCTGAAGCTGACCCGAATGGGCGAATAACTATTGTAGTAACTCTGGAGTGGTGGTGCACTGATAGTGTCACGCCCCGAACCTAGGAGCGAGACCAGCACCCGGTGCCTCACCTAACCTGGCATACCAAATTGCGACTAAGGGACTCTGAACATATAATGTCATACTTTGGCCATGGGGCCACCTTGCAAGACAATTTGCGAAGCAAAATATAAAACTGAATGGAAACTAGCACTAACTAAACATCAATATAAAGCTAGGCCGACAAGGTCGTCATAGCTACTACAGCTGACAAACCACCAAATTATACATACCAGGCCTACAAACCCAACATACTGCACTAACCAACAGGATATGTCTACAAGCCTCTACTGATAGATATATTGTGATCGGAACAGGGCCCCGACGATCGGAACAGGGCCCCGACCTACCCATATTATATATATAAATACATACATAAGATGCATACAAAAACCTAGACCCGATAACTCCGAAGGATGTGGAGCTTACCGATCAGGCTAAACTCTGAAAACACCTACTGAGGAGGTCTACCTGTCTATCTATCTGAACCTGCATGCATGAAATGCAGCGTCCCCAAAAAAGGGACGTCAGTACGAAATAATGTACCGAGTATGTAAGGCAATAACATAACTGAAAACTGAAACTGAACTGATAATATAATAACTAGAAGTAACTGGGAGTCAAATATGATTTGAGATATACTTACCTGCTGATAGTGACTAAACTCCTTCAATATAGTAAGTAAAATAAATGTCCGGCCCTATAAGGCTCGGTACGTATAACTGCTCGGCCGTAGTAGGCTCGCTCATAGGCGCTCGGCCATACTAGGCTCTGTATCTCGGCTATCCTGGGCTCGCTCACAGGCGCTCGGCCACAGTAGGCTCGGTATATATAACTTACCATCTGATCAGAGGTTACCCAATAGGGGCCTGCCCACCGATTATAGCTCGATGGTGGTGAAAATAGTGTAATTGTGTGTGTGTATATATATATATATATATATATATATATATATATATATATATATATATATATATATATATATATATATAGACCCTCTGCTCTCTTGACTGAATAAAGACAAAACTAAACTGAATATGAAGTCCCGATAAGGAATAATATTGTAACTTATGAGACTAGAATAATGTGAATAAATTCATGAATACGAACTTCTCTTTATGTCTCATTATTAACACATGTAGCTACGAGATCATGCCAAAATGAAGGAAGGGCTTAGCCTTAACATACCTTATCACAATATTTCCAATCACCAAGTTGAACTCACCTCTTCGCACCTTAATCTACAAGAATGATAATAATACTATCGTTAAGTTACGAAAGGTACAACTATCGCACAACGAACGACAAACTTGTTTTGTATTAAAACGGGCAGCATCTCCCCTATAATCCTTACTTCCTCCAAATTCAAGATAACACCAACAATACAAGAACAAAACAATAACAACATATATACATCATTTTCCAGCCCTATATACACCATCAAATACTACAAAACAGCCCAACACACCCCAATCTCTTCATACACAAAACGACCACCGTGGTAGTGTCAAACGACCCGGAAATGTTATGACGAACGACCAGCCAACCACCCTACATTTATATGGTTTTTATACACCCACTTCCTCCTCCAAAACGCAACAAAACAGTACTAAAACACGCAGCCCAACAGCAACACAAAACAGTCCACAAAACAGTCCGCTACAAGTGAATAACTCGAACTCACGGCTTCCGATCACCGTCCCGTGAGTTCTTATAAGTATAGAACGACTTACCATGAATTTACAGAAGAAAAACTGGATGAAAGAGAGCAGTAAACTCACCTTATTTGTTGGATAACTCAGCTCCTATATTGGTTCTTCAAACTCTAGGTTTTACCTCCAATTAGAACTTGAAAGGGAGAGAAAATCAATTAGGGTTTGTGGGAAATTTTTGGGAGGAGTGTTTTGCTGAGATTATGTTTGATTATTATGCTCTATTTTAAGTCTAATATATGAAGAAAATAGGCCTTTAAAAGGCCTCTTTGGACGACCCGAAATGGCCCATCTTTGGGCTTTCATTTAAGCAAGTAGGTGACACACCTACTTGTCACCTAGCAGCTTGCGCAGTATCGCAAACATGCCCATATATCTCTACTCCGATGTCGTATTGACAAACAGTTTATTGCGTTGGAAAATAGACTCATAGATCTTTAATTTTATGGGTGGAACACCCCATAACTCAAAGTATATTGGGAGAAAATTGCAGTTACAGTTGACCCAAAGTTTCAGTAAAACTTATGAATTTAACTTGTGATGACTTTCATCGACTTTTGTTCCACAACTCGCTTGACTTCAAAACATAACACACGGATGTCATACGACTAATATAAATCATAACATAATGTCCTTATCATGTTGAGCACCCTAGTCTCACCCCAAAGGCGCATGTTATAACATTCCCAACTTGTCGACTTTCGACGAAACATTATTTTCTTCAATTGCTTTAGCTTCTGAACTGTCCAACCCTCTTTGTACTTGTTGTTCATAATCTTCAATATTTGTAACCTCAGAGGTACCATGATTAACTTACTTTATATACTTTTAAATATTATCTCATTTTTGGTCCTACATTAGTTTGCTTACGATGCATTTTTACGTACGAAAATATAGGGTGTAACAGATAGGAGCTGAATGTTCACTAAATGCTAGATGCCCAGGGTAATGCATAATAGGACCGTGACTCCCTAAAGCACCGGGAGATGCATGAAGTGCTGAATGAAACGGTCTGGGAGGATGACCCCAACCAAAATTACCCCTGCCTCCAGACGAGGCACCACTGAAACCACCGAACTGATGAGGCCTCTTATCAGAGCTCTTCCCTCTCTCCTGTGCAAGAACCATCTCGATCCTCCTCACGACATTAGCAGTCTCTCTCTGATTCCCACGTCATCTCTTCTACATTCTTTCTCCTCCATAAAACCTTCACGGAAGCTACCTCCTTATTTCATAGCTTGCGGATTTGTCGGTCTAGGATGGCAACTGGAATTTCCTCGTATGACAAGTCCTCTGTAATCTGTACATCATCCGTGGACACCACTCGGGTAGGATCGCCAATGCACTTCTGTAGCATAGATACGTGAAAAACCGGATGGACAGACTCAAATTCTGAGGGCAACTCTAACTCATAAGCTACTTGGCCCACTCTCCGAATGATCCTATAAGGCCCAATATACCGTGGGCTAAGCTTGCCTTTCTTGCCAAACCTCATCACGCCCTTCATAGGTGATACCTTTAAAAATACCCAGTCATTAATCCTGAACTCTAAGTCTCGTCGCCGCACGTTAGAATATGACTTCTGACGACTCTGAGCTGTCAACAGTCACTCCCGGATAAGCTTTACTTTCTCTATGGCCTGTTGAACCAGGTCTGGCCCATATAACCCAGATTCTCCAACATCAAACCACCCTATAGGAGATCTGCATTTACGCCCATACAAAGCCTCGTACGGAGCCATCTGGATACTGGAGTGGTAACTGTTATTATATGCAAACTCGATAAGAGGTAGATGTTCATCCCAACTTCTTTTAAAATCCAACACACATACTCGTAACATATCCTCGAGCGTCTGAATAGTGCGCTCGGCTTGTCCATCTGTCTGTGGATGAAAAGTTGTGCTGAGATTCACCTGAGTCCCTAGACCTCTCTGAAATGACCTCCAAAAATGTGCTGTAAACTGAGCCCCACGGTCAGATATAATAGAAACCGGTACTCCGTGTAGCCGCACTATCTCCTTAATATATAACTTTGCATAATCTTCTGTTGTATATGTAGATCTCACCGGTAGGAAGTGAGATGAGTTCGTGAGCCTATCGACTATCACCCATATGGAATCGAACTTACGATTAGAACGAGGTAAACCCGTGATAAAGTCCATGTTTATCGCCTCCCATTTCCATGTCGGGATCTCTATAGTCTGCATTAGCCCTCCGGGCTTCTAGTGCTCTACCTTCACTTGCTGGCAACTAGTACATTGGGCAACAAACTCAGCAATGTTCTTCTTCATATCGTTCCACCAGTACATATCCTTAATGTCATGATACATCTTCGTCAATCCAGGATGGATGGAATACCATGAATAATGTGCCTCTGACATAATCTTGTCTCGTAGCCCTGCTACATCTGGAACACACAAACGACCCTTGTATCTGAGAACCCCATCTCCCTTGAGCTCTAACAATGGCTTCTTCTGCTGCGGAACTCGCTCTCTCAACTCGACCAACTCTGGGTCCTCGTACTGCCTTTCCTTGACTTCAGCTATGAGGGATGATTTTGCAGTGTTTTGGAGTACAACTCCACCATCCTCAGAATCTACTAACCGAACCCCCAACAAAGCCAATTGATGAATCTCTCTAGCTAATTGTCTTTTCTCGGGCTCTACATGTGCTAAGCTACCCATAGATCGGCGACTTAAGGCATCTGCTACAACATTAGCTTTCCCTGGATGGTAGAGAATGTTAACATCGTAATCTTTCAATAACTCAAGCCATCGCCTCTGTCGTAAATTCAACTCTTTCTGCTTGAAGATATATTGTAGGCTTTTATGATCAGTAAATACATCAACATGAGCACCATATAAATAGTGCCGCCATATCTTAAATGCATGGACAACCGTAGCTAACTCGAGGTCGTGGGTCGGATAATTCCTCTCATGCTTCCTCAACTGCCTTGAAGCATACGCAATTACCTTCCTATGTTGCATCAGGACACATCCTAACCCGACACCAGATGCATCACAATACACGGCATAACCCGTTAGACCCTCTGGAAGTGTTAGAACTGGAGCAGAGGTCAACCTGTTCTTAAGCTCTTGGAAACTCCGCTCGCAAGCCTCTGTCCATTGAAACTTAGTTTCTTTCTGTGTCAACTTTGTCAATGGTGCCGAAAGGGAAGAAAAACCCTCTACGAACCTCCGATAGTATCCTGCTAATCCTAGAAAGCTACGAACCTCTGTTGGAGTGGTAGGTCTAGGCCAAGATTTCACGACCTCAATCTTCTGAGTGTCCACCTTTATCCCTTCATCTGATATAATATGCCCCAAGAATGCTACAGACTTCAACCAGAACTCACATTTAGAAAACTTAGCATACAACTTACGATCATGGAGGGTTTGGAGTACCGCTCGCAGGTGGTCCGCATGCTCATCCTCTGAACGGGAATAAACCAGAATGTCATCAATAAATACTATCACGAACAGATCTAAAAATGGCCGGAATAGGCTATTCATCAAGTACATAAATACGGCGGGTGCATTAGTCAACCCGAAGGACATGACAAGGAACTCGAAGTGGCCATATCAGGTCCTAAAGGCTGTCTTCGGAATATCTTTTTCCCGAACTCTGACCTGGTGGTACCCCGACCTCAAATCTATCTTTGAAAAGCATCTAGCCCCCTGCAACTGATCAAACAAGTCATCGATCCTTGGAAGTGGATACTTATTCTTAATAGTTACCTTGTTCAGCTGCCTATAATCGATACACATCCTCAACGAGCCATCTTTCTTTCGCACAAATAGTACCGGTGCACCCCAAGGTGAGGTACTGGGCCTGATGTAACCTTTCTCCAACAAATCTTTTAACTGCTCCTTCAACTCCTTCAATTCGGCAGGTGCCATTCTATACGGAGGGACGGATATTGGTTGAGTTCCTGGAAGCAAATTGATGCTAAAATCAATCTCTCGCTCTGGAGGAAGACTTGGAAGCTCATCTAGAAACACATCTGCATACTCTTTGACTACGGGAATAGACTGAAGTGTAGGTATCTCAGCATATGCATCTCTAACTCGCACAATATGATAAATGCACCCTTTTGCGATCATTTTCCTTGCCTTCAGATAGGAAATAAACCTACCTCTGGGTGTTGCTGTATTACCTACCCATTCAAGGACTGGCTCACCCGAAAAATGAAATCTGGCTGCCTTTGCTCGGCAATCAACTGTGGCATAGCAAGCTACCAACCAGTCCATGCCCATGATAGCATCAAAATCCATCATCTCTAGCTCAACTAGGTCAGCTGAGGTCTGACGACTACAAATTGTCACCGTACAACCTCGGTAAACCCGTCTAGCAATAATCGATTCTCCGACCGGTGTAGATACCGCAAAAGGATCACTTAGTATTTCAGGCACTATACCAAACTTCCTCGCGACAAATGGGGTAATATACGATAAAGTAGATCCTGGGTCTATCAAAGCATAAGCATCGTGAGAGCAAATGGTTAATATACCTGTCACAACGTCTGGTGAAGACTCCTGGTCCTGTCAACCCGCTAAAGCATAGATACGGTTCTGATTACCACCTGAACTGGAACCTCTACCTCTTCCTCGACCTCTACCAGCCGAAGACTGAGACGCGCGCCCTGAAGGATGCACGGACATAGATGATCCTGTTGCTGAACTCACTGGTTGTGCCATTCCCCCAGAATCTTTATTTGGGCAATCTCGCATCATATGCCCCGGACGCCCACATGTATAACAAGCATCAGAACCTACTCGGCATTAGCCCAAGTGTCCTCTACCACAGATGTCACACCACGGAGGAAAGGACCATGTCTGCGCAGAACCTCGTTGTCGCTGCAAGGCCGACGCCCGTGAGCTCTCACCTGGTCCTGACTGAGTATAGCGGTCATACCTGTAACCCTGTAACTGAGGTGGCGGAGGCCTAGGTGGCCGTCCGAAGTACTGGGCCCTATAACTACCCTGAGATTGCTCCTGAGACCTGGGAAATCTCATCCTCTTACGTTGCCCTTGCTCAGCCCTCTCTGTACCCTGCTGCCGATGCCTACCCCTTTCTATATTTTGGGTGAATGCCTAAATCCGGGAGATATCCATACTATCTTGCAATGTAGCGGTGGCACATGCCTCAGTTAACTCTGGGGCTAACCCTGCTATAAACCTGTGAATCCTGTCCCGCATAGTAGCAACTATGGATGGTGCTTATCTGGCCAATGAGTCAAAATGGAGACTATACTCTCGAACACTCATATTACCCTACTTGAGGGCTAGAAACTGATCGACTCAAGCCTGTCGGATCTCCCGTGGTAAGTACTGGTCAAGGAAGGCATCTGAAAAATTCTCCCAAATAGCTGGAGGTGCATCACGTCCCCTGGACCTCTCCCATCCCTCGTACCAAAGGATGGCTATATCTCGGAGTCGAAAAGCTGCTAGCTCAACTGCCTCTTTCTCCGTGGCATGCATAACACGAAAGATCCTGTGAAGCTGATCTATGAAATCCTGCGGGTCCTCCCTCTGATCTGTCCCTGTGAACTCTGGGGGACTCAAAGCAATAAACTCTCGGACCCTTAAACTCCCAGACCCCTCAGAAGTTCCTGCACTAGCTGATGCCCTAGCCTGTTGTTGGGTAGCTACCAACTGTGTCAACAAATGCACCGTACTTCTCAAGTCCTGATCTGATGGAAGTGGAGGGGGAGCTGGATGTGCAGTTTCCCTAGGAATCTCCGTAGTTGGTGGAGGAGCCGGTAATGGCTGAGTAGGGGTCTCGCCTTGAGCCTCAGACTGGGCCCCATCTACTGGGGGTACCCTGCTGGTCCCCTCACCTGCTGTTGTATCTCTCCTTTGGCTAGCCGTAGTCTTCCTAGTCACCGTCATCTGTGCATGCAAACACCAACACATAAGTTTAATTCAAATTTCCTATAACTCAGTTCTATAGCACGATTTAGATTTCAAAGAAGAGTAACCAACTCCTAAGTGCACAACACATCTATAAACAAGACCCTACTAGACACGGCTTGTAGACTCCCTAGGACAGAACTGCTCTGATACCAAGTTTGTCACGCCCCAAACCTAGGAGCGAGACCAGCACCCGGTGCCTCACCTAACCTGGCATACCAAATTGCGACTAAGGGACTCTGAACATATAATGTCATACTTTGGCCATGGGGCCACCTTGCAAGACAATTTGTGAAGCAAAATATAAAACTGAATGGAAACTAGCGCTAACTAAACATCAATATAAAGCTAGGCCGACAAGGTCGTCATAGCTACTACAGCTGACAAACCACCAAATTATACATACCAGGCCTACAAACCCAACATACTGCACTAACCAACAGGATATGTCTACAAGCCTCTACTGATAGATATATTGTGATCGGAACAGGGCCCCGACCTACCCATATTATATATATATATAAATACATACATAAGATGCACACAAAAACCTAGACCCGATAACTCCGAAGGATGTGGAGCTTACCGATCAGGCTAAACTCTGGAAACACCTACTAAGGAGGTCTACTCGTCTGTCTATCTGAACCTGCATGCATGAAATTCAGCGTCCCCGGAAAAGGGACGTCAGTACGAAATAATGTACCGAGTATGTAAGGCAATAACATAACTGAAAATCGAAACTGAACTGATAATATAATAACTGGAAGTAACTGGGAGTCAAAGATGATCTGGAGATATACTTACCTGCTGATAGTGACTAAACTCCTTCAATATAGTAAGTAAAATAAATGTCCGGCCCTATAAGGCTCGGTACGTGTAAATGCTCGGCCGTAGTAGGCTCGCTCATAGGCGCTCGGCCATACTGGGCTCTGTATCTCAGCCATCCTGGGCTCGCTCATAGGCGCTCGGCCACAGTAGGCTCGGTATATATAACTTACCATCTGATCAGAGGTTGCCCAATAGGGGCCTGCCCACCGATTATAGCTCGATGGTGGTGAAAATAGTGTAATACTGTATATATATATATATAGACCCTCTATATATATATATATATATATATATAGACCCTCTGCTCTCTTGACTGAATAAAGACAAAACTAAACTGAATATGAAGTCCCGATAAGGAATAATATTGTAACTTATGAGACTAGAATAATGTGAATAAATTCATGAATACGAACTTCTCTTTATGTCTCATTATTAACACATGTAGCTACGAGATCATGCCAAAATGAAGGAAGGGCTTAGCCTTAACATACCTTATCACAATATTTCCAATCACCAAGTTGAACTCACCTCTTCGCACCTTAATCTACAAGAATGATAATAATACTATCGTTAAGTTACGAAAGGTACAACTATCGCACAACGAACGACAAACTTGTTTTGTATTAAAACGGGCAGCATCTCCCCTATAATCCTTACTTCCTCCAAATTCAAGATAACACCAACAATACAAGAATAAAACAATAACAACATATATACATCATTTTCCAGTCCTATATACACCATCAAATACTACAAAACAGCCCAACGCACCCCAATCTCTTCATACACAAAACGACCACAGTGGTAGTGTCAAACGACCCGGAAATGTTATGACGAATGACCAGCCAACCACCCTACATTTATATGGTTTTTCTACACCCACTTCCTCTTCCAAAACTCCACAAAATAGTAGTAAAACATGTAGCCCAACAGCAACACAAAACAGTCCACAAAACAGTCCGCTACAAGTGAATAACTCGAACTCACGGCTTCCGATCACCATCCCGTGAGTTCTTACAAGTATAGAACGACTTACCATGAATTTACAGAAGAAAAACTGGATGAAAGAGAGCAGTAAACTCACCCTATTTGTTGGATAACTCAGCTCCTATATTGGTTCTTCAAACTCTAGGTTTTACCTCCAATTAGAACTTGAAAGGGAGAGAAAATCAATTAGGGTTTGTGGGAAATTTTTGGGAGGATTGTTTTGCAGAGATTATGTCTGATTATTATGCTCTATTTTAAGTCTAATATATGAAGAAAATAGGCCTTTAAAAGGCCTCTTTGGACGACCCTAAATGGCCCATCTTTGGGCTTTCATTTAAGCAAGTAGGTGACACACCTACTTGTCACCTAGCAGCTTGTGCAGTATCGCAAACATGCCCATATCTCTCTACTCCAATGTCGTATTGACAAACCGTTTAATGCATTGGAAAATAGACTCATAGATCTTTAATTTGATAGGTGGAACAACCCATAACTCTAAGTATATTGGGAGAAAATTGCAGTTACAGTTGACCCAAAGTTTCAGTAAAACTTATGAATTTAACTTGTGATGACTTTCATCGACTTTTGTTCCACAACTCGCTTGACTTCAAAACATAACACACGGATGTCATACGACTAATATAAATCATAACATAATATCCTTATCATGTTGAGCACCCTAGTCTCACCCCAAAGGCGCATGTTATAATATTCCCAACTTGTCGACTTTCGACGAAACATTATTTTCTTCAATTGCTTTAGCTTCTGAACTGTCCAACCCTCTTTGTACTTGTTGTTCATAATCTTCAATATTCGTAACCTCAGAGGTAACATGATTAACTAACTTTATATACTTTTAAATATTATCTCATTTTTGGTCCTACATTAGTTTGCTTACGATGCATTTTTACGTACGAAAATATAGGGTGTAACAGATAGGAGCTGAATGTTCACTAAATGCTAGATGCCCAGGGTAATGCATAATAGGACCGTGACTCCCTGAAGCACCGGGAGATGCATGAAGTGCTGAATGAAACGGTCTGGGAGGATGACCCCAACCAAAATTACCCCTGCCTCCAGACGAGGCACCACTGAAACCACCGAACTGACGAGGCCTCTTATCAGACCTCTTCCCTCTCTCCTTTGCAAGAACCATCTCGATCCTCCTCACGACATTAGCAGCCGCCTGAAAAGAAATCTCACTTCCGGTCTCATTGGCCATCTAAAACCTGATAAGGTAAGTGAGTCCCTCAATAAACCTCCTCACTCTCTCTCCCTTAGTAGGTAGTAAAAGGAGAGCATGACGGGCCAAATCCATGAAACGGGACTCATACTGAGTAACAGTCATATTGTCCTGCTGTAGACGCTCAAATTGCTTGCGGTAATCCTCTCTCATTGTGATAGGAAGGAACTTCTCCAGAAATAGCTGAGAGAACTACTCCCAGGTAAGTGCAGGCGATCCAACTAGTCTGGCCAATGTATAATCTCTCCACCACCTCTTGGCGGAACCCGTCATCTGAAATACAGTAAAATCAACCCCATTGGTCTCAACTATACCCATGTTCCGCAGCACCTCATGCAGCGGTCAAGATAAACTTGTGGGTCCTCAGGAGGTGTACCACTGAAGTGAACTGGAAAGAGCTTAGTAAACTTATCCAGTCTCAATAAGGCATCAAAAGACATGGCGGGCCTATCATCGGTCTGTGCCGCAACAACTGGCTGAACTACCCCAACTGGCGGGGCTACTGGAGCCTGATTCAAAGGAGCCATCTGCTCCGGAGCGGGAGTAGTGGGAGTTTGTGCTCCTCCCCCATCTTGTGAGACGGCTGGTGCCACTGGAAATGTAACATTCTGGGCCACGCCCTCCATAAGACTCGCCAAACGGACTAGAACGTCCTGAAGCACTGGAGTGGCTATGAATCCTTCCGGGACCTGAACTGGTCCAACTAGTACATTCTGAACTGGAACCTCCTCCTGAAGGTCCACCTGATGTTCTACAACAGGTGCAGCTGCTCGAGCTCTAGACTGAGCTCTACCTATGCCTCGGCCTCTGCCTCTAGCATGACCTCGGCCTCGACCTCTACCCCTGGCCATAGTTGCCACCGGGGGCTCTGGTCCCTGTCCATCGGTAGATGTATTACGTGTTCTCACCATCTGCGAGAGAATAAGAGTAGAATGGTTCAATCATCGATGATAGAATAAATCGCAACAAAATAAGAAAGAAATGATATTGTTCCTAAACTTCATAGCCTCTGAGAGATAAGTATAGACGTCTCTGTACCGATCCTTCAGACTCTACTAAGCTTGCTCGTGACTCGTGAGACCTATGTAACCTAGTGCTCTGATACCAACTGTCACGACCCGAAATTTCCACCTTCAGACCGTGATGGCGCCTAACATTTTACTTGCTAGGCAAGCCAACGTTAGAATAATATAATCCATTTTAAAATAATTTTTAAATTTATTAATAACAAAGAAACAATTGCGGAAGTAAAGTCTGAAATGTAGTGAATAATCCATAAAAATAACGGAGTCTAAATACCATCCTAGAATTGATGTCACAAGTGCACGAGCTTCTAGAATAATACAAATAAAGGGTCTGAATAAAATAAAGTTGTCCGAAAACAAACACACAGCTAAAGTAAAGTAGACGGGAACTTCAGAACTGCGGACGTCGTGCAGTTATACCTCAAGTCTCCTCTGGGTAGCTGAAATCCGAGTAAGTCTATGGTATGCCGCTGGGACCAACTCCGAAATCTGCACAAGAAGTGCAGAGTGTAGTATCAGTACAACCGACCCCGTGTACTGGTAAGTACTGAGCCTAACCTCGACGAAGTAGTGATGATGCTAAGGCAGGTCACTTACATTAACATGTACGCAATATTAGTAACAACAACAATAATAGAAATTAAATCAAGTAACTCATTTTTAATAGTTGAAGCCAACTCAGCAGTCATAACCAATTATTATTTCAATCAATTTTTGTTGCAGCGTGTAGCCCGCTTCCACAATATATTCATATCCAATCCTCCAATATATTTATTTTAATCAAGTATATATGTTGACTTTTAAATAAGTCTGTTGCGGCATGCAATCCGATCCCCCAATATAGACTTTTAAATAAGTCTGTTGCGGCGTGCAATCCGATCCCCCAATATAGACTTTTAAATAAGTCTGTTATGGTGTGCAATCTGATCCCCCGATATAGACTTTTATATAAGTCTGTTGCGGCATGCAATCCGATCCCCCAATATAGACTTTTAAATAAGTTTGTTGCGGCGTGCAATCCGATCTCCCAATATAGACTTTTAAATAAGTCTGTTGCGGCGTACAATCCGATCCCCCAATATATATATATATTTACTTTCATTTCCATTGCGGCGTGCAACCCGTTTTCCAAATATAAATTTAAACAACTCATAAATATAATAAACATTACTCCAATAAATACCACGTCCAATGAGAAACTATTAAGCATCAAGGCACACAATAATTATAATTGATTTATGAATAACCAATGGCAATTAGCAATTAATTGTGAAAATCGTGGAGAAAATAGGCAGTTAAATATTTAGTATGTTAAATGTCAAATAGCAATTAAGACACATAAGTCAAATAAGCATGTAACAATTATTGCAGGAATTCAAGAATTAATATTTGACAAGGATTATGAGTGAAACAATTAATATAATAATTCATTCATTATTTAAAACGATTTATGATTTTCAAATAATTATGCAAACAATTAATTTGGCGACGTATAGACACTCGTCACCTTGCCTATACGTCGTTCACATGCATTTCACATAACAAGTAATTTAAGGGTTCTATTCCCTCAAGTCAAGGTTAACCACGACACTTACCTCGCTTTGTAATTTTAATCAATTACTCGACCACAACTT
This sequence comes from Nicotiana tabacum, assembly GCF_000715075.1. Classification (NCBI taxonomy): domain Eukaryota; kingdom Viridiplantae; phylum Streptophyta; class Magnoliopsida; order Solanales; family Solanaceae; genus Nicotiana; species Nicotiana tabacum. Next base: position 79,722,927 of record NC_134083.1, read on the forward strand.
TTTCTTATAAATTTAACTCCAAAAGCTTCAAATCTATTCATAAACAATTCGATATACTCAATACAAATCGTAGGAATTAATTCCATATGAATTTACTAATTTTTCGGATAAAATCCGAAATTCACTTTAAAAATTGACAGTGGGGCCCACATCTCAAATCTCAAAAAAAAACTTACAAATACGAACACTCGTTCCGAGATGAGTCCAACCATATAAAAATTACCAAATTCCGACATCGGATTGGCTTTCAAATCTTCATTTTATATTTTTGGAAGATTTTAAAAAAGATCTAATTTTTCTTCCATAAATTCACGGATTCATGATGTAAATGAGTATGGAATCATGGAATATAATCAATATAGGATAAGGATCACTTATCCCAATTTTTTCCCGTGAAAATCTCCCAAATATTCGCCTTACCCGAGCTCAAAATGACCAAAATGAGAAAAACTCTTGGACTCTTTGATTTATACACTGCCCAGGCATTTTCGCACCTGCGGTGCCTGGGCTCTCACCTGCACATCCGCTTTTGCGGAAGAAGTTTTGCTTCTGCGAACCTCACTTGCCCAACCTCCGCTTTTGCGTGATTTTGTGCGCATGTGCGGACACGCTTCTGCGAGGAGCTCGCACCTGCTGTCAAAAATCCGCAGGTGCGATTACACCAGAAGGCCAAATTTTGATTTTTCCTTAAGTCCAAATTTTGATCCGATTTCAATATGTATCACACTCGGGGTACTCGGCACCCCGTCCGAATATACCAACAAGTCTCATAATATAATATGGACTTACTCGGGGTCTCATATCACATCAAACAATATTGAAATTACAATTCACACCTCGATTTAAACTTTTGAGTTTTAAACTTTTCAATTTACAAAACTTGTGCCGAAACATGTTAAATGAATCCGGAATGACTTCAAATTTGGCACACAAGTTATAAATGACATAATGGAGCTATTCAAATTTCCAGAATCGGATTCCGACTCCGATATCAAAAAGTCAACTTCGTGGTCAAATTTGGAAATCTTTAGCCTTTAAATTACTAGTTTCCGTTAAATGGTCATAACTTGAGCTAGGGACCTCCAAATTAAATTCTGGGCATACACCCAAGTCCCAAATCACGATACGGACCTACCGAAACTGTCAAAATACTAATTTGGGTCCGTTTGCTCAAAATATTGACCAAAGTCAACTCAATTGAGTTTTAAGGCTCTATTTCATATTTTAAAAAATTTTACGGACTGCGTGCGCAAGTCGAGGAGTGATAAATAGTATTTTTTGAGGTCTTAGAACACAGAATTAATTATTAAATTTAAAGATGACAGTTTGGGTCATCATAGAATTGATATCGGAATTTGATAATTTTAGTATGGTTGGACTCATATCGGAATGGATGTTCGGGTTTTGTGAAATTTGTCGGGTTCTGAGGTGAGGGCCCGGGGCTCGACTTTTGGACCAATTTTTAGACTTTGTTAAAGATTGAGGCTTTATGATCCGGAATAGTCTCTTATGAGTTTTATTTGTGCTTTGAAGTTATTTTGATTAGATTTGAGCCGCCCGGAGGTCATTTCACCCAAGAAGTTCATTTTTGAGTATCGGTCTATCTTCTTTGAGGTAAGTATCTTGCCTAACTTCATGTGGGGGAACTATCCCTTAGGATTTGAGTCTTTTATGCTAATTGTAGTCCGTGTACGCGAGGTGACGAGTACGTGCCCGGACTTATTTGTGAAAAATTGGCCTTTTAGGGATTCTTAGGTCCTTATATTCATTGAATATGCAGTTGTTCTCGTTACGATTACGTTTCTTAATTTTCAGTTTCACTTCTACCTGCTTTGATTGGAATTAATTGCTTCATGATCCACTTTTGTTGTTCATTTGATTCATATGTGCCTTAACTGAAATCGTTATCTATTCTATTGTCATGTTGTCTTTTTCCTAACTGCTTATCCTTATCTGAAATTATAATTATCTCTTCTGTAATTATTCATCCTTAATTGAGGCAAATGATTATCCTTATATTGCTTATCCTTAATTGAAGTTGTTGTATCTCTCTCTTTATTTCCCAACCTTAAAAGAAGTTAGATATCCTATATTTTAGATGACTTGTCCTTAATTGGAATTATTCATCTTGTGTTAGCTCCCTCGTTGTCGAACTATACATTGTGGACCGTTGTTACATGATATTTCATTTATTGTTGAGTTGTTCTTATTATGTCTAGCGTTCTCTATTATGGCTACTCCTTGTGAATTAGTTCCTCTGTTTTCTTGAGTTCTGGAATTTCTGAGTTGACGTATTTGTCGTATCCTTGTATTATTATCATTGTTGGTGTTGTACTTATTGTGGTAATACACGAGATTTCTATCGTACGGTTGTTGTTATGGGGTTACACGAGGTATCTGCCGTGCCATTGTTACTATTGATATTTGCACATGCGACGTGATATATATATGGGTTGCGCATGTGGCGAGACAAGGTGGGAACATTATTATGCACGTGTGGCGAGATAAGGCGGGCACTCTTAATTATTGTACACGAGGCGAGACAAGGTGGGATATGTAAAGGATTGATTTGTGATGATTCGTGATGACCCGGGGGCATTCTTGTTGTTGATATTATGTAGTGGTACACTTACCTGTGTGAGCTTTATCTTGTGAAAGTTGTGAAAAAATATTCTATGTGTTGTCCGTTCTTTTTCCTTATGCTTATTTGATGGTATGGACTATGTTAGGATACTTGCACAAGCATACACGTAGTTAAGCACTCTTATCGGATAAGAGGTGTTCTTGATATTTTTGAGCATATATGCTCACCCTTGTTTACTTGCCTTCTATGTGAGAATGGCTTTATTGGCACGTGAGTCGTCAGTACGGTTATGAGGTGTTATGAGGGCACAGGATGTCAAGTGTTAGGGTTCAGGTATTGAGACTCGTGAGTTGTGATTTGTCCAAGGTTCGATACCTCGTGGAGTTTGTTGACTAAAACCTGATGTAAAAGCGGTTGTAGTTATTGAGTTATTACTTGCCCCTGTTGTATTTGTGATTCCGGATTTAGGTTGTGTTCCATTCACTTTCTGTCTCATTTTCATGGTATTCCGATGATACTTGTTGTTTCCTTTCTTATTGTCATTACTGTATTGTGAGCCATATTGCATAATCTTTATGTAGATGTCATATTTCTGATGTTCGTATACTTATACTTGTTCAGTTTATTAGATCAGTAGGTGTCTTGACTGTTCCTCGTCACTACTCCACTAAGGTTAGTCTTGATACTTACTGGGCATCGCTGTGGTGCGCTCATTCTACACTTCTGCACATTTTTGTGCAGATTCAGATATTTGTTCGTTAGTAGTTGTGCGGGTCGTTGCTGTAGAGACTCAAGGTAAACCTGTTGCTGCATTCGCAGGCTTCGGAGTCACCTTCAAGTTTTTATTTTGTACTGTTTATTCTTATTTCTGGACAGTTGTATTTAAAAGTTTTCTAGCAAACACTCTGTAGAGCTTATGACTTGTACTATCGGTTTTGGGAATTGTAAATTTTAAGAGAATTCTATTTCAAATTGGCAAATGTTATTTAAATAATGTTGTTGTTTCAATTAATGTTAGGCTTACTAGTCTCTAAGACTAGGTGTCATCATGATACCCAAACGGAGGGGAAACTGGATCGTGACAACATCCTACTGAGAAAAATTGGGGTCGTGACAATAAGTGTAGCCCAAACAAATTAGCGTCCAATAGCCAATTTGCCCAAAATAATGAAAACATACAAAAGTTGAATAATTTTAACCTTGATTTCACTCAATAACCCGTAAAATTCACAAGGTAGTCCTCTAAAGCCGAAAAATTTGCATGTCGCCGGAAAGTCCCATTTTCAGCACTTTCTTTTACTAAAATTGATTCTACTTTTTCATTTAAAAGGTACTTTTCTTTATCTTTTAGTGGGTGTGATTAAAATTAGTTGGAAACACTTGGACGAGGCTACACAAACAAAAATTGAGGAAGCTTGAAGGTGATTAGATCCATTTTCAAGTCAAAATTCAAACCTGAGAAACGTCATTGCACATGTGTATATCACATTGTATATCGTGTATATAAGTGTATATCCTAAAAAATTTACAAGTATAAATGAGATACACAATATACAGGTGGATATATACTTATATACATGAAAATATACACGAATATACAGAGAATACATGGATGGAGTCGTCTTCAACTTTGAGTTTTCAATCTGATAATCACCTTAAATTCGCCTTAAATAACCTCCATGTACCTCGAAAATTGATATTCAAGCTCCTTAAGATCCTTATGTTTCCAATAAAATTCAATATCATCCGATCGAAACAAATTACCATTACGCATATCTAAAAAATTAAGCCAAGCTCCAATGTCTTTAATGGTATTTTCAGGTCATTCAAGTGCCAATTGCCGATTTGAAGTTTTTGTTTGGTACTTAAAAAAAATCGAGCCTCTAGTCATATTGCATTTGAAAATTCTAGCGTGTAGGTGATTTTCTGTGATATTATTAGGAAGTTGTCTAACAAAGGTAAAATTCGAAGTTGATTTCTGATTCGAAGAGCTTGTTTCGAATCTTTTGCAAATCCATATTGAAAGTTTTTGAAGAAAGTATATGTTGGGGATGAAAAACTGTGCAGTATTATATTTGTCCAAAATTTTTATTAAAAGTGCCAAATTGAAATACGTTATTATGCTAATAAGAGAAAAGCGATCTATTTTATGTCATTCAAGGGGCCAAACGGGCATAGGGTACCGAGACATTATCACTTTTAGTCATCGGTAAAAACTAATTACAATCGATAGTCACAAAATAAATCATATAAATTATAGCCCAAAATCAATTACAAGAACTAACAATTAAAACTCGAAAACCAGCGGGAGGTCCTCTGCCAACCGCCTAATATTCTTTTCCTCTTACAATTAGTAGTCAGAAATTTCAAACCCGCTAAATCCTCCAACAATCCTTCAAACCCTGTGAAATCATTGTCGAAACCCACTCTTTCAGTCCCAAAAATCTATCAAACTTAACCATAAATTCTCTGCAATCACCAAACTCCTTCCTACTGTACATAAATTATAATTTTCTTTTTATCTTTTGCTAAGAACCTAAACTTTTTATTGATCTAATTTTAGAAAAATATGATATTGCATAAGCAAAAATACTCATGAAATAAGAAGAAAAAGAAGAAGGTGATGTATATGTTGTACACACAAATATACACATTATACACTAGTATAAAGTGTATATACACATTTTATACATTGTAAAATAATATATATACACTTTTTATACATTGTAGAACATATATACACTTCGGATACACTAAAACGCTCAGGATACACTAATGATACATTAGGGATACACTGAAAATTAGATGATACACATTATATACAAAATTTATACAATGTAATAATATATATACAATTTTTATACATTGTATAACACTTTATATATAATTTTTATAATATACACTGAAAAATACAGGATACATTTTGTATATAAAATTTATACAATGTAATAGTGTATACATAATTTTTATACATTGTAAAACAGCCTATATATAATTTTTATAATAATATTATTATACATAATGTAATTATACACATATAACAGTGCATATATAACTTTTATATATTGTGTATATAAATTTTTTATATGAAATTATATTGTATCTTTCAAACGCAATTAAAATTTTGACTCACCATCAATACCACTTCAAAAAAAAATTATAAAATATCATTATGGCCCGAAAAAGAAGAAGAAGCAATCATATAAACAAAAATAAGAAGAAGAAACAAACATTTGTGCGGAATGAGAAGAAGAAGTAAAATTATGACGTTTCTCTATTTTTTTTAAGTAGCAGCTCAAAATTACAAAATGAATCTACAAGAAAAGAAATGAATATAAGGAAAGGGGAGGACGTTAAATAAATTGAGCTAGTAGACAAATGCATACCTAGGCATATACAAATTTCTTTGTAAAAGTCACTTGCTAACTCCTAAGTAACTAAAATAAATAAACAAAATATAAGTACAAATGGGAGAGAGAAAGTAAAAGGCACAGGGAAAAGGAAAAGTTCCGTGGAGACTTAAAAAGAGAAAAAAAGTTACATTAGGAAAGAAAATATACATTGGGTAGAGAAAAATAAGTACTTAGGGAGCCCACGAGGAAGAAAATTTGTGCATTGAAAATAATGATTACAACTTATCAATAAATTGAGCCTAAAGTTTATTTCGGGGCAATGAAAAAAAATATGAGCTAATAAAAATCTTAGGGGGGCATAAAGCGTCATTTTCTCTAGTGTATCGCTTCAATGGGCCTTGGGCTATCGCCTAAAAAATATACTATCAAGCCTTACATCTCCCTCCTCGTTATCACCTGCATCAACAGTAAGTTTAATAATGAGAATCTTACATAAATATCCCAAATAAGTTCCAATTTATCAATCTTTAGTCATTAATCATAGATTTTCCAAAATTAGCTAAGCACATATAAAAATTGAAAACCCAAATAAATATAATTTTTCCTCTCCAAGAATCACATACAAAGATCTCCTTCCATATTTTTAAGTGTGATCAGCAACATTAGATGCAAGACGAAAAGAAAATTTCATGGATAAGGTTGCAAACAAGGCAATGAAATACAAAATATATATATACAAGATTCTAAAAATCTAAGCAAAAAAGGATATTTTTTTCAATGGGTATGGTTGAAATTCATTGAAAACATATAGATGAGTCAATATACAAATTTTGAGGAAGATTGGAAGTCATTTGGACTGATTTGGTATCAAAATTCATAGTTAAAAAAAGTCTTCTACGACACATGTATTCAAACATGTATCACATGTGTATCACACACACAGATATACATGGATATACATGTGATACACATTTGATACAAATATGATACATATGTGATACACAAATGAAACATAGTATGATACACATATCATTTTTTTCATGTTTCATCTTCTACTTCAAATTTTCAATTCAAACCACATCAAAACTCTGCCAAATCATCCCAAAACTGAGATTCAAACTCCTTAAGATGTACTCAATCTATTATAATAACACCCACTCAAAAGAAAGCAAAGTTGACCTTGTTTTAGCTAAAAATAGTTAATTGGCTAATACTAGTAACATTTGGCTAATATTAATAATATTTAATAAATTAACCCGTTTTTGTAATAAGCTAATTATAAATGGACATAGCTGATAGCTTTCCTAACATTATCCTTGTATCTCAGGATTAACAAGTACTTAAAATTTAAGGCAACATATGTATTTGACCAGTTTTAACTAAAGAGTGAAAATAATTTATTCGACGTGGCTTCTAAAATTGGGTATGAGGATTGGATAAAATTAAAATTATATCTGCAAAAATTATGGTGAAAAAAGCATTATTTAACATTTCAAATACTCCTTCTGTTCTCTTTTATTTGTCCACTATTGACTTTGCATATTCTTTAAGAAATAAAATAAATAAATTACATAATTTACCATAATACTCATATTAATTGGTTTATAGTCTTAATGGATTTGAAAAATGATTTGGAATGAGTAACTAATTTTAAGGGCAAAACAGAAAAAAATAAATTATTTTTCTCTTAATATGCGAAAAGTGATAAATAAAAATAAAAATTTATTTTTAGAATATTTGACAACTACATGGAATAGTAATAAGTTAACATAAATCAAAATAGAATAAGTATTAGTGTCAAATCCACGGTATCCCTTAAACTTTTCTGAAAGCACTAATTCATTTAAGGCATGAGTAATTTCTGGTTCATAACTATATGATAAAAATACTAATATCCGGGAGCGAATTTACAGCCCAAATTATAATGCATGTGAACTTATAGATCCTATACTAAGTTAGATATAATATATATTTTTTAAATAAATATAATATTATTTGTTGATCCCATGTTCCAAGAAGAGTGAAAAAATTTCTTAATTGGATACTTAATACTTTTTTCCTCTTTCTTTTTTCCTTTCTGTTCTCCCTAACCCCGACTTAATAATGTCTCTCTTTCATGCTCTTAAGGGTGTTCATGATTTGGTTTTCAATAAGTTTTTCACTAAAAAAAACAAAACCAACTATGTTAATTGACTTTGTTAGATGTACGATTTTTATAAACCTGACGAATCAAGCAATGCCATATATATATATATATATATATATATATATATATATACTATATTAAAAGCACGAAATCCTTAGCGAAATATCGTTCGCCTTTTTTACCCTTCGTAAGTATATTATATTTTGGATAAAATTGTAATTATAAACTCTAATAAATTTTCCTATGGAATAAAACTAAAAATTGCGGTTTATTTCCGTTTTGTTGCATACGGCTTTTATCTATTTAGGTTTAGGTTTCACTTTTAGTTTAGAATTCTTTTACCAATAAATATTTACTTAGTTATGTTTTTTCTTTGTTTAGGTTTAGTATTCACTTTACATTTAGTATTCTTTGTCAAAAAAATTTTATGCTACAGATCTTTTATAACAGCTTGATTTTTGTTTTAATTATTGTATGTAGCTTTATTTCGTTAACAACTTTTATTTTTATTTTAATTATTGTAGGTATCCTACAATTGATCATTGGATGAAGTTCTTAAAATTTCGTGGATTTGGATACGACAGTAACAACGGCTCTAGAGGCAAAAATTATTTGTACTTGAGGTAAACCTTTTAATCTTTAGTTTGATTTGGAAGTTAAGTAATAATTATGGTTCATGTATTCTTGACAGACAATACAAGTTGAAAAAATGTTAGTTTCTTATTTTTTGTTTACAATTTTTCATATATGATTATCAGTTTAATGACTTATTTATAGATTTTGTACAAGTTGTTTAGACTTTAGATCATTGCATTCCGTAACCAAAAAGAATGGTTAGACATTCTAACTCATGATATCAATTCAAGATCTTATTTATTCAAGATTATTTTGCCTTATGTTTTATAATTAAAATTGCTAATTGTTTTGCCAGCTGCTCATATTTTCCAATGTCACGACCCAAACTCCCTCCGTATAACGTCGTGACGACGCCTAGTCTCTAAGACTAGGTAAGCCTAACAAATTGCGAAAATAATAATACGAAAATAAAATTTGGCAACTAACAGCAGTGGATAACCGAATAACTAGTAATAATGCCGCTCGGCATGTACAATAACCAATACTCTATAATACATAGTCTTCCCAAAACCCGAAACATCATGAATCACAAGCTACTAAAAGGAAATAGTATCTCTATATACCAGAGTCTAATAAAAATAAATACAGAAAGTGTTTGACACGGGGGAGAATAGAGGGGGGACTCTGAGGTCTGTGGACGCGGCAGATATACCTTGAAGTCTCCAAAGCTGTCTCGACTCACTGGTAATGCGGCTGATAACGAGCACCTGAATCTGCACACAAAATATGTGCAGAAGAATAGCATGAGTACACCACAATTGGTACCCAGTAAGTGCCAAGCCTAACCTCGATCGAATAGTGACGAGGTCAGGTCAGGCCCACTGGTATATTATAAATAAAGCAGGAAAATAAAACAGTATAATAAAAGACTGGAGTTCGACAAAGAAAAAACACAATGAAATAATAGTACAACACGTGGAAATAAACAACAGGGGAACTCCCGAGATACCGTCTCGTAGTCCCAAAAGTAAATATGCAAAGAGAACTCCCAAGGTACCGCCTCGTAGTCTCAAAAGTAAATATGTAGGGAGAACTCCCAAGGTACCGCCTCGTTGTCTCAAAAGTAAATGTGTAGGGAGAACTCCCGAAGTACCACCTCGTAGTCTCAAAAGTAAATGTGTAGGGAGAACTCCCGAGGTACCGCCTCATAGTCTCAAAAGTAAATGTGCAGGGAGAACTCCCGGGATACCGTCCCGTAGTTCCAAAATAAATACACAACTCAAGCAATTACATATGATAGATACAGCAAGAGAATCTACAGTTTAGACTAAGTACAAATCAAGAAAAGAACAGGAATTCACTAAGCATCCTGCAAAGAGTTCAGTTAGGCAATTAAGACACTTAGACATGCTATTCTAGGCTAACAAGGTATCTACATGTACTAGTATGCTCAATTAAGGTGCAAACAGGTAATTACTCAGTAAAAATTAGGTTTTGCAATAAATAGTCCGTGTACGCACTCGTCACCTCGTGTACACGGCACTCACATATCAATATCAGTATCAAATCCTAAGGAAAATTCCCACATACAAGGTTAGGCAAGCCACTTACCTCGAACGAAGCTCAATTAATCGGAAATAATGCCCTTTCCACGAATATCGGACTCTGAATGACCCAAATCTATCCAAAATCAATTACATACTATAAATACAACTATAAAAAATTAATCTAATTAATGAAATCAAAGCTAAAGCAAGAATTTAGAAAAATCACCCGAAAAAGTTGACCCGGGCCCACATCTTGAAATCGGATAAAAGTTACAAAATATGAACACCTATTCACTAACGAGTTCACTCGTACCAAAATTATTCAAATCCGATATCCAAATCCGAATCGAAACTCAAAAGTTTATTTGAAGAACTTCTCCCATTTGTCCCAAATTTCTCAACCCAAATATGAAATTAAAGGATGGAATTAATGATAGATTAGTGGGAAATAATCAAAATGAAGTGTAGAATCATTACCCAATCGATGTCTCTGAAAATCCCTCAAAATCTCGTCCAAATCCGAGCTCTCAAACTCAAGTTTTGATAAAAATGGTCAAACCCTCGTTTTGAAATGATATAAGTCTACCCAGTGATTCCTTAATCGCGATCACGGAAATAGCCTCACGATCGCGAAGAACAACTTCGCTGCCCCAGGATTTAACCCTATACGAACACGTAAAATACCAAGCGAACGCGATGTACTGGCTCTCAGACTTACGCGATCGCGAACGTCCTCACGCGTTCGCGATGAGCAAAGCACGTGGCCCAACTTTAGCCTCCTTAACTCTACGCGAACGCGACCTTGGCCACGCGTTCGCGAAGTACCACTTCATACCACTACGCGTTTGCATCCTTCTGCTTGCGAATATGAAGAACAAAACTTCCTCTGCCCAGCTAAGCCTACGCGATCGCGACCCCTCTCTCGCTATCGCGTATAAGGAAACCAGATGCACCAGATCATAGAACTTCAGCCATTTCTCTAAGTCCAAAACGCATCCGATAATGATCCAAAACACACCAGAGGCCCCCGTGGCCTCAACCAAAGATTCCAACACGTCCTAAAATACTATATGGACTTAGTCGAGCAAATCACATCAAACAACGCTAAAAACACGAATCACCCTCCGATTCAAACCTAATGAACTTAAAACTTTCAATTTCTACAACTGATGTCGAAACCTATCAAATCATGTCCGATTGACCCTAAATTTTGTACATAATTCATATTCAACCCTACGGCCCTACACCAACTTCCGGAATCGGAATCCAACCCCGATATCAAAAAGTCCACTACCGGTCAAAATCTACAAAAATTAACTTTCGCCATTTCAAGCCTAAATGAGATACAGACCTCCAAAACACAATCCGGACACGCCCCTAAGTCCAAAATCACCCAACGGAGCTAACAAAATCGACGGAACTCCATTCCGAAGTTGTCTTCACACAGTTCCGACTACGGTCAAAAATCCTAAGACTTAAACTTTCGTTTAGGGACTAAGTGCCACAGTTCACTCCGAGACCACAACAACAACCTCCCGACAAATCACATAAGCAAAAAAAGATATGGGGAAAGCAGTAAACAGGGGATCGGGGCTATAACTCTCAAAACGGCCGGTCGGGTCGTTACATCCTCCCCCTCTTAAAACAATCGTTCGTCCTCGAACGAGTATAGAGACATACATGAAGTGGTGAAAAGATGAGGATAACAGTTGTGCATATCCTTCTCGGTCTCCCAAGTCGCCTCCTCGATCGGCTGACCCCTCCACTGAACCTTCACGGAAGCAATGTTCTTTGACCTTAGCTTTCGAACTTGCCTGTCCAAAATAGCTACTGGCTCCTCAACATAAGATAGATCCTTGTCCAACTGGACTGAGCTGAAATCCACCATATATGACATATCACCGTGATACTTCCGGAGTTTAGAAACATGAAATACTGGATGAACTCCTGCTAGACTAGGAGGTAAGGCAAGCTCATAAGCAACCTCTCCAACTCGCCGCAACACCTCAAATGGACCAATGAACCTTGGGCGCAGCTTGCCCTTCTTCCCGAACCTCATAACGCCCTTCATAGGCGAAACCCGGAGCAAGACCTGCTCTTCAACCATGAATGCAACATCTCGAACCTTCCGATCTGTATAACTCTTCTGTCTGGGATGGGCTATGCAAAGTCGATCCTGAACTATCTTCACCTTATCCAGGGCATCTTGAACCAAGTCTGTACCCAGTAATCTAGCCTCGCCCGGCTCGAACCAACCCACTGGAGACCGACACTGCCTACCATATAGAGCCTCATACGGTGCCATCTAAATGCTCAACTGATAACTGTTGTTTTAGGCAAACTCCGCAAGTGGAAAGAACTGATCCCAAGCACCCCAAAATCTATCACACAAGCGCGGAGAATATCCTCCAGTATCTGAATAGTGCGCTCGGACTGTCCGTTTGCCTGAGGGTGAAATGTTGTGCTCAACTCAACCTGAGAACCCAACTCCTGTTGTACAGTCCTCCAGAACCATGATGTAAACTGCGTACCCCGATCAGAGATGATAGATAGCAATATGCCATGATGTCTGACAATCTCGCGGAATGAAATGAGTTGACTTGGTCATCCTATCCACAATCACCCAAACTGCATCAAACTTCCGCTGAGTCTATGGAAGCCCAACAATGAAATCCGTAGTGATTCGCTCCCGTTTCCACTCCGGAATCTCTAACTTCTAAAGCAACCCACTATTCGCTGATGCTCATACTTCACCTGGTGGTAATTTAGACACCAAGCTACATGTTCCACTATGTCTTTCTTCATTTTTCTTCACCGGTAATACTGCCTCAAGTCCTAGTACATCTTCCCGGCACCCGGATGAATGGAGTACCATGAGCTGTGAGCCTCCTGGAGAATCAACTCACGCAAACCATGTACATTGGGCACACATAGCCTGCCATGCATCCTCAATGCACCATCATCCCCAATAGTGACCTCCTTAGCATCACCGTGCTGGACCGTGTCCTTAAGGACAAGCATATGGGGGTCATCATACTGACGCTCCCTGATACGATCATAAAGGGAAAACCGAGAGACCACACAAGCTAATACTCGACTCGGCTCAGAAATATCCAATCTCACAAACTGGTTGGCTAAGGCCTGAACATCCAACGCCAATGGCCTCTTTGCTGCTGGTAGATATGCTAAACTCCCCAAACTCTCTGCTCGGTGACTCAAGGCATCGGCCACCACATTGGCCTTCCCCGGATGGTACAAAATAATGATATCATAGTACTTAAGTAGCTCCAACCACCTCCGCTGATGCAAGTTAAGATCCTTTTGTTTGAACAGATACTGCAAACTCCAGTAATCGGTGTAAATCTCACAAGGGACACCGTACAAATAGTGCTGCCAAATCTTTAAGGCATGAACAATAGCTGCTAACTCAAGGTCATGGACAGGATTGTTCTTTTCATGAACCTTCAGTTGTCTGGACGTGTAAGCAATCATCCTACCGTCCTACATCAACACCGCACCGAGACCAATCCGCGATGCATCATAATATATAGTATAAGACCCCGAACATGTAGGCAACATCAATACTAGGGTTGTAGTCAAAGTTATCTTGAGCTTCTGAAAGCTCTCCTCACACTCCTCTGTCCACCTGAACGGAGCACCCTTCTGGGTCAGCCTGGTCATAGGTGTTGCAATATATGAGAATCCCTCTACAAAACGACGGTAATACCCCATCAAACCAAGAAAACTCCAGATTTTCGTAGCTGATGACGGTCTAGGCCAACTATGTACTGCTTCAATCTTCTTTGGATCTACCTGGATCCCATCACTCGATACTACATGACCCAAGAATGCCACTAAGTCTAGCCAAAACTCACACTTTGAAAATTTTACATATAACTTCTTTTCTCTCAAGGTCTGAAGCGCAGTCATCAGGTGCTGCTCATGATCCTCCCGAGTCCGGGAGTACACCAAAATGTTGTCAATAAACACAACGACGAATAAGTCAAGATAAGGCCGGAACACGCTGTGCATCAAGTGCATAAAAGCTATTGGGGCATTGGTCAGCCCAAATGACATTACAAGGAACTCGTAGTGACCATACCGAGTCCTGAAACTAGTCTTTGCGATACCTGGCTCCCGACTCTTCAACTGATGATAGCCAGAACGTAAATCAATCTTGGAAAAGACTCTAGCACCCTGTAACTGATCAAATAAGTCATTAATACGAGGCAATGGATACTTGTTCTTCAGTGTAACTTTGTTCAGCTGGCGATAATTAATGCACATACGCATAGAACCATCCTTCTTCTTCACAAACAAGACAGGAGCACCCCCAAGGTGACACACTGGGCCGAATGAAGCCCTTATCAAGCAACTCCTATAACTGCTCCTTCAACTCAGGATGAGCCATACGATACGGAGGAATAGAGATGGGTTGAGTGCCCGGCAACAAATCAATGCCAAAATCAATCTCTATCGGGCGGCATGCCCAGAAGATCAGCTGGAAACACATCTGGAAAGTCTCTCACTACTGGAACTGACTCAACTATAGGGGTATCAATACTGACATCTCTCGCATAAGCTAGATACGCGTCATACCCCTTCTCAACCATTCGTTGAGCTTTAAGAAATGAAATAACTCTGCCGGGAGTATACTCTAAGGTACCTATCCACTCAAATCGCGGTAAACCTGATATAGCCAGCGTCACGGTCTTAGCATGATGATCAAGAATAGCATAATGGGGCGAGAACCAGTCCATGCCTAAGATAATATCAAAGTCTACCATACTGAGTAATAATAAATCGGCTCTCGTCTCAAAACCACTAAGAGCAATCAAACGCGACCGATACACGCGGTTCACAACAAGAGAATCTCCAACAGGAGTAGATACATAAACAATGGAACTCAAAGAATCCCAAGATACGTCCAAATACGGGGCAAAATAAGAGGACACATAGGAATATGTAGAGCCTGGGTCAAATAATACCGACGCATCTCTATGACAGACCGAAAAAATACCTGTAATGACAGAGTCGGAAGCAACTGCCTCTGTACGAGCTGAAAGAGCATAATATCTGGTATGGCCTCCCCCTCTAGGGCGACCTCGACCTCCACCTCGAGCTGGCTGAGTAGGTGAGGCGGTAGCTGGTGCTGGAATCATAGCCTGAGGA
Source organism: Nicotiana tabacum (assembly GCF_000715075.1). NCBI lineage: Eukaryota > Viridiplantae > Streptophyta > Magnoliopsida > Solanales > Solanaceae > Nicotiana > Nicotiana tabacum. The sequence continues at coordinate 79,738,305 of NC_134083.1, forward strand.
CCTGGTGGAACACGTGGTGGCTGGGAAGTCTATGGAGGTGCACCCCTCCTAAGTCTGGGGTAATCCCTCACCATATGGCGAGTGTTGCCACACTCAAAACAACCCCTCGGAGGGCGTGGCTGTTGTGACTGACTCGGGCCAGGTCTGCTAAACTGGCTGCTAAAAGCACCCCAAGCAGGAGGCACACTAGATACTGGCAATGTATAATAAGGCTCCTAGGGCCTAGCAGGGGCTGGAACACCATTGGCGACTGGAAGAGCTAAATGAATGGGGCGATGCACATAACCCCTACCATGTCGAACTGCAGCTGGGGCATGAGTACCGCTGTATGTGCCAGACTCTCGAGACCTCTTGGACTCCCTCTCCTCTCTATCCCGGGCACGTATGCCCTCCAATCTCCTATCAATACTCACAACCTGCTGATAAAAAATATCCATCTCTAACTCCCTGGCCATACTAATCCGGATACTGGGGTGGAGCCCTTAGTAAACTGTCGAACCCTCTCTCGAACTGTGGCAACCAAGGCCGGTGCATGTCAGTCCAAATCACTGAAGTGGACTGCATACTCTGACACAGTCATAGCACCCTGGCGTAGCTACTCAAACTCTGTGCGCCATGAGTCCCTGAGGCTCTGAGGGACATACTCTCTCAAAAACATGTCCGAGAACTGAGTCTATGTAAGTAAAGCTTCCTCATCCGGAATACTCAACTCATAAGCATGCCACCACTGATTAGACTGCTCCTCTAAGCTGGAAGGTGGTAAAAGAAACCCCAGTCATCTCCGCTATGCCCATAGTACGGAGAATACGATGACACTCCTCCAGAAAACCTTGGGAATCCTCTGACGCCAATCCACTGAAGGTAGATGGGTGGTACTTCTTGTACCTCTCAAGTCTGAGCTGCTCTGCCTCAGAAGCGGTTGTCCTAGTCTCGTGCTGAACTGGAGCTATCAGCTACATAGGGATGAACTCTGGGGCCTGGTTAATCTGGACCCTCTGCTCAGGAGTACGGGCTGCGGGAGTCTGTGCCCCTCTCATCGCCTAAGATGTGGCAGGAGCAAGTGGAATCAATCCAGCCTGAGCTAAGGTGTTGAACATGCTCAAAACCTGGGCTAGAGTCTCCTGGAGAGCTGGTACAGCAATAGGCACCTCAGGTGCCTGCCCTCCAGCTGGAGCTACTGGGGGCTCCTCTGTCGCAGCGCGCGCGGGTGCTCTGGCTGCACCGTGTGGTCATCATCGGCCTCTACCCTGGCCCCGGCATCTCGCGGCTCAAGCAGGGGGCACGGGTGCCTGGTCATCAGATCCTCCGGTACGGGTCCTCACTATCTATGAGAAAGAATAAAATACATAAGTTTAGAATTTTTTATGTCAACAAATTTCGCACGACAAGGAATCAAAGAAGTATAATTTTTCCTAACAGTTCTATAGCCTCCCGAAGATAAGTACAGACGTCTTTGTACCGATCCGCGAGACTCTAATAAATCGGCTTGTGACTCACGACACCTATGAACCTAGAGCTCTGATACCAACTTGTCACGACCCAAACTCCCTCTGTATAATGTCGTGATGGCACCTAGTCTTTGAAACTATGTAAGCCTAACAAATTGAGGAAATAACAATACGAAAATAAAATTTGGCAACTAACAGCAGCGGATAACTGAATAACTAGTAATAATGCCGATCGGCATGTACAATAACCAATACACTAAAATACATAGTTTTTCCAAAACCCGGAATATCATGAATCACAAGCTACTAAAAGGAAATAGTATCTCTATACACCAGAGTCTAATAAAAAGAAATACAGGAAGTGTTTGACACGGGGGAGAATAGAGGGGGACTCTGAGGTCTGCGGACGCGGCAGATATACCTTGAAGTCTCCAAAGCTGTCTCGACTCACTGGTAATGCGGCTGATAACGAGCACCTGAATCTGCACACAAAACATATGCAGAAGAGTTACATGAGTACATCACAATTGGTACCCAGTAAGTGCCAAGTCTAACCTCGGTCGAGTAGTGATGAGGTCAGGTCAAGCCCACTAGTATATAATAAATAAAGCAGGAAAATAAAACAGTATAATAAGAGACTGAGTTTGACTAAGGAGAAACACAATGAAATAACAGTACAACACGCGGAAATAAACAACAGGGGACCTCCCGAGATACCGTCTCGTAGTCCCAAAAGTAAATATGTAGGGAGAACTCCCGAGGTACCGCCTCGTAGTCTAAAAAGTAAATGTGCAGGGAGAACTCCCGAGGTACCGCCTCGTAGTCTCAAAAGTAAATGTGCAGGGAGAACTCCCGAGGTACCACCTCATAGTCTCAAAAGTAAATGTGCAGGGAGAACTCCCGAGGTACCGCCTCGTAGTCTCAAAAGTAAATATGCAGGGACAACTCCCGGGATACCGTCCCGTAGTCCCAAAGTAAATACACAACTCAGGCAATTACAGATGATAGATACATCAAGAGAATGTACAGTTTAGACTAAGTACAAATCAAGAAAAAAACAGGAATTCACTAAGCATGTTGCAAAGAGTTCAGTTAGGAAATTAAGACACGTAGACATGCTATTCTAGGTTAACAAGGTATCTACACGTACAAGTATGATCAATTAAGGTGAAAACATGTAATTACTCAGTAAAAATCAGGTTTTGCAACAAATAGCCCGTGTACGCACTCGTCACCTCGTGTACACGGCACTCACATATCAATATCAGTATCCAATCCTAAGGAAAATTCCCCCACACAAGGTTAGGCAAGCCACTTACCTCAAACCAAGCTCAATCAATCGGTAACAATGCCCTTTTCCACTAATATCCGACTCCGAATTGCCCAAATCTAGCCAAAATCAATTACATACCATAAATACAACTATAAGAAATTAATCTAATTAATGAAATCAAAGCTAAAGCAAGAATTTAGAAAAATCACCCGAAAACGTCAACTCGGGCCCACGTCTCGGAATCGGATAAAAGTTACAAAATATGAACACCCATTCACTAACAAGTTCACTCGTAGCAAAATTATTCAAATCCGATATCCAAATCCGAATCGAAACTCAAAAATTTATTTGAAGAACTTCTCCCATTTATCCCAAATTTCTTAACCCAAATACGAAATTAAAGGATGGAATTAATGATAGATTAGTGGGAAATAACCAAAATGGAGTGTAAAATCATTACCCAATCGATGTCTCTGAAAATCCCTCAAAATCTTGTCCAAATCCGAGCTCTCAAACTCATGTTTTGATAAAAATGGCCAAACCCTCATTTTGAAATGATATAAGTCTGCCCAGTGATTCCTTAATCGCGATCGCGGAGAACAACTTCGTTGCCCCGGGATTTAACCCTACGCGAATGCGTAAAACACCAAGCGAATGCGATGTACTGGCTCTCAGACTTACGCGTTCGAGATGAGCAAAGTGCGTGGCCCAGCTTTAGCCTCCTTAACTCTATGGGAACGCGATCATGGACACGCGTTCGCGAAGCACCACTTTAAACCACTACGCGTTTGCATCCTTCTGTCCGCGAACGCGAAGAACAAAATTTCCTCTGCCCAGCTAAGCCTACGCGATCGCGGCCCCTCTCTCGCGTATAAGGAAACCAGATGCACCAGATCACAGAACTTCAGGCATTTCTCTAAATCCAAAACGCATCTGATAGTGATTCGAAACACATTCGAGGCCCCCGGGACCTAAACCAAATATAGCAACAAGTCCTAAAACACCATATGAACTTAGTAGAGCCCTCAAATAATATCAAACAACACTAAAAACACGAATCACCCTCCGATTCAAACTTAATGAATTTGAAATTTTAAATTTCTACAATCGATGCCGAAACCTATCAAACCACGACTGATTGACCCCAAATTTTGCACACAAGTCATATTCAACCCAACGGACCTACTCCAACTTCTGAAATCAGAATCCGAACCCGATATCAAAAAGTCCACTACCTGTCAAAATCTCCAAAAATTCGACTTTCGCCATTTCAAGCCTAAATGAGGTACAGATCTCCAAAACAAAATACGGACACGCCCCTAAGTCAAAAATCACCCAACGGAGCTAACGGAACTGACGGAACTCCATTCCAAAGTCGTCTTCACATAGTTCTGACTACGGATAAAAATTCTAAGACTTAAACATCCGTTTAGGGACTAAGTGCCACAATTCACTCCGACACCACAACAATAACCTTCCGGCAAGTCACATAAGCAGAAAGAGATACGGGGAAAGCAGTAAACAGGGGATCGAGGCTTTAACTCTCAAAACGACCAGTCGGGTCATTACATCCTCCCCCTCTTAAAACAAGTGTTCATCCTCAAATGAGTATAAAGACATACCTGAAGTGGTGAAAAGATGAGGATAACGGCTGCACATATCCATCTCGGTCTCCCAAGTCGCCTCCTCGACCGGCTGACTCTTCCACTGAGCCTTCATGGAAGCAATGTTCTTTGACCTCAGCTTTTGAACCTGCCTGTCCAAAATAGCCACTGGCTCCTCAACATAAGATAGATCCTTGTCCAACTGGATTGAGCTGAAATCCAACACATTAGACGGATCACCATGATACTTCCAGAGCATAGAAACATGGAATACCGGATGAACTCCTGCTAGACTGGGAGGTAAGTCAAGCTTATAAGCAACCTCTCCAACTTGCCGCAACACCTCAAATGGACCAATGAACCCTCGGCTCAGCTTGACCTTCTTCCCGAACCTCATAACACGCTTCATAGGCGAAACCCGGAGCAAGACCCGATCTCCAACAATGAATGCAACATCGTGAACCTTCCGATCCGTATAACTCTTCTGTCTGGACTGGGCTGTGAGAAGTCGATCCTGAATCACCTTCACCTTATCCAGGTCATCCTGAACCAAGTCTGTACCCAATAATATAGCCTCGCCTGGCTCGAACCAACCCACTAGAGACCGACACCGCCTACCATACATAGCCTCATACGGTGCCATCTGAATGCTCGACTGATAACTGTTGTTGTAGGCAAACTCTGGAAGTGGCAAGAACTGATCCCAAGCACCCCCAAAATCTATCACATAAGTGCGGAGCATATCCTTCAGTATCTGAATAGTGCGCTCGGACTATCCGTCCATCTAAGGGTGAAATAATGTGCTCAACTCAACCCGAGTAGCCAACTTCTGCTGTACAGCCCTCCAGAACCGTAATGTAAAGTGCATACCCTGATCAGAGATGATAGATACTGGTACGCCATGAAATCTGACAATCTCGCGGATGTAAATTCGAGCCAGCTGCTCGGAAGAATAGGTAGTCATCACAGGAATAAAATGAGCTGACTTGGTCATCCTATCCACAATTACCCAAACTGTATCAAACTTCCGCTGAGTTCGTGGAAGCCGAACAACAAAATCCATAGTGATCCACTCCTATTTTCACTCTGAAATCTCCAACTTCTGAAGCAACCCACCTGGCCGTTGATGCTCATACTTAACCTGCTGGCAATTTTGACACCGAGCTACATGTTTCACTATGTCCTTATTCATTCTTCTCCACCAGTTATGCTACCTCAAGTCCTGGTACATCATCGCGGCACTCGGATGAATGGAGTACCGCGAGCTGTGAGCATCCTAAAGAATCAACTCACGCAAACCATCTACATTGGGCACACATAGCCTACCTTGCATCCTCGATGCACCATCATCCCCAATAGTGACCTCCTTAGCATCACCGTGTTGGACTGTGTCCTTAAGGACAGGTAAATAGGGGTCATCATACTGACGCTCCCTGATACGATCATAAAGAGAAGACCGAGAGACCATACATGCCAATACTCAACTCGGCTTAGAAATATCCAATCTCACAAACTGGCTGGCTAAGGCCTGAACATCCAACGCCAATGGCCTTTCTGCTGCTGGTAGATATGTTAAACTCCCCAAACTCTCTGCTCGGCGACTCAAGGCATCGGCCACCATATTGGCCTTCCCCGGATAGTACAAAATGGTGATATCATAGTCTTTATGTATCTCCAACCACCTCCGCTGATGCAAGTTAAGATCCTTTTGTTTGAACAGATGCTGCAAACTCCGGTGATTGGTGTAAATCTCACAAGGGACACTGTACAAATAGTGCCTCCAAATCTTCAAGGCATGAACAATAGCTGGTAACTCAAGGTCGTGGACAGGATTGTTCTTTTCGTGCACCTTCAGCTGTCTGGACGCGTAGGCAATCACCCTACCATCCTGCATCAACACCGCACCGAGCCCGATCCGTGATGCATCACAATATACAGTATAAGACCCCAAACTTGTAGGCAACACCAATACTGGGGCTGTAGTCAAAGGTATCTTGAGCTTCTGAAAGCTCTCCTCACACTCTTCTATCCACCTGAATGGAGCACCCTTCTGGGTCAGCCTGGTCATAGGTGCTGCAATATATGAGAATCCATCTACAAAACGACGGTAATACCCCGCCAAACCAAGAAAACTCCGAATCTCCGTAGCTGATGACGGTCTAGGCCAACTCTGCACTGCTTCAATCTTCTTCAGATCCACCTGGATCCCACCACTCGATACTATATGACCCAAGAATGCCACTGAGTCTAGCCAAAACTCACACTTTGAAAATTTTGCATATAACTTCTTTTCTCTCAAGGTCTGAAGCATAGTCATCACGTGCTACTCATGATCCTCCTGAGTCCGGGAGTACACCAAAATATCGTCAATAAATACAATGATGAATGAGTCAAGATAAGGCCAGAACATGTTGTGCATCAAGTGCATAAAAGTTGTTGGGGCATTGGTCAGCCCAAATGACATCACAAGGAACTCGTAGTGACCATACCGAGTCCTAAAAGCAGACTTCGGGATATTTGGCTCCCGAATCTTCAACTGATAATAGCCGGAACATAAATCAATCTTGAAAAATACTCTAGCACCCTGTAACTAATCAAATAAGTCATCTATACGAGGCAATGGATACCTGTTCTTCACTATAACTTTGTTCAACTGGCGATAATCAATGCACATACGCATAGAACCATCCTTCTTCTTCACAAACAAGACAGGAGCACCCCAAGGTGACATACTGGGCTGAATGAAGCCCTTATCAAGCAACTCTTGTAACTGCTCCTTCAACTCAGGAGGAGCCATACGATACGGAGGAATAGAGATGGGTTGAGTGCCCCCAACAAATCAATGCCAAAATCAATATCTCTGTTGGACGGCATGCCCGGAAGATCAGTTGGAAACACATCTGGAAAGTCCCTCACTACTGGAACTGACTCAACTGTGGATCTATCAATACTGACACCTCTCACATAAGCTAGATACACGTCACATACCTTCTCAACCATTCGTTAAGCTTTAAGAAATGAAATAACTCTGCTGGGAGTATACTCTAAGGTACCTCTCTACTCAAATTGCGGTAAACTTGGCATATCCAGCGTCACAGTCTTAGCATGACAATCAAGAATAGCATAATGGGGCGACAACCAATCCATGCCCAAGATAACATCAAAGTCTACCATACTGAGTAATAATAAATCAGCTCTGGTCTCAAAACCACTAAGAGTAATCAAACACGACCGATACACGTGGTCCACAACAAGAGAATCTCCCACAGGAGTAGACACATAAATAGGGGAACTCAAAGAATCCCGAGATATGCCCAAATACGGGGTAAAATAAGAGGACACATAGGAATATGTAGAGCCTGGGTCAAATAATACCGACGCATCTCTATGACAGACCGGAACAATACTTGTAATGACAGAGTCAGAAGAAACTGCCTTTGTACGAGCCGAAAGAGCATAATATATGTCCCGACCTCCCCTTCTAGGGCGACCTCGACCTCCACCTCGAGTTGGCTGAGTAGGTGGGGTGGTAGATGGTGCTGGAATCATAGTCTGAGGACCCGGTGGAACACGCAGTGGCTGGGAAGTCTGTGGAGATGTAACCCTCCTAAATCTGGGGCAATCTCTCACCATATGGCGAGTGTCGCCAAACTCAAAACAACCGCTCGGAGGGCGTGGCTACTGTGACTGACTCGGGCCAGGTCTGCTGGACTGGCCGCTAAAACCACCTTGAGCAGGAGGCACACTATATACTAGCAGTGTATAATAAGGCTCGTGGGGCCTAGCAGGGGCTGGAACACCACTGGCAGCTGGAAGAGCTGAATGAATGGGGCGACTCCCATAACCCCTACCATGTTAAACTACAGGTGGGGTACGAGTACCGTTGTATGTGCCAGACTCTCGAGACCTCTTGGCCTCTCTCTCCTCTCTTTTCCCGGGCAAGCATGCCCTCCAATCTCCTGTCAATACTCACAACCTACTGATAAGAAATATCCATCTCCAACTCCCTGGCCATACTAATCCGGATACGGGGGTGGAGTTCCTCAATAAACCGTCGAACCCTCTCTCAAATGGTGGCAACCAAGGCCGGTGCATGTCGGGCCAAATCACTAAAGCGGACTGCATACTCTGACACAGTCATAGCACCCTGGCGCAGCTTCTCAAACTTTGTGCGACATGAGTCCCTGAGGCTTTGAGGGACATACTCTCTTAAAAATATGTCTGAGAACTGAGTCCATGTAAGTGAAGTTGCCTCATCTGGACTACTCAACTCATTAGCATGCCACCTCTGATAGGCTCCTCCTCTAAGCTAGAAGGTGGTAAAAGAAACCCCACTCATCTCCGCTATGCCCATAGTACGGAGAATACGATGACACTCCTCCAGAAAACCATAGGCATCCTCTGATGCCAATCCACTGAAGGTAGGTGGGTGGTACTTCTTGTACCTCTCAAGTCTGATCTGCTCCGCCTCAAAAGCGATTGTCCTAGTCTCGTGCTGAACCGGAGCTACCAGCTGCATAGGGATGAACTCTGGGGCCTGGTTAATCTGGACCCTCTACTCAGGAGTACGGGCTGCGGGAGTCTGTACCCCTCCCACGGCCTAAGATGTGGCAGGAGCAAGTGGAATCAATCTAGCCTGAGCTAAGGTGTTGAACATGCTCAAAAACTGGGCTAGAGTCTCCTGAAGAGCTGGTGCAGCAATAGGCACCTCAGGTGCCTGCCCTCCAGCTGGAGATACTGGGGGCTCCTATGTCGCAGTGTGCGTGGGTGCTCTGGCTGCACTGCGTGGTCGTCCTCGGCCTCTACCCCGGCCCCGGCCCCGACCTCTCGCGGCTCTAGTAGGGGGCGCGAGTGCCTGGTTATCAGATCCTCCATTACGAGTCCTCACCATCTATGAGAAAGAATAGAATACAGAAGTTTAGAATTTTTGATGTCAACAAATTTCGCATGACAAGGAATCAAAGAAGTATAATGTTTCCTAACAGTTCCATAGCCTCCCGAAGATAAGTACAGACGTCTCCGTACCAATCCGCAAGACTCTAATAAATCGGCTTATGACTCACGACACCTATGAACCTAGAGCTCTGATACCAACTTGTCACAACCCAAACTCCCTCTGTATAATGTCGTGACGGCACCTAGTCTCTAAGACTAGGTAAGCCTAACAAATTGCGGAAGTAACAATACAAAAATAAAACTTGGTAACTAATAGCAGTGGATAACCAAATAACTAGTAATAATAATGTTCGGTATGTACAATAACCAATACTCTATAATACACAGTTTTCTCAAAATCCGGAACATCATGATTTACAAGCTACTAAAAGGAAATAGTATCTCTATACACCAGAGTCTAATAAAAAGAAATACAAGAAGTGTTTGACACGGGGGAGAATAGAGGAGGACTCCGAGGTCTACGGACGCGGTAGAAATACCTTGAAGTCTCCAAAGTTATCTCGACTCACTGGTAATGCGGCTGATAACGAGCACTAGAATCTACACATAAAATATGTGTATAAGATTACAATGAGTACACCACAATTGGTACCCAGTAAGTGCCAAGCCTAACCTCGGTCGAGTAGTGACGAGGTCAGGTCAGGCCCACTAGTATATAATAAATAAAGCAGGAAAATAAAACAATATAATAAGAGACTGGAGTTCGACAAAGGAAAAATACAATGAAATAATAGTACAACACGCGGAAATAAACAATAGGGGATCTCCCTAGATACCGTCTCGTAGTCCCAAAAGTAAATATGCAGGAAGAACTCTCGAGGTACCACCTCGTAGTCTCAAAAGTAAATGTGCAGGGAGAACTCCCGAGGTACCGCCTCGTAGTCTCAAAAGTAAATGTGCAGGGAGAACTCCCGAGGTACCACCTCGTAATCTCAAAATAAAATATGTAGGGAGAACTCTCGAGGTACCGCCTCGTAGTCTCAAAAGTAAATATGCAGGGAAAACTCCCGGGATACCGTCCCAAAGTAAATACACAGCACAGGTAATTACAGATGATAGATACAGCAAGAGAATCTACAATTTAGACTAAGTACAAATCAAGAAAAAAATAGAAATTCACTAAGCATGCTTCAAAGAGTTCAGTTAGGCAATTAAGACACGTAGACATGCTATTCTAGGCTAACAAGGTATCTACACGTACTAGTATGCTCAATTAAGGTGAAAATAGTTAATTACTTAGTAAAAATCAGGTTTTGCAATAAATAACCCGTGTAAGCACTCGTCACCTCGCATACATGGCACTCACATATCAATATCAGTATCAAATCCTAAGAGAAATTCCCCCACACAAGGTTAGGCAAGCCACTTACCTCAAACCAAGCTCAATCAATCGGTAACAATACCCTTTCCATATCTGATTCTGAATGGTCCAAATCTAGCCAAAATTAATTACATACCATAAATAAAACTATAAGAAATTAATATAATTAATGAAATCAAATCTAAATCAAGAATTTAAAAAAATCGCCCCAAAAAGTTGACTCGGGCCCACGTCTCTGTAACGACCCGACTTATCGTTTTAAGAATTAATGCCTCGTTTAGCGACTTAAGATCCCCGAGCAGCTTAGTAATATGTATTATGACCCGTGGGTGCGATCGAGTTTGATTTTCGAAAGATTCAGAATTTGATTAAAAGAACCATTCTTATTTAGAAGCTTAAATGGAAATAGTTGACCGGAGAGTTGACTTTTGAGCAAATGACCCCGGAATAGAATTTTAATGATGTCAATAGATTCGTATGGTGATTTCGGACTTAGGTGTATGTTCGAATTTGGATTTGGAAGTCCGTAGGACAATTCGACGAATTTTGGCGATAATTGGAAAATGAAAGATTTTTGGAAAGTCTGACTGAAGGTTGAATTTTTTATAACGAGGTCAGATTTTGATTCCGAAAACTGGAACAGCTCCATTATATTATTTATGACTTGTGTGCAAAATTTGAAGTCATTCCGGATTGATTTGATACATTTCGGCGCAAAATATAGAAGTTGGAAGATTTAAAAAATTCAAAATTTGATTCGATGCGCGATTCGTAATTTCGGCGTTGTTTGACGTGGTTTGAAGCCTCGACTAAGTTTTTATTGTATTTTGGGACATGTTTGTATATTTGGTTAAGGTCTCGAGGGGCTCGGGTGAGTTTCGGATGGTTAACGGATCAAAAATTTGGACTTGAACAGCTGCTGGAATTTTCTGATATCTGATTATGTTTTCCTTCTACGCGATCGCGTGAATATGTCTGAGATCGCGTAGGCTTATTGGGGCAGTATAGTTTTGTTCCATGCGATCGCGTGGGGATATCCGTGATCGTGTAGGGTTAACTGAGGGGCTGCTGAGTTTTGTTCTACGCGATCGCATGAAGAGGGATGCGATCACGTAGCTCTTGGAGTTTGTGACTCGCCATCGCGTGATAAGGGTTGCGATCGTGTAGAGTTGAAATCATGTGCTTTGCGATCGCGTGGACTAGTCCGCGATCGCGTAGGTCTGTGAAGCTGTGCATCGTGATCGTGTGAATGTGTCTGCGACCGCGTAGAGTTAATTTGGGCAGTGGAAATATTGTTCTTCGCGATCGCATGTGAAAGTTCGCGATTGCATATAGTTGGAGCTCGGGAAGAGGCGATTTTTGGGAGTTTTTCAATTAAAACAACGGGGTAAGTGTTCTTATCTCAATATTGGTTAAACTACCCGAATCCATGGTTGTTTTTAACATTTAATCGGTGAAATAAGTTGAAACAATTATGAAAACCCTCTTGGTTTAATTTAAGATTTAGAGGCCGAGTTGTTATTGAAATTCGATAAAATTGGTATGATTGAACTCGTATCGGAATGGATGCTCGGATTTTGTGAAAATTATGTCGGGTTTCGAGAGGCGAGCCCGACGTTGACTTTTGTTAACTTTTTGGAATAAATTTTTAAGCCGACGTTTTATTATCCGAAATTATTTTCGATGAATTTTAATGAAGTTATACAATTAATTTGGATAGATTTGAGCAGTCCGGAGGTCAATTCAAGCAAGAATGCGATTTTGGAATATCAGCATAACTTCAAAAAGGTAAGTATCTTGCCTAACTTCGAGTGAGGAAATCACCTCTTAGGCATCGAGTCTTATGTGCCGTTTGTGAAATGTGAAAAACCGTGTACGCGAGGTGACGAGTATGTACTCGGGCTTATATGTGCAAAATATATTGGGTTTAAGTCTTAGGCATATTGTGTAGTAAATTGAATAATTATTGGCATTTATTTAATCATCTATTTGCCATGCCTAAATCCTTGTTTGTTGAATTTATTTTTATATGATAATTTGATGTGATTGTTATCTGAATATTTATGTAATTTCGTGAGTTTGTTGGTTTGATATTTCTTGGAATTTAATCTCATTGTGGATTTTTTCTCTGCAAATAATTAATTAAAATGAGCTTAAGAAGAGGTGTTTATATAATTATTGAGAATTTGGATTAATGAAGGCGTTGCCCTAAGTTGAGTAATTTCTATCTCTGTTGATTATTTTTGAGGTCTTATACACATTGTGTGGAGCCTTCGGCTATTTGTTGTGAAATTAATTGATTTGTTATATCTTTGGAATTGGTTGTGGTCATTGGGCAAATTGTGATATGAATTGATTTTTGTTATGTTGCCGTGATAATATTCTGTGTAAATTATTGAGTTATTATTTTAAGGATATAAGGGTGGCATTTTACTGTTGATATTATGTGGGTATAAGGGTGGCATTTCACGGTTGTGATGTGTGTTGGAATATTATCTGGGCGGAGCGATAAGGGTGGTTATAGGAGAGATACGGGTGGCTATAGGACAGATAAGGGTGACTATTGATATTATCAAGGCGGAGAGATAAGGGAAGCTATTATAGGAGTTATAAGGGTGGCTATTGTCAGAGATGATATGTAATGATGTGGAGTGGTTGCATTGGTGATTTTATGTGATGTTGTGATTTTTTTTGTGTTTATTTTTATACCTTGTGCAATTTGTCTTGTTGTTGGTAAATTGATAATAGTCTGATTTATGTTAAAATTGGGAGCATGTGGCTATTGCCAGGCGGATTATGAAAAGAAATGTGGGCACGAGATGCCGTGAGTAAATAATGATGATATTGGCATGTGAATTGTCCGTGCAGTTAAGATATGAAACTTGGGCACAAAGTGCCGGGGAAAATATGATGGTTTTATTAATGGTACATGAACTGTCCGTGCAGATATGATATGAAAAATGGGCACGAGGTGCCGGGGAAATATGATGATTTAATTATGGGCACGAAGTGCCGTGAAAAATATGAAAAGGGCTGAGACCCGTATTTCTATGATTATGAAATGAGGTGTCACATGGTGACTTTTAATTGAAAGAATTATATTCAAAATAATTATTTGGAAGGATTTTTATTCAAAAAGTAGTATTTGAAAGATATGTATTTGAGGAAATTATATTCGAAAAAGACTTATTGAAAGAATTATATTTGAAAGATATTTATTTGAGAAAATTATATTGAAATAGAGTTATTTGGAAGAATTATATATGAAAGATATTTATTTGAAGAACTTGAATTAATTGGGTGTACTTGTATTTATTATTCGTTGAGCAATATTATTTGTTTTCTATTATTTTTGTGTATTATATTGTACAGGTTATTAGACTAATGAGTGTCTTGACTGTACCTCGTCTTTATTCCACTGAGGTTAGTCTTGATACTTACTGGATACCGACTGTGATGTACCGATACTATAATTCTGCACATTTTTATGCAGAGTCAGGTATTGAAGATATCAGACTCGGACAGAATTGGAGTGGGATCGCAAGGATTCAAAGTAGAGTTGCTTGGTCGTCGTAGTTCCTTGGCATCCTTTCATTTTTATTGTACTGTTAATTATTATTTAAATAGTATTGAGTATTCGATCCTTGAGATCATTTCATGTATTTAGTTAGAGTTAATGACTCAGTATTACCAGTCTTAGGTGGTTGTTGTATTCATATTTGTATTCACTGTTAGTTTTGATTACTTATAAAACAAATGGCTTGAAATGTAGTTGAAATCCGCTTACCTGGTCTTAGATACTAGGTGCCATCACGACGCCTGAGGTGGGATTTTGGGTCGTAACAGTCTCGGAATCGGAGCTCTAGGTTCATAGGTTCTACGACTCACGAACGAGTCTAGTAGAGTCTTGCGGATCGGTACGGAGACGTCTGTACTTATCTTCGAGAGGCTACAGAACTGTTAGGAAATTTCCCCTTCTTTCATTCATGTCGTGCGGAATTTGTTGAATTTGGAACTTGAGCCTTTGTATCTCTATTCTCTCACAGATGGTGAGGACACGTGCTACCGGGTTAGCTGAGCAGGCATCCGCACATACTGCTAGGGTTGCAAGAGGTCGGGGCTGAGGTAGAGGTCGAGGAAGGGCACGTGCCGCGACTGGAGCACCTGTCAGAGCAGCAGTTGAGGAGCCGCCAGAAGCTCCAATTGGGGGAAAGGTACCAAAAGCACATGTTGTTACCCCCGGACTTCAGGAGACTTTGGCACAGTTCCTGAGTATGTTTGGTACATTAACTCAAGCGGGATTGATTTCTGTTGCCCCAAATATTTTGCGGATTGGGGGAGTAGCTCAGACTACTACCACTACTCCTGAGCAGCAGGTTCACATTGGTCAAGTTCCGGGTGTAGTACCTGTCACGACCCGAAATTTCCCACCGACGGGACCGTGATGACGCCTAACATTTCACTTGCTAGGCAAGCCAACGTTAGAAAATCGTTAAACCAATTCCTTATTTTCATTCAGTAAATAACAATAATTAACTCAATTGAAATATAATAGGTGCGGAATATCATAAAATGGTATTAGTTACTACCACTCAGATCTGGAGTCACAATTCACGAACATTCTAGAATTTACTACAAGTAATAGTCTGAAAGAAATACAACTGTATGAATGAAAGAAAACATTAGGACATAAAGGATAGACGGAGACTTCAAGGTCTGTGAACGCCGACTGATCTACCTTGAGTCTCCAGACAGCGGACCAATAGCAAATCTCGATCAACCTGAGCCGGTATCAAAATCTGCATAGAAAGTGCAGAGTGCAATATCAGTACAACTTACCCCATGTACTGGTAAGTATCGAGCCTAACCTCGACGAAGTAGTGACGAGACTAAGGCAAGGCACCTACAATCAACTTGTACAATTTAACAGTGTATACACAAATAACAAGAATGAAGAACTAAACAGGAAATATAGGGAGGGGAGACATACTGGGGGAATACAAGATAAAGAACTATACAAGAATGATCACCGGAGCAGTCAATATACCATGAATCAACATGAATAGTGAATACAGTAAAGAAAAATGCACGGCATCACCCTTCGTAATTTTACTCTCAATCTCACCATAAAATTAATATAAATGGCACGGCATCACCCTTCATGTTTTTACTCTCATATCATGGCACGGCATCACCCTTCGTGCATTAACACTCACAATATGGCACGGCATCACTCTCCGTGCATTAACACTCACAATATGGCACGGCATCACCCTTCGTGCATTAACACTCTCCCTTACCATAATGCAATGCATAAATAACAACTGGGAGATAGAATAACAAGTACAAACCTTACTTCAACATTTGATTCCATAATATCAATCTCAAATTTGAAATAAAGACTCAATTATCACCAGAAAAATTCATAAATATAGTAAGAACGATAATTTGGACAACACTAGTATAACACGTAGCAATTTGGCATAAGAATGAGACAATATCAGCAAAATAGAGAAACATGGAAAAACAGGTAAATTGGCGGCGCATAGGTACTCGTCACCTCACATATATGTCGCTCACATGAATTTCACTTAGCAAATAATCTAAGGTTCCTAATTCCCTCAAGTCAGGGTTAGACACAACACTTACCTCGCTCCGAAGGCCACTTAATTCTCAATCACATCTTTTCCTTTGGAATTTACCTCCAAACAACTCGTATCTATTCAAAAATGACTCAATAATATCAAATATTGCTAAAGGAATCAATTATATTGCATAAATTAAATTTTTCCAATTTTTCCTTCAAAAAGTCGAAAAATCGACCCCGGGCCCGCTTGGTCAAAACCCGAGATTCGGACTAAAATCTTTTTACCCATTCACCCTCCGAGCCCGAATATGTAATTAGTTTTGGAATCCGATCTCAAATTGAGATATAGATCCCCAAATTTCCAAAATTTCTATTTTCTACCCTAACCCCTAATTCTACCATGAAAACTCTAGATTTTAGGTTGAAAATTCAAGAAATGTAATGGGTAATTGAAAGAAAATAGTTTAGAATCACTTACCAACAATTTGGAGAAGGAATGACTCTTGAAAATCGCCCCTCACCGTTTGGTTTTTGAGAAAAATGAATTTTTTTGCAAAAATCCCGTTTTGGATTCTGTTAAGTGCTGGGCGACAGTGTTCATCGCGTTCGCGAGAGCACTGTCGCGTTCGCGAAGTGTATGGGCTGACAAGCCTTCACGTTCGCGAGGCAGTGCTCGCATTCACGTAGGCTACCATTCCCTAGTCTTCGCGTTCGCGAGACATTGCTCGCGTTCGCGATGAAGAAAAGGCTAACTCCCCCTCCCCAGTGCCTAACGCTACGCGTTCGCGATGAGCATTGTCGCGTTCGCGAAGGGTAACGCCCCCATTGCTTCGCGTTCATGACCAAGCCTTCGCATTCGTGAAGAAGAAATCCTCAGCTGTCCAGTTTACTCTTTGCGTTCGCGAGAGTACCTTCGCGAACGCGAAGAAGGACATGCCAGAACATAGATTCTGCAGAAAAACCAGATTTTCAAAGTCCAAAACATCCTGTGGCCTATCCGAAACTCATCCGAGCCCTCGGGGCTCCAAACCAAACATGCACACAAGTCTAAAAATATCATACGAACTTGCTCGCACGATCAAATCGCCAAAATAAGACCTAGAACTCTAAATTTAGCACCAATTCAAATGAAATTCTCAAGAAACTTTAAAACTTCTAATTTCTCAACTGGACGTCCGAATCACGTCAATCAACTCTATTTCTCACCAAATTTCACAGACATGTCTTAAATATCATAATGAACCTGTACCAGGCTCCGGAACCAAAATATGGACCCGATACTAACAATGCCAAATATCAATTAATTCTTAAAAACAAATAATTTCCAAACTTTTAATTTTTATCAAAAATTCATAACTCAAGCTAGGGACCTCCAAATTCGATTTCGGGCATACGACCAGGTCCCATAATTCGATACGGACCTATCGGGATTGTGAAAGTACGGATCCGGGCCCGTTTACCAAAAATGTTAATCGAAGTCAACTAAAATTAACTTTTAAGGCAAAAATTCTTATTTTCATCAGTTTTCAACATAAAAGCTTTTCGGAAACCTGCCTGGGCTGCGCACGCAAATCGAGAAGGGCAAAAATAAAATATTTAAGGCTTAAGAGCGCAGATTCGAGTTCTAAAATATAAGATGACCTTTTGGGTCATCATAGTACCGATATAGCCTGTTATTCCGGTTCAGCCTGAGGTCATGCCAGGGGCATCAAAAGTAGAACAAAAGAGACTTGAGAGGTTTAAGAAGTATAATCCACCTACTTTCAGTGGCACAGCTTCAGAGGATGCGCAAGGATTTCTAGAAAAGTGTCATCGTATTCTCCGCACCATGGGTATTGTGGAAGTGAGCGGAGTTTCCTTTATTGTACTTTTAATTATTATTCAAATAATATTGAGTATTCGATCCTTGAGATCATTTCATGTATTCAGTTAGAGTTCGTGACTCAGTATTACCAGTCTTGGGTGATTGTTGTATTCATATTTATTTCCGCTGTTAGTTTTGATTACTTAAAAAATGGCTTGAAATGTAATTGAAATCGGCTTACCTAGTCTTAGAGACTAGGTGCCATCACGACGCCTGAGGTGGAATTTTGGGTCGTGACAGTCTCGGAATCGGGTAAAAGTCACAAAATATGAATACCCATTCACTCACGAGTTCACTCGTACCAAAATTATCCAAATTCGATATCCAAATCCGAATCGAAACTCGGAAATTTATTTGAAGAACTTATCCCATTTTTCTCAAATTCCTCAAACCAAATCCAAAATTAAAGGATAAAATTAATGATAGATTAGTGGGATATAACCAAAATAGAGTATAGAATCATTATCCAATCGATGTCTCTGAAAATCTCTCAAAATCTCGCCCAAATATGAGCTCTCAAACTCAAGTTTTAATAAAAATGGCCAAACCCTCGTTTTGAAATGATATAAGTCTACCCAGTGATTCCTTAATTGCGATCGCGGGAATAGCCTCGTGATCGCGAAGAACAACTTCGTTGTCCCAGGACTTAACCCTACACGAACGCATAAAACACCAAGCGAACGCGATGTACTAGCTCTCAGACTTACGCGATCGCCAACGTCCTCACGCGTTCGCGATGGGCAAAGCGCGTGGCACAGCTTTAGCCTCCTTAACTCTACGTGAACGCGACCTTGGCCACGCGTTCACGAAGTACCACTTCACATCACTACGCATTCGCATCCTTCTCCGCGAACGCGAAGAACAAAACTTCCTCTGTCCAGCTAAGCCTACGCGATCGCTACCCCTCTCTCGCGATCGCGTATAAGGAAACCAGATGCACCAGATCACAAAACTTCAGTCGTTTCTCTAAGTCCAAAACGCATCCGATAATGATCCGAAATATACCTGAGGCTCCCGGGACCTCAATCAAAGATACCAACAAATTCTAAAATACCATACGAACTTAGTCAAGCCCTTAAATCATATCAAACAACACTAAAAACACGAATCACCCTCCGATTCAAACTTAATGAACTTGAAACTTTCAATTTCTACAACCGATGCTGAAACCTATCAAACCACGTCTAATTGACCCCAAATTTTGTACACAAGTCAAATTCAACCCTACGGACCTACTCCAACTTTCAGAATCGGAATCTGACACTGATATCAAAAATTTCACTACCGGTCAAAATCTCCAAAAATTCGACTTTCGCCATTTCGAGCCTAAATGAGCTACAGACCTCCAAAACACAATTCGGACACACCCCTAAGTTCAAAATCACCCAACGGAACTAACGAAAATCTATTTCGGAGTCGTCTTCACACAGTTCCGACTACGATCAAAAATTCTAAGACTTAAACTTCTGTTTAGAGACTAAGTGACACAATTCACTCCGAAACCACAACAAAAACCTCCCGGCAAGTTACATAAGCAGAAAAAGATACGAAAAAAGCAGTAAACAGGGGATCGGGGCTATAACTCTCAAAACGACTGGCCGGATCGTTACATCCAAAAACTTGTTTTATTACCTCTTTTGATCGATTTTATTATAGATATTACATGATCTAAAAATTGTGTTACTTATAAAGAATAAATATTAACAAGTGACGTCCCAAAATTTTGACAATTTTATCAGTTCAATTAAACAATTCTCCTTATCTCATAAAATAGTCATTATAGAACACTATGGTACTGTTTTAGATTTTTCATCATAAAAGTTTAAGGAATATTAATTTTAAAGTGTGGTGTACAAATTTATTACTTTTTGAAAGTTATATGTCTTTGTTGAAGTTCAGCTACGAGTTTTTTTTCCAATCTTTGATCTTCAGAGATTGAAATTTTCTGAAATAGCAATTTACTTCAATTTACTTTAGGATAATTTAATTGTTTTACCTTTCTTTAATATTTATACTATTCGTGTATTGTTATTAATTGTTTGAAATTCCCATGATGAAGAGGTCATCAAGAATATAACGCCATAGTCGTCACTTTTGTTGTATAACCTAATAGGCATAAAACTTGTGGTTAATGAAAAAGTTGTCAAAGTTAAATCATTTGATAATAAACCTTTATTTTGTACTAATAAGAAAAGTTGAAAAGAAAATATATGGAGATAATGGACTGACTTGCGGTACGATATGGTGTTGTAACCCATGTAAACTATGTATTATATATTGTGGGTCCAATGCATTACGAGATAAATTTACCTACTCTGTTCAATTTTTATTACGCATCCAAGTATTTTTGTTGAATTTTCTTTTGAATAAAATTTTAAATATTTTGATCGACTTTTACTATCGTACTGCCGTGTTGGTACTAAAATACTTGTGTACAGTTGATTTCAGGTATACTCACAATAACAACTGAAATAGAATTGACAAACAAACGTGTGCCATGTAACGATTTAAGAAAATCTGATTTTCAAATAAGAGCCTTATTTAAAATAGATTAATCAAAGTAGTACATTGATAAATGTTCGAAAATCATGTTGTATCAATGTACTAATCGTATGAAAGCGCAAGATAAAAAAAAATGACACTAATTGTATCCAAGGTTCTTTTCGGATATTCTTTTAAATATTCAATAATTTTAGATTTTATTGCGCTAAAATATAATTAAACTTATTTTCATTTAAATACATATTGCATTTATTTGGACGTTTTTCTATTATACATAGTTTATAATTATTGTGTACAATTCTTTTATTAAAAGGCGCACATATCTTAAAATTAGTTATTATAAAAGCACGAATATTTTATATTAAATATTGAACGACTAAAATATCTCCAAAATATTGACCAACTTTTTTGCTCTTTCAAAGTTAACTAATTCATTCAAACAACTGACTTGATATTGTGTAAATTTGGTAATATTAGGACTTTTGATATCAGCTAAAATTTGATTTCTATGAATATTCTTCCATTTTTATAGGAATCTAAATTTGAAAAGGATCGGATCTTTGCAAAAAGAATTGCAGGTATGAATTTTAGCCAAGCAATGAATATTTAATGCATAAATTCTTCTAAATTTTCTTTTATTTTCCTTTAGAGTAACTTCTATAGAGATTTATTTAATACTTTGGTTGGCCAATTAATTAATTTCATCTGACAAAGTATTATTTGCTAATATATTTTGTATATATGCATATTTGATGCTATGTGTATATGGTGATAAAACTATGTCGTGCATTCCATAAACTTTTTCTTAAGTGCTCCTTCGCTATGTTGCATCCTCTCCAGATGAAACATGGAATCTTAAGATTTATTTTGACTGAGTTAAATTTTAGTGTCTCATAAATGTCATAAGTTTAGATAAGTTCTAAAAATTATGCCAATTATTCGCACTTTATACATTATTTGTCTGAGATAAAATAAATAGTCTTTTTAGGCTAATCATTCAAATATGATATATAATTGATTATTACGGAAGAGAATTGATTAAGGGAGGATGTGGAGAGAAGAATTTAGTGAGATTTTCATGAGGTATGGAATATTTTGATATTTTTTTGCATACGAAATGATAGATCATACTGTCTCGCTTGAGAACTTGACTTACATAATACAATCACCTCCCTTTTTTGTTGGATCTTAGATCTTGGATTGGCTAAAGGTTTGGAGACCGAGACACCACATGTAATCCTTTTCGCTGATTTTTAGTTTAATGACATTTTATGTACTATTTGTTGTCGTTTTTTAATTATCAAATTATTTTTAGGTGTTTTTATCAAACTTTTTTAGAATTTATAAATATTATTTCTGGTAATGTTATGGCTAGGTGATTCATCTAATTGAGAAGTTCATGGTCGAAGCGAGTGATGCGTAGGTTAAACTTGTCACAATTTAAACTATAGAGTATCATAATTGAATTTGATAACAAGCTACAAGGTAATGAGTTTTATTTGGACAAGATGACATGTTTGCATATAACCTTCTTCTACTTCTCTTCCTCCTTCTTACTCAATATTTTTTTGAATTTTGAAAGTCAACTTTTCAGATATAGGTATGTAGCTCCCATGGTGTGAGTTCCATAAAACTAAAACAAAGAATCATTCAAAATATGCCTTAGATATGCGATTATATTTTCCCACTTTTAATATAGGATCTTCCATATGCCTTCTTCTTTATTTTAGGTTGTGGCTATCTGAATTATTAAAAACTTTTGGATCTTTGGAAGCCAGCAATTCAAGACATAATTTTAATAAGTTTTTATTTTATGCTTTTGCAGCTATATACATTTTTTTTTATTTTGCAAAGTGAAGTTTATCTAAATTAGTCTATCTACTTGAAAATTATATAACGGAACGCCTTGTAGTTCATAAGTTATCGATTTTTATTAAATTTTATATTTTCTTTATAGTATCATCCTTCAAGTAGAATCGAGACTAATCTTAATCTCAACATTATTTCTACTTATATTTTTGAAATATTCATAAATTTAATAATGTTAAAATTTCATCTCATTTTGTAGTACTTATATATCCCTAATATAAACAACGTAACATACTTTATAATGTCTGTCTTCCTCAAGATGAAGAAAGTAAAAACTTTTTTAGAAAGGATTGTATAAAAAAAAGCAACAAAAAAAATATTTATTGGAAAACAATTACGTAGGATTTTATTTGCTAGAGGAATTATGTTTGAAAGACAACAAATTTTAATTATTTAGCATAAAAGAACCATAAACGGAAAACGCATTTAATAATATAAATTTTAGTTTGTCTTTTCTTAAATATTTGGAGAACATTTAGTTTCATTAAAAATTAATATATTATTTAAGATCAATCTGCTATGTTGTCGGTGACTAATTAATTAATAATTATATAATTAATATATTAATCAAGATCAATCTGCTATGATTGTCGGTGACTAATTAATTAATTATATGAGAGTCTAAATAGTAGTAAGATGTTTAGATAAATAGCAAGGGTAACATTGTTGACAAATTCAGCGACCAAAAGCTTCTTTTCCTTCATATGACAAAACGACACAACACGAAGCAAGTTTTAGGATATACTATTAGACATAATATTTTGTTTTATTCTTTATGCAATAATTATTTATTTAATTTATTCAATTCAATAAAGTACTATTTTAAATAGATCATTTGTTATATGTGTATCCTTTTAGTTATGTAGTAGACAATTTAGTGTATAGAGTCTTAACTCATGCACAGAAGATTAAATTGTCGGTTCACATAATTAATAAACTATGTTCACAATCAAAGATATTATTGGACAAAATATCTTGATGATTATTGCACAAGATTATGGTATAATTTATCTTGATTATGGGAGTGGTTTTACTCCGACTTCTTGTGCTAGTATACTTAGTGTATATTGAACGAACTAAATAGAGAAAAGATATTTTTGTACTGAATATATATAAAATATTTTCTCTAATTTATTAAATGAGCTTATACTCCTAATCTTGATATAATTATTATAATCAATATAATTTGTTTAGTGTTTTGATTTATCAAAAGGTACGACTCTATTCAGAGTTAGTGTATGCCTGATTGGACAATAACGAATAACATTTGTGACATAATAATTAGTTGATAGAATCCATGACTTGGTTTTGAGTTTGACGATACCCCTTTATGTGAGCTTATAAGTTTTCATGTGAAAGCCCGGCCGGTGGATTTTGTATCCATCACATGAAATGGTTTAAGCGAAATTATAAAGGATTTAATTGGTTGATTAAATTAAATTTTCAGTGATTTAATTTAATTAACTGGTATTTGAGATCTTAACACGGGGAGTTAAAATAAGTGTTACTGAATTTTTAAAATTCATATTGAGAAGTTCAATTACAGTTTTTTAGTAGAATAAATTGTAATTAATTATAGTAAGAATTAATTTATGCTAATTTCGAATTAATGCTATAATTAGTAGCATCTTATTATTTTTGTGGTCCCTGCTATACCTAATAAAAACCTGAATTTAGCTTGGGTAAAAAGTGACTTGGAAGAAAAGTCATCCGGTAGAGTTAGAGTAGGATTCTACTTGTGCAAGTAGAATCCTACACGTTTTTGGAGTAGATTTTCGGCCAAAAACTAGTCTACTTAAGGAAGACTAATTTCACCCAATAACTCACTTTTTAGAGTTGTATTGTTCTTGCTCACTCAAAGAAAAATCGTCCAAAGTTTTACTAGGCATATAGCAGAAGACTGCAGCCCTGGATTCTAGCTGTGTGGAGGATTTTTGCAACGATTTCAAGAGGTTAGTGCTTCTAATCTAGCAATCATAGCATTGTCTAGTTTACATGTATTTGATGCCTGGATTGTATGCTTGCCTCCGATGCGCATGTTCTAGCAACTGGTATCAGACGTCGTCTTACATCTAACTAGATAATATAATACAGTATGAATAGAGTAATATTAAAACGTGTTGTTTAATGATACATGTTTGGTATGATTATTCTATGTCAAAAATGTGATTGTATTTATTAGTATTTTAATTCTGAAATTATGAATTAATATACATATGCATAAACAGTGGTGTTATATTTAATGACAATCTGTTTAAATACGTTTTTTGATGAATAGCAGTGTTGGTTTTAATAAAAACGTGACTGTTTTTCAGAGTACTATTAAATCTGTAATTATGGATTAATACATATATGCATAAACAGTGGATTAATACTATTAATATGTTTTAGTTGTGTTTTTTGTCCATAATCACAGTGATATATTAATAAAAACGTGTCTGTTTTGAATGCTTTTAGTTCTGAAATTATGGATTAATATACGAATTATGAACAGTAGCGTTTGGAACGGTGAAAGGCATTTCATAATTCTGTTTGAACACGTTTTTATTAAATAATAATAAAAATATTATTTTGAGTTCTGAAATCATATTTTAATATACATCAGTATATTATATTATTTGAACCAGTCAAAATAATTAAAACCCTTAAAAACGCCAAAAACAGAATTCTACGAATAGGTCATGAATTTGGAATTCTGAAATTCTGTCGAACTCCGATTGACCTCAAATTTGGTAGGTTCATCGGAAACGGCCCAGTGAGCAATACACATCAGCTTTGCTCATGATGTACGTCGTTTTTTGGGCATTCAGGGTCGTTTAGATGGATTTTTGGCCATTTTTCTATTTTCTGGAAATTATTTTATAAAAGAATTTTTTTATAAAAGAATTTTTTTTAAAAGAAACAATGATGGTAGGGTTCAATTCTCATGGTTTTCAATCATGTTTTACAGTAATATAATGAATTTATATATTGACATAGGTCTTCTTCCACATCGGATAAGTTTATTATAAATGATTACTGTAGTTTTGCCTCTAGTTATTTGATTACTTGTATTAACTCTCCAACTGAGTTACATGTTGATTCAATAAAACTAGAGTTTATAAAAGTGATATTTACCTATCTTAAATTAACAGTTTACTCTCCATCTGAGTTGGTCCTGTTTTAATTTATGGGGTAAATATCTTACATAACTCATATATTTTGCATGAATAGTTAAGTTTCCCTAATGAATCTAACTATTCAATGAGCATGGTTATATGTGTAATGTGATGTTTTTGAATTGAATTATTCTAAATACATAACTAATGACCTATTTAATGTGAATATCTCTTAGATTAACCATGTCTTCATTCAACCCACTTACCTCAATTTTGAACCAAAATAAGTTAGAAGGACCGAATTATGTTGACTGGAAAAGAAACCTTGATATTGTCCTAACTGCTGAAGGTTACAAATTTGTAATCACTGATGAGTACCCAGAAAAACCTGAAAATGCTACTGATGATTAGGTTAAGGCCTATGACAAATGGGTCAAGACTGATGAGATGGCGTGATGTTACATTCTTGCCTCTATGGCGAATATTTTGCAACATCATCATCAGTCTATGAGGTCTACTTACGACATGCTCGAAAGTCTCAAAGAGATGTTCGGTGAGCAAAATCGTACGGCTAAGAAGACTGCCATGAAAGCCCCTTTGAACACCAAGATGGCTGAAGGATCATCGGTCAGGGACCATGTTCTGATGATGATGAGTCTACTGAATGAACTGGAGGTCCTTGGAGCTGTGATTGATAAGGAATCTCAAGTTGAGATGGTCTTACAGACTCTGCCTGACAGTTTTCAATAATTTTGCTTGAACTATAACATGAATAAAATGGATTTGTCACTGCGAAATTATTGAATGAGCTGCAAGCGGCAGAATCTATTATCAAACAGCAAGCTCCAGTTGTGGCACTCAATGTTGAGAAAGCTTCAGTTTCTAAGTCGAAAGGCCATAAGAAAAAAGAAGAAGACTCAAAAGGTCTTGGCACCTGGAGGTGCGTCTGGTGAGAAAAAAACCCAAAGGAAAGTGCTATCATTGCAAGCAACCTGGGCATCACAAAAAGCAATGCCCTGCCTATCTGGCAAAGTTGAATAAGCAAGGTAATTCAAATTTACATGTCTTTGAAACTTGTTTAGCGGCTGTCTCTACCATATTTTGGTGTGTAGATTCAGGAGCCACTAATCATATATGCATTACTTTGCAGGGGCTTCAGGAAACGCGACGGCTAAGTGAGAATGAAATTTGCGTTTTTCAAGCCAATGGCGAGCCAGCACCAGCTTTAGCATTAGGAGATATTAGAGTTTCGTTTAGTAGTGATAGAGTTTTAGTTTTGAAAGATGTTCTCTATGTACCTTCTATTAGAGAGAATTTGATTTCGGTCTCGAAAATAATGGATGTTGGTTATAATATTTATTTTGCTAATAACTCTGTTGTTATTAAGTTTTATAAACGTTTTATCTACACTGCTGCTAGAGTACATGACATTTTCATTCTTGATATATCTCCTCCTCATGTTCTACAACAACCAAAATAATTAAACAACATTAATCTGCCACATAAAAGAAAATGTATTTCTGAATTGAGCCAAACTTATTTATGGCACTTACGTCTAGGTCATATAAATCTAAATAGGATTTCGAGATTGGTCTCTGATGGACCTTTGAGTTCATTGAAAGTGGAGACACTGCCAACATGCGAATCTTGTTTAGAAGGTAAAATGACCAAGAGACATTTTCCCTCAAAAGGAAATAGAGCCAGCAATAAGTTAGAATTAATTCACTCTGATTTGTGTGGCCCTATAAATATACAAGCAAGAGGTGGTTTTGAGTATTTTGTGACTTTCACAGATGATTACTCAAAATATAAATACATTTATCTGTTGCGCTGTAAGTCTGAATGCTTTGAGAAATTCAAGGAATTTAAGACGGAAACGGGGAAACGACATGATAAATATATCAAAACATTGCGATCTGATCGTGGTGGTGAATACCTTTCTGCGGAATTCATTAAATACTTATCAGATTCTGGAATTACATCTCAATTATCTGCTCTAGGAACACCACAATAAAATGGTGTGGTAGAAAGAAGAAATAGGACCCTTATGGAGATGGTTAGATCAATGTTAAGTTATTTTGATTTGCCTTCTTCCTTTTGGGGATATGCTTTAGAAACAACAAATTACATTCTAAATTTGGTTCCTTCAAAGTCAGTACCTTCAACTCCAGTAGAATTGTGGACTGGGCGCAAGCCAAGTTTACGGCACATTTGGGTTTGGGGTTGTCCAGCACATGTGTTGAAAGGGAAAGCGGATAAATTGGAATCGAGGACAGAAGTATGCATTTTTATTGGATATCCAAAAGGAACTAAAGGCAGTTTATTTTATTGTCCCAAAGAAAAGAAAGTAATTGTTACGACAAATGCTAGATTTTTAGAAGAGGACTATTTAATGAACCATATTCCTAGAAGTAAACTAGTTTTACAAGAATTAAGTAATAGAGTAACTAATGACTCATCTATGGAACGTATCCCGGAAGCCAATATTGACATACCACTGCATTATCTGTAACGACCCGGTCAGTCGTTCCGAGAGTTATAGCCCTGTTTCCCCATTTCTGCTTCTTTATGTGTTGTTCAGTTGTGTTGAGTTGCATCGAGTTGGTAGGTTTGGGTCCGGAGTAGTTTTGGAGTGAAATGAGACACTTAGTCCCTTAGTTAGAAAGCTAAGTTAGAAAAGTCAACCGGAAGTTGACTTATGAATAAACGAACTCATTGGATAATTTTAGACTTATGAGTGCATCCGGAATGTGATTTAGTGGTCCGTGGTAGAATTAGGCTTGAATTGGCGAAAGTTGAAAGTTTAGAAGTTCTTAGGCTTGAATCTGAGGTTGATTTGGTGTTTTGGTGTTGTTTTGGGTGTTCCGAAGGTTCGACTAAGTTCGGGTAGTGATATATGACTTGTTGGAATTATTTGTTGAGGTTCCGAGGGACTCGAGTGAGTTTCGGATAAGTTTGGGTTGTATTGCGCTCGTTTTTCTTATGTTTCGACGTCGTTTCTTCCAGCATAAATGGTACCACATTAAGCAAATGAGCTATGATTTCTGTTTTGATAGAAGCATTAGATCCGTATCGTAATTATGGAGCCATAGCAAAAAGAATCGTCGAATTTGGACATCGTATGAGAAATTTATGGTCATTTTACTAAATATTGGGTTGCCAGATTTTTCAGATTAATTACGAAATTGCCACTGAGTTCGTATTTTAAAATCTGCACTATTTGCAAATATTAAAACCTACATATCTTCTTCATTATAAGGGCAAATTGAGTGATTCAAAAGCCTAACTTGACTATAATTTCACAAGGAATCTATTGGAGGCATAAAAATTAAGTTTCGGGATCATTTGCTATGAGAAACGAGGCAGAATAACTGGCAGACAAATATATAAAACGAGAGTTTGTTCATTCGGTCATATTTTGAGTTGGGGAGCTCAGATTTGGGCGATTTTGGGAGCGATTTTCACCATAAGGATTGGGTAAGTGTTCTCTACTCAGTTTTGGTTATATTTCATGAATCCATCTTCGTTTTTGGGATTTGATTGATGATTTCAAAGTGAAATTGAGGGAGTTAGGGTTTGAGTTTTGAAGAGTTTATGTGAGGATTTGAGGAACCAAACGGAGTTCGATTTTAATGAATTTTATATGGTTAGACTCGGGAGAGGACGAGATTTATTATTCTGCCATTTTTTTTTACTGGTTTCGAGATATGGGGCCGGGTTTTGGCCGATTTCGGATTTTTGGCCTATTTATGTAGTTTTTATTGTGGAATTCAATTCTTTAGCCTATGTTGATAGTAGTATTCTAATTTTTGGTTAGATTCGGAGCTTTTGGAGACTTAGTCCAGAGGCGAGGGTATCCCGGAGTAGGATTTTACGCTGTTAAGGTAAGTAACAGTTTTAACTCTCGCTTTGAGGGTATAAACCCGGAGAATTTGATATCGTGTGACTGTTTGGAGGTGATACCCATGCTAGGTGACGGGCGTGCGGGTGTATACCTCGAGGGATTGAGACTTGGTCCGTCCCGTGAGGCCTCATGGCCACCATCTGTGTTTACGTAGTTAGTTGTTATTGAACTTGTCTGCCTTCATGTTAGAGATCATGCTTAGGCTTTATTCATGCTCACATTATTTTTACTCAGTCATAGAAATTATTGTACATACTTACCTCAGTCTCTATTATTTCCTAATATGCTATGATACTTGATGTGGGATGTGTTCTCTTATTTGTTGATGATGGTGAGGCTAGTGAGGTACATGATTGAGTGAGGCCGAGGGCCTAGTTGTGAGGATATTAATACCATAGCGTGTGAGTTGTCCGCGTAGCACGTGATTTGACCGTGCCAGTCCAGGTATTGATACCATAGCGCGTGAGTTGCCCGCGTAGCACGTGAGTTGACCGTGCGGATCCAGGTATTGATATGATGGCACGTGAGTTGTCCGTTCTTAGCGCTTGGGCTTTGGGAGCCCCTCCGGAGTCTGTACACACCCCCAGTGAGCACAGAGTGTTGAGTGTTTTGAGTGTTAAGTACTGAGTGCGAGTGATGAGTGATGGAGTGACACTACTGTGAGGTTGTATTTATTTGTGTTGTTGCTGCATTTATCTGTTAAACTTCTTTGTGGCATTTACTGAGTTATGAAATTTACCTGTTTATTTCTGTTTATTTTTAAATTGTGAAAATAAATAATTGGACTGTTTTACTTAGCTCGTCACTACTGCTCAGTTCCTTAGTTATTTCTGTTACTACTGAGTCGATTGTAGTCATACTACACCCTGCACTTTATGTGCAGATCCAGGTGAGTTAGGGCGTCGATCGTTGAGTTCAGGTCGTCTATCTTTGGAGACTGCAAGGTAGTTGTTAGCGTCCGCAGGACCTTTTTACTCCTCTTGTCATTTCTTCTTTTGGACAGTTAGACAGCTTATATATCTTAGTTTATAGTTTTAGATGCTCATGACTTAGTGACACCCCGATGTTTAGGGCTTATTTTGTATTTTTCTATATTATATTTAGAGTTGATTTAGTTTATGAAAAATTTAAATATTGAAATGTTTTATTAAATTCTTATAATCAGTTTAGTAGTAATATTTTGGGAAGTAGGCTTGTCTTGTAACACGATAGGCGCCCTCACGACCATGGTTAGATTTTTGGTCGTGACATTATCATAGTGAGAGAAATGCCAATAGGCAGCAGAATGCACAAGAGCAATTGCCTGACATCTCACTACCCCAAAGTAGTGGAAGTAATGTTGAGCAACCTCAGATTGTTGAGCAACCTGAAATTGTTCTGCAGCCTGCACTCGAGGAAGAAGTTAATGATATCCCAACACCGCAAGGTATGGAGGATAACATTGACGCTTTAGTTCCGGAAAATGATGTTGTAATTCAACAACAAAATACTGCACCTGTAGTGACTAGTCATAGTGGGAGAATTATAAGAAAACCTCTCCGTTTTGCACTCTTGGGAGAATCTTATGATAGAATCCCTAAAGAGCCCAACACGAAACCTACTAATTACGACGAAGCACTACATGATACAGATGCTGATAAATGGGTTGCTGCTATGAAATCTGAAATGGAGTCCATGTACTCCAATCAAGTCTGGGATCTTGTAGAACCACCTACTGGAGTCAAACCCATTGATTGTAGATAGATCTATAAGAAAAAGAGATGAGTGGATGGAAAAGTGCAAACTTTTAAAGTTAGGCTTGTTGCAAAAGGGTTTATTCAAAAAGAAGGGATCGATTATGAGGAAACCTTTTCGCCAGTAGCCATGCTTAAATCCATTAGGATTCTCTTATCCATTGCTGCTCATTACGATTTTGAGATTTGGCAAATGTATGTCAAAACGGCTTTTCTAAATTGAAATCTTGATGAGTGCATCTATATGGCACAACCAGTTGGTTTCATAAAAAGTGGCAATGAGCACATGTTGTGTAAATTAAAGAAATCTATTTATGGATTGAAACAAGCTTCTAGAGCATGGAACACTTGTTTTGACGCATCGATTAAAACCTTCAGTTTTGATCAATGTGAAAATGAGTCTTGTGTCTATAAGAAGTGTGATGGATATAAAGTTACATTTTTGATTTTGTACGTAGATGATATTTTGCTCATAGGAAATAATGTGAACATGTTGAATTCAGTAAAAGAATGGTTGTCCTCACGTTTCGATATGAAAAACTTGGGGCAGGCGGCACATATACTTGGGATCAAGCTTATGCGAGATTGCAAGGGAAGGATATTAGGCTTATCCCAAACACTTTATATTGATACTATTCTCACCATGTTTAGCATGCAAGATTCCAAAAAAGGCTTTCTCCCTTTTAGACATGGAATCTCTCTGTCAAAAGATCAGTCCCCAAAAACGACTGATGAGATAGAAAATATGAAGGTGATCCATTATGCTTCTGCTGTAGGGAGTCTCATGTATGCTATGCTATGTACCAGACCTGATATCTGCTTTGTTGTTGACATGGTTAGTATATTTCAGTCTAACCGTGGACGAGAACACTAGACTATCGTTAAGCATATAATCAAGTACTTGAAAAGGAATAGGGATTATATGTTGGTGTATCACTCAGGTGATCTTGCACCCATTGACTATACTTATTCAGATTTCCAGTCAGATAAAGATTCTAGAAAATCTACCTCAGGATATATTTTTACCTTAGGAGGTGGAGCCATAAGTTGGAGGAGCATCAAGCAATCATGTGTTGCTGATTCCACCATGGAAGCTGAATATGTGGCTACATCTGAGGCAGCTAAAGAGGTTGTTTGGCTCATGAACTTTCTAAAAGAGCTTAATGTAGTTGCAAACTCGAAGGAACCAAGAAGTCATAAAAGGAGTAAGCATATTGAGCGTAAATATCACTTAATTCGGGACATAACTCAAATAGGTGATGCAAGAGTGTTGAAGATTGCGTCAGAGGATAATTTGGAAGACCCGTTTACAAAGAGCTTGACACAGAAGATTTTTGACAAGCATGTCGAAGGAATGGGTATTAGAGTAGTAGACGCATGGTTATGAGTCTAAATGGGAGATTGTTGGGATATACTATTAATCATGCGGTTTAGACATAGTATTTTGTTTTATTCTTTATGGAACAATTATTTATTTAATTTATTCAATTCAATAAAGTACTATTTTAAATAGATCATTTGTTACATGTGTGTCCTTTTAGTTATGTAGTAGACAATTTAGTGTATGGAGTCTTAACTCATGCACAGAAGATTAAATTGCTGGTTATCATAATTAATAAACTATGTTCACAATCAAAGATATTGTTGGACAAAATATCTTGATGATTGTTGCACAAGATTATGGTATAATTTATCTTGATTATGGGAGTGGTTTTACTCCGACTTCTTGTGCTAGTATACTTGGTGTATATTGAACGAACCAAATAGAGAAAAGATATTTTTGTACTGAATATATATATAAAATATTTTCTCTAATTCATTAAATGAGCTTATACTCCTAATCTTGATATAATTATTATGATCAATGTAATTTGTTTAGTGTTTTGATTTATCAAAAGGTACGACTCTATTCAGAGTTAGTGTATGCCTAATAGATTGGACAATAACGAATAATATTTGTGAAATAATAATTAGTTGATAGAATCCATGACTTGGTTTTGAGTTTGACGATACCCCTTTATGTGAGCTTATAAGTTTTCATGTGAAAGCCCGGCCGGTGGATTTTGTATCCGTCACATGAAATGGTTTAAGCGAAATTATAAAGGATTTAATTAGTTGATTAAATTAAATTTTCAGTGATTTAATTTAATTAACTGGTATTTGAGATCTTAATACGGGAAGTTAAAATAAGTGTTACTGGATTTTTGAAATTCATATTGAGGAGTTCAATTGCAGTTTTTTAGTAGAATAAACTGCAATTAATTATAGTAAGAATTAATTCATGCTAATTTTGAATTAATGCTATAATTAGTAGCCTCTTATTATTTCTGTGGTCCCTGCTATACCTAGTAAAAATCTGGACTTAACTTGAGTAAAAAGTGACTTGGAAGAAAAGTCATCCGGTAGAGTTAGAGTAGGATTCTACTTGTGCAAGTAAAATTCTATACGTTTTTGGAGTAGATTTTCGGCCAAAAACTAGTCTACTTAAGGAAGACTAATTTCACCCAATAACTCACTTTTTAGAGTTGTATTGTTCTTGCCCACTCAAAGCAAAATCGTCCAAGGTTTTACTAGGCATATAGCAGAAGACTGCAACCCTGGATTCTAGCTGTTGGAGGATTTGTGCAACGATTTCAAGAGGTTAGTGCTTCTAATCTAGCAATTATAGTATTGTCTAGTTTACATATATTTGATGCCTGGATTGTATCTTTGCTTTCGCTGTGCGTGTTCTAACACTTACAGCTCAATCTGTCAAGTCTCTTATATACGCACGGAAGTCTTCCTTATCTTTTTGTATAAGCAACTAAAAAAAGTAATTATGATAAAAAATGAATTAACTAACAAAAAATGGTATCTTTAATATCATAAGTTGGATGAAGTCAACGCTTTACTGTAACAAGTATATTCACATATCTCGCGTTGACTATTAGATATGTTATTGTTATACACTTTTTATATTTACTCTCTTGTGTAATTTTTTTGTTTTCATGTTTTTATATTCTTAGTGCTAGAAAATTACGTGCGAGAAGCACGAAGGTCATTAGCGAAATATCGTTCGTCTTTTTTATTCTTTAAAATGAGAGTTCATACTGAACAAAATTGTCATGTAGGTTGTTCCCCTTTGTATTTGGTCTCTCACCACTTCCAACTCATTCTTCAACGCCAAATTCCTCTCGTTGTTGTCCATTCTTGCTCTCTCTCTCTCTCTCTCTCTCTCTCTCTCTCTCTCTCTCTCTCTATATATATATATATATATATATATATATATATATATATATATATATATATATATATATATATACAAAGTTAAATAACATTAATGATAAATCAAACACTAGAAATGGAAAACAAGAGAATTTGTCGCATCTCAAATACGTTAACAATTTCTTTACTTTTCCTTTGTCAAAGCATGTTGATTTTGTGCATGAACTACTATGAAACTCTTTGTATAAACAAAAAATAAAGAACAAACTAGAGCAATACTAAAGTGAAAGGAAATTAACTTACATTATGTGAAAAGAGAGCACTTAATTCCTTGCATGCATATACTCTATTCTATTGTTTATATAGATGCCAGTGCTTCAATTCTTTCCTTCTTTTTTCTTTTCTGTTTTAATCGTACCAATTGAAAATATTACAAAAATTGAAAATTACCATATTTTAGACAAGGAAAATATATACGGATAAAAAAGCAGCAAGCTAGAAAGACACTTGGAAATATAATTTAGGAAAAGTTAAGTGTAAGGAATTAGAGCAAAAAAAAAAAAGGAAAGGTTGTCATGAGATAAGGAAATAATGATATATGATAAGAGAGGGAAATAAATTATCATATGACACTTATTTTTTCGTTTCTAGTAATTTTTTTGTAATGATCCGACAAGTTATTTTACTTTTTAGATCTTCGTTCCCCTATTTAAGAATCCATGTATGTGTTTTTACTATTTTATGACTTGCGGGGATTGTTGATTTGGTTTTGGAAGGGTTCGGGTTAAAACCGGAACACTTAGTTTCATAATAGTGGTCTAAGGTGGCCAAATTTGACTCGAGTCAACATTTTGAGTAAATGACCTCGGAACCGAGATTTGATGATTCCAATAATTTCGTATGATGATTTTAGACTTGGACGTGTATTCGGATCTAGTTTCAGGTGATCCGGAAGCGTTTTGACGCTTAATGTTGAAAGTTGGCGCCTTGAAGGTTTAGAGTTTCTTAGATTTGGGTTGAAATAGACTTTGGTAATATCGATATCCGTTTGAGATTCTGAACCTCGGAATAGATTCGTATGGTGATTTCTGACTACGTAAAATTTGATGTCATTCCGAGTTGTCTAAGTATGATCTGTCGCATTCGTCGCTAGTTAAATAAGTTTAAAGTTCATAAGTTGATTAATTGGGTTTTAGGATGCGATTCTTAGTTTCGATGTTGTTTTATGTGTTTCAAGGTTTTGAGCTGGTCCATATTATATTTATGAACTTATTAGTGCATATGGATGGGGTCCCGGGTGGCTCGGATGCATTTTGGACCACCTAGAGCTAAGTCCAAATTTTGCAGAAATTGTTGTTCTAGTTTCCTTTTTCGCGAACACGTTAGGCCCCCCTGGGCAATATTGCTCTTCGCTTTCGCAATGACCGTTCCGCGTTTGCAAATAAGGGACTGGGTCTGGGATCAGAAGGCCTTTGCCCTTCGTTTTCCTGAAGTGTCGATCGCGTTCCCATAATTATGGCTAGGCTAGCCTTAGCAATCACAAGGCTCTGATCGCGTTCGCAAAGAAGGCCTTTGGGGCGAGGAGCAGTTTTGACTTCGCAGTCGCAAAAAAGGATCCACTAGGCAGAAACTTTTAAAAATCAAGATTTAGCTTATTTCCTTCATTTCTCTCATATTCTTGGTTGATTCTAGAACTCCTTGGAAAGGAATTTTCACCTAGCAATTGAAGATAAGTAATTTCTACAAGAGTAAATTTCCACATAGAAATTGTGAAAATTATGGATTTTTAGTTGAAATACCTCAATTTTGATAAAAATGAGATTAGACCACGAAAATGATTATAGATTTGAGTAGAAATTATATAAGTGTTCGTAAGGTTATGAATAACATTTATCTACAAAAAATTTTGAGATCCGGGTAACTTTTAGGAATTTTCCAAATTTGATTAGATAATTACTCTAATAATTAAATTGTGAACTTTTGAGCGCACATTGATTAGTTCGTTCGACCTTTGACTAGTTTCGGATTGCTCAGCATCAATTTGAGGTTATCAGTGTGAAACGACAATGTCACCAAAGTGATAAGAGTCCGTACGTAGTTAAAAATAATTTTATGTCTGGGTAGACTCAGGAATTTATTATACAATACTTACAGTACTTGAACTCAACTTGTTAGTTTAATTGCTTGTATTAATAAGTAAAACTGGATAGAGATTATATTAGACCGAGCTTCGTTACTTAGAGATTTGGCAGAATGTTTAATTATTGATGGAAAATTTATGTTCCTTTATGGGCTTACCTTGGGGTTGTAAAAATGTATTTTGTAGTTCGAAAAGCTTTCCTATTCATGTGGATCGGACCGAACGCCTCGACAATATTTATATATAATGAGATGCATTCATGGATCGGGTCGTACATCCTCGGTAGTGTATGCACATGATTGTTATGGATTGGGCCGTACGACCTCAGCATAACTCGTGCGTATTGTCGCTAGGTGTTCGATTATACTCTATATACCCTTCATGACTTGAAAAATTATAATTACTTGTTGGTTGAAATTGGCATATAATATTTATGAGTTATAATTTATATTTTGTTAAGGAATAACCTTTTGTTAATGTATTGACGTTATAATTCTTATACATTATTCATTTACCTCTAGCACTATTGCAATTAGCAATATAAAGACTACGAAAATGATTATGGATTTTTATTTTTCAACTTAAATTAATGCTAGTATAATCTTAACACTAGTTTGTTTGATGTGAGTTCTCTCTTAATTTTGTTTCTAACAAAAGAAACTTTATTCTAGAATTTTCAAGATTAAATCATACACAATAATAAATTACCATACTGGACATAGTAATGTACTCTTATTCTAGAAACCCTAAATTCACCTCTTAAAAGGTATATGACAAAACAATTACTTTAGTCTATAAATTCAAAATCCAGATATCACAATGGATGATAACATATGCTACGCTAAGGCAAAAGCTTTCCAAGAAAAAAAAATCTAAAAGTGAAGTAATTGAACCTTCAAAACAGCATCATCAGAACAAAAATCAATTTCACCCACAACCATAATTGGTTGTGTCCAAAGGTGTCCTAAGATTGATCTGTGTCATCATTTGATTTTTGATGACTTTACACAATTTAAATCATCGCAAATATACATCTACTTATAAAACAGTTAAAATATGTGCCACATAAAATAAAAACAGTAAAACTACAATTAGTAAGCAGTATGTGATTCAGTTGCAATATGAGTATCATCACTTGAATAAACATCAGTCCAAGTGTTGGAATAAAAATTATTGCTTCATCACCATCATCAACAACAAAAAATAATTTAATAAAAATGTCCCCAAATTTCAAAAATTCAATTGAAAAATAAATTATTTGTAATAAAAAGGCTTGTCGAAAATAAAAATAAAAATAAAAAGATCACTCAGTTCAGCGGGGTATTCGACACGCAAGCTAACTCCAAAATAGAGAAAACCTGCAATCCGGTCTGTTGAGCTTGAATATTATGGAGTCGTCATCGTGACCTTTCTTTCAAACAAATTAGAGGTAAAAAGAGTAAATTTAGAAAAAACAAGGGTACAAATGGAAAAATAAAGAAATCTGAGGGAGAAATTGCTCAGTGGTGGCTAGTTTTTATTGGTTCGATTCTGCCTGCAATTTTCCTCAACTTTAATCAGAAGAGGGAGCTTGGAATCCTCATAGCAAATCTATCCTCCTCAAAAAAAAATATTTCTTTATAAAAGAAAATCCAATATAGATAATAAAAAAAAAGGATATGAAAATAAAATACTAAAAAATACAAAAGATATAAGAAGAGATCGCTCAGGGAAAAAGGAGATCGACATGCAAAGGCATAAGCCCCTGACAATCCGGTCTGTTGAGCTTGATCTTTTACTGAGTCCTCACTGCGACTATTCCTTCTACATCAAAGGGTAAAAAAACAATTAATGCATGAGAATGATAAACAGAAATTAATGGAAATTGCAGAGTTTTATTTCTGCGAGTATAAAGTGAGAGGAGAGGAGTTTGTTGCTGTGGTGTGGTAGGCGGTGAGTGTTAATTTATAGAGGTTCTGCTAGGGTTTTTTGGTTAAGATAGCTGAATCTCTGCGGCTACCCTGTAATGAAATGACAGATTCATCCCTGGGTAGTATTGAAATATTACGGAAAATTCACTAGAAAATCCTAGTATTATTATTTTTCTCTGGGCTGAACTTGTGAGTCCAATGACCTTTTATGAGCCATGAATTTGAACTCTTTCCTGGTGAGCCCGCGAGTTATGGGCTACAAATTTGAACTCCTTCCTATTCCACTAAAAGTTTTACGGGGCAAGGGCACATATAGCCATTTTCTGGGATGCTATTTAGAAATTAGTCAATATTTATTTTGTGCTGAAATTTTAAAATAAAAATCTTAACTTCAGGACAATTCATGATATTTTTGTCCAGAAATTCAGGACGCACTGACTAATTCCCAAATAGCAACCCTTTAGACTGGCTACATGGTGTCATTTCTACAAGTTTTACGGACCAATCATTTTTAGGGAATCTTACGGGATTGTATCAAAAAAAGTCATTAATTATCAACAACTAGTCATTTTAGTCAT
The DNA here is from genome assembly GCF_000715075.1 of Nicotiana tabacum. Classification (NCBI taxonomy): domain Eukaryota; kingdom Viridiplantae; phylum Streptophyta; class Magnoliopsida; order Solanales; family Solanaceae; genus Nicotiana; species Nicotiana tabacum. The sequence continues at coordinate 79,777,296 of NC_134083.1, forward strand.
ACTACCAAAAATAGCCCAAAAATTTACCAATAATATGCTACATTTTAACAAATATAGGCAAAAAAAAAATTCAATAGTATTATTGTGATTCGTTGAAAACACATAGATGAAACAATATGTAAAATTTGACAAAGTTTGAAGGTGCGTTCGGCCTCATCTGTTTGCACTTAATGGAGGTATAAATCTTAATCATTCATATCTCAGATATTAAGTGCGTTTGTTTTTTAAATCTGAATCTTAATTATTCAATTCTTAATCACTACGTGTGTTTGCTTTTTTAATTTTTCAGCCACTTAATGGGTCTGAATAAGTCTTATTGATTAAAATTTATAACAGATATTTAATTTTATTAAGATGTTATTATCCATATTCACTACTAATCGCCGACACCGCCCACCATTACCAACTACCACCATGCACTACACTCAACCATTATCATCAACTACCACCAAACTCAAACACCACCATCGATCACTGCCATAATCAACCATAACTGCCATTGCATTATCGACTACCATCAGCTCCAACCCCACCATTATGGACTACCACCACCCACCATCCTCCATCATTATCAACTAATGACACCACCGCCATACTCAATCACAACCAACCAACCAACCAAACACCTTGACTATCACCATCACCACCCCACCACTATCATCAACCATAATCGTTATTGTCCACCATTATAAATTACCACCACTACTTTCCTCAACCATAGCTACCACTACTAATCACGGCTAGCTACTACCTAGAACTGCCCCCATCAATCAAAACCGCCACCAACCACCACTTAGTCAGTATCCATAAGCGACATTATTAGCCATCACTACCACCAACTACCATAATTATTTATTTTAATATTCATAAAATATTAAATTAATTAGTATTTTATTTAAATTTTCTATTTATTAATTTTTAAATAGAAATAAATTATATACGTTCAGATGTTGAAAAATAAACAATCTTAATCATTTAGTATTTAGATATTAATACACATCTTAATATTTAAGATGTGTATTCAGATTCAGACGTTTTAATCTTAATACTCATCTTAATATCCAGATGTGCATTTAAGATTCAGATATTTTAATCTTTAAAAAACAAATGAGTCGTAGACTAGTTTGGAGTCAAAATTCATTGCCGGTGATAAACAATATTAATAATTATGCAAAAGGAATTTTTTTCAATAAATATTGTTGGAATTCGTTGAAAACTTATATACGAGGCAATATATAAAATTTGAGTAAGATTGGAGGTGATTTTGACTAGTTTGGTATCAAAATTCGTAGTTAAAATCGAGTTTAAAATATTTCCTGCTACACTTGTATCACACACGTATCTCACACATAAGAATACATGGATATATATGCGATACACATTTAATACACATATGATACATATGTGATACACAAATGATACATAGTGTGATACACATATGATCTTCTTGAATTTAGCTAAAATTTCAACTAAAACCACCTAAAATCTCCACCAAATCGTCCCAAAATTGAGATTCACACTCTTTGAGCTATACCTAATCTATTCCAACAACACTCCTCGAAACAAATTCTAATTTTGAAAATCTAAATTTTTGAATTCAAGCTTAAGCAAGCTTCAAAAGGTCGTGGGTTCGACTCCCACTGTGGTCGAATCATTAAGTTTTTCCAAACCATGGTGTGTGATAATGTTGGGTATGTTGTTGCTGTAAGCTTAAGCAAGCTTCAATAGTTGTCCATGGCATGTTCAGTTTAATCATTCGACCCAATCCAATAAATTAATATTTAATAGTAATTTTTAAATCGAGTTAAGATACTCGATTCTCTGAATTTCAACTTAAAGGAATTAGAATATTGCAATATTTACCGAAGTCTCAAAAAGTTTGAAATATCTTTGTGCTTAAGCAAAATAGACGTGTTACAAAATGACATTTGAGCTATTTGCGGTAGATATTTTATTTTGGGCTAGTTTTGGTTGAAATTGTTTATGGATTGACAGTTGGACACTATAATTTGACGAGCACAAAACCAATGTATAAAACTTAGGCTCGCTAGTCAAGAAAAGTATAGTAATTTAAGCGTCTCCACATGGATTGGTTTAAATAATATTCAAATAGATTTTTAGCTTAACACTATTCAGGAAAATAAACCTTTGATTTAGAATTATTAATGAACAAAGAGTAAAACTAAGATTACCAATTACGAATGATAATTGGAAATTAGGTAGCTAGGTAGCAACCATCGAATATCAATGAGAGAAATAAGGGCTCTGACAAGATATGTGCTAAACTATTATCCGGGGTATAACTCTGTTCTAAGTTCACTCTTAAGTTATTGATTCTTTAGATTTCAATAGATGATTAGATTATCTTTAGGATTCAGATTCTTCTTTCGAATGAATGAGAGTTCTGTTGAACAACCTAATGACAAGTGCTATGAACATATGCAAAAACACGTTGAATGATTGGTCTTATGAAGAACGTCTCTCGACTATTCCTCGATATTGGCTTAATTAATAACTCTATAAGCTCTTTCGATTACCTATGAGAGTCGTGAAATTTCTCCATACAAGATAACACAGTAAAATCACAACGCACTTCTCTTTCGATTAAAGTGAAATCACAAATAACTTTGTAATTCAATTCAAACTCTTTCAATGAATTCAAGCAACTAACAAAAATCAAACCCTCAAATAATAGTCAAGTCACAACATCCGTCAATAACCCTAAGAATGACTATTTCATAGTGGAAAAATTGTTCATCACAAGAGTATTAAGAGGACAAGAAAATATTACAACCCATAAATTCAAATAAACTTTTGTATTGAATGATTCAGATGAAGTATTCAAATTTTTTATTGTTTCCATGCCTTCTTCTCACTTTATATAGGTCAAGGGGAATGCCTAAAAATTATAAAAATAAGCCTAACTTGAGTTCTTTTGCAAACGGACGTGCGCTGCCACGCACCTGGAAACTCGGGGGTGCACCCGGACACGCATCTTTGGTATTGTCCAGTAAAAAGACCATAATTTTGCGTAGGAAAGTTGGAACGATGAGCCGTTTGAACTGCTGGAAATTAGACTTAATGCTCTATATTTCCCACACGAATAATGATAAAACTACTTATTGAGTGAGAGATATCATCTACTAAAATTGGACCCAATCTCTAAACACACTATTTGCTGTTTTAATATTCATTCCTTGTCACCATTTGACTTCTAAAACATCCTATTCAATCATAAAAAATGCTTCTTTGCTATCTTTTGTATATTTTTGGACCTTTTTATCTTTTTCTTCTAACATATATATATAGAAGTAGCATGCACATTAACAAAATACAAATATGTTTTCTAATAAAATTATCACCAAAATTACTCACTAAAAATCCAATAATCACCCGAAATATAACCAAATAAAACCCTTTATATGCACTCATCAGTAATTTTCCATAATTTCTACTCCTTCTGATGCCAATTTCAAAGTAATGGCTTGTTTGGCCAAGCTTTTTCAAAGCCAAGCATTCTTTTTTCAAAATTGAAGTGTTTGGCCAAACTTTTAAAAGAAAAAAATAGGTTTGAGTAGAAGCAAAAATATTTTTGGAGAAGTAGAAAAAAGTAGTTTCTCCTGAAAAATATTTTTTTGAAAAGCACTTTTGAGAAAAATACACTTAGAAATATTTTTTAAAAGCTTGACCAAACATTAATTGTTGGTTAGAAGTATTTTTCAAATTAATTAGTCAAGCACAATCGCTTCTCACCAAAAGCACTTTTGAGAAAAAAATACTTCTCAAAATAAACTGACTTTTGAAGCTTGGCCAAACAGGCTTTAAGTCTTGAGAAAGAGTAATGATGATGAGAGAGTAAAATCGCTTCTAAGAATAAAATAAATTGAAGTTGGTACGTGGGAAGGTAAAACTTGAATCATTTGACCAGATATATCCAATAGACGACATCTTAGAATAAGAAAGAAGGAAATGATTTAACATAACTCTTTACAATTTGAATAAAAAATAAACCTATAAAGAAGAAAAAAATTAAAACTACAAGGGTCAAGAAAGACAAACCAAATTTCTCTTTTATTTTAAAAAGGTGAATTGAAGGACAAAAGTAAAAAATAACAAACTATAATTGAATAAATGTATATAAAAGAAAATATAATATGCGGTATGAATGAAAATTGTTGGGTATGCGAACAAAGTCCTACATTGGTAGCTGAAAAGATTGGGAATTTACATATAAGGTGTAGGAATCTCTTAATGGTGTGGGGCCTTTTGGGAAAAACCGTGTGGGCTTGGCCCAAAACGGACAATATCACACTAAGTGTATCTTTGGGCCGTTTTAGCCCAATAATTGGTATCAAAACCAATGGTTTGGCGGGATTATGGAGATGTCGGAGTGTGGTGTGTGGCCCCGGCTTATTGCCTTTGCCTGTCTACGGGGTTTACAACATTTACTTTGAAGACGCATACACAGCTTTTGGGCTTCAGTGACCATAAATACTCAGATTATGTGAGTTGCACACAATTAATCTCCAAATTAGCCAATAAATGGCGATGAGTCATGTGAGACTTAGTTCAAGGGGATATTGTTGAGTGTGTGTGAACAAAGTCCACATGAAAAATAGAAAGAAAAAAGATTCTACTTATAAGGAGTTAGATACTCTTAATGGTGTGAGACTATTTGAAAAAAAAACCGTACGGGCTTGGCCCAAAGCGGACAATATCACACCATATTAAAAGTATATTTGGATCATTTTAGCCCAACAACTGGTATCAGAGCCCAGGTTCGGCGAGACGAGTGTGGAATGGCAAAGTGATGGTGCGGGGCGGTGCGCACACAAGAAGAAGTTAGTTGTGGGCTTCGGTTGCTATAATACTTAAATAATGTGGGTGACACACAATGGATCTCGAAAATTGACACGTGGATCGTGACAATAGGTCGCATGAAACTTAGTTCGAGGGGAAGACCCGTGAATCGTGGTAGTGAGCCACGTGGGACTTAGTTCGGGGAAGAGATTGTTGGGTGTACGAATAAAGCCCCACATGATAGCTGAAAAGATTGGGAGTCTACATATAAGGTGTAAGGATCTCTTAATGGTGTGAAACATTTTGGAAAAAAATTATATAGGTTTGACCCAAAACGAATAATATAACACCATGTTAAGAGTTCTTTTGAGCCGTTTTAGCCCAACAACAAATGGAACTAAAGAATATTTCTATATCAAATCACTTAAACTCTATCAAGGAGGGAACAAACGACAAAACAAAAAAACTACAAAAGTTATCCATTTACATGAAGCTACTAAAGAAACCGACACTCTCCCAAATGTTCCCACCATTGACATTTTTATTTTTGATTCTAAAACTCGCACCTCCACTCATATATCTCGTTTTCTATTTTTCGTTCTTCCTTTTTCCAACCAACTCTGACTTTAACGAAAACAAAATATTGCTAGCAATTTCTTACAAATTAATTAAGAGTAAAATATTCTAATTAATTGAGCAATAAAATTCATGAGATTATTGAATTAACATGTTTGTTCAAGTTTTATTTTTACAAAAAAGCTTTTGAAATTCTTTTTCAGAAAGCTTTATTTTCTGGAAATGGGATGATGAAATGTTTCTATTAAGAAAAGAAAAGTCCTTTTGCCGAGCATCTTATTAAGGAAAAAATTGTACTTCCTTCACTAACAAAACAGTCACAAAATTAAAAGAAAAAAGAATTACAACTAGCTATTTTTCGCCATAAATTATCCAAACAATAGAAATTTCCAGAAAAGAACAAAAACAAAAATTATCTAATCCATCCCATTAATAACGTGGGTCCAACATAACAAAAACAATAATGACCCAGTGACACGTATAAACCACCCAAATTTGTGTTATATAATTTCTTTTCCTTGTTTTTGCAATTTGGCACCAGATTTTTGGGTATAACGGAAAAAAAACACCTACCACTGGCCACCAGAACAGAGCATATACTCTCTTTTGTTTTCTTCAGCTTCTTCCTATGAGCTAGCCGGCCATTAGCTCCCTCTTCGCTAATCACAAAGAATTCATGATTTGATTTTTCTGAAGTCTCAAAAATGGTGTGTTCAGGTAGAATACTGTGTTTATCTTGCTCAACGACGCCGTTTTGTTCTTCTACTTCCAGATATCTCCATAGAAGGAACCTTAGAAATAATACTAATAATATTAAATGGCGATCTATGGCCTCCGATGCTGATGCCTCTGCATTTACTACTTCTTTTGATTCTGAATCCTCCGATAAAACTGCCCCCGGGTAATTCATCTTCTAATTTCAGGAATCAATTTATTGTTTGAATATTTTGATGTTTTGAAGGGACTTATGAGTAAGAGTAACTATTAGAAAGTTATAAAGGAAGACAATTGATCGTTTTGGAGGTTTTGGGATTTATTTTCACAGGTTTTGTATAATAGAAGGGCCAGAGACAGTAGAGGACTTTGCCAAAATGGAGTTGCAAGAAATTCGAGATAATATTAGAAGTCGGAGAAACAAGATATTTTTGCATATGGAGGAGGCCTGTTTTTCTCCCTATGTTATTTATTTATTCAATTTAATGTTTCAAATTATAGTTCTATATTAGAAACTATAGTCTATAGAACATAGCAAACATTTTCTGTGATAATTATTCTCTTTGGATGACGGTGGTGTTCAAAGTCAGCTTGCGCGCACCTTTTGTATCATAATTATTGATCGGACGTAATTCATATTATTGACTGGAGAAATATAAGGTCAATCATAATGTTTATAATTGACATAAAGGGCAGCCCAGAGCACTAAGCTCCCGCTATGAGCGGGGTCCGGAGAATGGTCCGACCACAAGAGTCTGTTGTAGCCTTACCATGTATTTCTGTATCTCTATTATAATTGACATAATAGAAAGAAAAAAAAAAAAACTTATAGACATCCGGTGTTTGCATTACCAGTATTTTTCTAATAAGAAATATGATGATGTGGGAGACATGTCAGTGCATGACAGTTATGACCTTGGGAAATTGACATGTATAGCAGATAGGCTGCTTTGTTGATTAACTCTCATTTTCACTTTTGCCTAAAATATTGGAGTATCTTCTTATTAACTTTTGCTGATATGAAACATAATATGCCTTTGAATGCCATCCTTATTATTTCTTGTTATAGTTGAGATACATTGGGGTTTGATTGCAATAGTTGCATAATTAGATGCTCATATTCTTCCAGTGTCAAAATTGTTATTCCTCGTATCTTCAAACTTGAGCAGGTACGGCGGCTAAGAATACAACAAAGGCTAAAAAGTGCTGAGCTTGGGATACTAACGGATGAGCAAGAAAATGAGCTTCCTAATTTCCCATCATTTATTCCCTTTTTGCCTCCACTTGTAAGTAGTCTTGGCTGTTGCGGAATGTTTATGTAGTGATTAGACTCTTATAATAACCTAAAGTTCCAGTTCTCATAAAGTAAGAGATCCTTTCTTTTTCTTTTGCATTGAAGGCTATGCAGTATTTTGAATGACATTTTTATGATTTTTTTTTGCAGACATCAGCAAATCTTAAGCAATATTATGCTACCTGTTTCTCACTCATTGCCGGAATTATGCTTTTTGGTGGACTTCTAGCGCCTACTGTAAGTTTTTCTTTTAATGTTGTTATTTTTCTTATTATTGTTATCATTTGGCCAATTGACTTTATGTAAAACTGTGATTAATCCTGAGAATTCCTCAGATGCTAACAATCAGTTCAAACTCCTATATATATGCCTTGTGAGGCCTACTATTCTTAACATCCAAAGCCTGCTCATTTATTGCTATAGTTGGAGCTGAAATTGGGATTAGGAGGCACATCATATGCCGATTTCATCCAAAGCATGCATCTACCAATGCAACTGAGGTACGTTCATGATATAGTAAATTTTTATTCTATAAGGTAAAGTACTTTATTGATGATTAGTACCAAGAAGGCACTTCAAAAGTACAAAGATAGCAACGAGTTCATTGCTATAGTTGCAGCATTTTAGACTCCAAAAACTCCAAGAGAAGAGTTCGATTTTCCAGTAGACTACACCTACATCATAAATATAGCATCTGTGAACTTCTATATTTTACAAAAGATAAATCTAATTTCTTTCCTTCAAAGAGTCTATTATTTCTATCCAACCATAGTGTCCAGATGATGCATATTGGGGCAGTCTTCCAAGTCCTTCTTCCTCTTTTCAATCCTGTCCATTTCAGTAAGATAATAGGCTTCATGTCCTGGGGCATCACCCAACTGACTCCAAAAATGCTAATCATACATGACTATATCGGCCAGGAGAATTTACAGTGAAGTAGAAGATGATTGTTTGTCTCCAATGAGGCTTCACATAAAAGCTTCTACTGCAGAGAAATAGGCCTTTTTTTTAAGAGCAGCTTGAGTTAGACAAGCCTCTTTTGCAGCTAATCCATCCAAAACAGGCTGCTTTAGGGGGTGCACTTGTTCTTCAAAGCGTTTTCCAAAGCCATTGAATTCCCAGTCCTCGCCTTGCTGCTGTAGAAGGGTGTAGTAGCTCTTTGTTACCATTCTCAGAAAAAAGGGGTGTAGTAACTCTTCCCTGCGAAGTATTCGTTCTTGTTAGCTAGCCAAACTTGTGAGTCCTTTCTGTTAACATCAAGGGAAATAGGTTGCAGAAAAAAAAAAGAGTAATTTCACCTAGCTCCCGGTCATTAGAAGAGAATATCTTCTGAATTGTATCAGCCATCATGTGTCTGTAAAGTAATCAGTCACCATGACTTCTTTGTTCAAGCACATATTCAATAAGGTGGGAAAGATATTCATCAGTCTTCCATTGTCATGCCATTTATCTGTCCAAAATGTAATGCTACTCCCATTTCCTAGCTTAAGTGTGGCATTCTTTTGAAAGTCCAACCATAGAGTCCACATGATGCATACTGAGGCAGTATTCCAAGTCTTCTTCTTCCTCTTTTCAATTCCCCGTCCTTTCCAGCAAGATCTCAAAAAGAAGTCAGAAGTTCTCTATGAACTCTTCTTCCATATAAGTCGCCTATGCAAAGAAACAAAAAAATTAAACAAAAAAAACATGAGTTGCATCCTTCAAAAATCATTCTCCAATACAGGAGACAAATAGGAAATGGATCAAGTAATTATGCAATATCTGCAGCTTCTTCTTCCTTCAATTTTGCTTCTACTGTTTGTTGAGGGAGGACATATGTAAGATATTAAGATCAGCAGTTCTGGGAGCAAAGCAAATGCTGGACTAAACTTCAGTGATCCATTATTAGTCATTGTTAGAGAAGAGTACTACTAAGAGAAACTACAATGAGAAACCTTGTACGAGTCATTGCTCACTAGCTTTTTAATTTATGTTGGATAGATGTGGAACGTGATGACACTTGCTAATCATTTTGAAACAGAAAGTGATATTAGTCAATGAACTCATCATTTTTGAGTACTACTATCAAAATTTCAGTTTATTGGGTTATATATCATATACTTGAAAGATCTAATTCTTTGATAGGGTAATGCTATGTGGGTCTATCTGTTTGCAACATCTTCATAGTTACTTTAATGTACTTTGCAGTCAGGTTGATCCAATTGTGGCATCATTCTCTGGGGGTGCGGTTGGGGTGATCTCTGCATTGATGGTTGTTGAAATCAATAATGTGAAACAGCAGGAGCATAAGAGATGCAAGTACTGTCTCGGAACTGGTATGTAATCGGTTAATTATTCGAAACTTAAAAGTTTATTTACTTTGGAAATTGGTTCAACCTATTAGAAGTAGTTCTACAACTTTTTGAGGAGATCACGATGTTGTCATACTCAAGTCCTATGCTCCTGGTGACTTATTTTTTTTCTTTTTAAATACTTCTTTTTCAAGTTATTTGTAATTGAATTCTTCAAACAGTTCAGCCATCACAGAAAGTGCTGCGACTTTCTTGCTACCATTAATCGCCACTAATTGGGAAAATGCAAAGTTAGGGTTTCTGGAAGTAACTTTGTTTTAACTCTTTGGATTCTGGAAGGAATTTCTTTTTTGCTTTTTGAAGGGAATAACACTAAATAGAAGTATAGTGCATTCAACTGGCAAGCAATTAGAATGCACAGGTGATTCTTATGATTATTGCTTCTACTGGAAAATGTATGTGCAGGATACCTTGCTTGCGCTCGATGTTCTAGCACTGGAGCTCTTGTTCTTATCGAGCCTGTTTCGACATTTAATGGAGCGGACAAACCTCTGTCACCACCTAATACAGAAAGGTGTCCCAACTGTTCAGGCGCAGGAAAGGTAAGTGTAACACAACATTTCGAATTTATTGGCTCCAAATTGTCCACTCTCTGCAGTAACAAAATCAATTAGACTGGGTAAACTGCACTTCTCTACTTTCCTGCCCAATTCTCAAGTGACTTGGTCCTCCAATTCAATATGATATGGATATCTTTGCAGAATGTCATAAAATTTTAAATATTGTGATCCAGGAGGGGAAGGGATAGGGGACAGTTCTAAACAATTGACATCACTGTCAGGTTAGATTATAAATTGACCTTGGTTAAGGTTTGGCTTCTTTTCCTCTTTCATCAGCGCTCAAGTTTTTATGCCTTGAAAATGGAAAGAAAACATCTACATTTGCCACTTAATACCAGAGCCACACTTGATTGGCCCTTCATGGACAATGGAAACATCACTTTTCGACTAACTAGCCAATGTTATCATGTAGATCTCCTATCAATATTTGCAACAGTTAGCAATTTCTTTTGTTTTGCTGGATGTATCATTCTTTAGATTTTCAGCTCTAGTTTATGAGTTACATGAAATTAAGATGAGCTTCTATTTTTGGCAGGTCATGTGCCCAACGTGTCTTTGTACTGGGATGGCTATGGCAAGTGAACATGATCCACGTATTGATCCCTTCGATTAAATAGCAGATAGATTTCCTTCCTGAGACTTTTAGCATTGAAGATGTAAAGTTCAGATGAAGCATCAACACCTATTTAAAAAGAGTGAGTTTAGAAAAAATCCTGGTTGATTTGCTGAAGCTCTAAATACATGATTTGCTCTAAATACACGAATAATGCTGAAGCTCTAAATACATGATTTGCTCTAAATTTATGTATACAAGTATCTTCCAGATCTTAAAAAGCAACCTGGAATAAATAGACTTCAAGATCACAGCACTATAATAATCCGTAGGCATGGAACCTCGATTCCCTAATAACCTGCTGATGAGACTGCTAACTGAGGATGCTGACACTGGCGTAGTCTCTTCTACAGCGATTTATATTCCTCAATCAGTCGGGACGCATGGAGACGGGATGTAGGAACCATAGTGCATCCTAGACTCTGAAGATATGCGATCTGCCACAAGGGAACAAAACAACTGAATGAGCTTACCCCGAGCTCCAAGAATAAGTCCTTAGTTACAGGCAGTATTACTGTGTACTCTCTATAGTTACAACTCGTGGCCGTTATAAAATCTGAAGCAGCACATTATTGCGTGATTATGATGTTTTACCAAGTATTTAAACCATAAGATCAAACTGAAACAAGTGAAATCCAGCCCTCAAGTCCAAAGGGATGGTTCGTATGACTTAAGATATAAGATGGTTATATAGAACTAGCAATAATATGTGGCGAATAAGTACTTTCAACAGTACGTAGCAAAGATACTTAAACTGTATCACATTATTTGATACACACTTACGGCTGTCCTGCAAAGTCCACATTCGCCCACTAGGTGTGAAGAGAACATACAGCACTGCTTACAGATCTTCAGATTAAGTTCATCTATTTATCTCTTTGAGAATGTGGTTAAAGTTTGTTAAACTTGCAACTCCTTTATTTTTCCAGTAAATGCAAAGAGTAGAACACAGAACAAGAAGGGAACAACAAATTATGCGTACCTGTTTGGGAGTTGGTTCTGATGAACCCATTGCACTTTCAATCCGTAGTTTCTGAAAGTACTCCTACAACAGAAAAGGTCCAATTAACAAGTAAAGAAGAATAATAATCTTCGGGAAACAGGACGAATTCCATGCTAAACTTTCTTCTTTTTTCACTGCTGAGCTTTCTTAAATGCTATCTCAGTCTCCTACAAATAACTTCATATGTGAAAGTGTACAAAGAATAGGGAAAGGCTCATAAACAGGAAAAAAAGGAAAGGGATGAATTGTCGATTGCGACATCCATCCGCATTGTGCTTATGAAATCAGAACAACTCTCGAACTTAACTACTATTTCATATGCCTGAAGCACTATAATAGCAGAATGACCATAATCTAAGAGGTAATGTGCAAATATGTCCGCCACAAATTTCCAGCTCCCCAGCATGGCCTTTCACTTGTTCATGTATTTGATACTTGTATGAGAACTAAAAGGATATTGGGTTTAGGATGATACCTGCTTCTCTCTCATCAAGTAAGCACGCTTCTCAGCAGGAATTTTCTCCCAGTTCAACACCTAACCGAACAAGAAATATTTGATCATTATGACTAGAATGAATAGTAATTGTTGTGGTTCTTTAGAATAAATTTATGGTTGAAGTACTTAAAAACTACAGATAGAGATGCTAACTTACAGATTCAGCATAATGTAGAGCTTCCTCACAAGTTAATGAGGACTTTAAGGCACGTAAAACATCCTGGAAAATCCTCAAAAGACATGTCAGGACATTCAACACGTTGAAATAAATTTCAAAATATTAGAGGTATGACTTAATTATAAATATTTTTTAACTAGTAATGGCCTACTTCACTTCCTGAAGTTCTATCCTTACTAAACCATGCCTAGCCTAACTAACAAGTCAGTTTTAACTTCTTCCTTTTCTGCACCAATAGTACTTGATCGAAGAACAAGCATGTATGAGTAATGGGGCTAGTGCAGCTGTGCTTTCGTCTAGGATGGTCGTTTTAGGCGTGGAATGTGATGATAGAACCCTTAAGGTGGCAGATACTTAAGTTTCACTGACGAAGCTGTTTTGTTTTAAGGTGGCAGATACTTAAGTTTCACTGACGAAGCTGTTTTGTTTTAAGGTGGCAGATATTCTTTTTCATAAGTTTATTGATTTTTCTGAAGATAGAGATTCGATAAGAGGAGAAATGGAGAGTTTGGTACCAAAAGAAACAGAAAGCATCATGCTTCTAGGGACTGGAGGTACCAGTTTTTCTTCATCCTTCCAATAGCCCACCCCCAGCCCCAGCGACAAGAGACTAGTAGATGGCAAAGGATGGAGGAAGGAAGGAGGCACAAGGTGGCTACTGATGTCGAAGACGGGAAGAATTTGGTGGACAAGAGGTGCAACTGGTGGTGGGATTCCTAAAACGAGAAATAGACCATGGCTTTGGTTAGCTAGTTTTATTTTGGCATTTAGGTCACTTTGGTGTTGGCACCAAATATAAACTTTGGGCAAGGGCATGTGCTGCCCAAAAACAAAAATAAAAAAATATTAGGGAATGAATTACCATAATGTTTAGAGTCATGTAATTAATTTATCAGAACTAATGCATTCAAATTGAGATGAAGAAATGGGAGAAAACCAGGGCCAAGACCTTGTGAGTGCTCTTCTCGACTCTAAGGCGCTCATCAATGACAAAACCTACCTGAAGATACCAAAAAACAGCTACGTTAAGATCCAACCTTTTGTTACAGAACAAACTGTTTTTAAAACTTCAATCTGGCATGATTCTCGCCAATTGCCAATATCCAGAAGCAGGTTTTTGCCTGTTTTGACTAAAGGATACATTGGATACATGAAGTTAAACGTTAATTGCTTCGCTTTACTAAGAAATATAACCCAATCGTAAAGAAAATGAAACAGATGAACAAACTTTTACCTTCTTAAGCAACCTCTGTGGTTCCTGAAATGCAGGCTTTTTGGCCCATTGATGGAACAAATGAGATACAACTGCTCGGTCTTCCGCATTAAATCTGGGTAGATCAGTTCAGAAAGTTAATCAAAGTTACGCTCGAAGGATGGAACAGGAGTATCTTATATCTCTTTGTCCAATCATAAGTGTCCTAATTTACCCGGTATTAAGACAAAATAATTCCATGTTATATTTCTCTTTTTTGATGACGATCCGGGCCAGCTTGTGCCCAGCTCGATATTCCATCGAGTACCTGCTACCTCCCATCAACACATGTAGAGTGTACCAAGTACGAGTAGCTTTGTCCACCAAGGTTTAGGTAGATGGGAAGAAATTACCTAGTATTTTTTGCTTCTACCGAGATTTGTAATTCCATGTTATCAAACAAACTCATGTCACCTTTTACATAATAAGCTATTGAAAATATTGCAGGCTCTATTTGTTATAAATAAAACATATTGTAGGCTCTATTTTACTAACCAAGAAGTACGACCAAAGTTATAATGAGCTGATATGTAACCTCGAACACTCGTTTATTTAAATAAAAAACAGAGATTGAGCCCACTGTCAAACTGATTTATTACATGAGTCAAGCTTGTGAAAGATTGACTTCACTTGTTAACTGTTCACAAAAGCTCAGGTAACTGGGATTTTTTATATATTTTTTTTTATAAGAAATTCCCATTTGCCATGTATTTAGCATGTAATGCTAGTCTTGCTTCCATTCAAAATTTTCCTTATTGGCTCATTAACTTAGAGAATAAGAAAACTCTACATCAACCAACTACACAAACGGGCCTGAGTTCGAGCTAGTAGAAACTTGCCTGAGCGAAGTCGCCTCGTTAAAGCTCAGTCCAATTCAGCTCGTTTACAGCTCTAAGTATGATAATCAATTCGGGAAATGGGAACTAAACTAATATTTATTCTACCCAGCAAAGTAATTAAATGACGAAAACCTTTTCAGGAAGCTTTTGGAATTGTACAGCTCCATAGTGTCAATTGACTCTTTGGACATTCCGTCAACCGGATCAATGAGAGGATCATCTAGCGTTATTTTATGATCAATGAATTCCACCTTTTCAGCTGAACCACTCTGAGGAGTTTCCTCCTGGAGCTTTAGGTGATTGTTCAGCTCTTCCTATTAGAAAAGACTGTTAGCAAGAAGGTATTTGTTTGACCAGAAAAAAACATGAAATGCTATACAATGACAGGTGACCTACTATACTCATAAGAAAATTGGCAAAAGTAAGGTAGTGATTGAAAAAACATTCCCTCCAGATGTCTTTATTTACTGTGTTTAGATACCAAATAGTAAACAAATGAAACAAACAATATCATCTCTAAATAGGTGACAGAAATGGTAAGTTGCAATCTCTGCAGAAAGTCAAGGGTCATCTTGCCCACCAAAATAATATAGCGGATTGGATAAGTCACCATAGACTAGGTGGCGTTTGTTTTGAAGTTTCAAAAAATGAGTCTCCAAACTCATTTTTTAGTTTTTGGAGAAAATGTTTGTTGAGTTGTGTTTGCCAAAAAAAGTTCCGACATTTTTTGAAGATCTCCAAACTCAGCTTTTCAACGCTTGTAAGAACTCAAAAGTTCTAAAAACTAGTTTTTGAGGTTTAAAGATTTTAAAAAACTGAGTTTGACAATCTTCAAAAATACTTTAATTATTTCAGAAAAACAACTCCAACAACCAATTTTTGGAAAAACTCAAGCAAACTCAGATTTTGAAAACCTCAAACAAACGCCCGCATAAAAGGTTTCATGAGCATTGAGGCAATTTATTTTAGTCAATAATAATCTTATGTGGATGCTTATTTATCAATAAAGAACTTAATCAGACTACAAAATGTTGTCGAAAAGAACAATTTAAGAAGTGTTTTACTTCAATCTTTTGGGATAACAGCCAAAAAATGAGTCTATTAACTTGCAACTTAGAAGCTTATGCGGATTAATTAAGAGTTGATTCATTAATCTCACTTCCTCGGATGCTTCATAGGCACATAGAAAATAATTGAGCTGGAGTGTGAAAAAATAGTATTTGAAGTTGAAGTTGAATTTGAAAAAGAGTTTGTGGTTTCATTTGTGTTTAGACATGAACTTCACTTGGAAAATTGAAGAGTGAAAACCAGTATTTCACTTTAAATACACCTTGAAAGTTGAAACTAGTTTCAGTATCAAAAACTGAAGTTCAGTATTTTCAAATACTCAGGGCCAAACTGATATGCAAATATTAAAGCAAGCCCCCTAACCATTCTGCTATTCCTGCCTTAAAGCAAGGGAATCTGCTCTGACCCACCACCCTGGTAGGAATTGCCAGATTTGGAGTTACTGAATCCTTGTAATACAAGTTCTTCCCTCGAATGTTGGCTACGAAATACGCGAACTGAACTGTCAAGGCTTTCAAACCAACACTGAGAAAGCTCAATCAATAAAGAGCGGTATTTCAAAATACTGAAATAGTATTTATGCCCAAACAGGCGTTTTTCAAAAATCTACTTCAAAATTCTTTCATGATCCACAACTTGCAATGCTATCGATGTATTTTGCTACCAAGTTATGTCTCATATTTACAGAGAGTAACAGTAAGATGACGTGCAATCGTGCTCTATAACAAAACTCTCATATTTTCTGTGTAAAATCATTGGCTAAAAAAATTCATTGAATGAGTTAGAACTAGTGTTTTAAAAGGCACGGGCGCGAGGCGTTTTACCTGCCTAGCCCCGAGGCGCCGGGCGTAAGCCCCCTGGATCTTTAATTTTTAATATTTTATAAAATAAGATAATAAACTAAATATTAAAAGAAGGTAAAATTACATAATTTCAAGAAAATATAAAGTAAGTGGAAATGTATATAGAACTGCTTCATCTTAAAATGCTAATCAGAAGCTGCAGCTGACTAAAAATCTAATAAGAATTGCTTCATCTAAAAAACTAATCATACTTTGAAAAAATTGAGTAGAAATTTATAAACTAACTTGAAAGAGCAAAAGAACTTGAAAAGAAAGAAAAGCGAAGAAGGAAACTACAATCAAAATTGTCAAACAAGAGGAAGTGATGAAGGATGATGTTTTTTTGCTTTGTAGTTTGCAAATTGATAATTTTTTCCCTTATCCATAATAACATATAGGGCTAAGAATAAAAAATCTTTTGATTTTTAAATCTTTTAATTTTTTAGAATTTAATAACAAGCTGACTTTTGTGTTTTCCGCTCTGATGCGTTTAAACTACGCCCCGCCTCGGGCCACACTCCAGAAACGCCTTTTAAAACACTTGTTAGACCAATATAGGATGGAGACCTTCAAATCATTTCCTAGATTTGGAGGAATTACATTTTGAAGAGTCATGTAAACTGTAGAAATATGCTCCTGAAGGTAGAGACTCACAGGTCATAAGAAACGGTTAGTGGAGGAAATTTGTCTGACCTATTCAACTAACTAATTTACCAAAAAGCTTGTTTCTTCAACCTTCAGTTATCCTTTTCGTTCACAGATACCAAGAATTCTTAAGGCTTGTAGGCAGTGAAATAGCAGGGCAAGAATTGAATACATCTGCTTGTTTTGACTGTTTCAGTACAAAGAAATCTCATCCTCAACCTAACAATATTAGGCAACTTAACCAAACAGCTTTACATAACGATTCCTCACCCTGGGTACCATGGCTATTTTCTCATTAACAAAAGATACAGGTCATAAGAAACGGTTAGTGGAGGAAATTTGTCTGACCTATTCAACTAACTAATTTACCAAAAAGCTTGTTTCTTCAACCTTCAGTTATCCTTTTCGTTCACAGATACCAAGAATTCTTAAGGCTTGTAGGCAGTGAAATAGCAGGGCAAGAATTGAATACATCTGCTTGTTTTGACTGTTTCAGTACAAAGAAATCTCATCCTCAACCTAACAATATTAGGCAACTTAACCAAACAGCTTTACATAACGATTCCTCACCCTGGGTACCATGGCTATTTTCTCATTAACAAAATCTTTACTAACTTACAAGAAATGGAACAAACAACTAGCATTAGAGCACCAAGCAAGTCAGAGAGCCCGATGGATTGAGAAAAGTTGCAGAGTGTTCGGCCACAAACAACATTTATAACAGAGATATTTTAACTGAGACACATCTTACCTGTATCTCTTGAAGATCACGAGGAATTTCTCTCAGAAAACGTGAAGGTTGAAGAACCTGAAAGCAAGTGTGTCTAGACTTGAGAAAGAAACAATAAAGACATGTATCAACCAGAGCAAGCTGTTCATCACACCTGCCAATTTGAATCCATAATTACATACAAAATGAAAAGCTTTTTCCGTGCACGAGTCATTGCCACATATAGTAAGCGTCTCTCCTCCTAAAGTTGCAGAGCAAAAAAAATTCTATTAGAAGTGGATAAAAAGATATCTTTATTATAGAAGGGGCAAATTAATCTAATGGTTCAAATTTCAAAAACATAAATACCTCAATTGAGTTACTTCTTTCATTTGTGATGCCATTAAATTCGTGTAACAAGGGAATCTCTGATTCATTTGCCTGACCAATCAATGCAACCATTAGCTCCAGATTATACCGTTCCAGATAATAATGGTGTTATAGAGAATAAAAGATCTCCTATGAATAAAAGGATGGGAAGGGGGGAGGGGGGGTCCACTATCCCTCTCCTTGCTCGTCCAATTAATGCAATGTAACATTTGATATATGTGGAATATTAAAAAAAAACTGAAAGCATGGTTCTCATATCATACCTTCACTATGAAAACTGTATCCCACTCTAAGCCTTTTGACTACAAAATCAAACGGAAGAAATGAAAAAGGAAATCAAATTAATTCAAAATATGGAAATTGTAAAGAAGTACCAGGAAGCAAAGTGAAAGAACACATTGCTAGAGGATTCGGAAACCTGATGAATTGTCGTGAGTGTAACAGAGTCTTTGTTATCATGTCTCCTTGTACGAAAATTTTCATTCTCCCGTTCAGATATATGATCGATAAAAGCTTTTAGTATGTTGGCGCAACCTTGTCCTTCTGTTTTGCACCCACTTTCTCCTTTTATGGGGTTGTTATGAGTTTTTAGAAAATCAGACACATCATCCAATAGATATTGAAGAACCTGCAGCATTAAACAAACAGCTTCAAATGTATATGCTTATTTCACTTGCTGCAACATTTTTTATACAGAGGGGAAAATTAATGAAAAAGAATCAAACAGAAAAGAAGAGAAGAATCTGTTCATCCAGTATAAGTCATGCATTAGCAATGAAGGGACTAAAAAGAACAAGACCACAAAGGAACATATTACACTTACAGATCTAACATCGTGATCTTCATTAAGCAACTTCCCTCCATCATTATCATGAACTGCCCGTTGTTCAAGAAGGTACTTCTACAGAATAGAAGTCACATGTGAAGAGATTAAGGTGCTTATAGTATAAAAGCTGTAATCTGAAAAGAAACTTTCATTAGCTTGAAAGAAATAAAATGGACAAAAGCTGCAGGTACCGGTATGATGTGAGATTCTCATAGAGCTTTTAAACTCCTAATCATATACACCGTCCTTTTCTATTTATGTGGCATAGTTTGAGTGGACACGGAGTTTAAGAAAGAAAGGAAGACTTTTGAGACTTGTGGTCTTAAACATGCCATAACATTTGTGTGGTTATAAAAGCTTGTCATTAAGAGTAAAATGAGAAGTTTAAGATAAATTATTTGCAAATTTAGAAAGTTGTATTCTTTTTGGAACGGACTAAAAAGGAAATGTTGCCACATAAAAGGAACGGAGGGAGTATATCTTTCTTTTTCTCCATACAAATATAACAGTTTAGAGTTTGTGCTTTTATAATACAAGGACCAACCTGGGGTATCATGTTAGCCACTGAAGTAATGACAGCTGAAATTGACTCTTCCTGCAAGTATAACAAGTAATATTACCCAAAAATTAGGTCTGGCCAAACCGCATATGACCATTAAAGTATGAGATATTTCGCTACACGCACAGATAAATTATCATTTACATCCAATACTTTGTCCAAGAAAGTTTATCTCTAGTAATGAGCAAAAGCTGAGCACCAAATTGCACAAATGAAACCCTATATCATGTAAACTCACATCAGCTCCATCATTAAATAATAAATCAATGTCCTTGAAAATGCCTTTTCAGTTGTCCAGACGGATAATCAATTTTGGCAATCCAGCACACATGATAATTCAGACAGAATTACGTAAAGCTTCACATGATTTACGCCTACATAGAACAGAATTATCCATAAGATGCAAAGATTTACCCTGATGACGAGTTTTGAGATCATGTCTATCATGAGCAACACCTTCCGTCCTTGGGTGAGTTGACTCCTGCAAATCAATAGACACAAATTAAGAATCTCATTTGAGACTAAATACAGTCAGAGACAAACTCACAGTGTAAAGATATGGCACTTGGGCCTAACTCAACCCCAAAAGCTAGCTCATGAGGAGAGGATTGCCCAAGTTTATATAAGGAGAGCACCAGTCCATTCCCCAACCAATGTGGGACTCTAACCCACTCTAACACCTCCTCGTACACCCAGACTACCAACTGGAGTATGGACAATATATCATAGGGGCCCAAAAGGGAATGGACCTGGCTCTGATACCATGTAAAGCTATGGCACTTGGGCCTAACTCAACCCCAAAAGCTAGCTCATGAGGGGAGGATTGCCCAAGTCCATATAAGGAGAGCACCAGTCCATTCCTCAACCAATGTGGGACTCTAACCCACTCTAACACATAGTAAATACAAATGAAATGAGCAACTAGGTATTTCAGGGCTAGTTGCTTGTGCTGAATTCAATATCAGGGCATATCAGAGGACCCAAAGCTTTTTCTTTGTTTCCAGAAGACAAAAAAAAAGAAACAGAATAAGTGTAGGGATGTGAAGCAGAATACGAAAGTTCAGATAGGATTTGAAACCACATAGATAGATACATAATATTGTCCGATGAAGTAGACGAAAAAATGTACTGCCTAGGTCATAACTATTACAGCTAATAAGATCATAAATTTATCATCGCCGCTTTACAGTTTACAGCAAGGAGTTTAGAACAAACCTCTTGAATGTCCCAGATACTTTAGCACTAAATATGTCTCGTGCTGCTGAAATGAAACTACTTTTCCTTACGGTAGAAACTTTATCAATGTGTTCAATTACCTAGGAGAGAAAATGTCAAAAGAAGCTTTAATAAATAGACATTGAACAGCCATAGTGCCCTACAAGTGAAGCAAAATAGATAGGATGGACAACCTTCTTTTTTTCCTCTTTTTCTGAAGGCAGTAGGGCCTTGAATACTCTTCGAAATGAACCATCATCAGAACCAGGCAAAGTTGTTCTAAGCATAGAAATGATGGCCCTGACCACCTATGCATGAAAATACGGGGTGAATGACTATTTAAAATTAAAAGCATATGCATCTATCCAGCAGTGATGGGAGGTGAGAGATACCTTTTTC
Organism: Nicotiana tabacum; assembly: GCF_000715075.1. NCBI lineage: Eukaryota > Viridiplantae > Streptophyta > Magnoliopsida > Solanales > Solanaceae > Nicotiana > Nicotiana tabacum. The sequence continues at coordinate 79,798,625 of NC_134083.1, forward strand.
CTATAGAAGGCCACACCATGAACATTGAATTGGATTTTTCTATTACGAAATGCCGCCTGAAAGATTTTTCCTGACACCTGTTGTACAACTTGAAGCCACAGAGGCAGAAATTATTCAGCCAAAAACCCGCAAAAAACTTTTAAACAAGTTTTACTTTAACGAAAGGCCAAGCTTGACCTGCCTCCGGAATAGAACTGCTATGTCGCCGAAAGAGGACTTGTCAGTTGTGCTATTAGAAGTAATTTCTAATATTTTATCAACAATAAACGAACATTGTGCATCCTCATTGCAGCATTCTTTGATAGTTATCTGCGACGTATCATGTAAAAAAGATACTCCAATAGAAGATGTTTTATCTTTTTAAACATGCTAAAATGATTTACCTTAGACCCAACAGGATTATCGGTAAGAACACGCTTTGATTGGCACCTTTTCGAATTATTTTGTATGAGACATGATGCAGCTTCAACAATGCAACGTGTGGACCGGTAATTTTTACTTAGTCTGACCTGAATAGAGATTGATATACATAACAAGGAGACTATCAGAACCGTGTTTGAAGTTTTATATAGACAAAAGGCCTAAAAAGACAAACTGTAAAGAGTTTGCCAAACCTCTTTGTGCAAAGGAAAATCTTTCCGAAATGAATCAAATCCAGAGGCATCAGCACCACTAAAACCAAAAATGGACTGCAAAATGATACTGAAAACTCTGAGCAGCGAGGTACTTGAAAGGGAAAAGAAGTGAAGAACTTGTCACAGCAAGCTGATAAGAAAGTGCTTAACTGGGTAAAGTAAGAAAAGACTAGCTTCACCTGATCTTCGTCACCGACAATAGTTATGCGTTTATGCGATGCAAGGGTACGCAAAAGTCCATATTGCATGGCGCTTGTGTCTTGAAACTCATCAATCACTATTGCTTTCCATAATTCCTGGCACTCTTCAAAAACTTCATTTGAACAAAACCAAAATCAAACAGATTCAGACAACTGGGATATCACAATGCACTAGGTTTCAGTCTATTATGAAACGCTTATGTCAACCTTCTGGAAAATCAGTCAAGAGCTTGACAGAACAACTGATCAAGTCATGGTAATCCAAAGCATTGCATGATTTTAATATATCGTTGTAGTTTTGAAGAACTGCAGCCTGATTAATATTCCAAGATCAGAATAAGGAAACATGAATGATAAAATACCAAAAAGCCCTGATTATCGGCTTACTCCAGTTTCACTGCCAATTTTGTAGTAGTCTTCAGTCGTCCGTCCTGCAGCCTTAGCCTGTATTTCAGTGAAAGTGATGTAAGTGCAAGTATAATAACCATTAAGTATGCGACAACACTGTCCTAATTGAATATGAACGGAAAAGCAATATAGAGGAGAGAGTTTCAGTTTTGACACATAACAGTTATTTATTAATATGCCAAGACGAAGAAGATAAAATATATGGTGTTAATATGGTTTACACATATTCAGATAGTCCACTTATATGTTATAGACAGAAACTTGATCTTTTCCAATTTAGCATATCCAAATGTTGTCACTCTTACACAGAAGAGCCAGCAGACACTGCATTCTCTAATGGAAAGAATGGCTACTCTTCACGTACTCGGCATAAGTGTGAAACATTAAAGGATTGTTCAATTGACACTTCAGATAAAACTAGTCAAAGTTGTGTTATATGAAGTTGACTAATGTAAACTTTAAAAAAGCAAGATTTGATGCTCAAACATAATTGGAACACTATCTTTAATCCAGAAACTACTTACTTGAGTTACAAATTTTAACCATTTCTTTGATTTCTCCTTAAAATGCTGAGGAGAATTCATGTCATTAAGCTGGTGAAGCTCGTCACGAGGTTCCTTTTTCTTATCATCCAGTAAGCGAACTGCTTCAATGACAGCTCTTCTCTGCTGCCCATGTCCATATATGAGAAACTCAGGTGTTCGGCCTAACCTATTAATAAATTAACGTGTCTATTTAGACAATTTATCACCGTAAGAAACTGATACATTCCAATGAACTACCTTCTACGTTACAGATACAGTTAGGTATGAAGGTGAAGGAGAAGTTGGATAAAGTGTATGAGTTGTGGAGGGGGAGGGAGAGAGAGAGAGAGAGAGAGAGCTTCCAACCAATACTTTAAAAGGCTAAGATGAAGGCCCTCGTATGCCTTGAGCAAAAAGTTTAAGCTTTTTGAACTTTCATCTTTTTAACTTCTAAATAATACATTATTATACCTATTAAGAGAGAGAGAGAGAGAGCTTCCAACCAATACTTTAAAAGGCTAAGATGAAGGCCCTCGTATGCCTTGAGCAAAAAGTTTAAGCTTTTTGAACTTTCATCTTTTTAACTTCTAAATAATACATTATTATACCTATTAAGGGGGAGAGAAAGAGAGAGAGCTAACATTGAGGTGATATTGAAATTAATTGAGACTTAAAAAGTTCATGTTGTTGATAATTAATTTAAATCCTAATCTTCCAATCCAATTAGCAGGAACACAGTCTGATTTAAGTATATAGCGCTATTTGGCCATTTAAATCAGTGAGCCTATTAACATCTGAAACAATACAAGAAATCCTGAACCTAAGATCTTTTCACATGCTCTCCCTTTCTCTCTAGTCTCCCCTTTCAACCACCATATGGGGCTTCTGTTCGTTATTGCTATTGCTACTAATCTTTCCAACCATTGTTTTTCCATCACAAGGAAGAGGGATAACACTAGACATCAATGTTTTTGTCATGAAATATTAAAAACAAGTAAAAATTTAACTCAAATTCTTCTCCTTCTCTCCTAAGAGAAACCTCAAGGAAAGCAGACTTCCAATAAAGCACACGCCTTAGACACAAAATGAGATGAACGCGTGCCACAAACCTAAGGTGGACCCCTCATCCACAAAGGCACACACATTTTTGACTAAAGCCTTTCCCTGGACGCATCAGGGAAATTTCTCTTTGCCTTGCTCGCGCACCTTGAAACACCTTTAAGAACATTCTTTTAACAGCAAAGACAAATGCTAATTTCATGAAAAAACTGCACAAAGTGGCCATCAATCCCAACATAAACCTTTCTACCATAATAGCATTGCACTGTTAGCAGTAATTAGCAACATAAGCATGATATTAGGCAAACCAACATTTTGCTTCAGCAAATATCATGATTAGGATCGTGTGAAAATTGTGGGTAATACACATAACTATGGAAAACTAGATTCTTACGCCAACTGGAACAACTTGAAAATCTAATCAATTGTTCAAAATGAAGCAGGGCTAAAATGATTTGACCCACTGATATTAACATACTAGTCCGTTGAGTGGCAACTATAGTATACCAGCTAAAAATTGCTATTACTAAATAACAAGGCACAGCTTACAGCAGGATAACCACTCCCGAACCATGCAAAAGAAAAAAGCCATAGATCATTCTGCACTAGTATATAATATCAATAAAGAAACATGGATTATGGAATTCGCTAGCAATAACTTGATTTTAGCATATGATAAACTAACTCGACAATGGTCATAGCCCACATTACCCTGTACTTTCCTGTTTATTAGGATATTACTCAATCAATTAACCATAAAAAGTCTAAAACAGTGGCAGTAATTGTGTTTCAGAAATTTCAAGTATGGAACTCTCCAGTTAGATTTTCTATTCTGCCATATTTTCAAAAATGTTAAGCAAGAGATTACTTCTTTCATTGTTCAACTGCTTAAATATTTAGGAACCAAATCAAGATATCCATACTTCTCAGCATGTGTGCGGCAGAGCTGCAAAGAAAACGAGTGAAACGTGCTGATTGTGAGCTCTTTTGCTGCTGTCTTCCCTGCAACTCTTCCAATTCTCTCCCTCATTTCAGAAGCTGCCGCTGTTGTAAAAGTCATAGCAAGAATGTTTGACGGACCAATACCCTATAACAAAAAGCAAAGGAAAGGGAGGAAGAAAAGTCAGTCAGTAAATACTTGACCAGATCCCTCACTTGCCAGACATGGAATTGACAAAAGTATGACAATATAATATCACTTATAGTCATCGCTCTACCTTGTGCAGTAGCATCAGGACTCGCCCAACCATCGTAGATGTCTGACATCCAAATAGAAGAGATCAAATAACTATTGACGAAGACATACAAATTTCATTTTTAAACAGTGAGGAAGTACAGACCTTGCCACTTCCTGGTCCAGCGACAATGATTAGAGGAATTGAAATGTCGCTACAAGCTGCTTCCTGCTGTCTGTCATTTAGGGACTCTACATACTTTATATAATCCTCAGGCATGTTCCTGATATCTGTTGCCTCTAGCTTGCTCTCAGTATCTGCAGCCTTGGAACTTTTTGGCTCCTCTATTTCACATTCTTGATTACCAGTTGAATTCAGAGCGCACTCAAGTTTAAGTATTTCATCTGCGCTGACGAGATTTAAATTATCAGGTTCGCTGCTCTTTGGTATCTCTGCTTCACATTCTGGATGGCATTCATGACCTGAACTGTCACTAGAAACATTGAAGTTATCCTCCTCATCCAAGTTGTTTATGTGTTGGTTTTCAATTGGCTCATTGTTAAACCTCTTCATTTCAGGCTTTCCTTTTGACTTTTGCTCACATAAAGCATCTATTTCGTCCAAAATGTGTTCATCAAAATCATCATCTAGAACGGTAGATGACAAAGATGATTCACTCAACCCACAATATCCAGGTTGCCTCACTGGAGTTTTATACATATCTAACCCAACCATGGTCTCCACTTGAACACTATCTACATTTTCACTTAGTCTAGCTTTGACTGATCCACTTCTGTCACTAGAAAACGTGAAAGTTTCAATTGACTGAAATGGTGTCCCACCCTTGGTTCTTCCATTGACGTTTTTATCAAGTTCACTGACTAGTGAGCCCTTTACACTGGTACAACCACTAAGCTTTTTGTTAGAATCCATCTCGGGGATGGGTGATGGAGTGGTCATCCGAATCTCAGTAAGAGGAAACCTTTCATCACCATCAATCCGATGCAAGGATTCAGTTCTCTGAGACTTCCCAACTCTAGGACAACAATAAACACCATGATTATCAGATACATCAAAACACTAAAATAAATAAGAAAGATTATGAAAAACATCGTAAGTGCTCTTGAAGCCTGTAATGAATAATAAATAAACATACAAGAAAAAGAACACAATTTCCTTGTTGGTACCTTTATTTTCCAAGGATAAATGATTTACCACAAATTTCAAAATTAGAAGAAATCAATGCATGGGAATTGAGTGAGTAATCAAGGAGCTATTAAACAATATCATAACTAAGGAGAAGTATTTGTAACATGGCCAAATTTTCATGATATTTGCCATGACATAATATCAATTATAACAAATTTGTGGTTCATGACATTTGCCATGACATAATATCCATTATAACAAATTTGTGGATCATGACATTTGCCATGATATAATATCCATTATTAGGCTAAGGATTTCTTGCTATAAATAGAGGAGTTTCTCCTCATTTGTAAACACACAAATTCAAAAGTTTTTCACTCTTGTCTTTCTTTCTCATCCTTTATTTCATTATAGAGTATTTTGTAAGAGAGTAAGTGTTGGGAAACACTTGTGTGAACCCTTTCTTTGGAGTGATCTTGTGAGGTTATTCTCTTGGGGTATTTGGGATTAATTAGAGTATTTACTCTAATTTTGTACTCTCTTTTGTACTCTTGTTGGTATAGTGAAATTGCTCCTCTCCGCTTGTGGACGTATGTCACCTTGACCGAACCACGTTAAATTTGTGTCTTTTTTATATTCTTTAATTGCCGTTATTATCAACTTCCATTGTCTTTGTTATTGTCATTATACCGTTGTTTGGCTAAATTCCGCACTACCTGAGTTTCCGATCCTAACAAATTGGTATCAGAGCCAGATCTAACCGGGTTAGTTTAAATAGCCAAAATGACTCTAACAAAGTCTTATGTTGAGAAATTTGACCGAAGTGCAAACTTCGGAATGTGGCAATTAAAGATGGAAGCTATCCTAATTCAGGATGGCTTAGATTTGGCACTGCAAGGAAAGGAGAAGATGCCGAATAAAATGACGGACGAGGAGTTTGTCGTCATATATAGACAAAAGGCAAAAGCAGGTATTATTTTAAATCTTTCAAATGAGGTTTTGCGTGAAGTTGCAGCAGAAAGCTCAGCCAAAGGCATATGGGAAAAGCTTAAAGCCCTATATATGAAAAGAACAGTAGAAAACAGACTTTACCTAAAACAAAAACTCTACACTTTTCGTATGGCTGAAGGTACCTCTATACTTACTCATCTTGATACTTTTGATTCTCTTCTTATGGATTTAAGTAACATAGATGCTGAAATCAAAGATGAGGATCAAGCTGTGTTATTGCTTGTTTCCTTACCCCAGTCATTTAAACATATAAGAGATACTATGCTTTATGGAAAGGATAATATCTCTTATAAAGATATCAAATCTATTTTGAAATCAAAAGAACAAATAGATAGAGATATTACTGGGGAAACTAGTGGGAACCAAGGGGAAGGCTTATTCATAAGAGGTAGATCCAATAAGAAAGATTCAAGTAGTGAGAAACCTAAATCAAGGTCAAAATCCAGATACAGAAATGTCATGTGCAAATATTGTCATAAGAAAGGTCACATTATTTCTGAATGCTTTAAATTGAAAAACAAAGAAAAGCATAAAGAAAGAAAAAATGAGCACAAAAATACTGACACCGCCGAAGCTAGAGTAGCAACGGATGAGATTGAGGGAACTATATTTTTAGCAACTGAAACTAGTTTCAGATTAGACAATGAGTGGATTTTAGATTCCGGTTGTTCATATCATATGTGTCCTAGCAGGGACTTGTTTTCTACATATGATTCAGTTGCAGGTGGAGTTGTCCAACTAGGTAACAATGTTACTTGTAACGTTATAGGCAAAGGTACAATTCGGGTCAAAATGCACGATGATGTGGTGAGAACTCTCACCGATGTTAGATATGTTCCTGAGTTGAAGAAAAATCTCATATCTTTGGGCACTTTAGAATCCCTTGGGTGCAAATTCACTAGAGAAGGTGGAGTTTTAAAAAAATTTCAAGATGCTCTTATGATCATGAAAGCACACAAATCTGGTTCGTTGTATACTTTATTGGGCTCCACTGTTATAGGCCCTACTACAGCTTCGGTATCAGACAACTTGTCTGATTTTGATGGCATTAAATTTTGACATATGCCCATTGGGGCTTTTGCGGAGAAGGTGGAGCAAATTTACTATATCAGCCAAAATTAGGCTAAGGTGGAGATTTGTAATATGGCCAAATTTTCATGACATTTGCCATGACATAATATCAATTATAACAAATTTGTGGTTCATGACATTTGCCATGACATAATATCCATTATAACAAATTTGTGGATCATGACATTTGCCATGACATAATATTCATTATTAGGCTAAGGATTTCTTGCTATAAATAGAGGAGTTTCTCCTCATTTGTAAACACACCAATTCAAAAGCTTTTCACTCTTGTCTTTCTTTCTCCTCCTTTATTTCATTATAGAGTATTTTGTAAGAGAGTGAGTGTTGGGAAACACTTGTGTGAACCCTTTCTTTGGAGTGATCTTGTGAGGTTATTCTCTTGGGGTATTTGGGATTAATTAGAGTATTTACTCTAATTTTGTACTCTTGTTGGTATAGTGAAATTGCTCCTCTCCGCTTGTGGACGTAGGTCACCTTGACCGAACCACGTTAAATTTGTGTCTTCTTTATATTCTTTAATTGTCGTTATTATCAACTTCCATTGTCTTTGTTATTGTCATTATACCGTTGTTTGGCTAAATTCCGCACTACCCGGGTTCCCGATCCTAACAAGATGAATAGGACTCTTTATCAATATCATAACACCTCGATTGGAAATGGAACTTAGATCACAACCTGAACATACTTATGAGGTGGAATTTTGTCGGTTAGCAAAATACTAGGGGGAAACTAACTTTTTTTCCAATTGAGATGTTGTGGATTCCAATGCACACTAAATTGTGATCCTAGCTTAAAAAGAAGAGCTACATTGATAGAACATAGAATTGGATATAGGTAATAATGTGCTCCGAAGTTTTCAACCCCAACTATCAATATGCAAAAAGCTAACTACGGGCTTTAGCTTACGAGAAGATAACCTACACAAAAGAGAAAAACTTGCCTTTTTTCTTGGTTCCCCTTTCTGATTGGAACCCTAACAAGATAGCTAATGTGTCTATTTATACAGGTGGAGAAATTATCAAGAATAACCAAAACACAATCAGTTTGAAATTAAAGAGAGAAAAGCGTACTTATTGAGGGGTTGAAGGGAAGTGGTGGAGGAATCATTTAGTGGCCTTTTGCGAGCAAGAAGTGCCTTAGCAGCTCTGAACTTTGAAGAAATTCGAGCTTTCTGTTCAGCCGTTAATTCGCCTCCACTAGTCACCACGTTCTCCTTGTTGTTTACTTCTTCCCTCATTTTTCTACCTCTGGGTGTGTTTGTCTCTCTCGCATGGAAGGAGCAAGAGGAATTTTGAACGTTTTTCTTGACTGTTGCGCTGTTATTTTCCCTCCGATAATCAGAATGGATGATTTTTCAAATTATGGGCTGATGGCCGAGCCTTTAGTGCCCGATTCTTTTGCATATCAGTGGGTTTTCGTTTGGGCCTCTCATTCTTTGGGTTGTAATTGAGGGAGAAGTGCACAGTTAGTCACTAATGTTTTTACTTGTTAGTCACTATTTAAAATATATTTATTCTTTAGCTAGTATTTAATAAATTTTTACCTGTCCGGACGAAAATACTCATGTGCTAGACATGGGTGTTGTGTAAATATTAAGGACACGGTGTTCTTAACTTCATAAATGTTGTGTAAATATTAAGGACACAGTGTCATGTATTTGCACCTTCCGTTGTTAAAGTTTAGTACATCATGTCCTTAACTTCATATGTGCAGTGTAAATGTTAAGGACATGGCGTCCTTAACTTCATGTGTGCAGTGTAAATATTAAGGACATAATGCCCTTAACTTGTATTTGCACCTTCTGTTGTTAAACTTTAGGACATCATGTCCTTAACTTCATATGTGCAGTGTAATGTTAAGGACATGGTGTCCTTAACTTCATGTGTGCAGTGTAAATGTTAAGGACATAGTGTCCTTAAATTTATGAGTGTTGTGTAAATATTAAGGACATGATGTCCTTAACTTCATGAATGTTGTGTAAATATTAAGGACAAAGTGTCATGTATTTGCACCTTCCCCTGTTAAACTTTAGGACATGATGTCCTTAACTTCATATGTGCAGTGTAAATGTTAAGGATATGGCGTCCTTAACTTCATGTGTGCAATGTAAATGTTAAGGACACCGTGTTCTTAATATTTACACAGCACTCATGAAGAAAGGGTAAAAATATCTTTTCATATTAATTTTAATAGAGTAGTGGCTATTTTTGCGCAGCATTAAAATTATTGGATAAAAACTAAATACCATGTTAAAAAGTGGCTATCCCACGCTATTTTTACTATTTGGGTGGGGGGGGAAGGAGGGGGGAGTGTAGACGTACCCTATATTTGTGCCACCTTTTAACTTGTACCCTATTTTTAAAAATTATTGATTTGGTAGCCAACTGACAAAAAATCTGTAATAATATGACAATTATACTCGTGACAAAATATATAAAACCTGCATCACGCATTAATTGCGTGATCTGCAACCTCATTCGTGAAAAATTTCAAATTGAAGCTAAAACTTCATGCTAATGCATGTTAAAGTTATTTATCCTGCAGTCTACATGTTTGTCATGAGTTTTATCCAAAACTTCAAATAAGCTGGAGTTTTTTTAGTTTATTTGCTAAAACTTCAGACTAAACATGGTTAACTTTTTGTCTTGCAATATGTAATTTTCTAATGAGTTTTTGCTAATGCATGCTGAAGTTATTTAGTTCATTTGCTAAAATTTCATATCAAAACATGGTGAAATATTGTCCTGCAGTCTACAGTTTTGTCATGAGTTTTATCCGAAACTTCAATCTAAACAAGCTGAAGTTATTTAGTTCATTTGCTAAAATTTCACACTAAACATGCTTAAGTTTTTATCTTGCAGTATGTAATTTTTTAATGAGTTTTTGCTAATGCATGCTGAAATTATTTAGTTCATTTGCTAAAACTCCATACCAAAACATACTAAAATTTTGTCCTGCAGTATACAGTTTTGTCATGAGTTTTATCCGAAATTTCAATCTAAACAAGCTGAAGTTTTTTAGTTCATTTGCTAAAACTTCAGACTAAGCATGCTTAAGTTTTTGTCTTGCAATATGTAATTTTCTAATGAGTTTTTGCTAATGCATGCTGAAGTTATTTAGTTCATTTACTAAAATTTCATACCAAAACATGTTGAAGTTTTGTTCTGTAGTCTACAGTTTTGTCAATAATATTTTATTAAAGAATGGCAAAATTATCTTTTTAAAATGCTTTTAACAAAAAAATGTGTAATGACCCAATCAGTTGTTTTGACTGTTACAACCTCGTTCCCCTAAATAAGACTTCTCGTATGTGCTTTTACTAATTTATGACTTGCGGGGATGGTTGGTTCGGGATTTGAAAGTGTTCGGATTAAAATCGGAGCACTTGGTTCCTTAGTTGGCTTTCAAAAGGGTGAGTTTGACTTTGTTCAACATTTTTAAAAAACGACCCCAGAATCGAGATTTGATGGTTTCAATAGGTTCATATGATGATTTTGGACTTGGGCGTAGGTTCGGATCGGTTTTTGGATGACCCGGGAACGTTTCAGTGCCTATTGTAGAAGTTGGCATTTTCATATTTTCACGGCACTTCGTGCCTATAATTAAATCATCATATTTCCCTAGCACCTCGTGCCCTTATTTCATATCAAAAATGCACGGACAATTCACGTGCCAAATATCATTATCAATGCATATAAGATCCACACGATCAATTTATTTTCGATAAAGTAAGTTTAAAATTTTTAAATCAAGTAAGAAAATTAACAAAGAAATGAATTTATTTTAGAAATCATTTGGGTGAAGAAAATAACATTTCAATTAAAATGAAGCACCTGATGGTTGCTGATTTGGATGTAAAACTTATAAGAACTAAAGCACACATCAATTTCTTTTATTCAGAACAACTTAACCTTGAAAACTAATAAAGACTAAAACCACAAATCCTCAGAGTTTCGTACAAGAGCCAAATCCAATACATTACAACAAGGGATACAAATACATAATAGAATCAAATATTACATCACAGAAGAACACAATAATTTACCTATCACGGAAATACAAAAATAACTGAAGACAGGTGCAACCACAGAGAATGTCAACAAAGGCACTCCCGAGATACCGTCTCGTAGTCCCAAAAGTAAATATGCAACAACAACAATACCCTCAGGCCATCACAAGTCATCATAATTCAATCCCCGACATAGCCCACCTTGTCTCGCCACATGTGCAATAGTAAAGTGAATGCCCCGCCTTGTCTCGCCACACACACACAATAATGTTCACACCTTGTCTCGCCACATGTGTAAACCCACATATAAATATATAGCCTGCCTTGTCACGCCGCATGTGCATAAATCAATAATAATAATAGCACGCCAGAAACCTCGTGCAAACGCCCGAACATAACTCCCACAATATAACGTGCCAAAATCACATATTGCACATCAAGTGCTCAAATATTACAACTTTCACAAATTGCACATCAAGTGTTCAAATATCACAACTTGCCACAAAAATCAACAATACCTTATTTTTCACAATAAGGAGCACATGGCTCGACCATAATGTGCACAAAATTTTAACAAAATATTCGGAAGTGAACAACTCAATAAAATAATATTTCACATAAAAATCAAGGTAGCAATCACACCAAATCATCATGTAAAAATAATTTCAACAAATAAGGATCTAGGCATGACAAATAGAGGATTTAATAAGTGTCAATAATTTTTAATTTAATACATAAGGGCGTCTACGAATTTTTAATCAATGAAATTTGCACATATAAACTAAGTACGTACTCGTCACCTCGCGTACATGGTTTTCAATTACACAACTTGCACATAAGACTCAATGCCTAAGGAAAAATTCCCCCACTCAAGGTTAAGCAAGACACTTACCTTTTTGAAGTTATGTCGATATTCCAAAATCACCTTTTTGCTTGAATTGACCTCCGGATAGCTCAAATCTATCCAAATTAATTGCATAACTTCATTAAAATTCATCGAAAATAATTCCGGATAATAATACGTCGACTTAAAATTTTATTTCAAAAAATCAATAAAAGTCAACGCGGGGCCCGCCCTCGGAACCTGACATAACTTTCATGAAATCCAAACACCCATTCCGATACGAGTTCAATCATACCAATTTTATCGAATTCCAATAACAACTAGACCTCTAAATCTTAAATTTTCATTTTTGGAAGATTTTACAAAAATCTTTATTTCTTCCATTTAAATCCGAATTAAATGATGAATATAATCATGGATTCATGAAATATAAACACTTTAGGATATAGAACACTTACACCAACCAAGCTTGTAAAAAATCCCTCCAGAATCGCCCAAATCCGAGCTCTAAAAATTCAAAACGAAAATGGCAAAATGACTAATTTTTGGTCCTTAACATTCTGCCCAAATTCTCACCTGCTGCGGGTACTGTTCACGCACCTGCAGGTACTATTCACGCACATGCGAAAAAAATAGCAAGTTGCCTAGAAATTCCAATAGTTTTTCTTCAAGTCCGAATTGACTTGTTAACCTTCCGAAATTCACCCGAGGCCCTCGGAACCTCAACCAAATATACCAACACGTCCCAAAATACAATACGAACTTAGTCGAGGCTTTAAACCATGTCAAACAATGCCGAAATTACGAATCGCGCATCGAATCGAATTATAAGTTTTTCAAATCTTTCAACTTCTATATTTTGTGCCGAAACGTATCAAATCAATCCGGAATGACTTCAAATTTTTCACACAAGTCATAATTTACCTAATCCACCTATTCCCATTTACGGAATCGAAATCGACATCGTTATCAAAAATTCATCCTTCGGTAGGATTTTCCAAAATCTTCTATTTTTTCAACTTTCGCCAAAATGCGTCAAATTGTCCTATGGACTTCCAAATCCGAATTCGGACATACGTGAAAGTCCCAAATTACCATACGAAGCTTTGACATCATCAAAATTTTATTCTGAGGTCGTTTGCTCAAAAGTCAACTCTCCGGTCAACTCTTTCCATTTTAAGCTTCTAAATAAGAATTGTTCTTTTAATTAAATTCTGAATCTTCCGAAAATCAAACTCGACCATACCCGCGAGTCATAATACATATTGCGAAGCTGCTCGAGACCTTAAGTCACTGATCGGACGTAAATTCTTAAAACGATAAGTCGGGTCGTTACATTCTCCACCTCTTAAACAAACGTCCGTCCTCGAACATGCTAAGAATTGTTCTGATGTTACCAAATTGATGATTTTATTTTGCTACATATACTCACGGTTGATCCCACGTTACTGCATTTGAGATAATCCTGACAACACCATCTCATTTGAGATTATTTCTTTTATCCATATTTGTAAACTTTAAGACCAATTTCTTACACTCCAAATATTTTCAAAAGGCCTGATTCTCACAACAACGCACGGTCTTAGTCTCAACTGGCTATAGCAACTCGTGCCTACGCACACATCAACTTTCTAGATAGTGTTGAAGTACTTTAAAATTTTTTTAGGATGTTACATTCTTCCCCACTTAGGATCATTCGCCTTCAAACACATAACATAATTTATCTCTTCTTTTGCACGTCTCAATCCCCCAAATTTTTACTAACTCCCAAATTTTTCAGAATTTTCGGCAGAGTCTCCCCTGTAATTGAGTCTATCCACATGCTAGAGTAACACCAAAATAACTCCTAACAACACATCTACAAACCAACAAAATACCACAAGGTATATATCAATAATACCAATCTCAACATTACAAGCACTACATTATCATAATGATATCATGACATGAAGCACATCATATGTATGCTCATCAACACATCTCTGGTCTTAAAAGTGTTTATAATTAATTCCAGCATCATCAATTAATCTCATATTAACTACCACCTTATTTCGAATTTTCACAACATTGACAACAGAATGTGAGGCATAAATACCTCATAATTATTTACTCGTATTAACGAGTCACATTTAACGCCACCTAGGCACTCACCTCGTAGGCTAAAGCTCAATAATTACAGCACAATTATGGCACAAAAACATATAAAAGAATTATCACATAAGCCTATCAGGCATGACTCCTTATTAATATTATTGTACAAATTAAATTTCAAAAATGGAGAATTTTAAACTCATAAATATTTCACCACAAGGACCTCGTCCTTATATAACTTTCACCGCAGCTTGTAGCCCGGTTTAAATATTTTATATCATATATAAAATGCGAGGATCTCCTACTCAACTCTGAATCACAAGTATTTTGCACATTGTGCCAACTGAAATTTCAATTTCCTTTCTCTTTTTTTTTTCCAATAAATTTCGTAAACATTTTTCATAACACTTAATTAACCCTCATACCGGTAGGGCAGATAATTCATATAATTGGAATCAATTATTTCGAAATACATCAAACCCACTGTAATGAATAATAAAAGTTACTTTTGGACTTATAGTCCTCAATGGTTCCTAAAAATAAAAATGATAGACGCATGCTCACATCTTCAAATCTCCCAATATGGATAAACATATTATCTCCAAAGGCAAGAAACGATCCCACTGACCTCCAAAGTCAATCACACATGCCCTGAGCATATCCTCCAAAATCTGAATTATCCGCTCTGACTGCCCGTCGATCTGGAGATGAAAGGATGTGCTAAGCTCTACCCGGGTCCCCAATTCACTCTGTACTGCTCTCCAGAAATGTGAAGTAAACTGAGGGCCTCTATCTGATATGATAGAAATTGGCACACCGTGCAACCGAACTATCTCGTGAATATATATCTGGGCCAACCTCTCTGAAGTATACGTAGTCACAACAGGAATAAAGTGTGCCGACTTGGTCAACCTGTCGACAATGACCCAAACTGTATCAAACTTCTGCAAGGTCCGCAGCAACCCAACTACAAAGTCCATAGTGATGCGTTCCCATTTTCACTATGGTATAGTGATCTGCTGAAGTAGGCCACCTAGCCTTTAGTGTTCGTATTTAACTTGCTGGCAATTCAGACACCTAGCTACATACTCAACTATGTTCTTTTTCATTCGTCGCCACCAATAATGCTGCCTCAGGTCACGATACATCTTCGTAGCACCTGGATGAATAGAATACCGAGAATTGTGTGCTTCCTCTAGTATCTTTTTCCTTAGTCCATCCATATTAGGAACACATAGACGATCCTGGAGTCGCAGAATACCATCCGCTCCAATAGTAACTTCCTTGGCACCACCCCATAGTACCGTTTCTCGAAGAATCATTAAGTGTGGATCATCATACTGGCAAGCCTTGATATGCTCAAATAGTGAAAAATGAGCTACAACACATGCAAGAACTCGGTTGGGCTCTGAAATATGCAGCCGCACAAGTCTGTTGGCCAAGGACTAAATATCTAAAGCTAATGGCCTCTCCTCTTCTGAAATGAAAGCCAAACTACCCATACTCTCTGCCTTTCTACTCAAGGCGTCTGCAACCACATTTGCTTTGCCCGAATGATACAGGATAGTAATATCATAATCTTTTAGTAACTCAAGCTATCTGCGTTGTCTCAGATTTAGGTCCATCTGCTTGAACAATTGCTGCAAACTGCGATGATCAGTGTAAACTTCACAAGACACCCCATAATGATAATGCCTCCAAATCTTTAGAGCGTGAACAATCGCAGCTAACTCCAAATCATGTACCGGAAAATTCTTCTCGTGGGGCTTCAGCTAGCGTAAAGCATATGCAATAACTCACCCTTCCTACATCAGTACACAACCTAAGCCAACGCGTGAAGCATCACAATACACTGTATATATCCCCGAACCGGAAGGCAACACTAACACTGGTGCTGTAGTCAATGCTATCTTGAGCTTCTGAAAGCTCACCTCACAATCATCGGACCATCGGAACGGAGCACCCTTCTGGGTTAATTTGGTCAAAGGTGCTGCAATAGACGAAAAACCTTCCACGAATCGATGATAATAACCTGCTAAACCCAGAAAACTCATGATCTCAGTCGCCGAAGTGGGACGATGCCAATTCTGAACTGCCTTAATCTTTTTGGGATCAACCTTAATATCTTCGCCCGATACAATATGCCCCTAAAATGCTACAGACTCTAGCCAGAACTCATATTTGGAGAACTTAGCATATAGCTTTTGTTCCCGCAACGTCTAGAATACTACTCTCATATGTTGCTCGTGTTCCTCCTTACTGCGCGAGTAGATTAAGATGTCATCAATGAAGACAATGACAAACAAATCAATATATGGCCTGAATACCCTGTTCATCAAATCCATAAACGCTGTAGGGGCGTTAGTTAAACCGAAGGACATCACCAGAAACTCATAATGACCATATCTAGTCCGAAAAGCAGTCTTCGGAACATACGAATCCCGAATCTTCAACTGATGATACCCCGACCTCAATTCGATCTTAGAAAACACCCTAGCACCCTGTAACTGGTCAAATAGATCATCAATACGCAAAGGGTACTTGTTCTTAATAGTGACTTTGTTCAGTTGACGATAATCAATACACATCCGCATTGTTCCATCCTTCTTCTTCACAAATAATACCGGTACACCCCAAGGCGATACACTCGGTCTGACGAACCCTTTGGCTAGTAACTCCTTAAGCTGTTCTTTCAATTCTTTCAATTCTTTTGGAGCCATGCGATACGGTAGGATAGATATAGGCTGGGTATCTGGAGCCAAGTCAATACAGAAATCAATATCACGATCAGGTGGCATACCTGGAAGATCTGAAGGAAATACATCGGAGAACTCCCGAACTACAGGCACTGAATCAATAGCCGGAGTCTCTGCAGTAGTATCCCGAACATAGGCTAGATAAGCCAAACAACCTTTCTCAACCATGTGTTGAGCCTTTATAAAAGAAATAACTCGATTAAATGAACTAACAGACGAGCCCTTCCACTCCAGCTTAGGCAATGCTGGAATAGCCAAGGTAACAGTCTTGGCATGACAATCTAGAATAGCATGATATGGAGATAACCGGTCCATGCCCAGAATAATTTCAAAATCGGTCATCTCAAGCAATATGAGACCTGCTATAGTTTCATAACCACAGAATGTAATAATACAGGACCGATAGATATGGTTCATAATAATAGAATCGCCCACAGGAGTGGACACATAAACATGAGTACTCAAGGACTCACGAGAAATACCCAGGAATGGAGCAAATAGAGATGATACATATGAATACGTAGATCCTGGATCAAATAATACTGAGACATCTTTGCCGCAAACAGAAATAATACCTGTAATGGCATCTGAGGCCTCTGCATCTGGTCTGGCCGGAAAAGCATAAAATCGAGTTGGAGCGCCAACTGGCTGGCCTCCGCCTGGCTGACCTCCACCTCTAGGACGGCCCCTACCCACATATCCTCCACGTCTTGGTGGTCGGACTAGTGGTGGAGCAACTGGTGCGGTAATCATAGCCTGCTGACCCTGCTGCACTAGTCTACCCCACAGTCTGGGGCAGAATCTCCGTATGTGACTGGGATCCCTGCACTCGTTATAACCTTTTGGTGCGATAAGCTGCTGACTAGAAGTCTGGCCTTGGTGACCTGAATACCAACTAGAAGAATCCTGAATAACTGGTGGGCGATAAGAACTCTCTGGTATAGCACTGAGATATGGTCGCACTGGAGCACCTCGAGGAGGCGGTGGTGCTGGATATGGGGGCCTGCTGGACTGCCCTCTCACGAACTGACCTCTGCCCCCAGACGGAGCACCTCTGAACTCTCCATAATACCTAAATTGCTTATCTCTAGTAACATGTTCTCGGCTACGCTGACATACACCCTCAATCCTCTGGGCTATCTCCACGACTAGCTCATAAGAAGTACCCATCTCAACCTCTCGAGCCATAGTGGCCTAAATGCCAGTATGTAAACTAGCTACAAACCTCCGTACTCTCTCTGCCTCAGTAGGGAGTATCATAAGTGCATGGCGAGATAACTCAGAGAACATCGCCTCATAATCGGTCACTGACATCTGACCCTGCTGGAGCTGCTCAAATTGAAACTGCAACTATTCCCTCTAAGAGGTGGAATATACATGTCCAAGAAGATACTGGTGAACCAGTCCCAAGTCATGGGAGGAGAATCTGCTGGTCTGCCAAGAACATAAGACTGCCACCATCTACGGGCTCTTCTCTCTAGCTGGATATGGGGGCCTGTTGGACTACCCTCTCACGAACTGACCTCTGCCCCCAGACGGAGCACCTCTGAACTCTCCAGAATACCTAAATTGCTTAGTTAGGTAACATGCTCTCGGCTACACTGACATACACCCTCAATCCTCTGGGCTATCTCCATGACTAGCTCATAAGAAGTACCCATCTCAACCTCTCGAGCCATAGTGGCCTAAATGCCAGTATGTAAACTAGCTACAAACCTCCGTACTCTCTCCGCCTCGGTAGGGAGTATCATAAGTGCATGGCGAGATAACTCAGAGAACCTCGCCTCATAATCGGTCACTGACATCTGACCCTGCTGGAGCTGCTCAAACTGAAACCGCAACTCTTTTCTCTGAGAGGGTGGAATATACATATCTAGGAAGATACTGGTGAACCAGTCCCAAGTCATGGGAGGAGAATCTGCTGGGCTACCAAGAACATAAGACTGCCACCATCTACGGGCTCTTCTCTGTAGCTGAAAAGTAGCAAAGTCTACCCCATGAGACTCCAATATCATCATGTTGTACAGTGTCGCGTCCAAACACACTCACGCAAGTATACGTGGTCGTCAAGTAATAAAGTAGTGAATAAAGTATCGTTCCCACGAAGACTTATGATTAACTTTTGACTAATTCAAACTCGAATAGCTTATTGATTCAAGATGTTTCTAACAAAATATATAATTTTCTAAATTACTACCTAAAGACTATCAAATAATGAATTGCTAAGAATTAAACACAACACTTAAATAGTTTTGAATAACAATCAATAGGATATAATATTCCAGGGTCATGGGTCATCTAACATTCATGTTGCATTCTTAGTTTAAAATAACTAAATGATTTATCTGAATTGTTGATTCACAGGGTTAATTTCACTCGTAAGAATCTGTCGAGTCCTTACTCGCCTATTCAATTTAACTTAATACCTATATATCTATGGAATTAAGTTTAACAAGAACGCATTTACAATTCCTGTATTGCAACCGAGTAAGGCAATTAGGTATATGTCTATCCTAATTGCGAATCCGTTCCCCGATGCCCGGGTTTGAGAACTTACTCTATTTACTTCTATATGCAATCTAGGGTTCTCACTTTCGAGTTCAACTCTAGATTCGTAGATAGTATTTCACTGTTAGCTACTCAGCAAAATAATTAAAAACAGAATTAAATAAACAACCCAATATGATAAACTCAACGTCGTCAAATTAAACTTCAAACATCAACATTCATGTATACCCATGACCCTAGAACAATAGGGTTCTTAGCCACTCATATTCAGGCAATCATCCAAAATTTCAAAAGAGTGCATAAGAATCAAAAACTTAAGAGAGAATAAGAACTCAAGACGAATTCCGTGGTTTTAGAACTTGGTTGTAGCTTCCTTTCCTTCTCCAATATCTCCCTAACTAAAAAAAGCGTTTTTAAGCTTATATATTGCGTCCAAAATTCGTGGGCTAGAGTTCTCCTAACCCTAGTCCAAATCGGCTTCAGGGGTTGATGCTAAGGTGGATGCGACGCATCCACCTCGTCCTCCATTTCTTAACTTTGCATGTGAGGGTGGACGCGACACATCCACCCTTCTCTTCTACTTCCCAGTTTCGGATGCTATGACGGACGCTATGGGCCGACTTCACTGCTAAGGGTGCACAAAAGATGATATTTTTTTCTAGGTTGGATGCGACACATCCAACCCTTCTTCCTCTGGCTAGACCACCTTTTCTTCATATTTTGCACTCCAAACACCTTAAATCGTCACACATAACTTAATTAGTCATAAAACCAATAATTAAACCATGTTGGGCATTTTAAAGATCAAATAACATCAAGAAGTGGTTAAAACATGGGTAAAGTAACATCAACACATATCGAAATATGCCAAACATCATACAGTCTATCCTTGCACCGATCAATGAAATCCTGGGGATCCTCGTGTCGCTCACCCCCAAAGACAGGAGGATGTAGTCTAGTCCATCTATCCAGTAGTTTCTGCGGATCAGCGGCTGCAGCTGGCCTGGGCTCAGGTGTAGCTGTTGCCACTGGCTGGGCTCTACCCACGGGTAGTGCACCCTGGGTCTGATATACAACAACTACCTGTCCCTGAGCCTGCGCGGTAGGGGTATGTGCTCCCCCGCCCGCCTGGGATGTGGCTGGGTCTGCCAGAAATAAACCGGCATGAGTCATATTGTCCATGAACCGCAGCATACGACCCATGACATCTTGAAATCCCGGTGCAGATGTGAAATCCACCGGAGCTGGCTCTGCCACAGGCACCTCACCCTGCTCCTTAATAATGGGATTCTTTGCTGGACCCATTGGCGGCATAACTGGAACAGTTCTGGGATGTCCTCGCCCTCTACCATGGGCTGGAGCCCTCCCTCGGCCTCTAGCGCCTGGGAGAGTAGCTCTTCCCTGGTCTAGAACCTCATTAGAGCGTGTTCTTACCATCTGAGAGAGAATAAGAGAAGGATATTTAGAATTACATCAATTGCACTATGGAATATGAAGAAAGATAATTTCCTAACACCCTATAGCCTCTCGAAGATAAGTACAGACGTCTCTGTACCGATCCACAAGATTCTATTAGGTTTGCTCATAACTTGTGAGACCTACGTGAACCTAGTGCTCTGATACCATGTTGTAACGACCCAATTTCACCTATAGGTCGTGATGGCGCCTAACACTACAACTAGGCAAGCCAACTAATAAATTAAACATATATCGATAAAATTTAAATCTAAGAAAAATAATAAGACACCAAATTCTACCAATGTGTGTGCCAAGACCTGGTGTCACAAGTGTATGAGCATCTAGTAGATTATACAAAACTCCAAATACTGTCTGAAATGAAAATAGACAGAATTAAAAATAATAGAAGAGGCACTGGTAGCTGCAGGACGGCTCAAAAAGGCAACTCACCACTACGCCCCTGGATAACGAGGACGTGCGATGATAGGTCCTCCACTAGTATCTCTCTCAAATCCTGCACAAAAAGTGCAGCAAGTGTAGCATGAGTACGTAAACAACGTGTACCCAGTAAATATCAAGCCTAATCTCGAAGTGGTAGAGATGAGATGGCCGACTTTGACACTCACTATGAGTCAATAATAATAATTGAAATAAAACTAGAATATCTAAATCAGCATGATTCACAGAATATAACAATAATTTATTTAACCAGCAGAAATAATTAAATTTTCTTCAAATGCAACAATTCTCAATATATTAATTAAATTCCTTTAATTTCAATAAATTTCCAAATTTATCAATTAGTCTCATTTACAGGAATAACAATAATTCCTTAACAAGTAGGAATAATAATTTTTTAAATTCCAAAGATTTTCAATTTATCAATTAGCTTCACAAGCTACAATAAACTATCAAAGTATCGTGTAATTATTATTATTAAGCACGATTTCTGCTGAGGTCGTACGGCCCGATCCATAGTGTCGTGTACACTGCCGAGGAACGTGCGACACGATCCATAGATGCATCTATCCTGCCGAGGCGTTCGGCCCGCTCCACAAGAAAAGAGGACATTTTCTTATGTATCCCCGGAAAGAGAGTATATTAATTATAATATAAATTCGGGAGGATGAACAAATTCTTTTTTAATAATTAATTAATTTACACAGAAAATTAAGCATATGAGATTTCCATCCTTTAATATTTTTATCTAACAATATATATATATATATATATATATATATATATATATATATATATATATATATATATATATATATATATATATATATATATATATATATATATAATATTAATTAAACAAAGAATACAATTTACACAAGTAATTCATGCTTTGAGTCCTAAACTACCCAGACTTTAGCATTTATAGTAGCTACGTACGGACTCTCGTCACATCGTGCGTACGTAACCCCCACAATTAGCAATAATTATTGCTTTAATTACCTATGGGGTAATTTCTCCCTCACAAGATTAGACAAGAGACTTACCTCGTCTTGCTCTAATTTAATCCACTAGTAGGCCTTTTCCTCGATTATCCAACTTCGATTGGCTCGAATCTAACCAAAAATAATTCGATACAATTACTAAAAATTATAGGAATCAATTCTATAAGAAAATACTACATTTTCAATAAAATCCCGAAATTAATTAAATATTTGTCCGTGGGGCTCACGTCTCGAAATCCGGTGAAAGTTACGAAATCCGATAAATCATTCAATTACGATTCCAACCATACCAGTTTCACTCAAATCCGACTCCGAATCGATACCGAAATCTCAAAAATTCGTTTCTATACGATTTCTAAAAAAATTTCAAATTTAAATCTCAAAACACTAATTAAATTGTGAAAACAATGATATATTCGTATATATTGACCAAATCCGAGTTAGAATCACTTACCCCAATGTCTTTTCCTTAAAAATCTATCAAAAATCGCCTCTGCTCAAGCTCCAATTTGTTAAAAATAGCGAATGAGATGAATGCCCTCTTTTATAATTCTGCCCAGGCAGCCCTCGATCATGACCTCGATCTCGGCCTCGATCGTGGTTTGATCATGGCCTCGATCCTCGGCCTCGATCGTGGTTCGATCATGAACTCAATCATGGCCTCGATCCTCGGCCTCGATCATGGCCTCGATCTTGGGCCTCGATCTTGGGCCACAATATCCAGTAGAAAGGAAAAATTACAGCAGCTATTTTAAGTCCAACTTTTGATCCGTTAACCATCCGAAACTCACCCGAGGCCCTCGGGACCTCAATCAAATATACCAACAAGTCATAAAACATCATACGAACTTATTTGAAACCTCAAATCACATAAAACGACGCTAAAATCTCGAATTATGCTCCAATTCAAGCTTAATGAAACTTAAAATTTTCAACTTCCACTTTCGATGTCGAAACATATCAAATCAAGTCTGATTGACCTCAAATTTTGCACACAATTCTTATTTTAGCCATTTCAAGCCTAATTTAACTACATACTTTCAAATAAAATTCCGAACACGCTCCTAAGTCCAAAATCACCATACAGAGCTGTTGGAATCGTCAAAATTCTATTCCGGGGTCGTTTTCTCAAAATGTTGACTGAAGTCAAACTTGGCATTTTAAAGCCAACTTAAAGAACCAAGTGTTCCGATTTCAACCCAAACACTTCCAAATCCCAAACCAACTATCCCCGCAAATCATAAATCATTAAAAGCACATGCAGGAAGTTTTATTTTAGGGAACAGAGTTCTAAAGGTCAAAATGACTGGTTGGGTCATTACACGAGGTTAAGCAAGACACTTACCTTTTTGAAGTTATGACGATATTCCAAAATCACTTTTTTGCTTGAATTGACCTCCGGATAGCTCAAATCTATCCAAATTAATTGCATAACTTCATTAAAATTCATCAAAAATAATTCCGGATAATAATACGTCGACTTAAAATTTTATTCCAAAAAGTCAACAAAAGTCAACGCGCGGCCCTCCCATCGGAACCCGACATAATTTTCATGAAATCTGAACATCCATTTCGATATGAGTTCAACCATACCAATTTTATCGAATTCCAATAACAACTCGACCTCCAAATCTTAAATTTTTATTTTTGGAAGATTTTACAAAAATCTTAATTTCTTCCATTTAAATCAGAATTAAATGATGAATATAATCATGGATTCATGAAATATAAACACTTTAGGATATATAACACTTACCCCAACCAAGCTTGTGAAAATTCCCTTCAGAATCGCCCAAATCCGAGCTCCAAAAATCCAAAACGAAAATGACAAAATGACCAATTTTTGGTCCTTAACATTCTGCCTAGATTCGCACATGCGG
The DNA here is from genome assembly GCF_000715075.1 of Nicotiana tabacum. Lineage (NCBI taxonomy): Eukaryota > Viridiplantae > Streptophyta > Magnoliopsida > Solanales > Solanaceae > Nicotiana > Nicotiana tabacum. The sequence goes on from NC_134083.1 coordinate 79,822,887, forward strand.
GTACTGTTCATGCACCTGCGGGTACTGTTCACGCACATGCGGGTACTGTTCACGCACCTGCGGGTACTGTTCACGCACATGCGGGTACTGTTCACGCACCTGGAAAAAAACAGCAAGCTGCCTAGAAATTCCAGCAGTTTTTCTTCAAGTCCGAATTGATCCGTTAACTTTTCGAAATCCACCCGAGGCCCTCGGAACCTCAACCAAATATACCAACACGTCCCAAAATACAATACGAACTTAGTCGAGGCTTTAAACTATGTCAAATAATGCCGAAATTACGAATCACGCATCGAATCGAATTATAAGTTTTTCAAATCTTCCAACTTCTATATTTTGTGCTGAAACGTATCAAATCAATCCGGAATGACTTCAAATTTTGCACACAAGTCATAATTGACGTAATGGAGCTATTCCCATTTTCGGAATCGAAATCTGACTTCGTTATCAAAAATTCATTCTTCGGTAGGATTTTTCAAAATCTTCTATTTTTTTTTAACTTTCGCCAAAATGTGTCGAATTGTTCTACGGACTTTCAAATTCGAATTCGGACATACGTGAAAATCCAAAATCACCATACGAAACTATTGACATCATCAAAATTCTATTCCGAGGTCGTTTGCTCAAAAGTCAACTCTCCGGTCAACTCTTTCCATTTTAAGCTTCTAAATAAGAATTGTTCTTTTAATTAAATTCTGGATCTTCCGAAAATCAAACTCGATCACACCCGTGGGTCATAATGCATATTGCGAAACTGCTCGAGACCATAAGTCACTGATCGGGCGTAAATTCTTAAAACGATAAGTCGGATTGTTATACTATTCTACCACGGTGAATGACAAAAATAAAGCCTAAGTTACATATTCACATAAAGAAAAATGTGTTTTTGGTGGTTTTGGGGTTAAAATGCTGAAAACTCTCGAGACCCTGTCCTTTATGCCATTAAAATCATCTCAAAATTATTATTTTTTTGCTACAATGATGAATTCTTTTTCAAGCATCACTTGTATTTTTTTGCTGCCGAATTTGGAGATTGACACTAAGATTCTTATTGAATTCTTAGTTAGCACTTAGTGACAGGGAGGACAAGCTACAAGTTTGTATGGAAAAATGTCCGACTTGAATTTTTTTATAGAGATAAGCAAAAAGATTCTTGTTCTTTAAGCCATTCAAATTTCATCATCAATTTCAATATATTTGGTTGGGCGCAACCAATCTTTGAGGTTCTTCTTTATAGATGCTAATCTTAAAAGCTAGTTATATTTAAGTATTGGGGTAATAAAAAGAAGAAAAATCGAAGAAAAGAAAAGTTAAAGGAAAATGATTAAAAACTAATTGATTTATGATGTGATGTTGACCTGGCGCTGATGTGCCACGCGCGCGTAAAGCACATCTCACCAGGAAAATGGTACTATATGTCTGAGGGTGGTACTCATATCACTTTTTACAATGATAGGGGGTAAAAATTCACCCGTAAAGTATAAGTGTGTAACCTAATTTTCTGGACAAGTTTAGGTATGAACTTATGTATTTTTCCAAGAAAAATAAAAAAAAATCAGTTTTTAAGTGGGGTATTTTTCAAATATTAATTGCCACACAGTCAAATATAACGATTTATTTGTTTCAATTATATTTTTTGTTGTCTCTTCTCAATATACATTGCATATTTTATCCCAATTATATTTTTTTAGATACAATGAATATATGTTTCAATTATTTTATTTCTAATCTTCTTTTTTTCCGGTTCAAATCTACAAAAGTTAGTTAAAACTCCATTTATTTTAGTCAAATAAAAAGAAGATTTATCCAAAGTAATGAAGTTCAAATGGTGTATTTTCTACAAAAAGAAAAAATACTATGTATTGTTATTTTTATTTTCATGCAATGACTATTTATTTAAACTATGCATTTTTCTTTTTCTAGTCAAATTCACAAATATTTGATCGAAATTTTACTATTTTTAACTAAAATATTTATTTAGCCAATATATGGAGTTCCAACAACGTATTTTTTATTTTTTAGATGCAATAATAATATATTCCTACTGTGTTTTTTTTCCCCCGACCAAACATGAATAGTAACTTGATTAAAATATTATTATCTTTAGCCAAATAAAAAATTATAGTGAAAATAATGTTTATTTATTTTTTTTTAATGATTTTGGCACGGAAAAATAATTTAAATAGTTGGTGGATGTAAGAGGATAAAAATATATATTTTTTATAAAAACATCCATGTGGCAACACGTGTGTTACACTCCCATGGATTGTGAGCGTCCATGGGGGAGGAGGCTATGAAATTGCCAAGTTCATATGGGGAAGGTATTAAAGACCACGTGAAGTTTCAGGGGGACTAAATAAAAGTTATCAAGTTCAGGAGGGTCCCAAACTATTTTGCCTATTTTTTTGAAGTTGTACTACGATTAAATTTCATAAATGGTCACTAAATTATTTTTTTGTCTATCAAGTATTAAAGTCATATAACTTTATTTTGTAAATTTTTTTTACAGTATTATCACTAGTCTAACAGAAAAGTCACATTGGTAATTGGTTGAAAAATATAACCTATGCACTGATAAACTCTTTTTCTAATTTAAATTACCACATCAATATATTTTAATTTACTTTTTTTTTCATATGAAGACCCGGGGCACTTGAAAAAAGACATGATTCTACAAACCTAGAACCCATCAAGTAATATAATTATTTTTAGGAAAAAGAACCCGAGCGAGCAAAATATGTGTGGATTTTATCAATAAAGTCCATTCCAAAAAGTAAAGTTATGATAGTTTTGAATTTAAACATCATATCTTTCCATTGAAATATTAATATTGTAAGAGTAGGTCTTATTTTTATATCGTATGTTAAAGTTAATATATTACACGCGTAATCTAAATAATAAGACAACACATCGATATTTAATAATTAGAAAAACATATCTGCACCCAAGTACCTAAATGAGAGATCATTTTACGAAGAAAAAAGAACAAATACAACCCAGATAAATTAGTTGTGTGGACTTTATTGTTAAAACCCACGTAGAATTGTTGGGTCATTTTTTTTTTGAAAATAATTTTTATATTACGCGATGGTTCTCGATTTTGTAGGGTCAGGTAATTTTTTCATGTAGGGCCGATTCTTCATTAGATTAAAAAATAAGTTAAGATATGAAATGTGTTGATCGAATGATTTATAGCAAATACAGAAATATTATTTTTAGTCGTTCCAAAAAATAATAACTAATAAAATGTATATTTTTTTGTATATATACATATTATATATTTTTTGGCTAGCGACATAATTTAATTTTGACTGATCGAAGTTTTTTGTATTTTACCCAAAAAAATATGTTAACATAGCGAAAGGTTATATTTCTAGTCATTGTGACTTTTCTGATACATTGATGGGAGTATTGTGATTTTTGTATGATCAAATAAAGTTAAGTAACTTTGATAAAAAAAATAGATAATTTAGTGACTATTTATAAAATTTATCCTAGTTGCAACACCAATACACACGAGTATATTGCTTCTGTTTAATTGTATCAGCCTATAGCATATAATTAGTCTACTTATAAATACAGTGGAAAATAATTTTAAAAAAAACTAAGTACAGCAATTAATTTTCTTAAAGAAATTTAAAGGGGAAAGTTGGAAGTGTGGAGAAGATTAATCAGTGACGGTTGAGGTTGCGGGATTAATCGGCGGAGGCCAAACCAAAAGGAGTGCTATATGGAAGCGCTGAGAGTCTCATATGCAGGCGATTCCGATTCCGACTCTGAGTCCAATCCCACCCCTCCACAGCCGTCAGCTTCTACATCCATTACTACAGTGGCCCATCTGCCTCCACCTCCTATTTCACTCCTTCACCCACCCAACTCTCTTGGTAACTTTTCTTTTGCATTACGATCAAAGTTTACTTAAAAGCAGGAAAAAAACTGATACAAGACGTGTGTTTGAGAATTTATGCTCACTAAGTGTTTGATCTTTTGCTTGTGAAGTTCCTTTGGACTCCTTGTCAAGCAGTCGAGTCAATCGCGTTAGAAGCTTTCCTCACGTTGAAGGCAATTATGCTTTACATGTCTACATCCCCGGTAATTTCATCTACTTACCGAATCTAGGGAGCATTTCAGCTTCCTCTAATTTTATTTTTGTGAATTGAGCAAACAGCAGAATAACCCAATAGTGCAATTTACATTCATTTCTTTTTGCCATATTGCTATTGGTTGGTAGGTTGGTAACTTGATATACACTTATTTTCTTAATTTTTCTTTACATTCTAGTTTATGTACCACCTACAACAAGGAAGGAGCTGGCCCGTTTTCTAAAGAAGGTCACAGCACTTGTACCTAGTCTACATGCTGTTGATGTCGATATACCATTGAGTGGTTTGTTGAAAGATGAGGCCTTGCTTGAACAAGTGGTGTTGGGTAGAGAGTTTCACATTAGTTTGGGGAGAACTGTCCCAATCCGTGTGCATCAGATTAATTCAATGGTCTCCATGCTTCGCCAGAAGCTTCAGTTTCAGAGGAGGTGAGGTGGCATTAGTGATGCTATTCATGCTATGCTCTGATTTTATTTTGGGTAAAACTTGTGGTTTCTTTGGTAACCATTGTCTGACAATGGACATAGGTATTTGATAAATTTTAACAAATGGGAGATCTTTGTCAATGATGATTCAACTCGCACATTCATGTCACTGGAAGTTGTAGCAGCAGGCTTAGCCCAGGTATGAAAAATGGCATTTCTTCAGTAGTTGTTGTTGGAAACATGGTTTACAGTTTTGGATGTCTCCACTTCTAGCTGAACTTGTTTCTGATACATCTTTTAGGCCCCTTAATATAGGATAGATATTGAGGCACATGTTTGTGTGTGCAAAATTCAAATTTAGAGTTATGAAAGGTAACATAACTCGAGAAAAAGGGAGTCTCAGTAGATGGAAAAAAACTACCCAATTGACTGGCATAACCCTTCTCCTTCCCAACTGACCAGCATAACCCTTCTCCTTCCCAACTGACCAGCATAACCCTTCTCCTTCCTTGTTACTGAGGTGGTTATAAGGATATCTGAGAGGAAAAAATTACAACAGGCTTCATAATTTGAGTTGGATCAACTAACTTGCTATCCCGTATTTAATGGTGTAGATAAGCAGTCCATGCGTGCGTTCTGAATTATATGACCTGCATGATTATCTTTCGTTTTCAAGAGAGATATATCAATGTGGTTGGCAGCTGCATCTATGGTCAACTGTGATACTAGGGCCGGTAATTTTGAACTCATGGCTAGTCTGAGTAATGATAAACTAGAAGTACAGTTATATAACTAAGGAAGGTTATTTCCCTCTGACCGGGAAATTGTATTGAAGTTGCTGCTTATTTGTATTGCCCAACCCTTCTCTTCCCAGTTCCCACTGCCGCAGCCATCTACTACATAGAAGGTTCTGTATATGGTATCTTTTTCTCTTAGGGCCACTGTATCCATAAGCTTCTCTTTTACTGATGGGGGGTGCAAATAGATTTTATGAGAATGTTCACAACTGATATTGTTTGTTGTCTTCACAAACATTGATAAACTGTAACTAAAGGTAACGTGTATGGAAAATTTAGCCTATATGAAAATGTCAAAAGTAGACCAAGGGGATTCTTTTTGATGACCGAGAAATCCACATTTGGGGTGAATCCTTAGGACCAATCACAGCCTTCGAAACTCTGGGATAATGGGCCCACCCCTCTACCTTCTCCACTTCTATACCAGGCTTAGTTTGCATGGTGCAGGGCTAGACTATGGGGATGCTAACACCTAGAATTCCAAGAGATGACAATACTGTTAAATCTCGGTACAAACTTGATAAAGCTTTGTCCTTTACATTTAGGAACGTACTTTACGTGAATCTGGAAAAGCTGAAGATATATTGATTCAACCAGAAATGCGCAGTAACAGAAAGAATGAAGAAGTAAAGGTCAACCATTAGTCAGAAGATTTAGTCGAGCTAAGGCACGCATGTTATTTTTGTCAAATAAAGCTATTCAAAACAACATCAACTATATGGAAAACAAAATAAAGGGTGCTTATACGCGTGTCAATTGCAATGTGATTAACCAAAGCTTCTTTTAACTAATGGATTTATAGTAGAGATTCAGAAAAGAAATGGGTGATAAAGTTTCTTTTTACTAATGGATTTATGGTAGAGATTGAGATAAGAAATGGATGATGTCTTTATGGCAGACAATTATAATTGGTTGGCCCTCAAGTTTAGGAAGGAGGATGACAAATGGTTGATGTCTTTATAAAAGTCATAATAATAGGTTGGCCAACAAGTTTGGGAGGACAATACATTAACTTTTTGATAAGGGAGACAATACATTAACTTTTGTTATTTTATGTAGATTTTAACCAAAGCAAGGAGCAGAGGGATGCAATGCCAGGTTTTGGAGTGAATGGATACATAAAGTGATAAAACTATAAAGAAACTAGCGAAGAGTGTGCTAAATATGTATTGTTGGCTGAAAGAGGAGAGTGTTTTCAGTAGACTGATCTGCTGGACTTGTTGGATTCTCTGAAATTTTAATGTAAAACAAGTCCTGCTTTTTTGTGCATGGTACTGCTTTTGAATAAAACTATACCTTATAAAAAAAAACTATAATTAAACTAGTTGTTTACCTAAAGCTAATGGTGGTAGCAGTGGAGGGCACGCCTAGCTCTAAGCGTCGAAAGAAAACTCCTTGTGGATAGGGATGGCAAACGGTGCGGGGCGTAGTGTTATCAAACGCGAAAAGCACAAAAAAGCTCTAAGGTCTGTTGGGGCTTTAAGTGCAAAGTACAAATAAAGGGTGTGCTTTAATGAAGAAAAACGCAAGTAGAGAAAAACTACAAATATATATGTGTGGTCCAAGACTAACATCTATTAGCATGAATACCAAATATATGGACAAAGAAATTGAAGAAAATTTATGATAAAGTGAAATATAAATTGTTTTGGCAAGGAAAAGTGTGACTTAGAGCCTTGATGACAACACTGAAACGCCTACTAAGTGAGGCGAAACGCTCAGCATATTTTGAGCCTCGCTTCAGGGCTTAAGCGCGCTTTAAGCGCACCTTTGATAACACTGGCGGGGCGGTTGCGGGGCAAATCCGCATAAACACGCGAAGGTTTCAACCTGCCCCGCAAAGTATAATTTGCTGTTTTTAAACCACCCCGCCCCGCATATTTTTTTTAACCCGACCCAGATTGACTATCTCCTCCTCAGGAGGTGTGACAGAGGGTTGTGCAAGGATTGCAAGGTGAATCCGGGTGAGATACTCGCGACGCAGCATAGGCTCTTGGTAATGGACGTTGGTATTATGTTAAAGAGGAGGAAAAGGTCTACTCGAGGAAGACCGAGAATCAGGTGGGGAGCCTTAACTAAGGATAAAGCCCAAGCGTTGGAGGGGCGGTTGTCCTATGAGAGCTTGGAGGAGTAGTGGTGACGCGAGCACTATGTGGTCAGCGACAACAGACTATATTAGGGAGGCTGCGAGAGAGGTGTTAGGGGTCTCGACGGGCGTATCTGGTGGGCACAAAGGAGACTGGTGGTGGAATGAAGTGGTCCAAGGTAAAGTGGAAGCAAAGAAGGCGGCGTACCTGAAGTTAGTGGGGAGCATAGGTGTGGAGGAGAGGCGAGTGTGCATGGAGAGGTATAAGGCGGCTAGGAAGAAGACTAAGTTGGCGGTCACAGAGGCTAAGACTGCGGCTTATGGTCGTATGTACGAGGAATTGGGGAAAAAAGGTGGGGAGAAGAAGTTATTCCGGCTGACCAAGTTGAGAGAGAGGAAGGCTCGGGATTTTGACCAAGTGAGATGCATCAAGGACGAAGATGGTAGAGTATTGATGGAAGATGCCTAGATTAAGAGGAGATGACATACTTACTTTCATAAACTTCTGAATGAAGAAGGGGATCGGGATATTGTGCTAGGCGAATTGGAGCATTCCGAGAGTCACCGTGACTTTGGGTACTGCAGGCGTATCGAGGTTGAGGAGGTCGTGGGAGCTATGCGTAAGATGAGTAGGGGCAGAGCGACCGGGCCAGACGAGATTCCGGTGGAATTTTGGAAGTGTGTGGGGAGAGCAGGTTTGGAGTGGTTGACTAGGTTGTTTAATATTATTTTTAAGGGGAAGAGGATGCCCGATGAGTAGAGGTGGAGTACGGTGGTTCCATTGTATAAGAACAAAGGTGATATCCAGAGTTGTAACAATATCAAATTACTGAGTCATACCATGAAAGTGTGGGAGAGGGTGGTTGAAGCGAGGGTGAGGATGACAATGTCTATATCCGACAATCAGTTCGGGTTCATGCCGGGTCGTTCGACTACAGAAGCTATACACCTTGTTAGAAGGTTGGTTGAACTATACAGAGAGAGGAAGAAGGATCTGCACATGGTGTTTATTGACCTAGAGAAAGCGTATGACAAGGTTCCTAGAGAAATTCTCTGGAGATGCCTGGAGGCAAAAGGTGTGTCGGTTCCCTACATTATGGCGATTAAGGACATGTATGATAGGGCTAAGACTCGGGTTAGGACAGTAGGAGGCGACTCTGAGCATTTTCCGGTTGTAATGGGGTTACACCAAGGTTCTGCACTCAGTTCGTTCTTATTCGCCCTGGTGATGGACGCGTTAACACACCATATTCAAGGGGATGTGCCATGGTGCATGCTATTCGCCGATGACATAGTTCTGATTGATGAGTCGCGAGCCGGTGTTAACGAGAGGCTGGAGGTTTGGAGACAGGCTCTTGAGTCTAAGGGTTTCAAGCTGAGCAAGACGAAGACGGAATACCTGGAGTGTAAGTTCAGCGCTGAGCCAGGGGAAGAGGGCGTGGATGTGAGGCTTGATTCGTAGGTCATCCCGAGTAGAGGCAGCTTCAAGTACCTTAGTTCGGTTATCCGGGGGGAGGGGAGATCGATGAGGATGTCACACACCGTATTGGGGTAGGATGGATGAAGTGGAGGTTAGCATCTGGAGTCCCGTGTGACAAGAGAGTGCCACCGATACTCAAAGGTAAATTTTATAAAGCGGTGGTTAGACCGGCCATAATGTATGGGGCTGAGTGTTGGCCCGTTAAGAACTCACATATCCAGAAGATATAAGTAGCAGAAATGAGGATGTTGCGGTGGATGTGCGGGCACACTAGGATAGATAAGATTAGGAATGATGATATCCGTGAGAAGGTGCATGTGGCTCCCATTGATGACAAGATGCGGGAAGCGAGGCTTAGATGGTTCATACATGTTCAGAGGAGAAGCCCAGATGCTCCGGTATGGAGGTGTGAGCAACTGGTTGTGGATGGCACGAGAAGAGGTAGAGGGCGACCTAAGAAGTATTGGGGAGAGGTGATCAGGCAGGATATGGCGAGGCTCCAGATTTCCGAGGACATGACACTTGATAGGAAGATGTGGAGGTCGAGTATTAGGGTTGTAGGTTAGGAGGTAGTTGAGTCGTGCCTTACTTCGTACCATTGTGGGACTAGCCATGTAGGGTTTTTGTCTAAGATAGCTAGTGGCAATGTTGTGGCTTACTATTTCGCTTTTCAGTGCATGTCCTATTTACTAGCTATCGCTTTTGCTTTGCATCTTTCTTCTAGATTTCATGGTGTTCCTATTTTTCTTATGATTGTTGTGGTGATACTAATATTTACTAATATTGTCTCCCTTTGCTTTGCATCTTTCTTCTGGATTTCATGGTGTTCCTATTTATCCTATGATTGTTGTTGTGATACTAATATTGTCTCCTTTTGTCATTTTGTCTTTTTATTTTTTTGAGCCGAGGGTCTTTCGAAAACAGCCTCTCTACTCCTTCGGGGTAGGGGTAAGGTCTGCGTACACACTACCCTCCCCAGACCCCATTAGTGGGATTTTACTGGGTTGTTGTTGTTGTTGTATCAAAAGATACCATATTCCAATGCATTATAATTTATATTCTTCTTTTTAGAGAAATTTTATGCAATTTTTCTTAATTTTTCTTCTTTCGTTGGTGTTAACTCCACTTACTTTTGTGCATATGGAATAATTCTATGTTACCTCATATTTTTCAACTTTTATATTGTGTAACTGTCTATTATTAATTAAAGTTAAGTTTCTTACAAACTATTTTTGGTTCCTTTATGAGAAGCTAACAATTTAGTATTTTTGCGTTTCTTACGTATTGCTTGGTAAGCTATATGTAATGCACTTTGACCTTTAATTTGAGACTTAAGCATCAAATTCTCTTGGAACATAGATATCCGAATAAAGAAAAGGAATGCTAACTAATCCCCTAAAGCAAAGAGTACATCTTATCTTGGCACTACCAAAAGACAACCTCTTTACCATAAAGTTAGCCATTCTTCAGCCGTTCATTAGCTGCAACAATCTGCAGCTCACATTCAAAACTCACACCAATGCTTTTCAATTCAATTCCTAAATAGAATGAATTGAATAGAAACCAGTAACTCTCATATGCAGACATGCAGTCATCAAGGATCCAAGGCAGCAAATCACAAATGGTTGTAAGGTGGCTTAGTTGTTCATATTTACTTGAGAGTTTAATCACATCAAGTATTGAAAATCTAAAATAACTTCTATTAAACACAATTCAACAAACAACCAATATTTAATCCAAAATAGCAATAATGACAGATTACATTCCAAGAACTCAAGAAGCAGGGAAAGGATAGAAAAATAAAACTCAATGGAATTCATAACTTGCAAGGGTAGTAGTTCACATAGAAGGAGAATTGTTAGTAAAATTGCAGAAAGCAGAAACTGGAAAAAATCTAAAACAGGTCAATTAGCAATGTGAAATTTGAGATGCCAATCCTTCCAATTTGTCAGGACCCTTAGCACAGTTTAATAGCCAATCCTTCCAGTGCTGCACTTGCTTCCAGCAAATAATGGTCCAACCAGCTTGGTACATGTACATATGAATCTTGAATTACTTTGTTGCCTCCCTTCAATGCAAAACATGTTTAAATAACTATTCTGTTGCAACTTGAATAATTATGATTCTATGAAAAGTACCACCATCCTGCAAGACATAAAAGCAACATGTCAATTGTAAGTTAAACTATTAGAATTCATCATATAAGTACATAGAAAAGTCAGAAACTGAAATATCCCTTTAGCTTCCCTATAAGAAAAAAAACTCAATGAAAAAAAAGTTAATAGTAGATCCTCAACAACACTAGCAACTTCGCTAGAACTAGATGCCTGAAATGACTCATGTGAAGCAACCACTCTACTCTTATATTCTTGAAAGAGATCAAAATAATGGTTTCGAACTTCTTGAATTTTATCTAAAGCTTCTTCACCATAAATTTGTACAACATAGAACTCCACCAACTTCATCTTATATCTCGGATCAAAAATAGTAGCTACACCCATCAAAATATGCACATCATCCCAATATTTTTTAAATTTCAACAACATTGATGATTTGAACTTTTCAAAGGATTTGAACTTTTCACCCAAGCTTCCAATTCTAGCTTAATATCACAAAATTTTGAAAAGTATTGAGTTGAAGTTGGATATTGACTCCCCAAGAATTGTTCAGTGATACAATGAAACAGCTTCAACTTTTCACAAACTTCTTGTGCTGCACTCCATTGCCCTTCGGTTGGAAACAACGATAATTGGTGTCATTTATACTCAACTTTGTAAATAGCTCTTTGTAATCTAGGGCTGTTCTCAACATAAGTGTTACGCGGCGCCTTCCTGAGATTCCTTGGAAGGGCGACGTAAGGCTAAGCAACCGATGTCAGTGCGGTTGCTATGCGCCAACTGAGGCCCTCGCCGTACGCTAGACTAGATTTTCAGTGCCGTACGGGAAAGCCAATGTCGTGAGCAATTGAGCAGCGGAAAATGAGCAATTGATGATGAAAGCTGATGATTGTATTGATGATGATGAAAGCTATTACAAGATGAAATGCGGTGTCGGGGGGGAGAGACACCAGTACAGAGAATTGTTTGAATGCTTTGGTCCCCCTTAATAATGCTTAAAAAAATAAACCAAAGTTACATGAGTTGACCTAAGAAAGCTGTAGAAACACACTGAAAATGAATGAAGTAAAACTACTCTATAATTACAATGAAAAGGACTTAGTCTTCTATGGAAGCAAGTCCGATGGCAGCAACTTTGTCTTGAGCAGCAGGGTCTGCGCGCGCATTGCTGTGGGCGCGCGCGGCACTATTTGGATCTGCCAGCGGCTGGGCGCTGGTGCTTGGCATTGGGTCTGCGCGCGGGGCACTGTCTGGGTGTGCGGCGCTGATGGCAACAGGATGATTTGTGCACGCGGCATTGTCGGTGCGCGCGGCACTGATGGCATTGGCCAGCCGCTGGGCGCTGGCATTGATTATCGGTGGGGCGACAGAGGCGCATGCTCGCTTGTCACTTGGCGCTGCCGAGACCACGGGGCCGACCGTGGCGCTAGGCGTTGGGAGGCTTGCCGGGACGCCACGGGGCGCGTCCAAGGGGTCATGGGTCGATGATGGAAAGCAGCCCATGACATTCTCCCCCACCTGAGTTGGCGACGTCCTCGGAGCCTTACCTGCAGGATGATGATGGTTGGTCAGGCTCTTGATGGCTGGGAGGTCTGTTCCCCTCGGTGCTGTGAGATGTCTTTCTGAATGATCTTCCATGCATTTCTGAAGTGGCCTGAGGCGGCTGACATGGAAGACTGGATGGATTTTCCACCAGGCTGGTGTGTTCAGCTGGTATGTGGATTTCCCGATGCGCCTTTCAATGGAAAAAGGCCCGATGTAGCTTGGCAATAGGCGAGGATCTTGGGTCCTCTTTGCAAACAAGTTCCGCCTCGGGGTTTTTACCATCACTTTGTCCCCTGCTTGATGTTGGGCAAAGTGACGGTTTTGTTCGGCATGCCTCGTTGCCCTGTCTTGGGCCCTGACAAGATAGCTCCGCACTATCTTCAAAGTTTGTTCCCATTCTGTAGAGAAACTGGCAGCTCGATGAGATGATGGTATGGTTGGTGCATTCACATTATGTGGGAGTAGCGGTTGCTGTCCGGTAACAATTTCAAAAGCGCTTTTGTTTGTATGGGCGCACTTTTGTGAATTGAAACACAGCTGAGCAGCATCCAGAAACTTCACCCAATGTGTTTGTGACCCGGTAGCAAATTGGCGGAGATATTCCTCCAGCAGGTCATTGAACCGGTCTGGTTGATCATGTGTTTGCTGATGATGATGGTTTGAGTTGTAACTCAATTTGGATCCGAGGCAACTGAAGAGTTGGGTCCAAAACTTGCTAGTGAAGCGTGGGTCGCAGTCACTGATGATGTTGCTGGGCATACCCCAATGTTTGACAACATGGGAGAAGAGGAGTCGAGCTGTTTCTTCTGCCGACATGTTCTGTGGGGCTGCGATGAAGGTAGCATACTTGGAAAACAGGTCTACTACCACCATGATGGTTGCATGATTTCCGACCTTGGGTAATCCTGTGATGAAATTCAGGGAAATGCTTTCCCAAGGTCTCTGTGGGACAGGTAGCGGCTCCAAGAGTCCCGCTTGTGCTGGGTGATCCGACTTGGCCTTTGGGAATGCTTGGCAAGTCTTCACACAATGAGGGGCGCCATGAGCTGTTGGACCCCGATGATGTGATGCCTGTTTGATGATGTTGAGGGCAGCCGGAACTGTGGGTTCAGGTCTGTTGGTTCCCTCCTTAAACTGCATGGCCGTGATGTTTCCAGCGGCCATCTTCTTGGATATGCACGGTATGGTGTGGGGTTTGGCCCCGTTGTCTCCCATCATTAGGAGCATGTTGGCATATGGTACTGGGATGGTGTTGGTCTGCCTGAGGAATTCCAATCCCACTATCAGTTCGAAGTCATCGATGATAGCTATGCGTAGGTCGAATATTCCCTTGTATGGGCCAAGTTGGATTGGCGCTTCTTTGGCTATTCCACTCACTTGCTGAGATGGAGAGTTGATAGCCTTGACACGACCCTTGCATTTTTGTAATGCTAGACCGAGGCGTTGCACCTGAGTTGAGGCCAGGTAGTTGTGGCTAGCACCCGTGTCTATCAATGCCCGAATAGGTCTGCCGTTTACTTTCATGTCAACGAACATTAAGGTCCTCTTTTGTGATGTGGGAGGCCTCTCGTTCGCCTTTCCTTTCCCTTTCTTGTCGATTGGGAATGCTTTCTTCTTGGGGTTGCCAGTACTGGTTCCCGCCAAGGTATCATGAATGGAGCCGACAAATGCGTTGAAGGCACCTACTTGATCGGCGCCGTCTGAGTTGTCGGTATCTGTCTCGTCATCGTCAACAGTTTGTTGAGCATTGACTTGTGTATTGGGGCATTGATTGTTCCAATGTTCCCCGCCGCAATGACGGCATTCTGATGGGGGCTTTCTCCCCTGATGGTTGTTGACTGATGCAGTAGTGTTACTGCTTGAGGAAGGAGTCTTGGATTTGGATGCACCTCGATCTCCTCCGTTTCTGTTGGGGCCACCGTTGCTAGGTTGGCTCCCATTTTATCCCCCTCGGACAGGCGGCTGGGGCCTATCCTTCTGAGTTTCCAACTGATAATCCCCAAGGCACTCTGCAGCTTGAATGGCCTTGGGCAGGGTATCTACTCGTTGTCTTTGCAGTTCCATACGAGCATGAGGTTTCAAACCTTCTATGAATGCGAACAGTTTGTCTTTGTCCCCCATATCCCGTATGTTTAGCATGAGTGCGGAGAATTCACGCACGTAGTCCCGCACCGACCTGGTGTGGCGGAGTTCACGCAACTTTCTTCGTGCATTGTATTCCACATTTTCTGGGAAGAACTGCAGGCGTATGGCGGCCTTCAGTTCTGCCCATGTCTGGAGAGTATCTTCACCGGCCCTGATGGCTTCGTATTTGACTCGCCACCAGAGTTTTGCATCGCCTTGAAGATACATGGCAGCAATTGCTACCTTTTTGGATTCTTCCAAATGTCCAACAGCATCGAAGTATTGTTCGATGTCGAAGATGAAGTTTTCCACTTCTTTAGCATCCCGGGCTCCGTTGTATGGCTTGGGCTCAGGAATCTTCAGCTTTTGTGGCATGGGGGCAATGTTCATGGCACCCCTGATGTGGTTTTCGCCTCCTTTGAGCAGGCTTTGAAGGGCAGCATTGACAACATTGAGCTGGCCTGTCAAGTTGTCTATGGTTTGCTGCATGACTGTCAGTCTGTCTGCCTCTAGTTCCCGATGGGCTAAATCCTCGGCACGCTCCTGTTGGAGGTCCTCGAATTGGCCATGAATTTTGGTTGCCTCGACGGCAGCCGTTTGCCGGTCTTCCTCAGAGTCTTGACTGATGTTTGCTATGTCATTTTCGGCCTGCCGCATTCTGCGGTCCAGGTCGTCCAACCTTTGCACTAGGCTGATTTTTAGATTAGGCAATGTATCCACGATGGGCCGTAATGCGTCAACCGTCTCTTCTAGGGTCGTGATGCGATCCCCGTGATTCACCATGGTCAGAAATGGTGATGATGATGCCAATGAGTTCCCTCGTCCGATGTCGAGCCTAGGCTCTGATACCAACTGTTACGCGGCGCCTTCCTGAGGTTCCTTGGAAGGGCGACGTAAGGCTAAGCAACCGATGTCAGTGCGGTTGCTATGTGCCAACTGAGGCCCTCGCCGTACGCTAGACTAGATTGTCAGTGCCGTACGGGAAAGCCAATGTCGTGAGCAATTGAGCAGCGGAAAATGAGCAATTGATGATGAAAGCTGATGATTGTATTGATGATGATGATGATGAAAGCTATTACAAGATGCAATGCGGTGTCGGGGGAGAGACACCAGTACAGAGAATTGTTTGAATGCTTGAATGTTTGAATGCTTTGGTCCCCCTTAATAATGCTTAAAAAAATAAACCAAAGTTACATGAGTTGACCTAAGAAAGCTGTAGAAACACACTGAAAATGAATGAAGTAAAACTACTCTATAATTACAATGAAAAGGACTTAGTCTTCTATGGAAGCAAGTCCGATGGCAGCAACTTTGTCTTGAGCAGCAGGGTCTGCGCGCGCGGCACTATTTGGATCTGCCAGCGGCTGGGCGCTGGTGCTTGGCATTGGGTCTGCGCGCGGGGCACTGTCTGGGTGTGCGGCGCTGATGGCAACAGGATGATTTGTGCACGCGGCATTGTCGATGCGCGCGGCACTGATGGCATTGGCCAGCCGCTGGGCGCTGGCATTGATTATCGGTGGGGCGACAGAGGCGCATGCTCGCTTGTCACTTGGCGCTGCCGAGACCACGGGGCCGACCGTGGCGCTAGGCGTTGGGAGGCTTGCCGGGACGCCACGGGGCGCGTCCAAGGGGTCATGGGTCGATGATGGAAAGCAGCCCATGACATAAGATATGTTGAGTTCCAACGAGTAGGGCAATCATACTCCAACTTTTTAGTACAAGAAATATGTAGCAACCGTGCATCTTCTTCAAACCTTTCAATTATGCTTGAAGATGCTATCCAGTATAAGACACTGTTACGCACGCTACTAATACCATCTTGTATCACCTTTAATCCTTCTTGCACAATCAAATTTAAGATGTGTGCGGCACAACGCACATGCAACATCCGACCCATCAACAATAAATCTCTCTTACAAAGTTTCTCATCTAACAAGGTTTTCATCATAGCATTGTTTGTGCTAGAATTATCAACTGTAATTGTTGATATTCTTCTTTCAAGATTCCACTCGAACAAGCAATTAAGCAACGCACTGCACAATCCTTATCATGTGGAGCAGGAACATAAATAAATCTAAGAATATGGCTTTAAAGCCTTCATGAATCATCCATAAAATGTGCCGTAATAGCCGTGAACCCTTTTTTGGTATTGTTTGAAGTCCACATATCAGTTGTTATTGCAATTTTACTTGTGATTTTTTTCAACAACTTAGAAGTATTTGATTTCAAATTGTCAAAAATCTTCAAAATATCATTCTTGATTGTGTTTCTAGACACCATTTTAAACAACGGTTGGAGACTAGCAACAAACTTTCGAAATCCCACATGATCAACAATGGACAATGGGTACTCATGCAAAATGATGGCATGAGCAAGTTCTTTACGTGAAACATCTTGATCAAAATAATGTTCTAAGTTACCCCCCAAACCATCCTCACTTTCTAAGTTGCTTGGCTTGTTGCGACATCTACGAACATGATCTAACATAGACGACGTCCCACATTTTCTTGTTGATTTAATACAAGCATGACAATACTTACAAATACCAAAGGGAACACCTTCAATAACCACCGGTTTAAAATGTCTCCATGCTGTAGAACTAAGTTTCCTTTTCCCGGTTTAATCAGTAACTTCAATATTAACTTCATCAGATTGTGTAAGCGTTTGGCTCTCATTCTCAATAGGAAATGTACTAGAAGATGAATCCATTGGATTCTCTTCATTTTGAGACTCCATACTTTTCTACAAGGCAAGAAGAGGGATGGCAATCACAAAATAATTAAAAACAGTAGGCTGATTATTAAACAGTAAATCATTAAATTGGCAAACAAAAAAATGAAAAAGAGCAAGCCAATTATTAAATTAGCTATAGTTGAACTCCCTACTTAACATGACAAGTAGAATCCGAGAAGGCAAGAAACAATTACTTAACCTAGTAAAACCTAATTTCAGATTCAAAGTATAACCCAAAAATCAATCTTTTTCCTAGCCCAAAACATAACCACAGTAGAGCAGCATAAATACAGCGTGACTTTCAAAATTAAGCTCGAATCTTAGCGAAAAAGAAAGAAAACAGAGAAAGAAAGAGTTATCTGATGTCCGTAATCTTCAACATTAAGTGGAACTGTGGAAATTAAGAGTATACATGGGCTGGAGTGATGAGATTGTCACAAGAAAGGAGAAAGCTTGGACCTGTGGTGCTGCTTGAGTGTCAGTCAGAGATTTGAGATTGAGATTAAGAGATTTGAGAGCTCAAAGATGAGATTTGATATTCCTGATATTAGCTGTGGTGTTATGTTTTTAGCGTTTTAGGTCTTTAGACAATTAGACTTAGGTTTTATCTTTATGTATTAAAAAAAAGCTCTAACCGCATCCCGCTCCGCCCCGCGTCAAATTCTATTTTAAAAAATTGAACCCGCCCCCACCCCCGCGAACTCTCTAACCTGCCCCCGCACCGCGCCATTGGCATCCCTACTTATGGAAGCATTATCAATTTCCTTCAATCCAAAAAGCTGCATTGTGGGGTTGTTAAGAGGTTCTTCCTGCTTTAATTTTGGTCAATTAATGCTCTACAGTGGTGAGCTTCTAGCTGGTGTTTGCTTGTTCTGGATGTTCATCTTTCAATGTCTTCAATTATGGAACAATGAGTTTGAACTAAGCTGTCTACTATTATTCCTCTGACATCATTCATGTCAAGTTAGATAAGAGCTTATTGTTCTTCGTCCTCCTCCTATCTCTTGGTAAATATAGTTCTTTGAAGCAAGGGAGGAAACTTACTTTATCTTGTGCGCCTCAGATAAGAAAGCAAATCCAAGCTGTTAATGAAGTCTACAAACTTCACAATCTTCCGGAATTTTACAAGGTCTGGCCACATCTATGTTTATTTTCACTGCCACTTTCACTTTTAGCCGGTGTAAATTGATTCTTCCCGTGACAGTGGAAATTACAATTTTTTTTGGATTTTGATGGTAGGATCCACGCCCTCACATCTCAGTAACTTGGGCTTTGGGGGATATCAGGGACACCTTGAAGAGAATGGTGGAAGAAGAGATGAAGAAATACAAACTAGTTTCGACTTCACCCCAGAAGTGTATATTCACAAGCAAATTCAATGGCATTTTGTGCAAAATAGGCAATAAGATGCATGAAATCTGCAAGTTTCAGGAGGAATAGCCGTCATTTACAGAGTGCAGGACAAACGCCTCAAGTTCTCTTGTGAATTTTGATGACAGTAAGTGCTACCCTATGCATCATCAACCGCAGTCGCACCCTGCAAATCACTTTTATCATGGACTGTGAACTTGGATATTATATCTAACTAAAAAATCACATAAAACTGCAGCAAATAGCTCTCTGTTTCTTGGGGAAATTAGCTTGGACATGCATCGAATACTGATATTTGATCTGTTGTTCTTAAACTGGAATAGTCTTTAAAAAAAAGCACCCATGTATTTTACGCATTTCCAGTAATTGACTTAATGTTAATTGTTAACCACTCTCCTGAGGACGCTGTCTTTCCAACTGATTCCATTGCCAAGCTGCACTAGAGAGATTCCTAATTAACGTTCCTAGTTCAAGCCACTATGCATTTCCCAGAAGGCTAATGAAAAGAGCTTGTTACGAATAAGAAGTCCAATGGAACAAGAGGAAAGGCTGGGATTGTTGATAGGTTTGTCGTTTTAATATAAGATAGATAACAAGAAGAGAGGCTCACCCGAATCTAGAGTCTCTGTCCAATATGCCTGAATCCTGCGCACACATATATCTCCAATCTAACTTTTGGGTATAGACGTGACCTAGGTCACTATTTTACGAGAATATACTAACCACCTTCCATCTTGGATTTGGACCCAGCTTTGAGGTATCATTTGTATCAATCTTGTTTTGGATTAGCTTTCACATACTGAAAAAGAAAAGTTCTGAAAGGAAGATCCTTGTGTCAAATCTCTCTATTGGTACAAAAACTCAGCCTTATAAATTCCCTTCGTCAATATCACTAAGGTTAATGTCAATAGTAGCTACTTTTAGAACAAAGTTGTGAGGGTTGAAGTCATTTAAGCTCTTTATCATTAATAAGCTCCTTGAGTATGACATTAGAAATTAGAGCCGTTTGGATGGGCTTATTTTATGTGACTTTTAAGTCAAAAAAGTCTTTAAGCCATAAGTTAGGAATCCTAGCTTTTGGCTTGTTTTTGTCATTTTAGATTAAAAACAAGTGCTTAAAAATACTTTTTTACTCTATCCAAACACTACAAAATGGTTTAAAAGCACTTAAAATAAATCAATCCAAACAGGCTCTTAATCTTGTCAGTAGTTTCCTTCTCCAACTGGTCCAAGTTTAGTCATATTGTCTCACAAAAAAATAAATAAAAATATATCACCTTTACTAACCTTCCATATATATGGTATTTTCAATATAGTTTTTTATCCCTAAATCCTCCATAAACGCGTGGCCGACTGTACATCTATTCTTTTATTAGGTGCAGTTATGGATTCTTCTGCACTATTTTTTTTCGGGCAAAGATCACTTTTAGCCCGTGGCCGTAACTATATACATCCAGTAGCTGCATTTTTGTATATAACATAAAGAAATGTGTGCGTATATATATATATATATATATATATATAAACACACATATTTTTCGGCTATTATTTTGAAAGGGGTTATACAATATCATTTTCTCTCTCTTTTTTGTCAAAGATGTAGCAATTATAGATTAGGAAAAAGCAAACTGAGGCGCATGAGGTCCATACACCTCAAAGCTTTGATAGTTACATACGAACTTGATGAATTTATTCTTAGATAATACGTAATAATTTGTACTTAATTTTCTTTTCATGTTTAATGAACATACAGGATCATGGCTTCGTAAAAAGAAAGATGAACAAAAACTAGGACCTCCACATGGATATTTCTATGTTGTTGCATCTTTCAGAAAATAAAATGATCTGAACCCCTAATTACATTAAACCAGAATGAATTCATATCGAATTGATCGATAGAGTAATTAAAGCTTGTACTAATATCGGAAATGGAACATGTGTGGAAGTACTGATCAAACTGATGACGAAGTTGAGAGTTGGCAACACCAATATTTTCATCTATTTCCGGACTGTGTTTTCCACATTAACGTTGTACCAATTCAGATACGTTTGTGAGAAATTCACGACATCCATCATTTGGTTTTCTTCATGTGTCATAGTGCTGCTGCAGGGTGAAGAAACATCAGGTGATAGTAACCAGCTGCTGCTGGTACTGGTTGTTCCCAGCACAGGTCTTTCCTCAGCTTCGATCGTATTTGTCTTGTCATTTTCTTTGGTTTGATCCACCCTTTTGCGTCTTGCCATAATCTTCAATGGGGCATTATTTTTCAGTCCCAAATGCTTCTTTAATGACAAGAGGGAGGAAAGATATTATTTCGTTCCTACATTAGTTGGCATAAAGAATGACCAACTCTTCGCGGTAAATTTGAGAGTGAGTAACAATTGAATTTATATACGGTTTAAAGGATATGTGATTTAATTTAATATGAATGAACCAAGAACAATAAATAATTGAGTTAAAGGAAAACAAAACGATCAAACCAAATGCAATGGATGATTAAGTCTAGCTTTGCAATGAATGTTTGCAAATCAGTTCTGATCTAGCCCTCGGAAAGGGCTCGGTTGCAACTCAATAAACAAGCAGTTGAAGAACCCTTTAAACAATAGCTAGAGAACAAAAATTAACTTTATTTCTTTGATATGCGTGCCAACAGTAGTCCTAAAAATAAAAAAGTTTTCCCCTTTATATAATAGGGGAGCTTCAATCCTAATACAAGTATAAGTAAGGTAAAAATCTTTTTCTTCCGGTAAACGTTGATATGCAGTTGATATCGGGCGAGATTTGCACGGTAATATCCGGTTAAGGACGGATATTTCGGCTCCTCGATTATCCTGTCTAACCGTCTTTCCCGTAGCCTCGGTTCTTCACTTTGCTTGAGCTCAATGCTTAGCCGCATTCAGTTCCGAGTGCACCATTCATCCTCCCCGGGCTCTGGTCCGTAGAAGCCTTCGTCTTTACTCGAGGCCATATTGGGTCGCGCTATCCTTTCATTTTCTTACTGGGAAATGGGGGTAACTTTTATCCCCGAATTTACCCGCACATAGATAGTCCCCTCACTTTTTGGAGAGCAGATTTATAGAAACGACGAGAAGTGATTGACTGATCCCGTTTCCTTCCTTCGTACGCTACAAACGCGTTGACGAGTTAGCGAAATGTCCCATCAGTCGCGTCGTTCTGATTTCGGACACATGTCAGCCGCCGGTTGACCATCCTCGGTGGGCATCGAATGTGAAACGTCACACATTAATTATTTCCCTCCTATAATAGCTCCGGTTTTCCTTTTTTTACTTTTTTACTTTCCGATTTCAAATCTTAAGTTATCCTCGAACATTTTACTTGTTCATAATTCCTTCAAATGTTCATACATTGTTCTTCACTTCTTCTTCACTAATCTTCAAATCTTCATATTTCGTCTTTGAATCTTCAAGCCAGACCTTCAAATCTTCATACCCATCCTCAAACTTTCATATCCGCCTTCAAACCTTTATATTCCTAGATAAAGATGGCAAAAACCTCGAAGTCTGTGCCTCAAAATACCGCCCTTCAACTTCTACCCCGACCATTGATATCGAAGCGACCCTTACGACAGTGGATCCGGAACCTCCTCTTAAAGATTTTATCCCTGGAGGTTGTTCCACAGATAATGACTTCAAGGTCAAGAACACCTCCAAATAAGGAGATCGTGGTGAGGAGGTGTGGAGGTATATCTGCTCCATTACCGAAGACACGCTCCCGACTGTCTGGGAGGATTGCAAGTGGGAAGGCAAGGAAGTAGTCATCCCCGGTCCTGATGAGGACATCACAACGCACGACGATAGGTACTTAAGCATTTATATGTACCCCTTCACGCTTGGCCTAATTGACACGGTGGTCCTTGATTTTTGTAAGAGATACGAGGTCTGTCTCAGACAGATACATCCGTCTTTTTGGAGGATCGTGATTCTCTTTCGTCACTTTGTCAACAACACGAAGGAGTCCCGATTTACTATCGACCATCTACTTCTTGTCTACAGCCCCCAAATCTTTTGAGGGTGGTTAATCAAGCTTGCCCGGCGAGCAAAGAAGGCTCCCTTTTCGAGCATCGACGAAGACATGGATCGAGGTTGGCAAGGGAGATTTGTTTGGGTCAAGACCGAATATCTCATTCCCTCCGATTTCCTGTCGTTCCCCGAGAAGTGGAACTCGACATGTAAGTTCATCTCCTCTTAAGTCGTCAAAATAACCCTTTGAACGTACTCTTCTTTTTCATCACTCACTTTCTTGATATGCAGCGGTCGCCCGAGTCCCCAATGCAATCCTCCGTTTCAAGGAGTGGGTCGAGGGTATCTTCAAGAAGTTGATATACTCCGACCGTGAGTGGCGCAAACTCTCTGAAGGCTAATAGGAGGCTCGTTCCCATGGTGAGTATCCTTCTTCCCCCGATTGAATTCCCTTTTTATTCTGTCATCACTTCGACTAAGACTCTTTTTCCTTTCACATGTTTTCCCAAGACCACCGAGCTTCGGGCAATTACCGAGGACGAGACCTCTTCCCCATCTGCAAAACCCTCCACTTTGGTACAACCTATCGCTGGGGCTACTACGAAGAAGAAGGAGAAAACAAGAAAGAACTCAAGAAAAGGAGGTCCTCCGGCTCCCCGAATGCTCCCGCCGAGACCAAGAAGAAAAAGGTCTCGGTTAGGGTTACAAAGAGTACTAAGAAAAGTACTCGTGCTAGGGTACCAAACCCTGATTCTCTCTACCGGCTCTGGGACTACTCCGAGGATGATGACATGGAGTTTGTTGTCCATGAGCCGGACGACGCTGCACAAGAGCTGGCAGTATCGGAGGGGGATGACCGTAAAGTTGAACCTTCCTCAGCTCGGGAACCCGAGGGAGGACCTGTGGCCACTGCCCCTTAAGAGGCCAATCCGGTCCCGAGGGCATATAAAAGCTTTTCTTCGGCTATGCATTGTGTCTTTTACTTTTCTGTACTTGCTTGTGTCTAAGGCTTATAATATGTCGTCGATGACTTAGCGTAGGATTTGACATCGTTTAAATTGTTTGTTCCCCTAAAGCCTGGATGAGGCCCGGGTTAAGTAATAACTCTGAATTTCTTTGGCTTCGGAGGACCCGATAAAAATGAAGTCTTTGTTAAAATTTTGAACATTTTAGCTGGATAGAATCATTATTTGCCAAAATCAAGACCAAGTAACTTGACCGGGTCTGAAGTAGTCTTTTTTTGTTATCAAAAATATGTAAGGACCTTACTTTTCAAGTACAGACTCAGATGTCTCTGAGCCGTTTAGGTTGGTCGTGGCCTTTTGTGTTCGGGCCCTGCATAGTAGGCTCGGTGCCTATGGGATTTAGTAACCCGAATTTTACGGTATCGTCGGGTAGCAGTCCTTGGTTCGGGGAGGCTAGTAGGCTTAAGGGTTTTGAAGCCAACATTTGTTCTAAGTAAATTTTGACAATAATATTGTTTATGCAAATGTGAACCGATGAAACACAGAAGGTAAATTTCTTTCATTATGTTGAATGTTGTATAAATAGTCGATGGTACAAAAGCTATTTGCCATGGCGAGAATGAGCTATGTGGGCATGATTCTTTCGACCGTTTGACCCTTACAGTTAATCCTAATATTCAAGTCTTGGATTTCAATATCGAATAAAAATGCCTTATATATTCCCGAATTCAGTACATTGGCTTAGGGTGTGATGACCCCTTAGTATTCGAGAACGAATTTTTGAGGGCTCGAATACTATTGATCTGATACGAATTATCCGTAGTCCCCGGCCTCCAGCCGATCTTCAAAACCAGGGTAACATGTTTTACTGTTTCCTCGTTAAAAACCTTGCCGTAAAAATCACTTTTGAAAAAATCGGTCCAAGAGAAAAAGAGTACAACGCGTGCTTTCAGACCTAATCCTTAGATTTAACTTTGACTGAGTACCTGCACGGGTTAGTTCAAAGCGTAATAAAGCACAAAGAAGATTGCGTTCATACCCTAGTGGTAGTATCTCTTTAAATTTTCCACATTCCAATTGCTGGTAGTTGTACCCCGTTTCCGAATTCGAGCTGATACGAGCCTTTCCCGGTTATACTGGTGACTCTGTACGGTCCTTCCCAATTCGGGCCCAGTTTTCTGTCATTCGGGTTCCTGGTATGTAGTGTAACTATCCTCAGTACCAAGTCCCCAACTTGGAAGTGTCGAAGGTTTGCCCTTCGGTTGTAATATCTCCCCATGCATGTTTTTTGGGCTGCTAACCGGACTAGGGCAGTTTCTCGCCTTTCGTCCGCTAATTCTAAGCTCGTAGCCATGGTCTCATTATTTGAATCCTCTGTAGCGTATTGGAGCCTTAGGCTCGGTTCTCCTAACTCTACCGGAATCAGAGCTTCCGTGCCGTAGACTAGAGAGAACTGTGTTTCACCGGTGCTAGACTTCGAAGTCGTTCGATTTGCCCATAAGACCTCGGGCAATTTTTTTTTCTATTTCCCTTTTGAGTCGGTCAATTTCTTCTTCAGGTTCTGGAGTATAGTTTTGTTTGTTGATTCTACTTGACTGTTCCCACTTGGGTGGTAGGGCATCGATAAAATCTTTTTGATTTTGTGATCCTCAATAAACTTATTAATCTTGCCTCCGATGAACTGCTTCTCGTTGTCACACGTGATCTCAGCCGGTATCCCGAACATGCATATTATATGATCCCAGATGAAGTTAATGACCTCTTTTTCCCTAACTTTCTCAAACGCCTTTGCTTTGACCCACTTGGAGAAATAATTGGTCATAAGTAAGATGTATTGTGCTTTGCCGGGTGCCCACGACAAGGGATCGACGATGTCCATTCCCCATTTCATGAACGACCAGGGGGAAATGATTGGGTGAAGCATCTCCCCCGATTGGTAGATCATCGGGGCGTGCCTTTGACATTCGTTACACTTTTGAACAAATTCTTTCATATTTCTTTCCATCGCGTTCCAATAATAATCGGCTCTGATCAATTTTCGAACCAAGGTCTCTGGTCCCGAATGGTTCCCACAAGTACCCTCGTGCACTTCCCTCATCGCGTAGTCGGTCTCCTCCGGACTCAAGCACCTTGCTAACGGTCCGAAAAATGATCTTCGATATAGTTTTCCACTAACCATGCTAAACCTGGCAGCCTTACTACGTAGGGCCCTCAATTCTTTGGGATTTGATGGTAGTTTCCCTTTCTGAAGGTAGTCTATGTATTTGTTTCTCCAATACCAAGTTAAGTTTGTTGAGTTTACCTCGACACGGCCTTCCTCTATTTCTAAGTTCATCAATTGCAGCACTGCTCCAGAATTGAATTCATCAGAATCGATCGATGACCCTAGATTAGCCAACGCATCGGCCTCATTATTTTGATCTCGGAGTACATGCTGTAGTGTCCATTACTTGAATTGGTGTAATTTTACTTACAACTTATCAAAGTATCTCCACATCTGGTCCTCTTTTACTTCAAATATCCTATTAACTTGGTTAACGACAAGGAGGGAGTCGCACTTGGCTTCGATTGCCTCAGCCCCCAAGCTCTTAGCCAGTTCTAGGCCTGCAATCATAGCCTCATATTCAACTTTGTTGTTAGTCAATTTCACAGTTCTAATAGATTATCTTATTACGTTACCCGTAGGCGGTTTTAATACGATTCCCTACTCGAACCTTTTTCCTTTAGAAGCACCGTTCGTGAATAGGGTCCAAACTTTCTGAGGCGAACAATAATTCTTTCTCGACCTCGGGGATCAAGGCCGACGTGAAGTCGGCCACGAAGTCTGCCAAAATTTGAGATTTTACATCAGTTCGGGGTTTGTACTCAATATCGTACCCGCTAACCTCTGCGGCCAATTTGGCTAGTCAACCTAAGAGCTTGAGTTTATGCATAACACCCCTTAGCGGGTACGAGGTCACAACACATATGGGGTGACACTGAAAATACAGTTTTAATTTCCTAGATGCGCTCAGTAAGGCGAGTGCTAGTGTTTTTAAGTGTGGATACCTTGTTTCAGCATCACCTAGGGTTCTACTAACATAATAAATAGGAAACTGCGTACCTTATTCTTCCCGGACCAGGACACCACTTACCGCTACCTCAGAGACTGCCAAGTAGAGGTATAGCTGCTCGTTCATATTCGGGGTGTACAACAAAAGAGGTCCTGATAGGTATCGTTTGAGTTCTTTTAAATCCTGCTGGCATTCTGGGGTCTAAGAGAAGTTGTTCTTCTTTTTCAATAATGAGAAAAATTAGTGGCTTTTGTCAGAGGACCTCGAAATAAACCGGCCCAATGCGGCTATCTGCCCGGTCAATCTTTGTACCGCCTTGACATTATCAACTACAATGATATCTTCTATGGATTTTACCTTGTTCAGATTAATCTCTATTCCCCGGTTGGATACCATAAAATCGAGGAACTTGCCCGAGCTGACCCCGAAGGCACACTTCTTCTTTCAGCTTCATGTTGTATTTTCTTGGTATGTCGAATGTTTCCTGCAAATGCTTCAAATGGTCCTCTACTCGCAGGGACTTAACTAACATATCGTCAATATAAACCTCCACTGATTTGCCTATGTGTTCTTCAAACATCCGTGTTAACTGGGCGTTGATACGTAGCACCGATATTTTTTTTTTAATCTTAAATGGCATTATGTTGTAACAATAGGTGTCAAACTTAGTTATAAAAGAAGTCTTTTTTTGGTCACCCAGGTCTATCCGTATTTAGTTGTACCCGGAATAGGCATCGAGATAACTCAGCGTCTCGTGCCCGCCGGTCGCATCGATCATTCGGTCGATGATAGGCAAAGGAAATGAATCCTTCGGACATGTCTTGTTTAGGTCCTTATAATCTACACATTCTAAGTTTATTTTCTTTTTTAGGCACGACCACTACGTTAGCTAGCCAATCCGGCCATTTAACTTCCCGAATGGAACCTATTTTCAAAGGTTTAGATACCTTGTCTTTGATGAATGCATGTTTGATCTCGGACTGCGGCCTCCTCTTCTGTTTGACTTGGTGGAATTTTGGATCCAATCTTAATTTGTGAGTTGTCACCTCCGGTAGGATCCCTATCATGTCTAAGTAGGACCAAACAAAACAATCGACATTAGATTTAAGGAAATTAATAAGTTGTTTCCTGAGCTCAGGAGTTAACCCCGTGCCCATGTATACCTTTCTGTCTGGTAGGTACTCGATCAGTATGACTTGCTCCAATTCCTCGATTGTCGATTTGGTGGCATTGGTATCCTCGGGTACTATAAAGTATCTCAGGAAACCGAAATCATTCTCATTGTACTATGTGTTCCCTCTGTTTCCCGGCCTGGTCAGGGTCGGGGCTGCTTATTGCTATTTGGTTACTTTCTCTTCGGTCAGTCCCATACCTTTTGATATTGTGACCGCAGGCACGAGGATCACTTCATCGACATCGAATATCTCCTTTGCGGTCGGTTGTTCCCCATAGACCATTTTGTTTCTGCCTGGGGTGGGAAACTTCAACGCCTGAGGTAGGGTTATTTCACCCTTTGTCATCTCGCACGCCATGTTGAACTCGTTCAATACCCGTACTATCGGTACGATTTGGTCCAATAATACCAATTGTTCTTCGACCCTCCATCGAACGATGTTGGTCGAGCTACCTAAATCAATTAACACACACTTAACTCGAGGTTTATTAATAGATATAGATATTACCAGTGCATCATTGTGAGGTTGAATGATGCCCTCGGTGTCCTCGTCACTGAACGAGATGGACTCCTCCGGGACGTAGTCCCGAGTAAATTTTCCCCTGTGATCACTGGCCCTTGCGGGAGATATACTCCCCCAATGATCATGTTGATCACATGCTGAGGCTCCTCCTGCTCAATTTGTTTGTTGACGTCCCTGTTTTGAAATGATTTTTGGCCCGCTCACTTAGGAATTCCCGAAGATTCCCATTGTTGAATAGACGAGCCACTTCTTCCCTTAGCTGTCGACAATCTTCGGTTCTGTGACCGTGAGTACCGTGGTATTTACATACTAAGTTGTGATCCCTTTGTGCGGGATCAGACTGAAGTGGCCTAGGCCATTTGGTCTCATTGATGCGACCAATGGCTGACACTATACTCGTAGCATCCACGTTGAAGTTATATTCCGATAGTCTCGGGGCTTCCCTTCCTCCAAGTGATCTATCAAAACCGTGCTTACTCATCAGACCCCAGTTGCTAGGTCCTTGGTCTCTTCTCCTGTCGTTCCCGACTGGGTGGCAACCGGGTCCGTTTCCCCTTCTATCCGAACTGTATGACTGATACCGATCTCGGAAAAGCCTTGGCTCCTGGTCCATAATTATTTTAGATTTGTTGTTCGCTCTATCGGGGGTAAACAGACCCCGAGGGGGCCCCTAGCTGGTCGTCCTTGACTCTGATCTTTGATTAATACATGTTATGAACATCGGCCCAAGTAATCGTCGGGTACTCTACCAAGTTTTGCTTTAATTGCTGAGAAGCAATGGAACTTCGGCGGTTGAGCCCTTGAATGAATGCCTAAACGGCCCAATCATCTGCGACCGGATGGCAAATCCATCCATTTCATCTGAAACCTCGAGACGAACTCTCTAAACATCTCGTTGTCTCTTTGCTTGACTTTGAAGAGGTCCGATTTCCTCATCTCGACCTTGATAGCGCCACATGGGCTTTAACGAAGGCATCTACAAGCATAGCAAATGAATCAATAGAATTAAGAGGTAAGTTATGATGCCATATCATTGCCTCTTTGGATAAGGTTTCCCCAATCTTCTTTAACAACACCGACTCGATCTCGTCATCTTCTAGGTTGTTGCTTTTTATTGCGCACGTGTAAGAGGTTACATGCTCGTTTGAATCTGTGATTCTGTAATATTTGGGAATATCGAGCATCCGAAATCTCTTCGGAATTAGCTTCGGTGCTGCATTTGGGGGGAAAGGTTTCTGAATGAATATTTTGAAATCTAGCCCTTTCAATATTGGAGGCGCTCCAAGGATCTGGTCGACCCTCGAATGGTAAGTTTTCACCTTTTTGTCATTTGCCTCTATCTTCTTTTCACCAGACTCCGCCCGTTTTGTTAGCGCTTCGAGCATTTTCATCACCTTGGAAGTTTCTTCGAGTCCGAACTCATCCGGTTCTGTGACAATCTGTTCATCTCTTCGAGCGTCTTCTCTAACCCGCTCAGGTTCGGTCCTATTCTGGGCGTGATTTTGAGTTTGTAGTTGTGCTATTGCCACTTGCTAAGCTTGTAGCATTTCAAAAAATCAATCGTAAGCTAACTCCATCACCTTCCCCTTCGAGTGCTTCTCGAGCCAATGGCCGGGGTGCCCCGCGAATGCTATTTTCGGGATTAGTTGGCTGGTTGATATTAATGGCAACTTGTGAGTTAGAGTTGACCGGTTCAACGATTGGAACACTATTAGGATCAGTAAGGGGTACGTCATTGCTTGGTACCACGTTATTATTTTCACCGTGGTGTCCTGACTCGGCATCAACGTTCAAATGAGCAGATTGAGAATTTAAAATTTTAAATAAACCTGAAATCAAACTTCAAAGAGCAAGTGTAAAATATGGTGTGATACGGAGATTCGTATTAAATTACCACTATTATCCTCTGTCCCATGGTGAGCGCCAAACTGTATATCCTTAAAGTGAGTAACAACTGAATTTGTACGCGATGTAAAGGATAAGTGATTTAATTTAACACGAATGAACTAAGAACAATAATTAATTGAATTAAAGAAAAACAAAGCGATCAAACCAAATGCGATGGATGATTAAGTTTGGCTTTGCAATGGATGTTTGGAAATCAGTTTCGATCAAGCCCTCGAAACGGGCTCGGTTGCAACTCAATAAACAAGTAGCTGAAGGCACTTTAAACAATAGCGAGAGAACAAAAATTAACTTTATTTCTTTGATATGCATGCCAACAGTGGCCCTCAAAATGAAAAAGTTCTCCCCTTTATAAAGTAGAGGAGTTTCAATCCTAGTACAAGTCTAAGGTAAACATCTTTTTCTTCTAGTAAACGTTGATATGCAGTTGATATCGGGCGAGATTTGGGTCGTAATATCCGGTTAAGGACGGATATTTCGGCCCCTCAATTGTTCTGTCTAACCGTCTTTCCCGTAGCCTCGGTTCTTCACTTTGCTTGAGCTCAATGCTTGGCCACGTCCGGTTTCCGAGCGCACCATTCGTTCTCCCCGGGCTCTGGTCCGTAGAAGCCTTCGGCTTTACCCGAGGCCATCTCGGGACGCGCTGTCCTCTCGTTTTCTTACCAGAAAATTGGGGGTAACTTTTATCCCCGATTTTACCCGCACACAAAATTGGTAATTAATTTTTTCAGCTTCAAATGTCCAATTGAGTGTCATGATTAAGTTTGTTGAGTTCTTTACCATACAAATTACATTAGTATGAATATTCAATGATTCAATTGGACGAAGTAACTAGATTGTCCTTAATGATGAGAAGTGACCGCATATGGAACATGGAAGCACAGTAGAAGTGCTTTGACTATTTAGCAGAAGGATAGTGTAATGAATTTTTGACAGCATCTATTACAGTATTATTTACTCCTATTATTTATTCTTGGTTACATGACTAATATTATTAATTAGAATTACTTGCAATCACCTTTTAAATAATCTGATTTGAGAATATTTTTTATACTGCTAGGCTTCAGTGCACAAAAACCAAACCTTTAGCAGAAAAAGTGCAAAGCCTAACATATGTATTTATTCAAAAATGTACAGTGAGTTTGAGGATTCTGAATTCTGGTATTCAACTCTCATTTGTCATAGGTGTTCAAACCGCACCGAAAAAATCGCACCAAACCGAAAAGTCAAACCAAATCGATTAAAAAACTCGATTATATTAGATTTGATTTGATTTGATATTGAGCAAAAAAATCCAAACCAAAACGACATATAAATATATAATTTATATATATACTTTTAAGACTTTATATAAAATTTTCTTTAAAAAATATCTAGAAATATTTGAGATCCTCTCATGGGACTATGAAGTGCATTTATTTTTATTTACTTTTAATAATAAGTTGTGTCACTTTCTTATCAAGTGTTATTGAAATGCGTTAATCATCTATTTGTTCTTCCATATTCATATACGTCAAGATTTCTTATATCTTTTTCAAAGTTGAAATGGTATTTCGATAATTTAAAATTAAACAGAACTTATTATTATTTAGGTATCATATTAATTTTTATACTTAATTATTAAATTCGATTAATCTTGAAAGCGTACATCAACAAAAAATTATTGTTAGACGACAAGAAAATAATTATCATGTGTTATTAAAAATATTCTCCCATAAGAATATTTAAATAGATCATATGTTTGTCAATTTTTTTAATTTTTACTAAATATATATTCACTTATCAAAAATTTATCTATAACTTTAACAAAGTAAAATTTAAATAATATTTTTGTAACAAAAAAATTTAAAAAAATCCGAAAAGTCCGACAAAACCGAATCAATTCAAATCGATATAGTTGATTTTGTTTGGTTTATAAAATCCGAACCGATCCGGTTCATGTACACCCGTGACATTTGTTATGTCATATAATTTGAAAAAGAGAGGGAGTATTAATTCGCAAAGTCACAAATAAAACCATGAAAAATTTGTCAAATTAGTTACAAAAGTCCATGGCTGCATGTGGTCAAAGTTGCATGTTCGTAAAACAATAATTAAACTTTAGTGTTTGTAATATTGTATGTGGCATGTTCGTAAAACAATAATTTGCTTATATAGAAAATTACAACTTTTCACGTCTAATGGGTAGAGCTATCAAGACGGGCCAGTCCAAGACTCGTGGGCTTTTAAATTTGGTGGGCTAGAGTGACTCGGCCCGCTACATGAATGAATCTTAAAATGGCCAGCCCTACCCAATCCTAAGTGGGCCGCGGGTTAGAGTGGGCCCATCCTTCAATTGTTTTTAGAAAAATAAATTCTTTAAATTCTTAAATATTTTTTCGTGACATAATAAAAGAAAATTCTATAAAGAATTTTTTGAGCTGAAACATGCTATTAAAGTTGAGGAAGAAGTTGAGATAGTGAG
The DNA here is from genome assembly GCF_000715075.1 of Nicotiana tabacum. Classification (NCBI taxonomy): domain Eukaryota; kingdom Viridiplantae; phylum Streptophyta; class Magnoliopsida; order Solanales; family Solanaceae; genus Nicotiana; species Nicotiana tabacum. The sequence goes on from NC_134083.1 coordinate 79,855,733, forward strand.
ATTAACAAGAGCTGATGTCACTCCAAGGATTTCAGAGATGGATAAAATCCTACAATTGTTAATTTGAAATCTCGAATTCGAATCTTAAGAATAAAAAATTAGCGTTTTCCTGTTAATAAATCTTACATTATGCAAAATTAAATTAATCGGGACCACAAAGTAAATTAATAGGGGCCACAAAGCAGTGAAAACAAGAGCTGATGTCAATTGGTTGATGTAAGCTGGTAATAGCCGACTACACATTACAAAAACAAATATTAATTCAACAAATTGATTTAAAGAAAGACCTACAGACTTTCGGATTACTTATGATTTTTTAATGTCAAAGACCACGAGGTCAATTGATTTAAAGAAATTAAAGACGACCTAGTCACTATTTAGTTTCGGATTTGACCACTTTACTAGCTAATCAATCATCATAATAGCTAGTATGTAGTTTATGTCGCAATTTTATTGTCCAAAAAAGGAATAATACATACCAACCTCCCTCAACTTGTTTTTTTTTAACTGCTCACGTAAATTTTGGGGAGATTATACTATCCCATTGAACTATTTCTAATCTTCTATAGAATTATTATGTCTTTTTTGTTGAGTTGGGGAAGCAACAAAAACATTTAATTTTCAGCTATTTTCTCTCTCCTCACCTTTTCATTTTTAATGGCAAAATATAAAACTGGTCTACCATCTAAGCTGAAACTAATTGCATTAGCTAGTAAAAAAATATATAAAATATATATTTTTTTATATAATACGCAAATATACAAAAAATATATATTTTATCCGCTATTATATCTGAAAGAGACTAAAAATATACATTTTCCAAATCACCATACTTTCCCTTTCCTCACTTTTTTCTTTTCTTTTCTTTTCTTTTATCTTCTTTTCGGTCCACCCTTTTCTCCCATTCCAGCAGTGAGAAGTCCCAGTGAAAACTTACCTAAACCGCCTCTAAACTTTATAATTGTATGAGCCAAAAATTATCTTAATTATGTTTAGATCATATTAGCAATAAGAGGGCCTTCGAGGGCTGCCATGTGTCACCACCAGTATGACTTCAACAAAAGGCATATTCAAGGTCGAAGTAATCTAACAAGAGATGAAGGGCATGGTCGAGTAGTCAACAGAGATCAAGGTCGAGGACGAACACTCTTCTTAAACAGAGTAATAACGGCTAATTTTAGGATACAACTTTAAAGAGAATATTCCAGTAAATATTCTGTGGATCTGTACTATTAGAGTTTTGTGACACATGTCCCCTTATAAATAGAAACAAACATAGTTACAGGGGACATTGAACACTTATTTGTAAGACAACACATTGACATTCTCTAAAGATTCTTGCTTTATTATACACGTACAAAACATACCTTTTTCTTGAGATCTTTATCTAACTTTTCTCTTACGATCCAAAGAGAATCCGGATATTCAAATGCTCATCAATATTTATCATTGTCAGAAAGAATACCAAAGAATCTCACCCTTGTCAGATGACTCACATGCTTTTATTTACTTAAATGCTATTCATTACTCTTTATTGTTATTTAATGCTACCTCCTTCATTTTTGGATCATTGAATATAACAGTGTTGTTATTATTTATTGCTATTTAGATAATACCCATATTATCTTGCTACAAAATCGGTTAATATATCTTTTGAATATTAATATTGCACCACTGCCTCCCCCAAAAATGAGAGGTCGCCTCCACCTCATTGTAGCACAACGAAACTAAATAGGAAAAGGGCTTCCACGTCTGCAGGAGAAGGGATGCCACCTGCCATGAAAACGCTTCTCGAAGCATGGCTAACCGAATATTTCCCTGCTAACATTTCTGTCTATCACTTTATTCTGAAAACTCGAACAAGATATTCTTTTGCTTTTAGCTCCCCTTGCTCTATCTACTATCTATTCGGGTTGCCTAACATTCTTTCTCTACCAGGGACAGGAGCGACACTAAGGTAATATTTATCCCTTCAAGGCTTCCAGTGTCTATCTTTGTAGTACTCATATCTAAATTGATCAGGGAACACAACCACCAACGGAATGGCATGACTCTCTTCACTAACAATAGATAAAACATTCGACATGTTAATGAGAAAGTGAAGAAGGGTACTGGGAAGAGAGTTTAGAATATGGGAGAGAGCAAAGATGCAGAGAAGAGAGGTTTAGAGAGGAAGTTTGGAGTATCAAAAGTTTGGGAGAATAAAGTTCCAAATTCGGGTTTGGCTATCCCTATTTATAGAGATTGAGGCACCAAATCCGAAACGGTTTATCTTAATTGGCACAGAATCGAAACGACAGATCCCATATCGGAAACAAGCATCATCATGACACATGACGTCACCCCCTCTCTTGGACCAGATGGCTCCAACAAATCACCCGAAAAATTTAAGAATTTAAGAGACATTGTTATAGGGGACATTAAACACTCATTTGTAAGACAATACATTGACATTATATGAAGATTCTTGCTTTATTATACACATACAAAATATACCTTTATCTTGAGATCCTTATCTAACTTTTCTCCCACGATCCAAGGAGAATCCGAATATTCAAAGGCTCATAAATTATTCATCATTGTGAGAAAGAATACCAAAGTATCTCACCCTTATCGGGTGACTCACATGCTTTTATTTACTTAAATGCATTCATTGCTATTTATTGTTATTTAATGCTACCTCCTTCATTTTTGGAACATTGGATATAACAGTGTTGTCATCATTTATTGCTACTTAGATAATGCCCATATTATCTTGCTACAAAATCGGTTAATATATCTTTTGGATATTAATATTGGCTAACATTAACTCTATTTTATTAAAAAATCTAATTCTTTAAACCTAGGTCTAAATTTTGGATCAAACAATAACCATTTTTAAGACGGAGGATTAAAAAGGTGAAAATAATAAATCAAACAAATTAAGACGTGTAGTTGAGAAAACATGACAAGTTGAGGGGTTCCATATCATCCCTCGTCGAAATGTAAGCTGCCCTTTCGTCCTTTTCTTTCCATCAATATTTTAACAACGATAGTTGAAAGTTATCTATGCTTAAGAAATTTAGGATTGACTTTAATTGCTAGAGTTAATCTAAGGTCTACACTTATTTTTGTTATTGTGCATTAGTCATCCAGTTAAATCATTTTGAATGATATCGCTTATCCAGTTCGTATAAGAACTAACACGAGATAGAATGAGCCTTTAATCTTCTTATAAACAACTTATACTTGTCATATTAAAATAGTGAAGACTTGCGAGTATTGAGCCAATTTTAAGGAATAATTGCAAGTCTTCACTATTTCCAAGTAATAGTCGTCTCATCTAATACTATGTAAAACAAGTATAAAAACAAGAATTTATGTTATATATTGATAATGTAAAGACTTTTTTTTATTATTAAAGATTATCAATATAAATTAAAATATTGTAATAACAAGCTAGTTACCGTTAATAGTTTTTACATTGTCATGCATAGAATATAAAACTCAAAAAACAATGAAGCTACCATGTCAAAAAGTTATACTGTGATATTTCTGCTCAACAATTTCTCTCGGACAATAAGAGTAAACGAGTAGTCGTTGGGGTGGAAATCCTAGTATGAACATCGTCTTATGTATCTATAGCTTTTAAGATCAAATATATATATGACTGTTCACATATTGATATTACTGGCTGGTATGTTATGGTACCCAAAAAAGGCTACTTTAATTCAAAGTCCAATACTTTTGTCTTCCAGAGTACACATTTATTTTATGGAGAACAGTCATCAAATAATAAAGGTAGAATAAATTGATCGATTTCTTTTATTCAATTTATATTATAATTGCCTTGTCAAAACAGTCTGAATTGCTGATTTTATGATGTAGTAATTCGTACCTCGTGTTAACTGACCAGAGAAAAAGAGAAGGAATATAAGTACTTTCTTTTTTTAAAAAATAAAAAAAGACGCAGTGCCTCTCATGGTTTGTCGTGATCCTAGTCAACCAAGAAAACAGTTTTTTATACGATGATTATTGTGTTAACCAAGAATTACTCCTCCGATTCATAATAAATGATTTTTAGTCTTTGACACACCCTTTAAGAAATTCCTAAAGAAAAAAGATGTATTCACTAAATTACGCTTAATTAATTGTTACCTTAACACATTAAGATATGTAAATAAGGGCAAATTTTGAAAAAATAAAATTAATTCCTTCTTGATTATGTAAAATGATACTTATTTTAGACCAAAATAAAAAAACTAAAAGGTCACTTATTATGGACAGGAGGAAGTACTATATTTCTACTATCAAATTGGTCTTTCAGATTTTGTCTTTATTCAACTCATTAGGTTTCTTCGATGAAGGCGAAGTGTTGATTGTTTGTTTCTAAATAATTCATCTTGCGAGGTGTATGAGTCAAAATCTGCCCTAGAATATTTAAGATAAGAAAACGATAAAGAAAGAATTCTCAAGTCGTCGCTAGTCGAGGTAGATCAGGAAGCATCGAGACTCATAGTCGAAGAGTCGACGAGAGCCGTGGTTGATATATTAAAAATGCTCGAGGTCGAACACCGTTAATGAGGCTGTAACGACTAGTTTTCGAAATAGGATATTAATGAGAATATTTTAGTGGATATTCTCTGCACTTGTACTATTAGGGTTTACTAGGAAAACGTATCATATAAATAAAAAAAGAGACAATGATATGAGACATGTGATATTCAATTGTAAGAACAGACTTTCACAAAAGATTCTCTCTCTCTCTCACACTAAGTTACAAACACTACCTTTTCATCAAGATTCTTGTCTATATTATTCCATACTTTTCCATCGGATCCGAGAATAATTCGAACATTCAAGGATTTATCTGTCACTCATCATTGTCAGGAGGAACAACCATCTAGTTCATTCTTTATTGGATGAATCACTCTTCCTATTTACTTAAATGTCATTTATTGTTATTCATTATTATTAAATGCTACATTATAGCTCATACTTTTTGGAATAGTTATTGCATATCGTTATCATTTTTCTATTAGATCTATTTGGCGCTAATCACATTTTCGGAAGTCGCAGCTAGAAATATTATTATTAACTAGGTTTAATCCATTATCACATAAATTTAATTATTTGAACCGAAAGTTATATTTTTTGGTCAAACAATTTGGTGTTGTCTATGGGATTTCTTAGTTAAGATTTTAGTTTCTTCTAGATCTACAACTATCACGAGTCACTAACGTAAAAAAAGAAGCAAAAACGAGATCTCCTTTCTTTGTGTGCCCGAATCCCAACATGGCAGGTATCTGAGAAGAAAGGACAAGAATAGTAAGTGACCTCCCAACCAACCTCATGAACGTCATCAACGAAAGCTGTGAAACGGAAGACGAAGGCGCGACGCCCAATGCCTCCCCTAGGCGAGATGGGTCCCCGCCCCCTCACTACAACATCATAAAATCTCTTAGTAAGGGAGCCTCCACATCGGTAGGGGAAGAGACGCCCCCCAGTTGTGAAAAAGCTCTTCGAAGCGTGGCTAACCGACACGCTAACCAGTGTCCTCAACAAGCCCGCCCGAGACACGACTACAGAAATTGCAAGGACTTGCACTATACAACCAGCAGACGAGCAGTTCAACCAACTCCATCCTCCTCCAACGACATGTATTATTCACAATGTCATTGATAGCGCAGGTGACAACGTTCTTGCAGCCATTTTGAAAAGGATGGAAGAAATGGAGAATGAGAACAAGACATTCCGAGATCAAATGAAAGAGCACCAGGAAAGGGTCGACAAAATACCAGGCGCCCCAAGCTGTTTCCGAAGAGGAATGTCGGCCGGTTCATCGAACAACCGTATAGTGATGACGCAGCCCCGTATGCTATACCAAAAACCTTTAAAATGCCGCCCTACGTCAGGATATATGACGACACAACCAACCCTGAAGGTCATGTGACTAATTATGTCACCACCGTAAAAGGCAACGACCTCGCCAAAGAACAAGTATCTTCCATCTTGCTGAAGAAGTTCGGCAAAACCCTCACAGTAGGGGCATTAACCTGGTGTTCGCAATTACCAACACGCTCCATTGAAACCTTTGAATGGCCGACAAGTTCGTAACGGCCCATGCCGGAGTCAAGAAAGCCAAGGAAAGAGTAAATGACATATTTGCTATTAAATAGTCTTTAGGAGAGGGACTGAGGGACTTCCTCACTCGGTTCAATCGAGGAAGGATGACTTTGACAAACGTATCCGAAGGGCTGACGGTCGTAGCTTTTCAGAAGAGGCTGAGTAGGGATGGTTCGAGAGCAACTAGGAAGCTACTGAGTCGGTTGATGAAGTACCCCCCAACCACTTAGGATGAAATCCACAATGCTTATTGTGCCGAGGTCTGTGCAGATGAAGATGACCTCAACGGACCAACCCAAAGACTGACCTCGGTACAAGCTGAAACAAGAAAGGATCGAAGATAAAATGCCAGAAGAGATCATCCAACCCTGTGACCTAATAGGGAACACCATCAACCATATGCTAGGGCGGCCGTTGCGCACTCTCCCCGCTACGAAGAGGGTCCATCTAGACCAAGGACGGGAACTCATCGGAACGACCGAGGTATGCCTCATCGATTATCTGCTCATAATTTTTGTGTGTCACCTACAAAGATAGTCTATGCATTGGAGAAACTCAGACCGAAAGTGAAATGGCCATCGAAGATGAGATAGGACTTGAACACCAGAAAGTTCGACGCCCTCTGTGAGTTTCAAAAGGAACGAGGACACAAAACCAAGGATTGCATCGCCTTTAGGCAAGAAGTCGTATACATGTTACGACAAGGTCACCTCAAAGAATTGCTGAGCAACAGGGGAAGAATCAGCATCGCCAGAGGACACGAACATCAAGGACCGCTGAAACCACCCTCACCAACTCGAACCATCAACATGATCATCAGCAACATGAAGTTCACCACTATCTACAAACTCAAGCGATTAATCAACCACGAACGGTACGACGTACTCGAAAAAAGTATCATCTTCGATAAGTCGAACGCTGATGGTTTGACCTTTCCTCATAACGATGCCCTCATTGTTACTTTACAAATTTTGGATACTGATGTTAAATGCATTATGATAGATGATGGGAGCGACGCGTGTATTATCCTCCTCAAGTGCTCACCCAAATGAGACTTGAAGACAAGATAGTGTCGCGCTGCATCACGCTAACTGGTTTTAACAATGCAGTTGAGCAGACATCCAGAGAAATCACACTCTAGTGTTGGCCGGCGGCGTGACTCTGGAAATGACATTTCACATCATCGATCAAGACACCATGTACAACGCCATAGTGGGCCGACTGTGGATACACCCCATGAAGGCCACCCCCTCCAGCTTATACCAAGTCTTCACATTTCCAACTCCATGGGGAGTGTTCAACAAACAATGAGGGAAACGTACGTCCCGGAAGTGCTACCGCATTGCTTTAGATATCACGACTACTCAACAAAGGAAGGACAATGAAAAAGAGGCATATCAATCAGTATGGTCGAGGTCAAGGCATGACGAGGTCAAGGCATGACGAGATCAAGGAAGATATCAAAGAGCCCGACATATTCGAAGCTGCATGATCGACCATAGAAGACCTCAACCCCATTCAATTAGATCCCTGCGACCATAGCAAAAATTCCTATATCGGTTGCAAACTCTAGGACCCAAGTAAATTCAGTCAATTCTTAAAAGCTAACGCGGATTTGTTTGTTTTCAGCCATGCAGATATGCCGAGCATCCCAAAGGAAATTGCCATGCACAAATTAAACGTCGACCCCTTCCCACCCCCGGTGAGGTAGGTCAGACGAAAATTCAACTCTGCAATCAATGACGCAGTACGTGAGAAAGTGGAAAAACTTCTGGAAAACGGTTCCATAAGGGAGTCGAAGTACCCCAAGTGGGTCGCCAGCGTAGTAATGGTTAAAAAGAAGAATGGTGAATGGCGGATGTGTGTGGACTCCACAAACTTGAACAAAGCATGTCCAAAGGACTCGTTCCCACTACCTCACATTGACCAACTCATCGACGCAACAGCCGGACATGAGTTTGCTAATTTTCTTGGATGCTTACTCAGGCTATAATCAGATCCTCCTGGAAGAGGGAGATCAGAAAAAAACCACATTTATCACCCACCAAGGAACGTACTGCTACAGGGTCATGCCCTTAAGATTAAAGAACGCGGGGGCGACTTATCAAAAGTTGGTGACGAGGATGTTCAAAGATCAGCTCGGTAAGACAATGGAAGTATATATAGCTAACATTCTGGTCAAGTCCAAAAGATGATAAGATCACATCGATCACTTGAAATAAACTTTCGACATACTCAGACAATATGGAATGAAACTGAACCCGGAGAAGTGTGCGTTCGGCATGGTCTCGGGAAAGTTTCTAGGTTTCTTCGTATCACAGGGAGGGATCGAGGTCAACCTTGGCCAAAACAAAGCCATTGAGGGGATACCCGAACTTCTGACCACCAAACAATAAGTCCAAAGGTTGACTGGCCGCATCGCCCCTATTAAGGTTCATCTCGCGGTCATTAGATAGGTGCCATAAATTCTTTGGCGTACTTAAGAAAAATAAATGACCTCCAATGAACTTTAGAGTGCGTCCAGGCTTTGAGGGAACTAAAGGCATACCTGTCGCCGCCGCCCTTGATTTCAAAAACAGAGTTGGGGGAGCGTCTCCTCGTTTATATAACTCTATCCGAGGTAGATGTGAGCGCAGTCTTAATTCGAGAAAACAAAGGTACGCAATCTCACATCCATTACATTAGTAAAACACTAGTCGATGCCAAGACGATGTTACCCGCACTTCGAGAAACTGGCTTTGGCCTTATTCGTAGCTTCACAAAAGCTTAGACCGTATTTCCAATGTCACCCCATCTCGGTCGTCACGACTTTCCCCCTAAGAAGCATTTTACATAAACCCAAGCTATCGGGAAGGCTGGCGAAATTGGACATCGAGCTAAGCGAGCACGATATCGCGTACCAGCCGCGAACAACGATAAAGTTACAAGTGCTCGCTGACTTCATCGCCAACTTCAGCGCAAAAATAATGCCTGAAGTCAAAAGGGAAGCTATCCAAACTTCTCCCAAACATAAGACTTCTGGGTCCTTTACACCGACGGTGCGTCCAACATATCGGGGTCTGGACTGGGACTCGTATTCGAAGTCCCAACAGGCGAAGTAATTCGCTAGTCCATAAGGTTCTCGGACATGACTAACAACGAGGCCGAGTATGAGGCCGTCATTGCAGGTTTGAGACTAGAGCTCAAGTATGGAGCAAAATGATTAAAGCTACGCTGTGATTCCCAACTCGTAGTCAACCAAGTCATAAGGACTTTCCAAATGAAGGAACAAAGATTGCAAAAATACCAGACCGAAATCTGCAAGCTGCTACCTGAGTTCGACGAAGGTCAGCTCGACCAAATTCTATAAGTATAGAATGCCGAGGCAGATGGCCTCGCTAAACTAGTCGCAACAACTAAAAGCATCACAACATGAGACAAAAATATGGTCCATCTACTCAAATCATCACTAGACCTAGTCAAGGTAAGAACCATTAACTTAACTTGGGACTGGTGCAATCGTATTATCGTATACTTGCAGGATGGCACACTCCCAGGCGATAAAAAAAAGCCAAGAAATTGAGAATGCAGGTTGCCAGATACAGTATCCTCCACAACGACTTGCACAAGAGAACTTATGGCGAACATTTAGCAAAGTGCCTTGGCCCAAACCAAACTCGACGTGTCCTTGAAGAAATCCACGAAGGCCATTGCGGGGCGTAATCCAAGAACCGAGCACCGGTCTGATGCCTCATACGAGCTGGATATTACTGGCCCACCATGAAAAAAGAAGTCACAGATTTAGTGAAAAGATGCGAACAATGCCATAGGTACGCCCTAATGATTCACTAGGCGGGAGAACACCTCCACTCGGTCACCTCACCTTGGCCATTCATCAAATGGGGAATAGACATTGTAGGCCCGGTCCCGGCAGGACGAGGTAATGTACGGTTCTTTTTGGTTTTAACTGACTATTTATCTAAGTGGGTGGAAGAAGGTACCTTTGCCCAAATACGGGAACAGGAAGTAATCACCTTTATATGGAGAAATATCATATGCTGGTTTGGCCTTCCCAAAGAAATCTGCTGCGACAATGGACCCCAATTCACGGGAAACAAAAATTGCCGAATTTTTTGAGAAATGGCATATCAGAAGAACACTCTCAACCCCGTACCACCCAGTGGGAAAGAAGAGTCCTCCAACAAAGCGATACTAAACATCATGAAAAAGAAGCTTGAGGACGCCAAGGGACTGTGGCCGGAAGTTCTACTAGAAGTATTATGGGCATACCAAACAACTTCTAAAATGAGAATATGAGAGACGCCCTACTCTTTGGTCTACAGGACCAAGGCGGTAATACCAGTCGAGGTCAGAGAATCCAGTCTACGGTACTCTCATGAGAGCGGCACAATCAACGGTGAGGACCGAAGACAGGAACTCGACAAACGAAGAGATATGGCTTATATAAGAATAATCGTCCATAATCAGCAAGCATAGCGCTATTATAACAATAAGACAAAGGTCATGCTGCTCAAAGTCGGGGACTACGTACTGAAAGCTATAACCCAGGCGAGCAAAGATCATAGGGAAGGTAAGCATGGAACAAATTAGGACGGTCCGTACAAAATCACAGCAAAAACGAATAATGGATCATTTCAACTAGAAACAATGGAAGGAAAGCTACTACCAAACAACTAGAATATCAGCCACCTCAAATACTTCAACTTCTAAAAGAAAAAGTGTCCCCCAAGTCATACTCTTTTTTCCTCACTTGAGTTTTGTCCAGTTGGGTTTTCTCGAGGAGGTTTTTAATGAGGCGACGAAGGGAACACTTCAAGTCGAAGTATGCGAAGACGAGGCCTTGATTACTATTCCGTTGCTCGACCTCTCACTACTCTCCATATCGACCAATGAAGGGACTAGATAGACCGGGACTAGGACTGGAGCGCCAACCAACACCAAAAATCTGTAAATTTCTCCAAGTATTTAATAAATGCAACAATGTCAAGGAAATAAACTTTACACTTACCAGCACACTTCTCTTAAATTCAGGTTATGTTCAACCCTGTTCGAACTAACATCTACCGGCCCTCGGCCATGATTAAATTCAGATTATGTTCGACCTCGCTCGAACTAACACCTACCGGTCATCGTCGAAAATTAAATACATGTTATGTTCGACCTTGTTCAAACTAACAACTGCCAGGCCTTGGCCATAATTAAATACAAGTTATGTTCGACCTTGCCCGAACTAACACTTGCCGGCCCTCGACCATAATTAAATACAGGTTATGTTCGACCTTGCTCGAACTAACACCTGTCGGCCCTCGACCATAATAAAATACAGGTTATGTTCGACCTTGCTCGAACTAACACTTGCCGGCCCTCGATCGTAAGTAAACATAGGTTATGTTTGACCTAGTTTGAACTAATACCTATGGGCCCTAGGCCATAACTAAGTTCGGGTCTTTGACCTCGCTCAAACTAACAGTCGGCCCTCGGCCGCAACATTAAACAAAAAGTTATGTTCGACTTTGCTCGAACTAACAGTAGGCCCTCGGTCGCAACATTAAACGAAAAGTTATGTTCGACCTCGTTCGAATAACCACCTACCGTCCCTCAGTCGCAATCTAAAGAAATATCACAACCAAACAAGTCGACGACCTCGCCCACGTTCCGACACACAAACAACAGAAAAAAACATACAAGTACAAAAAGCAAACCACAGGAAAAGAAACAGATGTAGAGAACAAATTTTGCATTTCATACTTGAAAATATTTTATACAAAAGCTCATGAAGACGCTGCTAAAAATACATAAAAGCTTACAAAAGAGAGATGAAGAAAAGACTACTGAGCGCTATCATCACGATCCTCTGCTCCGTCACCGCCTTGGCCACCAATGCCCTCACCTCCTTGGTCCCCATCGCCACCGTCGCCTTCGCCCTCGGGTTATGAGGTATCATACCATGTAGCCTCCTTAAGTCAATCCACACCTTCATTGTCACTGTCGCCGGCCTCAGGTGTAGCAGGATCATACCCACAAGCAAGTCGGGCCTCGCGGGCCTTCACACGAACGCCTTCAAGGGCCTCATCATAAATAGACCCCGCCATATGCAGATCTCGAAAGATATCTAACTGGACCTCGGCGTGAATCCACTCCTCATATAAGTCCCGAGGAACGTTAGGAAAGTTCGAGATACGGGAAAAGGATGGTTGCGCCAGCAATTGGGCCTTCTCGGCCTCCAAGGCAACCACTCGGGTGTGAAGCAAAAAGGCCTCTTTTTCCAGCTCCTTGGCCCTTTCATCGAGCCATTCTTCCTTGAGCCTGGCCGTCATTATGTCATTCTCCCGCTTAAAACGGAGAGTTTGAATCACCACCTCAAGGGACTCCGCCTTATTCAGAGCCTCTGACCACGCCGCCTCAGCTTTCGCCAACTCTCCCACTTTCTCAGCAATTTTGCCAGTAAGGACCTCCACCTGAAGCCAGCACTCCTCCAATTGCCTGCGCAGCTCGACCACTTACGTCTGATGGTCGCCACATTGGGTCGCTTCGACTCTGCTGACTTAGAGCTCTTTTTCCGTACTTCTCAACGTCCCCTCAAGGACACTACACTTCTCGATGACTCTCACCAGCTCATCATCCTTCTCCTTCAATTCATCACGAAGGGCCTGCAAACTACCGCCCTCACCAAACCACTTACGAAACTTCCGGTACTTGCCGCGGTACTTGAAATATTTGCGTTACAACCTCTCAAATATTTCCTTATGCTTCTCCTCCATTCTAGCGCTTTCAATCTCCAAAATCATGGTCTGCAGTCATAAAAAGAAAACGAAGATAAGCAAAAATGAGAACGCCCCTGCTAACAAAGGCAAAACACTAATCACAAAAAACATATAGAAAGACGAAGCCCTAAAATACTCACCCTGAGATCAAGCAGGCTATGCTCCTCAACAAGGAAACACCGTCCAGCTCTTTGAGGGTTTCACCCTCTATGTTGGAGCAAAGAGGGTTGAGGGCAGGGACTACGTTCTACGTATTCTTCAATAGATCACGATCCATGGGGATCACAATGGTCGTCGTAGACCCAGCCAGCCTCACCTCGAGCTGGGTAAACCCTTTCTCCATCATCCTCAGGTCAGCAACATTAACGTCTGAACCCATCTCATAGCCTTATTCGACAACACCTTTTCCTCTCCCATTAGTCGGCAAAGAAGTATCATCAGCTAGCTGCGAAGTCGATGACTCCTCTTGTCGTGAAGTGTCACAAGCCCTTGTGGCCGGCCCTTCGGCTTCCATCATCACAGAACAAAGAGGTAAACCCTCATCGGCCCCCGCCGACCTCAGAATCTTAGACGCCGGCCCGACATCGTCTTCAATGACAATAGTCGCCATCTCATAAAGTGTAAAATCACCCGTCACCGAGCCAACGACCCGGGCAACCCCGTCGCCAATGTCTACCAATCTCCTCTTATGGGGCATCAAGTCCCCATCACCTAGAAACGACTCCTCTTCCTAATCTATGAGAGGGTGCAAGGGAGAAGACGAAGGATCCACGGCCGAAGTCTCCGCAAATAAAGAAGGAATTGATGTTGAAGCAGCAGCGGGTGGGACCGAGGAGTGAGCAGAATCAATCGCGGTCATAGAAGGGGCAAGAGTTGAAGAGGCAACAACTTTCCTCTTACAAAACACATGTGCGGGAGCTCTCGACCTCCTCGAGGACCCCCTAGCTGAAATTAAGGGAACTACAAAGGGATAAGAAAATCACCCAAAAGAAACCCCAAAAGTGAAATAACTAACAGGACAAAGACGAGAGTAACTTACCAGTTGAGGGGGGAGTCGGTCCAAACATCTTGATGAATCCCGGCCACTCACGAATCCCTGCGATATGAGGGAGGAGCCAACCGACCCAACCAGAAATGTCTCGACTAAAGGAGTAGGCGAGGTTTTGGTTACGTAAGAAAAGAACGAGAGATCAGAATGCACAACTAAGCAAAATAAACCAAGTACCTATGTGAGGCACTTACGAGTGCAATTCCAAGCTTCAGGGAAGCCGTCGACATTGGTCACCATGTCCTTAGTTCTAACGAAGAAAAGGTTGAGCCAGAACTGGTGGTTAGCCTTGTCGTCCATCTTCACCCCCAGGCACTTGCCTCCTCATTGGCGAAGGTTCAACATTGCCCCTTATAAAAGCTGGGGGCGAACATGTGCATCAGGTGTCGAAGTGTGATCTCGACCCCGGGTAACTCCGCGAACTTGGTAAGCATCCTTATGAGCTTGTAGACATACGACACGAGTTGAGCCGGGCAAATGCTCGATAGAATTCCTCCGCCAATAGGAGGAGAGGAAGAGTGTAGCCGAAAGTGATGGGCGTAGAATGCGCAATACCCAATACGGTGGCACTGCACCGCATCCCTCCCGTCAGGGATCAAGTCGGTGTGATCAGGAAGTCCGTATTTCACCTTGAGTTCTAACAAATCAGCCTCCTTCATCCTTGACTTAAAGGTCCCGGGTTCGACTTCAGGCAGTTTCGAGAAATCAAACCTAACATCGAGGTTACGAGGAACTATCTCTTCCACAGTCGGGAAACTTTCATTCGCAACAGCAGTGGGAACGTTCTCTGCATGAGGAGGAAGAAGAATCGCTAGAGGGACCGATCACTTCCCTCAGTGGACCCAAAAGGTACGTTAGACATATTTTCAGCGAAATAAAGGAAGGTATCAAACAATGGAGGGTTAAAAATGATAAGAATCACAGGAACAAAAGGAAAAGATGCACAACAGTGGAAAAGGAAGAAGAAGATATAGGGTTTCGATATAGGAAATCTGTAGAGTTTGGGATTACACCCTCACATCCATATTGATAAGAATTCAGGCGTCAAAATCGAGAAATTGGCTCATCATTACCTGGCATCAAAATTGAAGCGGCAAGACCAATCGGGAGAACCACGCAAAACAAAGCGACACATCGGGAATACGCGTCATGATGATGCATGAGGTTGTGACGTCACCTTGATTCATGGACAACATACCCCCAAAATTTGCGGCTCACGAAGGGCCACGTTGCCAGCTCGTCTCAGTCATCAAGACTCGATCAACTCGTCCAATTGTTTTGACCGCAATGAGTAGAATTCGCTCACCAAGCCCGCCTGAGGCCGGCCTCAATAAGCGGAGGGACTAACTGTATGAGTCAAAATCTGCTCTAAAATATTTAAGATAAGATAACGCTAAAGAAAGAATTCTCGAGCCGTCGCTAATCTAGGTAGATCAGGAAGCAGCGAGACTCACAGTTGAAGAGTCGACGAGAGGTGTGGTCGAGATGTCAATAATGGTCGAGGTCACGCACCGTTGATGAAGTTGTAACGACTAGTTTTCAAAATAGGATATTAAATAGAATATTCTAGTGGATATTCTCTGCACTTGTACTGTTAGGGTTTACTAGGAAAATGTCTCATGTAAATAGAAAAAGAGACAATGATATGAGGTATGTGATATTCATTTGTAAGAACATACTTTGACAAAAGATTTTCTCTCTCTCTTACTAAGATACAAACACTACATTTTCATCAAGATTCTTGTCTATATTATTCCATACTTTTTCATCAGATCCGAGAATAATTCAAACATTCAAGGATTTGTCTGTCACTCATCATTGCCAGGAGGAACAACAATCTTGTTCATCCTTTATTGAGTGAATCACTTCTTCTATTACTTAAATGCCATTTATTGTTATTCATTGTTATTAAATGCTACATTATAGCTCATACTTTTTGGAATAGTTATTGCATACTGTTATCACTTTTCTACCAGGTCTATTCGATGCTAATCACGTTTTCGGAAGTCGCATCTGAAAATATTATTATTAATTAGGTTTAACCCATTATCACATAAATTTAATTATTTGAACCGTTATATTTTTTTTGTCGAACAGGAGGTTACATCAGCAATTAGACGTCACTCTTGCCCTTTTTCTCCTTCACATATGGGCGGCGACATGATTGTTAGTGATTAATCTGAGAGGTCGTCTGTTTGATGGATTAGAAAAATAATTTCATGATAGAATTTCTCATAAAATAATTCACCGTTTGATAACTTGATTGGAGCAATTAGGAACAAGAATCCACGTATAATACATATTCTGTTTGGTTGATGATAATTAAGCAGGAGTCATATTTTCATTAACTTAAGCACGATCTATATATTATTTTAGATAAAATACCTTAAACCACCCTTAGGCCATCTCCAACCTGTCTCCATTTTCTCCTCCAAAATGCAGTAAACTTCAAAACGGAGTAAAGTTATTTCAACCATTATTCTATTTTTTTACTCCAAAAAAATATATTCCATTTTATATTCTTCTCTCTTCAATATTATATTATTATCTTTTATTTAAATTTTATTTTATTATTTCTATTAAAGAGATTCTATCTTTTTTTCTTTTTTACATATTCATCACATTTATCTTATATTTGCACCATTCATTTTTTGAGATGATTATATATTTTTTGTACAATTATAACTTATAATAAAATTAACTTATAATTTTACATAAAAATAATAAATGAACGAAAAATAATTTATCAAAATTATATGCCAAAGTTAATATGTAAAATTAATATTATAAAGATAGTATATGAACATAATTACGTATATATAAAGAGATAAATTAAAAGAGTTAAATAATAAAAATAATAAAAAAGTAATAGCCAAAACTGGAGAAGCGTTAGAGACCAATTACTCCAAAAATCACCTACTTTATAGCAAATGCAGTTGGTATTGGAGATGCCCTTAAACTTGGCTCTGATTATTAGTTTTCTCCCCGAGCTATGCCTGGTCCTAATTACCCCATACATTTGGTTATATAAATTTAGAAACCCCCTCCCCGATCTCGTATAATTCAGTGCATACACGCGCTGTCCAAGTTAAAAATTTTATCTTATATGAGCTCCATAGGACAAAGAGAGTATTTTTTATTATATATATATAAATCAAAAGAAAGAAAAGGAATTAAAATAAAACATTAGGATTAGTCGATCCTATTTTTTCTCCAAACACAGTCAAGTACTCCCCTCTCCAAGAAATTTTTAAACATGCTGGATACCCACATCTACAAAGTTTATTCATCGTTAATGTGAGGTATGATGGAGAAAAATAGGACAGAAATCTGAAAATGGGACTAAGTAATTTAACTAAAAAATAAGAAGAAAATGAAGAATTATAGGAAAAACTATCAACTTGAGTTTGGCGTCAATGGGGATCTTATAAATAAGAAGAAGAGGGATTATAGTCGTTGTAGATGTTATTTGGGGGCCTGTTTACTGTTTGAGAGCCCTCTCACGCGTCACAGTCCACTTAATACTACTTGCTATGCCATGTGGTAGATCGGGGGCTTCTAAATTCATATAATCAAGTGTTGGGGAGTAATTAAGACCGGCCATAGTTCGAGCAGGAAACTAAAAATCTGAGCCAAGTTTATGTGTGATTTAAGGTATTTTGCCTATTATTTTATGTAGGTAGTGGTGGATGTACATTAATTAGAGTTACAAATTTGATTTAAAAATAAAGCAATTCGAGTGAATCAGTGGCGTAGCCACACTATACTAAGAGTGGCCAAGCTAACATTCTTCACTGAAAAATTATATAGTGAATATAGATCAAATATTATGTTATACGGTTATATATTATATTTTTAAACACCCTTAATAAAATTAAGTGAGGCAGTCTAGTGGTCTAGGATGTTCAAAGTGAAGTGTTGTTCACGAGTTCACATCTATATCTAAATATTTACCTATTTTATTTGTCAAAACAAACAATTATCTTAAAGTTATTTTTAAATTCAAAATTATTTCTTAAATAAATTTTATAATTAAAAAATCAAGTTCTACAAAGTTGTTTTCAACAAACGCTCTCTACATACTACAAACCTTATCGTTTTTTTTTTTTGGTTTTACACTTACTTTTATGAGTAAAACTTTTATTATCCCTTTTAAGTTAGTTTTGATTTAAAAAGTTATGTACTATTATAAGTAGTGTTATTGTTTAGCAAAATATAGTGTAGTTGATTTAAAACATTAGTGCACCTATTCATCAAAATTTTATTTATAACTTCTTTAACATAACGATCCAACTGGTCGTTTTACTTTTTAGATCTCCGTTTTCCTAAATAAGACTCCACGTATGAATTTTTACTATTTTATGTCTTGCGGGGATGGTTAGTTCGGGATTTAGAAGGTTTCGGGTTGAAATCGAAACACTTAGTTCCTTAGTGTTGGCTTAAAGGGGTTGTCACGATCCAATTTCACCTATAGGTCGTGATGACGCCCAACACTACAGCTAGACAAACCAACTAGTGATTTAAACACATATTCAACACTTTAAAAATAAACCGAGTTATTAAACTCTTCTTACTTACAAGAATTAAGACAATATAAAAAGATCTGGTAAATTAAAATAACCAAGAAAATAATTAAATCCAAAAATTCTACTAATGTGTGCCAAGACCTGGTGTCACAAGTGTATGAGCATCTAATAGATTATACAAAATTTCTAAATACTGTCTGAAATAAATAGACAAAATACAAATACAAGGAGAGGCACTAGCTGCTGCAGGATAACTCGTAAAGGCAGCTCACCACTAGGCCTCCGGGTATCGTGGATGCGCTCCGGTAGGTCCAACTATAGCACCGGTCTCAGGTCCTGCACAAAAAGTACAGCAAGTGTAGCATGAGTACGTAAACAACGTGTACCCAGTAAGTATCAAGCCTAATCTCAAAGAAGTAGTGACGAGAGGTCGACTTCGACACTCACTATCACGACCCAACTGTCATGATGACGCCTATCATGGAACTAGGCCAGCCTCAACTCAACAACCCAACACCAACAACAATAAGTTTGAAAACGTTAACGGAAGCATTTAACATTTAAGAAAAGTTGTTTAAAACATATGAAAATCCCAAAGTGACATAATCCAGCCCAAAACCAGGGTGTCACTGAGTACATGAGCGTCTAGATCAGAAATACAGTCTACTACAGTGTCTAGAGATATAAGCTGAAAGTACGACAAAGATAAAGAAGGAGAGTCAAGGCCCACGAACGCCATGCAGCTACCTTGATAGTCTCCAAAACTCTAGGATCCTCAATCAATAACTGCCGCTATGATCGGTATCGCCTGGATCTGCACACGAAGTGCAGGGATAACGTGAGTACACCAACTCAATAAGTAACAAGTCCAAACTTTGGACTGAAAGGTAGTGACGAACTCAACCTCAACAGGTACAACAGAAAATAAATGCGCCGAAACTGAGGAAGGCCAATCCAGCCCTGTGGAGAAGATCCATCTCCTCGTATCAAGTACTTCAGACAAGATCCCTGTTCAAGGAAGATCCATCCCTCAATAATATCAACCACGCTCACTAGGGGTGTGTTACAGATTTTGGAGGGGCTCCTACAGCCCAAGCGCTATCATAATCATCAATATAACCACTACGACGTGCAACCCGATCCCATAATTGTCACTCATAACCAGGCCCTCGACCTCACTCAGTCATCAACCTCTCTAGTCTCACCACGGGACCACAATGTCATGAAAGCAACCCGAAACAATAATATGATGAATTAATAAATAACTGAGACCGAGCTATGATATAAAAAAATGCATGATCATGACTGAGTATGGAATAGTAAATGAAACTAGTGAGATTACAGCAAGAAAAGACCGCTAAGGGTCCAACCAATACCGGCACAAAGCCTAAACATGATATCTAGCACAATCTACAGCTCAACTATTTTATCACCTGATGAAAACATGGATATCAATAGGATAGAGTCACTAAACGGTGCCATGGAATCACCCAGGTCACAACTCTCACGGTGCACGCCCGCACGCCCGTCACTTGGCATGTGCGTCACTTCAGTACCAATCACATAGCATATAATTTAGGGTCTCGAACCCTCAGAACCAAGTTTGAAAATTTTACTTACCTCAAATCAAGCAAAGTCCTACTCCAGAATGCCCTTGCCTCTCAATTAGGCCTCCGAATATCCCGAATCTAGCCACAAGTAATACAATATGATCAATATGGGCTTAAAGAATCAATTCCACAAGAAAAATACCAAATTATAGCCAAAATCCGAAATCGACTCAAACCCGGCCCCCGGGCCCACGTCTCGAAATCCGATAAAGGTCACAAAACCCAAAATCTCATTCACTCACGAGTCTAACCATATGAAATTCATCAAAATCCGACATCATTTGGTCTTTCAAATCCTCAAATTACACTCTCCAAAATCCCAAGCCCTAACCCCTTATTTCACTTCAAAATCCTACTAATTAAATGATGAACAAGCCATAGATTCACGAAATTTATACCATTATGGGTTAGAATCACTTACCCCAACGTTGCTCCTTGAAAACCTTCGAAAAATGGCCTCTCTCCCGAGTTTCTCAAGTCCAAAATTGAAAATGAAAGACAAAAACCTTGAGCTGGAGCTTTTCTGCCCAACAATATAGCACCTGCGACCCCTTATTCCGCTTCTACGATGCCGCACCTGCGGAATTTCCATCGCAGGTGTGGAACTCACTTAAGATCAAAGGTTCCGCATCTGCGGCCAAGCTTTCGCACCTGCGCTTGCGCACCTGCGCATAATTCTCCGCATCTGCGAAGCTAGTCATTTTGCGCATCTGCATCTGCGCCACAGGTCTCGCACCTGCGGGCTCGCAGATATGATAGCCTTCTCGCACCAGCGGTTCTAGTCCAATTCAACATTGCCCGCATCTGCGACCTCACATGCGCTTCTGCGGTCTCGCACATGCGATGAGACATCCGCAGGTGCAATTATGACAGCTGAGTTCAACTTCAACATCTCCTGAAAGTTCCAAACTTGTTCCGTTAATTACCCGAAATCAACCCGAGGCCCTCGGGACCTCACCCAAACATTCCAACATAACCCACAACATCATACGAACTTAGACAAATAATTAAATCATTCAAAACAACATCAATACACCAAATTACACTCGGATTCAAGCCTAAGGATTTCTAAACTTCCGAATTCCACAAACGATGCCGAAACCTGCTAAACCACGTCCGAATGACCTCAAATTTTGCACACACATAAAAAATGACACCACGAACCTACTCCAACTTTTGGAAATCCATTCCGACCCCGATATCAAATTTTTCACTGCCGGCCGAAATCGCCAAATTTCCAACTTTCGCCAATTCAAGTCTAATTCCACTACGGACCTCCAATTCACATTCTGGACGCGCTCCTAAGTGCAAAATCACCTAATGAAGCTAATGGAACCATTAGAATTCAATTCCGAGATAGTTTACACATAAGTCAACATCCGGTTGGCTTTTCTAACTTAAACTTGTAAATAAGAGACTAAGTGTCTCAATCCACTCCGAAACCACTACGGACCCGAACCAACTAACCCGATATATCATAATATAGATGAAAAGCGCAAAAGGATGCAAAAATGGGGAAAACAGGGCTATAACTCTCGAAACGACCGGCCGGGTCGATACACTCACTATGGGTCAATAATATTACAACACAAATATTTAATTAAACATGATTTTTAGGCTAACAACAATAATTTTCTTAACAAGCAGAAATAATTAATTCCTTAAATTTCAATAAATTTTCAATTTATAAATTAGCTTTACAAGCTGCAATTAAAATATCAAGGTATCGTGTAATTATTATTATTAGGCACGATTTCTGCCGAGGTCGGACGATCCGATCCAGAGTGTCATGTAGAATGCCGAGGGACGTGCAGCACGATCCATAGATGCATCTATACTGCCAAGGCGTTCGGCCCGCTCCACAAGAAAGTAGGACATTTGCTTATGAACCTCCGGAATGAGAAGTTATTATAATATTAACACGTAGGAGTTCAACCTCTATTAACAATTCAATAATTTACACAAAATTCAAGAATATGAAGTTGTGATCTTTTACTATTTTTCCTAACAATTATAATATAATCCCAATATTTCAATTAAACAGAGGATGCAATTATCACAAGTATTTCATGATTTGAGTCCTAAACTACCCGGACATAGCATAATTAGTAGCTACACACGGACTCTAGTCACCTCGTGCGTACGTAGCCCCCATAATTAGCAATAATTATTATTTTAAAATCACATATGGGGTAAATTCCCTCTTACAAAGTTAGACAAGAGACTTACCTTGTCTCAAAGTCCTAAATATACAATAATTAATACATGCTCAACAATTCAAAATTAGGCTATGAAATAAATTACCCTATCCAAAATTGTAAATTCCTAAAATTCACCACGGGCCCACGTGCCCTTATTCCGAAAATATTCAAAGGAAATCGTTACCCATAATCTCAAGAACTCAAATATACAATTTCCATCCAATTCCATAACTATTTTCGTGGTTAAAATCTCATTTTTTTTTTACAAATCTAGGTTTTTTATCTAACCCTTGATTTTCACAATTTACAGGTTATAATCTACCCATAATCTATGTATTTAACTAAAGGTTTGTACAATTAACTTACCTTCAAGTTGCTAGTTGAAATCCCCTCTCAAAAAGCTCCCAAATCGCCCAAGAATGGAGAGAAATGGGCAAAATGGCTGTTTTCCCGTTCTTTAAGGGTTCTGCCAAACAACCCTTTCGCATCTGCGGCTCGCAAGCCGCTTCTGCGTCTCCGCATCCGTGGAAAATGTGTCGCAGATGCGGCTTCCGCCTAAGCTGGCCCCGTCCGCTTATGTGGCTTGTATATCGCATCTGAGATGCGCTTTTGCGGTTGTACCTGCGCATCTGCGCCCAGTCTGCTTCTGCGGTGCTTTTCACGCACTTGCGGGGTCGCACCTGCGGCTGGCCAAGCGCAGGTGCGGTTGCAGCAGAAGATGGAAGCATTAGCTGCTGCTCCAATGTCCAAAATCGATCCAAGCCTCGTCCTGTTAACACTCGAAGCCCCCTGGGCCCCACCCGAACATACCAACAAGTTTGGAATCATAAAACGGACTCGCTCGAAACCTCGAAACGTGTAAAACAACATCAAAACTAAGAATCATACCTCAAACCAAATTGATTCAACTTAGAATTTTCAAATTCTTCAAACTTACTTCGAACGTGCCGAAATATATTTATACTACTCGGAATGACACCAAATTTTGCGTGCAAGTCTTAAATCACCATACGGAGCTATTTTCAGGTCAAAATTCCAAACGGACTTCAATTACTCCAAAACCTCCAAACCAAATTTAAAGAACATTAAACCTTCAAATAGTTGATGTTTCACTATTAAGCTCTGAAACGCTCTCGGGTTGTCCAAAACCCGATTCGAATATACGCCCAAGTCCAAAATTATCATACGAACCTATTGGAACCGTCAAATCCCGATACCGGAGTCGTTTACTAAAAATGCTGACCGAAATCAAACTTGACATTTTAAGGCCAACTTAAGGAACCAAGTGTTTAGATATCAACCCAAACACTTTCAAATCCCTAACCAACCATCACCGCAAGTCATAAATTAACAAAAGCACATATGTGGAGTTTTATTTAGGGAAACACGGTTCTAAAAGTCAAAATGAACGGTTGGGTCATTACATTCTCCACCTCTTAAACAAACGTTCGTCCTCGAATGTGTTTAGAATTATACCTGGAGTGCTGAATAACTGTGGATATCTGCTCTGCATGTCCTCCTCGGCCTCCCAAGTCACTTCCTCGACTGGCTGGCCCCTCCACTGGACTTTTACTATAGAAATCTTCTTAGATCTCAACTGTCGAACCTGTCTATCAACAATTGCAACTGGATCCTCTTCATAACCCAAACTCTTATCTAGCTGAACCGTGCTGAAGTCTAACACATGTGATAGGTCAGCATGATACTTACGGAGCATAGATACATGGAAAACTGGGTGAACCCCCGATAGACTGAGAGGCAAAGCAAGCTCGTAAGCAACCTCCCCTACTCGTCTCAACACCTCGAATGTCCTATAAACCTTGGGCTCAACTTGCCCTTTTTCCCAAATCTTATGATTCCCTTCAATAGAGAAACCTTCAAGAGAACTTTTTCACCCACCATAAATGATAAATCAGGCACTCTTTGATCCGCGTAACTTTTCTGTCTGGACTGTGCTGAACGAAGTCTGTCCTGAATTAACTTTACCTTTTCCAAGGCATCCTTTACGAAATTAGTACCATATAACTTAGCCTCGCCTGGTTCGAACCATCCGATGAGCGAATGACATCGCCGACCATATAAAGCCTCAAATGGAGCCATCTCGATGCTGGATTAGTAACTGTTGTTATAACAAACTCGGGCAAAGGCAAGAAATGATCCCACTGACCTCCAAAGTCAATCTCACATGCCCTGAGCATATCCTCCAAAATTTGAACTGTCCGCTCGGACTGTCCATCAGTCTGCGGATGAAAGGCTGTGCTGAGCTCTACACGGGTCCCCAATTCGTTCTCTTGAATATAAATCTGGGCCAACCTCTCCGAAGTATACGTAGTCACAATCAGAGTTAAGTGTGCCAACTTGGTCAACCTGTCGACAATGACCCAAACTGCATCAAACTTCCGCAAAGTCCGCGGCAACCCAACTACAAAGTCCATAGTAATCCGTTCCCATTTCCACTCCGGTATAGTCAACTGCTGAAGTAGGCCACCTGGTTTCTGGTGCTCATATTTAAATTGCTGGCAATTTAGGCACCTAGCTACATACTCAACTATGTCCTTTTTCATTCGCCGCCACCAATAATGCTACCTCAGGTCATGATACATCTTCGTAGCACCTGGATGAATAGAATACAGAGAACTGTGTGCCTCGTCTAGGATCTTCTCCCTCAGTCCATCTACATTAGGAACACATAGATGATCCTGGAGTCGCAGAACACCATCTCCACCTATGGTAACCTCCTTGGCACCACCTCGTAGTAACATTTCTTGAAGAACCAATAAGTGTGGATTATCATACTGGCGAGCCTTGATCTGCTCAAATAGTGAAGACTGAGCTACAATACACGCAAGAACTCGACTGGGCTATGAAATATCCAACCTTACAAGTCTGTTAGCCAAGGGCTGAATGTCCAAAGCTAATGGCCTTTCTTCTTCTGCAATAAAAGCCAAACTACCCATACTCTCCGCCTTTCTACTTAAGGCGTCTGCAACTACATTTGCTTTGCCCCGATGATACAGGATAGTGATATCATAATCTTTCAGTAACAATTCATCTGCGCTGCCTCAAATTTGGATCCCTCTGCTTGAACAAATGCTGTAAACTGCGATGATCGGTGTAAACTTCACAAGACACCCCATAAAGATAATGCCTCCAAATCTTAAGAGCGTGAACAATCGCAGCTAACTCCAAATCATGTACTGGGTAATTTTTCTTATGGGGTTTCAGCTGACATGAAGCATGTGCAATAACTCGCCCCTCCTGCATTAATACACAACCTAAACCAACGCGTGAAGCGTCACAATACACTGTATACATTCCCAAACCAGAAGGCAACACTAACACCAGTGCTGTAGTCAATGCTGTCTTGAGCTTCTGAAAGCTCCCTTCACAATCATCGAACCATCATAACGGAGCACCCTTCTGGGTTAATTTGGTCAAAGGTGCTGCAATAGATGAAAAGCCCTCCACGAACCGACGATAATAACCTGCTAACCCCATGAAACTCCTGATCTTAGTCGCCGAAGTAGGACGATGCCATTTCTGAACTACCTCGATATTTTTGGGATTAACTTTAATACCCTCGCCCGATATAATATGCCCCAAAAATGCTATTGAATCTAGCCAAAACTCACATTTCGAGAACTTAACATATAGTTTTTGTTCCCGCAGCGTCTGAAGCACCACTCTCATATACTGCTCGTGCTCCTCCTTACTGCGCGAGTAGATCAAACTGTCATAAATGAAAATAATGACAAATGAATCAATATATGGCATGAATACCATGTTCATAAAATCCATAAATGCCGCCGGGGCATTAGTTAAACCAAAGGACATTACAAGAAACTCATAATGACCATATCTAGTCCAAAAAGCAGTCTTCGGAACATCCGAATCCCGAATCTTCAACTGAAGGTACCCCTACCTAAAGTCGATCTTAGAGAACACCTTAGCATCCTGCAACTGGTCAAATAGATCATCAATATGCGACAACGGGTACTTGTTCTTAATAGTGACTTTGTTCAATTGGTAATGATCAATACATATTCGCATCGTTCCATTATTCTTCTTCACAAATAATATCGGTGCACCCCAAGGCGATACACTCGGTTTGACGAACCATTTGGCTAGTAAATCCTCAAGCTGTTCTTTTAACTCCTTCAATTCTTTCGGATCCATGCGATACGGTGGGATAGATATATGCTAGGTTTTTAGAGGCAAGTCAATTCAGAAATCAATATCACGATCAGGTGGCATACCTGGAAGATCTGAAGGAAATACATCAAAGAACTCCCAAACTACAGGCACTGAATCAATAGCCGGAGTCTCTGCAGTAGTATCCCGAACATAGGCTAGATAAGCCAAACAACCCTTCTCGACCATGTGTCGAGCCTTCAGAAAAGAAATAACCCGATTAGATGCACTAACAGACGAACCCTTCCACTCCAACCTAAGAAATTCCGGCATTGCCAAAGTAATAGTCTTAGCATGGAAATTTAGGACGACATGATATGGGGATAGACAGTCCATGCCCAGGATAATCTCGAAGTCGGTCATATCAAGCAGCAGAAGATCTGCTCTAGTCTCATAACCATAAAATGTAACAACACAGGACCAATAGATATGATCCACAACAACAGAATAGCCCACAGGAGTACTCAAGGACTCTCGAGAAACACCCAGGAAATGAGCAAATAGAGATGACACATACGTAGATCCTGGATCAAATAATACGGAGGCATCTTTGCCGCAAACAAAAATAATACATATAATCACGGCATCTGAGGCCTCTGTATCTGGTGTGGCCGGAAAAGCATAGAACAGAGCTGAAGCGCTAACTGGCTAGCCTCCACCTGGCTGGCCTCTACCTCTAAGGATGACCCCTACCCACCTACCCTCCACCTCTGGGTGGCAGACGGCTGGTGGAGCAACTAGTGTGGTAATCATAGGCTGCTGACTCTGCTGCACTGGTCTACCCCGAATCCTGGGGCAGAATCTCTGCATGTGACTGAAATCCCCGCACTCGTAACAACTTCTCAGTGCGATAGGTTGCTGACTAGAAGTCTGGCCCTGATGACCAGAATACCCACTAGAAGAACCCTGAATAGCTGGTGGGCGATAAGAACTCTTTGGGATAACACTGAAATAATGTTGCACTGGAGCACACCGAGGAGGCGGTGGTGCTGGATATGGTGGACTGCTGGACTGCCCTCTACCCCCAGACGGAGCACCCCTGAACTCTCCAGAATATCTAAACCGATTATCTCTCATAACCTGCTTTGGGCTACGCTGACGCACACACTCAATCCTCCGGACTATCTCCACGACCAACTCATAAAAAGTACCCATCTCAACCTCTCGGTCCATAGTGTCCTGAATGCCAGTATGCAAACCCGCAACAAACCTCCGTACTCTCTCTGCATCAGTAGGGAGTATCATAAGTGCATGGAGAGATAACTCAGAGAACCTCGCCTCATAATCAGTCACTGACATCTGATCCTACTGGAGCTGCTCAAACTGAAACTGCAACTCTTCCCTATGGGAGGGTGGAATATACCTATCCAGGAAGATACAGGTGAACCTGTCCCAAGTCACGGGAGGAGAATCTGCTGGTCTGCCAAGAAGATAAGACTTTCACCACCTACGGGCCCTGTCCTCCAGCTTAAAAATAGCAAAGTCTACCCCATGAGACTCCAATATCCTCATGTTGTGTAGTCTCTCCTTGCACCGATCAATGAAGTCCTGGGG
Organism: Nicotiana tabacum; assembly: GCF_000715075.1. Lineage (NCBI taxonomy): Eukaryota > Viridiplantae > Streptophyta > Magnoliopsida > Solanales > Solanaceae > Nicotiana > Nicotiana tabacum. The sequence goes on from NC_134083.1 coordinate 79,883,732, forward strand.
ATCCTCATGTCGCTCTCCCCCAAAGACAGGAGGATGTAGCCTAGTCCATCTGTCCAATAGCTTCTGCGGCTTAGCGACTGCAGCTAGTCTAGGCTCAGGTGTAGCTGCTGCTACTGGTTGGACTCCACCCACGGGTAATGCACCCTGGGTCTGATATACAGCAGCTGCCTGCCCATGAGCCTGTGCACTAGGAGTCTGTGCTCCCCCTCCCGCCTGAGATGTGGCTGGGTTTGCCGAAAATAAACCGGCCTGAGTCATAGTGTCCATGAACCGCAGCATACGGCCCATGACCTCCTGAAATCCCGGTGCAGACGTGAAATCCACTGGAGCTGGCTCTGCTGCGGGCACCTCGTCCTGCTCCTCGATAATAGGAACCTCTACTGGATCCACTGGTGGTATAAGTGGGATAACTCTGGGACATCCTTGCCCCTTACCACGGGCTGGAGCCCTCCCTCGGCCTCTGCCTTGGCCTCTAACAATAGGGGGAGTAGCTCTTCCCTCGTCTGGAACCTCATTAGAGCGCGTTCTCACCATCTGTGAGAGAATAAGAGAAAGATATTTAGTACTACATCAATTGCACGATGGAAGATGAAGAAAAGTAGTTTCCTAACGCCCTATAGCCTTTCGAAGATAAGTACAGACGTCTCCGTACCGATCTGCAAGACTCTATTAGGCCTGCTCATAACTTGTGAGATCTACATGAACCTAGTGCTCTGATACCATATTGTCACGACCCAATTTCACCTATAGGCCGTGATGACGCCCAACACTACAGCTAGGCAAGCCAACTAGTGATTTAAACACATATTCAACTCTTTAAAAATTAATCGAGTAATTAAACTCTTCTTACTTGTAAGAATTAAGACAATATGAAAAGATCTGGTAAATTAAAATAACCAAGAAAATAATTAAATCCAAAAATTCTACTAGTGTGTGCCAAGACCTTGTATCACAAGTGTATGAGCATCTAGTAGATTATACAAAATTTCTAAATACTGTCTGAAATAAATAGATAGAATACAAATACAAGGAGAGACACTAGCTGTTGCAGGATAACTCAGAAAGGCAACTCACCACTAGGCCTCGGGGTATCGTGGATGTGCTCCGGTAGGTCCAACTATAGCACCGGTCTCAGGTCCTGCACAAAAAGTGTAGCAAGTATAGCATGAGTACGTAAACAACGTGTACCCAGTAAGTACCATGCCTAATCTCAAAAAAGTAGTGACGAAAGGTCGACTTTGACACTCACTATGGGTCAATAATATTACAACAGAAATATTTAATTAAACATGATTTTTAGGCTAACAACAATAACTTTCTTAACAAGCAGAAATAATTAATTCCTTAAGTTTCAATAAATTTCATATTTATAAAGTAGCTCTACAAGCTGCAATTAAAATGTCAAGGTATCGTGTAATTTTTATTATTAGGCACGATTTCTGCCGAGGTCGTACGACCCGATCCAAAGTATCATGTACACTGCCGAGGAACGTGCGACACGATCCATAGATGCATCTGTACTGCCGAGGCGTTCGGCCCGCTCCACAAGAAAGAAGGGCATTTTCTTATTGTAACGACTCGGCCGGTCGTTTTGAGAGTAATAGCCACGATCCCCTATAAACTTCTTCCCCCGTATCTTTTTCTGCTTATGTAACTTGCCGGGAGGTTTTGTTTTTGGTTTCGGAGTGTTTTGGGACTTTTAGTTCATAAAACGGAAGTTAAAGTCTTAGGATTTTGACCGTAGTCGGAACTGTATGAAGATGACTCCAGAATGGAGTTCCGTCAGTTCCGTTGGGTGATTTTGGACTTAGGATCATGTTCGGACTATGAATTTGAGGTCTGTAGCCGATTTAGGCTAGAAATGACGAAAGTCGAATTTTTGGAGATTTTGATCGGTAGTGGACTTTTTGATATCGGGGTCGGATTCCAATTCCGGAAGTTGTAGTAGGTCCGTAATGTTGAATATGACTTGTGTGCAAAATTGGAGGTCAATCAGATTTGATTTGATAGGTTTCAGAATCGGTTGTAAAAATTTGAAGTTTCAAGTTCATTAAGTTTGAATTGGAGGGTGATTCATGATTTTAGCATTGTTTGATGTGATTTGAGGGCTCGACTAAGTCCGTATGGTAATTTAGGACTAGTTTGTATATTTGGTTGAGGTCCCGGGGACCTCGGGTGTATTCGAATGCTTAACAGATTGAGTTTTGGATTTATGCAATTGCTGAAGCTATCTGAGTTCTGGTGTTTTCGCACGTGCGGTGGGGATACCGCAGGTGCGGGATAGCAAGTGTAGAGAGGCAAGCGTAGAAGCGGAAAGGAGGGGAGCTTCCTGGGGTCACAGGTGCGAAGGAGGTGCCGCATCTGCGATGCCCGCAGAAGCGCCCAACGACCCGCAGGAGCGGAAAACGACCGTAGAAGCAGACATGGGTCCGCAGGTGCGCACACGCAGGTGTGACCCTTGATCGCAGAAGCGGATGCTGAGTTTTAAAGTGGAATCTGCACCAGCGATGGGAATTCCACAGGTGCGGTGATGCTGGTGCGATTCTTGGCCCGCAGGTGCGAAATTGCTGGGCAGAAAAGGGCTAAGTGCGAGGGCTTGATTTCATTCTCCATTTTTTGACCTAGAGAGCTCGGATTGAGGCAAAATTTCGATGGATTTTCAGAGGAAGCTTGTGGGTAACGATTCTCAACTCATTTATGGTTATATCTCATTAATCTATAGTTGATTACACACTTGAATTAAGGATTTGAGTTGGAAATTGGGTGAAAATCGTAGAAACTTCATAGGCTATAATTTCGAGTTTTGGAAGGTTATTTGAGGTCGGATTCGAGTAATTCTTGTATGGTTAGATTCGTGAGTGAATGGGCTTTCGGTTTTTGTGATTTTTGCCCGATTTCGAGATGTGGGCCTCGGTCATCGTTTTAGGATGGATTTCAGAATTTCTGTTCAAGTCTTGATTGCATTAATTAGATTAGTATATTATAGTTGTATTTATGATATGTAATTATTTTTGTCTAGATTTGGTCCATTCAGAGTCGGATATTCGTGGAAAAGGCATTGTTACCGATTGATTGAGCTCGGTTCGAGGTAAGTGGCTTGCCTAACCTTGTGTGGGGGAAATCCCCTTAGGATTTGGTACTGTTGTGATATGTGAGCGCCGTGTACGTGAGGTGATGAGTACGTACACGGGCTATTTGTTGTAAAACCCGATTTATTTTACTGAGTAGCAACCTGTTTTTCCTTTACTTTGAGTTATATCGTTTAAATGGGTATTAGTCTATTTTTATTCTTAATTGAGCTATTCTAAAATGCGTAGCTATCCTGTTTAGTCTAATATATCATGTCTACATGCTTTAATTGGTTATTTGAACTCTGTGAAGCATGCCTAGTTGACTCCTTGCTTTCCTTGTTCTTTATTAGTATAACTATAGAAATCTTGCTGTTAATTATTGTAATTATCGGTTCGAGTTGTGTGTTTACTTTTGCGACTACGAGGCGGTTCCTTGGGAGTTCTTCCTGCATATTTACTTTGAGACTACGAGGCGGTTCCTCGGGAGTTCTCCTTGCATATTTACTTTTGAGACTACGAGGCGGTTCCTCAAGAGTTCTCCCTGTACATTTACTTTTGAGACTATGAGGCGGTTCCTCGGGAGTTCTCCCTGCACATTTACTTTTGAGACTACGAGGCGGTATCTCGGGAGATCCCCTGTTGAGTATTTACTTTTGGGACTACTAGACGGTATCTCGGGAGCGCCCCTGTTGTTATCACATTGTTTGTGTGTTGTTATTTCTTTGTGAATCCCTTCTGTTAAATTCTCTGTTTTACTTCATTTTATTATATCATATGTCTTGTTATTATATCCCAGTAGGGCCCAGACCTGACCTCGTCACTACTCTACCGAGGTTAGGCTTTGCACTTACTGGGTACCATTGTAGTGTACTCATGCTACTCTCCTGCACATATTTTGTGTGCAGATCTAGGTACTTCTTATCAGCCCCGCTATTAGCTGAGAGTGCTTGCTGCTGTACGAAGACTTCAAGGTACATCTGTTGCGTCCGTAGACCTAGGAGTTCCCCTCTATTCTCTCCTATGCCATTTACCTTCCGTACTTGTTTTGTTAGACTCTGGTGTATAGATATACTAGTTTCCTTCTGTAGCTTGTGACTTATGATGTTCTGAGTTTTGGGAAGACTGTGTATTATCGAGTATTGGTTATTGTATTAGGCTTACCTAGTCGTAGAGACTAGGTACTGTAACGACGTTATACAGAGGGAGTTTGGGTCGTGACACTTATGAAACTCCGGAATGAGAATTTATTATAATATTAACACGCACGATGTTCAATCTCTATTAACAATTCAATAATTTACACAAAATTAAAGTATATGAAGTTTCGATCTTTTACTATTTCCTTTAACAATTTACAATATAATCCAAATATTTCAATTAAACAGAGGATGCAATTATCACAAGTATTTCATGATTTGAGTCCTAAACTACCCGGACGTAGCATAATTAGTAGCTACGCACGGACTCTCGTCATCTCGTGCGTACGTAGCCCCCACAATTAGCAACAACTATTATTTTAAAATCACCTATGGGGTAAATTCCCTCTTACAAGGTTAGACAAGGGACTTAGCTTGTCTCAAAGTCCACTTTCCAATCAAAATGTCGCATAAAAACCTCAATTCGATACCGAAAAATCCGAAACTATCCAAAAGTTATATAAAATAATTAATAAATTCTAAATATTTTAAAATTAGGCTATTAAATAAATTACCCTATCCAAAATGGTAAATTCCTAAAATTCACCCCGGGCCCACGTGCCCGGATTCCGGAAATTTTTGGAGGAAATCGTTACCCATAATCTCAAGAACTCAAATATACAATTTCTATCCAATTCCATAACCATTTTCGTGGTTAAAATCTCATTTTTATACAAATCTAGGTTTTTCCTCTAACCCTTGATTTTCACAATTTATAGGTTATAATCTATGTATTTAACTCAAGGTTTGTAGAATTAACTTACCTTCAAGTTGCTAGTTGAAATCCCCTCTCAAAAAGCTCCAAAATTGTCCAAGAATGGAGAGAAATGGGCAAAAATGGCTATTTTTTCCGTTCTTTAAGGGTTATGCCAAATAGCCCTTTTGTATCTGCGGCTCGAAAGCCGCTTCTGCGGCTCCGCATATGCGGAAAATGCGCCGCATATGCGGCTTCCCCCTAAGCCGGCCCCGTCCGCTTCTGCGGCTTGTACATCGCATCTGTGGTTGTACCTGCGCATCTGCGTCCAGTCCGCTTCTGCGGTGATTTTCACACACCTGCGGGCTCGCACCTGCGGCTGGCCAAGTGCAGGTGTGGTTGCAGCAGAAGCTGGAAGCTTCAGCTGCTGCTCCAAGGTCCAAAATCGATCCGAGCCTCATCCGGTTAACACTCGAGGCCCCTGGAGCCCCGCCCGAACATACCAACAAGTTTGAAATCATAAAACGGACTCGCTCGAACCCTCAGAACGTGTAAAACAACATCAAAACTAAGAATCATACGTTAAACCAAATTGATTCAACTTAGAATTTTCAAATTCTTCAAACTTACTCCGAATGTGCCCAAATATAATTATACTACTCGCAATGACACCAAATTTTACGTGCAAGTCTTAAATCACCATATGGAGCTATTCTCAGGCTCGAAATTCCAAACGGACTTCAAATACTCCAAAACCTACTCCAAACCAAATTTAATGAACATTAAACCTTCAAATTGTTGATTTTTCACTATTAAGCTCTGAAACGCTCCTGGGTTTTCCAAAACCCGATTCGAACATATGCCCAAGTCCAAAATCATCATACAAACCTATTTAAACCGTTAAATCCTGATTTCGGGGTCTTTTACTAAAAATATTGACCGAAGTCAAACTTGGCATTTTAAGGCTAACTTATGGAACCAAGTGTTCCGATTTCAACCCGAACACTTTCAAATCCCGAACCAACCATCCCCGCAAATCATAAATTAACAAAAGCACATATGGAGAGTTTTATTTAGGGGAACGAGGTTCTAAAAGTCAAATGAACGGTTGGGTCATTACATGGGCTAAGTTTGACTTGGGTCAACATTTCTAGTAAACGGTCTCAGAACCGGGATTTGACAGTCCCAATAGGTTTGTGTGATGAGTTTGGACTTAGGCGTGTGTCAGGAGCGGGTTTTGGATGACCCAGGAGCATTTCACTGCCTAAAGTTAAAGGTTGGTTTATTGAAGGTTTTAAAGTTCCTTAAATTTGGTTTGGAGTAGGTTTTAGTGTTATAGAGGTACGTTTGGGATTCCAAAAATGAGAATAGCTCCGTAAGGTGATTTAATAATTCCACGCAAAATTTGGTGTCATTCCAAGTAGTTTAAGTAAGATTCGGCACGTACAGAGCAAATTGGAAGAACTTGAAGTTCGTAGGTTGATTCTATTTGGTTTGGGGTGTAATTTTTAGTTTTGGTATTGTTTTTCCCATTTCGAGGGTTCGAGCAAGTCCGTTTCATGATTTCAAACTTTTTGGTACGTTTGGACGAGGCCTCGGGGGCCACGGATGCCATTCGGATAAGGCACAAAACTCATTTGACTTGGAAAGAATAGCTGAAGCATCAGAGTTCTGGTGCAATCGCACTTGCGGAGGGCTAGGCGCAGGTGTGAGCTCGTAGAAGCGAGCCAATAGCCGCAGAAGCGGCCTAGCGTGGGCTGCCCAGAGATCGCAGGTGCGGAGCATGGTGCGCACCTGCCAAAATGCATGTATGATGGGAGCGACCGCAGAAGTGGCCAGAGCTGCAGGTGCGACACATGCGTCGTAGAAGTGGGCCAGTGTCCGCAGATGCAGAAGTAGGCCAACTAGGGGAGAGCCGCATCTACGATGATATTTTTGCAGATGCAGAGCTGCAAAAGCGGCCATGGAGCCGCATAAGCGGAAGTGCTGGAGGCAGTGAGGTTCATTTAATACGGGACTTAGGCCATTTTTGACTCATTTCTTTCATTTCTTGGGCGATGTTGGAGCTTCTTAGAGAGGAGTTTCCACCTAGCTATTAGAGGCAAGTAATTTCTATCCATTGTAAGTTAAATACATGGATTATGGGTAGATTGTAACATGAAAAATTATAAAAATCTTGGGTTTAGATGAAAAATCTAGGATTTGATAAAATGGGATTTAACCACAAAAATAGTTATGGAATTGGGTGAAAATTATATATTTGAGTTTGTGCGGTTATGGGTAAAAATTATCTTCTAAAATTCCTGGAATCCGGGCACCTGGGCATGAGGATAAATTTTATGAATCTTCCAACTGGGGTTGGGTAATCACTCTAATAGTTAGATTATGAACTTGTGAATATGTATTGATTAATTTACATAACATTTGATTAGTTTTGGATTGTTCTGCACCGAGTTGAGGCTTAGAGTGAATTTAAGGCCGGAAAAGCAAGCTTTGAGACAAGGTAAGTCTCTTGACTAACCTTGTAAGAGTGAATTTACCCCATAGGTGATTTAAATTACTATTTGCTCCTAATTGTGGGGGCTACATACGCACGAGGTGATGAGAGTCCGTGCATAACTACTAATTATGTTTATGTCCGGGTAGTTTAGGACCCGAATCATGAGATACTTGTAATGTTGCACCCTATTTGTTAATTAAAGTGCCTAAATTATATTAGAACTTAATAAAGGAATTGTAAAAGACCGACTTCCACTTACTTGAGTTTTGGCGGGATATTTGACCGTTAATAGAAATTGTGCTCCTTTGGGTATTAGCTTGTTATGGCTTTTAAACCGAATGCTTATAAAGTATCCTCTCTTCTTGTGGAGCAGGCCGAATGCCTCGCCAGTAGAATAGATGCATCGATGGTTTGTGCCTCCCGTCCCTCGGCAGTGTACACATTATTCCGGATCAGACCGTACGACCTCGACATAATCATGCGTGATAATACTTGGAGCTTAATTATATTTGATGATATTTTATGGCCTGAGAGGTTAAAATTGTATATGACAGAAAATGACTTGAGATTTACCATTTGTGGAAGAATTATTTATTTCCGGCTTGTTATTGAGATATTATTATTATCATAAACCATTCTCATTTAGAATTTCTGTATTTTTATTATTAGCCCATAGTAAGTGTCGATGTCGACCCCTCGTCACTACTTCTTCGAGGTTAGACTAGATACTTACTGGGTATATATTATTTATGTACTCAGGCTACACTTCTGCACTAACCGTGCAGGATCTGAGGTAGGTGCATCTGGCAGTCATACCTGCGCGCACCCCTGTTAGCCTGAGGCCTAGTGGTGAGCTGCTTCTTGAGCCGTTCTGCATCACCTAGAATCTCTCTTTTGCACTTATTTTTTTGTCTACTTTTATTTCAGACAGTAGTTAGAGTTTTGTATATTTTACTAGTTGCTCATACACTTGTGACACCATGTCTTGGCACACATACTAGTAGACTTTATGGTTTTTGGAGTATTTATATCACTAGGATTGCCACTCAGTTGCCTTGGTTTATTTACTAAATTTTCTACTCCTTAATTTCTTAATAAATGAAATTTAATTACTTGGAAATTGGTTAAAAGGAGCAATCAAATGGTTAGCTCATTGTTGGCTTGCCTAGCGGCGATGTTGGGCGCCATCACGGCCTTTAGGAGAAATTGGGTCATGACATTTAAAGTTTAAACACCCTTGACGAGATTCCTAGCTACACCAGTAGGTTGAATCTAGTAATAACTTGATACAGATCATGTATATGTTTGTTAAGAAATCTAGTAAAGATGTAAATATATTATTTTGAAACTCAAAAACACAAATGATCGATGGAATTCAGATTCACTATATGGTTTAGATTTTGAATCCGCATCTATAACGATCCGACTGGTCGTTTTGAGCATTTGCACATCACTCGGTAATTTGAGGGCATGAGTAGCTCCGTATGATGTATTATGACTTGTTTTAATCGTTAATTTTGGTTTTCAGGTTAATCGGAATCAATTTGGAAGAATAAATTTCATGATTGAAGCTTAAGTTGGAAGAGTTGACCAAGTTTGACTTTTGTGAATTTGACCGCGTAATTAAATTTTTAGGGTTCCGTTAGGTCCGGATAGTGATTTTGGACTTGGACGTATGCCCGAATTTGCATTTGGATATTTCTAGAAGGATTCGATGCTAATTGGCGAAAGTTGGAAATTTGAAAGTTTGGAAAGTTCATGAGTTTGATCGGGAGTTGACTTTGAATGTATCAGATTCGGATTGGGGTTCCGGGAATAAGAATAGCTTTATTATGTCATTTGGTACTTGTGTGCAAAATTTGAGTTGATTCCGGGTTGATTTGATATGTTTCGGCATGCATTTTGGAAGTCAGAAGTTTAAAGTTCATTCAAGTTTGAATTGAGGCGCGATTCATTGTTCGATGTTGTTATGTGTGATTTGAGGACTCAAGTAGGTCCGTATTATGTTATGGTACTTGTTAGTATATTAGGACGGGCTCCCGAGGGGCTTGGGTGAGTTCCGGGCAAGGTTCAAACTATTTCACATTCTTATTTGGTTGTTAGTAGCTACTGGTACTGGTGTTACGCACCTGCAGTTGAATTTGTGCAGGTGCGATGGTCGCAGAAGCGACAATGGAGTCGCAGGAGCGGATGTCAAGCTGGAGCAGGGCTTCGAAGATGCGAGAGTTGGGACGCACCTGCAGAAGCACAGAAGCGGTGCGTTGAGTCACAGGGTTGAGGAAGTTCGAATATGCGATGGCACTGCTGCATCTGCGGTCGCACAAATGTGAAGTGTTATTCCACCGATGCGGTGCCAACTAGGTTCTGGGGTTCTCGTAGAAGCGAGATTGATACCGCAGAAGCGGTGGTTACAGATGTGACAATGTGACCGCATATGCGAAAATGCTGGGCTAAACTATATTTTCGAAGTCTTGGTTCTTATTTCACATTTTGGGATTTTGGAGCTCGGTTTGGGCGACTTTGGAGAGGAAAATTACCATGTGACTTGGGGTAAGGATTCTTGACTCACTTGTGATTATATTTCATGAATCTATTCGGCATTTGGTTGATGATTTCAAAAGATAAATTGGGGGTTTTAGCCTAAAGTTTCATAGAGTGAGTTTTTGAGTTTTGAACATCAATTCAGAGTCGGATTTGAGTGAAACTAGTATGATTGGACTCGTAATTGAATGAGTTTTCGGATTTTATAAGTTTCGTTGAGTTCCGAGGTGCGGGTCTAGGTTAGTCTTTTGGGTTGATTTTGGGCTTTTGATTAAAGATTCGACCTTTATCGATTGAGTTTGTTTCCTTTAACATTAATTGATGTATTTGAGTTGATTTTGGCTAGTTCCGAGCTGTTCAAAGTTCGATACGCGCGGGATGGCATTTTTGGAGCATTGTTTGGCTTGTTCGGTATTGGATTTGGCTTGTTCGAGGTAAGTAACATTTCTAAACTTGGCGCTGAGGGTATGAAACCCCAAATTATGAGTAATGTGATTGATGTTGAGTTGACGCACATGCTAGGTGATGGGCGTGTGGGCGTGCATCGTGTGAATTGTGATTTAGTCGATTCCATTGAACTGTGTAGCTATCTTATTCGAATATTTTGATTGTACTCTATGTGTTAGAGCACTTGAGTTGTAATTTATTCTAGAAATCATGTTTAGGCTATATACTGGCACTATTAGGACCCATATTGGTTGTTATTTGGTGTCGAGTTATTTGCTTAATTGCAGTTATGTACTCAGTCGCATTAATCATTTTATATCATATCTCAGTCTCTGTTATCGTATATTGTCACATCTCGTATCATTGATTAGGACTGCTAAGCATGAGTGTTGCGAGCCTGAGGATCTGCCTTGGTTCATTTACATTTGGGGTGGATCTACCCTGTACTGGGTGTGCTTAGTATTGAGCATGATGAGTGAGAATGAAACATCTTAATTATTTTTGAAAGGTTTTTGGGAAAATCACAGTTTTCAAACTACTCCTATAATTTTTGGGGTTTTCGGTGAAAGATTTGGGATTTACTATTATACTTGAAAGTCATGCCTATTTTCCATAACTGTGAACGAGCTGAGCCATTTCTTGTACCATCTTTATTATATTGTTATGAACCGTTGATGGTTATTGGAGTTGGACTCTGACCCTTGTCCCAGCTCGTCACTACTTTCAACCTAAGGTTAGAGTTGTTACTTATTGAGGAGATGTGGTCGGTTGTACTCATACTACACTTCTGCACCTTGTGTGCAGATGTTGGATGTTGATGTTGTTGTGCACGGCGGGAGCTGGATTTGAAGATGTACCTGCGTTTCGGTCATAATTGTCTCTTGATCTTGGTAGCTTTAGAACTTTGATCTGTTCTTCTATATTTCAAACAGATGATGTACTTTATTTCATTCCAGCTTTATAAATTCTAAATCTTAGAAACTCATGATTTGTACTACCATTTCTTGGGAAATTCTTGTATAAAAGTTGTTGTATTATCATTTCTTCTCTTAATAAATCTCATTAAATTAGATAGTTGTTAATTGGCTTACCTAGCGGTTTTGAAAGTCATGCCTATTTTCCATAACTGTGAACGAGCTGAGCCATTTCTTGTACCATCTTTATTATATTGTTATGAACCGTTGATGGTTATTGGAGTTGGACTCTGACCCTTGTCCCAGCTCGTCACTACTTTCAACCTAAGGTTAGAATTGTTACTTATTGAGGAGATGTGGTCGGTTGTACTCATACTACACTTCTGAACCTTGTGTGCAGATGTTGGATGTTGATGTTGTTGTGCACGGCGGGAGATGGATTTGAAGATGTACCTGCGTTTCGGTCATAATTGTCTCTTGATCTTGGTAGCTTTAGAACTTTGATCTGTTCTTCTATATTTCAAACAGATGATGTACTTTATTTCATTCCAGCTTTATAAATTCTAAATCTTAGAAACTCATGATTTGTACTACCATTTCTTGGGAAATTCTTGTATAAAAGTTGTTGTATTATCATTTCTTCTCTTAATAAATCTCATTAAATTAGATAGTTGTTAATTGGCTTACCTAGCGGTTTAGGTTAGGTGCCATCACGATTAGTTAGGATTTTGGTTTGTGACAGCATATGTATACAAGATAGGATGTGATAGAAACAAAGAGTCCACCAAATAATATAGAGAACCAGGTTCTCTATCTATTCCCAAAGTAAATAAGCGGAAAGTAAAATCAAAAGGTATAGGGAACCATGTTCTCTATCTGTTCCCACAATAAACAGGTAGTAAATAAAAGACACAAGATATTTAAGTGAAAATCTCCTTGCTCAAGGGATTAAAAACCACGACCTACTCTAATAGAATTTCAGCTCCACTAAACCGAGCAAACTTCATATTACAACCTATTGCAATCTAGGAATTAAACTCTTAATCCCTTACGGCTTACAATAACTTTATTGTAAGCCCTTTGCAATAACTCTATAACAAAGCAACAAACCTTTACTAACTCTAGTCAAGAAACAAAACCAAACAATGGATGAAATCTATCCTACAAAGACACTTCTTGAAAGTAGTGTAGGATTACAAATGAATAACAAAATGACAAATACTCAACAAACCTAAGGACTTAAGATATCTTCAATCTATGGATTTGGTCCTTGAGGTTGCAACAACTTTGTTCTTGAGAGAGCCTTGAAGGCTGTGGCAGCTAGCACTTAAGAGAATATGATTTTTAGATTTGCAAGTGTTCGGGTAAACCTTGTATCATGTTCTATATATATATGAGTGAACATGTGAGAAGAGATAAGATATTTTAGTTTGACCTTAGCAAGGTACAGTTGTGCTACTACTAGACGATATAGTGCATCGACTTTTACATCTGTAGAGTTGACTGCATGACGACTTGGAGAACTGATTCATACCTGATCTCTGTCTGGTTCCTCGAGAATATTGGACCGGTATCAAATCATGAAGTAACACATCTGCTGGCTGTCGGTATAGTACAACAACTTTTACAATAGTAGAGTTTACTATACGACGGCCAATGGAACTAATCACACCTGATCCCTATCTGGTTTCTGGAGAACATTTGGCAAATCATTAAAATACAAAATAGCATAACTTATCAATTTTCCTTTATTTGATAATGACAAGCCCACAATTGATATTCCCCCTGAGAACTGGAGCATAGAAACTGATCACAACTCGTTCCACAAAATTGTTTGGCAAATCATCAAAACATAAAATAGCATAACTTATCACTTTTGCCCTTTTTGATGACGACAAACCCAGATTTGATATTCCCCTGAGAACCAGATTCCCACATATTTCCCCCTACGGATCAAACATATAATCAACATGTTAACAACAACGTTCCCCGGTGAAGCATACCTATCTTCCGTGCACAACACATCATATCAATTCAATTCTATTACTCCCCCCTGTTGACACCCATGTAACTTCCCCGTTTTGGCATCATGGAAAAGAATACCAGAAGAAGCATAAGTAAAAAGAAGTTCAACAACATTAACTCATTCCACTTAGGCAATACAACATAAATAGTAACAAGAATAACAAGTGAATATCGCTGCACAAAATAGAGTGATTGCCCATAGTAGAGTAATTATAACAAAAGCACAACGGTTTCAATCAATACAGAATATAATAATTTAAACAGCCAAAGTACCAATGTCATCGAACATAAGGATCAAAAGAAGAGAGGAATTTGAGAGAATTTGGAAGGGGTGAAAGACAAGAAGCACCGGGCAGGAAGAAAATTTGGGGGCTAAGGCCTCGATGATCTTGTCTATTCATTTATTCGCAATCCTCTGATCAATTATCATTTGCTCTCTCAGTTCCTCCACATGTTTCCTCAATCTTTTATTCTCAGCATTCAACTGAGTATTCTCTTCTGCTAAGGGACCACGAGGACCTGGTTCTCTACATCTCTGAGCGAGCTGAAGCATCAGTCGAAACACCAAGAATCTTCCCAAGTTTCTCCTCATCAATAACAAACTCAGTCCCTTTCACATACAACATCAATATATCCTCATTCGTAACAGACAAATTTGCATAGAAGTTTTTCACTTCTTCTTCATAAACTTTGGAACTTGGAGGAACAAAAAGGTGATTCCATGTTTAAAACTCAACAATGTCAATAAGTTCCTCCATTTTCAGCAATATCAGAGTCAAAAAAATCAGCCCAACAACACCTTTTAAGAATTCAAAGTCTCATTCTTCTCCAACTTCGATAACTCAACCTCACCCCACACTTACATCATAGCTTGTCCCCGAGCAATCAAACTACATTTCAAATGGAGACGACCTTTTAATCACACAACTTACCTAACTCATCAATTCAAGAATATTTAAAGCAGACTAAATACCATATCATAATATCCTAGCCTCAAGACTCGACTTACGAGCACCACACATTTTTCACAACATGCTCACTTACTCTAACACAAACGTCAAAGAGTTTAACTTTTATTCACAAATCGTGTGCCCTCACACTAAAGATAGAGAGTAGTTCCACAAATAATAAAATTTAAGAACAAATAGAACTCAAGATAGAAAGAATTCACTCACTCTCATAAATAAAATTCACGTGCCATATAAGGCATACCATATGCTTGCCCGTAGTGTAATACTCTGCTAATTTGAGCTTATTCAGCCAAAAATCAAGTATGAATTTAATTGGTCGTAATGCAGGCTACGAGACGGGTAGGATTCATTTGGATATAGTGACTATACCTCCCTTATCACTTTAATATATATACATTAACAATTCAAACTCCACACTTATGTTGAACCAAACCCAACCTTCACACATAACATCATCAAGTTGTTATATGATGACCCGATAGACCAGCTAGAGTTTTAAAACTTAAATATATGTTTCAAAGCCTCTGATAGATCCTTTAAACATTCCTCGATTTGTGTACGCAGTCCGGGTGTTTTCCCGAAAGGCTTTTATGTTAAAAATTGATAAAATATAAAATTTTACCTTAAAAATCTATTTGAGTTGACTTCGGTCAATATTTTGAGTAAAGGGACCCGGATCTGTATTTTGACGGTCTCGGTGGGACTCGTATCATGATTTGGGACTTGGGCGTGTGCCCAGAATCCAATTCGGAGGTCCCTAGCTTGAGTTATCGCAATTTATTGAAAATTTGAAGTTTAAAGGTTTAAAGAATTTATAAATTGGACTGATGTTTGACTTTGTTGATACCGGGCCCGAATTTTTGTTCCAAAACTTGGTATAAGTCCATTATGATATTTATGACTTATCTGCAAAATTTGGTACAAAACAGAAGTGATTTGACGTGATTCGGACGTCCAGTTGTTAAAATAGAAATTCTAAAGTTTTTTTGAAAATTTCATTTGATTTGGTGCAAGATTCATAGTTCTAGGCGTTATTTTGGTATTTTGATCGTGCAAACGAGTTCGTATAAGGTCTTTGGATTTGTGTGCATATTTGGTTTGGATCCCCGTGGGCTCGGGTGAGTTTCGGATAGCCTATAGACCTTTTTAACTAAGAAAGTTTGATGGTTTTTCACTTCTGCTTGTTTCAGGTGTTTCCTTCGTCGCGGTCGCGAATATATTCCCGCGATCGTGAAGGGTAAAATGGGCAGCGGGAGATTTTGTTCTACACAAATGCCAAACCTTGGTCGCGAATGCAGAGCATTGGGGGGCCTGCTCTACGCGAACACGACCAGTCACACGCGAACATGTAGCGTTAGATAGGCTGGGCAAGGGAGTTGAGGTAACTCTACGCGAACGTGAGCCCAGTCTCGCGAATGCGATGGTGAGGCGGGATATACCTTTGCGAACGCGTGGAGTTACTCGTGATCGCGTAAGCGAGTTAGGCCATGCTCTTCGCGAATGCGTCAGGTTTCACGCGAACACGATGAACACCTGACGCCAGTGATTTAAAACAGTCCCAAAACGGGTTTTCATAAACTCTTCATTAGAGCTCGGCCTAGAGGCGATTTTGAAGGGAAAACTCAACACCAATTCATAGGTTTGTACACTTTAACTCATTTCTTCCATTTCTAACATCACCTATTAATTGCTAGCCCTAATCTTTGTTCTTCCGTGGTAGAAAACTAGGGATTTAGGAAGAATTGAGGCATTTTGAAAATTAGGGATTTAGACCTCAAATTGAGGTCGGATTCCGAAACTAATTACATAATCGGGCTCGGAGGTGAGTGTGAAAAATGGAATTTGGTCCGAACCTCAGGTTTTGACCAAGTAGGCCCGGAGTCAATTTTTTACTTTTTGGGGAACAATGTGAAAATCCTAAATTTATGCATTGTAATTGATTCATATAGCAATATTTGACATTATTGAGTCAATTATGGTTAGATACAAGTGGTTTGGAGATAGATTCTAGGGGAAAGGCACCGGTAGAGCTTTGAGTCGACTTTTGGAGAGAGGTAAGTATCGTGATTAACCTTGACTCGAGCGATTATGACTTGTTTGCCTATTTGATACTTGTCTAAATGTTGGATACAACGTATATGTGAGGTTACGAGTACTTATACATTGTTGTTGGGTTAAAGAATGCGGGTGGGACTTGTTCCTTATAATTTCTTTCTTTCTTTGATCTTAATATCCATGCTTAGACTAGTTAATTACTAAATTGATTGCTCTTTCCGCACTTATGGACTATCTGTGATAATTGAGCATTGTTTTTGAAGTAGAGATTGGTATAGTGGAACCATTGTTGACATAAGACTTGATCTTGCTTATTCTATCTTCCTGTTTTTATATGTTCATTGTCACATGGTAAGGGAGAGTGTTAATGCATGAAGGGTGATGCCATGCCATATTTAAGTGTTAATGCACGAAGGGTGATGCCGTTTCATATTTAAGAGTTAATGCACAAAAGGTGATGTCGTACCCGTATCTATTGTTCATGATGAAATTGAGAGTAAAAGCACGAAGGGTGATGTCGTGCCGTATTTATCATTTTATGGTGAGATTGAGAGTAAAAGCACGAAGGGTGATGCCGTGCAGTTTTATTCATTATGCTTGTTCATTTTGTTGATTGAAGGATTATTGACTGATTCTTGTTAATATCCCCTGTTGTAGTTACTGTATCTTGTACCCCTTTCACATGTCCCCTTCCCACTCTTACTTGTTAATTCTTTATTTGTTGTTATTTTGTACGTATATTTCCATCTGTACAGGTTTATTTACGTGGATGTCCTGTCATAGCCTCGTCACTACCTCGTCGAGGTTAGGCTCGATAATTACGGAGTACGTTGGGTCGGTTGTACTCATACTATACTCTGCACTTCTTGTGCAGATTTTGGTATTGGTCCCAGCTGTCCGTGAGGCGTATCAGCTCGGATTGGCATTCGGAGACTCGAGGTAGATCTGTTGGCGTCTGCAGACCTTGAAGTCCCCTTCCATTTTTCCTATTTATTGTTATTTGCATTCGAGACAATTGTATTTATTCCAAACCCTATTTTGTAGAGATTCTAGAAGCTCGTGAACTTGTGACTCCAGATCCGGGTTATACTTAGATATCATTGGTTTTATGTCATTTGTATTACGTTTTAGTTTCTCTTCGGCTTAATTAGTCTTACTTAATTGAATTGATTAAAATTTGGCTTAAAGATCCTCTAATGTTGGCTTGCCTAGCAAGTGAAAGATAGAGAGTAGTTCCACAAATAATAAAATTCAAGAACAAATAGAACTCAAGATAGAAAGAATTCACTCACTCTCATAAATAAAATTCACGTGCCATAGAAGGCATATCATATGCTTGCCCGTAGTGTAATACTCTGCTAATTTGAGCTTATTCAGCCAAAGATCAAGTATGAATTTAATTGGTCGTAATGCAGGCTACGAGATGGGTAGGATACATTTGGATATAGTGACTATACCTCCCTTATCACTTTAATACATATACATTAACAATTCAAACTCCACACTTATGTTGAACCAAACCCAACCTTCACACATAACATCATCAAGTTGTTATATGATGACCTGATAGACCATCTAGAGTTTTAAACCTTAAATATGTGTTTCAAAGCCTCTGATGTATCCTTTAAACATTCCTCTATTTGTGTACGCAGTCCGGGTGTTTTCCCGAAAGGCTTTTATGTTAAAAATTGATAAAATATGAAATTTTGCCTTAAAAATCTATTTGAGTTGACTTCGGTCAATATTTTGAGTAAACGGACCCGGATCCGTATTTTGACGGTCTCGATGGGACCCGTATCATGATTTGGGACTTGGGCGTATTCCCGGAATCCAATTCGGAGGTCCCTAGCTTGAGTTATCGCAATTTATTGAAAATTTGAATTTTAAAGGTTTAAAGAATTTATAAATTGGACTGATGTTTGACTTTGTTGATACCGGGCCCGAATTTTTGTTCCAAAACTTGGTATAAGTCCATTATGATATTTATGACTTATCTGCAAAATTTGGTACAAAACGGAAGTGATTTGACGTGATTCGGACGTCCAGTTGTTAAAAATAGAAATTCTAAAGTTTTTTTGAAAATTTCATTTGATTTGGTGCAAGATTCATAGTTCTAGGCGTTATTTTGGTGTTTTGATCGTGCAAACGAGTTCGTATAAGGTCTTTGGATTTGTGTGCATATTTGGTTTGGATCCCCGTGGGCTCGGGTGAGTTTCGGATAGCCTACGGACCTTTTTAACTTAGAAAGATTGCTGGTTTTTCACTTCTGCTGGTTTCAGGTATTTCCTTCGTCGCGGTCGCGAATATATTCCCGCGATCGTGAAGGGTAAAATGGGCAGCGGGAGACTTTGTTCTACACAAACGACAAACCTTGGTCGCGAATGCGGAGCATTGGGGGGCCTGCTCTACGCGAACACGACCAGTCACACGCGAACATGTATCGTTAGATAGGCTGGGCAAGGGAGTTGAGGTAACTCTACGCGAACGTGAGCCTAGTCTCGTGAACGCGATGGTGAGGCGGGCTATACCTTCGCGAACGCGTGGAGTTACTCGTGATCGCATAAGCGAGTTAGGCCATGCTCTTCGCGAATGCGTCAGGCTTCACGCGAACGCGATGAACACCTGACGCCAGTGATTTTAAACAGTCCCAAAACGGGTTTTCATAAACTCTTCATTAGAGCTCGGCCTACATGCAATTGTGAAGGGAAAACTCAACACCAATTCATAGGTTTGTACACCTTAACTCATTTCTTCCATTTCTAACATCACCCATTAATTTCTAGCCCTAATCTTTGTTCTTCCGTGGTAGAAAACTAGGGATTTAGGAAGAATTGAGGCATTTTGAAAATTAGGGATTTAGACCTCAAATTGAGGTCGGATTCCGAAACTAATTACATAATCGGGCTCGGGGGTGAATGGGAAAAATGGAATTTGGTCCGAACCTCAGGTTTTGACCAAGTAGGCCCGGGGTCGATTTTTTACTTTTTGGGGAACAGTGTGAAAATCCTAAATTTATGCATTGTAATTGATTCATATAGCAATATTTGACATTATTGAGTCAATTATGGTTAGATACGAGTGGTTTGGAGATAGATTCTAGGGGAAAGGCACCGGTAGAGCTTTGAGTCGACTTTTGGAGAGAGGTAAGTATCGTGGTTAACCTTGACTCGAGCGATTATGACTTGTTTGCCTATTTGATACTTGTCTAAATGTTGGATACAACGTATATATGAGGTTACAAGTACTTATGCGTTGTTGTTGGGTTAAAGAATGCGGGTGGGACTTGTTCCTTGTAATTTCTTTCTTTCTTTGATCTTAATATCCATGCTTAGACTAGTTAATTACTAAATTGATTGCTCTTTCCGCACTTATGGACTATCTGTGATAATTGAGCATTGTTTTTGAAGTAGAGATTGGTATAGTGGAACCATTGTTGACATAAGACTTGATCTTGCTTATTCTATCTTCCTGTTGTTATATGTTCATTGTCACATGGTAAGGGAGAGTGTTAATGCACGAAGGGTGATGCCATGCCATATTTGAGTGTTAATGCACGAAGGGTGATGCTGTTCCATATTTAAGAGTTAATGCACAAAAGGTGATGTCGTGCCCGTATCTATTGTTCATGATGAAATTGAGAGTAAAAGCACGAAGGGTGATGTCGTGCCGTATTTATCATTTTATGGTGAGATTGAGAGTAAAAGCACGAAGGGTGATGCCGTGCAGTTTTTTTCATTATGCTTGTTCATTTTGTTGATTGAAGGATTATTGACTGATTCTTGTTATTATCCCCTGTTGTAGTTACCGTATCTTGTACCCCTTTCACATGTCCCCTTCCTACTATTACTTGTTAATTCTTTATTTGTTGTTATTTTGTACGTATATTTCCGTATGTACAAGTTTATTTACGTGGATGTCCTGTCATAGCCTCGTCACTACCTCGTCGAGGTTAAGCTCGATAATTACGGAGTACGTTGGGTCGGTTGTACTCATACTACACTCTGCATTTCTTGTACAGATTTTGGTACTGGTCCCAGCTGTCCGTGAGCCGTATCAGCTCGGATTGGCATTCGGAGACTCGAGGTAGATCTGCTGGCGTCCACAGACCTTGAAGTCCCCTTCCATTTTTCCTATTTATTGTTATTTTAATTCGAGACAATTGTATTTATTCCAAACCCTATTTTGTAGAGATTCTAGAAGCTCGTGAACTTGTGATTCCAGATCCGGGTTATACTTAGATATCATTGGTTTTATGTAATTTGTATTATGTTTTAGTTTCTCTTCGGCTTAATTAGTCTTACTTAATTGAATTGATTAAAATTTGGCTTAAAGATCCTCTAATGTTGGCTTGCCTAGCAAGTAAAATGTTAGGCGCCATCAAGGCTCCGAAGGTGGAAATTTTGGGTCGTCACATCTTGATTTCTTTAAGCATAAATAAGATGTGAACTACCACTAGCAAGCAATCAAATGTTTTTTTCTATTACATACACAAACTCCCTTTTTTTCTTCTTTAAGCTTTGCTTTTTTATTTTTTTCTTCAATTCCTTACAAGTGGCTCTCATAAATTTTTAAACAGTGCGCATTTCACTATTTTTAATAGTACCACTCAAAAATCCAACCATACCTCTTCTTAGTTTTTTACAAGCTCATAACAATTTCAAGTGCTCAAGAGAGGTAAAATGTTCAAATAGATAGTCAATTCAAACAAATGGGCCAGACTTATAGTGTGATTGCTAAAGAAATAGGTTACATGCTCAAAGGGGCTAACTAAGATACCCATTAATTTTGGTGGATTAGAGGCATATATATGGCTTAACAAATAATTGCTTATATCACTTCCTAGACTGAACACAACTACTATTTCGTTTTGCAAACACATACGGCAAGTACTAGACATCAACCGACATGCATAGAATATCAACAAAACCTTCACATACACATTGGCACTTAAATCACTTAGGACCGTATTTATCCCGACTCTCCAGTCAAAGTAGTTAAGCAAAGTCAAAATCAAACAAATTAAGGTACTTATACATGAGTCAAGAACTGAGCCTAGATGTCACACTAAGTGGGAATTGTTACACTACCTAAGAAAATAAAATAAAAATAAAAGATATATTTTTGGATTTTCACAATGTTTTGATTTTTATTTTTAATTTTTTCATTCGACTTCAAATTCCTCAAGAAGACAGTCTAGGAAATCCATCGTTGGGAAGAGTCTAATTTGTTTTTTAAATTTTCTAAAATAATGACAAAACACACACATACACACACACACACACAAAACAATACACACATATTTACATTCCCCTACCCCAAACTTTAAATTGTGGCATGTCCCCGTGACACACAAGTAAAAAGCAACAGATAAAGAAAACTTTCCTGAATTTTTTTTCTTTTCCGAGAACTTATGAAGTCTACTCCTAATTTTGAATTTATTACTCATTTTCGCTCTTTAGGATTCTTTATAGATCTCATTAGGCCAACGTCTTATGAGGATATCTGTAAGGCCCACTCTTTTCTTTCTTCCTTGGCCTATTTTGAGCGGTGAATTATCCGTTCATGATGATCCTAACCTTGTTACTACATTCTTTTATAGGATCAATCCCTGCATCTTCTTGTAAATTTCCAAAAATAAAATCCACATGATCAAGGTTAGAATAAAAAAAACAAAGAAGAAAGGTCATGTGAATACTCCCGTGGTATGTCCAAAACCATTTATTTCTCATTCTCTTCTACTAAAGATTGTAAAAGTGGAAATGTGGATGGGAGTTTGAACTCTTCTTTTAAAGCTTCATAATCAACCAAAGCCTTATTTTCAATCATCTCAGTTGAATCAGAGTCCTCTTGTAAAGTGTAAAGCTCTCTCTGTAGATGCTCATCCTCTTGGGTAGGCTTATTCTCACATGGTATCTCCTCCATATATTCACTATCATAATACAATGAGCTTTCTGAAAGTATTCTTACTATTTGACTCACTTGCTTTGTTAGGTTCTTAATGGCTTCAGCATTTGTATTAGTCTTTCTTGATTTTGTATAAATCTTTCTTCGACACTATTCATGAACTTATACATAAGCTCTTCTAAACTACCATTCTCATCTTGAGATGATTGTCTCACTTCCCTATCATTCCATGTCACGACCCAAACTAGAGGGCCATGACTGGCACTCGGGCCATACCTGCCGAGCACCAACGTATATTTTATCTAACCTTTCTTATTACCTATACGGGCTGACGAGATCAACATAAATGGTAGACATGAATCATGAACAACCAACAATGATAGATAATGGCATGCACATACATAACATGGGCTGACAAGGCTGTTATGAAGCTATATATAAGGTACGAGCTGACAAGCAGCCATGAGAGACTATACAACAAAAATTAGCTGACAAGGCAATCCAAACTATACATGCATCCACACCTGTCTATGAGCCTCTAAAGGAATATAAGTGCTGCAACATTACCGGAACAGGGCCCCGACATACCCATAATGTCTATAACAAAAGTGCATACTAAGACCATGGCAAGTCCAGAGAAGGGATCTCGCCAATATCTGATGTACTAGGCAGCCTACTGTGGTGGGGGAGCTGCGTTTACCTTTCTATCAGGACCTGCAGCACGACATGCAACGTCCATAAATAAAAGGGACGTTAGTACGAACAAAGTACCGAGCATGTAAGGTAGGAAAGTATAAATAAGAAATATAAGCAGGGATAGAGAATATTCAACCTGTAACATCTGAGTGCCTCTTAGGGCGACTGATATTAAGTGTGTGTGTGTGTGTGTGTGTATATATATATATATATATATATATATATATATATATATATATATATATATATATATATATATATATATATATATATATACTTTTAAAAACATACGCCTCTATGGGCATCATCATCATCATATCGTACCCGGCCGTAATAGGCTCGGTAGAATCGTACCCGACCACGTGGAGCTCGGTAAAACCCTGATCAGTGGTTGCACATTAGGTGTCGTACCCAGCCGGCTATAGTGTGACTCGGTAGAGTAAAATAGGTACATATATATAATGCATGCTGGACTAATTGGAATCACATTCTGAACATTTCGGAGTGACGTAAGGTCGGTAACCTCCGTACACGTTATTAGGACTAACTCTTCATCATGTATATTATAAGAATCAGGAAGTACCAACAACATTGATAACATAAGAACAAGAGAAGTAACATCAACATCAATTGTTCCATAAAAAGGGAAACAATGTAAGTACTGTTAGCTTCTAAGAGTGGAGTATCTATGGAAGCTTGTTCATTACATTATGTACAATTGGGGCCGTTTAAAAGAAGGAAAGGTATAGACTCACATACCATGTATATATTTCCCAATCTCAAGCTATGCAAAGTGTCACGACTCTTTAGTCTACAATAAGAGAAATGATATTATCGTTATCGTTTAAGCGTCGTAACTATTATATATCGACCGCAACCTATTTTACGATGAAACGGACATCACATTTCCTATTTATATGACTTCACAAAATTTAAAACAATCACCAAAAAGCCCAAACAATATCAATAATAATCATATCAAGCCTCCCAAAACAGTGCACCAACCAACAACATTACTAACAAGCCTTTCGATAGATATCTCACAAGTCCTAGCTTCAACGACTTAGCCGCACCTTGGATAATCTTAAATACATGTAGAGTAAGAGGTTCATTACCTTTAAACAGATATAAAACTCCAATTTTACCTTACATCACCATGAAATATCCTTCCAATGCTGGCACAACTACAAGGAAGCGAAACTAGCAATCATTTGGGGTTTTCGGCACTAGAATCACTTTGGAAGATTTGAAATCACCTAGGACAACATGAGAAGAGTATCCAATACATTTCCTCAACATATATACATGGAATGCAGGGTGGACAAATTCCAATTCGGATGGCAATTCTAACTCATAAGCAATATGTCTAATTCGTCGAAGAATATTGTACGACCCGATATACCGGGGACTAGGCTTACCATTCCTCCCCAAAAGCATAACACCCTTTATCGGTGCGATCCTCAGGAAAAACCCAATCACCAACCTCAAACTCCAGATCACGATGTCGGACGTCGGAATAAGACTTTTTTCTGCTTTGCGCCGTCCTCAGTCATTTTTGTATCACTTTCACCTTCTCAATGGCTTGGTGAATCAAATCTGGCCCATATAATTTTGTTTCACCGACTTCAAACCATCCAACTAGTGATCTACATATCCTCCCATACAGTGCCTCATACGGGGTCATTTTAATACTGGAATGGTAGTTATTATTATAGGCAAATGCTATGAGTGAGAGATGGTCATCCCAATTCCCCTTGAAATCCAGAACACATTCTCGTAGCATATATTCGATTGGATGAACAGTACGTTCAGCTTGTCCGTTAGTCTGTGAATGGAATGCAGTGTTGAGATTCACTTGTGTGCCTAAACCCTTCTGAAAAGACCTCCAAAAGTTAGTCGTAAATTGAGCTCCTCGGTCTGATATAATTAGATACCGACACACCATGAAGCCTAACAATCTCCTTGATATACTGGCAGAAAAAGGGCAGATTTTGTAAGTCGATCAACTATCACCCAGATGGAGTCAAACTTATGATAAGAGCGAGGTAATAAATAATGAATTCCATATTGATCACCTTCCGTTTCCAGGTCAGAATCTCTATATTCTGAATCAATTTGCCAGGTTTCTGATGCTCAATCTTTAGTTATTGACAATTAGGACACTGGGCTACAAATTCTGCAATAGACATTTTCATGTTATCCCACCAATATATCTCCTTAACGTCATAATACATTTTTGTCGAGCCGGGATGGATGGAATATCGGGACTGATGAATCTCAATCATAATCTCCTCTCGCAACCCTGCCACATTAGGCACACATAATCGGACCTGGTATCTCAGTGCCCAATCTCCTCTGATCTCGAAATACGTAATCTTATGCTGCTGAATGCCCTCTCTCAATCGTACTAAGCTAGGATCTTCATATTGCCGTGCTTTTGCCTCAGCTACCATAGATAATTGTGCTGTATTCTGCACAGTAACACCTCCGTCATTAGAGTCTAACAATCTAATTCTCATATTAGCCAGCTGATGAAGCTTTTTAGTCAACCCTTGTCTACCTGCTTCAATGTGTACTAAGCTTCCCATTGACTTACGGTAGAATATCTCGACATCATAGTCCTTCAGTAATTCAAGCCACCTACGCTACCTCAAATTCAACTCTTTCTGCTTGAAGATGTATTGTAAACTCTTATGATCTGTGTAGATGTTAACATGGATGCCATATAAGTAGTGCCGCCATATCTTTAAAGCATATATTATTACAGCTAATTCCAAATCATGAGTCGGGTAATTTTTTCATGTTTCTTCAGTTGTCTCGATGCATAAGCAATCACCTTCCCATGTTGTATCAATATGCACCCCAAACCTATACACGAGACATCACAATATACCATATAACCTTCTGTTCCTTATGTGAGAGTGAGCACTAGCGCAGATGTCAATGTATTCTTTAGCTCCTTAAAACTACGTTCACAAGCATTAGACCACTAGAACTTGGTAGCTTTCTATGTTAACTTACTAAATGGTGCTGATATAGAGGAAAACCCTTCTACAAACCACCTATAATATCCTGCTAGCCCTAGGAAGCTGCGGACTTCTGACGGTGTTGTAGGTCTCGGCCAATTCTTCACTACATCGATCTTCTGAGTGTCGACACTAATACCCTTGTCAGATATCACATAGCCAAGGAATGCTACTAGGTTCAGCTAGAATTCACATTTGGAGAGCTTAGCATATAACTTACGATCCTAAAGGGTCTGTAATACTATCCGCAAGTTGCTCGTAGGTTCTGCCTCCGAACAAGAATACCCAAAATGTCATCAATGAATACGATCATGAACACGTCAAGATAGGGTCTGAATACACTATTCATGAGATCCATAAAAACTGCTGGGGCATTTGTTAGCCCGAACGACATCACCAAGAACTCAAAGTGCCCATATCTTATTCGGAAGGCCATCTTCGGAATATCCTTCTCCTTAACCCTCACCTGATGATACCCCGAACGTAAGTCAATCTTGGAGAAATACTTAGCACCCTTGAGTTGCTCAAATGGTCATCAATCCTTGGAAGTGGATACTTGTTCTTTATAGTAACCTTATTCATTTGTCGATAATCGATACACATCTTTAATGACCCGTATTTCTTCTGCACGAACAAGACTGGCGCACCCCAAGGTGAAGTACTAGGCCTAATGAAGCCCTTATCCATCGAGTCCTTCAACTGCTCATTCAACTCTCGCAACTCTGCCGGTACCATCCTGTATGGAGGGATAGAGATCGGTTGAGTATCAGGCAACACATCAATGCTAAACTCAATCTCCCTTTCAGGAGGAAGGCCTGGGAGTTCATCTGGGAAAATGTCTGGAAATTCATTGACCACGGGGATTGATTGTAGTGTAGGGGGATTCACCTCCGCATCCCTAATGCGAACAAGATGATAAATGTAACCTTTTGAGATCATCTTCCTTGCCTTAAGATAGGAAATAAACCTACCTTTTGGCGTAGCAATGTTCCCCTTCCATTCAATGATGGGTTCACCTGGAAACTGAAACCTAACCATCTTTGTTTGACAATCAACATTTGCATAGCATGAGGCCAACTAGTCCATTTCCATTATCACATCGAAATCAATCATTTCTAACTCAAATAGATTCGCCAAGGTTTAACGACTACAAATCATCATTGTGCAACCTCTATATACCCTTCTAGAAATCACAGAATCTCATATCGGAGTGGATACCATAAGTGGTTTACTTATCAATCCAGGTTCAATGCCAAACTTATTAGCCACAAAGGGTGTAACATATGATAATGTAGATTCTGGATCAATCATCGCATATACATCATAAGAAAACATAGAAAATATACATATAACAACATCCGTAGATGAGTATCGCTCGAACTCACCACTGCACCTCTACCTCTACCTCTACCACGACCTGTCGACTGCTAAAAACCCCGTGCTGGAGGTCGAAATGATGATTAAGAACCAGACACAGATTCAATCGGCTGAGCCATACCACCACCTGCTCTGTTAGGACAATCCCGCATCATATGGCTAGGCTATTCACATGAACAACATGCATCAGAACCTTAGTGGCACAGTCCAAAATGGGCCTTGTTGCACTAATCACAACAGGGTGTTTGAGGTCTCGTCTGACTAGTATCCCTGTGATATTGGGAGCCTGGTGCCCATGAACTCTAACCTAGACTAGAATAGATAGATCGATCATACCAAGGCCTATGAAATTGTGGAGGAGCACTAGCTATAGGTGGCACCGAACTCCTCGAAGACTGGGGCATGATACTACCTTTGAAGTCACCAAAATAACCTGCGAATCTCGCCCTCTTATGCTGGCCCCTATCCTACTTCCTATCTACCCTTTGCTGGTGCTTACGATCCTCCAGTGTCTGGGTATAAGCCTGAATACAGGAAATATCCATGCCATCTACCAAGGAGGTTGTCGTGCACTCATTTATCAGATGTGGTCCGAACACATTCATGAACAGGTGCACCCTATCGCTCATCTCGGCCACCATATGGGGAGCATACCTTGCTAAAAAATCAAACTGCATACTATACTCTCGCACACTCATATTTCATTGTCGAAGGTTCAAGAACTTATCATCTCTAGCTCGTCGTATCTCAACTGGAAAGTAGTGACGTAGAAAGGCCTTAGAAAATTCCTTCCACAAAGTTGGAGGAATGTTCGAACCCCTAGATTACTCCCAACTATCATACCAGAAAACCGCTAAATCCCGTAACCGATAAGAAGCCAACTCTACTACCTCAGTATCACTAGTGTGCATAACGATGAACCTGATCAATAAAAGTCTGTGGATCCTGCTTGGGGTGTGATCCGCTAAACGTTGAAGGGTCTAGATTAATAAAATCACGAACTCTCGCGCTAACCGGTTTATCAGCAGCACTGGTATTCTGCCTCTAAGCCTGAGCAGCTACCAATCTAGTCAACAACTGCACCGCACTGCGCATATCGTGTCTGTAGTTCCAGACGTAGGAACTGAAGGTGTTGGGTCCCTCCTAATATCCTCTAGAGGAGACGGAGTAGATGAGGTATGAGACAACATCTCACTCTGAGCCTCACTTTGGCCTGCTCTGGCTGGAGGCACCTGACTGGTACCCTCTCCCCCAGCTGTATCAAGCCGTCTACTAATCGCTTGCTTCCTAGTTCAAGGCATCGCTGAAAGAAAACAAGGTGAATATTAGAGATCAACACTTACAACTCAACTCTACGCATGATCAAGATTCAAGAAGAAGGTAACAACCCTAGATGTCATGTAGCCCCTTGATTATAAATGTGGCGCGCTACACATCCATAATCAGGAATCTACTAGACACGGCTCATAGACAACCCCTAGGATAGACTTGCTCTGATACCAAGTTTTTCACGACCCAAACTGGAGGGCCATGACTGGCACCCAGGCCATACCTGCTGAGCACCAACGTACATTTTATCTAACCTTTCTTATTATCTTTACGTGGCGACGAGATCAACATAAATGGTAGACACTAATTATAAACAACCAACATTGACAGATAATAGCATGAACATACATAACATGGGTCGACAAGGTAGTCATGAAGCTATATATAAGGTACGAGCTGACAAGCTGCCATGAGAGATTATACAACAAAAATCAGCCGACAAGGCAGTCCAAACTATACATGAGTCGACACTTGTCTATGAGACTCTAAAGGAACATAAGTGCTACAACATTTTCGGAACAGGGACCCAACATACCCATAATGTCTATAACAAAAGTGCATACCAAGACCACGGCAAGTTCGGAAAAGGGATCTCGCCAATAACCGCCGAACTGGGCAGCCTACTGTGGTGGGGGAGCTACCTGTCTATGAGGACCTCAAGCACGACATGCAGCATCCACAAATAAAAGGGACGTCAGTACAAATAAAGTACCGAGCATGTAAGGCAAGAAAGCATAAATAAGAAATGTAAGCAGGGAATAGAGAATATACAACCTGTAACATCTGAGTGCCTCTAAGGGCGACTGACATGAAATGCATGATGCATATATATATATATATATATATATATATATATATATATATATATATATATATATATATTTAAAAAACATACGCCTCTGTGGGCATCATCATCATTATCATCATATCATACCGCCGTAATAGGCTCGGTAAAAACGTACCCAGCCATCATAAGGCTCGGTAGAATAGTACCCCGCCACGTGATGCTTAGTAAAACCCAACTGATTAGTGGTTTAACAATATGTGTCGTACCCGGCTGATTATAGTGCGGCTCGGTAGAGTAAAATATGTACAAATATATAATGCATGATAGACTCATTGGAATCACATTTTGAACCTTTTAGAGTGACGTAAGGTCGGTAACCTCCGTACACGTTATTAGGACTAAATCTTTGTCATGTATATTATAAGAATAAGGAAGTACCAACAACATTAATAACATAAGAATAAGAGAATTAACATCAACATTAATCGTTCCATAAGAAGGGAAACAATGTAAGCACTACTAGCTTCTAAGAGTGGAGTATCTTTGGAAGCTCGTTCATTACATTATGTACAATCGGAGCCGTACAAAAGAAGGAAAGGGATAGCCGCACATACCATGTATATATTGCCTAACCTCAAGCTATGCAAATGTCACGACTCCTTATTCTACAATAAGAGAAATGGTATCGTTATCGTTTAAGCGTCGTAACTATTATATATCGACCACAACCTATTTTACGATGAAACAGACAACACATTCCCTATTTATATGACTTCCAACAAGTTAAAACAATCACCAAAAATCCCAAACAACATCAATAATAATCATATTAAGCCTCCCAGAACAGTCCACCAACCAACAACATTACTAACAAGCCTTTGGATAGATATCTCACAAGTTCTAGCTTCAACGACTTAGCCGCGGCTTGGATAATCTTAAATACATTTAGAATAAGAGGTTACTTAACTTTAAACAGATATAAAAACTCCAATTTGACCTTACCTCACCACGAAATATCCTTCTATTGCCGCCACAAGAACAAGGAGGCGAAACCAGCAATCAATTTGGGATTTTCGGCACTAGAATCACTTTGGAAGACTTGAAATCACCTAGGATTGATATTAAAAACTTGAGAGAGTATTTTAGAGAATTTAACCACTTAAAACAACCTCCCACACGAGCTAGAACCACACAAATATCAGCAACAACAAGAAGAACAAGAAATTTAATAGCGCCACGGGATTTTCGACACTTGATTTGTGATGTTTGCCCTTTGTTTGGGTCTTGGATCATGAGAGAACCTTGAGAGAGAGTTTTTAGGTGTCTTGGGTCTGAAGAGAGTGAAAAAGAATGAGTCAAAATTGGCTTAAGGCGTTTCATATATATCAATATATCTCAACCGCCTATGTGGGTCCCATAGAGAGCTGCTTGCGCAGTCTCGTGAAAACGTGAATATCTCTCAAATACGATGTCTTATCGATGAACATGGTAATGTGTTGGAAACAAGACTCATAAATCGTCAATTTTGTGGGTATATCACACTGTAATTCCAAGTAAAGTGGGCGAAATATTGAATAACATTTGACCTAAAGTTTAAGTAAATTTATGAACGTAAGTTGCGATAACCTTTGCCGACTTTTGTTTCATAACTCGTTTTACTTCAAGACTTATGATACAGATATTATATGATTCAAATACCTTAAAACACAACCTCCTGAGAATATTAAGTACCTCTAGGTTTACACGAAAATGCGGGTTACAACATCCTTGATTCGTTTAACTTCTAATATTTGTTAACCACTCTTATACACCCTTGTATAATTTAAGACTAATAGGATTAACTTCTTATCATCTCAAAGATAATCTCTTCTCAGATTTACGTCGACTAACTTACGGCATGATGTTACGTACGCGAATTTGGATTGTAACACTCTAGTCATAATAAGGGTATTCATCCCAACCAGAGTTAAGATTGTGCCCATATGAAATCTCATACATGTACAGACTAGAAATAGAGTAAAACTATTCAAAAGACAAACCATAGGAAGAATACTTACCTGCTTGACAGTCAACCCATAAATGATTTCCACTACATTTAAAATAAATAGCAGACTTGTGATAGTGTTCAGCTGCTAACTCTGCAATATTTTCTTAGGCCGGCTATGTTCTATCTTCACAACAATTAGAGTTCAATAACAAGAACAATTCTTCAAGTTTTCTTCCTAGCACTTGTGAGGTACTACACAAGAAATATTGAAGAGAAATAAACTAATAAAAATAAAAATAAAAAAATAATAAGAAAAAAACTAATTCCCGAATTAGCACCAAAAAATATTTTGAACACTATTAATTACCAATCCACGGCAACAACGCCAAAATTTGACGAGCGCAAAACAAAATATGGAATTAATGCCCGCTAGCCAAAGATAGTATAATTTAATTATCGTCTCAACATGGATTAGATTTAAATAATGTTCAAGTAATTTATAGTTTAAATATATTCAGAATGATTAACACTTTGGTTGAAATGATTATGAACTAAATTAACTATTAAAACTACAGCTGTTAACAATTGATCACGGAAAGACAAGATTTGAGCAACACTGAAATAATCAATGGGAGAAATAAGGG
The DNA here is from genome assembly GCF_000715075.1 of Nicotiana tabacum. Classification (NCBI taxonomy): domain Eukaryota; kingdom Viridiplantae; phylum Streptophyta; class Magnoliopsida; order Solanales; family Solanaceae; genus Nicotiana; species Nicotiana tabacum. The sequence continues at coordinate 79,915,896 of NC_134083.1, forward strand.
TCGTGACTAGATAGGTGCAAAATCGCTATTCGGGATCTAACTCTAGTTCAATTTACCCTAATGTTCTAACGATTATCATGAATTCACTCGATGATTAGTTCAATCGTATAGCCAAGACTCCTCTCTCGATTAAACTTGAACAATACAAGGGAAACTAATATAATGTACTATGTAGATATGCAAGAATACTTTAATGGACTAGTCTTTAGGAAAATATCTCTCGAATATTCTCATAACTTGATTTAATCAATAATTCATTAAGCTTTTTCGATTACTTAAAAGAATCACAGAATTAAACCCAAACGAAATGGTGCAAAGAAAAACACCCAGAATATTCTTTTCGATTAAATAATTCTGTGAACAAAATTACAATCATTTGAAAGCTCCATAAATTAATTGATGCAAAATACTAGAGTTAAAATACAAATATATCAATCAAAATACCATATCCGCCAAACCCTAAAGTAAACTACTCCATAATCACAGAGAAAGTTATCAAAGATAGAGTTAAAGGATAAGAAAACATGAATTCAATCGAAACTCGGGTGTTGGGTTGAGGAATGTATGATGAATCCTTGTGCCTCAGAGTCTCCAGTGCTCTTCCAATCTTCCATTTGTCAAAAGTCCTCTAAAAATTACATTTTTGGTGTATTGATACCATGTAGGAACATGCCCGGATGAAACTACCCTCTCTGAGCCGAATTGAAAAAGTTGGATGAGAAAATACACTACCACGGCGCACCGGGCGGTGTGCCATGCAAAGCATTAGTGTAAAATTTCAGAGGCCTATTTTTTCCATTATGCAGGAATTTTACACTAGCACCCCGTTCCCCACCGCGCATGCGCGGTGCAGTAGTGTATTTTTCTTAGAATAATCGTTTTTCTCACTTTTTGACATCCAGACTTGGTCCTCGACCCCCGAACGTGATCCTGACTTAATTTCTTGGTCTTGTACTTGGATTTCAAAGATCCAAATCATTTATTTTAGCTCCTAACTTGCTTCTCAACTCGAAATCATATCTTACACAACATAACATACGTAATAAGCACAAAGTACTAACACTTAAGCCCGAACACGATTAATGTGCAGTAATTAGAGTGGGAAGTATAACTAAAAACGCGAGTTCCTAGTCTACCATCATGCTTTTTTAAGGAACCAGGCTCCTCATTCATACTACCCTTTCTTTTTCTAATGGTTAGGTCGGGTCTCCCTCTTTTCTTTCTCAATCTGTTCACCCTTATCATCTATTATATTGTTCTCAGCCAACTTTCTTTACTCCATTTGGCTCTTGTTTGAATTCTTCCTCACAAGTGGAGATTTTTCCACTTCGTTCTCCTTATCCTCCACTTTCACCACATCAGCAGGTGACACCACTTCATCATTAATTAGCTCATTTTTCACCAATTCTTTTTATCGGATCAGAAGTTGTTTAAACACAAAGGCAAAAAAATCATAATCAGAATTAATATCCTGAGAAGGACTAGAAGGATCAGGTCCTTCATTTAGTTTCCCCTTTCCAGCATATTCACCAATTCCCCTTGAGTTCTTTCACCACTTCCTCCATCCTTTAAGGCTTCTACAACCCAGCAACAATTTCAGCCTCACTCTCTAAAATATTAGATCTACCATGTTCTCTTTCAATTAAAGTCCCATCAAAATCTATCGTAGACTTCTTGAGGCTTTGATTTAGATGATTGGGATTTTGAAAGGTGACAGAGTTGGACTCACTTATGGCATATTTGGAAATAGGGATTCTTGTTGAGACATGGTTGATTTTGGTTTAGAAGAAAAGAATCATTTGTGACATTTTTGACTTTAAAAGTTAGAACAGATGGGGAATAGCTTAATGACATGGCGCTCAGGCAGTTTAAAAAATATATAAGCATTGAAGAGACTACTAACCTGAGTCACAGGAACCAGGTTCCTTGACGATTTTTGAAAATATGAGCAAAAATATCTAGAAGTACAATATCACTCTTACTTGTTTTGTCCTAAAACTGCCATGTGTGTATACCTGTAACAATATAAAATTGAGATAGATGCTGCCAAAAAGAACTTTTTAGCATTGTACCTTTACTTCTTAACATAACCAATCATTGAGGGGCCATGTCCTTAGTTGAGCTTGATCAACCCAAACGATTTCTTTCAAAATGTTCCCTGCTAAACGCCTTGGTGAATATGTCTGCTACCTGGTCCTCTGTCTTCCACAACGTCATACAAATCAGACCCTTTTCAACATTGTCCCTCAGGAAAACGTACCTCACATCAATGTGCTTTGTCTTTGTGTTCCACCGTGTTCTTGCCATGTTGAGAGAACTTGTGTTATCACATAATAACAACACACAGTCTGTAAATACACCAAAATCCTCAAGTTGTTGCTTGATCCATAGCAGTTGAGCACAACAAGAAGAGAAATCACATAATCAACTTCAGCAGTTTAAAGAGTCACAGAGTTTTATTTCATTGTACCCCATGAGATCAAGCATGACCCTAGAAAATATGTCATTCCAGATGTACACTTTCTATCCACCATATATCTAGCATAATCAACCAAGTCAAAATTACCTCCTGAAGGATAGAAGGGGACCAAGTCCTGAATTTCATGAGATACCTCAAAATTCGTTTGGCAGTCTTTAAGTGAGATTCTTTTGGGCTTGATTTGAACCTAGCACATAACCCAGCACTAAAGACAATATCAGGCAGGCTAATAGTCAAGTATAGAAGAGGCCCAATGATACCCCTATACATAGTTTTATAGACAGGAGAATAAAGTTCATCCATGTCAAATCGAGTACCATTGGTAATAGGCGTATCAGTGGTCTTAGAATTTTCCATCTCAAATCTTTTCAGCAGCTCCTTGAAGTACTTATGTTGACTAATCATAGTGTCTTTTGAGGTTTTCTTTATTTTTTGTTGTGTTTCCAAATTCATCAAGCTTGTTTCGGAACACCCACCTGGTTCCAATCACTGTTATGTCTGAAGGCCTAGGGACCAGGTTCCACACTTTGTATCTCTCAAACTGATGGAGTTCTTGTTGCATAGCAGCTATCCAGTTAATATCTTTCAATGCTTCTTTGATATTCTTAAGCTCGATTTGAGACAAGAAGTGAGAAATAAAACATGTTCCTTGCTTTAGATCTAGTTTTCAATACCAGAGTCTAAGGGAGTGCTTACATATTGAAGGAGACGTGAGCTCCAGTGCTTACAGTTTGATACTTGAACTTCAGGATTTAGGGGACTAGGTTCCTCCATATTCGATCCATCATTTACATCAACAGAAGTATGACTTTCACTTTGTCCATCATCCGGAGTACCTGATACAACATCAGCATCCCTATGTTCAGCTTCAATTGAGGTAATAGAGGGATCAGGTTCCTCTGTGCCTTCTGGAGATTTTGCTACATCTTCTTTATCGCTTTGCTTGACTTGACTCATCAAATAAGTCTTTCCATTTGCAATATCTATAGCTTTATCAGGAATTTTTGTAAATTCTCCATCTCCATCTTCTTTAATATGTGACCTTTGCCACTTGATTCATGGGATTCATCAAAGATCACATACACATTCTTCTACTAGGTTCTTTTGTTGTAGATCTTGTATACCTTGCTTTGAGAGGAGTAACCAAGAAAAATTCCCACATCACGTTTTGCATCAAAATTTCCCAACGCCTTCTTACAATTGTTGATAACGAAACGGTTGCATCCAAAGGCTCTCAGGTAAGACAGCTTGGGTTTTCTCCCATTGAGCAGTTCATAGGGAGTCTTCTCGAGTGGGGACCTAATCATGCACTTGTTAATCAAGTAACAAGTAGTGTTGACTACTTTAGGCCACGAACCAAGTCCTTCATAACAAATTACATGCCCAGTCGTCTGTGCCATAACTCTGCATCATCATCAATGTCACTTAGGCATGTTAGATCACCGCCATTCAGTAAATTAAAGTCTACAACATATAAGTTTTTGAACCTTTTAGCTATCAACACTACTTCACCAGTTTGGAGATTGGCGACAATGCAAGATTTCGACAAGAACTTTACTTTATTTTCCCTTGTCACAAATTTTGTGAGAAAAAATTCTAGAGAGGCCCCGGACCTCAACCAAACATAACAACAAATCCTAAAACATCATACAAACTCGCTCGAAGCCTCAAATCACATCAAACTACACTAAAATCACAAATCACACATTGATTCAAGCCTAATAAACTTATGAACTTCTAACTTCCAAAACTAATGTTGAAATATATCAAACCAACTCCGATTGATCTCAAATTTTGCACACAAGTTATAAATGACACAACGAACCTATTCCAACTTTCGAAATTAAAATTTGAGTATGGTAACCACAAAGTCAACTCTCGGTCAAACTTCTCAACTCTCCTAACTTCTATTTTTCCAGCTTTCGCCAATTTAAGCCAAAATTACCTACGGACCTCCAAATCAATATCCGGACACATTCCTAAGTCCAAAATCACCCTACGGAGCTATCAGAACCATCAAAACTCTATTCCGGAGTTATTTACACACAAGTCAACATCCAGTCAACCCTTTTAACTTAGGCTTCCAACCTTGGGACTAAGTGTCCCAACTCATTTCGAAATATCTCGGGAACCAAACCAACCACCCCGGCAAGTCACATAATAACAAATGAGCATAATATAAGCAATAAATAGGGGAAAGATTCTATAATACTCAAAATGACTGGTTGGGCCGTTACAACAAGCAACCCATATTTTCTTCTTAGAGGACCAAGTTCCTCAACATTATGCTTCTTTTCAATAAAAACTTTATCTTTCTGGAGAGATTGAATTTTAGCTTTACAAGAGTCCTTGTAATGACCAGCTTAACCACAGCGAGTACACCTCCAATAATCAGCCACAATTACATACTTACTATGAGGATTACAAAAGGTTTTAACCTTTTGGAACCCGATTCCTTGCTTGCTTCCACCATTACTCTTGTATATAGAAGTTATTACATCAGAGGACTAGGTCTATTTACGTAACTTATCAAGATCATTTTCAACCCATTTCAGATACTATTGAAGTTGTCTATTCTTTTCAAGCTCAACAATAAGACTTGTTTTAACTTTGTTAAGCTCACTCTCAAGCTCAAGTTGAGCCTCACTAGCCACTTCTTTTCTTTTAGGGGTGTCCATCAATTATTTTCATTTGGTTTTTCAACAAGGTATTTTCTCTAGTTACTTTTTTCACTTGTTCCTTCAAGTCTACACTGAAAACTACCATATCATCCCTCTCTTGTTCTATGTCACCAATTTCTTCAATTAGATAATTTTTCTAATTAAAAAATACGGTCTACTCTAGTAGGATTTCAACTCCACTAAATCCAGCAAAATTCAGATTAAAACCTATTGCAATCTAGGAATTAATTAAACTCTTGATCTCTCACCCCTTACAATAACTCTATTTTAAACCCTTTGCAATAACTCTATTACAAACCAACAAACCTTGACTAACTCTAGTCAAGAAACCAAACCAAACAATGGTTGAAATCTGTCATACAAAGACACTTCTTGAAAGTAGTGTAGGGTTACAAATGAAGAAAAAAATGACAAAGACTCAACAAACCTAAGGACTTAAGATATCTTCAATATCTGGATCTGGTTCTTGAGCTTGTAGCAGTTTTGTTCTTGAAGGTTGTGGCGGCTAGCACTTGAGAGAATATGCTTTTTAGATTTGCAAGTGTTCGGTTAAACCTTGTATCATTTTCTATATATATGAGTGAATTTGTGAGAAGAGATAGGGTCTTTTAGTTTTGCCTTAGCAAGCTACGGTTGTGTTGTTGTACTGCTGCCAGACGGTACAATGCAGCAGCTTTTAGAGCTGTAGAGTTGACTGAACGACGACTAGGGGAACTGATTCACACATGGACCCTATCTGGTTCCTCGAGAATATTTGATTGGCATCAAAACATGAAGTAACATATCTGCTGCTAGTCAGTACAGTGCAACAACTTTTACAGGTGTAGAGTTGACTGTATGACGGCCAAGGGAACTGATCACATCTAGTCCCTATCTGATTCCTCGAGAACATTTGGTAAATCATCAAAACACAAAATAGCGTAACTTATCAGGATGCAAAACAAGAGTACACGTTTAATTAAATTTTTTTTGGGCGCCATAATCAGCTAAGCATGCAAAAGTAACAATACTACAGAGAAAGGTGAGCGAGAGGGGTAACCAGGATACCATGGTATCCTGGATTGCTGGATTTTCCAACCGTATTATCTCTACATCAATCTTGCATGCAGAACTCATTGCTTTATTCTATGGATTTGAATTGTCATTTACAAAGAATTTATTTTTATTAATTGTGAAAATAGATTCTCAGGTATTGAAAGATCTCATCCCAATACCAAATGCATTATATTCACATATGTTGAATGATTGCATGTTTCTACTTGATGCTATGGACTAACTGAAATAGAGATATTTACTAACTTACTGCGTACATTGGAGTATGAGTATTAGAATTAGAATTATTCTGTAACCATATATTGAAGCAAGCATTTGAAACATTCTTTTTTACTATCCATTGGTTATTTACCGAGATTTAGGAGTACTCAAAAATACACGAAAGCTTAGATCAGAACATCATTGTTGTACAGTACGTAACTGCAGTTCTAACAAATCAACGGCCTATAGATCGGTGGTGACAGATTTCAAGATTCACGTCCCGCTAGTTATTAAGATCTGTTTGCATATCAGTAGTTGCTTGTTTTTATTGGATGTCGTCAATATGACTCATCTTTTTTATTTTAATTAAAAATTCTAACCACGTTAGGTGATATTAAATAAATAGAGAGAAAGATGAAGAAAAAAAAGAATCTGCATATCTGGGGCAACTGGGTCATAAGTCATATCTCATGAGAAAGAGTACATAACTTTTATTACCACTATATATACTACATATTTATAAAACAAGTGGTAGGAAGACTTCGAAGTTTGTCTAATCCGGCCCCATTTTTCTAGTTGGATTTGTTTACTAAGTGCTAGACGCGAGATATATGGGTGCTAACTTGTTATAACCTCTCTGAAGAAATCAGATGTTTCGGCATCCCAAAGTACATCAAACCAGGATGAACTCATATCGAACTGGCCGTCGGAGTCAAAGCTGGAAAAATATTCGGAAATATCATGAGAGTACTCAAACTGATCATGAAGTTGTTGGCAGTTGGAGTTATAAGTATCACCATCATCTGGGTTGCTCTCCAATATAACAGGACTAATTTCCATCTCAATATTTGGTTGATCGACAACGTTGTAGCAATCTCCGTCTGTTTGATATAAATTCATAGTAACATCCATCATCTGATTTTCTTCACATGTAATAATACTGTTGCTGTCTGATGAAGAAACATGATCAGGTGATCGTTTCTCGACGTTTGTCCTCTCATTTCCTTTGGTTTTCTTCAGTACCCTTTTATTGCTTCTTGCCCCGTTGGTAGTACTCTTCAACGGGGCATCATATTTCAGTCCGAAATGCTTCTTTAAGTGTGTGTGGAAGAAGTTCTTAACTTCGTTGTCTGTTCTTCCTGGCAATCTTCGAGCAATTTCTGACCATCTGGAGATAATAATACACAACGGCGTCTATTACATATTCTTTACCATTTATTAAAATTTTCAAATCTTTCAACCAAAACAAAATGAAATCAAAACTAGAACTTCGTCTCACCTATTTCCAAGTTCCTGATACATTTTGATGACCGTTTCTCTTTCTTCTACGCTAAAGGGCCCTCTCTTAACATCAGGGCGGAGATAGTTCATCCATCTTAGCCTACAACTTTTCCCGCTTCTTGAAAGCCCTGCAATCACGTACGACCCAAAGTTCAGGAGACTAATTAGTTAAGCACAACAAATGAATGAACTTAGACAATGAAGGGTTATAACAAGTAGTTTAATGCATGTCTAGAAATTAAAAAATGAATTATCAGAACAAGTTAGATCAATATTAGAAATTATTTGAAATGAATCAAACCTGCAAATCTGGGCATGTGGCTCCAATTCCAAATGCCATATCTCATGATATAAGATTTCAATTTTTGGTCTTCCTCTGGAGACCATGCTCCCTTCTTTATCTCCTCCATGTTTGTGCTTTTCTGCTGCTGTTGTGGTGGTACACTTGGCATGATTGCAGAGAATTAAGTTCAAGTGATCACCTATTTGTATGGTTTTTAGCCTTGCTTTGTAAATCTGAATTTATATAGGGATATATATTTCCCACCCACTGTGTGGAATTCTTTAATAAAAACCTTCTTTCCAGGAAAGCTATAGGGACTCGCTGCACTACATTTAATTTAGGTTAAATTTTATAATAATTCTTTGAAGGAGTTGAATTTTTCTAAAGATTGGCAGTAGGGACGAGCTGTTAAGATCAGAGAGGGAGTTAGAGTAGGAACAGAAAAAAATGAATTCTTGCTTTCCCACATCACTTGTCAAAAGAATATTCCACCCCTTTTGGTCACATGCTAGCTTACTGACCGTCTGATTTTATTTGGTCACATGCTTAAATCATACTATAAAATAAAAAGAGCAAAGTTCATTTGTAGCTACTTGGGTCAAACTTATATCATCTGGGTCAAACTTATATCATCTGATAGCCACGCCTAAAAACAATAATAAATGCTAGCAATTAAAAAATCTGAAACCATACGCTCAACGCAAACCAAAAGGAAATCACTCCTAATTGATTTTGTATCCTAAATTCACGCCTTCAGTATGGAATCTTCAACCCCCAAGCAGTATAAAAGTCGCCCAATTATTCACATTGTCAAAAAGATTCTAGGGTTTCTGAAGAGTAAACCCAGAGCAGAGCTCCAAAAATTTCACGGTGAAATTCAAAGTTTTTGCACAATTGTGGCCTACAATCAGCTTAATAGAGTTAAGATTTCGTTCTTAAATTGTGAAATTGATACAAAATCGACAAACACAACTAATGTCTATGGAGATTGTGAATGGTGGGGCTACTGTTCCAATTTTGATTTCGATTTTACTTCAACACAGTGGTGAGTAGGTAAGTGAGAGTAAATTTGTTAGTTTCCTTGTTAATGGCATGCTGATCAATTCAGACTGTAGCTATGAGTATTTTATTGATGAGATATATAAGAAATTAGGATGGCTATTTAGCAATTCCAATATACAATGATATGAGTGTGCGCTTGTATATGGAGATGAAAAAGAAAAACCTAGATATCATTCAATATCCATTATGCATAGTTGAAAACTGTGTGTTCAAGTGTCGAATGCTCATATTCAAGTTCATACTTGGGTGATAACTTACTCGCAACAACTTCAGTTGGTTTACAATGTCAGAACGTAGAAGAAGTACACGGAACTAATATTGTTGAGATGATGGATAACCATGGAAAAGAAGACAAAATTGAGATAATGAAGGGAAATTGTATAATAGACAATCCACAACATGAAGAAATTGAAGAAGGTCAGTTGTATTGGGACAAAGATACACTCATTAGTGTAATAAAGCACTACGCAATACGAGAAAAATATTAATTTATAGTGGATAGATCATCTACTACAAGGTATGATTTCTACGTGTGAGATTGCACTTCTCTGTAATTTTGTGTATACTACTTGTATAAAATATGTATAATTATTGCATAATGAGATTGCATATGTTAACAGCTAGCGCACAAGATGCGGCAGGTGAATATGTCACAGTCTCGTATAATAATTATATATGGTATATATAGTTGTTATCGGTTTATAACAAAAATAACATGTGGACGCTTTCTTATTTGCTTAACCAGGTAAAAGTTTTCCACTAGCATATGCTGTTGTCGATTCTGAAAATGATACTTCCTGGGAATGGTTTTTTGAAATGCTTAGATAGACTTTTGGGGAAAAGAAAAGGATGTGCATCGTATCTGATCGTCATGCAAGCATATTGAGGGGTGCTTTGATTGTGTATCCAACGGTATCTCACTGTGTATGCATCTTCCATATTTGGAATAACATAAAGAAGCAGTTCAAGAAGAACCATGACCGACTGAGGAAAGTATTTTTTGCAATGGCTAGAGCACAAAAAATTGAAGATTTTAATCACGTGATGCAAGATATGGACATCATTGATAAGAGGGTAAGGGGTTACCTGTTCCAAGTTGGTTATGAAAAGTGATCCATAGTGCATTCCACTGTTAATAGATCCATTATGATGACTTCAAATATTGCTGAGTCACTCAATGCAAGAAACATAGAGGCAAGAGAGCTACCAATCATGAGTTTGCTAGATTACATGATAAATTTGGTTATGAAATGAAATAATACAAATAGAATGACTGCAATGAGTACATTTACTGGCCTAGGAAAAAAATATAATGAAGTAGTGCAGGAAAATAGTAGTTTCTCGCAGAAGATGACGGTAAATATTCTTTTATCATGTCTTACTTCATACGCCTGAATAACATACTTTGACAAAAATGCATTAATATTTGTCATATCCCTGTTTTAGGTGAGACTTTCAACTAATTATGTATATGTAGTAATAGATGCTGAACAAAGGCGGAACATAGTCTGCATGCAAAAAAGGGAATTCTCATGCCAACGATTTCAAGTGGATGAGATTCCTTTTCTACATGCTATGACAGTATTGGACTACACACACATAGAAGCATCCAAATATTGTTCTGCCTATTACACCAAGGAATACTTCAAGAAGACATATGAAGTGCCAGTTAATCCACTTCCAGATAAAACTACATGGGACCTTCAAACAGAGGTGTTAGATAATGTGGTCCTACCACTGATAACTAAGGGCAAATCAGGAAGACCAACGAAGTCGCGACGCAAGGGACTTTATGAATATTTGTATACTGAAACAGTTATCTGTGAACTGTGTGAAAAACAAGGATACAACAGAAGACATGCAGGAATGCTCGAGACAACTAGTAGATGTTGCTACAATGATTTAGTATTTTGTAACTGCTTTTTTTTGCGAATGTTACAATTAGAATATTGGAAAAATAATGAGATTTGCAATCAGATTCTCTCTGATGTATGAATAAAGATACTATTTTTTGTCGTAATGAAAGTATTGGTAGAAGTTTTATTCCAAATTACTATTATAGATGTCACTATATAGATGTCAATATACAAAATATATACAAAAAGACTATCACTATACAAAAACTATACAAAATAGACTTTTACAATATAATTTATATACAATAGATTGTCACTATACAAAAGCTATATAAAATAAACTGTGACTATACAAACAATATACAAAATAGATGTCACTATACAAAATATATACAAAAAAGACTGTCACTATACAAAAAATATACAAAATAGAATTTGTATATTTATACAAAAAAAAAAAAATAGATCGTCACTATTGTCTATACAATTTACATACAATAGACTGTGACTACACAAAAAATATATAAAATAGATATCACTATACAAAAAATATACAAAAAAGACTGTTACTACACAAAAATTATACAAAATATATACAAAAAGACTGTTATTATACAAAAATTATACACAATAGGCTCTCTCTATACAATTTATATACAGTTTAGCTGCCCCCAAAACTTCATTCACAAAAGTTCCTATAACAACTTAGCAACACCAGCTAAATTTGCAAAACCTGTCGAAATAGATTAAAATTGTATAAATTACAAAACTAAAACTGTTGAAAAGTCAAAACTACACAAAATCTGAAACTTTCAAAATTTCACTATTAACTGAAAACAAACAAGTTACAATTAAAAGTAATATTCAACATTAGCATTTCAAACATATTGCTCAAAATATCCAAACAAAAAGCATAAAACATGATATAGGTATGAAACTTTATCCAATCATAACCAAACTACATCGTAAAACTACATGTCAATTTTCTGCTAAACTATCCCAAACTACGTCATCTTGCCCTTCAACTTGCCCTTTTTTTCTTGATATCCTTCAAAGTCTTGTCATCAGCAACGGCATGTGTCTTGCCCTTTTTCTTGTTATCCTTCAAAGCATCACCAACGGCATGCGACTTGCCCTTTTTCCTGTTATCCTTTTTTGTCAGATCCTTCAATCTACTAGTAGACTCGTCATCATTAAATGCATGTGCTCTTTGTTTCTTCACTCCATAATCCCATATCAATATACCATATCGGTTTCGTATCCCATCAATATCAATAGCTTTAGGAATTCTGCTGCCTTGAATGATGTACTCAGCAAATGCAGCAACATATATACCACAGTCACTACATACAAGGTCGCACATAAACATTGAATAAGTTAGTATAATATCCAAATAGGAATTCATGTACAAAAATGAATAAAAACCAAAAATATTCAATAATAATTTATGTATTATCTTGCGTTGGCAACCCATCATCGACATGAATCTCAAAAGGATCAATGGCGGAAATTACCATATGATTCTCATTTATGTCCCAAAAACCAATACGATGAAGGAAATATGGGAGCAACACTGAGTATGGCTCAATTGTTCTCCGAACTGCACTATTTTGTTGCGCGCCACTCATGGAATCGTATACATAAATGCGCAGATCTTTGAATGACAGTCTCGCTAATATCCAATGCCACTTATCAGATTGATTTATAGGGAAAATGAGGTCATCAACAGTACACCAAGGAACATTACATCTTAAAAAATACCCAAATATATACTCAGCAATTAGATATGTTTCAGTAATCAAATTCATATCTCTGTTTTTCTCCAAAATCTCCTTGTACAAATTCGAAATGAAGCAGTTAAACTAATAGTCGATACTTGTGAATCTTACTGGAATATCAACATCGTACTTACCTTTCTTTCTCAAATAGTAAAAAATAATATCAATACGCTGAAATATGAAGAATAAACACACATAGTCAGAAAATTACATTACGAGAAAACTACAATATATATTTTACATATAAACCGATTATATAGTTTACAGAAGATACTGCAAATATATATAAAAGATACTCTTCCAAGTTGATACTATATTTTCTATTGCCATTATTGTTCTAGTTCTTTCTGCTGCCTACTATCCAAGGGTTGCCGAGTCCTATTTCTCATTTTATTACAGATAAAATCTATATGTAATTACAACATAGATAAAAGAAAAGAAATGGCATTTATGCTAACAAATTAACATCAATATGCTGAAAATATGAAGAACCATTATAGTGTTGACTTACTGAATCACACAGGGGTAGGCCGGGATATGCAAATGTGAAGAATCATTTTTTTTCTCCAATATCATCAACTCCAAATTCAAAGATATTATTTAGCTTATTGCTAATCTCTGTATAAACACTGTCTCTAATGAATCACGATAAAAAGATATGGTTCATAATATGAAACACAAAAAATAAATAAGGAAAATAAAAGAAAAATAAAAAACTGAAACATAAAACTTACGGTGCATTAGTCCTTAAGCCTCTATTGATGAAAGTGTTCCACTTACACAATATTCTAAAATCAACACGATTGTCAATATTTTCTTGAAAAAGATACTTTATAGTGAAGATGGACTTATTTGGCTTATTTGTCGAGATGGGCTTCTTTGACTTAATTGGCTTATTTTGAGCAATTTGGATGGTGCCACCAGAATCAAATGTGTTCCTGAATGGTGACTTCATGACCCCTGTTGGTTTCCTTTATCTAGGGATTATTTCAGGTGTGTCATAATCAACAATAACTATACGATCTTCATGCATAGTAGCAACATTTTTTTCCACTCCTAAACAATCACCATGTACACTATTTTGATCGAAATACTTTTGGGTGATTGTAGTTATTTGAGACTCAGCATCATTAGTCCACCCATTATCCTCACCAACTTCCTCACAACTATTTTTACCAACAACTTGTAGAGAATCCTCCACCAAACCCTCTATATTAGCAGTATTTTTCTTAACTTCTACAATATTAACTACACTATCACTATCTACATAATTTTTGTCACAAAACTTCTGGGTGATTGCAGTGATTTCAGGCTCGGCATCCTCAATCTAGGCTTCGTCATCACCAACTCCTTCACTACTTTTACCAGCTTCTACAGAATCCTTCACCACACCCTCCATAATATCAACAGTTTGCTCTAGACTTACCTCAGTGCCAACTTTTTTCTTTACAACTTCCTCACTGCCAATATTTTTCTCCATAACTTCCTCACTACCAAAATTATTCTCTGCAACTTCCTTATCGCCAAAATAATCATTATGAACATCACCAGTATCATGATGGCCATGACTATCATGATGGTTGTCATCTTTTCTATCACCTTGTTCAGGAAAAATATACAAAAAGTTGTAAAAATTATAATAACAGGTAAAAATAACAAATAATCATAGTCATGAGAATACCTTTGAAGCATCGCATTCACCTAGAGCTTTAAAAACCTTTTCAAATGAGGAAATCATTAACTTCTCCAAATACGAAACTTGTCGTTTACCTATAAGAGAAAAGGTGAAACCGAATATCAATTAAGTTGTCAGAACTGGTCAAAGCCAAAATAGAATTGTACCTTGATGATTTCACTTCTCAGAAGTTTCAGCTCATTCTCACTTGAACTCAAGTTACTAGGTTGTGGATCCGGATTCTCATTGTTTATAGGTTGTGATTCCAGCTTATTTTTGGGGTGCTTCTTAGCATTGTTTTTAGGTCGAGTGTTGAAATCATCAACATCATCTCTTGGATTAACTTCAGCCACGACTCCAGATTCGATATACATCTCATTTTTATCTTCATACATCGAGACAAAATCAAGCAATTCAAGCCTTGTTTGCTCAACATTTGTTGGGGCAATGTTACCAAACACCAACTACAAATGAAAAAAACTTAGCAATCATGAAATTTTAAAATAACAAAAGACAACCAATATATTATTTGTAGAAACTACACATCATACAGTTAATTAATACTATGTATATTAAAGGTATAAAATATGCATCAGAAATGTATAATTTATGTATCAGAAGTAAATTCATATCTATTGCTACAAAATGTTGTAATCTAAACAAAAGTATTTTTTACCTGCTCCCGACTTAAAAGAAAAAATTCTTTCCTCAACCTCTTGAAGGTCACCTTCTTCTTTACAGTCCAGTTTAGTATGCATGGCACAAGATCTCTAATTCGCTAAGCGAGGTTTTTGGGAGTATAGGGGCAGCATTCATAAAACCAACACTGAAATGCCAAAGGAAAACTACCATATCGGTACATCTCTCTCCTACTACGAACCTTATCTTTCATTGACTCCAACGTAGCATTGAAAACCACTTTTCCTCAAGGGAAAATCTCAAAATCACTAGATTCAACCAACAGATAATCATTCTTTGTTATGAAATCATCATTCGTAATAGAAAATAGGAAGCTGTGAATGAAATACAATATTGTAATCTTTAATGCGCCATCATCAGATTTCCACATCTTTTTTAAGAAACGGTTAGTTAACAATTTCTTAGACACTTTCGACATGCTTGGAAAGTACTATTTCATCAACCGACTCGACTGGACAGATTCATAATCCTTATTGGGATCACCATTATACTTTAAACCTGTGATAATACAAAACTCTGCAAGTCCAAAGCACAACTTGGTGCTATTCACTTTAATCCATAACTCATCATCTTTAGGTGACACCACTTCCCTAAGCAATAGTGAATGGATAAGTTGGTTCTGTATAAAAAATTCGGGCAAGTACACAAAATAACCAAAATATGTTCTTTTAAACATCTCAATCCGTTGATCATCCAAAGTATCTTTAAACTATTTCACTATACTGCAGTTTGTATGCACACTAATACGAGTACTATAATGATCACCCAAAGGAACATAGTAATCCCAAAGCTGCAGACAATACAAATATATATATATATATATATATATATATATATATATATATATATATATATATATAAAGCTTCATAACAACCACAAATATGCACTTTAAACATTATGTATACACTATGTAGATAGATGATACACTTTATATACAAATTATACATTACTTATTGACTTGATACAAATTATATACAATATAAAAAAAAGAATGATAAATTTTATATACAAATCTGGAACATAGATGCTATATTGGATAAATTTTCTACATATTAAAATAAACTAAGCGCACACAAGTCAGAGTTATATCATTAGAAAACACATTCAAATCGGATGAGCTAGAACATTTTTGATCAATGTGAACTTTTCTCTTTCTTAATGGAACATCATCCCCATCCCTTTTAGAACCTTTATCCTTATCCTTCATAACATCCTTTTCCACCATTTTAATCTTTCTTTTTGAACTTGTACCTTTTTCAACAACTACACTCTGAGCAGTTTGTGACCTCGTTACTCTATCGCTGGGAGTTCTATTATGTGAATGAGTCCTTCTATCAACAGGGGTACTTTGCATTCCTTCAATAGGGGTATTTTGTATTACTTCAACAGATTTAGGGGTTGCATGTCCCAAATCACACCCAAATTCTGGTAAATCTTCAAAATCGTCATCATCATTCCTACTGAAACTAGGGTTATATTTCACTAATTTTCGAGCTAATTTCATAGAATTTGGAGATGCCCTCAAATTTATATTTTTCTTCAAAGACTTCTTTTCCTCCATTATAGACTCGACTATGAACAAAAATCCGAAAACCTACTAAAAGTTTGACTTACATTGAGAGCAAGAGTAAAAATGGAGAAGTTGTGTTTGAGAAAAATAGAGAAGCTGTGTTTCGAGAGAACCGAGTGCAATAGGAAAAAAGTTAAAAGGCGTGGGTGGGTCAGTGTATTATGGATTATTTATGGGTTATTAGATGCAATATGTTTGGGTCGGAGGGATATTTCGGGTCCATAGAGAAAATCACGGGCTATTAAAATTTTGAGGGGCTATAGAGGGTAGTTTTCTCAAATAAAAACATTATAAATTCTCACTTATTCAGTTGGATTTAGTAATGTGGATTTAAATGACTTCTAAATGATATTTTGTTGGAAACTTACTGTCACAACCTAAGTTCATGACACGTATTGTCCGCTTTGGGCCTAGGCCCGTACAAAATTTGTTCTTTTGGACTACGCCACATCGAGCCCCAAAAGTGTGTGCACCATGTAAACTTTTATAGAAATTTTACATAGTATAACTAAATTATACACAATATTTATCATAAATAAATACACTTTAAGCTAATTATAATACATAGCTACATATTGGATTTTGTAGCATATACCCTCTCTAAGGGATCTCTAATCCTAAAGTAACTTTTTTCTTTCTTCCTACTTTCATCTTTATACTATAGCCTAGCCGCCTTCCCCATCTCCCTTAAACTCTCTATCTTTCTGGTGTTATAATCTCGCCGGAGAACCACCGTCGGCCAAACTCACTGGAACACTGTCGTCCGACCTCCTTTTTATTTTTTTTCTCTCCTTTGTACTCTCTCTTCTATCAACCGCTATGAAAATTCCTCAATTTAGTACCTCAAATTCCTCAATCAAGATCGGCCTCGTCATTACCTCTACCACCGCCGTCATCTCTAACTGGAATCCATGGCCAACCAACCAAATTTCTCAGATCCGAGTGGATTTTCTCAAATTTGAGTGTATTTCTCAGATTTGAGTATATTTTATATCTTGTGGCCGAATTAAATACAACTAAATACACATTATGACCAGATTTTTGTTCGTCTGACCGAATTTTGGTAGATACAATGTGATAATGTGTTCTTAAATCTGGTCGATTTTTTGTTCGTATCCATTTTTTAGTTTTAATACAATGTATATAATATTTTGCTTGGCCAGAAGACGTCATATCTGGCGAACATTCTTCTCTTCTTTGCTATTGATCACGCCTAACAATTCCTTATAAAAACGACTAAGCGATCGTAACAAATATATTCCGGTTTACAAATCTGGAGTCGAATCTCACAGAGAACTAAGGCTTAGCTAGAGTTGTTCAATATTGTTAAGAAACACAAGTCCAAACAATTTTCTAATTATAAAGATTATAATGTTTATTTCTAACTAATAAACTAACAACTATTATAAAGCAATAAAATTATCAACTAACAAGGATGAAATTTGAGACAAGACTAAGGAGGTCTAGAGTTATGATTTCCCTAATTATTGGAATCATTCCCGTTATGCCTTCTATAATTTCGCCTAAGTATTCTATACTGACCGTAAGTACTTTGGGTGTCTTAGCTCTATCTCTCGAGCAACTATCACAATTTACTAGACGTATTCTCTCGAACTACGCTAGCTGTCACTAATTCACTTCTCACTACGATCGCACCAAGGTTTCATTATCTGTAATCTCACCTTTAAATCCTTCGTATCAATCTCTCAATTATGTTAGGAGTGGTGTTGTTCAACAACTACCTAAATATGTACTCTCTCTCGAGCAATATACACACTAAATAGGCCTAATTAATTGAGAGCTCTTCAATTAACAACAATGAAAATATAGTAGAACAAGTAGAGAAAAATCAAAGGCTCAATTATATAAAAAACATAACAAGAATTTATCCTACAAAAGGTTCTATCAAAACTCTAGATAACAAATTAGTTATTTATAATAGTATGCAAAACTACAATACTAGAATTCATAACCAATAATGAAAATAGAAAGAAGGAAGTGAAAAACTCATAAAAGAAATCTCTGCCTTGCTCCTGGTGTGTTTTGTCTCCTTAGGTCGAAATCCCATCTCCAATAACGCCCCCTTTGGTTGAATCTACCCTAAAAATGTCTCCCCATGTTCTTAACAGCATTTTTTTCTCCAAAATCATGCCCAACCCTAGGATAACTCGTTTGGGGAGTATTTATGTCAATCCCCTGGTCCAAATTTGGGTTTAGGTCTTTTAACCCGTGACTTTTAATTACCGTGTTATAGACCTCACAAAGCCTGATCTGTAGCGCGATCGACCTAGCTATAGACCTCGCGAAGCCTGGTCTATAGCGCGGTTGACTAGGCTATAGACCTCGCGAATCTTGGTCTATAGTGCGGTAAACCTGGCTATAGACTTCGCAAAGCCTGGTCTATAGCGCGGTCAACCTAGCTATAGACCTCGTGAAGCCTAGTCTATAGCACAGTCAACCTGGCTATAGACCTCGCACAGCCTAGTCTGTAGTACGGTTTGGGTACTTGATGTTTTTGGCTCTTTTCTTGCATTTGTTGTCCACGTTTTGAGCAACTTTCATTCGATGATTCATTCTGATATTCCTACACATAAAACAACACAATTTAGTGCAATTGTCACACAATAACTCACTAAACCAACAAAATATAGGGCGAGTAATTTGCTAAAAGTATAGCATTTTGGCCTAACATCACCACCCCACACTTAAACGTTGCTCGTCCTCGAGTCAACTACCAATTCCTAGAGCAGTTTTATTCTTTTTAGCACATTTAAAGTACACCATACCTATGACTATGGTTGATAGCAACAATTAAACTTTTGCATATGCCTTCAAACTACCCTTTACTTTATGTCATACTTCAAAAATTTATTCAACAAAAAAACCCATGTGTGTATAACAATCCTAACCTCACAAACCGACTAAATATCACAATGCATTCATGGCTCGAACACTAATCATCATAGAGAAATCTAATAACGTCACCTATCCTTTGCGAAATTATGTGCCCTCACAACAAGAACAAGAAAGTATGTTGAATCCACACATTTGAATCAAATGCTCAAATATATTTTAAGGACTCACATATATCAAAGAAAGCCCTCACTCTCACAAAGAAGTCACATGCATGCACAAAGTACCATAGGCTTGCCCATTATGTAAACCTCTACTAATTTGCTCGATCTAAAATCAATTAGGATTTTTTATGGATGTAATGTGACCTAAGGGAAGGATAAGATATATTGTGGATTAGTAGTTTATCCTCCCAAGTGCTTTAACACATCACATAATAAACATTAAGCGCAAATTCTTCAATCCACTTCAATTTCACAAACATTATCACACCCAAATATATTTCCTCTTTATTTAAGCACCACATTAATTGATACACACTAGTAAGGACAAGATATGGTTATTTTCCTTTGCTACATTTTTTTTTTCTTTTCAACAATACTTTTTTTTCTACCCTTCCGGCTAGTGGTGTATTTCTTACAATACAAGTGCACATTTCTTTCTTTCATTGGTTCCACTCAAACGCCATCCAAGTTTCATCCTTACTTCTTTTACCGCTCATTTTATAATTAAAGCGCTTTAAGAGGTAAAATGATCAAAATAATGATAATTAAGAACAAAGAGGTATAGGCTTGTAATGTGGTTGCCAAATAAATGTTTATAGGCTCAAAAGGGTTGACTAGGGATAGTTTTTATTGTGGTAAGCATTAAGCTCAAACAAATCAAAGAAAGCCTAATATCATTTTTCAAACCAAGCAAAAGCTAAAATTTCGCTTCAACTCACGTGCCGGGCAAGTTCTAGACTCTAATGCAATAATATGGACTATACACTTTTTCACCACACATGGCACATGACTCACTAAGGAGGGTTCCATCCGATTCTCAAACAATTGCAAGTATTCACGGAGCAACAAATATTTAGCATCAAGCACAAAGTGACACAAGCCAAGAAAACGAGATATAGGCATCAATAACATGTTATCTACTCAACAAGGCATCATAAGCATTTTCAAACCATAGGAAATATACTACACATGCTAGAGCCTAAATATGCTACTATCAATCAAGGCAAAAGGGCGCTTAGAAATTTCATCTTCCTTCTTTTATTCCCTCAATCATATTCTACTCTAAAAATAAAAAAAACTATGACCCGTTTCAAACTACATCCCATGGAAAAGAATCGAGGCACAAAAAAAAAACCACAAGGGATTATTACTAGCTACAAAAATAAAAGAAATATTTTTGGATTTTTTTTATTATTATTATTAAAAACATTGTCGGAATTTAAACCCTCAAGAAAATTGTCTAGGATATCCGTCGTCGGGAAAAGTCCAATCTTTTTCTATTTTTCTAAAATAAAACACATTATTCAATTAAACTAAAACAATTAAAATAACATAGAAAGTCGCCTAGACAATCTCCTCACCCCATACTTAAAATTGTGCATTGTCCCTAATGCACACTATACTAATAAGAGGATAAAAGAAACTCCCCGGTAGGCCAAAGACAGAAACACTAGCAGCTCATGGGGTACTCAGACTTCTCTCAGGCCTGGTCCTTTGTGCAGGTACCTCACACTTAGTTTCAAATATTTGATTTGCTGTAGCATCCTTCCAATAAACTTTACTTTTCATGTTCCTAGAAAATCAAAAATCGACACTACAAAAATACTATAATTAAAAAAATAAAAATAAAAAAAACTAAAATAAAAGAAAGCAGTAAAGTTGGGTTTCCTCCCAACAAACGCTTGATTTAACGTCGCGGCACGACGTGAATTAACTTTACCACTTTTTTCTCCACTTCAAACTTATGAATTGTACCCCAAGTTTTGCTTCAAGCTTATGATTATGCTCTTGGGATGGTGGAACGAATCTAACTGGCCCAAATAAAAAATGTAGTATTCTGCACTTCTTGGCCTTTATATGAGGTGTGTAATTCGGACTTTTAGGCAAGAAGAATTCCATAATTGTTACGACCCAATTTCACCTATAGTTCGTGATGGCTCCCAACACTACAGCTAGGCAAGCCAACTAATAAATTAAACATATAATGATTAAACTTTTAATCCAAGAAAAATAATAAAATACCAAATTCTACCAATGTGTGTGCCAAGACCTGGTGTCACAAGTGTATGAGCATCTAGTAGATTATACAAAACTCCAAATACTGTCTGAAATAAAATAGACAAAATGTAAATATAAGAAGAGACATTGGTAGCTGCAGAACGACTTAGAAAGGCAGCTCACCACTATGCCCCGGGATAACGTGGATATATGATGATAGGTCCACTACTAGTACATGTCTCAAATCCTGCACAAAAAGTGCAGCAAGTGTAGTATGAGTACGTAAACAACGTGTACCTAGTAAGTATCAAGCCTAATCTCGAAGTGGTAGAGACGAGATGGACGACTTTGACACTCACTATGGGTCAATAATAAAAATTGAAATAAAACTAGAATATCTAAATCAACATGATTCACAGAATTTACAATGATTTATTTAACCAGCAGAAATAATTAAATTCCTTCAAATGCAACAATTCTCAATATATTAATTAAATTCCTTCAATTCCAATAAATTTCCAATTTATCAATTAGCTTCGCAAGCTGAAATAAACTATTAAAGTATCGTGTAATTATTATTATTAAGCACGATTTCTGTCAAAATCGTACGACCCGATCCAGAATATTGTGTACACTGGCGAGGGACGTGCGGCACGATCCATAGATGTATCTATCCTGCCGAGGCGTTCGGCCCGATCCACAAGAAAGGAGGACATTTTCTTATGTACCTCCAGAATAAGAGTATTTATTGTAAAATTTATCCAAGAGGATAATAATTTATTTCAACAATTAATTAATCTAAACAAAAATTAAGCATATGAAAATTTCATCTTTTACTAACTTTCATAATAATTCACAATATATACATCAAATAATTTAATTAATAAAGAATACAATTTACACAAGTAATTCATACTTTTAGTCCTAAACTACCCGGACTTTAGCATTAATAGTAGTTACGCACGGACTCTCATCACCTCGTGCGTACGTAGCCCCCGCAATTAGCAATCATTATTTGATTTAATCACATATGGTGTACATTTTTCCCTCACAAGATTAGACAAGAGACTTACCTCAATTTGCTCCAATTTAATCCACTAGAAGGCCCTTTCCTCGATTATCCAACTTTGATTGGCTCAAATCTAACAAAAAATAATTTGATACAAACACTAAAATTTATAGGAATCAATTCTATAAGAAAATACTATATTTTCAATAAAAATTCCGAAATTAATTAAAAATTCGTCTGTGGGGCCCATATCTCGGAATTCGGCGAAAGTTATGAAATCTGACAACCTATTCAATTACGAGTCCAACCATACCAGTTTCACTCAAATCTGAATCTGAATCGATATCGAATTTTCAAAAATTCATTTCTATGAGATTTCTAAAATTTGCCCAAATTTCAATCTCAAAACACTAATTAAATGGTGAAAACAATGATATATTTGTGTATATAGACCAAATCCGAGTTGGAATCACTTACCCCAGTGTCTTTCCTTAAAAATCTGTCAAAAGTCTCCTCTGCTCAAGTTCAAGTTTGTCAAAAATGGCAAATAGGTCGAATGCCCCTGTTTTTATAACTTACAGATCTGTACATTCTGATCAGGGAGCTCGATCATGGAGTCCGATCAGGGAGCTCGATCAGGGTGTCCAATCAGGGAGCTCGATCAGGGAGTCCGATCAGGGAGCTCGATCAGGGAGTCCGATCAGGGGGTACGATCAGGGAGCTCGATCAGGGAGTCCGATCATGGAGTCCGATCATAGGAGCTCGATCATGGGAGCTCGATCAGGGAGTCCGATCAGGGAGTCTGATCATGGGAGCTCAATCAGGGTAGCTCGATCTTGGGCTCGATCACAGCCCAGAATTTCCAGCAGAAGAGAAAAATTGCAGCAGGTGTTTAAGTCCAATTTTTGATCTGTTAACCATCCGAAACTCACCCGAGGCCCTCGGGACCTCAACCAAATATACCAACAAATCCTAAAACATCATACGAACTTATTTGAAACCTCAAATCATATAAAACGACGCTAAAACCACGAATTATGCTCCAATTCAAGCTTAATGAAACTTAAAATTTCCAACTTCTACATTCGAAGTCGAAACCCATCAAATCAAGTCCGATTGACCTCAATTTTTGCACACAAGTCATAAATGATATAACGGAGCTGTGAAAATTTTCAGAACTAGATTCCGACCCCGATATAAAAAAGTCAACTCCCCGGTCAATCTTCCAAATTTTAAATTCCTATTTTAGCCATTTCAAGCCTAATTTTACTACGGACTTCCAAATAAAATTCCGATCACGCTTCAAAGTCCAAAATCACCATACAGAGCTGTTAAAATCATAAAAATTCTATTCCGGGGTCGTTTGCATATAATTTGACATCCGGTCACTATTTGAACTTAAACTTTTAATTTTTCATCAAAATTCCATATCTCGGGCTAGGGACCTCGGACTTTGATTCTGGGCATACGCCCAAGTCCCAAATCACGATACGGACCTACCAAAACTGTCAAAACACTGATCCGAGTCTGTTTACTCAAAGTGTTGGCCAAAGTCAACTCAGTTGAGTTTTAAAGCTCTAATTCACATTTTAATTCATTTCTCACATAAAAACTTTCCGAAAAATTTTATGAATTGCGCACACAAGTCGAAGAATGATAAATAGTGTTTTACGAGGTCTTAGAACACATAATTAATTATTAAATTTAAAGATAATATTTTAGGTCATCACAATAATGTAGGCACCTTGTTCCTCATTCCTTAACTCCTAAAGTGGCTTGGGTGACTCTATTTCTATATCATCATCCAAACAAAATGTGAAAAAATGCTTGGAGTGTGGACCAATGCGCTCAACTACTTGAACATTGGGATTGTCTACATCCTCAACACTAATGATACTAGAGTCAACTAAATATATATCCTCAATATCCTCGGTTGACTCTAGTATCTTTTCTACAACATCGGTATCCTCAAATTCTAGTTTGATTGATTGTTGGTGTTCTACTGTGACTTCCTCCATTAGAACCTCAATTTTGGTATCTAATTCATGCTCTTCTGGGCGACTATCCACAATATTGGGTTGTTGAGCATTAAATGTTTCAACTAGTTGACGCACTTGTGCCTCGATCCAAGTTGCGAATATTAGCATCTTGCCTTTGTATGTGCAGTTGTTTCTCATTATTTTGTTCCACAAGGCACCTTAGCTTATCCTTGATCTCTTTCAGGTCATCATCCATATGTTCGTTGTTCCTATTAACTGCACAAGAAAAAGAAGAACCATCAAAGTAAGAGGTTGGGGGAGATAAGAAATATAAGCACAACAATGAAAGTGACCATCTTACCACAACACATATCACATACATTCCACACATAAGATTGAGTTGGTGCACATAACTCGCTCTCGGGAATAGTTTGACAATTTTGCCACAGGTGGTTTCCTCCACAATACACACAAGGAAGATCAACAGTAGAATTACAAACATCAAAACTCCCATAATTCCACGATGCCATATTTCTCAAATTTAACAAGTAAAACAAAAATTAAAAATAAATAAATACAAGAAGCAAAAATAGAAGTTCAAACTTGAAACCTAGCAATATGTACACATACGGCTACACATTTAGTTTACTGGAAATGACGCCAAAATTTAATCACGCCCAATTATGCCTTAGAAAAATGACTAAGCGGTTGTTGCAAATATAATCTAGTTTACCAGTCCAGAGTCGAATCCCACAGAGAACTAAGGCTTAGCTACAGTTGTTCAATATTGCTAAGAAACACAAGTCCAAACAATTTCCTAATTATAAAGATTATAATATTTATTTTTAACTAATAAACTAACAACTATTATAAAGCAATAAAATTATCAACTAACAAGGATTAAATTTGAGACAAGACTAAGGAGGTCTAGAGTTATGATTTTTCCAATTGTCGGAATCCTTCTCGCTATGCCTTCTATAATTTCTCCTAAGTATTTTCTACCGATCGTGAGTACTTTGGGTGTCGTAGCTCTCTCTCAAGCAACTACCACAATTGACTAGACGTATTCTCTTGAACTACGCTAGCTGGCACTAATTCACTTCTCACTACGATCGCACCAAGATTTTGTTATCTCTAATCCCAACTTTAAACCCTCTATATCAATCTCTTAACTATGTTAGTAGTGGTGTTGTTCAACAACTACCTAAATGTGTACTCTCTCTCGAGAAATATACACACTAAATAGGCATACTTAATTGAGAGATCTTGAATTCACAACAATGAAAATATAGTTGAACAAGTAGATAAAAATTAAAGGCTCAATTATATAAAAACATAACAAGAATTTATCCTACAAAAGTCTCTATCAAAACTCTAGAAAACAAATTAGCTATTCATAATAGTATGCAAAGCTACAATACTAGAATTCATAACCAATAATGAAAATAGGACGAAGAAAGTGAAAAACTCATAGAAGAAATATCTTCCTTGCTCCTGGGGTGTTCTTGCCTCCTTAAGTCGAAATCCCATCTCCAAAAATGCCCTCTTTGGTTGAATCTACCCTAAAAACGGCTCCTCCTATGCTTGGCAGTCTTTTTCTTCTCCAAAATCGTGTCCAACCCTAGAATAACTCATTTGGGGAGTATTTATGTCAATCCCCCAATCCAAATTCAGGTTTGGGTATTTTAACCTGCGTCTTCTAATTACCGTGCTATAGATCTCGCGAAGCCTGGTCTGTAGCGCGGTCGACTTAGCTATAGACCTCGCAAAGCCTGGTCTATAACGCGGTTGACTAGGCTATAGACCTTGCGAAGCCTGGTCTATAGCGCGGTTGACCAAGCTATAGACCTCGCAAAGCTTGGTCTATAGCGCGGTTGACCAGGTTATAGACCTCGCAAAGCCTGGTCTATAGCGCGGTCAACCTGGCAATAGACCTCGCGAAGCCTGGTCTATAGCGCGGTCGACCTGGCTATAGACCTCGTGAAGCCTGGTCAATAGGTCGGTCAACTTGGCTATAGACCTCACAAAGCCTGGTCTGTAGCACGATTTGGGTACTTGCTGCTTTCGGCTCTTTTCTTGTATTTGTAGTCCACGTTTTGTGCAACTTTCATTTGATAATTTATTCCAATGTTTCTACATATAAAATAACACAATTTAGCGCAATTGTCGCACAATAACTCACTAAACCAATAAAATATAGGGCGAGTAATGTGTTAAAAGTATAACATTTTGGCCTAACATCAGCTAATGAGTCTTGTGATGACCCGATAGGTCATTTAAAGTTTTACACTCCATTTCTGTGTTTCGAGATCTCGAATAGCTCTGTTTAACCTTCCTTGATTTACGTGCACAGTCCTTGGCTTTTTTCCGGAAGGTTTTTATGAGAAAATTGATGAAAATGTGAAATCATGCCTTAAAACTCATTTAAGTTGATTACGGTCAACATTTTATGTAAACAAACTCGGATCAGTATTTGCACGATCTTGTGGGTCTGTATCATGATTTGGGACTTGGGCATATGCTCATAATCGAATTTGAAAGTTCCTAACTTGATTTAACGTAATTTGTTAAAAACTAGTAATATAAAAGTTTAATGAATTCCTAAGTTTGGCCGTAAGTTGACTTTGTTGTTATCGGGTTTGGATTTTGGTTACGGAATTTGGTATGAGTTCATTACAATATTTTATGACTTGTATGCAAAATTTGGTGCAAAACGGAATTGATTTGACGTGATTCAGACATCCGTTTGAGAAATTGCACATATTCTTAAGTTTCATTAAATATTTCATTCGCTTTAGTATCTGATTCGTAGTTTTAGGTGTTATTATGGTATTTTGATCGCGTGAGCGACTTAGTGCGATGTTTTTACACTTGTTTACGTGTTTGGTTTGGAGACCCGAGGGGCTCGGGTGAGTTTCGGATAGGCTACAAATGATTTTGAACTTAGAAGTATAGTTGATGCCAATACTGTTGCTAGTGCTCTGCTGCAGATCTTGCATTTGCGAAATCTGGCTCGCATTTGTGAGCCTCTCTTTTGTGAACAAGGCTTCGCATTTGCGAGCATGGGCTGGATTGGGCGAGTCTTACATTTGCAAGGTAAATGTTCACATTTGCAAACTTACTGCTACTGCTTTTGCGAAGGCAGAGTTGTATTTGTGACTCAGTGTGTCATGGGCTACCTTCACATATGCGAAGGAATGGTCCGCATTTGCGAGTGGTATGGGTTCGCATTTGCGACCAAAACATCGCATTTGCGATGACTGACTTTCTGAGAAGGGTTCGCATTTGCGACCTCTTTCTCGCAATTACGACATCCGCAGCTGGTAAAAGAGGGAAACAAATAGGATTTAGACCATTTCTTATAAACTCTCAATCCTAAACTCCCTAGAGGCAATTTTTCCAAGAGATTTTCTTCCTAAATTCATTGGTAAGTGACTTTAATCTACTTCTTTTCAATTGCCCATTACATTTCGTAGGTTTTCAACATCAAATATAGGATTTTCTTGGTAGAAGTTACGGATTTGGGTAGAATTAGAGATTTTTGTAAATTTGGAGTTTAGACCTGGAATTGAGGTCGGATTTCGAAACTAATTACATAATCGGGCTCGGGGGTGAATGGGGTAATCGAGTTTTTGTCTGAATCTCGGGGTTTGACCAAGCAAGCCCGGGATTGGCCTTTGTTGACTTTTTGGAAAAAGTGTAAAGATATTAACTTTATGTATTGTATTTGATTTTTCTAGCATTATTTGATGTTATTGAGTCGATTTTGGTTAGATTTGATTGGTTTGGAGGCGGCTTTTAGAGAAAAAGCCACAGTTGAGCTTTGATTTGCTTGCGGAGGGAGGTAAGTGTTTGGTCTAACCTTGATTTGAGGGAATAGGGTCCCTTGAGCTATCTGTAATGTGAATTACATGTGCAACGACGTATATGCGAGGTGATGAATGTATATACGCCGTCAAAGTAATTGTTTCCATGCTTTCTCGTATTGCATTAATTATTTTATTCCATGTCATAATTGTTACATGCTTTAATTGCCTCTTATGCCTTAACTTGCTACTTGTCTTTTATTATTCTCATATTTAAAATGTTAGTTTATTCCGTGCTTCCATGATTAATTGCTATTTGAGTTGCTGAGTTGATTATATTTATTGGTTTTGTTTATGGATCAGGTTGCACGCTGCAACGGGTGAAATACGAGAGGATTGATATGGTGGGATCGGGTTGCACGAGCAACAGATTTTATATGTGATTTTGATGTGGTAAAATAAGGGAGGAATATTATATTGATTTAGATTATATGGTGGGATCAGGTTGCGCACCGCAACGAATTTTATATTTTACTATTGATATTGATATAGTGAAATAAGAGAGGATTGTGTTTGTACGGTGGGATCGGGTTGCGCGCCACAAAGAATTGTGTGTTTGGTTCTCATTGTTGTATTGTGTTAGCTTTCGATGCTTTCATACGAGATCCTAAGTACTGGTGTTTCTGGTTTTACCGATTCCGAGGATTGAGCTTAATTTCATAAGTTAGCTACCTTACTTTCATGTATTCCTTTCTTGTTATTATTACTGTACTGCGTACATGTTATTGTAACTGACCCGCCTTAGCCTTTTCACTACTTTGTCAAGATTAGGCTCGGCACTTATAGAGTACATGGGGTCAGTTGTACTCATACAACACTTTGTACTTCTTGTGCAGATTTTGGAGTCCTAGCGACTATCAGTAGCTTGCTCGGATTGATTGCCGGATTGGAGACTTGAGGTACAACTGCCCGGCGTTCGCTACCCTGAAGTCATCTTCTATCTTATCCTAGCTTTACTTTCATTCAGACCATTATCAGTATTATTCTAGTCGCTCATGCACTTGTGACACCAATTCTGGGATTGTATCTAGATATTGCGGTTGTTATGGTTTTTCATACTCTAATTCAGTTCTATTTCAGTTATTACAATTTAATTGGTATCAGTTAATTTGATTTGTTAAAAATGGCTAAAAACTATTCTAACGTTGGCTTGTCTAGCAAGTGAAATGTTAGGCGCCATAACGGTCCCGAGGGTAGGAATTTCGGGTCGTGACAAGTTGGTATGAGAGCACTAGGTTGCCTAGATCATCTCAAGAGTCACAAGCAAGCTTAGAAAAGTTTTGAGGATCAGTACGGAGACGTCTGTACTTATCTTCCATAGGCTATGGAGTTTAGGAACAATTTCACTACTTTCTTACTCTGTAGTGCGATTTTTATTCTATAATTGATGATTGAACCCTTCTATTCTTGTTCTCTTGCAGATGGCGAGAACACACATTACATCTACAGTCGGACAGGAGCCGGAGCCCCCTGTGGCAGCTACTACCAGGGGCAGAGGTCGAGGCTGAGGTCATGCTAGAGGTCGAGGCCAAGGTCACGCCAGAGGCCGAGGTAGAGGTAGAGGCAGAGCTCAGCCTAGAGCTCGAGCGGCAATACCCGCAGTGGAGCCTCAGGTGGATTTTGAAGAGGTTCTAGCTTAGACTGTACTCGTCGGACCAACTCATGTTCCGGAGTGGTTAATAGCCACTCTAGTACTTCAATACGGTCTAGTCTGTTTGGTGGGCCTTATGGAGAGTGTGGCCAAGACTGGTACATTCCCGGTGGCAGCAGACATCTCTCGGGATGGGGGAGGAGCACATACTCCCGCTACACATACCCCCGAAGTAGGTGGCTCCCCAGTATCAAACTCTAGCAGCCCCACCAATTGGGGTGGTTCAGCCGGTTGTTGCGGCATAGGCCGGTGATAGGCCCGGTATGTCTTCTAAGGCTATGTTGAGGTTGGATAAGTTTACCAAGCTCTTTCCTATTTATTTTCTTGGTGCATCTTCCGAGGACACATAGGATTTCCTGGACCATTGCCACGAGGTGTTATGCAACATGGGTATAGTTGAAACAAATGGGGTCGATTTTGCAGCATTTCAGGTGACTGGTTTTGCCTGGAGAGTGTGGATATATTATATGTTAACTATGCCATATGGGTCGCCTACACTTACCTAGGATAAGTTCTCACAACTATTTCTAGAGAAGTTCATTCCGTCGCTCTGAGAGAGAAGTACCGCATGCAGTTTGAGCATCTTTAGCAGGGTAGTATGACTGTCACCAATTATGAGACTCGGTTTTTGGACCTAGCTTGCCATGCCACTATCTTGATTCCTACTGAGAGGGAGAGGGAGGAGATTTATTGATGGGCTCACTTTCACTCTCAGGCTATAGATGGCCAAGTAGACCGGGAGTGATATTTCTCTCCAGCCGATCGTAGATATTGCTAGGCGGATCGAGATAGTTCGTGCTCAAGAGAGGGGTCATGGTCTGATAAGAGGCCTCGTTATTTCGGTAGTTTCAGTGGCGCCTCATTTGGAGGCATGGTATTTTTGGTAGGGGCCATCCTCACAAGCCATTTCATTCAGTGCTTCAGGCATCTTATAGTGCTTTAGGGAGTCGTGGTCCTTATGTGCCTTATTCTGTGCAGCCAACCTATAGTGCATCATCAGATCTTATTAGTGCACCTCTGATTCAAAGATATCATCGAGGTTATCTGGCCCGTTCGAGTCAGCTTCAGCCTCCACAACAGCAGGATGGGTGTTTTGAGTGTGGTGGTATTGGTCACATCAGGAGATTCTGTCCGAGATTATTGGGCGGCATGCCATAGCAGAGTTCTCGTGCCATTGTTCCAGCACCCGGTTGCTCCACCGCCTGCTCAGCCAGCTAGAGGCAGGGATGAGGCTGTTAGAGGTGGAGGTCAGGTTGTTAGAGGTAGAGGGAAGCCAACTAGAGGCCATCCCAGAGACGTGGTTCAGAGTGGTGGGTCCCAGCCCTGATGTTATGCTTTCCCAACTAGGCCTGAGACCCAGTCATCTGACGTTGTTATCACAGGTATTGTTCCAGTTTGCCATAGATTTGCTTCAATTCTATTATTCAGGATCTACTTATTCCTATGTGTCATCATATTTTACTTCATATCTGGTTGTGCTTCGTGATTCTTTGAGTGCTCTCGTGTATGTGTCCATGCATGTGGGAGATTCTATTATTGTAGATCGCGTCTATCGCTCATGTGTGATTACTATTAGGAGTCTTGAGACTAGCGTAGATCTTCTACTTCTTGATATGGTAGACTTTGATGTTATCTTGGGTATAGATTGGTTGTCACCTTATCATGTTATATTGGACTATCACACTAAGACGGTGACCTTAGCCATGTCGAGGTTGCCTTGATTAGAGTGGAGAGGGACTCCTGACCACTCTACCATCATGTTTATTTCTTATATGAAGGCTCGACGTATGGTCAAGAAGGGATGTCTGGCTTATTTGGCCAATGTACGTGATTCTAGTGTGGGGGTTCCTTCCATGGATTCAGTACCTGTTGTGTGTGAGTTTCCACAGGTGTTTCCTACAGATCTGCCAGGGATGCGACCCGACAGAGATATTGAATTCTGTATTGATTTGGCTCCTGGCACTCAGCCCATTTCTATTCCACCATACCGTATGGAACCGCCAAAGTTAAAGGAATTGAAGGAGAAGTTGCAAGATTTTCTTGATAAGGGCTTCATTAGACCTAGTGTCTCGTCCTGGGTGCGCCCATGTTGTTCGTGAAAAAGAAAGATGGATCGATGAGGATGTGTATATACTATCAACAGTTGAGCAAGGTCACTCTCTAGAACAAGTATCCGTTGCCGAGGATTGATGGCTTATTTGATCAGCTTTAGGGTGCCAAAGTGTTTTCGGAGATTGATTTTAGGTCTGACTACCATCAGTTGAATATTAGGGTATCCAATGTCCTTAAGACAACTTTTTGGACTCGTTATGGGCATTATGAGTTCCTAGTGATGTCATTTGGGTTGACAAATTCCCCAGCATGATTTATAGATTTGATGAACCGGGTGTTCAAGCCCTATTTGGATTCTTTTGTGATTGTATTCATTGATGATATCTTGATCTATTCCCGCAATCAAGAGAAGCATGAGCAGCATATTCGGATTGTACTTCAGACTCTAAGAGATAGCCAATTATATGCTAAGTTTTTAAAGTGTGAGTTTTGGTTAGCCTCAGTCACATTTTTGGGGCATGTTGTATTGGTAGAGGGCATAAAGGTGTATCCTAAGAAGATTGAGGCAGTTCAGAACTGTCATAGACCTAATTCAGCTATAGAGATCTAGAGTTTCCTTGGTTTGGCAGGTTATTATCGCCGGTTCGTGGAGGGGTTTTCATCCATATCAACCTCATTGACTAGATTGACCCAGAAGTGTGCCCCATTCAGATGGTCAAAGGAGTGTGAGTTGAGCTTTTAGAAGCTCAAGACTACTTTGACTACGGCGTCAATGTTGGTGTTGCCCACAGGTTCAGGATCCTATACGGTGTATTGTGATGCATCTCGTGTTGGGCTCAGTGAGGTATTGATTCAGGATGGCAGGGTGATTGCATATGTGTCGTGGTAGTTGAAGGCTCACGAGAAGAATTTCCATGTTCATGACTTAGAGTTGGTAGATAAGGTGGTTGGAGCTGTTGAAAGACTATGATATCACCATTTTGTATCATCTTGGGAAGGCCAATGTGGTGGCCGATGCCTTTAGTAGAAAGTTTGTGAGTATGGATAGCCTTGCGTATATTCTAGTTGGTGAGAGATCGCTTGCTGCAGATGTTCAGGCTTTGGCCAATCAGTTCGTGAGGTTAGATATTTCAGAGCCCAAGTTCTAGCTTGCAAAATCGCTCGGTCTTCCTTGTATGAGCATCACACGAGCATCAGTATGATGATCCCCATTTTCTTGTCCTCAAGAACACAGTGCGGCACAGTGATTCCAAGCACGTTACTGTTGGAGCTGATGGGGTTTTGCTGATGCATGGCCGTATTTGTGTGCCCAATGTAGACGGACTTCGTGAGCTGATTCTTGAGGAGACAAACAGTTCCTGGTATTCTATGCATCTGGGGGCAGCCAAGATGTATTAGGACTTGCGGGAGCATTATTGGTGGAGGAGGATGAAGAAAGATATAGTTGCATATGTGGGTCGGTGTCTAAATTGTCAGCAAGTAAAGTACAAGCATCAGATTCCTAGTGGTTTGCTTCAGAGGTTAGAGATTCCCGAGTGGAAGTGGGAGCGTATCACTATGGATTTTGTTGTTGGACTCCCACAGACTCAGAAGAAGTTTGACGCGGTATGGGTCATTGTGGAAAGGTTGTCCAAGTTGAAAAATTTCATTCTAGTGGTAGTTACCTATTCTTCAGAGCGGTTAGCTGAGATCTACATCCACGAGATCATCCGTATCCACGGTGTACCCGTGTCCATGATTTTTGATTGAGGTACATAGTTCAGCTCACACTTCTGGAGGGCGGTACACTGTGAGTTAGGAACGCGGGTGGAAATGAGTACATCATTTCATCCCTAGACTGACGAGCTGTCCGAGCGAACTATTCATATATTGGAGGATATTCTTCGCACTTGCGTTATGGATTTCGAGGGTTCTTGGGATCAGTTTTTGCCACTTGCGGAGTTTTCCTACAACAACAGCTACCAGTCGAGCATTCAGATGGCTCCCTATGAGGCATTATACGGAAGGCAGTGCCATTCACCAGTTGTATGGTTCGAGTCGGGGGAGGCTCGGTTGTTTGGTACATATTTGGTATAGGATGCCTTGGATAAGGTCAAGATTATTCATGATCGACTTTGCACCGCTCAATCCAGGCAAAAGCTTTACGCCGATCGCTGAGTTTGTGATGTTGCATTCATGGTTGGAGAGAGGGTATTGCTCCGGGTTTTACCCATGAAGGGTGTGATGAGGTTTGGAAAGAAGGGCAAGTTGAGACTTAGGTATATCATACCCTTTGAAATTCTTGAGAGAGTGGGTGAGGTGGCCTACAGGCTCGCATTGTCACCTAGTTTGTCAGCTGTCCATCCATTGTTCCATGTGTCCGTGCTTCGAACGTATCACGGTTATCCTTCCCATGTGTTAGAATTCATCTCAGTCCAACTGGACAAGGATTTGACTTATGAGTAGGAGCCGATGGTTATTCAAGCCCGGCAGTTGAGGTCTAAGAGTTATCCGTCAGTTTGAGTGCAGTGGAGAGGACAGCCGATCGAGGCATCTACGTGGGAGTCCGAGTCGGACATGCGTAGTAGATATACATACCTTTTAACCAGTCCGGGTACCTTTCTATGTCCGTTTGAGAATGCACGTTTGTTTTAAAGGTAGAGAATGTGATGACCCGATAGGTCATTTAATGTTTTACCCTTCATTTCTGTGTTCCGAGACCTCAAATAGATCCGTTTAGCCTTTCTCAATTTGCGTGCGCAGACCGTATCCTTTTTTCGGAAGATTTTTATGAGAAAATTGATGAAAATATGAAATAGTTCCTTAAAACTCATTTGAGTTAATTACGATCAACGTATTGTGTAAATGGGCCTAGATTAGTCCGGAATTGAATTTGGAAGTCCCTAACTTGATTTAACGTAATATGTTGAAAACTAGTAAATTTAAAGGTTTAACGAATTCCTAAGTTTGACCGTAAGTTGACTTTGTTGCTACCGAGTTTGGATTTGAGTTTCGGAACTTGGTTTGAGTTCATTACAATATTTATAACTTGTGTGCAAAATTTGGTGCAAAACGGAGTTAATTTGACATGATTCAAATGCCCGGTTGAGAAATTGCATATTTTAAGTGTCATTGAAAATTTCATTTGTTTTAGTGTCCGATTCGTAGTTCTAGGTATTATTTTGGTGTTTTGATACCGCGAGCGGGTTCTTATGATGTTTATACACTTTTGGTTTGGAGCCCGAGAGGCTCGGGTGAGTTTCGGATAGGCTGCGAATGATTTTGAACTTAGAAATATAACTAATGCCTTTACTGTTGCTGGTGCTCTGCTGCAGATCTGGCTCACATTTGCGAGCCTCGCTTTTGAGAACATGTCTTCGCATTTGCGAGCATGGGTTGGATTGGAGGAGTCTCGCATTTGCGAGGTAAATGTTCACATTTGCGAACTTGCAATTGCCGTTTTTGCTAAGGTATAATCGCATTTGCGAACTTCGCATTTGGTACGAGATTCTTTTATGGTTTTGATTTCATATTCGTTAATCGTAAAGATTCTTGAGATTTGAGTTGCTGAGTTGATTACATTTATTGATTTTATTTATGGATTGGGTTGTACGTCGCAATGGGTGGAATAAAGGAGGATTGATATTGATATGGTGGGATCGGGTTGCACGTTGCAACAGATTTTATATGTGATTTTGATATGGTGAAATAAGGGAGGAATATTATATTGATTCTGATTATATGGTGGGATCGGGTTGCGCGCCGCAACGGATTTTACATGTTATTCTTGATATTGATATGGTGAAATAAGGGAGGATTGTGTTTATACAGTGGGACCGGGTTACGCGCCGCAACAGATTGTGTGTTTGGTATTCATTATTGTACTGTGTTAGCTTTCAATGCTTTCATACGAGATTCTGAGTACTAGTGTTTCCGGTTTTACCGATTCCGATGATTGAGTTTATTTTCATAAGTTAACTGTCTTACTTTCCTGTATTCCTTTCTTGTTATTATTATTATTATTATTATTATTATTATTATTATTATTATTATTATTATTATTATTATTATTATTATTATTATTATTATTATTATTATTATTATTATTATTATTATTATTATTATACTGCGTACAGGTTAATGTAAGTGACCTGCCTTAGCCTCGTCACTACTTCGTCGAGGTTAGGTTCGACACTTACCAGTACATGGGGTCAGTTGTACTCATACTACACTTTGCACTTCTTTTACATATTTTGGAATCGGCCCTAGCGGCGGTCAGTAGATTGCTCGGATTGATTGCCGACCGGATTAGAGACTTGAGGTACAGTTGCTCGGCGTTCGCAGCCCTGAAGTCCCCTTCTATCTTATCCTAGCCGTTTATTTCATTTCAGACAGTTTTACTTTCATTTATACCATTATCTATATTATTCTAGTCGCTCATGCACTTGTGACACCAGTTCTAGGATTGTATATAGATATTGCCATTGTTATGATTTTTCATACTCTATTTCAGTTCTATTTCAGTTATTACATTTAATTGGTATCACTTAATTTGATTTGTTAAAAATGGCTAAAAACTATTCTAACATTAGCTTGTCTAGCAAGTAAAATGTTAGGCGCCATCACAGTCCCGGTGGTAAAAATTTCGGGTCGTGACAAGTCACATATAATGATATAAATGCATTATATTTTGTACAAATACACTCAAATTTGAGTGTATTTTGTATTTTTCAATGCAAATACAATTTATTTTTTGGTACTTGCACATGTATTTATGTATTCCGAAGGTTATTATTTTATGGTAGATTTTTAAATTTTTGTTGTTTGAATACAACTAAATTAAATACAATAAGTTGAATACATTATAAAAGCAACTACGAATGAATACACAGAATTGAATACATCCGAATATCACTATTTTTATGAATTGTTTTGTTTGAATATAACTGAGGTCAATACAATAAAATTGAATACAATATAAAATATATAAGAATTAATACATCCGAATTGAATACAGTGTATACAACCGAATTGAATATAGTGACATACATCCCATGACAAGCAATTAGTAGCTACGGAATGTAATTAGCTAAATTATAGTTATGCCTTCCAATAAGCCTCCAAACAATAGTCATTTCTGAAAGTTCCCCTAAGCTCTCCACTCCCTCTCTCATTTCGTTATGGAATTCGCGACATGTCAACAACTTGACAGCCTAGTTGCCTGCTAGTCATGCTTGACCCGCCCTCACGGCCCTGACCTCCGTCATCGGCGTTCACATTCACCCCCTCGGGATCGGACTCAGCGTCCTCGCTGAGGTTTGCCTTACCATCGTACTGAGGGAGAGTAGGCTATGATACCATATTTATTTCAACTCAAGCCCGTGACATGTATTGTCCGCTTTGGGCCTAGGACCTTACGGATTTGTCCTTCTCGGCAACGCCACATTGAGCCCCAAAAGCGCGTGTACCATGTTAACTTGTATCATGCTTTATAAAGCTCTTCACTTCCTCTCCCATTCCGATGTGAGATTCACCTAAGACGACATGTGCACCCCTTCTTCAACAGCTTGCCAGCCTAGAAGTCTTAAAATTGTGATGAAGTGCGTAGAAGAGTTACTAGAAAATTTTTAGTCGCTTTACATATGCTATTTTTTCTCCTAAAACTAATTAAGATACATTTGCGGATACTGGATATTGCTAATTATTTTTAAAAGTTACTCCCTCCGTTCACTTTTACTTGGCACGTTTTGACTTTTCACACCCCTTAAAAAATAATAAATGAAGTGCATAATTTACCATGATACCCATATTAATTAATGCATATTTTATTGGATTTGAGAAAATAATTTGAAATGAGTAATAAATACTGTGGGTATAACTGGAAAAAAAATTGTCTTCTCTTGATATGCATAAAGTGACAAGTAAAAATAAAAATTTATTTTTAATATACATACCAAGTAAAAGTGAACGGATGGAGTATGTTACAAAATTAAATGAAAAGGAAAACAATGAAGTGTATTTCCAAAATTCACAAGATATCACCAGCAGTAGTAAGTTCAATAAGTCCATATATGGGTGTGTGGTCAAACTTAAATCCGTAGCTAGATTTAGTCTAATCTAGTTAAAGAAGTCCATGTGCTCAGGTTATTATTTTATGCATGGAAGTTATAAATTCGCACGGTTTTGTAGAAAACTCATTAAATTCTTATATCTAAATGATCCATCTGCGTCTGTTTATCCACTTGCTTTGGTGGATGAGTACTAGAAAACAACCAGTAGGAACTAGGAAGCATGTCAAATAAAACAATTAAAAGAAAAAGTTAAAGAAAAGGAAGGATCTAACTCGGAACAAGGAAAATGCACTGATAGTGAGAGTGACACAGACAAGAGCTGATGTCAGTTTTCTTACTTATGCCTCGAAAAATATAAAACCAAGGAATTGATTAAGTCAAGAAATTAAAAAGAAAGACCTAAAAAGAAATAAACAAGGAATGTATTATTCAGAGGTCCAGCTAATATTCTTAAGACAGAATATCATGGTGTTGCAATCACACACAATCTTGTTAATTAAAGGGGACCGCAAACAACACGGTCTTTTTCATTTTTTAAGATCATATAACACGAGCTATATTGAACACAACCTTAGTCACTTGTCTCGTCTTAATTTGGGATTTGACCAAATTGTTACTAATCAATCATCAAACTTTTTGACTGCGCATTACTCGAGATGCTTGAAAATTTACTATTACTAAATTCACAAAAAAAAAACCATTAGAAGGTTAAAGAAAATGATTGGACCATAAGGAAGCATGACAACAAATTATTTCTTATTTTATTTATTTATTTTGATTTTCCGTTTACCTTATTATAACCAAAAAATGACGGAATTCTTTTTACATTTAAAAAAAGAGAAATCCAATTCATACCAAGAAATATGCTTTAGTCGTTCCAAGAGAAGATGATTTATTTTGCTTGGTCATATGCTAAAGAAATTTTGCTTTAGCCGTACCTACTATGTATGTGCTATACTTCCATTATTGTACTTTAGTACTAGTTTTTTCCTTATTTAAAGAGTTCCAGAATTAGGTAAAAATTCATTCTGGATCCTTCAGATTTTCCAAAATATTTTTTCGTAAGTTATTTTGCATTTTGTCATAATATCCGAAGAGAGAAAAATTAGGGTTTCATTATATTGGGAGGTGGGGTTGTGGTGGAGAATAACTCAGTACACTATAGTTGTTCTCCACGGTGTCATGTTAAGTTGCTACTTACAATGGAGTACGATAGATTGGTATCATTGTTATGTAAAAAAAAAGTTTGAGCAAACGTTCAGTGAATATTAAAGTAACCGGAAGATATCCGTATTCTGTTACTCCGCAAGAGGTTGCTTGTTATGCTGAGTTTAACATCGAAGATGATGAAACTCTTACAGATTTTTGAGGACTTCGGAAGAACACCGGAAACTTCTTGTGATAAAAATACTGAAAATATACGTCAAGGCTGAAGACGTTCGCAATAATGAGGTTACGCAAAATAGGGATATCCCTCAATCATCGGGTGATTTTTTTGGAGCAGTTTTATCCGAATAGGTTCCGGTGAAAGAGTTTGGCCAGATCTAAACTTATCTCCATGGGCGAATGCGGACCGAGGACATAATTTCTCCCTAAGTTTACATAATCCACAAGCCGAGTGGTAAACTTCAAATTTTCTTTTGTGTTATGATGTTTATTTTTATGTATTGAATGTGTATTAACACTCATATATGCCACAGGGGGTACCGACCATATATGAATTTTACAAGTTATGAACCAACGGACAATTCGAATATGCCTAGTTTTGGTGTGTTGGATCATGGTGGTCCATCCGGGAGTCATCATCAATAGGATAATGTGTATCATGGGATATCAACACATTATGATTTGTAAGTGAAGTGATAAAGTTTATATGTAATATTTGGATGAATTTGAGAAATTCATTATTTTATTGGTTATGTTGTGAAAACGAGCAATTTGAAGGTCATGTCCTTACTCAATTGCCCGAAGACGACATATTTAATTGGGACCTGGAAAATGCGTAGAGTTAGGAAAATGATAGTGATTATGACAACAATGCTAACGAGTCTGGAGATGACACAACCTTCCCTGATGAGGGTGACGGTGATGAGGACGAGAATGATGAACCTTATTTGACGAGGGAGCATGTTTCACCTCCTGTTAGACGAAGAGTGTACGAGTCCCATGTACTGTTTCATTCAAAGGATGTTCCCTACTTTGATCAGTTGCCAAGTATGCTGGATGTCGATGCCCTCACAAGGGATCTTGGCAAAATTCGGACAGCAATGTGGGATGAATCTAGAGCAACAGTGCTGTCAAAAGGCATGCATTTTGCTGATAAAGTGCGCCTAAGCAAGGCGGTACGAATGCACAACATAAAAGAGTGTCCTGAGATCGTGATTCATGAGTCATATTCGGATACTGCATGCGAGAAAGTATCCATCTCCGGATCGTGATTATTTGTCATAGATGGTTTCAAGGTTGTAATTGGATACTGCGTGCAAGAAAGTTGAAAACAAATATATAGATTGTGGGGAAATACATTGGCACCCACAATTGTGAAATGGACACATTCAGTGAGAATCATTTTAACTTGAATGTTGACTTGATTTCTCTTGTCTTGATTCCACACATTGAAGCGTCCATAAGGTACAAGATCAAAGAGTGTATAACATTTGTCCACCAGATATATAGATGTACCATTACCAAAAGAAAGGCATTTTCCGGGCATAAATGTGCGTTTGAAATTATTTATGGTAACTGGGATAAGTCATTTTCCGCTCTACCCAGGTACATAGATGCATTGCAAAACTTTAATCCCTGGACTGTTGTTGAATGGAAGCTTGAGCGGAGTTCGGGAATACCAGAATACATATTTAGATATATGTTCTGGCCATTTAAACCAGCCATTGATGATTTTGTGCATTGTCATCCGGTAATATCCATAGACGGCACTCATGTCTATGGAAAGTATGATATTAAGTTGTTGATCGTTGTTGCAGTAGATGCTGATGGAAGTATATTTCCCCTAGCATTTGCTATTTGGCCAATGAAAGTCAAGAGACGTGGACATTATTTTTGAACCACTTGAAGGAGCATGTTGTCAAACAGCGTTCGGATATTTTTCTAATATTTGATCGGCATTGAGGTATTTTAAGTTCTGTACAGAATTTGTGTGCATGGCAGGAACCGTATTCTTATCACCGTTACTGTGTTAGGCACTTGAAGGCCAACTTCTAGAGGGCTTATCCAAACAAGGACTTGCATGATTTAATGTGGATAGCTGCAACAGATCACCAAGAGTGTAAATTCAGGAGGCGAATGGAATTAATTAGGCAGGAATACCTATAAGCCTATCATTGGTTGATGCAACACGAGCTTAACAAGTGAACTTTGCATGCGGATGGTGAAAGAATATGGAAAATTCTGACTACAATTGTGTTAGAGTCTTTCAATGGGTTATTGAAGTATGCACGTGTATTGCTTGTCACTGCTATGGTGCGGATGTCATTCAAGCAGATGGTAGAGAGGTTTGTTGAAAGATCTAGAGGTGCATCGTCATTGATGGAAAGTGGTGTTGAATTTATGCCACAACCAATGAAACGATTTGAGAAATATAGGAAGCAAGCATAGTGGCATTCATTTTTGCAATATTGCAGCAAGCAAAATATTTTGAAGTTCGCACTAGTCTGCATCACAACCATGGGAATAATACACACACCGTCAACGAAGCTAGAAGATTATGCTCATGTGGAAAATGTTCAATCTATCACTTTCCATGAAGTGCTTTCAACATACAGGTTTCGCGGCCACGAGGTACGTTGATAAAGAATATAGTGTTGTTGTATACTTAAATGCCTATAGTGGACAGTTGCAGCCAGTGGGTGTTCAGCATTATTGGCTGCCAGAACTATTTAAAATGGTGTGTAACAATGATTATGTGTGTCAACGGCAAGTGCAAAAAAGAACGCGTATACGGAACCAAAAGGATATTGGTGATACCATTTATGCGCGTAAAAGTGGCATATGTTCCCAAACAGGATACGACCGCCATAAATGTCCATCAGTTGGTTTGGGAGGCGGTGGTAATTCAGCTCCAGGTGGCAGTTCATCAAATGTGCCCAATTATTAAGGATAAATGTAGTATTT
Source organism: Nicotiana tabacum (assembly GCF_000715075.1). Classification (NCBI taxonomy): domain Eukaryota; kingdom Viridiplantae; phylum Streptophyta; class Magnoliopsida; order Solanales; family Solanaceae; genus Nicotiana; species Nicotiana tabacum. The sequence goes on from NC_134083.1 coordinate 79,958,328, forward strand.
TATTGGAGTAATTTTGTTGTGCTAAATTTATGTAAATGTTCAGGTTGCAAAATGTATAAAATAAAATTATGTTTCCAATGGGGTTAAATCTAATTGATATTTAGTATTAAAGATTCAATACAACAATTTAACATACACCCCAAGGAATAAAAAACAATTTTTATTCTCCATTATCGTCGTTGTCTGGCACTATTTCATTGTCACCGTCTTCATCTTTTTCGTCAACATCTTGTACGCACCCTTCGGGACCAAGGGCATCGTAATCTAGGCCCCAGTTAACACACATTTCTCATATTTCATCGCTATCATCAATAAGACCACTTGCTTGATTTCTACAATAATATAGGACTCCTACGTCCAACGTCTGTGGTAGAAACTTAGATAGTCCCTCCCAGTCGACAACTGTTGGGAAAATAGGATAATCATTGTCTCTATGCAATTTTTTATTTTCTAATAAATCCCTGTATTGATCCTCTGTTCCTTCCAGGTAGTTAAGATCATCCATTGCATGATGAACAACAAGTGCCTTTTCCATCTCTAGAATCTCCTTCATCAAATGCCGAATCACTTCTGATTCATCTTTGTGTGTGTTTGTTTGGAAGGTTGCATATAGTGTTTGTGGCAGAACAAGCCCACGCTAGTGACATAGTACTTCCTAATCACATCGTTTTGAGTAAAGGGGAACCCATTATAGTTTTTCGTCCTAAATTCACATACCTTCAGGCTTTGCAGAATGCGTTTCACCCTCAATAATGTGCCCTGCGACTTTGAGATCAGTGTGTATGTTGATAGGCTTATTTTCCAAGGGACGCAGAACACCATTCCATTTGTCATCAACCAAATCAGTATAGCAACCTAGCATATTTGTTTCAAGGTAGGAATTGATTGTGTTATGATGTGTTCTATTTGGATCTTTTGAACTACCTTCACACGAAACATAGTGCCTCACCAATATGCGCTATATGTATTGCCATGCCGACCTAAAAACGTTATCGTCCTGAAAAAGCTGTTGACATGAAATGTTGGACCCACTTGTACTAGAATGAATCATTATCACGCGAAACATAGCGCCTCACCAATATGCGCTATGTGAATTGTCATGTCGACATGAAAAAGTTGTCGGCGTGAAAAAGCGGATACTTAAAAAAGCTGTCGGACTGAAAAGGTTGGACCCACTTGTACCCGAAAGAATCATTATCATGCGAAACATAGCGCCTCACCAATATGCGTTATGTAACCTAAAATCACTCTTAGCTGCCTATAAAAACCTCGCGCATTTTAGTTAAAATTTGCGTCGTAATGAAACGAATAGAAAAACTTTCCATTAATTTTTCATTTTTGAGCATTACGACATGTTTGGACGCAATTACGTACCAAGGTGTTACTATGGCAAACATGCGATTTTGAAGCCATGTTGGTCAAATTGCAATCTGGGGCACATACATTGGATGTGTAAACAAGTTGTAAGTTATTATTCTTGGAAGAAATGTTTGTTAATACTTTTTGTATAACATGTTAATTAATAGTCTTGTGTTATTCTCTCATTGGTAGGACGAAAAGTAATGTGATTTTGATGAATGGTATGATGAACCCATTAATCAAGAATACTATAAATCATGTTTGCTAAACATTTGGAATCTGACCGGTGAATACGAACTCCAGATCGTGAAACTACAGGAACAACTTGCAGCATTGCAAGAGAAACTAAAATAGGCAGAAGAAGAAAAAAATAGGTTGGAAGAGAAATATAAATTGTTGAAGCACAGAATAATGGACGATAGTGACTAAACAAACACATTGATGCATTGAGTTTAGTATTTTATTTTTATATTGTATGTGTCATGTATTATCTTTAATTGGTAACGAATTTAAATTTTATGTTAAGCTATCTTTTTTTTTGTGTTTTAGTGTTAAACTAATAAATAACTCGAGAAATAGAAACACATGCGCAAATTATGTAAAACATAAATAATGTTGCTATCATATATTTAATGTCATATATACAAATAATAATAAATGTCAATGTGTCCCACAGCCTGTATGCTTTAAAGCATTGGCTGGCCTGAGGCGCATCCCATCCCACCCGGCTACGCTATCAGGATCATCCTCATCACGTCGCCTCTTTATCGAAGGATGCGTTGCAACATGATCGTCGGTAAGGCTGGCAAACTTGGTAGAAGTGGCTGTCGGGCCGGCAGTAACCTACAGAATAATAAGATATTTTACTATATGAAATATAAAATACTAACGTACGTGTTAGCAAAAAACATTTAAAGGTCATACCATGGTCTTAGCGGGCTCCTGATTAAGATCATCTGTCTCCGGCATGTTAGTATCGTACAATGCAGCCTCTGTGACGGGCAATGACGATGTCTTTAAAAAAAATAAAAACGCTTTAGATATTACTGACTAATCAATGAGATAAAAACAAATAGAAATAATAGTAATACAAACAAACCTGCGCCTGAGTAGCGCCACAACGCTCTGTCAGAACATCGAGGTGCACTGGAGTAGATGAAGTATGTGCTAGATCCTCAGCATCTCTCGGTGATGAGCCATAACTCAGTTGTCTCCCACTATGCACCTCTCGTGTCGGATGAGAATCAGCAACCGTCGATGGCTCTGGGGGGATCAGAAACATACTGACTCCACTTGTGTCGCATAATGGTCGTGCCCGCGATCAATAATGGAGATGACAGGGTCACCTGTGAAGTCCCCGACGATAGCTGAAGGCTGAATGACGGCATGTCATGATGAGCATCGTGTGGATCGGGGTGGTTACCCGGCTGATCATCTCTAATATCATCTATGGGTGCCTCAACGCCCCTTTGCTGGGGACCCCATCCTCCCCGACCACCATGACCTCGTGGGACACCCCTTCCTCTCTGCCCACGCCTGCCACGTCTACCACGTTTAGGCTCCACTAGTGGCACATGATGGTACTCCTCTGGCGGCACATAATGATGCTCGTATCCTAAGCGCTCATCATCTCGGGCACGTCTCAATGTCTTGGCAGCAAGATCAGTAACCCGACAGCATCTGCAGACCCAACTGGTAGAACTGATGTAAGCCAATAGGCTGCATAACATGTAAGAAATCAATCACGGAAGGATAATGTAACGTTATAAGTAAGTATAACAAATAACATACCAGTGCCTCATGCCTCCCGGCATATAGAATGTACCGACCACCAGCGTGATGAACGGGATTCCTGATGAGAAGTCGGGTAATGCTGCGATACCAACCCATATACTCATGCTCGCCATCCGTACGCTCAGGTGGAGGGGGTGGCGGAATCAGGTCATACCTCTGGTCCCAAACCTCAATGTAGGCCTCTAGCCAGGCCAAGTATGTTTTGTCAACCCTGGAACGATCATCCCGCTAGTAATGCGTACTAATCCAAGTGGGCGGAATAGGTACAAGCCACGGTCGACCAAACTGGTGAAGGACTCGCTCGGTGGCATGATGCTCGACAATATCGAGACATATCAGTGGGATGAAAGAGCTCCACATAGCTCGGTCGCGGGAGCAATAATCGGGCAAACTAGCTATGAGTGTGTCGTTGTATGGCCTCCATACGAACTATTAATTAAACATAGAAATCATGAGTAAACGCAACACATATAAAGCCAGGCCAAGTAAACTTAAGTATACATGTACCTGCGCACCTTCAAGCAAATCCAACAAATCCCTGTAATATGGGAGATGATGTCGAGCCTCGAACTCGCATCTGTAGCCTTGCATATCAACCCACCTCCAAGCAAAAGGGAGAAACGGTGGAGGTGGTGCATCTGGAGCCATCGGTGGTGGAGGTGGCTGGAACTGCAGGAACCGCTCCCAGGCCCAAACCTAATATAGATTGTGGACGTTAAATTTACTATATTGTTTTACCATGCATGTTATAATCATGAAAAGAATTGACTATGTTTTCACCTACAGTAGCGGTAAAAATCTGGCAATGTCTCTCTGGGTGCCCATGGGCACATCTGCCAATACATGTAACCTAGAACAGCTGCACCCCAGCTATAACCAGGTAAATCATCTAGTCGCTCCAGATGATGCAGAAATCTCAAGCTGACTAGGTTTCCCGAAGTATTCGGGAACAATACACCACCAAACATCAGCAGCAACAACAATCTCGTGTGTCGGTTGATATCCTCCGCCGGTGAATCATCCGTAATCTCCACATCCATTGCTGCCAGATGTTGTCGGACGGGCGTCAGCTGCAATTGACTCGTCCCAATCAATGCAGCTGGAAACTAGTGATTCGCTGCAACATATGCAGGTAATGCACTCCCCTATAGTCTCTAAGAGCATGCGGGTAAGCTACAGGTAATCCATCAACCGGCAGCCCAAAGAGAACCTCCACGTCCTCAAGCGTGATGGTACCTATGCCGATGAGTAGATGAAACGTGTGCATCTCCAGTAACCATCGCTCTATCATAGCCGTGATCGACGCCCAGTCGAACTGCAGCCGACCGATCTCTATGATCCTGTAGAAACCCGTATCATGAAGGCGTCTAACTATACGAGGATAGAGTGGGTGGTCCCTAATAAACTCTCACATATCGTCTGTACGTTTGGGGCGGAATGTCTGGGACAAACACTGCCCATCCCAGATGTATGAAGACCTATGATTGCCCTGTAGCAACAATAGCTCTCAAGATGCAGGTCCGGGATGCACATGGGGAACCTCCATGACGATATCTGTAAATTAAACAATATTAATTAAAATATTTTTTTTTTGACTGCTTACCATCTTTAAATATATTGCAATATATTTAATATTAATATTTAATCGATATTTTTACTATATAATTACTTAAGTTGATATATTTTTTATATTATTATTTTATATGTTAATTTATTATTTTATATGTTAGGTTATTATTTTATATATTAATTTATTATTTTATATGTTAGTTTATTATTCTATATGTTATTTTATTATTTTATACATTAGTTTATTATTTTATATGTTTGTTTCTTATTTTATATGTTAGTTTATTATTTTATATCTTAGTTTATTATTTTGTATGTTAGTTTATTATTTATATGTTAGTTTATTACTTTCTATGTTTGTTTCTTATTTTATATATTTGTTTCTTATTTTATATGTTTGTTTCTTAGTTTATAACTATACATGATAAATTAATAAGTATTCATATAAAATTACTTAGTTTGACAAATATTGTTGTTTTTTATGTTATTTTCTTACATTTGTTGACTAAAATTCGGGAGAGTTTGTGTTTGAACTATCATCTTTTTTTTTTATAGATATTTTGGATTTAATAGATAATTAAATGATTAATTTCAATAACTACAAAGATACTACGCTAAACGGCACTACATATTACTACGCTAAACAGCACTAGATTACAATTACGGGCACTACATTATAATTACGAGCACAACATAACACTAAAGGGCACTAAACAACAATAAAGTCATATATTAATATATGTACAACAATAAAATCTAAATAACATTAATTATTCATAAAATAATAATTTATCTATTTTTTTATTTTTTTTAGTAATCCACTAGGCAGTGCATAGGGCTAGTTTTTATATATAGAGAAAACTGAAAAACAAAGTGTCATGAAGTACTAAAAAAATAAAAGAAATAAAACTTGCAAACTACATAAAACCTATTATCAAAGTTGAGTGAGATGCTCAACATTGATAGCACATGAGATCTAATGTAGCTTTTATAACTTAAAACTAACCCTTGAAGCCTGTTACGCTTAATGTCCAGCTGATTAATCCTCTCTTTGCAAAAATAGCCATACACTGCCCAGTTCCTCCTGTTGCACAAATAGCCAACTCGTTTATAGCCTCCTCGCATTTGTTTTATAGCCACTGTCCATTCTATGATATGGACTAATTTTCCTTGACCGTGTATCCTTGTATGTTGAGTGATTGTATTCCACTTCCACAGTATGCCATTGAAGTAGTTCACCCCTGCATAAAAAAATAAGCCACGCAAAATTTGGACAAAGTGCACTGTCCAAACATGTACGAGTGTACTGCTTTTACGCTCATTTTCGCGTGCATTTCCTTGCTTATCTCTTGAGGCCTTTGCATGAATTTGTTCTTTAACTATCCAACTAGCTTTCCTTGTGAAGATTTTAATCCAATTTGTATCCCAAGTGTCCAATATGAGCAGCCAAAATAGCCATGATGAGTGTGTTGTCCATTATTGCTCAGGTACACTGTGCCACAGATCTCGCGATGTCAGGTCCCTAGCGAGAGGGAGTTGGCGTATTACCTTGCGTAGCCATGGTGTTGATCTCGCTCTTGGCCTAGCTAGGCGAGGTGTATAGCGCGATAGAGCAGGCCTTAAGCCGTGTGTCGCTAGGTAAATAGCGTGGAGGAGCTGGCGTCCTACCTCGCATCGCCTGGGAAATATTCTTGCTGGAGGTTCTGCTGGGCATGGTCTACAACAATGGTAGGCATTGTGCATCACCATGTCTATAGCAAGATGGAGTTGGCGAAGTACCTCGCGTCGCTTGGGATTTGAACTAGCTACTGGACTGGCTAGGCGTGGTCTATAGCAAAGTTTGAAGGACGCTAAGCCTGTTGTGATGCACGAAATATTTTGTACCACCAAGACCAACGCCTGGGGACAATATTTCTTGTTTCCATGCTTGATGCAATCTGTAAATGTTCATTTGCCTCCTTTGTTTCATGCTTGTGCATGTCATCTTTCTTCCTTCAAGGGAATGAGCACATAGTGCTAATACCACCCATAGAAGTCGTAATAAATTGCATGACATGAATACAATAACGTCTCCTGCAAAAACAAACACAAGGTTAGTAGAAAAAATGATCACCATGTACTCCTCCTGAAGGATTTTTACATGATGATCTAATGAATTCTCCAGCTCTCTACTCCACCTTTCCTCCTTACTCTTTAATTCTTTGTAACTTTTACCCTTAAATATGGACATTGGAGCTTATCACCATTCAATATCCTTCTTGCTTGTACATCCAACTCCCAAAATTCATGACATTCAAAATTGCCCACATCCAGTGCATAGTTGGCAAGGTGATCCGCTAGTTTGTTCCCCTCCCTATATATGTGTGACACCATATTAATACAACCATTCAACAACCTCTTAATCTCATCTACTTGATCTATAATACACCAAGGAGGTTTCCATGAACCCTCTACTATATTTTTAAGCAACATTGAATCAGTTTGGAGCCAAACCTGATGATGTTGATGCAAACTACTATACCTCAATGCTTCCAGGATTGCCAAAGTTTCTGCCTCTATATTTGAAGCCTCATCAATCTCCCTTCCTGCAGGATATATGACATCTCCATATTTATCCCTTAGACAGAATCTTATAGCACTCCTTCCAGGATTTCCCCTAGATGCTCCATCAGTGTTGATTTTGATCCACCCTTTCATAGGAAACTCCCATTTTACCTTCTCATACTTCAATCGTAGGGTATATTTTTCCATCATGGAAATCAACTCCTGCTAGTTATAAGAAGCATTATGTAGGCCTGGCTTTCTTACACATACAAGAGCTTGCAAAGTGGTTGAAACTTGGTAAATCACTCTACTAATTGTCACTGCTTCCCCATATTTTAAGTCGTTCCTTATCTTCCACAACTCCCAAATAATACATGAAGGTAAAGCTTGCATAATAGGCTTCAATCTATGACATACCTGGGCAGTCCAATATCTAGTGATTGCTTGGTGCAATGCCAGTCCTTCTAAAGATATCCCTGCCCTCTATAGGAAATATTTCCACACACATCTAGCAGCCTTAGACGTGAAAAACAAATGTTGCAATGATTCTCGCCTACATTGAACACAACACCAATACTTTGAAGGCATAAAATAACCCAACCTTCTCATGAAATCATCTAAAGGTAGTTTTTCTCTCTAAACTTTCCATATAAAGAATGAGATTTTAAAAGGTAAGCCTCTTACCCATATCATCTTATATTCCATCCTTGGTTCATTTCTTCTTCTCAAATAATCCCAGGCAGATTTAACACTAAACTGCCCTCGAGTCTCCAACATCCAATATGGCACATCTAATTCTTCTTGCATCACTGGAGGCTTTAACTTCTCCACAATATGAGCTGCATATTCCTCGGGCAATAATTCAGTCAATCTATCCACATCCCAAGTACCATTCTCCACCACATCATATACATTATGAACTGATTCATCTACCCCAAAATCTTGAGGAACTAGGAAGTATAAAGCTCCTAATCCCGTCCAGTTATCAAACCAGAAGAGTGAGGATCCCATCTTTGGAGAGCAAGTGATTTGATATTCAGTTAGAGCTCTGCATTCCAACATTTTCCTCCATATATGTGATCCACCCCTCCTCCATGGTACAATCACTGCACTAAGCTTCTTACAATATTTCTGGCTCATAAATGCACTCCAAAGACTTGACTTTGTTCTAAAATTTCACCACAATTTGGAAAAAAGAGCTTTAGATACATCATGAAGAGATCTAAATCCAATTCCACCCTATTCACATGGCATGCATAATGTATTCCAAGAAGCCCAATGCCTACTACCACCACCAATGGCACTGCTCCAGAAGAATTGTGCAAACATCTTCTATAACTTGTTTATGACATTTTTGGGACGATTAACAGCTAAAAGAAGATGAATGGGAATGCTTTGAAGGACATTTGAGATCAACACTGCTCTCCCACCTATAGATAACAATTTACCCTTCCATGATTGTAGTTTATCCATCACCTTAGTCATCAAGCCCTGATAGTAGTCCATCTTTTTCCTAGCATAAAAGATGGGGCATCCTAAGTAAGTGAATGGAAACTAATGCCTTCTCATTCCAGTAATTCTCTCTACCTTTGTGACCACCTGCAACCTTGTTTAATGATGCATGTAAATAGCAGATTTACTCTTATTCACCAATTGTCCAGATGCAGCTTCGTATGCACTCAAGACTTCCATCACTAGCTGTAATGACTTATCACTTGAAGAAGAGAAGATAATGGTGTCATCCGCATATGCTAAGTGATTGATCTTAGGACTTCACTTAGGCATTCCAAACCCACGGAAATATCGGTTCAAATGCAAAGCATTTAAGCCTCTTGACAATACGTCAGCAGCCAAAATGAAGAGAGTAAGAGACACTGGATCCCCTAGCTTAATACCTTTAGTGGATTTGAAGAAACTATGAGATTTTCCATTGATGAGCACTGAATACCAATTGTTTGAAACAATTCCATAAATCAACCCTATGAATCTCTCACAAAACCCCATATTTCTTAGAACCTTAGTTAGGAATAGCCAAGAAAGTCTATCATAAGTTTTAGTCATATCAAGATTCATTACTACATTAGGTCCAGCTTTAGTCCTCAGCCTTATGTCAGTAATGATCTCCTGTGTTAAAAGCACATTTTCAACTATACTTCTCCCTTTCACAAACCCTGCCTTCTTTTCAGAGATAATATTAGGAAGAAACCCTACTAACCTCTCATGGATCACCCTTGAGATAATTTTATTAGTGAAATTTCTAAGGCTTATGGGACTCATGTCTGAAAATGTTGTCACTTCCTTCTTCTTTGGTAGTAGAACTAGGTTAGTGTGAGTAACACACTTAGGAAGCTCTTGACTATTAAGAAAGGCTCTCACCATATCAAAGATGTCTTCTCCAATTATGTCCCAACAAGCATGATAAAAGCAGCTTGTGAAACTATCTGGTCCCCCTGCACTTTCTCCATTAAGGCCAAAAACAGCATGTTTGACCTCTTCTTTTGTGGATTGCCTGATAAACACCAAACTCTGCTCTAAATTCACCAATGTAGGCACATTATAAAGTATTCCAAATGCATTAGGAACAATTGTTTCACTGAACTGATTTGTGAAAAACTGGACAGCTTCTGCAGCAATCTCCTCATCTTCTTCTATCCAGTATCCAAGCCTATTTTGAATCCTCTTAAGCTGCAATCTCTTCTTTATACCATTGACTTATGCATGAAAGAACTTAGTGTTCCTATCTCCGTCCTTGAACCATTCTACTCCTGATTTTTGTTTCCAAAATTCCTCCTCCAAAGCAAGGAATCTAGTTAATTTTGCCTGAACTCTTTTTAATCTTTCTCGATTCAGTTGCATAGGATGAGCTTCAAATTGGGCTTCATGAACCATAACAACTTCTTCTAGACTTGCTATCCTCTAAAAAATATCTCCATAAGTAGCTATGCTCCAAGTTGACAGTTTCTTCTTCAACTTCTTCAGCTTGTAATTGAAGAGGATAAAAGGATTGGCACTAAAATCAGCATGCCAATTTTCACGCACCACATCTTTAAATGATTCATGTTTCAACCAAAAATTGAGGAATCTGAATGATTTCTTCACTGGAGTTGCTTGAAGATCACATTTCAACATCATTAGGCAATGATCAGACCCAATCTTAGATAGGTGAGTAACCTCCAGACCTGGAAAGGTTTGTTGGAATTCCATGTTAGCAACACAACAATCAAGCCTTTTGAATATGCAATCATCTTCCGCACGCCCATTTCACCATGTATATATGCTTCCCTTGAAGCCCAAATCAGAAAGATTGCACATATTAATACAATGTCTTAAATCATCCACCTCATTTATGGACACTGGTAGGCCTCCAAATGTTTCTTCCTCATCCCATATTACATTAAAATCTCCACCAATAAGTCATGGGACAGTCATATTTGTAGCCATGTCATACAATGAATCCCATAATTTCATCCTTTCTATAGCGTCACATTTAGCATACACTAGTGTGAGAATGAGCTCCACCTGAGATTCAGTATGTAATAACCTTAGTGTGAGTTGTTGCACCATATCATATAATACACTTACCTCAAAAACTTCATCTATAAATACCCAAATTTTATTAGAAATATTTGCAATTGCTTGTACAAAACCAATCCTCCTTCTATATCTTTCCAACTTTCTAGCATGTTGCATTGGTTCCATGAGACCTATGAAATCAAAATGATATTGTCTATGAATTGTAACAAGCCTCTCAAAAGCTTGTTGAGTATTCACTGACCTAATATTCCAAATGAGAGCATCCATTACAAATTATTGGATTTAGTTAGGGCTCTTTGTGTTTGTACCCCAGGTACTGGAACACTGGATGTGTCCTTTGCTGTTTTCTTCTTTCCTTTGGCTGCTGATTTGACCTGTTCAATATGCCTTATAGAGAGATCTCCTTGTCGAGCTATATGAAAAAAATTTTGGGCAGTCGATTGGTCATCCAAATCCTTTCCAGCTCCATCAAATTTATCTTCTTCACCAATGTTTCCCACTGCAGGCACCAAACTATTTTTTGTATTTTTAGGTATCACTGTACCTATAGTTTGGCCTCCCTTACCTTTCTGCTGCTTCAGCTGAATTTTTGCCAATGACACACTATTACCTGTTTTGTTTGTCACTTCAGTAGTCTCCTTTAATGGTTGAAGGTTCTGGATTTGAGCAGCTACTATTGTATCAACATTATCAACTTGTATACAATTAGTTACTTCCCCTATTCCTCCTAGATCAATCGCTTGTACCTCAACTCCTTTAGGTTTTACTGTAGCTTCATTAGGGATTACTGTAGTTGCATGTTTAGGGCTTGAATTTTATTGCTCCTTGGATTCACCTTCTCATTTGTTTTCCAGATTTTCCTCATTGTGCTTTGTGACACTTGTGTTTGATATTAAAGCCTTTCTATTAACACTTTGATCAGCATCTTCTTGCTGTTCATCTGTTGAATCCTCATCACCTTGTGCACCATCAGGTGCTTCTCCTTCCTCAGAATCTTCCTCTATCTGGTTAGCCCATAATCTTCCACCCCTCCATTGAACCTTCTCATTGATCGTAGGAAATTCAGCTGAATTATTTGTATCAATAGATTGAGATGGAATTTGTTGGCATGACTTGTTGGTAGTAACTAGGTTACCCCCAAAAGCTCTATTGACCAATTGTATCGTAAACTCCTTTTGAAGATTCTCAAGACTCCTAATCTGTCGATCAATAGGATTAAATATATGAGCAGTAGGGTTCAGTTTCTTAGCTGACATAGGCGATATTTGTTTCCCACTCTTAGCAGGAGAAGGTTTGTCCACTTGAATCACTTCTTGAACTTCATTAATGACTGCCAATTGATTCTTCTGCACTTCCCCAGCCTCTTCATTCTCTAGAGCTGCAAATTGATTAGAAATTTGAACCTGCTTATCACCAGAATTATCAACTGGAACCAACTCCTTTCTAGTTTTAGATAGAGTATCTTGCTTTACACCAGTTTTAACTCGATTGTCCCTAACTTCTTTCCACTGCTCACTCACATTGCCCACAACCTTTTCTTTACCAGTACCAGCCTTTTTGTCATCTCCCTTGTTCTCCATTAGCTCTGGATGTAATTGCCAACGGTATAGCTCATCATGTCCTTGAAGTTTACATTCCTTGCAATATTTAGGAAGATAATCATAATTCACCTTAACCCATTCTATCCTAACTTCCCCAGTGACTTCATTATCAATATCCATACGAATTTTCTTAGGCAAGTCTGCTAAGAGATCAATGAGCACTTTCAATGAGCACAACTAAGCCTAGTTTTATTAATGGTCGCCATATCCAGATGCAGTGGCTTACTAACTGCTGAAGCTAATGAAAAAAGATATTCCTTGACAAAAAATGTATGCAATAAATTTGGAAAAGATATCCATGCCATTACCTTAGGAGTCTACTCTCCAACTTTAAATTTTGAATCATAGATCAACGTCCTCAGCTGATATTCATAATCATCTTTGACCTTGACATAATAAACACTTTTAGATGAAAAATCTATAAAATCTTTTCATAGTGTTAGCCGTACCAAGACATGCATGTCCCTAAGGAATCCCACGTTACATTTTCCTTTGATCCTACATTGAGCAGGGATTATTTGACGTAGTTCTTGGAGCTCAGGCCATCCATATGAAAACTTACATACAACAGCATATTGTAAGCCTTCTATTACATTCATACGTTCCACCTCCGCTTCTGAAAACTTCACCAATGGTTTCCCAATCACAATTGTTGCCTGTCGAAGGGAAATTGGTTCAACAGTAGCGGCTCGTTCATGCATGGCAGTGTTTGACGTACTAGGTTTCAGAATTTTTGGGTAGTCTAATGGTTGTGTATTGGTATTTGATGCAATTGGGGTTGGGGCGAGGGTGGGGGAGGGATGACCAGCCGTCGATGGATGGCCGACGGCCAGATTGGCCATGGCAGCGATCAACGTGAATATCGCCGCTAGGGTTTAGGGTTTTTGCTAGAGACGTTCGCGTCTAACTCTATTTTACAAATCTTTTAGCACACAAATAATCTAATCTGGATACAAAATAACAAATTAATTTAATCATAAAACAATCACAAAAATACATATACCACAGTAAAAAAATAACTAATAAACATTATTTACAACAATTAATAACATTATTTATTCATAAAATAATAATTTATCTATTTTACTAATTTTTTACCACAACAATAATCTAATCTGGATAAAAAAAAAGCAAATTAATTAAATCACAAAATAATCACGAAAAACATAGATCACAGTAAAAAAATAACTAATACGCTTTTTTTATAAATAAGTTTTAACAAAAAGTAAGTCGGAATACCTCGATTTAAAAGTTTTTGAAAGGTGAAGATTCGATGATTTGGGAGATGAAACAAGCAATCCACTACGCGATAATGCCTTAGATTCGGTGTTAGCTTGCTACAATACCGAGAAGATACACTTTTTGTGGGACAGGTGGGCTCTACTGAGGTTTTTTTCTTTAAAAATGGAGGGGGACCGCTGGATACTGGTTTCTGGTCGGGAAAGATGGAGGCTCGCATTGTTATGTATATATAATGATGTATTCACTGCGCTATAATATACCGTGTCATATATGTGCGCTATATAGCCCGCCTTTTTTTTAGTTCAAATATAGCGCAGTGAATAACCACGCTATATATAAAATGGTACCCAGTAATTTTTTATACTTATTTACGTCGCTTGAGTCCAAAAGAACCACACTTGGTTCCGGTACGTCATTTGACGAATTACTTGTTTTCTTTTATTAATATGAAAAATTTATTTAAGCAAAAAAACAAGAAACGACGATTAAAGAGTGGAACTAATGCAGATTGCCGGAATCCAAATGTGCCTTCAAAGAAGTCTTTATGATTTCCTTTTATTAAATTAAGATGGACAATTTGCATAAAACTGTTGATTTCTGTAAAGTTCTCACGTTAGTGGGAGTAGATGGTCTATCCAATTCCAAAATGATCAGTACATTATTGAAGTACTAGGAGATTTCTCTTTATTTGTTTTTTGGTACTATCAACTTTCATTAATTACCAAGTAGAATATTTACAAATGCAGCTAGACTTTATACTCAGTCTATTGTTCATATGACAAACACACTACAGTAATAGAAACTATCCTATACACCTTAACTAGGAAATCTGAAATTCTGTAGAGTCATCTTAAGATTGTCAGCAACACGAACATGACAGGTTTAGGCTATTTCTCTAGCTACAACATCACTTGTTCTCGCTTTCTGCATAAAAACTCTGTTGTTTCGTTCAATCCATATTGCATATATGTACTCTGTATATACCAGCTTTAGTATTTTTTCTTGCTTTGTCTTTCCTCTTGTTCTCTGTTCTATCCAACTTTGCATTTGCCCCCGTGACATCATTGATGGACAATCAGTTTGTATCCATGCCATTAATTTGCTCGACACTCATCTGCTAACTTCACATTCAGCAAATAGGTGATCTTTTCTATCCTCTGCTAGTTTGCACATTTGACAGCTTGTATCTATCTACATACCCCAACTTTTTAGTCTTGTAGTTGTGAGTAATTTGCCTTGAAATTGGAGCCATGTTATGAAGACTACTTTCGGTCTTGCTGCATTCCCATACATCAGGTTCTTCCAGGTGACTTTTGGTAGATCTCCTACATTTTCAGGTAGACGTCCCTAATCATGCTCCTGCTCCCTGGTGACTTATGTTCCACATTACTCAATTCCTCTCTTGCCTTGAATAATTTCCTTACCATCCAACTTGCTTGCTGGGGTATGGACATATTTGTTAACTGCTTCCCTTTTATATAGTACTCATGTATCCATTTGATCCAAAGAGTATCTTGCTTACTATGTAATTCTCAGCAAGTTTTAACTATAGCTGCTTTGTTCCAGATCTTCAAATTTGTGAGGTTAAGACCTCCAGCTGACTTTGGCACGCACATTTTACTCCAAGAAACAAATGCTTTTCTACTTATTTCATTTTCTCCTAACCAAATATAGCTTCTACAGTAAGCTTCTATGGCCTTCATCACTTTGGCAGATATTATAAACAACTGAGCCTAGTAGGATTGAACTCCAAACAGAACTGACTTCACCAACTGGACTCGACCAGCATATGACAACTTCTTTGCTACCCATGAAGCCACCCTTGCAGTGATCTTGGATATTGATGGTTTCCATTCTACCATCTTCACCTTTCTTGTAGCCAGTGGAATCCCTAAATAGCTGAAAGGTAATTCCCCTTGCCCATATCCCAGTAGTTGTTGAATATCATATTTGAGAGGATCTGGTACTCCACCAAAATAGATAGCACTCTTTGACTTGTTAGCTTGTAAACCTGAAGCATCTGTGAAGTTACCAAACTTTCTGTGCAGTAGACCTACAGAAGTTAGATCTCCTTTGGCAAATATTAGTAGGTCATCTTCAAAACTCAAATGAGTGATATTCATTTTTGAACACTTAGGATGATATTTAAATTGCTTCTCATCCCTCAATTCACTAAGATTTCTGCTTAAGTACACCATGACTATGGAAAATAAGAAAGTGACATTGGGTCCCCTTGCCTCAGCCCTCTTGCAGCATCTAATAGTTTGGTTGGTTCTCCATTGATTACTATGGAGTAATTAACAGTTGACACATATTCCATCACACATCTAACAAACTTTGGAGGGAAGTGCAGCTCTTCCGACATCTGTTTCAGGAACCTCCAATCTACTGTATCATAGGCTTTTTGAATATCTACTTTGATCATGAATCTTGGTAAGATGTATTTCCTTGTGTATGCCTTTACCAATTCATGTGCCAAGATCATATTGTCTGCAACGTTTCTCCTAGGAATGAATCCAGCTTGTGTTTCTGTGATGATACTAGCAATAACCTTTTGTATTCTTCCTGCCAGGACTTTAGCAATGATTTTATAGAGAACAATACAGCAGGCAATTGGCCTATACTCTTTGATTGTAGCCGGATTAGCTACTTTTGCAATCAAAGTTACTGCAGTATAATTGATGCCTCTTAACATAGTACCTGTTATAAAGAACTCCTTTACTGCTTCCATAACTTCATTCTTGATAATTGGCCATGTTTTTTTTTTATAGAAAATTGCATTGTATCCATCTACCCTTGGTGCTTTGTCATCTTCTATAGAGCATAGTTCATCATAGATTTCTTGTTCTGTTACTGTTTCACATAGCTGAAGTTGCTGATCATGGTTTAACTTTTTTCCTCTTCTTATGGTCTTCTTATTTACTACTGCCACACTGGGAATTGCTGTGCCCATGAGTGACTTGTAAAACTGAGTAATCTTTTCCCTTATAACTACTGAGTCAGTCAGTCTCCTTCCATATAGAGAATCTATCTATGTGATTTGTTTCCTCTGTTTCCTATCCTTCATGACTGTTGAGAAGTGGCTAGTGTTAGAGTCCCCAAGTTTTATCCACATTGCCCTCGCCTTCTGTTGCATAATACTTTCTTCAATCAAGGACCACTTTCAAGTTGACATAGTATATTCTTCTCTTCTGATGCAAGTGCATCTGTGTAATGTGCACTTATCTTGGTCTGAACCTCTTTAAGGTCTTCCCTGGCTTGTTCAATCTTCATAGCAATACCCTTGAACTCAGTTTCATTTAGAATCTTCAGTTTTCCTCGTAGGTCTTTCTGTTTCAGCCAAATGTTTCTCATTGTATCTACATGCAGGTTCTGTGTCCAGCAGTCCTCCACTATCTTAGGAAAGTTCTCATGTGTTGACCAAACATTAAATAATTTGAATGGTGGCTTGATCTTTGGCTCCCTCAAGTTAGTGTTTATCATCATAGGGCTATGATCTGAGATGTGAGGTAGTTTGCACTTAGTAGTGAGATGTCCAAACTGCATCATCCAATCTGCATTTCCCATTGCTCTGTCAATTCTACTCCAGATTCTGTCTCCACCTTGTTGTTTATTTGTCCAAGTATAGTAATCTCCCTTCCATGGTAGCTCATTCAGCATCAGATTTCGAACACATTCAGCAAAGTCCTTTATCTCCATGTTAGTTACTGCAGTACCATATAGTCTATCCTTTGGGCATAATATGGAATTGAAATCACCCCAGATAATCCAGGGTTTAGATACCTTATGTGAGATTCCTGCAAGTTGTTGCCATAGCTCCTTTCTCTTTTCTAGTGTGTTATATCCATACACAACTATCATATCACACTCAATGATTTGGTTCTTGCTAACCACATTACAGTGCAATAATTGAGCTCCTTGTTATATACTCTTGATCTGATATACAACACTATCCCAAAGTATCTAGACTCTTCCATTAATTGCACTTGCATAATTAGCTTCAAACTCTCATCCAGGAGCTATTTTCCTACTAACTTTGCCTGCATTATGCTCCTTGACTCTTGTTTCCACTAATCCAACTAACTTTACTTTATTCTCTTTAAGGTATGTAGCCATTTCTTTTTGTTTATATATTTTATTTATCCCCCTCATATTCCATGCTAACCAAGACACTATTGATGGCATATGAATCCCCCTCCTAAATCAGAGGGGAGTAAGACTGCCACCACAACATCATCTTGTTGCAATATTTCAAACTCATTTCTCACAAGTATAGCAACTTACACTATTTGATTTATAGGTCTGTCATTTATTTCTTCAGCTGTCTTTTCTTTCAATAACTACTTCTCTTTGGCTTGTGGATCTATCTCTTCATTTACCATTATTTATGTTGGTTGTTGTGTTTGTTTGGTCGTCCCTGTATAGCTAGTACCCTGCTGATCAGAGGTAGCTGGCATACGAGTGTCTACCTTTGGTACCCAAGTTGGAACCAGTTTTTGAGGTCTCTTCATCCTCTTTATTGGCCAAGTTTGCTTTGGTTCCTCTTTGTGCGATGTATCCATTATTTGCATATCATAGTTATGCCATATCATTAAACATTTTTCACAGTATTCAAGTTTCCATTCAAACATCACTCCTTGCTAGAATGTTTTCCCTGAAGGATCCATCACTGTTATTTCAGATGGCAAGGCCTTAGTGACATTAATTTCTATGAGCATTCCAGCAAATGATATTCTAGTCTATTTTGATGTGCATTCATCCGCATATTTAGGAACACCAATGACATTGGCTATCCTACTCGATGAATCCCTGCTCCAAAAACTCATGGGTAGATTTGAAACCTTAACCCATAAAGGCAATTCTGTGAGGAACTCTGCATTAAAGTCAAAATCTGGAGTCCATTGCTTTAAAATCATAGGTCTGTTGTTAATACTATAAGGTCATGCATATAGAATTTAATTCATGTCTGCTATGCTTTGAAATTTAACAACATAGTATCCCTTCTCATGATAATAGATTCTAGGTTCCGATACAGTATTTCAGTTTTGCTGCACGTACTTCTTCATGTAATTATATCCAGGTGTATCTCCCACTACATATACTATTAATGCCAACTTCTATTTATCAATCTCCTTTTCTGTTTCTTCTTTGCCAAGATTAACAATTACAGATCCCTCAACCAATTCCGGAGGAATATAATCAAGAGACATACCATTAGTTGCAGCACGATTACAGTTGAATAGTCCAGTCCTAGTAGGCTCTGTAGCTTGTTGCTTCATTGCTACTTCATCTTTCTCCTTTGTTGAATCTTTGAGCTTTGGATCATTAGTGTTTGTACTTCCTTATGGCCTTTTTTTCCTGTCAATTGCGTTTTTGGTTCTCCGCTGAGGTTCAATTTCTTCACCTCAGGGTTCGATTTCACTGCCGACACCAATGGTGAAAGAGCTGGAAAATGAGTCGCTACTGGTGTTGAAATTCTTTGTTCTCCTCCATTTTCTAGAGTTTCAGTTATTACCCTAGCACTTACCGAGCTCCCTACTATAACAATTGGTTGTTTCTTCGGTCGATCTCGCCCTCTGGCCATGGCTACCACCGTCGGCGTATGTTATCTTAACGTGCGCCGAGATCCCTAAGCTAGAGAGAGAAAATCTATTCAGATCTCTTTATTTTTCTTTCATAAGCTTGAAATTCATTTCCATAATCTCTGTTTCCAAAATATGTTATTTAACATATATAGGAGTTAAGTCTGAACACTATTTTTTTTAAAAAAGGTCTGAACACTACTTATTTAAAGTTTCAGGTACAATGTCAAATTGTTAGTGTAATAATTCACATCGGTTAATGCATTATTCCTCTCAATATCTCATAATAAAAAGTTTTATAATATACAGCGAAAGAGACGTAAATTAAAATTTGCGTGTGAGAACAATTTTTGTATATATCAAGATCATAAAAAGTAGACATGCAATAGTTTGTATACTTTTAATTTTTTGATTCGAGAGGACCAATCAGGTTTCAAATATGGATAGAGAGATACCTACCTTTAGAGGCATTTTTTGACATTTTAGTCTAACGTGTTGGTGTAGTTCAACTTGGTATTAGCTTTCAAGAACAACGAAAAAGTAATCTAAGGTGAATTATTAAGAACTTGCATGGAGTTTGATAGAGTTAGGAAACTCACTGGTGTTTAAATGGCAGAGAAAAGAATGTTATCGTGTTGACAAATATGTCTTATTGCCCTTCGTGAGTTCTTTAATTCACCACTCTCTTACTTTCTTTCGAGTTGTAATGCATAAGAAAAAGAGATAATGCGAGAGTTCACCAAATTCAGTTAATACACACCAAAAATGAATAATGATATTTAAGATTGTTATGATCCAAATTCATGGAAAGTATTATCCGCTTTGGCCCAATTGACTTCATGAATTTGTCTCTTAGGCTATGCTATTATCGAGCCCAAAAGCGTGCCTACCATGTGAAATTTGTGTTATTCCTTAATACTTTTCATTTTCCTCTTTCATAGGGACGTAGGATTTGCCTAACGTGACATATGCACTCCTTATTCAAAAGATAGTAGTCATCCTAGAAGTCTTTTAGTCCTGTTTAATCCGTCCTCACTGGTCTGCCCTGCGTCATGGCACATTAGGGGTTCTTCAAAGTATGAGTTCATACACTTACTAGCTAAGACTAGATCATCAAAGACCATATTTCTTTTCTTAATACCTTCCTTATATTTCTTAAGAGACTTGCCCTAGGCATAACCTATATTCAAAGAGTTTCAACTATCGAATGGGCGTCTACATAGACCTCCAAGCATATGGGATGTACAACTATGGGTAAACAAAGACTTACTTTATCATAGATTAAGTTCAAGTCTATGTCAAATTAGTAAATGTTAGATATATATTTTAATAATAGATAATAACTTAATTATACTTGCAGGAAACCGATTCCAAAGAAGGATGTCACAAGAATTAGAAAGATTCTAGCAGACGATCTGAAAGGAAGAATCAAGGAGTCAAACGTTCACGTTAAGATCCAAAGGCAAGAATCAAAGAGTAAAATGGTAGTGACCGCATCTTTTATGGATACTCGATTCAACTATTTATGGAAGGTATCAATCAATCAGCATAGAAGATCAATCAATCTACATAAAAGATCTACGGAGAATATTCATCTCAACGGCTTGCAAGGAAAAGGAAATCAAGGAAGAAACGAAAGGAAAATCCATTTTATTCTTGGAAAAAAATCATTTTGATTGATTCTGACAATCAACTCCCTTGGGTTGCCTTTCAATCATTACACTATCACGCCATGAAGAATGGAGACCAACTCGTTATATATTCTACAGAAGATGCCAAGGAAGGGTATACTTTGATCGAACCAATTTCAATCTATTTGTTCTACTTCAAACAAGCATTGTAGTCTGCTATAGACTTCTTATGTAACAAGGAAGAGAAGAAAGAGAGAAAAGAATCTTGGTGAGACATTATATCGAGCATGGAGAGAAAAACACAGTGACAAAGTTGTTGGTGTATAACAACATCAACCCATCTGTACTAATCCACTTCATACTTGAAAGAGAACACCCTTGCAATCCAAGGGGACTAGACGTAGGATTTATTCTACATCCGAAACAGTATAAAAATATATTGTGTCAATTACTTTCTGCAATTTATTTTCCTATATTCAGTTTTAAAAGCCTAGTTGACTAGAACGCAAGTTAGTCGAATACCTCGAAAAAGAAAAGAAAAATTTCAATTCACCCCCCTCCCCCCCCTCCCCCCCCTCTTGCACTTTCAATTGGTATCAGAGCAGGTCTCACACTTTTGCTTAGAAACTTGTGAGAAAAGATCATGGAAAATCTAGTAACTATTGGAGCACTTTTTCAAGAAGAAATGTCACAAGTCAGGCCACCATATTTCAATGGACAACACTTTTCTCACTGAAAGTGCGAATAAAAATTTGTACAAAATCTTATGATGTCAAAGTATGGCGCGTTATCAAAATGAAAAACTATCCACTATTAGCAGCAGCTCAACCACCCGCTGACCCTGAAGATATAGATGAATACGCAGACGAGCAAATGGTTGTTGTTTAAGTCAACGCTAAGGCAAAAAACTTGCTTTATATTGCCATTAGTGGAGAAGAGTACGAGAAAATTTCAAGCCGTGACACCCAAAGGAAATGTGGGACAAACTAGAAGTTACCTATGAAGGAACCATCAGAGTAAAAGAAACCCGGATAAATCTATTGGTTCACGATTATGAACTTTTCCAGATGAAAGAAGGAGAATCTATTAAGGGGATGTTTGCACGATTTAGTAAAATCATTGGCGCTTTGAAAGCCTTTGGTAAACCCTACTCAAGCGGTGATCAAGTTTGAAAAATCCTAAGAAGTTTGCCTACTACCTGGCAGACAAAGGTAGCTGCTCTCGAATCTCAAGATCTAAACAAACTTTCATATGATGAATTACGAGGAGATATTATAGCATTTGAGAAAACTTATCTCAAGAAAACTCGTCAGGAAGAAAAGAAGAACACAGTTGCTTTCAAAACTATAACTAAAGGACCTGAAAATGAGGTTGATGATGATCCAGAAGCTCTTGAACAAGAAATCGCCATGGTGTCAAGAAACATGAATGGATTAATGAGAAGATACAAAAACACAAATAAAGTAAGGATTTCATCTAGACAAACTAGGCAATACAATGAACAAGATAAAAATGACAGAAAATGCTATGAATGTGGAAGGTATGGCCATGTTCAAGCTGAATGCGCCGAACTTAAGAGGAAAATCTATAGAAGATTCAATAAAAATAAATTCTTAGAAAGCTGGAATGATGAAGATAGTTCAAAACATGAAGAATTTTTTGCTTCATGGCCATCTTGAAAAATGACATTAATAGATACTCTGGTTGTTAGACTGATGAAGATGCATCAGACGATGAATGCAAAGAAGATACTGAAAACTGTTTCATGGCACGAGGTGAAATAAGCGAGGTAAGATCCTATGATTGTGATAGATGTAATAAATTATAGAATATTCTTGACCTTACCCTGAAAGAGTCTCAAAAAATGTTGAATGAATTAAGGAGACTCAATAGGAAAAAGAAGGACTGGGAACTTAAGCTTGATGTTTGTGAAATCGAAAGATATGTACTTCAAGATGAAGTCCAGGAACTGCATATGCAACTTAATGGCATGCACTAGTCCACCAGTCATAGTTCTGTCAAATCTAATCAAGCGACTTACAAGTCAACTAGAAAAGGACTGTCTAGAACTGTGTCCACAAGTACTAACACAAGTGGGAGATCAAAAATTGGATCAACCCATGTGTGTCATTACTATAATAAAGTTGGACATAAATACTCTTTTTGTAGATTTCGTAAATATAATGTTTCAGGATGGATTTGGAAACCTAAAAACAACCTTGATTCCTGTAGAACTAACCAACAAGGACCTAAGCAAGTTTGGGTACCTAAAAGAAGGTGATAATTCTATTTTGCAGTAGCACCACAGAAAGAGTTGCAAAGAAAAATGGTATTTAGATAGTGGGTGTTCCAATCACATGACGAGTGACAAAAATCTATTCAAAGAAGTCACAAAAATAAATGGAGAAAATATCAAATTTGGAGATGATTCAAGAGGAAAGATAGTTGGTACCGACACAGTTCCATTCAACAATAATTGCGATATTATAGAGGTATATCTTGTAGATGGACTGGACTATAATCTCTTGAGTATAAGTGAACTGTGTGATTAGGGGTATGAAGTTAAATTCAAGAAAACATGGCGTGCTATTGAAAATGAGGCAGGTAATATCATTCTTCCTTGTAAAAGGTATGGAAACGTCTACATTCTTGATGGCATTGAAAATCTAGATAGTCATATTTATTTAGCATCCATATCTGATGATCCATGGCTCTGGCATAAAAAACTTGGTCATGCAAGCATGCATCTAATTGAAAAACTTTCTAAGCATGATTTAGTTATTGGTCTTCCCAAGCTTAATTTTTCTAGAAATCATGTATGTGATACATGTCAAATTGGTAAACAAACTAGAAACTCATTCAAAACCAAGGACAATGTGTCTACTACCAAGCCTTTATAATTGCTTCACATGGACTTATTTGGACCCACTAGAATTGCCAGCATTGGAGGTAAACGATATGCTTTTATTATTGTTGGTGACTACTCACGTTTTACATGGGCGATTTTCTTATCTCATAAAGATGAAGCATTGAAAAACTTTAAGATTCTCTGTAAAAGAATTGAACGAGAAAAGGGGAATCTTATCACAACTATTCAAAGTGATCATGGAGAAGAATTTGAAAGCAGAACTTTTGAAAAATTCTGCAACGATCAGGGATACACTCATAATTTCTTAGCACCAAGGTTACCACAGTAAAATGGAGTGGTTGAACATAAAAACAGAACTCTGCAGGATATGGAAAGAACCATGATACTAGAACAATCCTTCCCGAAACACTTTTGGGCATAAGAAGTTAGCACATTGTCACTTTCTCAACAGGTGCTTAATTCGACCTATTTTGAAGAAGACTCCATATGAACTATGAAAAGGTAAGAAACCCAACATTGGATACTTTTACCCCTTTGAAAGCAAATTCTTTGTCCACAACAATGGCAAGGATAATCTTGGTAAGTTTGACCCAAGAAGTGATGAAAATATATTTCTCAGCTACTCGAATAATAGTAGATCTTTTAGAATCTATAGTAAGTGTACCTTATGCGTAGAAGAATCAGTCCATGTTATTTTTTATGATAATAACTCTATGGCCGAGAAAGAAGATTTTGCAGGTGATGAAGAGATCGGTCAAAATCAACAAAAGATTAGTGAATAAAAGACTTCAAAAGAAACTGCTGACAGTATGACTGAAATCCCATAATCGACTAATGAAGACATCAGTGAGCATGATCAACCTCAGAATGAGTCTACTAATCAACATCCTGAAGCAGTACCAAATGAATGGAGAAGCGAACCAGAATATCCTCAGAAATTTATCATTGAAAATCCAACTGATGAAAAGGAAAAAAGAGGAGCTTTAAAGAAAAAGGCTAACATCACACTCATATCCCAAATAGAGCCAAAGAAAGTTGATGAAGCTTTGAAAGACTCAAGTTGGGTACATGATATGCAAGAAGAAATTGATCAGTTTGACAAAAATCAAGCTTGGACATTGATGCCCAAACCAGCAAATGCAACAATCATGGAACCAAATGGGTATTCAGGAATAAACTGAATGAAGAAGGTAAAGTTATCCGGAACAAAGCAAGGCTAGTCGCTCAGGGTTACTCTCAACAAGGAGTCGACTATGATGAAACCTTTGCTCCAGTAGCACGGTTTGAATCAATTCGTATCTTATCAGTATATGCCTCTTTTAAAGGTTTTAAACTATTTCAAATGGATGTTAAAAATGTATTTTAAATGGCTTCATTGATGAGGAGGTTTATGTTACACAACCTCCAGGTTTTGAAAACTCGCAGTTTCCTTATCATGTGTTTAAGTTGACTGAGGCTCTCTATGGGCTAAAACAAGCACCTAGAGCTTGGTATAAAAGACTAAGCTCATAGTGAGTATTTGTTAAGATTAATTTATTGTCCTTTTTAGTAGTTCATATGGTTAATTTTATTGATGAATATGTATTAATTCGTTACATTTCTTGTTTATTCAATGAAGTAATGGCTTTCCATTTTAGCATGCTTTAGTTTCATTTTGATCTCCTATCTTAGTGACTAAATTGGTCCTGCCTGTATCTATCTATTCCTGCCATAAATTTAGTCTAGTTTCAAATATTGGTTAGCAGTAAAATTATAAGAGATTAGGTTGGGCCATGATTGGTTTAAGACTTTAATTGGACTTCCCTAACGTATTTATGGGCTAATTGTTGCACATGACCAAAAACAAATAAACATTCACAAGCTAGCCAACTGTTTTCATAATTAATTTACTTCATTTCCTCCATAACAATATACATACCTCATGACCTTACAATAATGTCAAAATTAGTAATTGAATAATATTCGAACACCGTAGCTTGATTTAGGCACGATTAATAATAAATTATCGTGACTATGGGTACGGTTCCTATGGCATAGTCATGATACGTAAACCCCAATTCAAGTGCACGTTTCACGTGACTTGACCATAATTTCAAATAATAATAAAAATAAACATGTTGTAAATCGCGGGTGCATTTCATGTGGCGCGGTTTGCAATGTGTACCAAAACGACAAGTGTACGACATCGCGACTTGTTCAAATAAATTCCATAAATATTAAAAAGCAGTAAAAGACAAAAATGCACAATAGGTTTAAAACATATAATAAATCAGATAATTACGCCAAGTATTAATTGTTAAGCGACCGTGCTAAAACCACGGAACTCGAGAGTGCCCCACACCTTCTCCCAGATTAACAAAATTCCTTACCCGGTCTTCTGTGTTCGCGGACCAAAAATAAGAGTCAAATTTTCTCAATTTGGGATTCTAAAATAAATCGGTGACTTGGGACACCATAAATTATTTCAAGTGACGAATCTAAATAAATAAATAATCTCATTTCGAATAATGCCACTTAAATTGAAAAAATTTCCCTATCCCCTATACCCTAACCCCTAACCCTGCGGGAAAAAGGAGGTGTGACAAGTGCTACCCAAAGTGTTTGGAGTCAAAGGCCACTGCCTTATTGGATTACTCGCGCCGCGACAGAATTTGATGCGTATGGATCAATACGAAGACTTTGTTATTTCCCTATCAAAGAGTGTTAATTATTTTATGCATAAAGGGAAGGAACATCAGCTTAGGATATTCCCTTGGACCATTGGATTCAATCCAAAGGAGGAAACCTCACGAACAGCTGATTGGATTTCGTTCCCAAATCTGTCGCCTGACTTATTTGCACGTAAGTCTTTGCTTTCTATTGCTGATGTGGTTGGGATACCAATTGATGTTTACAAAGCAACATAGACTAGATCGAGACCTAGCACTGCAGGGTTAGAGTGATTCTAGATTTACTTGACAAACATCCCGATAGAATTCGTCTCAGAAGTATTGACAAAAAGACTAGAAAGATCATGGAGGAATTGCAAGATGTAGTGTATGATAATTTGCCTTTGTATTTCAACCATTGTAAGCACCAAGGTCATGATGAGAAGAAGTGTCGTGTATTGTTGGGCAAAACAAATAACAACAGTAATGTGGAGGAGGAAGGAGTCGAGGAAGATGATCATCCTATTGAAAAATTACAAGGTGATACCAGGAACTTTTTGAATGCAAAGAAACAACAAAATTTGAAGCTTGATACATCTACAGAGAAGTTGTTTGATGTTGGAACAGGCGCGGCTTCACATGTATTGAAGGCAGGTTCAAGAAAATCCCTATCTGCTAAAGTTTGTGTGGGGCGGGGGATGTCTCAGAATGCAACCTCTGATGGAGTTGTTGTTACAGGGGTTAACAAAGCTGTTAATTTTGTGCCTAATGTAACTATAGTTCAAATTGAAGCTGGCCAAATTACTGAAAAGACAACAACTACTGAAAAAACTGTGCAGACGAGTAGGACTGGGACAATTGGTGTTGTGCAGTCTGTTCCAGTAGGTGGCTTTGGGCAGGGGCTGTTTGGAATCAAGTTGCTTCTGGTGTTGATGTTGGTGTTAAAGATGTTGCAATTCCAATTAAAGTTGGGCGAAAGTATGGGGGTGTAGGTGTGGAGCATGTCAAGAAAAAACCAATTGGAGATGATAAGAGGTTGAAGGATATTCCTGCATCCACAGTATTTGCAATGATGTATACAGCTACTGCTGGTGCATTAAAGGCTGCTACTGATCGACCTGTTAATTCAAACAAGAGTGATACGGTTCAACAAGTTGATGGGGCATCTGGGATTCAAATTGGTAATGGACGAGGGATTTATCACGATCAACCAGCTGCTGAAATTGTTGGTTCTACAGCTGTGAAACAGATTTCACAGGTTTTAGAGGGGGGAAATCAGGATGCTAATGGCCATGTAGCTGCTGGGCACATTAAAATTAGACAGGAGCAGGTAATAACAGAAGGGAAGGAGGAAAAGGCTGGGCAGGTGTTTGACAATACAGGTAGAACTGATGCAGAACTGATGCAATTCCATCAGAAGTAGGTGCACAATCTGCTGCACAATCTATTAAAGCTAATGTTGGGCACGGTGTGAATTTAAGTGCGAAATATACTATTGTTGTGGTTGCAACTGGTATGGAGACTTTGGATGCCACAATGGCCGGTGCACAAACAGATATTTTGAAGGCTGGAAATACTGCGCAAACTGCTTTACCTAGTGTTAGAGAGGTGTGTCATGAAGTTGTTAAGGGTGATATTAGTGCTCAGGAGACTTCAGAAGGCTGGACGAGGGTGTCGAACAAAAAAGGCATTCCAAAAAAGGTACAACAGTCTCAAATGATCACTAGACATGGTATAGATGCAACAAGTTGTTCAAATCCTTATGCTGCTCTTGATACGATGATTGATGCTGGTGGGAGGATTGCTGGGGAAAATTTGCAGCTGGTGGAGAGGAATGATGCTCAAAACTTTCATCAAAATAGCTCCTCGACTCCAGCTATGTTGAATCTTACCTCTATTGGGGCTCAAATATTGGAGAACATGAATCCTTTACATGTTTTCACTGGAAATTTGGCTCCAAAGGCTATTGCACACCGCCACAAAGGTGTTACTGATAATTCTCATGGTTATAAGGTTGGATTGAATACCTCTCATCACGAGATCCCCTCCAATGATGCAATTAGTCTCTCTGAAGACTCCGTTCACCCAACTGATACTCGTGAGGCCATTTCCTCAAATTATTATGCTTCTAAAAAACCAACTAAAAAAGACGAGCGCAATGACGCAACTCAACAGAATTTATATGAGCTAGAGGAGTCTGGTAATCTTAAGACATGGGCTGACCAAGTAGAAGACGAGGAAGAAGAGTATGACTCTGATAAGAAATATGAGGAAGATGAAGATGACCATATCTCAAACAGCTGGGCAGACCAGGTTGAGGAGGAGGAAGGTAATAAGGTTGAATATGTGGACAGTTATATGGGAACTGTTAGGAAAGATACACATACTGCCAACGCAAAACAAGTCAATACCCCAAGTTCAAAAGCATCAACATGGAAGAAGAACCTGCAGCTGGTGCAACATGAGGTAACAGTGAAGGTACAGGAGGAGCATGCCCTTATTTCAACTACTGTTCTGCCAAAAAAGATAGGGCTAAGTCCAAATGCTCCAGTTTTATTTTTCCTATTGGACAGAAACAAAATGCAGCAATTGTTTCATCGTTTCAGCCTACCGCAGATGACATCAACAACGCTTCAACTCCAGTAGATCAGCAACTACTAAGCAATAATGCAGCAGGCGTGAAGGACATAGAACTTTCACCACATGCTAAAAAGATGCACAAGATAGTGGCCACTGGAAATGCAATTGCTTTGGCTGCAAAATATAATTTGACACCTACCAATATTATCCATGCTCTTGTTTCGCATAACATGGATACATTGAGATCTCTTGAAAATCTGAGGATGATCATGGTGCACTAGTGCCCGGATTCAATCCTATGGACGCTTTTGGGATGGATATGGGTCAATATTTTTGTGAAGAAGGGGAAGAGGAGGAACTACTGGATGCCACCTTCAACATTATAGCTAGGGAGAGAGATCTTTCACCTAGACATGCGAGAAGTGGATCCAACAAAAATAAGAAGAAGCCACCCGAGAGGCAACATAGTTGGGACGACAAGGTAACACAAGAGGTTGTCATTAGGAAACCTCCAATGAGAGTTGCAAAACTAAAGGCCGCAACCCCTGCCACCTCCACAAAGTCAAATAGATCAAATAAAAAATGATGAAGTTCGAAGCATTGATGAAGATATTTAAAGAAGAAAGTCAAGGATTTACATTTTGAAGAGGTCACATGATGGAATAAACAAGGGCCATACTCTAATTTTTATCATGTTTTAATATTTCATTTTATAAGTATTACCATATGTAACATCATCACAGTGTATGTTATAAACTATGTGATGATCATACAGTACTTAATTCGTTCTAGCTCTTATTTTTTACATGCTTGTTAGTAGATGAGGTTGTTCATGCCTCAATAGGATTTGTAAGGTAAGGCCTAGCTCAGTAAGTGCTTGCTATATGTACTATGCCTTTGGAAAATATCCAAACGGCTATGAAATCATTCGCCCTCGTGAGACTTTGCCGACAGCCACTCGTGAGGCTGCCACCAAAAGGCAATGGAGGCGCATAGGGATGACTATATAGCCAAGGCATAGAGGCAACAATAATGTGCTATAGCCCTCCTCCCCCCCTACTTGTACTTTTTCCCTTACTTGTACTTTTCCTTCGTGGTCCTTATTTTCTTTTATTATTAATATAATACCTACTATTTAGCAAAAAAACAAAAAAAACAGAAAAGGGAGGATTTAGGATCCAATTCAATCTTCTACTTTTCTATTTCAATATCTCTCGGATTTTTATGTTGTTTCTGGGTTTAAAGTCGAAGTTGTAAGTTGATTCTGCTTTCAAAGCTGTTGTTCTATTAGCTGGATTTTCATCTTCATTCCCAGGCCTTTATTTGTCCATTTGCTGACTATTTCCTGCTTATAGGTACCTAAAGTTCCATCTGTAAACTTTTGTTAGAGTATATAAATGAAAATTTGATATGTTGATTCCCTCTCCATATCTACTTCTATATGTTCCTGCTGTTTGAATGTGAAATCTGTTTCATCTTTGTTTCTCGATGAGTATCTAATTAAATTTGTTTGTTTGAGCTGAATAGTTAAGCTATGATTACTCACTAACTAGACTAGTTGCTACCGATTGCTCACTCACCCTGTTTATCAAACCACTATTAGTCAAGTGCGTCATTTTTTTACACATATGAGGGTGAAGGTTGCATCATAGGTTTCAATTTGAAGTCAAAAGCATACAGAGTTTATGGTTTAATGATTCAAAGCTTATATGCTGTAATATTGTTTAGGCCTAGAAAATATAAGGTATTTGGTTCATGAAATGTCTATTAGCATGAGTGAGAATTTGAACTATTTCCTTTTGTTCTTTTAAGTACTGTAGTGATTTAGCTTGAAAATTCATGTATTAATGTTTAAGAAAGTCTGTAATTAATTTTGTTATTCTTGATATTTGCAAATTATATTGAAATACCATGTTGATTGATTGGGCTCAACAGAGAGCCGGCCCATCCAGTAGAGCCACAAGCCAACCCCATGTCCTGTCCATGTTATAAAAATGTCACCTATTTTAAAAGACATGTTAGCTTCAGTAGGCCCAAATCGGTTTGAATCACTTTAAGGCTTTGAACATTTTCTTAATTTCAATCCCTTACTCTCTAGTAATTGTAGCCGCCCCTTATGAATTGGCAGAACTTTGGATACTTGTAGTATACAAGCCTTGCCACTTATTAGCTAAGGATTACTCTATTTTTCACAAATAAATCCTATAACGCTGCCTCCTTATGTCAACTCCAAATCTAGTGAAGTGATCAAATTTTCTTCTTTTTTTTAAAAAAAGGTCGTAGTTTCCTTTAGACGCGCTTTTAATTTACTATCGTGATTGTGTACACGTTCGCGTGACATAATTATGATTCCCAAAATAAATCAAGGTACGCGTTCGAGCGACGTTGGCCAAACAATCTTAAAATTAATAAAGTGTTGTCAATTATGTACACGTTCGCGTGACATGATTTTGACACCCGAACAAACGGATATACACACACGTGATCCATTTCAAAGATAATTTCATAACACCATAATAAAGTAATTTAAAAGCAGTAAAAGGTAAAACGCACATAGGTTCTAAAATGCGTAATTAAATAATTAATTAAGCCATGTATGATTAAAGCGACCTTGCTAAACCAACGGAATCCGAGAGTGACTCACACCTTCTCTCGGGTTAACAGAATTCCTTACCCGGTCTTTTGGTTTTCGCGGACTTAAATCGAGTCAATTTCCTCGAATGAATTTTAAAATAAACCGGTGACTTGGGACACCATAATAATTATTCCAAGTGACGACTCTAAATAAATAAATAATCTTATTTCGAATAATATCACTTTAATTGAAAAAATCCTCTATTCCTCGGAAAAAGAGATGTGACAGTTCTGGCGGCTCTGTTGGGGACAAGAACCCATAACTTCTAGTTCAGAGTTCAGAATTCGAGCTTGTAATGTGATCTATACTTGGCTTTCTTGAATGTTTATATTATTGTATTTGTGGGCCTAATGTGGTAATTGCCGCTCATTTACCGCTTTGATATTATTTGAACTGTGTAAACTGCCTTCTTACACCTCCCTTATGAGTCTTCTGAATTTATGGTGCACACGTGCGCGTGACCCACTTTTCTGTTAGAGGTCATACCAAATAGAACGAGGCTAGATCAACAACTAGGTCGGGTAGACTTTCGTGCTCCCGCTACATTGCCCCCACCTCGGCTCGAGCTGTCCGCTTGGGTAAGCCAGGTATAAAACAACTCCCTCAGGATTTTAAACCTAGAATAACATAGCCTCATGCCGGATCTCTAGTAGAAACGTTTGTTTGCATCACGTACATTTGACTTTAAAGACTCAATACACGAGTCGAAACCACAAGAAATATTGCTTTTAGTGGCGACTTATGTCGCTACAAAAGACTATAAAGTCGCTAGAAGCATTCAAGCGTCTTCCAATCTCGAAAGACACAAAAGCATCAATACAAGCATACTCCACTTGCTCCGCGCTGAGCTCTTCGTTATCCCATTTACCCAAAGTAATATTCTTGGGCTTTTCCATTTCTTTTCCAAGAACAACTTGGCACAGCTTCTTTAAACCAGCATTTCTCAGGTCCCTCATGCCATAAGCATCCGCCGCCAAATGCCTTAAGTCAAACACATTGCCCACACGTATCCCTTAATCCTTCTCCAACTTTTCAACGTCATTCTCGATTCCAACCCCAACAATGGTGCAACTGGGATTGTACAAAAAAACGAATAAGAAAAAAGGTATGTAAAACAGTGCTGGAGTTGAAATATGAGACAGCGGCGGCCAACGCAAAGCTGAAGAATTGCATCTTGGCTTTGTTGATTACGGTTGAAAGTGGGTCGCCACTCGATATCAAGTCCAACAACGATCACCGAAGAAGTCAACGTCAAAAGTAGTAATAGTCATGGCTGTCAATGCTCTGTGATCAAAACTCTGAAATAGTATTACTAATAGCTATTATAGTAATTTGTATTTTATAGGGGCAAAGTAGCAAGTTCCCTCTCAGAGGCGTTGAAAGTTCAAAATTCTGATGCTTGGGTTTATAGTTAATGCTGAGGCTGATTGAATCGCCACTATTGCTTTCGACGACGTGCTCTTCTTCAATCACTGATTGAATCCTCGTCCTGAGGCTGATTTTCTTGGGCCTCAACATTGTGTACATTGTTAACATCATTATCTGGCATTTTAAATAATTTTTGCTAAGAACAAAGAATCAAACAAGTTAATAATAGAAGTAGAAGCAGGGAACAATACAATTACACGACTGTCTGTGCCCCACAGTGGGTGTCAAACTGTTTACCCGTAAAACGATACAGTTAAAATATTACGTGATTTATAAACAAGTGAATTAATTTGATCCAAAAATAACAGATGAATTAGAGAAAAAATATACACTTAGCCTTAAAATTGGAATAAACGGTAGATATCTTGGTTCCGGGCCTAGAGCTACCGGGAGTAATAAGTACAGTAAAAATGCAAATAAGCAATAAAGTAAAATGTTATTTGAGCGAAAACTTGGGATTCACATGCTTAGTTGGGGACAATATTATATTTTTGGATTAACCTCTTCTTTATGCTTTCTCTCTCAATTTCGCTAACATTATTTGGGATTTAATATTCCGCAATCGTTTTCTCTCTAATGAACAACCTTAATTTCCGCCTTTAAAATATTTGGCTATCTTCTTAGCAGGAAAAAAGAACCTCCGGAGAAACCCCATTTATACCCATTTTATTTATGGCAAAATCCAGTTAGGATACAAGCAAGAAATTAAATTAAAGGTACTTCTGCCCTTTGTTACAATTTGAGGTAGCCTTGTCATGTTATTGTGCCACGTGCTCAAGTCTGGAAAAAGAAGAATCTGCATATTCGGGGCAACTGGGTCATATCTCATGAGAAAGAGTACATAACTTGTATTACCACTCTTCATACTTTAAAACAAGTAGTAGGACTTAGAAGTTTGTCTAATCCCCATTTTCTAGTTGGCTTTGTTTACTTAAAAAGGCCAAAAAGTGCTAGACGTGAGACATAGGTGCTAATTAGTTATAACATCTCTGAAAAAATCAGATGTTTCGACATCCCAAAGTTCATCAAACCAGAATGAACTCATATCGAACTGGTCAATTGAGTTAAAGCTGGAGTAATATTCGGAAATGTACTCATCAGAGTGCTCAAACTGATCATGAAGTTGTTGGCAGTTGGAATCATAAGTACCACCATCGTCTGGGTTGCTCTCCAATATAACCGGGCTAATTTCCATCTCAATATTTGGTTGATCGACAATGTTGAACCAATCTTGGTATGTTTGAGATAAATTCATAGAAACGCCCATCGTCTGGTTTTCATTCACTTTATTTTCTTCACATGTAACAATACTGCTGCTGTCTGATGAAGAAACATCAGGTGATTGTTTGTCGGCATTTCCTTTGGTTTTCTTCAGTGCCCTTTTATTGCTTCTTGCCCTAGTAGTACTCTTCAACACTCCCAAATGCTTCTTTAAGTGTGTATGGAAGAAGTTTTTAACTTCGTTGTCTGTTCTTCCTGGCAATCTTGCAGCAATGGCTGACCATCTAGAGATAATATAATACACTTTTCTGTTTATTAAAATTTCAAATCTTACAACAGCAAAAAAAAGAACTCAGAATTAGAAGTTCGTCTCACCTATTTCCAAGTTCCTGATAGGTTTTGACGACTATTTCGACTTCTTCCATGATAAAGGGACCTCTTTTAACATCAGGGCTAAGATAGTTCACCCATCGGAGTCTACAACTTTTCCCCGTTCTTGAAAGCCCTGCAATTATGTACGTTCACGAGACTAATTAATTAAGTAGAACATATTAATGAACTTACACACTGAATTAATTAGGGTTACAAGTATGTTTAGTGCATGTGTAGAAATATTAATGCATGCGTAGAAATCAAAGAATGAATTATCAGAATTAACATGTTGGATCTGATATTGGAAATTATTTGTAATGAATCAAACCTGCAAATTTGGGCATGTGGCTCCAATTCCAAATGCCATATCTCATGATATAAGTTTTCAATTTTTGGTCTTCCTCTGGAGACCATGCTCCCTTCTTTATCTCCTCCATGTTTGTGCTTTTCTGCTGCTGCTGTGGTGGTAATCTTGGCATATATGATTGTAGAGAAGCTCAAGTGATCACCTACTTCTTTACTGCTTTTTGTATAGTTTTTGGCCTTGCTTTGTAAACCTGAATTTATACAAAATATATTTCCCACTCACTGTATATATGAAATTCTTTAATAAAAGCCTTCTTTCCAGGAAAGCTATAGGGACTCGATCGCTGCACTACATTTAATTTTGGTTTAGTAATTTGTCCCCTAGTGCTTTTCGTCTTATATCTTTTTAAGGCTAAATTTTATAATAATTCTTTGAAGGAGAAGTTGAATTTTTCTAGAGATTGGCCGTAGGGACAAGCTGTTGATATCAGATTGGGAGTTAGAGTAGGAAAAGGAAAAATGAATTCTTGCTTTCCCACATCAATCTTAAAAGACATATTCCACCCGTTTTGGCCTGCTAGCTTCTGACGTTTACTGACTGTATGATTTTATTTGGT
Organism: Nicotiana tabacum; assembly: GCF_000715075.1. Taxonomy (NCBI): domain Eukaryota; kingdom Viridiplantae; phylum Streptophyta; class Magnoliopsida; order Solanales; family Solanaceae; genus Nicotiana; species Nicotiana tabacum. The sequence goes on from NC_134083.1 coordinate 79,993,860, forward strand.
CACATTCTTAAATCATAGTACTATAAAATAAAAGCAGTATAAATTCTCACTGATTTAATTGGATTAAGTAATATGGATTTAAGTGACTTCTGAATGATCAATTGTTGGAAAGTTACCATATAAGTGAAAGCAATAATTTGATGAAGTGCTTCGACGAGTTAACAGAAAATTTCAAACCCGCCTTACATATGTTATTTTTTCTCCTAAAACTAATTAAAATATTTTCGAGATACTTGATTTTTCAATTTATTTTCTTAGTTATATCACAAAATTAAATGAAAAGGAAAACAATGAAGTGTATTTCCAAAATTCACAAGATACATGTTTGCCCGGAAATCAGTACATCTAAATTTGTTCGTGGTTTCTAAATTTGTTCGTGGTTTCTAGACAGATGGGCCAATTTGATCCAAAAGATAATGAATTAATCGATTGATATGTAAGATACTTGGCTGGAAATGTAGATGAAATGGTATATTCAAAGAGCCCGAGAGCCAAGTTTTCGGGCACAATGATGATATATTTAACAAGCGAGGGATCAAAAAGATATTAGATTGCTCCTTAGAGTGTATCCAATGTATTTCAGAAAAAGTCGTCCTTACAATGATGGTTGAGCCTATTATTTATAGCTCAGTGGGCGTAATGGTCGGGCCCACCACTAATCACAATTATTGGAATATGATAACGGAAAACTAACAGTAAACATAAATGCTCATATCTCATTAATGAGTCGTTACTCTTTAATACTGTGGAATATTCTTCATTCAATGCTATCGGGCGCAGCATGCTTAATCCCTTTATGGACTTGCCCTCTTCGGTGACACACGAGGTGATTGTGCCCGGTTTTACATCCCTCCCGGTTTTGACTCCATGTGTCCCCTTCTCAGACGATCACATAATATACCATATTTAACCCAATACAGATAGTTTCTATGCTTTCCGGTAACATAACTTTGTGTTACCGGAAAGTCAGTAAAAATCCTTTTTTGGCGAAAAATACTATAATTCCTTTTGTCGGTCACTGGCGGTTGATTAGACGTCTGCCCTTCCGCATTTAATGCCTAGAACACGCGTCCTCTTATGATTTAGCACGCCTTCTGCCGATTATCGAGATAATTAGAGCTAAGTATTTTTGCCGCCCAAAAATTTACCTATACGTATCAGCTCCCTTCTCTTTTGAGTTTTACTAGTTGCTTGATCTTTAAACCTGCATTCTTACTCTTCATCTCTTCTTTATTTCCTCCCAAAACTCAGAATTTCTTCTTCCCTTCTTCTAATAGTTTCTTTATCAAAATGTTCTGGCTCTTCGAAAAGTAAAAGCAAAAACGAAGATTCTACTCCCTCAACAGTAAGTTCCATAATCCCCAAGAGACTTAATGTTTCGAAGAATTTTGAGGAGAAATTCCCTACTGATAACCCTCGTTTATGGGCGATTAGCATGTACCCATCTTCCATTCATCCTTCTAGTATCCCTACTATGAAGGAAGACTGTCGCTGCCCCAATTTGGACATCATCGCTTCCAATCTATCAGAGCGAGTGACCCTCCCCAGAGAGGGTTTCATATATTTTTATACGTATCCCTTTACCTTGGGTACGTTTTGTTTGACTGGGGAACTTGATTCTATGATAATGGAATTTTGTCTCCGCTATCAAGTATGTTTGGCACAGGTAAGCCCCTCTGTGTGGAGGACGGTTGCCTGCCTCCGGCGCTTGTGTTCTGAAATCGGAGAAGAGTTGTCCTTGGCTCACATGATGAATTTGTATTCACCCAAGATCTTTCGTGGGCGGATGTTAAATCTTTGCAAGCGTGGTCACTATGCTTTGATATTAAGCATGGATGATGATAATGACCGAGGATGGATGGAACGATCTGTAGCAATTGCCTCTGGTGATATCATTTCAAAAACGACCTCATCCTTTCCGGTTGCCTGGAACCGTTCCCGTAAGTTCCTTAGTACATTCTTCTCCTCAAAATGCTTATTATGCCTGTATTGATCTCTCAACTTCTGTATTCTATAGCGACACGATGGGTCCCACCGGTAGTAGAAGGCTTAGATAGGTGGGTTCAAAAGATCTTGGACATAACCACACCCGAAATCCACTTGTGGAAAGAACTGTCCATTAAATATGGGTGAAAGGCCAAAAATCATGGTAACTATAATTTGCTCTATTTCAGTTTTTGCGTAGGTGAATTTTGGCTGAATCTTCTAACTTGTTTGTCAAATTAGGTCTATCCCCGGGCTCAGTCGAGATCCCCGAAGAGGATATCTTGGCCGACCCTGCTAATGCGGTGAGGCTGCTCCAGGAGGCGCTTGCTCGAACGGGTGCCTCCAGAACTACTCCGGGAATAAATATTTCTTCACGGAGTCCCTGGCCAGAGAACAAACAACAAAAAGAAGGCGTTCTTCTGCGTCCGGGGAGAAGAATAAGAGGGCAAAGGTTGATGCTCCCGAACCATCTTCGGTGGCGACGTTGGCTGGTCCTCCCTCCGGGCCGGTCATAGACACCGTGGTGATTGATGATGAAGAAGCTAGTGATAAGGGAGCTTCTCTGTCACACTCCAAACTTGGGGAGTACGACCGGCGCTCAATCGAGTAAACCCGGCCGAGCAAGCCTATTAGATTTTCTTCTACCCAAACTCATTCATGAATAAAGAGGAGATGCACTCCATTAATCAAACACTAAAAAGATTTCATTAATAACTCCCATTTCATTCCATTAGCAACTTCGTTCATAATTTTTAAAATATTACAAGTTTATAGATATAATGAAAAATATGTTTGCCAAATACCAATATTTTTAGTTCAATTCCCCACATCAAACACCACCCACAACCTGTCTACGGAGCCTCTAAGTACAACAGAAGAGTAATATGGAAATGCCGGCAACAAGACCCCGTTTATACCTCAAAATACAAAGTACAACATCAAATGATATTAGGCCCGGAATAGAGTAGGGATCACCAAAACCTACTCAATAGGGAGTAACTGCTAACGAGGACCAAAGGTGCCCGCTGATGAACCACCTGCATCAATTCACTTATTTCATTTTTCCCAATTCACTTATTTTATTTTCAAGCATCTTTATAGATTATCAACAACAAGATATTTTCAATCAACACTTTAGGTAAACATATGAGAAATTTTGAGCTTTAAACATATCGAGTTTTTTTCACACAATTTGTCATACTAGCTTTCATATGACACAACTCAAAGCCATAACATTTTAATACGCAACGCATACTTTGAAACTTACGGGAACATTATGGAATTCGATTCTAATAGATAAAGTTTAGCCAACATACCTTGATGGAGCTCTTTAGCAATATTAAAATCTCAAACTACTCTTACAACTTCAATCTACATCAACATAATTCAATTGGACCAATATTAGTAAATATTTCCAGGCTTTTGGTCATTTTGGCATTTTATTAAACACCTAGAGTGCATAGCATTCAACTACCTCTAGTAACAGTGTTTGTTCATCCAACAATACCTCCTTACCACTAATAAGATATACTACAACATCCTTTGTCCACTAACTACCTTCTTAGCACCATTATAATTATCAATGAAATCACATCTATCAAATTTTACTAATTAACCTATTACAAAATATCTACCACATTCAATAATCTAGTTTAAGTATTTATGGCTTCCAATCACCATCTCATAAGTGTTAGTACTTATTCCTTGCTCATTTATTCACTAACAATCCATGCATGTAGGTTTAAGGGTGAATGATTACCTCTTATAGACCAAATCTTGAAAGTCAACTTCTGGGGTGTTCTTGAGATTTTGAAGAAATCCTATGGAATCCAATACAAAACCTTGTTGTAACTAGTGATTGAGAAGTGAAATCATCATAAAAACACACTTAAAAACTCACTTTAGGTGTGTATTGGAAGCCTTGGCCGGATAGGTGGTGGAGAGAAAGCCCTAGTCTTGAAGAAATGACTTACCCCCTCTCTCTACCCATCTTTGAGGTTATTTAATGGGCTCCTACATGTGCGGCCACGCACCTGGGTAAGTGGCCGCGCACATAAGGCAGAAACTCTCAAATATGTGCGGCCACGCATCTAGCCGCGCACACAAGGCAAAGCTCTCAAATATGCACGACCGCGCATCTGGGCGCGCATATGACACAGGTCCAGTAAAATAGCCATAACCTTTTGTATACATATCCAAATGACAAACGGTTTGATGAGTGGGAAACTAGACTCAAAGGGCTTTACGTTGATAGGTATATTACCTCCTAAGTATTTATAGTTTAGTAGCCGCATGCATTTGAAATAGGATATTGTGCGAATTGGGATATCCTTTCCACTTAATGTATCCAACTTGTTTCACACAAGTTCTTGCCATTCACAAAACGCCTTAGTATATTCCAACACACCCTAAACATATATTTTCATTTCAAAAGGATGTGGTTCTATCCCATGGGTCTCCTTTAATACTCGAACACGTTATTATCAAATACTATTGACGCACCTTAAAATCTTAAATCATTAGAAAATTTTAACGGGGCCTTACATTCTCTTCATAGAAGACAGCGATCCTTATCCTCTCAACAGGATGCTCAACCTATTGAAGCAGTTACACCCGCCGAGGATGATGTCTCGGCAATTTTGGAAGAGTTTGATTTGTTGGAAAATTCCAACTCTCGTTCTCGGGCCCCAATTATTGTATCCGGTACTGTGAGGCAGAGTACCGGGTCCTTGTCATCCTCGATCGGTGAGCACCCAACTATCAATGTTGCCTTTGGTGTAGCTACTTCCAGTTCTTCTTATTTACCAGCTTTATCACCACTTTCTTCGCCACCAGCAGCTGCTGCATCATTTCCATCTTCATCATCTCCAACGGCCGCACCTGACTGTGCTAAAGGCGTTCCTCTTCCTCAGTCCCCTGTTCATGGGAATTTGGGGCAAAATTGTGCTGCCCCTTCTGAAGATCCTCAGGTGAGGAGGAGTGTTACCCTTTCGGTCTCTACCGGGTTCAACCTTCTTTCCTGGCCGGTGAAGCTTGAAAATTATCTGAAGCCCTTGTCTTCAGAGAAGAATTGGGAAAAGATTCAGACACTTTTGGGAGGGTGTTTGTTCAACAATTCCATGCATAAGGCTGTAGTGGTATGCTCCTTTCTTTCTCTGTTATTTTGTTCAGCTTATGAATGAGTGCATTTTAATCTTCACCATGTTTTATCTTGCATGCCAATTTCCTTGCTTCCGAGGGCATTCAAAGGTTAATCTGTGAGAAGGAGGAACTCTCTTCTGAATGGAATCAGCTTTTGGTGGAACGAGACCAGATTGTTATTCGCCTAGCAGAGCTGGAATCCAGGGCCACCGAGGCTCATCTTTTGGAAACCTATTTGTAGGAAAGTGAGCAAGAAGTGGTGACCCTCAGCCAGGAAGTTGGGCTGTTAAAGGCCGACTTTGATGAAGTTAAGGCTAAATGGGCTGAGGTCCAAAATGCCATTCTTGCTTCCAATGATCGTGAGGCTGCTTCTGCTGAAAGGATAACTAATTTAGAAGAAACCTTGAATCCTAAGGCAAGAACTTGCCGCCGCGGGGGAAAGACATGCTCGGTTGGAAGAGAGGCATAAGAAGACTATCAAGCACAATAGGCTTTATAGCTCAACTGTCCATGATCTAGATGTCAGTCTTAGACCTGCTAGGTCCACATGGGACAATCTTTCTACCTAGATCACCGAGCTCAAAGAAGAACTCAAGCACCGAGAGGCTTCCCTCGTTATTGAGAAAACTTACTCCATGTACATCATGAGGAGAAAAACCTTAGAAGACTCCAAAGCTGGTGATACTGATATTGATGCCGAGATTACCAAGGCATGTGAGCTTGGGTTGGCTGCAAAAAAGGGCTCCCAGCGTGAGGGTTTCAATAAGTATTTGCGCAAGTTCGGTTTCTGTGTCTTTTTCATATATGGTATTGGGTGTATTTTTTCCCGATAGCATTTTCGATTCCGGGCATATATTCTTCCAGAACAAACCCTTTAACAAGAGGATTTTAATAAGAGAGGGCCCTCTTATGTTTACGGTACTCTTGAAGAGGACGTCTCATGTTCATTACGGCACTAACATTTGAAGTACTTGTTTAACTTTCAAATGACAAAATTAGCTCATCGTGTAAATAAGAAACAAGACAAAAGGAAAAGGATTTCATTTCATTCCTTCCGTTTTCATAGTTTACATATGCATTTTGCTACGTAGGAAAGAAGCTGCCATGACTTGTGGCTGTCTTGTTTCTTCGAGGCTGACTGTGCAGTCCCCGGTCCCGATGATGCGTGGCATTCAGTGTTGCCTAGCTGGATTTTCATTCTCGGTTGACGTAGCATTCAGAGTTGCCTTGCCGGATTTTCGTTACCAGTTGACGTGGCATTCAGAGTTGCCTTGCCAGATTTTCATTCCCGATAGACGTGGCATTCAGAGTTGCCTTGACGGATTTTAGTTTCCGGTTGATGTGGCATTCAGAGTTTCCTAGTAATCATATCATTATCCCTCCCTAGTGTTCTAACGCGAAGAATGCATGTTTGAACACTGTAAGTCTTTATCTTCAAAGTTTGCACCGATGAATTGCTACGTAACCCTTCGCTAGGTAACATATCTTCAAAGTTTGCACTGATGAGTGCTTTGTGCTCGTGAACAATCGTGTGACCTTTGTTTGGTAGCAAACTTAACTTCCCGGTGGGAATTTGCTAATGAAATAAAGATTACCTTATTACTCATATTTTTGTAGTATACTTGTGGTTGTCGCCTTATTAAAAAACCTTGCCTGAGAAAACCCAATTGGGATAAAAACCAGAACGAATGATAAAAGAGTGCAACACATACTTTCCGTCTGATTGTTATTTGTCAGCAGTAATTTTTTTTTGATATGAGCCACGTTCTAGTTGCTGGGCAACTTGTCTCTATTGTGGTTTCCTAACTCTTATGACCCTTTACCGGTGATAGCTGAAACCCGATATGGGCCTTCCCATGTAGAGGCTAATTTGTTGGCGTTGAGTTCTCGGGTGTTTTGAGTCACCTTCCTCAAGATCAAGTCCCCTACTTTGAAGTAACGAAGGTTGGTTCTTTGATTGTTGACATGTTCCAGGTCTCGGCGTCCCTCGAGAAGTTCTAAGTTGATTAGCATTGCCTCGCTATTTGATTCTTCATTTGCTTGGGAATATCTTAAAGTGGGCTCCCCTACTTCTACCGGTATCAAAGCTTTTTCACCATACACGAGGGAAAACATAGTTTCTCCTATGCTTGATTTGACGGTTGTTCGGTAGGCCTAGAGTACCCCCGGCAATTCCTCGGGCCATCGGCCTTTTGTTGCTTCTAGCCTTTTCTTCAGATTTTGCACAATTGTTTTGTTTGTTGACTCCGCTTGTCCGTTTGCGCTCAGATGGTACGGTGACGAGGTAATCCTTTTTATCTTCAAAGAATTTTGTGACCTTTGCACCGATAAACTGTGGCCCGTTGTTGCATGCAATTTCCTTAGGTATTCCGAACCTGCATATTATATTCTCCTACAGGAAGGTGATCACTTTGCGTTCTCCGATATTTTGATAAGGACCTACTTCCACCCATTTAGAAAAATAGTCAGTCAAAATTAAAAGAAATTTTACCTTTCCCGGAGCCGGTGGTAGAGGTCCGACGATGTCCATCCCTCATTTCATGAATAGCCACGGGGACATAGTTGAATGTAATGGTTCTGCTGGTTGGTGTACCAGAGGTGCGTGGCATTGGCACTTGTCACATTTTCGTACAAAGTCCCTGGCATCTAGATCCATATTGGGCCAATAATATCCCGCCCAGACTAATTTCAGCGTTAAAGAATCTGCACCTGAGTGGTTACCACATATTCCTTCGTGGATTTCTCTTATACTGTAGCTGGCTTCAAACACGCCTAAGTATCAGGCCAGCAGGCCTTGGAATGATTTTCTGTATAACTGACCCTTCTCGAAGTTGTATCGCGCGACTTTGGTGTACCGCGCTCTCGATGCCTTGGGGTCTTTGGGTAATTTCCTGTGTTTGAGATAATCGATTATCTTGTTTCTCCAATCCCAGACCAGGTTGGTCGAATTTACCTTATAGTAACCCTTCGTGTCTAAGGATGAGTTCATCAGTTGAACTATTGCCCCCGATTCTGGTCCCTAAATTTTTGTTGATGTGCCCAGATTTGCTAGCGCATCTGCCTCCGCGTTTTCTTCCCTTGGGACGTGGGTTATTGACCACTCCTGGAACCGTGACAACAAGGCCTAAACCTTTACCACATACTGTTGCATTCGCTCATCTTTGGTATCAAAAGTTCCGTAGACCTGATTTACCACCAGTTGCGAGTCAAATTTGATGTTGACTGCTTCAGAGTCGATCCCTCGGGCCAATTCGAGCCCTGCAATCAAAGATTCGTACTCCGCTTCATTGTTAGTTAAAGTGATTGTCCTGATGACTTCCCTTAAGGTTTCCCCCATAGGCATGACCAGGACTATTCCGAGCCCGAACCCTTTCATATTTGAAGCTCCGTCCGAAAATAAGGTCCAAAATCTCGATGTCGGCTCTGACTCCATTATTGCCTCTTTGGAGGCCAGGGGCATCAACCCAGAGCTGAAATCGGCTACGAAGTCAATCAGGACCTGCGACTTAATCGCAGTTCGTGGCTTATATTCTATATAAAATTCACTCATTTGGACAGCCTATTTGGCCAATCTACCCGACAACTTGTGTTTATGAGGATGTTCCTCAGAGGAAATGTAGACACCACCACTATCGGGCGGCACTGGAAATAGGGCCTCAACTTTCGGTCGGTTACCACGAGGGCTAAGACCAATTTTTCCAGATGTGGGTAGCGAGTTTCTTCTCCCGATAAAATTTTTCTAATGTAATATGTAGGGGATTGCGTACCTTTTTCTTCCCAGACTAATACTGCACTTACCGCAACTTCTGAGACCGCCAGGTAGACTAGCAATGCTTCTCTTTCTTTAGGTTTTGAGAGCAAATGAGGGCTTTACAAGTATTTCTTCATTTCCTTCAAGGCTTGTCGACACTCCGGCTTCCATTCAAAGTTATTCTTCTTTTTGAGCAGCGCGAAGAAGCGATGACACTTTTCCGATGATTGGGAAATGAATCTGCTCAAAGCCGCCAATCTGCCTGTGAGTTTCTGTACTTCCTTTACGTTGAATAGTTGATCCGGGATATCCTCTTTATCCTTGATTTTGTCGGGGTTCACCTCAATTCCTCTTTGTGAGACTAGGAATCCTAGATTCTTACCTGTACCGACCCCGAAAGTACACTTCTCGGGGTTAAGCTTCATATTTTTGTCCATCAGAGTGTCAAACGTTTCTTGCAGGTGTCTCAGGTGGTGACCTGCATCCATAGTCTTAACAAGCATATCGTTTATATATACTTCCATAGTTTTTCCTATTTTATTTTCGATCATCTTATTTACGAGCCGTTGATAAGTGGCTCCGACATTTTTTAGTCCGAAGGGCTTAACATTGTAATAATAAGTACCGAAAATTGTAATAAATGAAGACTTTTACTGGCCTTCCGGGTTCATCTTAATCTGATTATACCTGGAATAGGCATCGAGGAAACTCTTTAACTCGTGCCCGGACGTAGCGTCAATCATTTGATCGATATTTGGTAATGGGAACGAGTCCTTCGAGCATGCCTTATTAAGATCTTTATAATCTACGCACATGCAAAATTTATTATTTTTCTTAGGAACTACTACCACATTAGCTAGCCAATCCAGATATCTTACCTCTCGGATTGAACCAATCTTAAGTAGGCGGTTTACCTCTTCTTTAACAAATTTATTCCATGATTCTACAATAGGGCGCTTCTTTTGCCTTACCGGAGGTATTCTCGAGTCCAAGCTTAACTTGTGAATGGCTATCTCTGTCGGGATTCCTGTTATATCCTCGTGCGACCATGCAAAACAATCGACGTTAATTTTAAGGATTTTAATAAAATCTGGCCTGAGCTCCGGGTGTAGTCCTGTTCCCAAATGGAATTTTCTATCTGGGAATTTTTCGAATAGTGCAACCTGCTCTAGCTCTTCTGCCGTGGATTTCATTGCGTCTGTTTTTTTCGATACCTGAAAATACCTTGGTACATGATATTGCTCTGACTCTCCTGCTCCTGGGGAAACGTCTTCTGGTTTGGGGTCGTAAGTCGATTCTGATAACTGCTATGCCGCAGGTTCTTTTCCCTTGTTATGGGAGACCGAGATTGTGTTCATCTCCCTTGCTGCCGATTGATCACCTCTTATCTGCTTGATCCCCTCCGGCATTGGAAATTTCAGCAACTAGTGGTATGTTGAAGGCACAACTTTCATCTCGTGCAGCCATGGTCTTCCCATGATGATATTATATCCCATGTCCCCATCTACTACTTCGAAGGGAGATTTCTCCATTACGCCCTAGGCATCTGTAATCAACAAAATCTCCCTTCGGGTTGTCATGCTTGTGAGGTTAAATCCAGCAAGGAGCTTTGTATCAGGACAATGCTCCTGGTGGGTTTAGCTTGATCCAAAACTCTCCATTGTACGATATTGACGGAACTTACTGGATCCACTAAAACACGCTAAAATTTGAATTTTAACACATTTAAAGCGATTACCAGTGCGTCATTGTTTGGAAGCAGTAATCCGTCTGCGTCTTCATCCGTAAATTTTATATCGTCCTCTCGGGGCCTCTTATTATGGGTTGTCGATATTCTTGTCTTCTTTGCAGCCGAGAAAGTGATCCTGTTAATCTCATTCCCTCCGAAGATCATGTTGATCATTTGGTGTGGAGGTTCCTCTCTTGATCTCGGAGTTTTCATGTCGTCCCCGTCCCGGCCATAGTTATTTTTGGCCCGGCCACTTAAGAATTCCCTGAGTGGTTATTCTTTAACAGCATTGCCACTTCTTCACGGAGGTGCCAACAGTCTCCGGTCTTGTGACCATTAGTGTCGTGATATTCACACCATAAATTTGGGTCCCTGTGGCCGAAATACAACCTTATTGGTCTTGGGAACCATGCCTCTTTGATATCTCTCATGGACGACACTAACTCCACCACAATGATGTTGAAGTTATATTCTGATAATTTTGGATAGAAAGGACCTCGTGGCCCCGGGGTCTCTCTATCCTGCAACGATCTATTATTCCTTCCGCGATCAGTTCTCCTATCACTGAGAAACTTGTCTACCGACGGAAGCTCCTGCCGCGACCTTCTATCTGCTCGTATGGTAGGAACCGACCCCTTGAATCTCGTCTATTTAAGGCAACATCATCTTTCATATTTTCCCTATTCTTCTCCCATCCCTTTGCTGATGAAAGGAAGTCGATCTGATTATCTTCGATCCTTATCTTTGGCTCGTACCGGTTGTGGACATCTGCCCAAGTTGTTGCTTGAAACTCGAGTAGGCTTTCCTTTAACTTTCAGGAAGCATATGAGCTTCTCGGATTTAAGACCTTTGTGAATGCTTCAACCGCCCATTCATCCGGGACAACCGGTAACAACATTCTTTCCTTTTGAAAACGGCTAACGAATCTTTGTAATAATTTGGTTTCTCCCTGCGCGATCCTGAATATGTCGGCCTTTCGGGCTTGCACTTTCGTGGCACTAGCATGGGCCCTGATGAATGAATCTGCGAGCAGTTCGAAGGAATCTATGGAATGCTCGGGCAATAACAAGTACCATGTCAAGGCTCCCCTCGTGAGAGCCTCGCCAAATTTTTTCAATAGTACGCCAGATCATTTCCTTTTACTGTTGTTGTGTTGGTGATGATGTGTTCCTATGGATCTGAGGTTCCATCGTACTTTGTCACTTAAGGCATTCTGAATCGTTTTGGTATCAATTCTAGGGCTGCATTCGGCTTGTACAGTAACTGGATATACCTCTTCGAGCTTGGGCCTTTAAACACTAGGGAGCGCCCGGGATTTGGTCCATGCAGGCATTTACTTCCTTCATGAACCGCAAGAGTTCTACCTTGAACGGATCGTCATCGTTGTTGAGCCAGATCTGCTCCCCCCAGCTCCGTCAGAGCCAGCTTCAGCCCTAGGAGTATTGTTGTCGATTCTCTGCGTTGTTTGGTTTGTAGGAAATATGGGAGGAACCAGATCCCGCCCGCTTACATTGTTTGAAGCGTCTGATAGCGTCTGTTTTAACTCCGTCATGACATGATCCTGCCTCATGAGGTGGCCTAGAATAATTGCATGTTGTTCTTGCAGGCTCCTTACCGCATCTGCTATGTGCCCTTGGTCAGCATCATTTGGAGTCACCTCCCGTACTTGTCTGGGGTACATCCCATCATACACCGGCATGGTATCTTACCCCTCATTGCGTGTGTCACTGATCGAGTCCTCGAAATTGAGGTTTTCCCCTTGAACCACCGAATTGCGAGCGTTATTGTCGGTATTGATTGCCGTTTATTTTTTGAGATTTTGCTAAGACAAGAATGATCAAAAGATCTTGAGTGAAAGAGATAAGGATCAACTTAACCACGCGACTGTCTAGGCCTCACGGTGGGCGCTAAACTGTTTGCCCGAAAATCGGTACAGCTAAATTTATTTGTGGTTTTTAGACAGATGGGTCAATTCGATCCAAAAGATAATAAATTAATTGATTGATATGTAAGATACTTGGCTGGAAATGTACATGTAATGGTAGATTCAAAGATCCCGGGAACCAGGTTTTTCGGGCACAATGTTGATATATTTAACAATCTAGGGTGCAAAAAGATATTAGATTGCTCCTTAGAGTGTATCCATTGTATTCCAGAAAAAACCATCCTTACAAGGATGGCTGAGCCTATTATTTATAGCTCTGAACGTAATGGTCGGGCCCACCACTAATCACAATTTTTGGAATGTAATAACGGAAACCTAACCGTAAACATAAATGCTCAGATTTCATTAATGAGCCGTTACTCTTTAATACTGTGGAATATTCTTCATTAAATGTTATCAGGCGCAGTATACTTAATCCTTTATGGATTTGCCCTCTTTAGTGACACACAAGGTGCTTGTGCCTGGTTTTACACCCCTCCCAATTTTGACTCCATGTGTCCCCTTCTTAGACGATTACGTAACATACCATATTTTATCCAATACAATACAACCACCTGTTGTTAGTTCGATAAGTCCACATATAGGTGTGTGGTCAAACTTAAATGCGTAGCTACATTTAGTCTAATCTAGTTAAAGAAGTCCATGTGCTCAGGTTATTATTTTATGCGTGGAACTTAGAAATTCACACGGTTTTGTAGAAAAACTATAGAAAATTCTTATATCTGAGTGATCTAATCCATTTGCTTATATTTTTTATTTTAATTTATCCACTTGTTATGGTGGATGAGTACTCGAAGGAATCTCAAGCATTAGAAATTCTGTATTTCTCTTGGTACATAAAAACAACCAATAGGAAGCTTGCCAAATAAAACAAAATAAAAGGATATAAATAAAGCTAAAGAAAAGGAAGGATCCAACTCGGCACGAGGAAAATGCACAGATTGTGAGGGTAACAAGAGCTGATGTCAGTCAACAAATTGACAAAGAAAGACCTAAGAACTAAACAAGGAATTTATTATTCAGAGGTCCGTCCAGCTAATATTCTTAAGAGAGAAGATCATAAAGTTAGCAATCAATCACAATCACTGTTATAAAAGGGACTACAAACAAATATTTGCATTTTTTAAGGTCTTATAGCACGAGCTATATTGAACACAACCTTAGTCACTTCTCTTAGTATATGTGAGTTTGGATTTGACCGCATTGTTACTAATCAATCATCAAATTTACAGCGCCATTTTTCTTGAGATGTTTGATAATGCACTATTAGTAAATTCATTATTAAAGAAATCCCAAGAGGGTCGAAAACATATATGATGGACCATAAAGAGGTATGACATCTCTCTTGGACTAAAAATTTATTTCTTATTTTGACTTTCCGTTTGGCTTATTATAAAAAAGAAAATGACGGAATTCTTTTTCATTTTCAAAAAAAGAAGAAGTTGTACCTCGTGTTGTTTGTCATGATCCAATTCATAGCGAGAAATATGCTTAGTGTCATGGCCAGCTTTTCAGCCATGCCCCATGACCCTTTGGATGCGTCCCGTGACGTCCTTGCAAACCTCCCAACGCATAGCGCCATGGACGACCCCGTGGTCTTGGCCGTGTCAAGTGACAAACGCGTATGTACCTATGTCACCCCATCAATAGCCCTCGCCAGCGCCCAGCCACAGGCAGATGCCAACAGCACTGCACGCGCGCGCAGACTCTTATGCTAAAGACAAAGTTGCTTCTACTTTGTAAGAATCTAAATCCCTTTTATTGTAAATATAGAGTAGTTTCACTTCCTATATTTCCATTATGTCTCTCTAGCTTAGTTAGGTCAAGTCTTATATCTTTGGTTTATTTTTTTTAAGCATTATTAGGGGGATCAAGCAATCAAACTTTTAAAATCTCCCACACTTTTGAAATAGAAGCGCTTTTGAAATTGTTAGTACAAATAGAAGCGCTTTTGAAATTGTTACCGAACAACAACCGCTACTCCCACACACTGTGAATGCCCCAAATATATCAAAATCTCTTCAAGCTGCTAGCTTATCGAAGGAATGGAAGCGAAATTTGAAGATAGTGCGGAGCTATCTTGTCAAAACCCAAAAGCAGATAAAAAAGCATGCTGATCAAAATGTCGCTTTGTTGAATATGATGTAGGAGACAAAGTGATGATGAAAATCCCCAAGAGATATTTTTTTGGAGGGGTCCATGACCCTCGCCTATTGCAAAACTACATTGGACCCTTATCCATTGAGAAGCGCATTGGGAAAGTTTCAAACCGAGTGGATATCCCAGCCTGGTGGAAGATTCATCCAGTCTTCTATGCTAGCATTCTGAAACCATTTTGGGGAGACATGGAGGATCCTTTGCGGAGCCAACTCACAATACCCAGTATTCGAGACCTTAATTCAATAGGAAAAAGGCGTGCAAAAGCTATTCTTGATAATCGGGTGATTCATGCTTCAAGGAAAGATAACCAAGAGTTCCTGGTAAAATGGTAGGGCTGTGATACCGAGGAGAATACTTGGGAGAGGGGAGCAAACCTCAAAGCCTACAAGATCCTAATCGATGATTATCTTGCAAGTAAGGCGTCGAGGACGTCGCCAACTCAGGTGGGGGAAGATGTCATGGGAGGCTTTCCAGCCATGCCCCATGACCTCTTGGACGTGCCCCATGGTGTCCTGACAAGCCTCCCAACGCTTAGTGCCATGGATGGCCCCGTGGTCTTGGCCGCGCCAAGTGACAAGTGCGTCTGCGCCTATGTCGCCCTATCGATAGCCCTCGCTAGCACTCAGCCACAGGCAGATGCCAACAGCGCCGCATGCGCAGACAACGCCGTGCGCAGACTCTTATGCTAAAGGTAATGTTGCTGCCAACAGACCTGCTTCAACTCTGTAGGAATTTAAGTCCTTTTCATTGTAAATATAAAGTAGTTTTACTTCCTGTATTTTCATTATATCTCTCTAGCTTAGTTAGGTCAGTCCTGTAACTTTGGTTTATTTTTTTAAAGCATTATTAGGGGGATCAAGCAAATTAAAATTTAAAGCAAGTAAACAATTCTCTGTACTAGTGTCTCTCCCCCTCAACACTGTGTTACCTTTCTATAATAACTTTCATTAATGCAATCAAGCATTCTTTTATTCTCAATTCTCTTTTCTGTTCTCTCAATTGCTCTTGACATTGGTTTTCCCGTACGACACTGACAATCTCATCTAGCGTACGGAGTGGACTCCAGTTGGCGGATAGTAACTAATATGGACATCGGATGCTTAGCCTTGTGTTGCCCTTCTAAGGAATCTCAGGAAGACACCGCGTAACATTAGTTCATGCCACGACAAGATGATTCTTCCTATTTTCATATCATTCATTAGGTTTCTTCTATAAAGGCACTATGTTGATTTGTTGTTCATTTACTTTATTAGTATATATTATTCATTTAAATGATTTATTTTGCTTGGTCATGTTAGCAAACAGACATCACTGTGTTCCTTTGCTGAGGCGGCGGCGGCTACAGAATGTTATGTCATATCACGAATTACTTGTTTTGTTTCTAATATTATGAAAAACATATTTAATAAAAAAACGATTCAAGAGGAAAAATGGTAAGGAAAAGAAAAAGATCCCCCATAGCTCTTTTTGAATAGCTATGAAATTCAGATCTTTAGTATTTGACATTTTCCTTTGATGTATAGGCAAATTAGGAACTGATGGAAGCTTAAGGTCCACCAAACTATACAGAAAACCTGGTTCTCTATCATTTTTCACAGAACACATACAATTAGAGATAAGTAAATGACATAATAGAGTTTTACGTGAAAAACTCTCATCTTACGGTATTAAAAACCACGACTTACAATCGTAGGATTTCAACTTCACTAACCGAGCAACTTTAGATTACAACTTATTGTAACCTAGGAATTAAACTCTTAATCCCTCACTTACTTGTAATAACTCTATTACAAGCCTCTTTGTAATAACTCTATTACAAAGCTCACAACTCGACTAACTCTAGCCAAGACACAAATACAAGGTTTATGGTTTTACAAATGGTTTCCTACACAATGCTTCTAACTAAGCTAAGTAGGAATTACAAGTGGATCACTTTAACAAAAGTACAACACAACTAAGGACATATAATAATACAATACTGGAAACTAGTCCTTCGTTCTATTTATTCTTTGTTCTTGAAGCCTGGAAGTCACTTGAGAGGAAACTCAATTGATTTTTAGATGTGCAAGTGTATATTTTTACCTTGCTTCATGTTAATAATATCCAAGTGATGTCACTTGGATGATACAAGCAATATCCGGTATAAGGCATTCCCAATAAAGTGATTGCTGCACTGTTTGCACTATTGCGTGTGTGCTGAGGAACAGTTGCACCGACTTTACAAGTGTGAGTAGTTGACTGGTACAGTCAGCAAGAGAACTGATGTCATATGTTCCCTCTGTCGTTTATTTGACTCTAGTTGTTGAAACTTATGCCCGACTTGAGATTTGTTGTGCTTTGGCACGTTGAGGGTGTGTAACAGGTTCCCGATCTGGTTCTTATCATAAAATTTGTTAGATCATCAAAATATAAAAAGACACATAACTTATAAATTTTTTCCGTTTTGATGATGACAAACTTATAATTAAAGTTCCCCTTGAGGACCAGATTACCATACAATATTTCCTGTATTCCCCCGAAACTTGTTCCCCCTCTCAATTAAGTTTCCCCCATTTGGCATCATAAAAATATTATTCACAAGTAATAAGTAAAAAGAAGTCCAGCATAGTTAACTCATGTCACATGTGTGCACACAAGTATGGCTAAAAACAGAGCATGAGCTTATAACATGCATAGAAAAAAGGAGATGCTCATTAATTTTAAAGAAAGGAGAAAAGAAGTAGTAAAACCATTGTTATACAACCATTCACAAATCCTAACAACTTAAAAGTACCAGCCATAAAACAACAAAAAATAAAGGACTAGGGTAGGACATACAACATTTCACTGGACACTGGGAAGGGAACTGATTTAAGGAGCACTAGAAAGGGAAGGCAGGGATAAAGAGGCAAGGGTTCTGAGGAGAATATCCATTCGAGTATTTGCAGTTACTTTCTCGTTAAGCCTCCGCTCCTTCAGGTCCTCAACCTGTTTCCTAAGATATGCATTTTCCTTGGTCAGAAGGGTGTGTGCCTTATGAACTGCTGGAACCAGGTGCCTCATGGGCCTAACTAAGCTACCCTTCAAGAATGGTATTTCGAGCCTTCAAGCTCCTTATCTCTTCATTTGCAGCATTGTGAGCATCAATCAATTATGAGATAGTGGAATTGCTTCCAATTCCCCTTCTTATCAATACAATCACATTCTTCCAAGGTGGTCTTTGAGAAGGCCTGCTTTCGAGTTCCCACTGTTGCTTTTCCCAAAGGAACTTTGAAGAAATTAAACATCTTAGTGAGCAAGAACCCATAAGTCAACCCATAATTATCATCCTTAAAGTCTGTCACTTTTTCATATGCTCGATCATGAAACTTGGCAGATTGATATTGGTGTAGGCATCCAGTGCTTCCATGAGGAATAGGTTTGCTTTTGATGTAATGGAACTCCTTTCTGCACGTGGAAGCAATACATTGTTCATTATCTTGAACAACAATTTGTACACTGGCAGGAGGGCCTTCTTGTGCACCTGTTCCCCTTGTTGCACAGCATCATCCTTTAGAATGGCACTTCTGAAATTGGGAGAACAAGTCCCCTCAATGGATGAGATCCTTTCAGTAGGCACTCCCAAAATGTTTCCCAATACAGCCTCATCCATAACAAAGTCTACTCCGTTCACCTTCAAGCAGATGTTATCATCTTCCACTGTGAACATGTCTGCGTAGAAGCTACACACTTCTCCTCATACACCTTGGGACTCTCATTGGTGAACAAGTGAGTCCACTTTTGAAACTCACAAATATCAACCAGTTGACACATCCCTGTCATGCCCAGAATGTCAAGGAAAAATGTTCTTCCCCACAGTACCCTCTGTTTTCTCAGGTTAGCTCTTCTTTCATCCTTGACCACACTTACTTTGGCCTTCTTGGAGGAACCGGGTTCCTTGTTGTCACCAACCTTCCTTTTCACAGACTTTATCACACTTTTCTCTTTCTTTGCAGACTTCTCAAACAATTTGTCACCAGACATTTCAGATACCTTTTCACCAGACTTGTCTACCTCAACATTTTCTACTTCCACAACTTTCACAGAATCATACATTTTGGAATCATACGTTTCTTAGAGGACTTACGAATTAAGGAAACAGGTTTCTCATTCACCTCTTCATCTTTAACATCAACAATAAGTGCTGAGAAGAACTTATTCCTCATTCTCCAGCTTTCCCCCTTTCACCAACCTCCTCATTTTCTTCTCTTTTTTTTCTTCTTCAGAACAGTTCCAAGGGCTTGCTTCTTTTACTGCTTCGTAGTGGGCCTTTTATGTCACGCCCCGAACCTAGGAGCGAGACAAGCACTCGGTGCCTCACCTAGCCTGGCATACCAAATTGCGACTAAGGGATTCTGAACACATAATGTCATACTTTGGCCATGGGGCCACCTTGCAAGACAATTTGTGAAACAAAATATAAAACTGAATGGAAACTAGCGCTAACTAAACATCAATATAAAGCTAGGCTGAAAAGGCCGTCATAGCTACTACAGCTGACAAACCACCAAATTATACATACCAGGCCTACAAACCTAACATGCTGCACTAACCAACAGGATATGTCTACAAGCCTCTACTGATAGATGTACTATGATCGGAACAGGGCCCGACCTACCCATAACATATATACAGATATACATAAGATGTACACAAAACTCTAGACCTGGCAACTCCGAAAGACGTGAAGCTTACCGATCAGGCTGAACTAGGGAAACACCTACTGAGGAGGTCTACCCGTCTGTCTGTTTGAACCTGCACGCATGAAATGCAGCGCCCCCATAAAAGGGACGTCAGTACGAAATAATGTACCGAGTATGTAAGGCAATAAAATAACTGAAAGCTGAAATTGAACTGATAATATGATAACTGAAATTAACTGGGAGTCAAAGATGGTCTGGAGATATACTTACCTGCTGATACTGACTCAACTCTCTCAATATATTAAGTAAAATAAATGTCCGGCCCTATAAGGCTCGGTACGTGTAAATGCTCGGCCGTAGTAGGCTCGCTCATAGGCGCTCGGCCATACTGGGCTCTGTATCTCGGCCATCCTGGGCTCGCTCATAGGCGCTCGGCCACAGTAGGCTCGGTATATATAACTTACCATCTGATCAGAGGTTGCCCAATAGGGGCCTGCCCACCGATTATAGCTCGATGGTGGTGAAAATAGTGTAATACTGTATATATATATAGACCCTCTGCTCTCTTGACTGAATAAAGACAAATATATATATATATATATATATATATATATATATATATATATATAGACCCTCTGCTCTCTTGACTGAATAAAGACAAAACTAAACTGAATATGAAGTCTCGATAAGGAATAATATTGTAACTTATGAGACTAGAATAATGTGAATAAATTCATGAATATGAACTTCTCTTTATGTCTCATTATTAACACATGTAGCTACGAGATCATGCCAAAATAAAGGAAAGGCTTAGCCTTAACATACCTTATCACAATCTTTCTAATCACCAAGTTGAACTCACCTCTTCGCATCTTAATCTACAAGAATGATAATAATACTATCGTTAAGTTACGAAAGGTACAACTATCGCACAACGAACGACAAACTTATTTTGTATTAAAACGGGCAGCATCTCCCCTATAATCCTTCTTCCTCCAAATTCAAGATAACACCAAAAATACAAGAACAGAACAATAACAACATATATACATCATTTTCCAGCCCTATATACACCATCAAATACTACAAAACAGCCCAACACACCCCAATCTCTTCATACACAAAACGACCACCGTAGTAGTGTCAAACAACCCGAAAATGTTATGACGAACGACCAGCCAACCACCCTACATTTATATGGTTTTTCTACACCCCCTTCCTCCTCCAAAACTCCACAAAATAGTAGTAAAACACGCAGCCCAACAGCAACACAAAACAGTCCACAAAACAGTCCGCTACAAGTGAATAACTTGAACTCACGGCTTCCGATCACCATCCCGTGAGTTCTTACAAGTATAGAATGACTTACCATGAATTTACAGCAGAAAAAAAGGATGAAAGAGATCAGTAAACTCACCTTATTTATTGGATAACTCAGCTCCTATCTTGGTTCTTCAAACTCTAGGTTTTACCTCCAATTAGAACTTGAAAGGGAGAGAAAATCAATTAGGGTTTGTGGGAATATTTGGGAGGATTCTTTGCAGAGCTTATGTATGGTTATTATGCTCTATTTTAAGTCTAATATATGAAGAAAATAGGCCTTTAAAAGGCCTCTTTGGACGACCCGAAATGGCCCATTTTTGGGCTTTCATTTAAGCAAGTAGGTGACACACCTACTTGTCACCTAGCAGCTTGCGCAGTATCGCACAAATGCCCATATCTTTCTACTCCAATGTCGTATTGACAAACAGTTTAATGCGTTGGAAAATAGACTCATAGATCTTTAATTTGATGGTGGAACACCCCATAACTCTAAGTATATTGGGAGAAAATCGCAGTTACATTTGACCCAAAGTTTCAGTAAAACTTATGAATGTAACTTGTGATGACTTTCATCGACTTTTGTTCCACAACTTGCTTGACTTCAAAACATAACACACAGATGTCATACGACTAATATAAATCATAACATAATCTCCTTATCATGTTAATCACCCTAGTCTCACCCCAAAGGTACATGTTATAACATTTTCAACTTGTCGACTTTCGACGAAACATTGTTTTATTTAATTGCTTTAGCTTCTGAACTGTCCAACCCTCTTTGTACTTGTTGTTCATGATCTTCAATATTTGTAACCTCATAGGTAACATGATTAACTTACTTTATATACTTTTAAATATTATCTCATTTTTGGTCCTACATTAGTTTGCTTACGACGCATTTTTACGTACGAAAATATAGGGTGTAACATCACTCCCCCTTGGGAACATTCGTCCTCGAATGTTTACTCTTAGAGACTTTGGAAAATTTTGCCAAAGTATCCTTCGTACACTAGGTTAAAACCAACCTGCACGTAGCCAGAAAACATACTATGCATGCCACACATGGCCAATCTTTATAAATAGCAGCAATTTGCCTCACCGACCGTAAATCATAAATATTGAAAGTGAAAAATAAAAGCTTACCTGATGACCTGCTAGCCTACATAGAGCTATGTTGTAGCGTCCCATCTCGAACCATATCTTTAGTTTGAAATAGGTGGGGGTATTTAGACTTCATTTCTTCCTCCGATTCCCACGTCATCTCTTCTACATTCTTGCTCCTCCATAAAACCTTTACGGAAGCTACCTCCTTATTTTGTAGATTGCGGATTTGTCGGTCTAGGATGGCAACTGGAATTTCCTCGTATGACAAGTCCTCTGTAATCTGTACATCATCCGTGGGCACCACTCGGGTAGGATCGCCAATGCACTTCCGTAGCATAGATACGTGAAAAACCAGATGGACAGACTCCAATTCTGAGGGCAACTCTAACTCATAAGCTACTTGGCCCACTCTCCGAATGATTCTATAAGTCCCAATATACCGTGGGCTAAGCTTTCCTTTCTTGCCAAACCTCATCACGCCCTTCATAGGTGATACCTTTAAGAATACCCAATCATTAATCCTGAACTCTAAGTCTCATCGCTGCACGTCAAGATATGACTTCTGACGACTCTGAGCTGTCAACAGTCACTCCCGGATAAGCTTTACTTTCTCTATGGCCTGCTGAACCAGGTCTGGCCCATGTAACCCAGATTCTCCAACATCAAACCACCCTATAGGAGATCTGCACTTACGCCCATACAAAGCCTCGTACGGAGCCATCTGGATACTGGAGTGGTAACTGTTATTATATGCAAATTCGATAAGAGGTAGATGTTCATCCCAACTTCTTTTAAAATCCAACACACATACTCATAACATATCCTCGAGCGTCTGAATTGTGCGCTCGGCTTGTCCATCAGTCAGTGGATGAAAAGTTGTGCTGAGATTCACCTGAGTCCCTAGATCTCTCTGAAATGACCTCCAAAAATGTGCTGTAAACTGAGCCCCACGGTCAGATATAATAGAACCGGTACTCTGTGTAGCCGCACTATCTCCTTAATATATAACTTTGCATAATCTTCTGCTGTATATGTAGATCTGACTGGTAGGAAGTGAGCTGATTTCGTGAGCCTATCGACTGCCACCCATATGGAATCGAACTTACGATTAGAACGAGGTAGACCCGTGATAAAGTCCATGTTTATCGCCTTCCATTTCCATGCCGGGATCTCTATAGTCTGCATTAGCCCTCCGGGCTTCTGGTGCTCTACCTTCACTTGCTGGCAACTAATACATTGGGCGACAAACTCAGCAATGTTCTTCTTCATATCGTTCCACCAGTACATATCCTTAATGTCATGATACATCTTCGTCAATCCAGGATGGATGGAATACCATGAATAATGTGCCTCTGACATAATCTTGTCTCGTAGCCCTGCTACATCTGGAACACACAAACGACCCCTGTATCTGAGAACCCCATCTCCCTTGAGCTCTAACAATGGCTTCTTCTGTTGCGGAACTCGCTCTCTCAACTCGACCAACTCTGGGTCCTTGTACTGCCTTTCCTTGACTTCAGCTATGAGGGATGATTTTGCAGTGTTTTGGAGTACAACTCCACCATCCTTAGAATCTACTAACCGAACCCCCAACGAAGCCAATTGATGAATCTCTATAGCTAATTGTCTTTTCTTGGGCTCTACATGTGCTAAGCTACCCATAGATCGGCGACTTAAGGCATCTGCAACAACATTAGCTTTCCCTGGATGGTAGAGAATGTTAACATCGTAATCTTTCAATAACTCAAGCCATCGCCTCTGTCGCAAATTCAACTCTTTCTGCTTGAAGATATATTGCAGGCTTTTATGATCAGTAAATACATCAATATGAACACCATATAAATAATGCCGCCATATCTTAAGTGCATGGACAACCGCAGCTAACTCGAGGTCGTGGGTCGGATAATTCCTCTCGTGCTTCCTCAACTGCCTTGAAGCATACGCAATTACCTTCCCATGTTGCCTCAGGACACATCCTAACCCGACACCTGATGCATCACAATACACGGCATAACCCTCTAGACCCTCTAGAAGTGTTAGAACTAGAGCTGAGGTCAACCTGTTCTTAAGCTCTTGGAAACTCCGCTCACAAGCCTCTGTCCATTGAAACTTAGTTTCTTTCTGTGTCAACTTTGTCAATGGTGCCGAAAGGGAAGAAAAACCCTCTACGAACCTCCGATAGTATCCTGCTAAGCCTAGAAAGCTACGAACCTCTGTCGGAGTGGTAGGTCTAGGCCAAGATTTCACGGCCTCAATCTTCTGAGTGTCCACCTTTATCCCTTCATGTGATACAATATGCCCCAAGAATGCTACAGACTTCAACCAAAACTCACATTTAGAAAACTTAGCATACAACTTACGATCACGGAGGGTTTGGAGTACCGCTCGCAGGTGGTCCGCATGCTCATCCTCTGAACGGGAATAAACCAGAATATCATCAATAAATACTATCACAAACAGATCTAAAAATGGCCGGAATAGGCTATTCATCAAGTCCATAAATATGGCGCAGGTGCATTAGTCAACCCGAAGGACATGACAAGGAACTCGAAGTGGCCATATCGGGTCCTGAAGGCTGTCTTCGGAATATCTTTTTCCCGAACTCTGACCTGGTGGTACCCCGACCTCAAATCTATCTTTGAAAAGCATCTAGCCCCCTGCAACTGATCAAACAAGTCATCGATCCTTGGAAGTGGATACTTATTCTTAATAGTTACCTTGTTCAGCTGCCTATAATTGATACACATCCTCAGCGAGCCGTCTTTCTTCCGCACAAATAGTACTGGTGCACCCCAAGGTGAGGTACTGGGCCTGATGTAACCTTTCTCCAGCAAATCTTTTAACTGCTCCTTCAACTCCTTCAATTCGCCAGGTGCCATTCTATACGGAGGGACGAACATTGGTTGAGTTCCTGGAAGCAAATCGATGCTAAAATCAATCTCTCACTCTGGAGGAATACCTGGAAGCTCATCTGGAAACACATCTGCATACTCTTTGACTACGAGAATAGACTGAAGTGTAGGTATCTTAGCATCGGCATCTCTAACTCGCACAATATGATAAATGCACCCTTTTGCGATCATTTTCCTCGCCTTCAGATAGGAAATAAACCTACCTCTAGGTGTTGGTGTATTACCTACCCATTCAAGGTCTGGCTCACCCAGAAAATGAAATCTGGCTGCCTTTGCTCGGCAATCAACTGTGGCATAGCAAGCTACCAACCAGTCCATGCCCATGATAGCATCAAAATCCATCATCTCTAGCTCAACTAGGTCAGTTGAGGTCTGACGACTACAAATTGTCACCGTACAACCTCGGTAAACCCGTCTAGCAATAATCGATTCTCTGACCGGTGTAGATACTGCAAAAGGATCACTTAGTATTTCAGGCACTATACCAAACTTCCTGGCGACAAATGGGGTAATATACGATAAAGTAGATCCTGGGTCTATCAAAGCATAAGCATCGTGAGAGAAAATGGTTAATATACCTATCACAACGTCTGGTGAAGACTCCTGGTCATGTCGACCCGCTAAAGCATAGATATGGTTCTGATTACCACCTGAACTGGAACCTCTACCTCTTCCTCAACCTCTACCAGCCGAAGACTGAGACTCGCGCCCTGAAGGATGCACAGACATAGATAATCCTGTTGCTGAACTCGCTGGTTGTGCCATTCCCCCAGAATCTCTATTTGGGCAATCTCGCATCATATGCCCCGGACGCCCACATGTATAACAAGCATCAGAACCTGCTCGGCATTGGCCCAAGTTTCCTCTACCACAGATGTCACACCGTGGAGAAAATGACCATGTCTGTGCAGAACCTCGCTGTCGCTGCAAACCCGACGCCCGTAAGCTCTCACCTGGTCCTGACTGAGTATAGCGGTCATACCTGTAACCTTGTAACTGAGGTGGCGGAGGCCTAGGTGGCCGTCCGAAGTACTGGGTCCTATAACTACCCTGAGATTGCTCCTGAGACCTGGGAAATCTCATCCTCTTACGTTGCCCTTGCTCAGCCCTCTCTGTACCCTACTGCCGACGCCTACCCCTTTCTATATTCTGGGCGAATGCCTGAATCCGGGAGATATCCATACTATCCTGCAATGCAGCGGTGGCACATGCCTCGGTTAACTCTGGGGCTAACCCTGCTATAAACCTGTGAATCCTGTCCCGCATAGTAGCAACTATGGATGGTGCATATCTGGCCAATGAGTCAAAACAGAGACTATACTCTCGAACACTCATATTACCCTGCTTGAGGGCTAGAAACTGATCGACTCGAGCCTGTCGGATCTCCCGTGGTAAGTACTGGTCAAGGAAGGCATCTGAAAAATTCTCCCAAATAGCTGGAGGTGCATCACGTCCCCTGGACCTCTCCCATCCCTCGTACTAAAGGATGGCTATATCTCGGAGTCGAAAAGCTGCTAGCTCAACTGCCTCTTTCTCCGTGGCATGCATAACACGAAAGATCCTGTGAAGTTGATCTATGAAATCCTGCGGGTCCTCTCTCTGATCTGTCCCCGTAAAATCTGGGGGACTCAAAGCAATAAACTCTCGGACCCTTGAACTCCCAGACCCCTCAGAAGTTCCTGCACTAGCTGATGCCCTAGCCTATTGCTGGGTAGCTACCAACTGTGTCAACAAATGCACCACACTTCTCAAGTCCTGATCTGATGGAAGTGGAGGGGGAACTGGATGTGCGGTTTCCCTAGGAATCTCCGCAGTTGGTGGAGGAGCCGGTAATGGCTGAGTAGGGGTCTCGCCTTGAGCCTCAGACTGGGCCCCATCTACTGGGGGGTACCGTACTGGTCCCCTCACCTACTAATGTATCTCTCCTCTGGCTAGCCGTAGTCTTCCTAGTCACCGTCATCTGTGCATGCAAACACCAACACATAAGTTTAATTCAAATTTCCTATAACTCAGTTCTGTAGCACGATTTATATTTCAAAGAAGGGTAACCAACTCCTAAATGCCCTGTAGTGCCCTGCTTATATAATGTGGTACACAACACATCTATAAACAAGAGCCTACAAGACACGGCTTGTAGACTCCCCAGGACAGAACTGCTCTGATACCAAGTTTGTCACGCCTTGAACCTAGGAGCGAGACAAGCACCCGGTGCCTCACCTAACCTGGCGTACCAAATTGCGACTAAGGGACTCTGAACACATAATGTCATACTTTGGCCATGGGGCCACCTTGCAAGACAATTTGCGAAGCAAAATATAAAACTGAATAGAAACTAGCGCTAACTAAATATCAATATAAGGCTAGGCTAAAAAGGCCGTCATAGCTACTACAGCTGACAAACCACCAAATTATACATACCAGGCCTAGAAACCCAACATACTGCACTAACCAACAGGATATGTCTACAAGCCTCTACTGATAGATGTACTATGATCGGAACAGGGCCCGACCTACCCATAACATATATACAGATATACATAAGATGTACACAAAACTCTAGACCTGGCAATTCCGAAAGACGTGGAGCTTACCGATCAGGCTGAACTAGGGAAACACCTACTGAGGAGGTCTACCCGTCTGTCTGTTTGAACCTGCACGCATGAAATGCAGCGCCCCCAGAAAAGGGACGTCAGTACGAAATAATGTACCGAGTATGTAAGGCAATAAAATAACTAAAAGCTGAAATTGAACTGATAATATGATAACTGAAATTAACTGGGAGTCAAAGATGGTCTGGATATATACTTACCTACTGATACTGACTCAACTCTCTCAATATATTAAGTAAAATAAATGTCCGGCCCTATAAGGCTCGGTACGTGTAAATGCTCGGCCGTAGTAGGCTCGCTCATAGGCGCTCGGCCATACTGGGCTCTGTATCTCGGCCATCCTGGGCTCGCTCATAGGCGCTCGGCCACAGTAGGCTCGGTATATATAACTTACCATCTGATCAGAGGTTGCCCAATAGGGGCCTGCCCACCGATTATAGCTCGATGGTGGTGAAAATAGTGTAATACTGTATATATATATATATAGACCCTCTGCTCTCTTGACTGAATAAAGACAAAACTAAACTGAATATACTGTATATATATATAGACCCTCTGCTCTCTTGACTGAATAAAGACAAAACTAAACTGAATATAAAGTCTCGATAAGGAATAATATTGTAACTTATGAGACTAGAATAATGTGAATAAATTCATGAATATGAACTTCTCTTTATGTCTCATTATTAACACATGTAGCTACGAGATCATGCCAAAATGAAGGAAGGGCTTAGCCTTAACATACCTTATCACAATCTTTCTAATCACCAAGTTGAACTCACCTCTTCGCATCTTAATCTACAAGAATGATAATAATACTATCGTTAATTTACGAAAGGTACAACTATCGCACAACGAACGACACACTTATTTTGTATTAAAACGGGCAGCATCTCCCCTATAATCCTTACTTCCTCCAAATTCAAGATAACACCAACAATACAAGAACAGAATAATAACAACATATATACATCATTTTCCAGCCCTATATACACCATCAAATACTACAAAACAGCCCAACACACCCCAATCTCTTCATACACAAAACGACCACTGTAGTAGTGTCAAACGACCCGGAAATATTATGACGAACGACCAGCCAACCACCCTACATTTATATGGTTATTCTAAACCCCCTTCCTCTTCCAAAATTCCACAAAACAGTAGTAAAACACGCAGCCCAACAGCAACACAAAACAGTCCACAAAACAGTCCGCTACAAGTGAATAACTCGAACTTACGGCTTCCGATCACCGTCCCGTGAGTTCTTACAAGTATAGAACGACTTACCATAAATTTACAGCAGAAAAAATGGATGAAAGAGATAAGTAAACTCACCTTATTTGTTGGATAACTCAGCTCCTATCTTGGTTCTTCAAACTCTAGGTTTTACCTCCAATTAGAACTTGAAAGGGAGAGAAAATCAATTAGGGTTTGTGGGAAATATTTGGGAGGATTCTTTGCAGAGCTTATGTATGGTTATTATGATCTATTTTAAGTCTAATATATGAAGAAAATAGGCCTTTAAAAGGCCTCTTTGGACGACCCGAAATGGTCCATTTTTGGGCTTTCATTTAAGCAAGTAGGTGACACACCTACTTGTCACCTAGCAGCTTGTGCAGTATCGCACAAATACCCATATCTTTCTACTCCAATGTTGTATTGACAAACGGTTTAATGAGTTAGAAAATAGACTCATAGATCTTTAATTTGATGGGTGGAACACCCCATAACTCTAAATATATTGGGAGAAAATCGCAGTTACATTTGACCCAAAGTTTAAGTAAAACTTATGAATGTAACTTGTGATGACTTTCATCGACTTTTGTTCCACAACTCGCTTGACTTCAAAACATAACACACGGATGTCATACGACTAATATAAATCATAACATAATCTCCTTATCATGTTAATCACCCTAGTCTCACCCCAAAGGTACATGTTATAACATTTCCAACTTGTCGACTTTCGACGAAACATTGTTTTATTTAATTACTTTAGCTTCTGAACTGTCCAACCCTCTTTGTACTTGTTGTTCATGATCTTCAATATTTGTAACCTCAGAGGTAACATGATTAACTTACTTTATATACTTTTAAATATTATCTCATTTTTGGTCCTACATTAGTTTGCTTACGACGCATTTTTACGTACGAAAATATAGGGTGTAACATTTTAGGAGTGGCTCTTTGGGAACTGCCCTTCTGCTCCTAGCCACAAAGAAGCTTTATACTGACACATTGTCATAGTCATCCTCACTATTTTCATTTTCCTCTTCAGATAGAGATCTCATCTCAGGAATGACAATGGTTAACAGCTCAGCATCAAAGTGAGGAGAAGGAGCAAGATCAGTACTAACCTGGGGCTCTTTTGAGGAGTAAGGAGTTTCATCACAAGTAGGAGCATAGGGCTCCTGTTGGGCTGAGGTATCAGGTCCATCATTTGGTTACCCAGTAGTACTGACATGTGCCATATTTTCAGAGGTATTCCCTACCCTAATCCTTATGACTTTCACCTTCTCCCTGAAACCCAATGGTCTCATTTTCATGCTCATACCCACCAACCAAACCTCCCTCTACAGCGATTAGTAACATGTTCTCAATGGCTTCTTGTTCATTCACCCCCAAGGTAGAATCATAGGATACAAGAGGAACATTACCTATAGGCTTGGCAATATTCAGATCAAACCTTGGAACAGGCGTTGTTGAGTCTTCACTACTATGAACCACACTTTGTTGGGCTTCAGAACTCTCCCCAATTTTCTGACTAGAAACTTCCTGACCCTCATCTCTGTCTATTGTTTCGCCTTCTGCCAATTGTTCCAGCGAGGCAAAAGGAGAGGTTACATCAATGAATCTTTTGGGGTTCTGAGTCTTACGAGTGCTGTGAGAACCAGAACTTGATTGAGTTGGAGAGGAAGTAGGTGGTGGTTATTGGTCTGGTATGGGGTTTGGACTGGGTGACAGAGGAGACTCTGACTCTCATTCTTGTGCTTTATTAGAAGAAGATACAATAGGGACTACACTAGAGACATTTGAAAATTCTGGATTTTGAGACATAGTGGAGATTTGTAATGAGGACACGAGAAGAAAAGTGTTTGTTTAGAGAGAGAAAATGGATTTTTTGGCTTTGATGTGGATAGTGAGGAAAGAGACAGATTTTGGGATTATTTAAGGGAAGTGAGGGACCGTTTACAAACGGGTACTAATCACCGGGTAGATGGGTTGTTTAGTAACGAGTGTGACGTTTGAGTTATAAAGAGATGAGAGAGAGAAACTGAAACTTTTAATGACGTGGAACTTTTATAGCCGTTTAAGAATGTGCATGAGAATACAAAGGAACTACTAACCTGTGTCAAGGGAAATAGGTTCCTTGACTTAGTTTTATAAATGTGAGTCTCATCCTTTTACAATAATGCAATGCCATTAGCTACTTGTTTGCTCTGTAGTTGCCATGTGTGTCTACCTGTAATGGTATAAAGATGAGTTAGAACTTGTCATAAAACACTTTTTAACTGTTTTTACCTGTTCATTCTTTCATAGCCAATCATTGAGGGACCTGATGCTCCGTTCAATTTTATGAACCCCAATGCCAATCAATTCTTTTCAAAGTGCTCTATATTCAGTGCTTTGGTGAAGATATCTGCTATTTGATCTTCTATTTTGCAGATCTTCATGCAGATAAGACCCTTTTCAACATTGTCTCTAAGAAAATGATGTTGCATATCAATGTGCTTTGTTATCTTATGCTGAACTGGGTTCTTTGCCATGTTGAGAGCACTAGTATTATCGCACAGTAATGACACACAATCAGAGAATACACCAAAGTCCTCCAATTATTGCTTGATCCATAGTAGTTGCGCACAGCAAGAGGAAACTGCCACATACTCAGCTTCTGCAGTTGAAAGAGCTACAGAGTTTTGTTTCTTTGTACCCCATGAAATCAAACATGATCCCAGAAAATATGGCATGCCATATGTACTTTTTCTATCCACTATATAACCAGCATAATCAGCATCAACATACCTAATTAAGTCGAAATTGTCCCTTGAAGGATTGTAGAGAACCAGGTTATGCATTCCTTTAAGATACCTTAGAATCATCTTGGCAGCTTTAAGATGAGATTCCTTTGGACTGGATTGAAATCTAGTGCATAATCTCACACTGAATACAATATCAGGTCTACTAGCTGTGAGATACAAGAGTGAACCAATGATGCCTCTGTACATGGTTTCGTTCACATGAGAACCAGGTTCATCCAAGTCCAGACGGGTGGTAGTGGCAATAAGAGTATCAATGGATTTTCAACTTTCCATCTCAAATATCTTCAGGAGCTCTTTAATGTACTTTTACTGGCTTATCATCATTCCCTTAGGGGTTTGCTTAACTTGCAACCCTAGGAAAAAATTCAATTCCCCTATCATGCTCATTTCAAACTCGCTTCCCATAAGCTTTGCAAACTCCTTACACATGGAGTCATTTGTTGCACCAAAAATGATATCGCCAACATAAACTTGCACAATGAGTAGGTTCCTTCCCCGTTTCTTCAGAAATAGGGTGTTGTCAATTTTTCCCCTTGTAAAGCCATTTTCAAGAATAAACTTGGACAACCTTTCATACCAAGCACTAGGGGCCTGCTTCAGTCCATATAATGCCTTGTCAAGTTTGAATATATGTTAAAGGATGCTCATGACACTCAAACCCAGACGGTTGTTTGATGAAGACTTCTTCCTTTAAATATTCATTCAGAAATGCACTTTTGGCATTCATTTGGAACAATTTGAATTCCATATGAGATGCAAAAGCAATGAGAATTCTGATGGCTTCCATACGAGCAACTGGAGCAAAAGTTTCATCATAGTCTATTCCTTCTTCTTGATTGTAGCCTTGAACCACTAACCTGGCCTTGTTCTTTGTTATATTCCCAAATTCATCAAGCTTGTTTCTGAACATCCACCCGGTTCCTATGACCGTTCTATTTGAGGGTATAGGGACCAGGTGCCATACACAGTTCTCTCAAATTGATGAAGTTCATCTTGCATAGCAGTAATCCAGTCAGCATCTTTCAATGCTTCCTTGATATCTCTAGGCTCAATTTGAGAAAGGAAAACTGAGAAGTCAAACGAGTTTCTTGTCTTTGATCTGGTTTGAATTCCTGAATCAAGAAGAGTGATCACATTTTGGAAGGGATGTTAACTTTTGTGCTTCTAGTTAGATACCTGAATCTTATTGTGGTAAGATCCAAGTTCCTTAGAATGGGATCTATTGTTGGCATCTATGGATGGGTGAGTACCACATCTATGCTCAGCACATCTCTGCTCAGCATCAGGAGTTCCTTGCACGGCATCAGCAACTCTATCCTCTGCTTCAGTTATTGTGATGAAGGAACCAAGTTCTTTTGCATCAGCTAAGGATTTTGTTGTATTTTCTTCGTTGAATTCCTTGACTTGGCTCATCAATTCTGCCTTTCCATTTGCCATATCAATGAATTCTCTAGGAACCTTCGACTGCTCTTTGTCTTGATCAATCTTATCATTTGAATGTTTCCCACATAGGTGGTGCGATTCATCAAAGATTACATGTATGCTTTCTTTAACACATTGAGTCTTTTTGTTGTAGACCTTGTATGCTTTGCTTTGTGAGGAATATCCAAGAAAGATTCCTTCATTACTTTTGGCATCAAAGTTTCCCAAAGCTTCCTTACCATTATTGAGAACGAAGCATTTGCATCCAAACGTTCTTAGGTAAGTTAGCTTGGGTTTCCTTCCATTCAGCAATTCATATGGAGTTTTGTTCATGAGGGACCTGATCAAGCACATATTCACCAAGTAGCAAGCAGTGTTGACTCCCTCTGCCCAGAAGCCTTTTTCTACGCCATTGTACATTAGCATAGTTCTTACCATGTATTCAAGAGTCCTATTTTTCCTCTCCACAACACCTTTTTGTTGGGGTGTTCTGGGAGCTGAAAAATTGTGACTTATGCTATATTTAGCACAGAATTTGTCGAATTTTGCATTGCCGAACTCTGTGCCATGATCATACCTTATACTTACAACATTATAGCTCATCTTCACTTGAATCTGCTACACAAATGCAACAAAAACTAGAAACGTTTCATCCTTGTTTCTGAGAACTAAGGCCCATGTGAAATGGAATAGTCGTCAACTATGACAAGGATGTACTTATTTCCTCCTCTACTGGGAACCCTCATAGGTCCACATAGATCTATATGGAGTAGATAAAGTGGACTTGAGGTGCTTACTTCATTATTCGGCTTAAAAGATGACCTGACTTGCTTTCCTCTTACACAAGCATCATACACTTTGTGACCTTTGAACCTTGACTCGGGCAGCCCACGGACCAGAACCTTCTTGACTAACTAGTTCAGCAATGAAAAGCTTGCATGTCTCAATCTTCTGTGCCACAGCTCAACATCATCATCAACAACACTTAGACATGTAAGATCCACATTGTGCAAGGACTCAAAATTAGCAACATAGATGTTTTTGTATCTTTTTGCCAACAGGACCATTTCACCAGTCATGAGATTTGTGACTGTGCAAGTTTTTGATAAAAATTTTACTTTGTTTCCTTTGTCGCAGATTTGGGAAACACTCAGTAGGCTATATTTCAACCCGATCACATAGTACACAATCTCAATTGAGTGAGTGAGCGTCTTCCAAATTCTTCCTACTTCCAGAATATATCCCTTTTGCCATTGCCAAAGGACACACTCCCTCCTTGCAAGGCTTTGAGTAAAAGAAAATAATCAATGCTTCCAGTCATATGCTTAGAACAACCACTATCCATATACCATTTTTGGTTGCTTCCTTTCACTGCTCCCGGCATAAGAAAATCAAGTATTAGACTTAGGAACCTAAACAAGTTTGTCCAAGCAGGCAATACACATTTCTTAATAGAGGAACCAGGTTCCTTAGCAGTAGTTACCTTTTTAACAAAAACTTGATTTTACTGTTGGGGTTGAATTCTAGCCTTGCAGTTTTCTTTAAAGTGTCCAGTGTTGCCACAGTGAGTACAAAAGATAATTATCAGGGACAGTAACATACTTGCTATGTGGATTGTAGGTAGTCCTTTTCTTTTGAAACCCGACTCCCTGCCTGTTCCCATTATTGCTTGTAAACATCGCAGTGATTGTATCAGAGGACCAGGTCCATTTTAGAGATTTTTCTAGGTCATTTTTAACTCTCCCTAGATCTTCTTGAAGTTGTCTGTTTCTTTCAAGTTCAACACACAGACTAAATTTCACAGATTTGATTTCATTTTCAAGCTTAATGTGTGCCTCACTTGCAACTTCCTTTCCCTTTTGGATATTCCCAGAACTATTTCCCATTTTTAGTTCATCTATTGTTTCTTTTAGATCCATAACAAGTCATCTCTCTCACATTCTACGTTTTCATTTTTTTCAGTTAGATTTTTCCATCAGGGCAAAGATAAAGTCATATTCAGCTGCTTCACTTTCAACTGCCATCATGGAGGTGTCACCTTGGTCATCATCATCTCCAGATTCACTGGAAGAATCTCCCCATACGGCAAGAACTTGTTTCACAACATTGTCAGCGATATCTTTTCTCTTGAACCTTTTTTTAGGAACCAGGTTCCTCTTGACTGCTTTGTCTGTGTTGTGCTTGTACTGGTCTTGCTAGAGGAGAGGATAATATTTGATGAATTGTCATGGCTTACCACATTTATGACACAAGTCATAACCTCTTGGCTTGCTGGAGCTTCCCCTTTTTCGAATGCTTCCATTCCTGAGAACCATTTTCTGAAATCGCTTCGTCGGGTAGGCCATGTCAGCATCCTCGCCACTTGAGTCATTATTGTCTGCTTTGAGGACCATGCTCTTCTCATTTTTGGGCTCTCTTCTTTCATGGTCCTTCTTCTTCTTCATTTCATAAGTCGTCAGATTTCCAATGAGTCCATCAATGGTCAACTTTTGCAGATCATTTGCCTCTGTGATAGCATTTACTTTGCTTTTCCAAGAACTAGGTAATACACTGAGTATTTTCCTGGAAAGTTTGTTCCTTGGAATGATATCTCCTAGAGAGTGGAGCTCGTTGATGATAGAGGTGAATCGAGTGTGCATGTACTGAATGGACTCATCATCCTTCATCTTGAAGAGTTCATACTCAGTGGTGAGCATGTCGATCTTTGACTGTTTGACTTGAGTTGTTCCTTCATGTGTTGTTTGGAGAGCTTCCCAGATCTCCTTGGCAGATTGACATGCAGAGATTCTATTGTACTCATCTGGTCCAATACCACTGACAAGAATCTTTTTTGCTCGGAAGTTCTTCTCTATGGCTTTTCGGTCAGCATCGTTGTACTCCTTCTTTATTTTTGGAACTGTCATTGTTGGCTTACCAACAGTTTTCATGGGGACGAAGGGTCCATCGCAGATAACATCTCAGAGTTCTGAATCTCGAGTTATGATAAAGTCATGCATCCTTGTGTTCCACCATCCGTTGTATTGTCCATTGAATCTTGGTGGTCTATAGGTTGATTGACCTTCTTTAAAGTTTGGTGGAGTAGCCATTTGGATCCTTTCAAGGTGTTAGCCTGATAGAAAGAACCTGCTCTGATACCAATTGATGGAAGCTTAGGGTCCACCAAACTATATAGAGAACCTGGTTCTATATCATTAGCCATAGAACACACACAATAAAATATAAGTAAATGACATAACAGAGTTTTACGTGGAAAACACCCAACTCACGAGATCAAAAATCGCGACCTACACTCGTAGCATTTCAACTTCACTAACCGAGCAACTTTTGATTACAACCTATTGTAACCTAGAAATTAAACTCTTAATCCCTCACTCACTTGTAATAACTCTATTACAAGCCTCTTTGTAATAACTCTAATACAAAGCTCACAACTCGACTAACTCTAGCCAAGAAATAAACACAACGTTTATGGTTTTACAAATGGTTTCCTATACAATGATTCTAACTAAGCTAAGTAGGAATTTTAAGTTGATCAATATAACAAAAGTACAACACAACTAAGGAAATATAATAACACAGTGCTAGAAACTGGTCCTTCGTTCTATTTGTTCTTTGTTCTTGAAGCCTGGAAGTCACTTGCAAGATGGCAACACACTTGAGAGGAAACTCAATTGATTTTTAGATGTGAAAGTGTATGTTTTTCCCTTGCTTCATGTTAATAATATCCAAGTGATGTCACTTAGATGATACAAGCAATATCCGGTACAAGGCATTCCCAATAAAGTGACCTTCTTCAAAGAAGGTTGATTGACCTTCTTCAAAGTTTGGTGGAGTAGCCCTTTGGTTCCTTTCTAGGTGTTAGCCTGATAGAAAGAACCTGCTCCGATACCAATTGATGGAAGCTTAGGGTCCACCAAACTATATAGAAAACCTGGTTCTCTATCATTTCCCATAGAACACACACAATAAAAGATAAGTAAATGACACAACAGAGTTTTTCGTGGAAAACACCCAGCTCACGGGATTAAAAACCATGACCTACACTCGTAGGATTTCAACTTCACTAACCGAGCAACTTTTGATTACAACCTATTGTAACCTAGGAATTAAACTCTTAATCCCTCACTCACTTATAATAACTTTATTACAAGCCTCTTTGTAATTGTTACAATCCAAATTCGCATACCATAGATCACGCCGTAAGTTAGTCGACGTAAATCCAAGAAGAGATTATCTTTGAGATGATAAGAAGTTAATCCTATTGGTCTTAAACGATACAAGGGTGTATAAGAGTGGTTAACAAGTATTAGAAGTTAAACGAATCAAGGATGTTGTAACCTGTATTTTCGGGTAACACTAGAGGTGATTAACTATCCCAAGAGGTCTTGTTTTAATGTATTTGAATCATATAATATCCGCATCATAAGTCTTGAAGTCAAGCGAGTTATGAAACAAAAGTCGATAAAAGTTGTCGCAACTTAGGTTTATAATTTTACTTAAACTTTAGGTCAAATGTTACTGCATTTTTCTCCCAATGTGCTTGGAATTATGGGGTGATCTACCTATCAAATTGAATATATATGAGTCTAGTTTCCAACGCATTAAACCGTTCATTGATATGATCTCGGAATAGAGAGATATTCGCGTTTTCGCGAGAGTGCGCCAAGCTGCTCTCTATGGGGCCCACAAAGGCGGTTTAAGACATATGGACATATATAAGATACCTCAACCCCGTTTTAAGTCATTATTTTTCAGTATATTCAGACCTTATAACCCTAAAAACAGTCTCTCAAGGTTCTCTCATGATCCAAGACCCAAACAAAGGGCAAAGAACACAAATCAAATGTCAGGAATCCCGTGGCGCTAGTAAGTTTCTTGTTCTTCTTATTGTTGCTGATTTTTGTGTTGTTCCAGCTCGTGTGGGAGGTTGTTTTAAGTGTTTTATGTTCTGTAAATGCACCTTCAAGTTTTTAATATCAACCCTAGGTGATTTTAAGTCTTTTAAAGTAATTTTAATGCCGAAAAACCCGAATTAATTGCTAGTTTCGCTTCCTTGTTCTTGTGGCAGAATTGAAGGGATATTTCGTGGAAAATTAAGGTCAAATTGGAGTTGTTCTTTATGTTTAAAGGTAAGGAACCTCTTACTCTATATATATTTAAGATTATCCAAGTTGCAGCTAAGTCGTTGAAGCTAGAACTTGTGAAATATATATCGAAAGGCTTGGTAGTATTGTTGTTGGTTGGTGGACTGTTTTGGAGGCTCAATATGATTATTAATGATGTTGTTTGGGCTGTTTGGTGATTTTATTGACTTGTGGGAAGTCATATAAATAGGGGAGGTTCTGTCCGTTTCATCGTAAAATAGGTTGCGGTCGATACATAATAGTTACGACGCTTAAACGATAATGATAGTGTCATTTGTCTTATTGTAGACTAAGGAGTCGTGACATTTGCATAGCTTGAGGTTGGGAAGTATATACAAGGTATGTGAGGCTATCCCCTTCATTCTTTTGCACGACTCCGATTGTACATAATGTAATGAACGAGCTCCCAAAGATACTCTACTCTTAGAAGCTAGCACTACTTACATTGCTGCCCTTCTTATGAAACGATTGATATTGATGTTACTTCTCTTATTCTTATATTATCAATGTTATTGGTAGTTCCTGATTCTTATAAGATTCTTGATGAAGAGTTAATCCTGGTAGTTCCGGATTCTTATAAGATTCTTGATGAAGAGTTAATCCTAATAACGTGTACGAAGGATACCGACCTTACGTCACTCCGAAAGGTTCAAAAAATGTGATTCCAATGAGTCCAGCATGCATCATATATATGTATCTATTTTACTCTACCGAGCCGGCATGCATCATATATATGTATCTATTTTACTCTACCGAGCCGCGCTATAGTCGGCCGGGTATGGCACCTATTGTGCAACCACTGATCAGTTGGGTTTTACCGAGCTCCACGTGGCCGGGTACGATTCTACCGAGCCCTATGATGGCCGGGTACGTTTTACCGAGCCTATTACGGCCGGGTACGATATGATGATGGTGATGCCCACAAAGGCGTATGTTTTAAAAGTTTATGTATATATATGTATGTATCATGTATTTCATGTCAGTAGCCCTCAGAGGTACCCAGATGTCACAGGTTGTATATTCTCTATCCCTGTTTACATTACTGTTCTCACTTATGCTTTCCTGCCTTACATACTCAGTACTTTATTCGTACTGACGTCCTTTTTATTTGTGGATGCTGCATGTCATGCTGCAGGTCCTGATAGATGGGTAGACGCAGCTCCTTCATCACAGTAGGCTATCCAGTTTAGCGGTTATTGGCGAGATCCCTTCTCCGGACTTGCCGTGGTCTTGGTATGCATTTTTGTTATAGACATTATGGGTATGTCGGGGCCATATTCCGGTAATGTTGTAGCACTTATGTTCCTTTAGAGGCTCATAGACAGGTGTCGACTTATGTATGGTTTGGAATGCCTTGTCGGCTGATTTTTGTTGTATAGTCTTTCATGGAAGCATGGTAGCTCGTACCTTATATATAGTTTCTTGACAGTCTTGTCGTCCCATGTTATGTATGTTCATGACATTATCTTTCATTGTTGGATGTTTATGATCCATGTCTACCATTTATATGGATCTTGTCGGCCCTTAAATATAATAAGAAAGATTAGATAAAATGTACGTTGTTGCTCGGCAAGTATGGCCCGGGTGCTAGTCATGACCCTCCAGTTGGGTCGTGACAAACTTGGTATCAGAGCAAGTCTGTCCTAGGGGTTGTCTATGAGCCGTGTCTAGTAGAGTTTTGATTATGGATGTGTAGCGCGTCACATTTATAATCAGGAGGCTACGTGACATCTGGGGTTGTTACCTTCTTCCTGAATCTAGATCGTGCGTAGAGTTGAGTAGTAAGTGTTCATATCTAATATTCACCTTGTTTTCTTTCAGCGATGCCTTCGACTAGGAAGCAAGCGATTAGTAAACGGCTTGATACAGCTGTGGGAGAGGGTAACATTCAGGTGCCTCCAGCCAGAGCAGGCCAAAGTGAGGCTCAGAGTGAGATGCCATCTCATACCTCTCCGTCTCCTCTAGAGGATATTAGGAGGCACCCAGTACATCCAGTTCCTCCGTCTGGCACTACAGACCACGATATGCGCAGTGCGGTGCAATTGTTGACTAGCTTGGTAGCTGCTCAGGCTCAGAAGCAGAATACCGGTGTTGCTGATAAATCGGTTAGTGCGAGAGTTCATGATTTT
Organism: Nicotiana tabacum; assembly: GCF_000715075.1. NCBI lineage: Eukaryota > Viridiplantae > Streptophyta > Magnoliopsida > Solanales > Solanaceae > Nicotiana > Nicotiana tabacum. The sequence goes on from NC_134083.1 coordinate 80,033,919, forward strand.
ATTAATCTAGACCCTCTAGTGTTTACCGGATCAGACCCCAAGGAGGACCCATAAACATTTATTGATCAGGTTCATCGTACATTGCGGGTTATGCATGCTAGTGATATGGAGGCAGTAGAGTTGGCTTCTTATCGGTTACGAGATTTAGCAATTTTCTGGTATGATAGTTGGGAGAGATCTAGGGGTCCGAACGCTCCTCTAGCCATGTGGAAGGAATTTTCTGAGGCCTTTCTTCGTCACTACTTGCCAGTTGAGATACGACGAGCTAGAGCTGATAAGTTTTTGAACCTTCGACAGGGTAATATGAGTGTACGAGAGTATAGTATACAGTTTGATTCTTTAGCAAGGTATGCTCCCCATATGGTGTCCGAGATGAGTGATAGGGTGCATCTGTTCGTGAACGGGTTGGGACCACATCTAATAAATGAGTGCACAACAGCCTCCTTGGTAGAGGGCATGAATATTTCCCATATTCAGGCTTATGCCCAGACCCTAGAGGATCGTAAGCACCAGCAAAGGGCAGATAGGGAGCAGGATAGGGGCCATCATAAGAGGGCGAGATTTGCAGGGTATTCTGATGAGTTCAGAGGCAATATCAGGCCCCAATCTTCGAGGAGTTCAGCACCACCTGTAGCTAGTGCTCCTCCACAGTTTCAGAGGCCTCGGTATGATCGATTTACCTATTCTGGTTCAGGTCAGAGTTCGAGGGCATCAGGCTCACAATTTCATAGAGATACTAGTCAGACGAGACCCCCAACACCTCGTTGTGATCAGTGCGACAAGGCCCACTTTGGACTGTGCCGTCGAGGTTCTGATGCGTGCTATTCTTGCGGATAGCCTGGCCATATGATGCGGGATTGTCCTAACAAAGGAGGTGGTGGTATGGCTCAGCCGACTGGATCTGTGTCTAGTTCTTCCTCATCAGTTCGACCTCCAGCACAAGGTTTTCAACAGTCGACAGGTCATGGTAGAGGTAGAGGTTTAGTGCCGAGTTCGAGTGGTGCTCAAAATCGAACCTATGCTCTAGTAGGTCGACAAGATCTCGAGTCATCTCTGGATGTTGTTACAGGTATATTGTCTGTGTTTTCTTATGATGTATATGCGCTAATTGATCCAGGATCTACCTTATCATATGTTACACCCTTTGTGGCTAATAAGTTTGGCATTGAACCTGAATTGATAAGTAAACCACTTACGGTATCCACTCCGATAGGAGATTCTGTGATTGCTAGAAGGGTATATAAAGGTTGCACTGTGATGATTTGTAGTCGTCAAACCTCGACAAATTTATTTGAGTTAGAAATGGTTGATTTCGATGTGATAATGGGAATGGACTGGTTGGCCTCATGCTATGCAAATGTTGACTGTCGTACGAAGATGGTTAGGTTTCAGTTTCCTTGTGAACCCGCCATTGAATGGAAGGGGAACATTGCTACGCCGAAAGGTAGGTTTATTTCCTATCTTAAGGCAAGGAAGATGATCTCAAAAGGTTACATTTATCATCTTGTTCGCGTTAGGGATGCGGAGGCGAAGCCGCCTACTCTACAATTAATCCCCGTGGTCAATGAATTTCCAGATGTTTTCCCAGATGAACTCCCAGGCCTTCCTCCTGAAAGGGAGATTGAGTTTAGCATTGATGCATTGCCTGACACTCAACCGATCTCTATCCCTCCATACAGGATGGCCCCGGCAGAGTTGCGAGAGTTGAAGGCGCAGTTGAAGGACTTGCTGGATAAGGGTTTCATTAGGCCTAGCACTTCACCTTGGGGTGCGCCAGTCTTGTTCGTATGGAAGAAAGATGGGTCGTTAAGGATGTGTATCGATTATCGACAGTTGAATAAGTTTACAATAAAGAACAAGTATCCACTTCCAAGAATTGATGACCTGTTTGACCAACTCCAGGGTGCCAAGTATTTCTCCAAGATTGACTTGCGTTTAGGGTATCATCAGGTGAGGGTTAAGGAGAAAGATATTCCAAAGACGGCCTTCCGGACAAGATAGGGGCATTTTGAGTTCTTGGTGATGTCATTCGGGCTAACAAATCCCCCAGCAGCTTTTATGGATCTCATGAATAGTGTATTCAGGCCCTATCTTGATGTGTTCGTGATCGTATTCATTGATTACATTCTGGTGTATTCTCGTTCGGAGGCAGAACATGCGGGCCACTTGCGGATAGTATTACAGACCCTTCAGGATCATAAGTTATATGCTAAGCTCTCTAAATGTGAATTCTGGCTGAACTCAGTAGCATTCCTAGTCCATGTGATATCTGATGAGGGTATTAGTGTTGACACTCAGAAGATCGATGCAGTGAAGAATTGGCCGAGACCTACAACACCGTCAGAAGTCCGCAGCTTCCTGGGGCTAGCAGGATACTATAGGCGGTTTGTAGAAGGGTTTTCCTCTATATCAGCACCATTGACTAAGTTAACACAGAAAGCTACCAAGTTCCAGTGGTCTGATGCTTGTGAACATAGTTTTCAGGAGCTAAAGAATCGATTGACATCCGCGCCAGTGCTCACTCTCCCAGAAGGAACAGAAGGTTATGTGGTATATTGTGATGCCTCAGGTATAGGTTTGGGGTGCCTATTGATGCAACGTGGGAAGGGGATTACTTATGCATCAAGACAATTGAAGAAGCATGAAAAGAATTACACGACTCATGATTTGGAATTGGCTGCAGTAATATATGCTTTGAAGATATGGAGGCACTACTTATACGGCGTCCATGTTGACATCTACACAGATCACAAGAGTTTACAATACATCTTCAAGAAGAAGGAGTTGAATTTGAGGCAGCATAGGTGGCTTGAATTACTGAAAGACTATGACGTCGAGATATTGTACCATCCCGGTAAAGCTAATGTTGTGGCAGACGCTCTCAGCCGTAAGTCAATGGGAAGCTTAATACATATTGAGGCAGGTAGACAAGGGTTGACCAATGAGCTTCACCAGCTGGCTAATATGAGAATCAGATTGTTGGACTCTGATGACGGAGGTGTTACTGCACAGAATACAGCAGAATCATCTTTGGTAGCCGAGGTAAAAGCACGGCAATATGAAGATCCTACCTTAGTAAGATTGAGAGAGGGAATTCAGCAGTGTAAGATTACAGCTTTCAAGATCGGAGGAGATGGGACACTGAGATACCAGGGCCGATTATGTGTGCCTAGTATGGCAGGGTTGCAAGAGAAGATTATGATTGAGATTCATCAGTCCCGATATTCTATCCATCCTGGCTCGACAAAGATGTATCATGACGTTAAGGAGCAGTATTGGCGGGATAACATGAAGAAGTCTATTGCAGAATTTGTAGCCCAGTGTCCTAATTGTCAACAAGTAAAGATCGAGCATCAAAAACCCAGTGGATTGATTCAGAATATAGAGATTCCAACCTGGAAATGGGAGGTGATTAATATGGACTTCATTATTGGATTACCTCGCTCTTATCATAAGTTTGACTCCATCTGGGTGATAGTTGATCGACTTACAAAATCTGCCCATTTTCTACCAGTTAAGACAACTTACATGGCTGAAGATTATGCGAAGTTGTATATCAAGGAGATTGTTAGGCTTCATGGTGTGCCAGTATCTATTATATCAGACCGAGGAGCTCAATTTACGGCTAACTTTTAGAGGTCTTTTCAGAAGGGTTTAGGCACATAAGTAAATCTCAGCACTGCATTCCATCCGCAGACTGGCGGACAGGCTGAACGTACCATTCAGACGCTTGAAGATATGCTGTGAGCATGTGTTCTAGATTTCAAGGGGAATTGGGATGACTATTTGGCACTTATAGAATTTGCCTACAATAATAGCTACCATTCCAGTATTAAAATGGCCCCGTATGAGGCACTGTACGGGAGGAGATGTAGATCACCAGTTGGATGGTTCGAAGTCGGTGAGACAGAATTATATGGGCCAGATTTGATTCACCAAGCCATTGAGAAGGTGAAAGTGATACAAGAGCGACTGAGGACGGCACAAAGCAGGCAAAAGTCTTATTCCGATGTCCGACGTCGTGATCTGGAATTTGAGGTTGGTGATTGGGTTTTCCTGAAGATCTCGCCGATGAAGGGTGTTATGCATTTTGGGAAGAAGGGTAAGTTGAGTCCGCGGTATATTGGGCCGTACAAAATTCTTCGACGAATTGGACATGTTGCTTACGAGTTAGAATTGCCATCTGAATTGGAATTTGTCCACCCGGTATTCCATGTATCTATGTTGAGGAAATGTATTGGAGACCCTTCTCGGGTCGTCCCTATCAAAGATGTACAAGTTACAAAGGATCTATCATATGATGAAGTGCCAGTGGCTATATTAGATCGACAAGTCCGCAAGCTGAGAACAAAGGATGTAGCTTCCGTGAAAGTATTATGGAGGAACAAGAATATAGAAGAAATGACATGGGAAGCAGAAGAGGAGATGAAGTCTAAATACCCTTACCTATTCCAGAGTGAAGATAACGAGGATGCCGGGGGAAAGAAGGACGCATTATAAGGTGAAACGGCTCTATGAGGTAAGCAATAGCTTGTGAATACTCTTTTTTTTAATACAAAATGGTGATATGCAGATAATGTACATATCCATAATACTTTGTATAGTCTTGTAAGGCCATAGGTTGGGTTTAACTGCTTGCAAATTTGGCTAGTGTCCATTTTATGGGGGAAACTCAGCCGGAAATCTCCGTCGGAATCCACAATGAGTTAGACACCTCATAAACCCTTACATTCGAGGATGAATGTTCCTAAGGGGGAGAGGGTGTTACAACCCAAATTCGCATACCAAAGATCACGCCGTAAGTTAGTCGACATAAATCCAAGAAGAGATTATCTTTGAGATGATAAGAATTTAATCCTATTGGTCTTAAACGATACAAGGGTGTATAAGAGTGGTTAACAAGTATTAGAAGTTACACGAATCAAGGATGTTGTAACCTGTATTTTCGGGTAACACTAGAGGTGATTAACTATCTCAAGAGGTCTTGTTTTAATGTATTTGAATCATATAATATCCGCATCATAAGTCTTGAACTCAAGAGAGTTATGAAACAAAAGTCGATAAAAGTTGTCGCAACTTAGGTTTATAATTTTACTTAAACTTTAGGTCAAATTTTACTGAATTTTTATCCCAATGTGCTTGGAATTATGGGGTGATCTATATATCAAATTGAAGATCTATGAGTCTAGTTTCCAACGCATTAAACCGTTCATCGATACAATCTCGGAATAGAGAGATATTCGCGTTTTTGCGAGAGTGCGCCAAGCTGCTCTCTATGGGGCCCACAAAGGCAGTTTAAGACATATGGACATATATAAGATACCTCAACCCGTTTTAAGTCATTATTTTTCAGTATATTCAGACCTTATAACCCTAAAAACAGTCTCTCAAGGTTCTCTCATGATCCAAGACCCAAACAAAGGGCAAACAACACAAATCAAATGTCAGGAATCCCGTGGCGCTAGTAAGTTTCTTGTTCTTCTTGTTGTTGCTGATTTTTGTGTTGTTCCAGCTCGTGTGGGAGGTTTTTTTAAGTGTTTTATGTTCTGTAAATGTACCTTCAAGTTTTTAATATCAATCCTAGGTGATTTCAAGTCTTCTAAAGTAATTCTAGTGCCGAAAAACCCGAATTAATTGCTAGTTTCGCTTCCTTGTTCTTGTGGCAGAATTGAAGGGATATTTCGTGGAAAATTAAGGTCAAATTGGAGTTGTTCTTTCTGTTTAAAGGTAAGGAACCTATTACTCTATATATATTTAAGATTATCCAAGTTGCAGCTAAGTCGTTGAAGCTAGAACTTATGAAATATATATCGAAAGGCTTGGTAGTAATGTTGTTGGTTGGTGGACTGTTTTGGAGGCTCAATATGATTATTAATGATGTTGTTTGGGCTGTTTGGTGATTGTATTGACTTGTGTGAAGTCATATAAATAGGGGAGGTTCTGTCCGTTTCATCGTAAAATAGGTTGCGGTCGATACATAATAGTTACGACGCTTAAATGATAATGATAGTGTCATTTGTCTTATTGTAGACTAAGGAGTCGTGACATTTGCATAGCTTGAGATTGGTAATTATATACAAGGTATGTGAGGCTATCCCCTTCATTCTTTTGCACGACTCCGATTGTACATAATGTAATGAACGAGCTCCCAAAGATGCTCTACTCTTAGAAGCTAGCAGTACTTACATTACTACCCTTCTTATGAAACGATTGATATTGATGTTACTTCTCTTATTCTTATATTATCAATGTTGTTGGTAGTTCCTGATTCTTATAAGATTCTTGATGAAGAGTTAATCCTAATAATGTGTACGAAGGATACCGACCTTACGTCACTCCGAAAGGTTCAAAATGTGATTCCAATGAGTCCAGCATGCATCATATATATGTATCTATTTTACTCTACCGAGCCGCACTATAGTCGGCCGGGTATGGCACCTATTGTGCAACCACTGATCAGTTGGGTTTTACCGAGCTCCACGTGGCCGGGTACGATTCTACCGAGCCCTATGATGGCCGGGTACGTTTTACCGAGCCTATTACGGCCGGGTACGATATGATGATGGTGATGCCCACAAAGGCGTATGTTTTAAAAGTTTATGTATATATATGTATGTATCATGTATTTCATGTCAGTAGCCCTCAGAGGTACCCAGATGTCACAGGTTGTATATTCTCTATCCCTGTTTACATTACTGTTCTCACTTATACTTTCCTGCCTTACATACTCAGTACTTTATTCGTACTGACGTCCTTTTTATTTGTGGACGCTGCATGTCGTGCTGCAGGTCCTGATAGACGGGTAGACGCAGCTCCCCCATCACAGTAGGCTATCCGGTTCAGCGGTTATTGGCGAGATCCCTTCTCCGGACTTGCCGTGGTCTTGGTATGCATTTTCGTTATAGACATTATGGGTATGTCGGGGCCCTGTTCTGGCAATGTTGTAGCATTTATGTTCTTTTAGAGGCTCATAGACAGGTGTCGACTCATGTATAGTTTGGAATGCCTTGTCGGCTGATTTTTAGAGGCTCATAGACAGGTATCGACTCATGGTAGCTCGTACCTTATATATAGTTTCTTGATAGTCTTGTCGTCCCATGTTATGTATGTTCATGACATTATCTTTCATTGTTGGATGTTCATGATCCATGTCTACCATTTATATTGATCTTGTCGGCCCTTAAAGATAATAAGGAAGGTTAGATAAAATGTACGTTGGTGCTCGGCAAGTATGGCCCGGGTGCTAGTCATGACCCTCCAGTTGGGTCCTCTTTGTAATAACTCTAATACAAAGCTCACAACTCGACTAACTCTAGCCAAGAAATAAACACAACGTTTATGGTTTTACAAATGGTTTCCTATACAATGATTCTAACTAAGCTAAGTAGGAATTTTAAGTTGATCAATATAACAAAAGTACAACACAACTAAGGAAATATAATAACACAGTGCTAGAAACTGGTCCTTCGTTCTATTTGTTCTTTGTTCTTGAAGCCTGGAAGTCACTTGCAAGATGGCAACACACTTGAGAGGAAACTCAATTGATTTTTAGATGTGAAAGTGTATGTTTTTCTCTTGCTTCATGTTAATAATATATCAAGTGATGTCACTTGGATGATGCGAGCAATATCCGGTACAAGGCATTCCCAATAAAGTGACTATTGTACTGTTTGTATTATTGCGTGTGTGTTGAGGAACAATTGCAGCGACTTTACAGCTGTGAGGAGTTTACTGGTACATTCAGCAAGGGAACTGATGCCCATATGTTCTCTATGTCGTCTCTTTGACTCTAGCTATTGGAACTTGTGCCCGACTTGAGATTTGAGGATGTGTAACAGGTTCCCGATCTGGTTCTTATCATAAAGTTTGTTAGATCACCAAAATATAAAAATGCACATAACTTAACAGGAACGGATCATCATTTGCTTCTACTTATGGTTATTCAGTCCTTTAAATATTCAATATTCCAAATATGTCCGAAGATAGTTTCATTATTTGGAGGAAAAATTGATCTTTTTCTTATTTCGCGTAGTCATATTTATCATTATATTTAATTTAATATTATTTTTCTAAAAATAAACACGTTATATTGATTGGGTTTTCTTAAAATAGCAGTCTATAAATTAATGTATGGACATGTGTACCCCTTAATTCAACATAATTGCTTCTTAACTTCTTTTTAGGAAAATAATTACTTTACTGTGATACAACCAAAGTACACAATAAGTTAGCAGCTAAAAACAGTGATTAGAGGGAATGGAAATGCACATTACCAGAATCCAAATATGCCTTCAAAATAGTCTTTATGATTTCTTTTAATTAGATTATGGTGGACAATTTGCATAAAACTGTTGATTTCTGTAAAGTTCTCAAGTTAGTGTTGGGAAATATAATATGCCGCCTAAGGCTAATATCTACGATAAATAACAATAACACAAGAGAGTAACAACGACACCAAATCTTTTAAGGGGGTAAAATATAATATCCGAGCGGAGCAATATAATACCACTAAAAATATTGCAACTTGGTAGTGTCAAGAGACTACTACAACTTTAAAAGAAATAACACTCTTTATTTTAAACACTTCACTACAATATTACTCCCACTCAATATTTATCTCACAGACTACAATCTGAGGATTACTCTCTCTAACTCTCTCTGACTTCTCTCAATTTTGGTGTGCTTAAAATGAGGAACGAAGTCTACTATTTATAGCAAAACTTGCCAAACTTTCAGCCAATCAAAATGTTTGATCTTTTCAATTTGTAAAATCCATCAGAAAACCAACTTTAGCAAATTGGTTTTGCAACTTGTTGCCGCCCACAATTGCTTCTTGCAACTTGTTTCTATCTTGTTTTTCTTTATTTTCTTTCTTTCTTTATTCATTTATTTAGATGGGGCGCACAAATCTACCCCTTAATTTTGATTTTTCTTTTTCATTCCACGTCTTGATCTCAATCTCTGAAAATCTTCAAACTTGAGAGGTTTTGTAAAGATATCCGCAACTTGATAATGAGACTTCACATATTTGAGCTCGACTTTCTTCTTGGCAATGTATTCTTTGATGAAGTGATACCTTGTATCTATATGCATGTGCGGATTTGCTGTCAATACAAATCTTTGTAGCTTCAATTTGTGGTAAATTGATCTCCTTCAATAATCTTCTCAACCAAATAACATGATAGGTATAGGATGTTGCTGCAATATATTCTGCTTCACAAGTCGAGAGAGTAATTATGAACTATTTTTTTGAACTCCAAGAAATAACATAATCACCCAAGAAAAATACAAAATCGGTTATACTTTTTCTATCATCATATCTCCCGCATAATCACTATCACAAAATCCAATAAGGTTGAAATCACTAGAAGAAGAATATAATAGCCCAAAGTCAATCGTACCTTTTAGGTAGTAAAACATTCTTCTAGCGATTTTCAAATGAGTGAAGGTAGGAGCTTCCATAAAGTGGCTTACTACTCCAACTGCAAAGAGTATATCTGGCATGGTACAAGTCAAGTACCTCAAACTTCCCACAAGACTTTTGAAAAATGTGGGTTTCACTTTTTCTCCTTCATCAAACTTGGACAATTTTGTTCCTCTCCATCGGTGTATTCACGGGGTTGCAATCGAGCAAGTTGAACTTCTTTAATATCTCTTTTGCATAGCTTTCTTGAAAGATGAAAATTCCATCCTCCGCCTGCTTCACTTTTAGGCCCATGTAGTATGATATGAGCCTTACGTCTGTCTTCTCGAACTCACGGGACATATCTTTCTTAAAAGCTTCAAACAAACTGGGTTATTACCCGTGTAAATAAGATCACCAATATAAAGACAAACAAGCAATATATCTCTATTAATATGAACTTTAAGGTAAAGAGCATATTCATGGAGACAACGAGTAAACCCATTGTCTTGAAAATACTTGTTGATGCAACCATTCCATGCTCACGCGGCTTTCTTCAATCCATATATATCTTTGTTCAACTTCAACACTTTATCTTTATGGTTTTTGACCACGAAGCCCAATGGTTGTTCAACATAGCCATTCAAGAAGGCTCACTTGACGTCTAGTTGATGGATCTTCCACTTCATTTGCGCCTCCAAATAGATCAACAAATGAATCGTCTCCATGCGGTCAATGCCTTGCCTTTGCTTGTAGCGTTTAGCCATAAGTCGTACCTTGTATCTCTCCACTTCTTCATCAGCATTCTTCTTTATTTTGTATACCCATTTCACTCCAATTGCTCGATGACCCTTGGGAAGAGTTGTTAACTCTCAAGTATTGTTCTTCTCTATTGACTCGAACTCCTCCTCCATGGCTTTTCTTCACCTGTGATCTTTAATAGCTTCATCAAAGTTTATTGGTTCACTATCAGCAAAGAGACAATATAAAAAATTCAAAATTAGTAACTTCTTCTGTGCCTCATAGAGCTCGTGAATGCTCCTCGTCCTTTGCGGTTGTTCGTTTGAACTTTCTTGAGAAGAAGGAGATGCAACATTGTTTGGAGAAGGAGGTGGAGTTGTATCTTGCACAGATTCTACGATATATGGTTCTTTTTCATCACCAAAGTATGGAAGAAAATCATATGAGGTTCTTTATGAGCTTCCCAATTCCATGATAATTTTTCATCAAATTCAACATCACAACTTACCAACACCTTGTTGTTGCCTGGGTTGTATAACCTGTAGCCGTTTGAACTCGTATCATAGCCAACAAACACATGCTTGACACTTCGATCGTCAAGCTTTGCTCTCCCTTGCTGTGGCACATGAGCATAGGCTATGCTCTAAAATATTATCAAAATCTTGACACTTGGATTTCTTCTACTCCATTCTTCTTAAGGAGTTTGATCTCTAACATTTCTTGTTGGAGACCTGTTGTTCAAATAAACTACACAAGATACAGCTTCTACCAAAAATTCCTTGGGCATACTTTTAGCTTTTAACATACATCTAGCCATAATTAAGAATCGTTCGATTCTTTCTCTCTGCAACTCCATTTTGTTGGGGGTGAATAAGGTACCGTTAGAGGGCGACAAATTTCATGATACTGACGAAAGTCATTAAAACTTTTTGAAGTGAATTCGCCTCCTCTATCGGACCTTAAAGCTTTTATTTCATAGCCACTTTCTTTTTTCACAAGTACTTTGAAATTTTTAAAAGCAGCAAAAGCTTCAGATTTTTGGTTCAAGAAATAAACCCAAGTCTTTCTAGAAAAGTCATCAATGAACAGCAGAAAGTATTTACTTTTACCAAAGGAAAGTGGATTGATTGGTCCACACGCATCAGTGTGAACAAGATGGAACGGCTTGGTTGATCTTGACATGGCCTCATATTGGAAAAATCCTCCTTGCTTGCTTTTAAAGAAGACAAGCTTTACACAATTGATTGGGATGGTTGATTAATGGTATCCCATGCACCATGTTCTTTTCTCCCATTGATTTGAGCGCTTCAAAATTCAAGTGCCCAAATCGCATGTGCCAACAGCATGATTCATCTTGCACATTAGCTTTCAAGCACTTTGCATCAATTGTCTTAAGATTCAGAGAAAATAATTTATTCTTTACCATATGCACTTTAGCGATTAGAATTTCACTTGAATCTCTAAGCCAAAGATGCATAATTTTCATGATGTCATATTTCTTTTCAAGAAGTTGGCCCAAACTCAAAATATTACTTTTTAATTTTGGCACATAATAAACATCTTGAATTAACTTGTGGCTACCATTTTTACAGGAGATCAGAATCGTACCTATCCCTTCGATTTGAATCTTTAAGGTATCTCCAAAGGACACATTACCTCTCACCATTTTATTGACCTCGACAAACTTCTATTTGCATCCACACATATGATTGCTTGCTCTATTGTCCAAATACCACAAGCTACAACCATCTATGTCTTCTTCTTTGAGTGTCAGCAACAACGTTAACTCATCTTCTTCTTCTTTCTTGTCGTCAACAAGGTTAGCTTTTTCTTCAACATTTTTACGATATTCCCAAGAGTAATGGCCAAATTTATGACAATTATAACACTCAATTTTTGATTTGTCATACCTTTGTCCATTATTTTCTTGGTAGTAGCTACGTCCTCTTCCTCGTCTTTGTCCACGACCACGACCTCTGAATATTAGGTGGATTTTAACTTTATTGTTGAAGTTGTTACTATTACTTCTTCGTCTTTCATGACTGCCACGTCCTCATCCTCGTCCATTCCCTTGATAGCTTTTTTCACCTGCATAATCCTTAAAAGGATGCCTGAGTTTTAAGAAGTTTCTCCAATGACGCTTCTTGTCTCCTCTTGATCTTTTCTTCATGGACTTGTAAAGAACACTCCAATTGCTCCACCATCATAGAGTTTAGACTCTTCAATAGCACACACTACAAAATTAAATTTAGGTGTTAAAGTGCGAAAGATCTTTTCTACCACATGGACATCTTCTATGTCCTTCCCGTATCGTCTTAATTGATTTACAACAGCCTTCACTTTTGAAAAATAATCCGAAATGCATTTAGATTCTTTCATTTTTAAAACTTCAAAATCAGCCCTTAAAGTTTGAAGTTTTACCTTCCTCACCTTGTCAACTCCTTGGAGAGAATTTTATAAAATCTCCCAAGCTTCCTTTGAGGTGGTAGCATCTGCCACCTTCTCAAACATGGCATCATCCAAACATTGGTTGATGAGCGTGAGGGCTTGTTGATCCTTCTTCCTTTTCTTTGCCAAGACATCATTTTCATTTTGAGGCAGAACTTTCTCATTATCGGGTTTAACATACCTCCTTTCTACGATTTCCCATATTTTCTGGGAGCCAAGAATGGCTTTCATGCGTAGACACTATTTCTCATAATTTTCTTTTGTGAGACGGGGATACTGAAAAGGCAGCGGGCCATTATTCTCCATGATACCACATTGTTGGGAAAAATAATATCCCACCTAGGAATAATATCCATGATAAATAACAATAACACAAGAGAGTAACAACGACACCAAATCTTTTAACGAGGTAAATACAATACCCGAACGGAGCAATATAATACCACTAAAATTATTACAACTTGGTAGTGCCAAGAGACTACTACAACCAAAGGCGGATCCAGGATTTAGAAGCTCTAGGTGCCAAAAATTTTGAACGTAGTCATATTATAATTTACATTGTCTAATAGGGTATGAATTTAATCGGTTTGGTCTATTTGAGTTTCGGTTCGGGTTATTCGTCTTTGGAGTTAATATAAACAAATCGATCGAGCAAAACTATTACGTAATAATTATGATAACTTGGAAAAAAAGCATAAAAATTCAATTGGATTATGCATTTTGTACAAGAAAAATTACTCGTTATCACTTTATATTTAGATACTTAAGGCAAAAACTTATACTAATAAGTACTCTAAATATTAAGTAAGTTTACGAACATATTTCAATTTATATTTTTCATAAAAATTAACTCACTCGATATTATATACAATTGTCCTACTTTAGAGCAATCTAACAAAAAAATAAACTTTAATCATTGATTAAAACAATAACTTATTCAAGGATTCTTTTTTTAGTTTCTACCAATAGATTTTTAGAGTTGTAGTCCTGGAGAAATCAATTAATTTTTCTTTATCTATTGATAAATAACGGAGGAGTTAGGAAAGTGAAACAATGGAGATTTGTCTTGAATGCACCAAACAAAAGCTTTTAAAAAAATGAGCTAGGCTAGATTCGAACCCCACCATTTGGGTGAAAGTGGGAGTGTCTTGCCAATGGCACCTTGAGCCTTTTTGTTACTAAGGGTGCCACTGAAAGTATTTGTATACATTCATTCTATATATACATGCATGTATACATACTATTGCATTGTTTCGGCCAAAGCTTGCGGGTGGCGTACCACCCCGTTCCTTACACGTAGATCTGTCCCTGACTACAATTTCAAAAGAAATAACACTCTTTATTTTAAACATCTCATTATAATATTACTCCGACTCAATATTTATCTCAATTTTGATGTGCTTAAAATGAGGAACGAAACCTGCAATTTATACCAAAACTTGTCAAACTTTCAGCCAATCAAAATGATTGATCTTTTCATTAATTTGCAAAATCCATCGTAAAACCAACTTTAGCAAATTGGTTTTACAACTTGCTGTTGCCGCCCATAATTGCTTCCTGCAACTTGTTTCCATCTTTTGTTTCTTTATTTCTTTTGTTTATTTATTTATTTATATGGGTTCCACAGTTAGTGGTAGTAGATGGTCTCTCCATTCCAAAATGATCAATAATTTTTGAAAAGCAGAAACACCACTAGATTTCTCTTCATTTTTCTTGCATAATCTTGAAATTCACTTTCATAATCTGTGTTTCCAAACATTCTACATTCTAACTTTTTCATTTGTGGTCACACATAGCAGTTAAGTCTGAACACTACTTATTTAAAGTTTCACATACAATGTCAAATTGTTAGTGTAATAATTCACATTGGTTATTGCATTCTTCCTATCAATATCTCATAATAAAGAGTTTTATAATATAAGGCGAAAGAGACGTAAATTAAAATTTGCATGAGAGAACAAATTTTGTATATCAAGATCATAAAAAGTAGACATGCAATAGTATGTATACTTTTATTTTTTGATTACAGAGGACTTTAAATATGGATAGAGAGATACCTACCTTTAGTGGCATTTTTTTGACATTTTAGTCTAACGTGCTGGTGTAGTTCAACTTGGTGTACATTAGCTTCCAAGAACAACGAAAAAGTCATCTAATATGAATTATTAAGAACTTCTATGGAGTTTGATTGAGCTAGTAAACTCATTGGTGTTTAAATGACAAAGAAAAGAAGGTTATCGTGTTGACAAATACGGCTTATTGCCCTTCGTGAGTTCTTTAATTCACAACTCTCTTACTTTCTTTCGAGTTGTAATGCATAAGAAAAAGAGATAATGCGAGAATTCACCAAATTGAGTTAATACACACCAAAAATGAATAATGATATTTAAGAATGTCACGATCTAAATTCATGGAACGTATTATCCTTTTGGCCCAATTGACTTCATGAATTTGTCTCTTCGTGCCTACCATGTGAAATTTGTGATATTCCTTAAAATTCTTCATTTTTCTCTTCCATAGAGATGTAGGATTTGCCTAACGTGACATATGCACTCCTTATTCAAAAGATAGTAGCCAGCCTAGAAGTCTGTAGTCTCGTTTGATCCGCCCTCATTAGTCCGTCCTCCGTCGTGGCACATTAGGGGTTCCTCAAAGTATGAGTCCATACACTTACTAGCTAAGACTACATCATCAAAGACCAAATTTCTTTTCTTAATACCTTCCTTATATTTCTTAAGAGGCGCTAGGCATAACCTATATTCAAAAAGTTTCAACTATCGAATGGGCGTCTACATAGACCTCCAAGCATATGGGATGTACAGCTATGGGTAAACAAACAAGACTTACTTTATCATAGATTAAGTTCAAGTCTCTATCAAATTAGTAAATAGTTTCTCTACACTATGATTTATCATCTTAAGGTTCCATAAACTAACATAAAGTCGCTTAGACTATGAACAAAATTATAATCTCATGTACCAAAAGTAGTTGTTTTGTTGAAAAAGTAAAAAGGTAAATAAATCATGTGCCCCTTTAAAAAAAAAGATAAAACTGTTAAATAAATGTCAATAGGTTTATATATATAATAAGAAAAATTAATTATTAGAAATAAACAAGAACTTACATTAGTCGGAAGTGATTAAAATTTTAATTTATCATACCTGTACCGTGTGATATTAGGGAAAAGGGGAGAAGAAAAAACAGAAATGCATGACCCCTTGTGTAGTTTGTCGTTTTATAAGGTCACAACCGGTTTTGCCCTTCATGTATTTAGTCGAGATTGGAACATGATGGACCGAGGGTCGTCATCATAAAATTGAGATGAGATCTAAGGCCAGGTTATCGAGCTCAAGATTCAGGGACCGATCTATACCGAGCTCGAAGTCAATATCGAGCTCGAATCAATACCGAGCTCGAGCCAATATCGAGCTTGAGTCAATATCGAGCTCGAGATCCAGAGATCGATTAATACCAAAACTGGCCAAGATCGAGCTAAGAGACAAAGAGCCTTTGTAGCCGCACCAGGGGAGAGAATCTCGGCGGAAATTAAGGAAAAGCTAATTAACTAATCTATCATGAGATACCCACTATGTATTTTAAATTATATCAAAAGTAGGATTCCTCCACTATAAGAAGAGTGGCTATCATTTCTGTAAGGCATCATACATTCAACATTCAGACATCAATACACTCTCATATTTCAGAAGTTATTGAGATTTACACATATATAGTAAATATTATCCTTCTTTAAGGCTGAGGACATTGGTTCATCTTGCTTTTTTATAAATCATTCTCTACTTAATGTGGTTTGTATTTTATTCCTATTTTTTACAGTCAATATTCGATATATTTCTACTTGCTTTTCAGATTTGAACTAAGTTATACTACGAATCCTTAGAACTACGTATAAATTTAACTCCATCTGTTTTTCGGGTAAACAGTTGGGCACCCACCGTGGGGCTAAGGATAATTGTGGTTATTTGGTACGAATCTCTGCAAAACACACCATTTTACACTTTCTCTTGGAGGTGCCTTTGATTTTAGGTTAAAAATAACGAACTCTCAATCAATGGCCCTACCTATTGACAACGAAGCCGGCCTTCAAGACGAGAACAACAACCTGACGACCGGGGATGAAAGGCCACTCGTCGATCCCGTTGGAACTCGGTCCGCAGATCCAATCGACATCAATTCACATGTGGCCATCGAGGCGAACCAACGTTCCGACCCTGAAAACAGCATCCATGGTAGAACTCGACCTGCAGTTCGAAATACCCAAAATGTTGGAGAAGACGTGATCAGCCTGCGTATGATCTTTGAAATATGACAAGCTCAACAGGTAGTAATAGCTCAGTTGCAGAGCCAAACCCAGGTACCGAGCAGGGCCGAGCCCGGTCCATCTCGAGAAATCGCCCACGAAACGGGGCCAGCTATAGTAAGATCAAATGAACAAGAATCGGGGACTAATCCCGAAATTATTAAGATGTTAGAAGAACTGACAAAACGGATTGAGCCATAAGAAAAGAGAAATGAAGCAAACGACAAAAAAGTAGAAACTTATAACTCTAGGGTTGATTAGATCCCGGGGGAACCACCGATATTGAAGGGCTTGGATTCCAAAAAATTGATACAAAAGCCTTTCCCCCCGAGCATGGCTTCTAAACCGATCCTCAAGAAGTTTCGCATGCCCGAAATTCCCAAATATAATGAAACGACCGGCCCCAACGAACATGTCACCCCTTACACATGTGCCATTAAAGGGAACAATCTAGAAGACGACGAGATCAAATCCGTACTATTAAAGAAGTTCGGGGAAACCCTGTCAAAGGGGGGGAAATGATATGGTATCATAATTTACCACCTAACTATATCGATTCTTTTGCTATGCTTGTATATTCTTTCGTAAAAGCACACGCCGGAGCCATAAAGGTCGAGACCAGGAAGTCGGACCTTTTCAAGGTAAAGCAAAAGGATAACGAGATGCTACGAGAGTTCGTATCTCGTTTTCAAATGGAACGAATGGATCTACCACCAATCACAGACGATTTGGCTGTTCAAGCTTTCACTCAAGGTCTAAACGAACGAAGCTCGACGGTTTCACGACAGTTGAAGCAGAATTTGGTCGAGTACTCGGCTGTTACCTAGGCCAATGTGCACAATCGATATCAATCGAAGATTAGAGTTGAAGACTACCCGTTGGGTTCTGTGTCCGCTATTAAATGGGATGTTGACCGAGAACCAAGGTCGAACAGGGACCGATATCGGCCGTATAATAGAGATCGCAGGAGTAGCGAACCTACATGCAAATCCGTACGAGGAGAAAGGAGAAGTGTTCGAGGCCAAGGGTCTCGGGGGCTAATGAACAAGAATGGGTTCGACAGGCATATCGGACCCAAGGAAGCACCGCAGTTATCAGAATATAACTTCAACATTGATGCATCCGCCATCGTGTCGGCTATCAAACGCATCAAAGATACTAAGTGGCCTTGACCTCTGCAGTACGATCCAACCCAGAGGAATCCCAATCAAATATGTAAATATCATGGCTCCCATGGCCACAGAACTGAAGACTGCAGGCAGTTGTGAGAGGAGGTAGCCCGTTTATTCAATAAAGGGTACCTTCGAGAATTTTTAAGTGACCGGGCCAAAAACCATTTCAAAAATTGAGATTTTAATAGACAAAACAAACAAGAAGAGCCACAACACATCATCCACATGATCACCGGAGGGATCGACGTCCCCCAGGATCGGTGCTTAAACGCACTAAGATGTCTATTGTAAGAGAAAAGTGATCTCGAACTCAGGATTACACACCTAAAGGAACCTTGTCCTTTAGTGACGAAGACGCGGAAGGAATCATGCAACCCCATAACGATGCACTGGTAATATCTGTACTTATGAATAAAACTCAAGTTAAACGTGTGTTAATTGATCCGGGTAGTGTGGCCAACATCATTCGATCAAGGGTCGTAGAGAAACTCGATCTACAGGACCAGGTCGTACCCGCTACCTTGGTACTGAACGAATTTAATATGACATGTGAAACTACTAAGGGTGAGATAATCTTGCCAGTAAATGTGGCCGCGACCATCCAGGAAATAAAGTTTTACATAATCGAGGGCGATATGAGATATAACGCCCTGTTCGGGAGACCATGGATCCACAACATGAGAGCAGTACCCTCGACCCTTCACCAGGTTCTGAAATTCCCAACATCGGAGGGAATCAAAACAGACTATGGGGAGAAACCAACCGCAAAAGAAATTTTTGCCGTTGATAAAGTGATTCTGATATCCTCACTATCATCGACAAAGGGATTGAATTCGAAGGAGGAACAGGACACCAAATAGCAATCACAAACGTCAGCCTCGACCCAACTAAAAAACCAGGAGACTGGCGAAGATGATGATTATGGGATTCCTCGATCCTTCGTGGTCCCCGATGATTCTGACGCTACCCAATCAATGGTCGAAGAACTGGAGCAAATCATGCTAATCAAACATATGCACAAGCAAAAGGTATACCTGGGCACGGGGTTAGATCCTGAGCTCGGGGAAAAGCTTATTCAATTTATTATAGCTAACATGAACTGTTTCGCTTGGTCCCATCCTGACATGACAGGAATCCCACCGGAAATAACCACTCATAAACTGAGCTTGAATCCGAAATACCATCCGGTAAATCAAAGAAGAAGGCCCCAGTCCGAGGTCAAACATGCCTTCATAAAGGACGAGGTAACCAAACTTCTTAAAATAGGATCCATTCAAGAAGTAAAATACCCTGAATGGCTGGCAAATATGGTGGTGGTCCCTAAAAGGGGAAACAAACTTAGAATGTGTATAGATTATAAAGACCTAAACAAAGCATGCCCTAAGGATTCCTTTCCTTTGCCTAGCATCGATCGTATGATCGATGCAACGGCCGGCCACGAGATTCTCAGTTTTTATCGATACCTACTCCGGGTACAACCAGATACAGATGAACCCGGAAGATCAGGAAAAGACCTCGTTCATCACTAAGTACGGTACCTACTATTATAGCGTAATGCTATTCGGTCGGTCTAAAAAGTGCTGGTGCAACTTATCAATGCCTAGTAAACCGAATATTCGAAAAACAAATAGGGAAATCAATGAAAGTTTATATTGATGACATGTTAGTTAAGTCCCTGGGAGTAGAGGACCAATTGAAGCATTTGTAGGAAACGTTCGACGTACTAAATAAGTATAATATGAAGCTCAACCCCGAGAAATGTGCATTCGGGGTTAGCTCAGGCAAATTTCTTGGTTTCATGGTGTCCAATCGAGGAATCGAGATCAACCCCAACAAAATCAATGCTATCAAGGGCATCACGGTAGTCGATAATGTAAAGGTCGTGCAAAGGTTAACGGGGAGGATAGCCGCCCTGAGACAATTCATTTCGAGATCATCAAATAGAAGCCACCAATTTTTCTCACTGCTTAAGAAGAAAAACAACTTTGCATGGACTCCGGAATGCCAGCAAGATTTGGAAACACTGAAGCGGTATTTATTGAGCCTTCTGCTTCTTAATACCCCAAAAGTGGACGAGCAGATTTACCTGTACTTAGCTGTATCAGAGATAGCGATAAGTGGAGTTCTGTTTCGAGAAGAACGAGGTACGCAATTAACTGTTTATTATGTCAATCAGACCTTAGGCGAGGCCGAAACTAGATATCCACAATTAGAAAAATTAGCTTTTGCTTTAATAAGAGCCTCTAGGATATTAAAACCATATTTCTAATCTCATCTGATACATGTTATTACAACTTATCCTCTTCGAAACATTTTGTGCAAACCCGAGCTTTCGGGTCGATTGGCCAAATGTGCCATAGAAATCGATGGATAAGATATCGAGTATTGACCCCGAACGGCTAGCAAATCTCAATTCTTGGCGGACTTCGTCGCTGACTTTTCACCGGCCATCGTACCCGAGATCGCAAAATATCTACTGATAAAATTGGGTACCTTTTCGAGAGTCTGGACCCTTTTCATGGATGGTGCCTCGAACACGAAGGGGTCCGGATTAGGCATTGTGCTAAAATCAACCCCTATGTAATG
Source organism: Nicotiana tabacum (assembly GCF_000715075.1). Taxonomy (NCBI): domain Eukaryota; kingdom Viridiplantae; phylum Streptophyta; class Magnoliopsida; order Solanales; family Solanaceae; genus Nicotiana; species Nicotiana tabacum. The sequence continues at coordinate 80,054,587 of NC_134083.1, forward strand.
TAATTAGATAATCTATCAGAACTACAAAATTGACTAACAATGGGGCCAAGTATGAGACCATTATTGCAGGTCTCGAACTAGCTAGAAGCTTGGGAGCGGAGATCGTAGAGGCTAAGTGTGATTCCCTCCTTGCGATAAACCAAGTTAACGGGACTTTTGAAGTCCGAGAAAATCGAATGCAAAGGTACTTGGATAAATTACAGGTGACTCTACATCAATTTAAAGAATGGACTTTGCAATATGTACCCCGAGAACAGAACAGCAAGGCTGACGCTGTTGCGAACTTAGGTTCATCGGTCGAAGATGACGAACTCAACTCGGGGACTGTCGTAGAACTCATAAGATTGATGGTCGATGAAGGTCACGCCAAGATAAACTCCACAAGTCTAACCTGAGATTGGAGAAATAAATATATAGAGTACTTCAAGAACGGGAAGCTTACATCATATCCAAAGGAATCGAGAGCTCTCCGCATAAAGGCAGCACGGTTCACCCTATCCGAAGATGGAACACTGTATAGAAGGACATTCGATGGACCATTGGCAATATGTTTAGGACCAGGAGATACCGATTAATTCCTACGGGAAATTCATGAACGCACTTGTGAAAACCATTCCGGTGCCGATTCGCTGGTCCACAAAGCAATCAGAGCAGGGTATTATTGGACCGATATGGGCAAAGATGCGAGGGAGTTCGTTCAAAAATACGACAAATGCCAAAGATATGCGCCTATGATTCATCAACCCGGTGAGCTGCTCCACTCGGTCCTATCTCCATGGCCGGATGAAATGGGTAATGGACATCGTCGGCCCCTCCCATCGGCCCCAGGTAAAGCTCAGTTTATTTTATTTATGACTGATTATTTCTCTAAGTGGGTTGAAGCACATGCTTTCGAGAAAGTCAGAGAAAAAGAAGTGATAGACTTTGTTTGGGACCACATCATATGTAGATTCGGGGTGCCAGCTGAGATTGTATGTGATAATGGAAAACAATTTATTGATAGAAAAGTAACTAAATTTCTCGAGGATGACAAGATCAAAAGGATCCTATCAACTCCGTATCATTCCAGCAGGAATGGACAAGCCGAATCGACCAACAAAAACCATTATCCAAAATCTTAAGAAGATATTGACCGACGCCAAAGGAAAATGGAGAGAAATACTACCCGAAGTCCTATGGGCATATCGCACAACATCGAAATCCAGTACCGGAGCAACGCCATTCTCGTTGGTCTATGGCACTGAAGATTTGATCCTGGTTGAGGTCGGAGAACCTAGCATCAGGTTTCGATATGCTACAAAGGATTCGAATAACAAGACCATGAACACGAGCCTAGAATTATTGGATGAAAAACGAGAAGCCGCTCTCGTCCGTTTGGCCGCCCAAAAACAGCGGATCGAAAGATACTATAATCGCAGAACCAATCTTTGAAATTTCAAAATCGGGGACTTGGTACTAAGAAAAGTCACCCTTAATAACCGAAATCCGAATGAAGAGAAACTGGGTCCGAACTAGGAAGGACCATATCAAGTTCTCGAAATCGTCGGAAAAGGATCCTACAAACTCGGAGTGATAAACGGCAAACAACTACCGAGCAATTAGAATGTGTCATACCTAAAACAATACTACTGCTAAGGTACGACCCTCCCATATGCATTTGTATTTCGAAAACTAACCCTTGCAGATATTCGACCATAAACATGGATGGATTATTCAACTCGAAGACTTTAGGTCTAAAAGCATGTGTTGCACTCTTTTTCCCTTAGATCGGTTTTGTCCCAAATGGGTTTTTCGGCAAGGTTTTTAATGAGGCAACTATTGATCGTGCTAACTTAGAAAAATTCAACAGTATCCGAGGCCTCTTTACAATCAACCCCAAATACTGGGGGGCATTACCCTCGAATATATCAAGTTCGATTATCAAGTTCGATGCAAGAAAGTTACTTCATGACAACAGGGTCTCGATAGGAAAAGTTTTGTAAGGGCCAAATGGTCAAAACGAACCATGCTCGCATAGTTTACTCGAACCCTGGCAAAAAACATGAACACATATATAATGACTTATAGAAAGAAATTTCTTCTTTACCGATATTTCATATCTCAGAAAGATTCTTCTGCTTCATTTTCTCAATCTATTAATTCGAGTTCGAAAAATCATTCTCATTCAACTGAAAAGCTTAAGGGATACGTTAAATCGAGTTCGAGAAAACACTCACTCGACCATAAAGCCTAAGGGCTACACTAAATCGAGTTCGAGCAAACACTCACTCGACCATAAAGCCTAAGGGCTGCACTAAATCGAGTTCGAGAAAATACTCACTTGACCATAAAGCCCAAGGGATGCACTAAATCGAGTTCGAGCAAACACTCACTCGGCCATAAAGCCTAAGGGTTGCACTAAATCGAGTTCGAGCAAGTGCATTAAATCGAGTTCGAGCAAATACTCACTCGACCATAAAGCCTAAGGGCTACATTAATTCAAGTTCGAGCAAACACTCACTCGACCATAAAGCCTAAGGGATGCATTGAATCGAGTTCGAGCAAACACTCACTCGACCATAAATCCTAAGAGCTACATTAAATGGAGTTTGAAAAACCACTCACTCGACCATAAAGCCTAAAGGCTACCTTAAATTCGAGTTCGAGAAAACACTCTCACTCAACCGTAAAGCCTAAAAGGCTACCTTAGTTCGAGTTTGAGAAATCACTCTCACTCGATCGAAATGCCTAAAGGCTACCCTAGCTCGAATTCGAGAAAATCATTTAGCTTAAACTGTATTCGTCAAAGTCTAGAAGTTGTCTCAGTTCGAGTTCGAACATTCACTTGGGGACTACCTATAAGAAAAGGTCGACTTCGAACATTCACTCGGACCTTCAAGTAATTATCACGTGCTAAGGCACTTTTTGGCCTTTGTATAGATTAACAAGAAAGGCTAAAGATTCAGAAGCCATAAAAGGAAGAAAGTTTTATATATACCAGAAATCATTTACAACGGCACTATGGCCCGATCATGTTTTTCTACAAAAGACCAAAACGGTCTTAAAAGAAAGAAGAAAAATACTAAAAGGACTTAGTCCTCTCCGGGAGCAACATCTTCACCTTCGAGGCCTCCTTAGCTCTCAGAACTACTCATACTCTCGGTATCATCATCATCGGGAAAGGCCAACACCCTGGCTTTGGCTTCGAGCTCTTTTGCATTCTCGATCTCGGCTGAAAGATCGAAGCCACGAGCGTGGATCTCCTTTAAAGTCTCCCTCCGAGATTGGCATTTAGCATGCTCGACAAATCAATTTGCTCGAGCTTGAGCAGCCTCGGTAACAGCTTCAGTATCAGACCGGTAAATAACCACCACTGCATCAAAATTAACTATGGCTATTTCGACCTCTGATTTGTCCGCTGCCAGTTCCGAGACCAGTCTCTCTCGAACAGAAGTCACTGAGCCCAACCGAGACTAGAACTCCTCGATATTCTTGGCTTGCACCAAGGCTCTCTCTTTCGAGCTTCGGAGTCAGGCCTCGACCGAGGCCAGTTGAGCCCGGGAAACCTCCTTTTTAGAAGCAAGGCGGTCCATGTTCTTTTTCTACTCATAGGCCCCTGCTTTCACTGCATCCACCTCGGCGCGAAGCTGCCCAATCATATCGAGCTTTTTCTGAACCTGCGGGACCGAACTGTTAACCTTCACGCCCAAATCAGTATCATTAACTTCAAAGACTCGTTTTACCTACTCAGACAAATTGGTTTGTTCTCTATTGCACCGATTATGTCTTTTGAGGCACTGCCTCTATCTCGGGGAAACTCATACTCAGTTCCTACACCATCTTTAACCGCCTCTTCGACAGATTCGTTGCCCCGAGGTAAAACATCCTTGGCCTCCCTTTGCTCGAGAACTCAGCTCGAAGTCTTATCCTCAACCTTGTCGGACCTGGGTGAAGCAGAATCAGTCCCCACCGGTCCCCAAGCTTTATAAATATCGGTGCCAGCCCGAGCACGGTCCACCGGTCCTGAGTTATCTTCTTCTCCTCCTCCTCCTTCTTCTTCTTCTTCTTCTTCTTCTTCTTCTTCTTCTTCTTCTTCTTCTTCTTCTTCTTCTTCTTCTTCTTCTTCTTCTTCTTCATCCCTTAGACGCAAAACCGATTCCATAGTCAATGGAATTGTGGTTCCCTTGGGCTTACGGACTGTCCTCTTCTTACGTTTTGACCCTCGGAATTCAAAGTCCTTTTTCTCTTACTTTCCTTCAACATCTTCGAGACAGGCGGTAAAACTTCCTCACCACCAGACGGGGGCCTCGTGACCACATCTTTTCTGAGACCTGTGAAGGGAGAAGATAAGTAAACTCATGCTTCGAATAAACATGTTACCTCGAATGACAAACAAATTGGTAGACCAAGATGAAAGCTTACCAAGAGTACGAGCTTCCCATCGACCCTTTGACAAATCGTGCCAAGTGTGCTCGGCATATGTCGACGTCGAAACTAGGCTCCTGACCCAGTTCTCGGGATGGGGAACCGCTCCCGGCATCCAAGTAATGGCTGTGTCAAGAAAAGCACCGATAAGTAAAGATGAAGAAGTAAAAATAACAAAAGCAAAAAATGGAATCATAAAATAACAAAAGCAAAAAATGGAATCATACTTACGATTCATATTCTATTTCTCGGGAAATGGTATACTCTAAACCAGGATTAAGTCTGAGGTATACACTCGGAAAAACCAGCCCATCCAACCCTGATCTTTGTCTTCATCAATGCTCTAGGTGAACGCCTTGGTGGCCCGGCGTTGGAGCTTTATTATCCTACCTCGTTAAAGACGAAGGCTATATAATCTTATTAGGTGGTCGAGGGTGAAGGGAAGCCCGTCGATTTTGCTCACAAAGAGAAGGAGCAGTATTACAATCCTCCAGAAAGAAGGATGTATTTGGCCGAGGGTTACTTGGTACTTTTTGCAGAAGTCGATGATGATCGGATCGAGGGGACCCAACATGAAAGGATAAGTGTAAACACTCAAGTATCCTTCCACATGGGTAATGATCGCTTCCTCCGGTGCTGGTATCACAACCTCTTTGTTTTCCCAACCACAAGCTTTCATTACCAAATAAATAAGGCTTTGAGGTATCGAGCAAATATATCTCGATACCGGCTCACATCAACTAGTAACTAACGCAGGTTCTCGACCTTAAAGTCGGAATCGATAACATATCCCCCGGGAATGAGTTCTTCGAGGCGTGGCTCCACCACCGGTTTCTCACCGGCCGACCGAGATGAGGAAGCAGCCTCTTTTTGAGGAACAGTTTTAGATATTTTGGCCATCTAAATTCTCAAGAACAAGGAAGATGGAAAATTGAAATATTTTGGTGTTTGACGAAGAACAAGCAAAGAAATTCTTAAAACTGGAAATAGAGAACTTTGGAGAAGGCGAAGAGCTGTGAAGGTTGGAATGAGAAGTGTTGAAGGTAAAGGTTTAAAATAATGAAGAAACGGGGCTATTTATAGATTTGGCAATGACGGTTCAAAATAAGCAGTGGCCGACCATCGCCTGACACACATTTATTGCCTTGGTAACTGAACCGACGGGACATTTATCACATACGTCATAACCGGGCTCGACGCAGACGTCAATGTGTATCTAAACAAAGGTTGGAAAAATCATATCGTTTCTCGCCATATTCTTTCCGAGAAACGAGGGGACTATCTGTATACGGTCAAAACCGGTTTTGCCCTTCATGTATTTAGTCGAGATTGGAACATGATAGATCGAAGGTCGTCATCATAATATCGAGATGAGATCTGAAGCCAGGTTATCGAGCTCAAGATTCAGGGACCGATTTATACCGAGCTCGAAGTCAATATCGAGCTCGAGCCAATATCCAGCTCGAGCCAATATCCAGCTCGAGATCCAGAGATCGATCAATACCAAAACCGGGGAAGATCAAGCTAAGAGACAAAGAGCCGTTGTAGCCGTGCCAGGGGAGAGAATCTCGGCAAAAATTAAAAAAAAAGTTAATTAACTAATCTATCATGGGATCCTCACTATGTATTTTTAATTATATCCAAATTAGGATTCCTCCACTATAAGAAGAGTGGCTATCATTTCTGTAAGGCATCGGACATTCAACATTCAGACATCAATACACTCTCATATTTCAGAAGTTATTGAGATTTACACATATATAGTAAACATTATCCTTCTTTGAGGCTGAGGACATTGGTTCATCTTGCTTGTTTATAAATCATTCTCTACTTAATTTGGTTTGTATTTCATTCCTTTTTTTTACAGTCAATATTCGATATATTTCTACTTGCTTTTCCGATTTGTACCAAGTTATACTACATATCCTTAGAACTACGTATAAATTCAACTCGATCCGTTTTTCGGGTAAACAACCGTCTCAGTTGAAAAAATGTCTACCAAAACTTTTTGCTAAAGCCTTCCTAATCATTGACTATGAGAAATAATTAAACTAAAATTACTAATTTCTCTTAACTATGGCCCGGCCGCTCGATTTTTAAGTTGTTTCATTTGTTCTATTTCTTAGTTTCCCCTTTACTTTCTTGAAAGTAACTTTTGGTTAAATATGTGATTATTTGACGATCAGATTAGCAAACATACTTGGACTTTCCTCTCCACTGACCATGCTTCAATTCCTCTATCTTGAATACTAATCTTCTTCTATAAATGCTGCTGGTGCTGAGCTGGGGAGCAGGGAGGGTGTGAATTCAACAGGTTTTTATGCATCACCTTAACCAGTGACGTATGCATCATTTTGCCTAAATAGTGATGTCAATTTAAATATATTACTCTTTGGTTTGTATATGGACTTACTATTTTGTCGATGTTAGATATTTCCTAGCTAGAATTTTAACATAGATCAAGCGATTTCTAAAAAATATACTGTAATAATTATTTACAATTAACCATTATGTCGGTATTATCAATGCATTCTAACAAAGGAGGTATGAAACTTAACATCATCTATATATACCACCCTCTTAATTTTTAGTAGGGATATCTATAAGCCTCATACCCAAAAGTTATATAACGACTTGAAACGAAATGTGTATATATATCACGCCCTAGCTAGTATATACACCCTACAAGTGGTGGGGGAAATTCAAGTATATACCATCCTAGCTATTGAATTGGGACACATTTAATTAAAAATGAACAGTCCATTCGTTTTGATCATTTCAATAGATACACATAACAACTCATACTATAGTCTTGTCATCACGAAATATTCTTTTGTAGCTATCAAGGCCATTTCTTATCGAACGTAATAGCATCTCATGTTGTCAAAGTACACATAGTAGTAATTCACATTAACAGATGTCATAACATAGCAAAAACATTGTAAAAATCATTTATATTGTATATCAATTCTGCCATTGGGGAAAGCATACTACTAATACGAAGCAACCAGGGGAGAATATAGTGTTAATATTTATGAGTTCATCTGAATCCAGTAATACCGGTATATAAATTCAGTAAATATTATAGATTTTGAACCCACTAAAACAATAGGCTGCAGTAAAGTCGTGAACTCGAACCCATAAAGATCAAATTTTGGATCTGTCTCTGGAGGTCGCAGATTCTAATTAATCTTTCATAAAATAAGACGATGGGCATCATTAAGTAGATAAACCAGAATGAACTCGTATCGAACTGATCCAATGACTCAATACTCAAACAATCAGACTGATAAATTTCAGGATTGCTCTCCAAGATAACCGTGTTTTCCATTTCAATATTCATCTTTTGGTTTTCCCCGAATGTAATAATGCTGCTGCTGCAGGATGAAGAAACATCAGGTGATGTCAAGCTGTTGTTGCTGGATTTTCCTATCGTTAGATTATTAATAGCCAGAAATAATACGGGTCTTTCTTGAGCTTTTTCTGCATTTATCTTCCCAACACTTTTCTGGGGTTTCTCCACCCTTTTGCGTCTTGCCTTAGACTTCAGTAAGGCATCATTTTTCATGCCCATATGCTTCTTTAAATGTGTGTAGAAGAAGTTTTTAACGTCGTTGTCACTTCTTCCAGGCAATTTTGCTGCAATAGTTGACCATCTAAATATATATATTAACACAAGGAAATTCGCTAATTAGAAGTAGTACACCTAATTTATTTTAAACATAAGATAATTTGCTATCAAATGTTTTAAATTAATAGATACACGTAGTTAAAGTAAAGCTAGGACTTCTTACCTACTTCCAAGTTCCTGATACAATTTGATGACTATTTCTCTTTCTTCCATGGTAAAGGGTCCTTTCTTAACATCAGAGCGGAGGTAGTTCATCCATCTAAGTCTACAACTTTTCCCAGTTCTTGAAAGCCCTGCAATTATGTACAACCCAAGTTTTTTATTGCATGTGGAATTCAAGGAATGAATTATCCTAACATATGATCATTTTCAAACAATGCTTTTACTAGTGGTGGAACCTGCAAATTTGGGCATGTGACTCCAATTCCAAATGCCATATCTGATGATATAAGATTTCAACTTTTGGTCTTCCTCTGGAGACCATGCTCCCTTCTTTATCTCCTCCATGTTTGTACTTTTCTGCTGATGTTGTGGTACACTTGACATGATTGCGGAGAAGCTGTAGGATTGCTCCTGGATTTGAATTCACCTACTTCAGTACTTGTGTTATACTTTCAACTTTCCATTGGGAAGTAACTGGGCATTATATAGACATTTCCCACGTAGTGTGTGGGAATATTTAGTCAATTTAAAGCGTTCTTTCCGAGAAAAGGAGTACTCTCAGCAACTACTTCATTGGTTTGTCTTTTGTGTTTCTTGTGTTTTTTATGGTATTTCTGCTAATTTTAATACTAATAATTCAATAGGGAGAGAGAAACAGTAGGAACAAGAAAAGATATTCTGACTTCATTAGATTCAGAAGAATGACCCCTCTTAAAAGATTTTAAAAAATACGAAGAAAGAATAACTTTTCGCTACAAATTAAACGTATTCGAGGATTCTAGATTTGGACCCCCCCCCCCCCCCCGCCAAACCCCAAATGAAGTCATAAAGATGATCAGACAGAAAGAAAAACATTTGTACACTATAGTGTATGGAAGTGGTCAAAATTAATGTAAGCTTGTAGAACTAGTTAGATTTTACTAATTTGGTAAAGGTAGTCAGAATATTATTTTTTGCATGGACAAAACGATGTACATGCTTTACAGTTAACTATATAGAAAATTAACCAAATAGGATTAGTATATCTAATAAAACAAATCCACTTGCCTATGGCCTAGGCTTACTTCATACCTCTCAAGGATTAAATAAACTAATTTTCTTGAGAATATTTTAATTGAATATAGCTAGATAACCTCTTTTGATCTATTCCATTTACTTGTCCTAGGATAGAGCAAAAATAGTAAATGAAGAATGATGATGGTTTTTTTAATATAGGAATTATATTAATTAAGAACAATAAAATATTCCACAGAAGGTGAAAGAAAGAAACAAATAGCAAAATTAAAATACGAATTATTCGCATCAGGAACTAGAAACAAGGTGAGATGGTGAGAGTGACGAGCTTATGTATTTTTTCTGATGTAAGCCCTGAAAATATATGAGAGAAATATCTTACTAGTATAATGGATTAAAAAGGGAGGGTACTGAAGGTAGGGGTGTTCGTCGGTCGATATGGTACGGTATTTAGATATTTCGGTTCGGTATTTTCGGTATTCAATTTTTTAAAATGTTATATCAATACTGTACCGAATTAAATTCGGTATAGTTCGGTTTTTTCCTTTCGGTTTCGGTTTATTCGGTTCGATAACTTCGGTTTATTCGGTTTGAATACTAACTAGTGCATAGAATTATAGACTGTAATATTCTTAATTAAAGTGCTCAAAAGTACAAAAGTAAAAATATTTGTTGTCAAAAGTTTTGTCCAAGACCGGAAAATATCAACCCATAGAGAAAACTGTACATAAAGGAATAAATTTGATCATTAGAAATGTCTTGTTACTTGTTTAAAGTTAATTGATAAACTTAGAGAATAAAAGAAAGCAAAATTTTAGATTGTTTATATTTATATTATAATTAATAATATGTGTATTATGTAATATAATATATATTTCGGTACGGTATTGGTATTTCGGTATTTCATTTTAAAATATCAAATATATTCTTTTTAAAACTTAAACCAAATACCATATCGAATACCAAAATTTTCGGTTTCGGTATGGTAATTCGATATTTACCAAATTATACACGGCCCTAACTGAAGGTGTTTGGTCCAAGAAAGTAAATTCCAAACTTTAGAATCAAAGTTACAACATGCAAATGAATATGGCTCAGTGTGTTTGGTATGAAATGTTTTCCAAACAAATACTTCACTAGCAACTGAATACTAAAATATTACCCTTACCGATAGAGCTCACAATTATATATTTCTAAATTAATGATGACCACCGGGTTTTCGGTCTCTCTCCCTTTCTTCACCCTAAGTCGTCCTTTTCCTCCTCTTGTCCAACAAAATCCATAATAATGTTAATTATACCCTTATTGTATAACTAAAAGAAACAGAATTTTCGAGTGTGTAATTCTCCTATTAAGCCTAATATCAAAGCCTTTAGCACCATGTATGTCTATATATTTGAGAAGCTCCTAAAAGAAATTAACCGAACGAGAATAAACTAGTTTACGTTTACTGTTTTTAATTGAGTTTATACGTATTTTTGTCTTCATCTATAACAGGTTATCATTCTTTTTAATTAGCCTTTTAAAGTCCAATATGATTTTCAAACGACTGAAGCCTCTGTATGTCATTGGTCACATTATGTTAAGAGTAAATGGACGAGTTGAATTATGTCTAATATTTCACACTGACTACTATTATCAAATTGACACACATAGAAAGGGACCTTTAATAGAAAATATCCAGTTTTTTTGAAGCATAATAGCCTGTTTGGCCAAAAATATAATTTCTTTTGGGCCAAAAATGCTTTTGAGTAAAAGTAGAAGCGATTTTTGAGAAGCAGAAAACATAGAAATGCTTTTTCGAAAAATACTTTTGAAAAAAATACTCTTAGAAATCTTTTTAAAAAGTTGGTCAAATATTAATTATTATTTAAAAATATTTTTTAAATTAACTAGCTAAACACAAATTATTTCTCAATAAAATTTTGACAATTTAAAAAAAAAATCTTTTTAAAATAAGACGATTTTAGAAGTGCGGTCAAACAAATTATAAAACGTAATTTTGACAAAGCTTGTGCATCAGTACCGGGGGTCGAATAAGATTTAAGTTGATCGGTTAATCAATTTCTTTATTCTTTTTAATTTGATTATTTATTTCCTGGTCAGCAGATTGTGTTCTGGTTCTACGATGTCTTAGCTCGTGTCGTGTGACCAAGGAAAAGAGAAGTGTAGTTTTGTTTTTTAAATTAAAAAAAGGAAGACGCCCTCGTGTTGTTTGTGGCTATTCTATTTATATATTAGGATTATTTATTCATTTAATAATAGGTTTATTTTGCGCGGTTATGTCAGCAAGCAGACATCACTCTATTCCTTTTGCTGAGGTGGGGCGACTATGTTTGGCTTCTAATTGTTAGTACTAGAAAGGTCTATGAAAAAGTAAAAACTATAAACAAATAAAGAGAAGAATCTTCATGTAAAAATTACTCCCATTATATACAAGCAGAAAAAAGAAAAGTAGCTAGGGAAAATCAGAGAGGACTAAAATTTTAAATTTATGGATTCGAGATTCTAATAATTTCAAGCTTCTGAGTTTTGAATTAATATTGTACATTATTAATAAATTTTAAAAGTTAAATATTTGAACCAAAATTACTGGATTCGACCAAAATATTTTGTTATTTTATTTTGTTAGTGGGTAAAAGTCGATGTGTCTATACTATAGTCGAGTTTTTAAGTATTGGTAAAGTTTGAAGTCGAGTATAAAATTAGAGTTTTGGCAAGCGAAGTCAATCGAGTCAATACCCTTGGGATTATGGGACGAGAGTTATTTTTCTATTTACATTTTTGGGAGGAGTGAGACCGTACACGAAGACTTTAATTAAAGGGTAGACTTAAAGTGCACGCTCCATTTTAATTTATGTGAACCTTTTAATTTCTCGAGAGTTAATTTGATTAATTTTTAAACTTAAATTGGATTGGATTAGTTTTACATTTTAAAATTAAAATTTACATATAAAACATATACAAGAAGTACTATAAGTTATAATTCTTTTCATGTCAATGTGATGTTAAAAAACATTTCAAAATTTTTGATCAAAATTTAAATAGTTTGAATTTCGAAAAATATTTTTTTTTTTTTACAAAAACTGACACTGATGGAGTATATTCTTTCTTTAAGGATTGTTAAACCGACCAGCTTTGAGTCTTTATAGAAAATATATTACTAATTGATTTGTTGGCATTGAAAATGAACAATCATAGATTGATTTCACTCTCTTTTTCATTTGAAAATTGTGACTAGTTTAGTGATAATTTTCGCATTTTCTGTACTAGATGTTGAATATATATCCCCCTTTCTCTCTTTGAGTGCTCATCTTGAAGGATAAACCATGAATAATGACCAAATCAATTCCCCTTTTGGTCTTTTTATATTAATATGCAATAGTCTAGGTAGGGCACTGTAATATTTAAGGAGTTTAGTGCGAAATATTAATTTCTTTTGAGATACCCTCACGTTATACCCCTTTATAGTACTACTTAAGAGGGTTCTAGCGTAGGAGAATCCAAGAGTTAGGAAAATGGGTGCACTACGACGAAAATGTGAAAAAACAATAAGATTGATATTAGAAATGAACTCACAACCTTACTTTGCGAGATACACCCGATAATCATTGTATCATATGATACTTCGAGTTGGACGACACACACACACACGCATATATATATATATATATATATATATATATATATATATATATATATATATATATATATATATATATATAATAATATAAGTATTTTTTAAAAAATATAATATTATTATATATAATTTTTAGAGGGAGCATGGATTCACGTGTCTCATAGAACCCCATGTAGATACGCCTCTAGCCGTGCTAGCTCTACAAAGAGGTTATAAGATTGTGAGCAATTTTTAAATGATTGTGGATTGCCTTTAGGGTTGGGATAAGTTTCAAAAGTCTTCTAATGATAGAGGTAAATTTGACTGGATAGTATAACAATAAGAGTAAATTTGGCCATATAGTATAACGAAGATTAATGTAGATAACATCTCAAAGTAAAAGGATAAATTTGATCTTTTTCCCTAGAATTAACCATATTCTCAATTCTCCTAAACGAGGAGAAGTTAATTATTCTATAAAAAATTTATTCGATAACCGTAACTTGGTGCATACTATCCATGAAAATGAAGTCTTATATTTTTAACCAAAGGTCCCTTTCTACTTCTGTACCGTTTTAATACTAGCCAGTTTGTAATATGGCCATTATTTTAGCTAATGAAGTCCATATCATATAAACATAAGCATCTTTGTAAAATGTAGGCTTTGTTGGCAATATTCTTTGGGACCCAAAAATATTACATTGTGTGTTGGACATCATTTGCACAAGTTGTATCTCTTCTTTTACACCTAAGAGGCCAAGACTTTTTTGCCAATAAAAGAGAAGGGCATTAGTTCATTTTAAACGCACCAACACGACTTATGAGAGTTAAGTGTTGGGAAGCACTTGTGTGAACTCTTTCTTTGGAGTGATCTTGTGAGGTTATTCCCTTAGGGTATTTGGGATTAATTAGATTATTTATTCTAATTTTGTACTCTTATTGGTATAGTAAAATTGCTCCTCTCCGCTTGTGGACGTAGGTCACTTTGACCGAACAACGTTAAATTGGTGTCTTCTTTATATGCTTTAATTGCCGTTGTTATCAACTTCAATTGTCTTTGTTATTGTCATTATACCGTTGTTTGGCTAAATTCTGTACTAACCGGGTTCCCGATCTTAACAAATTGGTATCAGAGGCGGATCTAACCGGGTTAGTTTCAATAGCCAAAATGACTCTAACAAAGACCTATTTTGAGAAATTTGACCGAAGTGCAAACTTCAAAATGTGGCAATTAAATATGGAAGCTATCCTAATTCAGGATGGCTTAGACTTGGAATTGCAAGGAAAGGAGAAGAAGTCGGATAAAATAACGGACGAGGAGTTTGCCATCAAAGACAAAAGGCAAAAGCAGGTATCATTTTAAATCTCTCAAATGGGGTTTTACGTGAAGTTTCTGTAGAAACCACAGCTAAAGGCATGTGGGAAAAATTGAAAACCTTATATATGAAAAGGACGGTAGAAAATAGACTTTACCTGAAGCAGAAGCTTTATACAATTCGTACGGGTAAAGGTACCTCTATTCACTCTCATATTGACTCCTTTGATTCCATTCTTATGAATTTGAGTAATATAGATGCTGAAATTAAAGATGAGGATCAAGCCGTGTTACTGCTTTGTTCTCTACCCCCATCTTTTAAGTATATAAGAGATACTATACTTTATGCAAAGGATAATATCTCTTATAAAGATATTAAATCTATCTTAAAATCAAAAGATCTGATAGATAGTGATATTACTGGGGAAGCTAGTGGAACTCAAGCGGAAGTTGGCTTGTTTGTTAGGGGCAAATCCGAATCCATATCCAGATACAATAATTTACAGTGTCGCTATTGTCATAAGAAAGGTCACAATATCTCTGAATGCTATAAGCTGAAAAATAAAGAAAAGCATAAGGAAAGGGAAAATGAGCACAAAAATACTGACATTGCCGAAGCAAGTGTAGCTGCTGATGAGACTGAGGGAACTATTTTTTTAGCAACTAATATTAGTTTCAAATCTAACAATGAGTGGATTTTAGATTCGGGTTGTTCTTATCATATGTGTCACAATCTGTATTTATTTACCACATATGAATCTATTGGAGGTGGAGTTGTCTTGATGGGCAACAATGCTGCCTGCAAAGTTTTTGAAAAAGGTACAGTCCGAATCAAAATGCAAGATGATGTGGTGTGAATTCTCACTGATGTTAGACATGTTCCTCACTTGAAGAAAATCTCATCTCTTTGGGCACTCTAGAATCTCTTGGGTGCAAGTACACAGGTGAAGGTGGAGTTCTGAAAGTTTCTCATGGTGCTCTTGTGATCATGAAAGCACACAGATCTGGTTCGTTGTATACTTTATTGGGATCCACTGTTATAGGCCTTACTACAGTTTTGGTATCAGACACATGTCTGATTTTGATGGCAATAAATTTTGACATATACCCATTGGGGATTTTGCGGAGAAGGTGGAGAAAATTTACTATATCATCCAAAATTAGGTCAAGGTGGAGATTTATAATATGACAATTATTTTGGCTAATGGAGTCCATATCACATAAGCATAAGCATCTTTGCAAAGTGTAGACTTTGTTGGCAATATTCTTTGGGACCCAAAAATATTGTATTGTATGTTGTACATCATTTGCATAAGTTGTATCTCTTCTTTTACACCTAAGAGGCCAAGAATTTTTTGCCTATTAAAGAGAAGGCCATTAGTTCATTTTAAACGCACCAACAAGATTTGAGTCTTCATTTCTTCCTTTATTAAGAGTGTTTTGTATGAGAGTTAAGTGTTGGGAAGCACTTGTGTGAACCCTTTCTTTGGAGTGATCTTGTGAGGTTATTCCCTTAGGGTATTTGGGATTAATTAGAGTATTTATTCTAATTTTGTACTCTCTTTTGTACTCTTATTGTTATCTCCGCTTGTGGACATAGGTCACTTTGACCGAACCACGTTAAATTGGTGTCTTCTTTATATGCTTTAATTGCCATTGTTATCAACTTCAATTGTCTTTGTTATTGTCATTATACCGTTATTTGGCTAAATTCTGCACTAACCGGGTTCCCGATCTTAACAAATTGGTATCAGAGCCGGATCTAACCGGGTTAGTATCAATAGCCAAAATGACTCTAACAAATACCTATTTTGAGAAATTTGACCGAAGTGCAAACTTCGGAATGTGGCAATTAAATATGGAAGCTATCCTAATTCAGTATGGCTTAGACTTGGCGTTGCAAGAAAGGAGAAGAAGCCGGATAAAATGACGGACGAGGAGTTTGCCATCATAGACAAAAAGGCAAAAGCAGGTATCATTTTAAATCTCTCAAATGGGGTTTTACCTGAAATTTCTATAGAAACCACAGATAAATGCATGTGGGAAAAATTGAAAAACTTATATATGAAGAGGACGGTGGAAAATAGACTTTACCTGAAGCAGAAGCTTTATACAATTCGTACGGGTGAAGGTACCTCTATTCTCTCTCATCTTGACTTCTTTGATTCCATTATTATGGATTTGAGTAATATAGATGCTGAAATTAAAGATGAGGATCAAGTCGTGTTACTGCTTTGTTCTCTACCCCCATCTTTTAAGCATATAAGAGATACTATACTTTATGCAAAGGATAATATCTCTTATAAGGATATTAAATCTATCTTAAAATCAAAAGAACAGATAGATAGTGATATTACTGGGGAAACTAGTAGAACTCAAGGGGAAGTTGGCTTGTTTGTTAGGGGCAAATCCGAATCCATATCCAGATACAATAATTTACAGTGTCGCTATTGTCATAAGAAAGGTCACAATATCTCTGAATGCTATAAGCTGAAAAATAAAGAAAAGCATAAGGAAAGGAAAAATGAGCACAAAAATATTGACATTGCCAAAGCAAGTGTAGCTGCTGATGAGACTGAGGGAACTATTTTTTTAGCAACTAATATTAGTTTCAAATCTAACTATGAGTGGATTTTAGATTCGGGTTGTTCTTATCATATGTGTCACCATCGGTATTTATTCACCACATATGAATGTATTGGAGGTGGAGTTGTCTTGATGGGCAACAACGCTGCCTGCAAAGTTTTTGGAAAAGGTACAGTCCGAATCAAAATGCACGATGGTGTGGTAAGAATTGTCACTGATGTTAGACATGTTCCTGACTTGAAGAAAAATCTCATCTCTTTGGTCAATCTAGAATCTCTTTGGTGCAAGTACACAGGTGAAGGTAGAGTTCTGAAAGTTTCTCATGGTGCTCTTGTGATCATGAATGCACACAGATCTGGTTCGTTGTATACTTTATTGGGATCCACTGTTATAGGCCTTACTACAATTTCGGTATCAGACAACTTGTCTGATTTTGATGGCATTAAATTTTGACATATGCCTATTGGGGATTTTGCGGAGAAGGTGGAGAAAATTTACTATATCATCCAAAATTAGGCCAAGGTGGAGATTTATAATATGGCAATTATTTTGGCTAATGGAGTCCATATCACATAAGCATAAGCGTCTTTGCAAAGTGTAGACTTTGTTGGCAATATTCTTTGGGACCCAAAAATATTGCATTGTGTATTGTACATCATTTGCATAAGTTGTATCTCTTCTTTTACACCTAAGAGGCCAAGAATTTTTTTCCTATTAAAGAGAAGGCCATTAGTTTATTTTAAACGCACCAACAAGACTTGAGTCTTCATTTCTTCCTTTATTAAGAGTGTTTTATATGAGAGTTAAGTGTTGAGAAGCACTTGTGTGAACCCTTTCTTTGGAGTGTTCTTGTGAGGTTATTTTCTTAGGGTATTTGGGATTAATTAGATTATTTATTCTAATATTGTACTCTTATTGGTATAGTAAAATTGCTCCTCTCCGCTTGTGGACATAGGTCACTTTGACCGAACCACGTTAAATTGATGTCTTCTTTATATGCTTTAATTGCTGTTGTTATCAACTTCAATTGTCTTTGTTATTGTCATTATACCGTTGTTTGGCTAATTTCTGCACTAACCGAGTTCCCGATCTTAACAAATTGGTATCAGAGCCGGATCTAACCGGGTTAGTTTCAATAGCCAAAATGACTCTAACAAAGACCTATTTTGAGAAATTTGAGCGAAGTGCAAACTTCGGAATGTGGCAATTAAATATGGAAGCTATCCTAATTCAGGATGGCTTAGACTTGGCATTGCAAGGAAAGGAGAAGAAGCCAGATAAAATGACGGACGAGGAGTTTGCCATCATAGACAAAAAGGCAAAGCATGTATCATTTTAAATCTCTCAAATGAGGTTTTACGTGAAGTTTCTTTAGAAACCACAGCTAAAGGCATGTGGAAAAAATTGAAAACCTTATATATGAAGAAGACGGTGGAAAATAGACTTTACCTGAAGCAGAAGCTTTATACAATTCGTACGGGTGAAGGTACCTCTATTCTCTCTCATCTTGACTCCTTTGATTCCATTCTTATGGATTTGAGTAATATAGATGCTGAAAATAAAGATGAGGATCAAGCCGTGTTACTGCTTTGTTCTCTACCCCATCTTTTAAGCATATAAGAGATACTATGCTTTATGCAAAGGATAATATCTCTTATAAGGATATTAAATCTATCTTAAAATCAAAAGAACAGATAGATAGTGATATTACTGGGGAAGCTAGTGGAACTCAAGCGGAAGTTGGCTTGTTTGTTAGGGGAAAATCCGAATCCATATCCATATACAATAATTTACAGTGTCGTTATTTTCATAAGAAAGGTCACAATATCTCTGAATGCTATAAGCTGAAAAATAAAGAAAAGCATAAGGAAAGGAAAAATGAGCACAAAAATACTGACATTGCCGAAGCAAGTCTAGCTGCTTATGAAACTGAGGGAATTATTTTTTTAGCAACTAATATTAGTTTCAAATCTAACAATGAGTGGATTTTAGATTCGGGTTGTTCTTATCATATGTGTCACAATCGGTATTTATTTACCACATATGAATCTATTGGAGGTGGAGTTGTCTTGATGGGCAACAATGCTGCCTGCAAAGTTTTTGAAAAAGGTACAGTCCGAATCAAAATGCACGATGGTGTGGTGAGAATTCTCACTGATGTTAGACATGTTCCTCACTTGATGAAAAATCTCATCTCTTTGGGTACTCTAGAATCTCTTGGGTGCAAGTACACAGGTGAAGGTAGAGTTCTGAAAGTTTCTCATGGTGCTCTTGTGATCATGAAAGCACACAGATCTGGTTCGTTGTATACTTTATTGGGATCCATTGTTATAGGCCTTACTACAGTTTCGGTATCAGACAACTTGTCTGATTTTGACGGCATTAAATTTTGAGATATGCCCATTGGGGATTTTGCGGAGAAGGTGGAGAAAATTTACTATATAATCCAAAATTATGCCAAGGTGGAGAATTATAATATGGCAATTATTTTGGCTAATGAAGTCCATATCACATAAGCATAAGCGTCTTTGCAAAGTGTAGACTTTGTTGCAAAATATTCTTTGGGACCCAAAAATATTGCATTGTGTGTTGTACATCATTTGCATAAGTTGTATCTCTTCTTTTACACCTAAGAGGCCAAGAATTTTTTGCCTGTTAAAGAGAATGCCATTAGTTCATTTTAAACGCACCAACAAGACTTAAGTCTTTATTTCTTCCTTTATTAAGAGTGTTTTGTATGAGAGTTAAGTGTTGGGAAGCACTTGTGTGAACCCTTTCTTTGGAGTGATCTTGTGAGGTAATTCCCTTAGGGTATTTGGGATTAATTAGATTATTTATTCTAATTTTGTACTCTTATTGGTATAGTAAAATTGCTCCTCTCCGCTTATGGACGTAGGTCACTTTGACCGAACCACGTTAAATTGGTGTCTTCTTTATATGCTTTAATTGCCATTGTTATCAACTTTAATTGTCTTTGATATTGTCATTATACCGTTGTTTCGCTAAATTCTGCACTAACCGGGTTCCCGATCTTAACAAATTGGTATCAGAGCCGGATCTAACCGGGTTAGTTTCAATAGCCAAAATGACTCTAACAAAGACCTATTTTGAGAAATTTGACCGAAGTGCAAACTTCAAAATATGGCAATTAAATATGAAAGCTATCCTAATTCAGGATGGCTTAGACTTGGCGTTGCAAGGAAGGAGAAGAAGCCGTATAAAATGACGGACGAGGAGTTTGCCATCATAGACAAAAAGGCCAAAGCAGGTATCATTTTAAATCTCTCAAATGAGGTTTTACGTGAAGTTTCTATAGAAACCATAGCTAAAAGGCATGTAGAAAAAATTGAAAACCTTATATATGAAGAGGACGGTGGAAAATAGACTTTACCTGAAGCAGAAGCTTTATACAATTCGTACGGGTGAAGGTACCTCTATTCTCTCTCATCTTAACTCCTTTGATTCCATTCTTATGGATTTGAGTAATATAGATGCTGAAATTAAAGATGAGGATCAAGCCGTGTTAGTGCTTTATTCTCTACCCCCATCTTTTAAGCATATAAGAGATACTATGCTTTATGCAAAGGATAATATCTCTTATAAGGATATTAAATATATCTTAAAATCAAAAGATCTGATAGATAGTGATATTACTGGGGAAGCTAGTGGAACTCAAGCGGAAGTTGGCTTGTTTGTTAGGGGCAAATCCGAATCCATATCCAGATACAATAATTTACAGTGTCGCTATTGTCATAAGAAAGTTCACAATATCTCTGAATGCTATAAGCTAAAAAATAAAGAAAAGCATAAGGAAAGGAAAAATGAGCACAAAAATACTGACATTGCCGAAGCAAGTATAGCTGCTGATGAGACTGAGAGAACTATTTTTTTAGTAACTAATAATAATTTCAAATCTAACAATGAGTGGATTTTAGATTCGGGTTGTTCTTATCATATGTGTCACACTCGGTATTTATTTACCACATATGAATCTATTGGAGGTGGAGTTGTCTTGATGGGCAACAATGCTGCCTGCAAAGTTTTTGGAAAAGGTACAGTCCGAATCAAAATGCACGATGGTGTGGTGAGAATTCTCACTGATGTTAGACATGTTCCTGACTTGAAGAAAAATCTCATCTCTTTGGGCACTCAAGAATCTCTTGGGTGCTAGTACACATGTGAAGGTGGAGTTCTGAAAGTTTCTCATGGTGCTCTTGTGATCATGAAAGCACACAGATCTGGTTCATTGTATACTTTATTGGGATCCACTGTTATAGGCCTTACTACAGTTTCGGTATCAGACAACTTATCTGATGTTGATGGCATTAAATTTTGACATATGCCCATTGGGGCTTTTGCGGAGAAGGTGGAGAAAATTTACTATATCATCCAAAATTAGGCCAAGGTGGAGATTTATAATATGGCCATTATTTTGGCTAATGGAGTCCATATCACATAAGCAAAAGTCCCTTTGCAAAGTGTAGACTTTGTTGGCAATATTCTTTGGGACCCAAAAATATTGCATTGTGTGTTGGACAACATTTGCACAAGTTGTATCTCTTCTTTTACACCTAAAAGGCCAAGACTTTTTTGCCTATAAAAGAGAAGGGCATTAGTTCATTTTAAACGCACAAACAAGACTTGAGTCTTCATTTCTTCCTTTATTAAGAGTGTTATGTATGAGAGTTAAGTGTTGGGAAGCACTTGTGTGAACCCTTTCTTTGGAGTGATCTTGTGAGGTTATTTCCTTAGGGTATTTGGGATTAATTAAATTATTTATTCTAATTTTGTACTCTTATTGGTATAGTAAATTGCTCCTCTCCGCTTGTGGACGTAGGTCACTTTCACCGAACCACGTTAAATTGGTGTCTTCTTTATATGCTTTAATTGTCGTTGTTATCAACTTCAATTGTCTTTGTTATTGTCATTATACCATTGTTTGGCTAAATTCCGCACTAACCGGGTTCCCGATCCTAACAAATTGGTATCAGAGCCGGATCTAACCGGGTTAGTTTCAATAGCCAAAATGACTCTAACAAAGACCTATTTTGAGAAATTTGAGCAAAGTGCAAACTTCGGAATGTGGCAATTAAATATGGAAGCTATCCTAATTCAGGATGGCTTAGACTTGGCATTGCAAGGAAAGGAGACGAAGCCAGATAAAATGACGGACGAGGAGTTTGCCATCATAGACAAAAAGGCAAAAGCATGTATCATTCTAAATCTCTCAAATGAGGTTTTACGTGAAGTTTCTGTAGAAACCACAGCTAAAGGCATGTGGGAAAAATTGAAAACCTTATATATGAAGAGGACGGTGGAAAATAGACTTTACCTGAAGCAGAAGCTTTATACAATTCGTATGGGTGAAGGTACCTCTATTCTCTCTCATCTTGACACATTTGATTCCATTCTTATGGATTTGAGTAATATAGATGCTGAAATTAAAGATGAGGATCAAGCCGTGTTACTGCTTTGTTCTCTACCCCATCTTTTAAGCATATAAGAGATACTATGCTTTATGCAAAGGATAATATCTCTTATAAGGATATTAAATCTATCTTAAAATCAAAAGAACAGATAGATAGTGATATTACTGGGGAAGCTAGTGGAACTCAAGCGGAAGTTGGCTTGTTTGTTAGGGGAAAATCCGAATCCATATCCAGATACAATAATTTACAGTGTCGCTATTGTTAGAAGAAAGGTCACAATATCTTTGAATGCTATAAGCTAAAAAATAAAGAAAAGCATAAGGAAAGGAAAAATGAGCACAAAAATACTGACATTGCTGAAGCAAGTCTAGCTGCTGATGAAACTGAGGGAATTATTTTTTTAGCAACTAATATTAGTTTCAAATCTAACAATGAGTGGATTTTAGATTCGGGTTGTTCTTATCATATGTGTCACAATCGGTATTTATTTACCACATATGATTCTATTGGAGGTGGAGTTGTCTTGATGGGCAACAATGCTGCCTGCAAAGTTTTTGAAAAAGGTACAGTCCGAATCAAAATGCACGATGGTGTGGTGAGAATTCTCACTGATGTTAGACATGTTCCTCACTTGAAGAAAAATCTCATCTCTTTGGGCACTCTAGAATCTCTTGGGTGCAAGTACACAGGTGAAGGTGGAGTTCTGAAAGTTTCTCATGGTGCTCTTGTGATCATGAAAGCACACAGATCTGGTTCGTTGTATACTTTATTGGGATCCATTGTTATAGGCCTTACTACAGTTTCGGTACCAGACAACTTGTCTGATTTTGACGGCATTAAATTTTGAGATATGCCCATTGGGGATTTTGCGGAGAAGGTGGAGAAAATTTACTATATAATCCAAAATTATGCCAAGGTGAGAATTATAATATGGCAATTATTTTGGCTAATGAAGTCCATATCACATAAGTATAAGCGTCTTTGCAAAGTGTAGACTTTGTTGCAAAATATTCTTTGGGACCCAAAAATATTGCATTGTGTGTTGTACATCATTTGCATAAGTTGTATCTCTTCTTTTACACCTAAGAGGCCAAGAATTTTTTGCCTATTAAAGAGAATGCCATTAGTTCATTTTAAACGCACCAACAAGACTTAAGTCTTCATTTCTTCCTTTATTAAGAGTGTTTTGTATGAGAGTTAAGTGTTGGGAAGCACTTGTGTGAACCCTTTCTTTCGAGTGATCTTGTGAGGTTATTCCTTTAGGGTATTTGGGATTAATTAGATTATTTATTCTAATTTTATACTCTTATTGGTATAGTAAAATTGCTCCTCTCCGCTTATGGACGTAGGTCACTTTGACCGAACCACGTTAAATTGGTGTCTTCTTTATATGCTTTAATTGCCATTGTTATCAACTTCAATTGTCTTTGATATTGTCATTATACCGTTGTTTGGCTAAATGCTGCACTAACCGGGTTCCCGATCTTAACAAATTGGTATCAGAGCCGGATCTAACCAGGTTAGTTTCAATTGCCAAAATGACTCTAACAAAGACCTATTTTGAGAAATTTGACCGAAGTGCAAACTTTGAAATATGGCAATTAAATATGGAAGCTATCCTAATTCAGGATGGCTTAGACTTGGCATTGCAAGGAAGGAGAAGAAGCCGTATAAAATGACGGACGAGGAGTTTGCCATCATAGACAAAAAGGCCAAAGCAGGTATCATTTTAAATCTCTCAAATGAGGTTTTACGTGAAGTTTCTATAGAAACCATAGCTAAAAGCATGTAGAAAAAATTGAAAACCTTATATATGAAGAGGACGGTGGAAAATAGACTTTACCTGAAGCAGAAGCTTTATACAATTCGTACGGGTGAAGGTACCTCTATTCTCTCTCATCTTAACTCCTTTGATTCCATTCTTATGGATTTGAGTAATATAGATGCTGAAATTAAAGATGAGGATCAAGCCGTGTTACTGCTTTGTTCTCTACCCCCATCTTTTAAGCATATAAGAGATACTATGCTTTATGCAAAGGATAATATCTGTTATAAGGATATTAAATATATCTTAAAATCAAAAGATCAGATAGATAGTGATATTACAGGGGAAGCTAGTGGAACTCAAGCGGAAGTTGGCTTGTTTGATAGGGGCAAATCCGAATCCATATCCAGATACAATAATTTACAGTGTCGCTATTGTCATAAGAAAGGTCACAATATCTCGGAATGCTATAAGCTAAAAAATAAAGAAAAGCATAAGGAAAGGAAAAATGAGCACAAAAATACTGACATTGCCGAAGTAAGTATAGCTGCTGATGAGACTGAGAGAACTATTTTTTTAGTAACTAATAATAATTTCAAATCTAACAATGAGTGGATTTTAGATTCGGGTTATTCTTATCATATGTGTCACACTCGGTATTTATTTACCACATATGAATCTATTGGAGGTGGAGTTATCTTGATAGGCAACAATGCTGCCTACAAAGTTTTTGGAAAAGGTACAGTCCGAATCAAAATGCACGATGGTGTGGTGAGAATTCTCACTGACGTTAGACATGTTCCTGACTTGAAGAAAAATCTCATCTCTTTGGGCACTCAAGAATCTCTTGGGTGCTAGTACACATGTGAAGGTGGAGTTCTGAAAGTTTCTCATGGTGCTCTTGTGATCATGAAAGCACACAGATCTGGTTCATTGTATACTTTATTGGAATCCACTGTTATAGGCCTTACTACAGTTTCGGTATCAGACAACTTATCTGATTTTGATGGCATTAAATTTTGACATATGCCCATTGGGGCTTTTGCGGAGAAGGTGGAGGAAATTTACTATATCATCCAAAATTAGGCCAAGGTGGAGATTTATAATATGGCCATTATTTTGGCTAATGGAGTCCATATCACATAAGCAAAAGTACCTTTGCAAAGTGTAGACTTTGTTGGCAATATTCTTTGGGACCCAAAAATATTGCATTGTGTGTTGGACAACATTTGCACAAGTTGTATCTCTTCTTTTACACCTAAAAGGCCAAGACTTTTTTGCCTATAAAAGAGAAGGGCATTAGTTCATTTTAAATGCACAAACAAGACTTGAGTCTTCATTTCTTCCTTTATTAAGAGTGTTATGTATGAGAGTAAAGTGTTGGGAAGCACTTGTGTAAACCCTTTCTTTGGAGTGATCTTGTGAGGTTATTTCCTTAGGGTATTTGGGATTAATTAGATTATTTATTCTAATTTTGTACTCTTATTGGTATAGTAAAATTGCTCCTCTCCGCTTGTGGACGTAGGTCACTTTGACCGAACCACGTTAAATTTGTGTCTTCTTTATATGCTTTAATTGTCATTGTTATCAACTTCAATTGTCTTTGTTATTGTCATTATACCGTTGTTTGGCTAAATTCCGCACTAACCGGGTTCCCGATCCTAACAAATTGGTATCAGAGCCGGATCTAACCGGGTTAGTTTCAATAGTCAAAATGACTCTAACAAAGACCTATGTTGAGAAATTTGACCGAAGTGAAATCTTCGGAGTGTGGCAATTAAAGATGGAAGCTATCCTAATTCATGATGGCTTAGACTTGGCGTTGCAAGGAAAGGAGAAGAAGTCGGATAAAATGACGGACGAGGAGTTTTCCATTATACACAAAAAGGCAAAAGCAGGTATCATTTTAAATCTCTTAAATAAGGTTTTACGTGAAGTTTCTGTAGAAACCACAGCTAAAGACATGTGGGAAAAATTGAAAACCTTATATATGAAGAGGACGGTGGAAAATAGACTTTACCTGAAGCAGAAGCTTTATACAATACGTACGGGTGAAGGTACCTCTATTCTCTCTCATCTTGACTCTTTTGATTCCATTCTTATGGATTTGAGTAATATAGATGCTGAAATTAACGATGAAGATCAAGCCGTGTTACTGCTTTGTTCTCTAACCCCATCTTTTAAGCATATAAGAGATACTATGCTTCAAGCAAAGGATAATATCTCTTATAAGGATATTAAATCTATTTTAAAATTAAAAGAACAGATAGATAGTGATATTACTGGGGAAGCTAGTGGAACTCAAGCGGAAGTTGGCTTGTTTGTTAGGGGCAAATCCGAATCCATATCCAGATATAATAATTTACAGTGTCGCTATTGTCATAAGAAAGGTCACAATATCTCTGAATGCTATAAACTAAAAAATAAAGAAAAGCATAAGGAAAGGAAAAAATGAGCACAAAATTACTGACATTGCCGAAGCAAGTGGAGCTGCTGATGAGACTGAGGGAACTATTTTTGTAGCAACTAATAATAGTTTCAAATCTAACAATGAGTGGATTTTAGATTCGGGTTGTTCTTATCATATGTGTCACAATCGGTATTTATTTACCACAAATAAATCTATTGGAGGCGGAGTTTTCTTGATGGGCAACAATGCTGCCTGCAAGAAAAGGTACAGTACGAATTAAAATGCGCGATGGTGTGGTGATAATTCTCACTGATGTTAGACATGTTCCTGACTTGAAGAAAAATCTCATCTCTTTGGGCACTCTAGAATCTCTTGGGTGCAAGTACACAGGTGAAGGTGGAGTTCTGAAAGATTCTCATGGTGCTCTTGTGATCATGAAAGCACACAGATCTGGTTCGTTGTATACTTTATTGGGATCCACTGTTATAGGCCTTACTACAGTTTCGATATCAGACAACTTGTCTGAGTTTGATGGCATTAAATTTTGACATATGGCCATATATGGCAATTATTTTAGCTAATGGAGTCCATATCACATAAGCATAAGCGTCTTTGCAAAGTGTAGACTTTGTTTGTAATATTCTTTGGGACCCAAAAATATTGTATTGTGTGTTGTACATTATTTGCATAAGTTGTATCTCTTCTTTTACACCTAAGAGGCCAAGAATATTTTGCCTATTAAAGAGAAGGCTATTAGATCATTTTAAACGCACCAACAAGACTTGAGTCTTCATTTCTTCCTTTATTAAGAGTGTTTTGTATGCGAGTTAAGTGTTGGGAAGCACTTGTGTGAACCCTTTCTTTGGAGTGATCTTGTGAGGTAATTCCCTTAGGGTATTTGGGATTAATTAGAGTATTTATTCTAATTTTGTACTCTTATTGGTATAGTAAATATTCTCCTCTCCGCTTGTGGACGTAGGTCACTTTGACCGAACCACGTTAAATTAGTGTCTTCTTTATGTGCTTTAATTGCCATTTGTATCAACTTCAATTGTCTTTGTTATTTTCATTATACCGTTGTTTGGCTAAATTCCGCACTAACCGGGTTTCCGATCTTAACAAATTGGTATCAGAGTCAGATCTAACCGGGTTAGTTTCAATAGCCAAAATGACTCTAACAAAGACCTATTTTGAAAAATTTGACCGAAGTGCAAACTTTGGAATGTGGTAATTAAATATGGAAGCTATCCTAATTCAGTATGGCTTAGACCTGGCATTGCAAGGAAGGAGAAGAAGCCGGATAAAATAACGGACGAGGAATTTGCCATCATAGACAAAAAGGCAAAAGCAGGTATCATTTTAAATCTCTCAAATGAGGTTTTACGTGAAGTTTCTGTAGAAACCACAGCTAAAGAAATATGGAAAAAATTGAAAACCTTATATATGAAGAGGACGGTGGAAAATAGACTTTACCTGAAGCAAAAGCTTTATACAATTCGTACGGGTGAAGGTACCTCTATTCTATCTCATCTTGACTCCTTTGATTCCATTCTTACGGATTTGAGTAATATAGATGCAAAAATTAAATATGAGGATCAAGCCATGTTACTGCTTTGTTCTCTACCCCCATCTTTTAAGCATATAAGAGATACTATGCTTTATGCAAAGGATAATATCTCTTATAAGGATATTAAATCTATCTTAAAATCAAAATAACAGATAGATAGTGATATTACTGGGGAAGCTAGTGAAACTCAAGCGGAAGTTGGCTTGTTTGTTAGGGGCAAATCCGAATCCATATCCAGATACAATAATTTACAGTGTCGCTATTGTCATAAGAAAGGTCACAATATCTCTGAATGCTATAAACTGAAAAATAAAGAAAAGCATAAGGAAAGGAAAAATGAGCACAAAAATACTGACATTGCCGAAGCAAGTGGAGCTGCTGATGAGACTAAGGGAACTATTTTTGTAGCAACTAATAATAGTTTCAAATCTAACAATGAGTGGATTTTAGATTCGGGTTGTTCTTATCATATGTGTCACAATCGGTATTTATTTACCACAAATAAGTCTATTGGAGGTGGAGTTTTCTTGACGGGCTACAGTGCTGCCTACAAGAAAAGGTACAGTAGGAATTAAAATGCGCGATGATGTGGTGAGAATTCTCACTGATGTTAGACTTGTTCCTGACTTGAAGAAAAATCTTATCTCTTTGGGCACTCTAGAATCTCTTGGGTGCAAGTACACAGGTGAAGGTGGAGTTCTGAAAGATTCTCATGGTGCTCTTGTGATCATGAAAGCACACAGATCTGGTTCGTTGTATACTTTATTGGGATCCACTGTTATAGGCCTTACTACAGTTTCGGTATCAGACAACTTGTCTGATTTTGATGGCATTAAATTTTGACATATGCCCATTGGGGATTTTGCGGAGAAGGTGGAGAAAATTTACTATATCATCCAAAATTAGGCCAAGGTGGAGATTTATAATATGGCAATTATTTTGGCTAATGAAGTCCATATCCTATAAGCATAAGCGTCTTTGCAAAGTGTAGACTTTGTTGCAGAATATTCTTTGGGACCCAAAAATATTGCATTATGTGTTCTACATCATTTGCATAAGTTGTATCTCTTCTTTTATACCTAAGAAGCCAAGAATTTGTTTCCTATTAAAGAGAAGGCCATTAGTTCATTTTAAACGCACCAACAAGACTTGAGTCTTAATTTCTTCCTTTATTGAGAGTGTTTTGTATGAGAGTTAAGTGTTGGAAAGCACTTATGTGTAACCCTTTCTTTGTAGTGATCTTGTGAGGTTATTCCCTTAGGGTATTTGGGATTAATTAGAGTATTTATTCTAATTTTGTACTCTTATTGGTATAGTAAATATTCTCCTCTCCGCTTGTGGACGTAGGTCACTTTGACCGAACCACGTTAAATTAGTGTATTCTTTATATGCTTTAATTGTCATTGTTATCAACTTCAATTGTCTTTGTTATTTTCATTATACCGTTGTTTGGCTAAATTACGCACTAACCGGGTTCCCGATCCTAACAAATTGGTATTAAAGCTGGATCTAAGCGGGTTAGTTTCAATAGCAAAAATGACTCTAACAAAGACCTATGTTGAGAAATTTGACCGAAGTGCAAACTTCGAAATATGGCAATTAAAGATGAAAGCTATCCTAATTCATGATGGCTTAGACTTGGCGTTGCAAGGAAAGGAGAAGATGCCGGATAAAATGACGTACGAGGAGTTTGCCATCATAGAAAAAAAGGCAAAAGCAAGTATCATTTAAAATCTCTCAAATGAGGTTTTACGTGAAGTTTCTGTAGAAACCACAGCTAAAGGCATGTGGGAAAAATTAAAAACATTATATATGAAGATGACGGTGGAAAATAGACTTTACCTGAAGCAGAAGCTTTATACAATTCGTACGGGTGAAGGTACCTCTATTCTCCCTCATCTAGACTCCTTTGATTCCATTCTTATAGATTTGAGTAATATAGATGCTGAAATTAAAGATGAGGATCAAGCCGTGTTACTGCTTTGTTCTCTACCCCCATCTTTTAAGCATATAAGAGATACTATGCTTTATGAAAAGGATAATATCTCTTATAAGGATATTAAATCTATCTTAAAATCAAAATAACAGATAGATAGTAATATTACTGGGGAAGCTAGTGGAACTCAAGCGGAAGTTGGCTTGTTTGGTAGGGGCAAATCCGAATCCATATCCAGATACAATAATTTACAGTGTCGCTATTATCATAAGAAGGGTCACAATATCTCTGAATGCTATAAGCTGAAAATTAAAGAAAAGCATAAGGAAAGGAAAAATGAGCACAAAAAATACTGACATTGCTGAAGCAAGTGTAGCTGCTGATGAGACTGAGGGAACTATTTTTTTAGAACCTAATAATAGTTTCAAATCTAACAATGAGTGGATTTTAGATTCGGGTTGTTCTTATCAAATGTGTTGCAATCGGTTTTTATTTGCCACATATGAATCTATTGGAGTTGGAGTTGTCTTGATGGGCAACAATGCTGCCTGCAAAGTTTTTGGAAAAGGTACAGTCTGAATCAAAATGCGCGATGGTGTAGTGAGAATTCTCACTGATGTTAGACATGTTCCTGAGTTGAAGAAAAATCTCATCTCTTTGGGCATTCTAGAACCTCTTGGGTGCAAGTACACAGGTGAAAGTGCAGTTCTGAAAGTTTCTCATGGTGCTCTTGTGATCATGAAAGCACACAGATCTGGTTTATAATATTGCCATTATTTTGGCTAATGGAGTCAATATCATATAAGCATAAGCGTCTTTGCAAAGTGTAGACTTTGTTGGCAATATTCTTTGGGACCCAAAAATATTGCATTGTGCGTTGTACATTATTTGCATAAGTTGTATCTCTTCTTTTACACCTAAGAGGCCAAGAATTTTTTTCCTATTAAAGAGAAGGCCATTAGTTCATTTTAAACGCACCAACAAGACTTGAGTCTTCATTTCTTCCTTTATTAAGAGTGTTTTGTATGAGAGTTAAGTGTTGGGAAGCACTTGTGTGAACCCTTTCTTTGGAGTGATCTTGTGAGGTTATTCCCTTAGGGTATTTGGGATTATTTAAAGTATTTATTCTAATTTTGTACTCTTATTGAAATAGTAAAATTGCTCCTCTCCGCTTGTGGACGTAGGTCTCTTTGACCGAACCACGTTAAATTGGTGTCTTCTTTTTATGCTTTAATTTCCCTTGTTATAAACTTCAATTGTATTTGTTATTGTCATTATACCGTTGTTTGGATAAATTCCGCACTAACCGGGTTCCCGATCCTAACAAATTGGTATCAGAGTCTGATCTAACCATGTTAGTTTCAATAGCCAAAATGACCTTAATAAAGAACTATGTTGAGAAATTTGACCGAAGTGCAAACTTCGGAATGTGGCAATTAAAGATGAAGCTATCCTAATTCAGGATGGCTTACACATGGCATTGCAAAGAAAGGAGAAGAAGTCGGATAAAATGACGGACGAGGAGTTTGCCATCATAGACAAAAAGGCAAAGGCAGGTATCATTTTAAATCTCTCAAATGAGGTTTTACGTAAAGTTTCTGTAGAAATCACAACTAAAAGAATGTGGGAATAATTGAAAACCGTATATATGACGAGGACGATGGAAAATAGACTTAACCTGAAGCTGAAGTTTTATACAATTCTTATGGGTGAAGGTACCTCTATTCTCTCTCATCTTGACTCCTTTGATTCAATTCTTGTGGATTTGAGTAATATAGATGCTGAAATTAAAGATAAGGATCAAGCTGTGTTACTGCTTTGTTCTCTACCCCCATCTTTTAAGCATATAAGAGATACTATGCTTTATGCAAAGGATAATATCTCTTATAAGCATATTAAATCTATCTTAAAATCTAAAGAACAGATATATAGTGATATTACTGGGGAAGCTAGTGGAACTCAATCGGAAGTTGGCTTGTTTTCTAGGGGCAAATCCGAAT
The DNA here is from genome assembly GCF_000715075.1 of Nicotiana tabacum. NCBI lineage: Eukaryota > Viridiplantae > Streptophyta > Magnoliopsida > Solanales > Solanaceae > Nicotiana > Nicotiana tabacum. The sequence continues at coordinate 80,086,425 of NC_134083.1, forward strand.
CCATATCCAGATACAATAATTTACAGTGTCTCTATTGTCATAAGAAATGTCACAATATCTCAAGCTGAAAAATAAAGAAAAGCATAAGGAAAGGAAAAATGAGCACAAAAATACTGACATTGCCGAAGTAAGTGTAGATGCTGATTAAACTGAGGGAACTATTTTTTTAGCAACTAATAATAGTTTCAAATCTAACAATGAGTGGATTTTAGATTCGGGTTGTTCTTATCATATGTGTCACAATCGGCATTTATTTACCACATATGAATCTATTGGAGGTGGAATTATCTTGATGGGCAACAACGCTGCCTGCAAAACTTTTGGAAAAGGTACAGTCCGAATCAAAATGCACGATGGTGTGGTGAGAATTCTCACTGAATGTTCCTGACTTGAAGAAATATCTCATCTCTTTGGGCACTCTAGAATCTCTTGGGAGCAAGTACACAGTTGAAGGTGGAGTTCTGAAAGTTTCTCATGGTGCTCTTGTGATCATGAAAGCACACAGATCTGGTTCATTGTATACTTTATTGGGATCCACTATTATTGGCCTTACTACAGTTTCGGTATCAGACAACTTGTCTGATTTTGATGGCATTAAATTTTGACATACACATTGGGGCTTTTGCGGAGAAGGTGGAGAAAATTTACTATATCATCCAAAATTAGGTCAAGGTGGAGATTTATAATACGGAAATTATTTTGGCTAATGGAGTCCATATCACATAAGCATAAGCATCTTTGCAAAGCATAGACTTTGTTGGCAATGTTCTTTGGGACCCAAAAATATTGCATTGTGTGTTGGACATCATTTGCACAAGTTGTATCTATACTTTTACACCAAGAGGCCAAGACTTTTTTGCCTATAAAAGAGAAGGCCATTAGTTCATTTTAAGCGCACCAACAAGACTTGAGTCTTCATTTATTCCTTTATTAAGAGTGTTTTGTATGAGAGTTAAGTGTTGGGAAGCACTTGTGTGAACCCTTTCTTTGGAGTGATCTTATGAGGTTATTCCCTTAGGGTATTTGCGATTAATTAAAGTATTTATTCTTATTTTGTACTCTTATTGGAATAGTAAAATTGCTCCTCTCCGCTTGTGGACGTAGGTCTCTTTGACCGAACCACGTTAAATTGGTGTCTTCTTTTTATGCTTTAATTGCCCTTGTTATAAACTTCAATTGTATTTGTTATTGTCATTATACCGTTGTTTGGATAAATTCCGCACTAACCGGGTTCCCGATCCTAACAAATTGGTATCAGAGTCGGATCTAACCAGGTTAGTTTCAATAGCCAAAATGACTTTAACAAAGAACTATGTTGAGAAATTTGACCAAAGTGCAAACTTCGGAATGTGGCAATTAAAGATGAAACTATCCTAATTCAGGATGGCTTAGACATGGCATTGCAAGGAAAGGAGAAGAAGTCGGATAAAATGACGGACGAGGAGTTTGCCATCATAGACAAAAAGGCAAAGGCAGGTATCATTTTAAATCTCTCAAATGAGGTTTTACGTGAAGTTTCTGTAGAAACCACAACTAAAAGAATGTGGGAATAATTGAAAACCGTATATATGACGAGGACGATGGAAAATAGACTTAACCTGAAGCTGAAGTTTTATACAATTCTTATGGGTGAAGGTACCTCTATTCTCTCTCATCTTGACTCCTTTGATTCAATTCTTGTGGATTTGAGTTATATAGATGCTGAAATTAAAGATGAGGATCAAGCCGTGTTACTGCTTTGTTCTCTACCCCCATCTTTTAGGCATATAAGAGATACTATGCTTTATGCAAAGGATAATATCTCTTATAAGCATATTAAATCTATCTTAAAATCTAAAGAACAGATATATAGTGATATTACTGGGGAAGCTAGTGGAACTCAATCGGAAGTTGGCTTGTTTTCTAGGGGCAAATCCGAATCCATATCCAGATACAATAATTTACAGTGTCTCTATTGTCATAAGAAATGTCACAATATCTCAACCTGAAAAATAAAGAAAAGCATAAGGAAAGGAAAAATGAGCACAAAAATACTGACATTGCCGAAGTAAGTGTAGATGCTGATTAAACTGAGGGAACTATTTTTTTAGCAACTAATAATAGTTTCAAATCTAACAATGAGTGAATTTTAGATTCGGGTTGTTCTTATCATATGTGTCACAATCGGCATTTATTTACCACATATGAATCTATTGGAGGTGGAATTATCTTGATGGGCAACAACGCTGCCTGCAAAACTTTTGGAAAAGGTACAGTCCGAATCAAAATGCACGATGGTGTGGTGAGAATTCTCACTGAATGTTCCTGACTTGAAGAAATATCTCATCTCTTTGGGCACTCTAGAATCTCTTGGGAGCAAGTACACAGTTGAAGGTGGAGTTCTGAAAGTTTCTTATGCTATTCTTGTGATCATGAAAGCACACAGATCTGGTTCGTTGTATTCTTTATTGGGATCCACTATTATAGGCCTTACTACAGTTTCGGTATCAGACAACTTGTCTGATTTTGATGGCATTAAATTTTGACATATGCCCATTGGGGCTTTTGCGGAGAAGGTGGAGAAAATTTACTATATCATCCAAAATTAGGTCAAGGTGGAGATTTATAATACGAAAATTATTTTGGCTAATGGAGTCCATATCACATAAGCATAAGCATCTTTGCAAAGCATAGACTTTGTTGGCAATATTCTTTGGGACCCAAAAATATTGCATTGTGTTTTGGACATCATTTGCACAAGTTGTATCTATACTTTTACACCAAGAGGCCAAGACTTTTTTGCCTATAAAAGAGAAGGCCATTAGTTCATTTTAAGCGCACCAACAAGACTTGAGTCTTCATTTATTCCTTTATTAAGAGTGTTTTGTATGAGAGTTAAGTGTTGGGAAGCACTTGTGTGAACCCTTTCTTTGGAGTGATCTTATGAGGTTATTCCCTTAGGGTATTTGCGATTAATTAAAGTATTTATTCTTATTTTGTACACTTATTGGTATACTAAAATTGCTCCTCTCCGCTTGTGGACGTAGATCACTTTGACCAAACCATGTTAAATTGGTGTCTTCTTTATATGCTTTAATTGCTGTTGTTATCAACTTCAATTGTCTTTGTTATTATCATTATACCGTTGTTTGGCTAAATTCCACACTAACCGGGTTCCAGATCCTAACAAATTGGTATCAGAGCCGGATCTAACAGGGTTAGTTTCAATAGCAAAAATGACTCTAACAAAGACCTATGTTGAGAAATTTGTCCAAAGTGCAAACTTCGAAATGTGGCAATTAAAGATGGAAGCTATCCTAATTCAGGATGGCTTAGACTTGGCGTTGCAAGGAAAGGAGAAGAAGCCGGATAAAATGACAGACGAGGAGTTTGCCATCATAGACAAAAAGGCAAAAACAGGTATCATTTTAAATCTCTCAAATGAGGTTTTGTGAAGTTTCTGTAGAGACCACAGCTAAAGGCATGTGGGAATAATTGAAAACCTTATATATGAAGAGGACGGTGGAAAATAGACTTTACCTGAAGAAGAAGCTTTATACAATTCGTACGGGTGAAGGTACCTCTATTCTCTCTCATCTTGACTCCTTTGATTCCATTCTTATGGATTTAAGTAATATAGATGCTGAAATTAAAGATGAGGATCAAGCCGGGTTAATCATATAAGAGACACTATGCTTTATGCAAAGGATAATATCCCTTATAAGGATATTAAATCTATCATATAATCAAATGATCAGATAGATAGTGATATTACTGGGGAAGCTAGTGGAACTCAAGCGGATGTTGGCTTGTTTGTTAGGGGCAAATCCGAATTCATATCCAGATACAATAATTTACAGTGTCGCTATTGTCATAAGAAAGGTCACAATATCTCTGAATGCAATAAGCTGAAAAATAAAGAAAAGCACAAGGAAAGGAAAAATGAGCACAAAAATACTGACATTGCCGAAGCAAGTGTAGCTGCTGATGAGACTGAGGGAACTATTTTTTAGCAACTAATAATAGTTTCAAATAAAATAATGAGTGGATTTTAGATTCGGGTTGTTCTTATCATATGTGTCACAATCGGTATTTATTTACCACATATGAATCTATTGGACATGGAGTTGTCTTGATGGGCAACAATGTTGCCTGCAAAGTTTTTGGAAAAGGTACAGTCCGAATCAAAATGCACGATGGTGTGGTGAGAATTCTCACTGATGTTAGACATGTTCCTGACTTGAAGAAAAATCTCATCTCTTTGATCACTCTAGAATCTCTTGGTTGCTAATACACAGGTGAAGGTGGAGTTCTGAATTTTCTCATGCTGTTCTTGTGATCATGAAAGTACACAGATCTGGTTCGTTGTATACTTTATTGGGATCCACTGTTATAGGCCTTACTACAGTTTCGGTATCAGACAACTTGTCTGATTTTGATGGCATTAAATTTTGACATATGCCCATTGGGGCTTTTGCAGAGAAGGTGGAGAAAATTTACTATATCATCCAAAATTAAGCCAAGGTGGAGATTTATAATATGGCCATTATTTTGGCTAATGGAGTCCATATCAAATAAGCTTAAGCATCTTTGCAAAGCGTAGACTTTGTTGGCAATATTCTTTGGGACCCAAAAATATTGCATTGTGTGTTGGACATCATTTGCACAAGTTGTATCTCTTCTTTTACAGCTAAGAGGCCAAGACTTTTTTGCCTATAAAAGAAAAGGCCATTAGTTCATTTTAAACGCGCCAGCAAGACTTGAGTCTTCATTTCTTCCTTTATTAAGAGTGTTTTGTATGAGAGTTAAGTGTTGGGAAGCACTTGTGTGAACCCTTTCTTTGGAGTGATCTTGTGAGGTAATTCCCTTAGGGTATTTGGGATTAATTAGAGTATTTATTCTAATTTTGTACTCGTATTGGTATAGTAAAATTGCTTCTCTCCGCTTGTGGACGTAGGTCACTTTGACCGAACCACGTTAAATTGGTGTCTTCTTTATATGCTTTAATTGCTGTTGTTATCAACTTCAATTGTATTTGTTATTGTCGATATACCGTTGTTTGGCTAAATTCAGTGCTAACCAAGTTCCCGATCCTAATAAATTGGTATCAGATCCGGATCTAACCGGGTTAGTTTCAATAGCCAAAATGACTCTAACAAAGACCTATGTTGAGAAATTTGACCGAAGTGCAAACTTCGGAATGTGGCAATTAAAGATTGAAGCTATCCTATTTCAGGATAGCTTAGACTTGGCGTTGCAAGGAAAGGAGAAGAAGCCGGATAAAATGACGGACGAGGAGTTTGCCATCATAGACAAAAAGGCAAAAGCTGGTATCATTTTAAAACTCTCAAATGAGGTTTTACATGAAGTTTCTGTAGAAACCACAGCTAAAGGCATGTGGGAAAAATTGAAAACCTTATATATGAAGAGGATGGTGGAAAATAGACTTTACATGAAGCAGAAGCTTTATACAATTCGTATGGGTGAAGGTACCTCTAATCTCTCTCATCTTGACTCCTTTGATTCCATTCTTATGGATTTGAGTAATATAGATGCTGAAATTGAAGATGAGGATCAAGCCGTGTTACTGCTTTGTTCTCTACCCCCACCTTTTAAGCATATAAAAGATACTATGCTTTATGAAAAGGATAATATCCCTTATAAGGATATTAAATCTATCATATAATCAAAAGAACAGATAGATAGTGATATTACTGGGAAAGCTAGTGGAACTCAAGCGGAAGTTGGCTTGTTTGTTAGGGGCAAATCCGAATCCATATCCAGATACAATAATTTACAGTGCTATTGTCATAAGAAAGGTCACAATATCTCTGAATGCAATAAGCTGAAAAATAAAGAAAAGCATAAGGAAAGGAAAAATGAGCACAAAAATACTGACATTGCCGAAGCAAGTGTAGCTGCTGATGAGACTGAGAGAACTATTTTTTTAGCAACTAATAATAGTTTCAAATATAACAATGAGTGGATTTTAGATTCGGGTTGTTCTTATCATATGTGTCACAATCGGTATTTATTTACCACATATGAATCTATTGGACGTGGAGTTGTCTTGATGGGCAACAATGCTGCCTGCAAAGTTTTTGGAAAAGGTACAGTCTGAATCAAAATGCACAATGGTGTGGTGAGAATTCTCACTGATGTTAGACATGTTCCTGACTTGAAGAAAAATCTCATCTCTTTGGGAACTCTAGAATCTCTTGGGTGCAAGAACACCGGTGAAGGTTGAGTTCTGAAAGTTTTTCATGGTGCTATTGTGATCATGAAAGCAAACAAATCTGGTTCTTTGTATACTTTATTGGGATCCACTATTATAGGCCTTACTACAGTTTCGGTATCAGACAACTTGTCTGATTTTGATGGCATTAAAATTTGACATAGGCCCATTGGTGCTTTTGCGGAGAAGGTGGAGAAAATTTACTATATCATACAAAATTAAGCCAAGATGGAGATTTATAATATGGCCATTATTTTGGCTAATGGAGCCCATATCACGTAAGCATAAGCATCTTTGCAAAGTATAGACTTTGTTTGCAATATTCTTTGGGACCCAAAAATATTGCATTGTGTATTGTACATCATTTGCACAAGTTGTATCTCTTCTTTTACACCTAAGAGGCCAGGACTTTTTTTTTCTATAAAAGCGAAGGCCATTAGTTCATTTTAAACGCACCAACAAGACTTAAGTCTTCATTTCTTCCTTTATTAAGAGTGTTTTGTATGAGAGTTAAGTGTTGGGAAGCACTTGTGTGAACCCTTTCTTTGGAGTGATATTGTGAGGTTTTTCCCTTAGGGTATTTGGGATTAATTAGAGTATTTATTCTAATTTTATACTCTTATTGGTATATTAAAATTACTCCTCTCCGCTTGTGGACGTAGGTCTCTTTAACCGAACCACGTTAAATTGGTGTCTTCTTTATATGCTTTAATTGTTGTTGTTATCAACTTCAATTATCTTTGTTATTATCATTATACCGTTGTATGGCTAAATTCCACACTAACCGGGTTCCCGATCCTAATAAATTGGTATCAGAGCCGGATCTAATAGGGTTAGTTTCAATAGCAAAAATGACTCTAACAAAGACCTATGTTGAGAAATTTGACCGAAGTGCAAACTTCGGAATGTGGCAATTAAAGATGGCAGCTATCCTAATTCAGGATGGCTTAGACTTGGCATTGCAAGGAAAGGAGAAGAAGCCGGATAAAATGACGGACGAGGAGTTTGCCATCATAGAAAAAAGGCAAAAGCAGGTATCATTTTAAATCTCTCAAATGAGGTTTTGTGCAGTTTCTGTGGTTTCTGTAGAAACCACAGCTAAAGGCATGTGGGAAAAATTGAAAACCTTATATATGAAGAGAACGGTAGAAAATAGACTTTACCTGAAGCAGAAGCTTTATACAATTCGTACGGGTGAAGGTACCTCTATTCTCTCTCATCTTGACTCCTTTGATTTCATTCTTATGGATTTGAGTAATATAGATGCTGAAATTAAAGATGAGGATCAAGCCGTGTTACTGCTTTGTTCTCTACCCCCATCTTTTAAGCATATAAGAGATACTATGCTTTATGCAAAGGATAATATCTCTTATAAGGATATTAAATCTATCTTAAAATCAAAAGAACAAATAGATAGTGATATTACTGGGGAAGCTAGTGGAACTCAAGCGGAAGTTGGCTTGTTTGTTAGGGGCAAATCCGACTCCATATCCAGATACAATAATTTAGAGTGTCGCTATTGTCATAAGAAATGTCACAATATCTCTGAATGCTATAAACAGAAAAATAAAGAAAAGCATAAGGAAATGAAAAATGAGCACAAAAATACTGACATTGCCGAAGCAAGTGTAGCTACTGATGAGACTAAGAGAACTATTTTTTTAGCAACTAATAATAGTTTCAAATCTAACAATGAGTGGATTTTAGATTCGGGTTGTTCTTATCTTATGTGTCACAAGCAACAATGGTGCCTGCAAAGTTTTTGGAAAAGGTACAGTCCGAATCAAAATGCACGATGGTGTGGTGAGAATTCTCACTGATGTTAGATATGTTCATGACTTGAAGAAAAATCTCATCTCTTTGGGCACTCTAGAATCTCTTGGTTGCAAGTACACAGGTGAAGGTGGAGTTCTGAAAGTTTCTTATGCTATTCTTGTGATCATGAAAGTACACAGATCTGGTTTGTTGTATACTTTATTGGGATCCACTGTTATAGGCCTTACTACAGTTTCGGTATCAGACAACTTGTCTGATTTTGATGGCACTAAATTTTGACATATGCCCATTGGGGCTTTTGCGGAGAAGGTGGTAAAATTTTACTATATCATCCAAAATTAAGCCTAGGTGGAGATTTATAATATGGCCATTATTTTAGCTAATGGAGTCCATATCACATAAGCATAAGCATCTTTGCAAAGCATAGACTTTGTTGGCAATATTCTTTGGGACCCAAAAATATTGCATTGTGTTTTGGACATCATTTGCACAAGTTGTATCTATACTTTTACACCAAGAGGCCAAGACTTTTTTGCCTATAAAAGAGAAGGCCATTAGTTCATTTTAAGCGCACCAACAAGACTTGAGTCTTCATTTATTCCTTTATTAAGAGTGTTTTGTATGAGAGTTAAGTGTTGGGAAGCACTTGTGTGAACCCTTTCTTTGGAGTGATCTTATGAGGTTATTCCCTTAGGGTATTTGCGATTAATTAAAGTATTTATTCTTATTTTGTACTCGTATTGGTATAGTAAAATTGCTTCTATCCGCTTGTGGACGTAGGTCACTTTGACCGAACCACGTTAAATTGGTGTCTTCTTTATATGCTTTAATTGCTGTTGTTATCAACTTCAATTGTATTCGTTATTGTCGATATACCGTTGTTTGGCTAAATTCCACACTAACCGAGTTCCCGATCCTAACAAATTTGTATCAGAGACGGATCTAACCGGGTTAGTTTCAATAGACAAAATGACTCTAACAAAGACCTATATTGAGAAATTTGACCGAAGTGCTAACTTCGGAATATGGCAATTAAAGATGGAAGCTATCCTAATCCAGGATGGCTTAGACTTGGCGTTGCAACAAAAGGAGAAGAAGCCGGATAAAATGACGGATGAGAAGTTTATCATCATAGACAAAAAGGCAAAAGCAGGTATCATTTTAAATCTCTCAAATGAGGTTTTACGTCAAGTTCTGTAGAAACCACAGCTAAAGGCAAGTGGAAAAAATTGAAAACCTTATATATGAAGAGGACAGTGGAAAAGAGACTTTACCTGAAGTCTTGACTCCTTTGATTCCGTTCTTATGGATTTGAGTAATATAGATGCTGAAATTAAAGATGAGGATCAAGCCGTGTTACTTCTTTGTTCTCTACCCCATATAAGAGAGACTATGCTTTATGTAAAGGATAATATCTCTTATAAGGATATTAAATCTATCTTAAAATCAAAAGAACAGATAGATAGTGATATTACTGGGAAGCTAGTGTAACTCAAGCGGAAGTTGGCTTGTTTGTTAGGGGCAAATCCGAATCCATATCCAGATACAATAATTTACAGTGTCGCTATTGACATAAGAAAGGTCACAATATCTCTAAATGCTATAAGCAGAAAAATAAAGAAAAGCATGAGGAAGGCAAAACGAGCACAAAAATACTGACATTGCCGAAGCAAGTGTAGCTGTTGATGAGACTGAGGGATCTATTTTTTTAGCAACTAATAATAGTTTCAAATCTAACAATGAGTGGATTTTAGATTCGGGTTGTTCTTATCATATGTGTCACAATCGGTATTTATTTATCACATATGAATCTATTGGAGGTGGAGTTGTCTTAATAAGCAACAATGGTGCCTGCAAAGTTTTTGGAAAAGGTACAGTCCGAATAAAAATGCACGATAGTGTGGTGAGAATTCTCACTGATGTTAGACATGTTCATGACTTGAAGAAAAATCTCATCTCTTTGGGCACTCTAGAATCTCTTGGTTGCAAGTACACAGGTGAAGGTGGAGTTTTGAAAGTTTCTTATGCTGTTCTTGTGATCATGAAAGTACACAGATCTGGTTTGTTGTATACTTTATTGGGATCCACTGTTATAGGCCTTACTACAGTTTGGGTATCAGACAACTTGTCTAATTTTGATGGCACTAAATTTTGACATATGCCCATTGGGGCTTTTGCGGAGAAGGTCGGGAAATTTTACTATATCATCCAAAATTAAGCCAAGGTGGAGATATAAAATATGGCCATTATTTTAGCTAATGTAGTCCATATCACATAAGCATAAGCATCTTTGCAAAGCGTAGACTTTGTTGGCAATATTCTTTGGGACCCAAAAATATTGCATTGTGTGTTGGACATCATTTGCACAAGTTGTATCTCATCTTTTACACCTTAGAGGCCACGACTTTTTTTGCCTATAAAAGAGAAGGCCATTAGTTCATTTAAACGCACCAACAAGACTTGAGTCTTCATTTCTTCCTTTATTAAGAGTGTTTTGTATGAGAGTTAAGTGTTGGGAAGCACTTGTGTGAACCCTTTATTTGAAGTGATCTTGTGAGGTTATTCCCTTAGGGTATTTGGGATTAATTAGAGTATTTATTCTAATTTTGTACTCGTATTGGTATAGTAAAATTGCTTCTCTCCGATGTGGACGTAGGTCACTTTGACCGAACCACGTTAAATTGGTATCTTCTTTATATGCTTTAATTGCCGTTGTTATCAACTTCAATTGTATTTGTTATTGTCGATATACCGTTGTTTGGCTAAATTCCACACTAATCGAGTTCCCGATCCTAACAAATTGGTATCAGAGCCGGATCTAACCGGGTTAGTTTCAATAGCCAAAATGACTCTAACAAAGACCTATATTGAGAAATTTGACCGAAGTGCTAACTTCGGAATGTGGCAATTAAAGATGGAAGCTATCCTAATCCAGGATGTCTTAGACTTGGCTTTGCAACGAAAGGAGAAGAAGCCGGATAAAATGACGGATGAGAAGTTTGTCATCATAGACAAAAAGGAAAAAGTAGGTATCATTTTAAATCTCTCAAATGAGGTTTTACGTCAAGTTTTTGTAGAAACGACAGCTAAAGGCAGGTGGGAAAAATTGAAAACCTTATATATGAAGAGGACAGTGGAAAATAGACTTTACCTGAAGTAGAAGCTTTATACAATTCGTATGGGTAAAGGTACCTCTATTCTCTCTCATCTTGACTCCTTTGATTCCGTTCTTATGGATTTGAGTAATATAGATGCTGAAATTAAAGATGAGGATCAAGCCATGTTACTTCTTTGTTCTCTACCCCCTTCTTTTAAGCATATAAGAGATACTATGCTTTATGCAAAGGATAATATCTCTTATAAGGATATTAAATCTATCTTAAAATCAAAAGAACAGATAGATAGTGATATTACTGGGGAAGCTAGTGGAACTCAAGAGGAAGTTGGCTTGTTTGTTAGGGGCAAATCCGAATCCATATCCAGATACAATAATTTACAGTGTCGCTATTGTCATAAGAAAGGTCACAATATCTCTAAATGCTATAAACTTAAAAATAAAGAAAAGCATAAGGAAGGCAAAACGAGCACAAAAATACTGACATTGCCGAAGCAAGTGTAGCTGTTGATGAGACTGAGGGGACTATTTTTTTAGCAACTAATAATAGTTTCAAATCTAACAATGAGTGGATTTCAGATTCGGGTTGTTCTTATCATATGTGTCACAATCGGTATTTATTTACCACATATGAATCTATTGGAGGTAGAGTTGTCTTTATGGGCAACAATGGTGCCTGCAAAGTTTTTGGAAAAGGTACAGTCCGAATCAAAATGCACGATGGTGTGGTGAGAATTCTCACTGATGTTAGACATGTTCCTGACTTGAAAAAAAATCTCATCTCTTTGGAAACTCTAGAATCTCTTGGGTGCAATTAACCAGGTGAAGGTGGAGTTCTGAATGTTTCTCATGGTGCTCTTGTGATCATGAAAGCACAAAGATCTGGTTCGTTGTATATTTTATTGGGATCCACTGTTATAGGCCTTACTACAGTTTCGGTATCAGACAACTTGTCTGATTTTGATGGCATTAAATTTTGACATATGCCCATTAGGGATTTTGCGGAGAAGGTGGAGAAAATTTACTATATCATCCAAAATTAGGCCAAGGGGGAGATTTATAATATTGCCATTATTTTGGCTAATGGAGTCAATATCACATAAGCATAAGCGTCTTTACAAAGTGTAGACTTTGTTGACAATATTCTTTGGGACCCAAAAATATTGCATTGTGTGTTGTACATCATTTGCATAAGTTGTATCTCTTCTTTTACACCTAAGAGGCCAAGAATTTTTTTCCTATTAAAGAGAACAAGACTTGAGTCTTCATTTCTTCCTTTATTAAGAGTGTTTTGTATGAGAGTTAAGTGTTGGGAAGCACTTGTGTGAACCCTTTCTTTGGAGTGATCTTGTGAGGTTATTCCCTTAGGGTATTTGGGATTATTTAAAGTATTTATTCTAATTTTGTACTCTTATTGAAATAGTAAAATTGCTCCTCTCCGCTTGTGGACGTAGGTCTCTTTGACCGAACCACGTTAAATTGGTGTCTTCTTTTTATGCTTTAATTTCCCTTGTTATAAACTTCAATTGTATTTGTTATTGTCATTATACCATTGTTTGGATAAATTCCGCACTAACCGGGTTCCCGATCCTAACAAATTGGTATCAGAGTCGGATCTAACCAGGTTAGTTTCAATAGCCAAAATGACCTTAACAAAGAACTATGTTGAGAAATTTGACCGAAGTGCAAACTTCGGAATGTGGCAATTAAAGATGAAGTTATCCTAATTCAGGATGGCTTAGACATGGCATTGCAAGGAAAGGAGAAGAAGTCGGATAAAATGACGGACGAGGAGTTTGCCATCATAGACAAAAAGGCAAAGGCAGGTATCATTTTAAATCTCTCAAATGAGGTTTTACGTGAAGTTTTTGTAGAAACCACAACTAAAAGAATGTGGGAATAATTGAAAACCGTATATATGACGAGGACGATGGAAAATAGACTTAACCTGAAGCTAAAGTTTTATACAATTCTTATGGGTGAAGGTACCTCTATTCTCTCTCATCTTGACTCCTTTGATTCAATTCTTGTGGATTTGAGTAATATAGATGCTGAAATTAAAGATGAGGATCAAGTCGTGTTACTGCTTTGTTCTCTACCCCCATCTTTTAAGCATATAAGAGATACTATGCTTTATGCAAAGGATAATATCTCTTATAAGCATATTAAATCTATCTTAAAATCTAAAGAACAGATATATAGTGATATTACTGGGGAAGCTAGTGGAACTCAATCGGAAGTTGGCTTGTTTTTTAGGGGCAAATCCGAATCCATATCCAGATACAATAATTTACAGTGTCTCTATTGTCATAAGAAAGGTCACAATATCTCAAGCTGAAAAATAAAGAAAAGCATAAGGAAAGGAAAAATGAGCACAAAAATACTGACATTGCCGAAGTAAGTGTAGATGTTGATGAAACTGAGGGAACTATTTTTTTAGCAACTAATAATAGTTTCAAATCTAACAATGAGTGGATTTTAGATTCGGGTTGTTCTTATCATATGTGTCACAATCGGCATTTATTTACCACATATGAATCTATTGGAGGTGGAATTATCTTGATGGGCAACAATGCTGCCTGCAAAATTTTTGGAAAAGGTACAGTCCGAATCAAAATGCACGATGGTATGGTGAGAATTCTCACTGAATGTTCCTGACTTGAAGAAAAATCTCATCTCTTTGGGCACTCTAGAATCTCTTGGGAGCAAGTACACAGTTGAAGGTGGAGTTCTGAAAGTTTCTCATGGTGCTCTTGTGATCATGAAAGCACACAGATCTGGTTCGTTGTATACTTTATTGGGATCCACTATTATAGGCCTTACTACAGTTTCGATATCAGACAACTTGTCTGATTTTGATGGCACTAAATTTTGACATATCCCCATTGGGACTTTTGCGGAGAAGGTGGAGAAAATTTACTATATCATCCAAAATTAGGCCAAGGTGAAAATTTATAATATGGACATTATTTTGGCTAATGGAGTCCATATCACATAAGCATAAGCATCTTTGCAAAGTGTAGACTTTGTTGGCAATATTTTTTGGGACCCAAAAATATTGTATTGTGTGTTGGACATCATTTGCACAAGTTGTATATCTTCTTTTACACCTAAGAGACCAAGACATTTTTGCCTATAAAAGAGAAGGCCATTAGTTCATTTTAAACGCACCAACAAGACTTGAGTCTTCATTTCTTCCTTTATTAAGAGTGTTTTGTATGAGAGTTAAGTGTTGAGAAGCACTTGTGTGAAACCTTTCTTTGGAGTCTTCTTGTGAGGTTATTCCCTTAGGGTATTTGGGATTGATTAGAGTATTTATTCTAATTTTGTACTCTTATTGGTATAGTAAAATTGCTCCTCTCCGCTTGTGGATATAGGTCACTTTGACCGTACCACGTTAAATTGGTGTCTTTTTTATATGATTTAATAGCCGTTGTTATCAACTTTAATTATCTTTGTTATTGTCATTATACCGTTATTTGGTTAAATTCTGCACTAACCGCGTTTCCGATCCTAACAAATTGGTATCAGAGCCGGATCTAATCGGGTTAGTTTCAATATCCAAAATGACTCTAACAAAGACCTATGTTGAGAAATTTGACCGAAGTGCAAACTTCGGAATATGAAAATTAAAGATGGAAGCTATCCTAATTCAGGATAGCTTAGACTTGGCGTTGCAAGGAAAGGAGAAGAAGCCGGATAAAATGACGAATGAGGAGTTTGCCATCATAGACAAAAAGGCAAAATCATGTATCATTTTAAATCTCCCAAATGAGGATTTACGTGAAGTTTCTGTAGAAACCACCGCTAAAAGCATGTGGGAAAAATTGAAAACCTTATATATGAAGAGGACGGTGAAAAATAAACTTTACCTGAAGCAGAAGTTTTATACTATTCGTACGGGTGAAGGTACCTCTATTCTCTCTCATCTTGACTCCTTTGATTCCATTCTTATGGATTTGAGTAATATAGATGCTGAAATTAAAGATGAGGATCAAGCCGTGTTACTGCTTTGTTCTCTACCCCCATCTTTTAAGCATATAAGAGATACTATGCTTTATGAAAAGGATAATATCTCTTATAAGGATATTAAATCTATCTTAAAATCAAAAGAACAGATAGATAGTGATATTATTGGGGAAGCTAGTGGAACTCAAGCGGAAGTTGGCTTGTTTGTAAGGGGTAAATCCGAATCCATATCCAGATACAATAATTTACAGTATCGCTATTGTCATAAGAAAGGTCACAATATCTCAAGCTGAAAAATAAAGAAAAGCATAAGGAAAGGAAAAATGAGCACAAAAATACTGACATTGCCGAAGCAAGTGTAGATACTGATGAGACTGAGGGAATTATTTTTTTTGCAACTAATAATAGTTTCAAATCTAACAATGAGTGGATTTTAGATTCGGGTTGTTCTTATCATATGTGTCACAATCGGTATTTATTTACCACATATGAATCTATTGGAGGTGGATTGTCTTAATGGGCAACAATGCTGTCTGCAAAGTTTTTGGAAAAGGTACAGTCCGAATCAAAATGCGCGATGGTGTGGTGAGAATTCTCACTGATGTTAGACATGTTCCTGACTTGAAGAAAAATCTCATCTCTTTGGGCACTCTAGAATCTCTTGGGTGCAAGTACACAGGTGAAGGTGGACGTAGGTCACTCTGACCGAACCACGTTAAATTGGTGTCTTTTTTATATACTTTAATTGTCGTTGTTATCAACTTCAATTGTCTTTGTTATTGTCATTATACCGTTGTTTGGCTAAATTCCGCACTAACCGGGTTCCCGATCCTAATAAATTGGTATTATAGCCGGATTTAACCGGGTTAGTTTCAATAGCCAAAATGACTCTAACAAAGACCTATGTTGAGAAATTTGACCGAAGAGCAAACTTCGGAATGTGGCAATTAAAGATGAAAGCTATCCTAATTCAGGATGGCTTAGACTTGGCGTTGCAAGAAAAGGAGAAGAAGTCGGATAAAATGACGGACGAGGAGTTTGCCATCATAGACAAAAAGGCAAAAGCAGGTATCATTTTAAATCTCTCAAATGAGGTTTTACGTGAAGTTTCTGTAGAAACCACAGCTAAAGGCATGTGGGAAAAATTGAAAACCTTATATATGAAGAGGACGGTGGAAAATAGACTTTACCTGAAGCAGAAGCTTTATACAATTCGTATGGGTGAAGGTACCTCTATTCTCTCTCGTCTTGACTCCTTTGATTCCATTCTTATGGATTTTAGTAATATAGATGTTGAAATTAAAGATGAGGATCAAGCCGTGTTACTGCTTTGTTCTATACCCCCATCGTTTAAGCATAGGATAATATCTCTTATAAGGATATTAAATCTATCTTAAAATCTAAAGAACAGATATATAGTGATATTACTGGGGAAGCTAGTGGAACTCAACCGGAAGTTGGCTTGTTTGTTAGGGGCAAATCCGAATACATATCCAGATAAAATAATTTACAATGTTGCTATTGTCATAAGAAAGGTCACAATATCTCAAGCTGAAAAATAAAGAAAAGCATAAGGAAAGGAAAAATGAGTACAAAAATACTGACATTGCCGAAGCAAGTATAGATGCTGATGAGACTGAGAGAACTATTTTTTTAGCAACTAATAATAGTTTCAAATCTAACAATGAGTGTATTTTAGATTCGGGTTGTTCTTATCATATGTGTCACAATCGGTATTTATTTACCATATATGAATCTATTGGAGGTGGAGTTGTCTTGATGGGCAACAATGCTGCCTGCAATATTTTTGGAAAAGGTACAGTCCGAATCAAAATGCGCGATGGTGTGGTGAAAATTCTCACTGAATGTTCCTCACTTGAAGAAAAATCTCATCTATTTGGGCACTCTAGAATCTCTTGGGTACAAGTACACAGGTGAAGGCAGAGTTCTGAAAGTTTCTCATGGTGCTATTGTGATCATGAAAGCACACAGATCTAGTTTGTTGTATATTTTATTGGGATCCACTATTATAGGCCTTACTACAGTTTCGGTATCAGACAACTTGTCTGATTTTGATGGCATTAAATTTTGACATATGCCCATTGGGGCTTTTGCGGAGAAGGTGGAGAAAATTTACTATCTCATCCAAAATTAGGCCAAGGTGAAGATTTATAATATGGCCATTATTTTGGCTAATGGAGTCCATATCACATAAGCATAAGTATCTTTGCAAAGTGTAGACTTTGTTGGCAATATTCTTTGGGACCCAAAAATATTGCATTGTGTGTTGGACATCATTTGCACAAGTTGTATCTCTTCTTTTACACCTAAGAGGCCAAGACTTCTTTGCCTATAAAAGAGAAGGCCATTAGTTCATTTTATACGCATCAACAAGACTTGAGTCTTCATTTCTTCCTTTATTAAGAGTGTTTTGTATGAGAGTTAAGTGTTGAGAAGCACTTGTGTGAACCCTTTCTTTGGAGTGATCTTGTGAGGTTATTCCCTTAGAGTATTTGAGGTTAATTAGAGTATTTATTCTAATTTTGTACTCTTATTGGTATAGTAAAATTGCTTATCTCCGCTTGTGGACGTAGGTCACTTTGACCGAACCACGTTAAATTGGTGTCTTCTTTATATGTTTTAATTGCCGTTGTTATCAACTTCAATTGTCTTTATTATTATCATTATACCTTTATTTGGCTAAATTTCGCACTAACTGAGTTCCCGATCCTAACATAGTTCGAATTACACATATTTCAACTCGTTCACCTACAAAGAAAGAATGTCACCAATAACGGATCATAGATGCTTCACTCGACCGATTGAATGTCATCACTCATCAATACTACACATCAGCAAAAGGGCAAGGAAAAGCCTCTTAAAATCACTCGATAATATTGTGTTTTATCCACATTGAATCTTGATTGGAATAAATGTTTCATATAGCCTTTTATCTTTCTGCTTATATTTTGACACTACAACTAATAATATGTTTGGTCAAGCTCCTAAAATTAATTTATTTTGAGAAATAATTTTTTTATAAGTATTTTTGGTAAGAAACAGTTTGTGTTTGACTACTTAATTTGAAAAATATTTTTGAGCAGCAATTAATGTGTGACCAAACTTTTAAAAAGTGATTCTTAGTATCTTTTTCTTTAACGTGCATTCAAAACGTGCTTCTGAAGAAAAACTACTTTTTTTTGTTACTTCTGCTCCTATTCGAAAACTCTTTTTTTTCTTTTAAAAGTTTGGTAAATATCTCAATTTTGAAAAAAAGAAAATACTTTTTTGATCCAAAAACAATTTGGCCAAACAGGCTATAAGACACGGAAAACAACTGTCAAACAAGTACAAGAGCTTGACCATAGAATTGTAACAATACTGGTCAAATCCCAAATTAACAAAAAAGAAGTGGTTATTTGAGTATAGTAGTACAATATAATAACTCGTGTTATATGACCTTAAAAAGGGAACGTGTTAATTGCTGTCCTCTTCGTACAAAAATGACTAATTTTCAAGAATATCTGTATCTCTGTATAACTTGACGTGGTTGTTTAATTCTTCAGGTCTGTCTTTATCAACTTATTGACTTAAATCTTTTATAGGCATACATCATAAGTCTGACCTCAGTTCTTGTTACTCACTATCTCTGCTTCTTCCTCGTTCCTAATTGGATCCTTCACTTAAAAAGAAATTGTAAAAAAAGAAGCACTTGTTGATTATTTTACTGGCTTAATTTGTACAACTCCCTCCATTCTAAAAAAGAATAACATTTTTTATATTTGAGAATAATTTAAGTTTGAGTTTCTCATTTTATCTTTTTACAAGTTTCTACATCATATAAATGTTATGACACATATAAGAATACAAATTTTAAAAGTCTTCTGATCTTTTCTTAAATTTTGTGTCCAATCAAGCTATGTCATACAAATTGGAACAAATGATGTACTTTTTGTCTTTGTTATTTTTATCTTCTAAAATTATTAAGTTCCTCTTTTCTTGTTGTAATACATGATAGTGTGTTACACCTAAGTTTCAATTAGTGTTTTAAAAGGCATTTTTGGGGCGAGGCGCACCAAAAACGCCCCGAGACGAAGGTGTGGGGCGAAAGTCTCAAGAGGCGTACGCCCAGCAATTCGGGGCGTATGCCCGGACGTTCGGGACGTACACCGGTCGTTTGAGGCGAGTTTTTTTTAGTGAGGCGTAAGCCCTAAAGAATTTTTCAAATTAAAACAAAATTTGTTGAACAAATCCTTCATATAATACCCAAATTCTCAAAATTCAGCTTGGTAATTACTCAAAAGTTTAAAAAAAAACTGAAATGTATTAAATTTAAAAGACAAGATTTTTTTTATTGATTGACGCCCTAATTTATGGTCTTTCCCAATTATTTACCTTGTCCGCTAGTCTGCTAATATCTCCCAAAAGCAACGAATATTCAATTTGTTTTTTACAAATACAAAGAGAACTATATTCTTCTTCATAGCAGCAAGTTCAAAGTTCAAATTGCAGGTTAGTCATCATTTTTGTTCCCCCATGTAGAAAACTTTATTCTTTTCGACTCAAGTTACTTGTGCTTCTAATTGGAGTATAATAGATTGTTTTGATTAGATTATACTATTTCACATATTTATAGTTTTAAAAAATTTTATGCAATTTTTTATCTTTATACAATTTTACATATTTATAAATATTTACTGTAATTATATTATTTTATAAAATATTAAAAATTAAATATCTATGGGGCTTATGCCCCGTGCCTCGGGGCTTACGCCTCGTTGAGGCATATGTAAAACGCATCACCTTACGCCCACACCTTTTAAAACACTGGTTTCAATGATGACAATAGTGCAAATATAATTGTATCTATTTGATTGCAGGAAATTAGGAGGGCAGTGCTCAATCAAAGGAAGTCAAGATATCAAGGATATCATAAAGGAAACAAGATCAAGTGCAGCAAGGACAATGCTAAATCAAAGGGTGTCAAGGACATCAAAAAGGAAACAAGAACAAATGCAGTCGCAATAGGAAGACAGTCCTTACTTCAACGATCGATTTGGAATCTGGAGATTCTGAAGATTGATCGATCAAGTCAAACCACAAATCACTCCCTTGATTATGAATACGAAAAGGAAGGAAGTTAATGAATCCATCTCATCTCTTGAGCAGGATTCTGAGGCACCCCTTGGGTCAAAATTCTTAGAATATTCTATGCCTCAATCAAGGATCAATCTACAACGACTTCTCAAGACTCTCGTATAAGAAGACTGGTAGATTCAAGAATTTGATCACGCAACTTACGACGATTTTCTATGCCTTTCTAGTTCTTAGCACAAACACTGTGTTCCTGAGTTTACTAGTGTCTCAAAAGATAAGAAGTGTTAGGAAACAAAACAAGAGATGTGTCAGGTTTGTAAAACATCGCTGCAGAAAATTGTTGGTGGTAAACGATCCAAAAATCACTTCTATGTAACAAACTATTGATGATCTAAGTGAACCCTTGTGACCCAAGGGAACTGGATGTAAGTACCACACCGGTACTAAACCAGTATAAAACTCTTGTGTTCTCAGCTTTTAAATTCCTTGTAATTTATTTTCATCGCCAATCAAACATGTTGATAAAGTGAAGTCGACTAATTCTCTTCTGAGTCGACTAACTTTTTAATTTAGTTACAATTCACCCCCTTTTATACTCTTAATTGTTATCAAAGCAAGGACTCAAAATATTGCCTAACAACAAGTGAGAAAAAGATCATGACGTCAAACATAGTTGTTGGAGCTATATTTTAAGAAGGAATTTCTCAAGTAAGGCCATCATACTTCAATGGTCAGCACTTTTTAAATTGGAAAGTGCATATGAAAACCTATACTATGTCATTCGAATCAAAGTTTGGTGTGCGATCAAAAAGAAAAATATTCCAATTCCTCCAAATAAGGATAAAGACGGTGAGATCATAGTATCACCCGATCCTCTGGACTTAGATGATTACACCGAAGAACAAGCAGGTGTTATTCAAGTGAATACTAAGGCTAAAAATCTTTTATACAATGTCATTAGTGGTGAAGAGTATGAAAATATATCAAGCTATGAAACTGCTAAAGAAATGTGGGACAAGTTAGAAGTTACATATGAAGGAACCAATAAAGTGAAGGAGATAAGAATAAATCTCCTTGTGCGTGACTATGAACTATTTCAAATGAAAGACAGAGAATCTGTTGAAGAAATGTTCTATCGATTCAGCAAAATTCTTGGGAACTGAAAATCCTTTTGGTAGACCAATCAGAAGCGGATAACATGTAAGAAAAATTCTAAGAAGTCTACCTACTATTTGGTAATCCAAAGTTATTGCTCTTGAATGTCAGGATCTCGACAGGATGTCATATGATGAACTCAGAGGTAATCTTATGGCTTTTGAAAAACACACTTAGATATGCAAGTTCATCAAGAGAAAAGGAAAACAGTTGCTTTTAAAGCAACTGTAGCTGAATAAGAAATTGAAGAAGAAGAAGAAGGAGGAGGAGGAGGAGGAGAACAAGATGAAAACATTGCCATGCTCTCCAAAGTCATGACAAACATGATGAGGAGGAACAAAAACAATATAAGAAGCAATCCAAACTTTAGAAAAGGTAAGATGTGAAAAAAAAATGACAAAAATGATGGAAGATGCTATGAATGTGGAAAGCACGGACACATTCAAGCAGAGTGCCCTGAACTAAAAAAGAAACTCAGCAAAAATCTTCAAAAGTGAAAGTCTTTTGGAGCTTCGAGTGATGAAAAAGATTTTGATCATGAAAAAATTGCCAACATGTGCTTATGGCTATGAATGACGACAGTGATAAAGACTCAACTGAGCTGAGTCTCATGGCAGATGAAGGAACCAATGAGGTACGTTCTCCTATGTGCCCCAAATGTAATGAACTTCAAAAATTTATTGATATTGCTCTTATTGACATTGAGAAGGTCCTAAATGAGCTTCGAAAGATTCAGCGAGAAAAGAAAGACTAGGCTCTGAAACTTGAAGTATGTGAAATAGAAAAAGACATGCTTCAAGAAGAAGTTCATGAATTTCAACTTCAACTGAATGGATTGAGAAAATTCACTAGTCAAAGTTCCATCAGATCTAACCAGTCAACTTCTCGTATTAATTCATTTAGGAGAAGAACTTACACTGCATGCATTCATTGTGGCAAAAATGGGAATAATTCTAACCATTGCAGGTTTAAAGATAAGACTTCTGAAAGTCCTATAAATCCATCTTATTTTTATTGCGGAAATCTAATTGTATCTATTTGATTGTAGAAAATTAGGAGAGCAGTGCTCAATCAAAGGAAGTCAAGATGTCAAGGATATCATAAAGGAAACAAGATCAAGTGCAGTAAGGACAATGCTAAATCAAATTATGCCAATGTCATCAAAAAGGAAACAAGATCAAGTGCAGTAGTTATAGGAAGACAATCCTTACTTCAAGGATTGATTTGGAATCTGGAGATTCTGAAGATTGATCGATCAAGTCAAACCAAAAATCACTCCCTTGATTATGAATACGAAAAGGTTGGAAGTTAATGAATCTAGCCCATCTCTTGAGCAGGATTCTTTGGCAACGCTTGCGTCAAAACTCTTAGAATATTCTGTGCCTCAATCAAGGGTCAATCTGCAACTGTTTCTCAAGACTCTTGTATAAAAAGACTGGCAGACTCAAGAATTCGATCACGCAACTTACCACTATTTTCTATGTCTTTCTAGTTCTTAGCACAAATACTGTATTCGTGAGTTTACTAGTGTCTTAAAAGATAAGAAGTGTTAGGAAATAAGACAAAAGTTGTGTCAAGTTTGTAAAATATCATTGCTGAAAATCGTTGGTGGTAAACGATCCAAAAATCACTACTCTATAACAAACTATTGAAGATCTAAGAGAACCCTTGTGACCCAAGGGAACTGAATGTAGGTACCACACCGATACTGAACCAGTATAAAATACCTGTGTTCTCAGCTTTTAAATTCCTTGCAATTTATTTTCATCGCCAATCAAACCTACTGATAAAGTGAAGTCGATTAAATCGACTAAGATTTTAATTTAGTTACAATTCGACCCCTTATACTTTCATAGTGTGCGTCCCTTATTTCTCGTGAAATAGTAATTCTAGTACTTCAGCTATATGCTACTTTAGCTTTCTTTCCCAAGGCAAGAAGACCGAACAGATCAAAGAGGTTATATATAATCTGCAATCAGAAGTTTCAAAAATTTAAAACGTTATTCAATATATTATAGAGAGGACGAGACGACGAGTAATGTATGAAATCTTCCTCTTGAAATTTATCTCAAAAGCTAAAAGAAATAAATTAACCAATAAATACAACATCAATAACTCCTAACTATGGGTTAAGAAAAGTTTAAAAATTTTAAAGCTTGAAATTCTTTTTTTAAGTACTTAAATAGTGTACTCGTCGGTCATATATAGCAAGTGGATGCATAAAATAAAACAGAAGCAAATGGATTAGATCATTTAAATATAGGAATTATTTTATAGGTTTTCTACAAAACCGTGTGAATCTCTAACTTCCACGCATAAAATAATAACCTGACTAGATTAGACTAAATCTAGCTTAGAATTCAAGTTTGACCACACACCCTTATCTGGACTTATTGAACTAACTACTGGTTGTTTATTTTGCATTTTCTACATATGACATAATTAAGAAAATTAAATAGCAATATTAAGTATCCTCGAATGTATTTATATTTTTAGGAGAAAAAAAATACATATGTAAGAGTAAAGCTATGAAATTTTCAGTTAACTCGTCTAAGCGCGCTTCATCAAATTATTGGTTTCACTTCTATATATATATATCTATGTTCATTTCCCAACAATTGATCATTCGGAAGTCATTTACATCTGTCACTTAATCGAATCAGTGAGAATTTATACTGCCTTTATTTTATAGTATGATTTAAGACTGACCAAATAAAATCGTAGTCAGTTAAGGTGATCAGAAGCTAGCCGCCCATATATAACGAGTGGAGTATTCTTTTGACAAGTGATGTGGGAAAGCAAGAATTCAATTTTTCCTGTCTATACTATATACTAAATGTAGCTACGCATTTAAGTTTGACCACACACCTATATATGGACTTATCGAGCTAACAACTGCAGGTTGTATCATGTGAATTTTGGAAATACACTTCATTGTTTTCCTTTCCATTTAATTTGTGACATAACTAAGAAAATAAATAGCAAAATCAAGTATCTCGAATATATTTTAATTAGTTTTAGGAGAAAAAATAACATTTGTAAGGCGGCTTTGAAATTTTCTGTTAATTGTCGAAGCACTTCATCAAATTATTCCTTTCACTTATATGGTAACGTTCCAACAATTGATCATTCAGAAGTCACTTAAATCCTTATTACTTAATCCAATTAAATCAGTGAGAATTTATACTGTTTTTATTTTATAGTACTATGATTTAAGAATGTAACGATCCGACTTATTATTTTGTATCATCTCGTTCAGCGACTTAAGGTCCCCGAGCAGCATTGTGATGTGCATTTTGACTTGCTGTGAGGTCGAGTTTGATTTTCGGATGATTCGGGATCAATTTGAAAGAAGAACTCTTGTTTTTAAAGTTTAAGCGAAAAGAGTTGACCGGAGTCGATATATGATGATGTGGGATTACCGTGTTGGTGATTTTTATGTGCTGATGTGAGGTTATTGTGCTGGTGAATTTCATGTGATGTTGTAATTTTCATTTGTGTTTATTTTTATATCCTGCGCAACTTGTCTTGTTGTTTCAGTAAACTTGATAATAGTCTGATATATGATGAAATTGTGAGCATGTGGCTATTGCCGGGAGGATTATATTATTGGCACGTGAACTGTCCGTGCAGATGTGATATGAAATGTGGCAACGAGGTGCCAGTGTAAAATAATAATTAAGTTATTGGCACGTGAACTGTCCATGCAGATGTGATATGAAATGTGGTCACGAGGTGCCTGGAAAATATAATAATTTTTATTATTAACACGTGAGTTGTCCGTGCGATTTTGATAGAAATATGAGCATGAGGTGTCGTAAAAATATGAAAGTGGGATGAGACCCGTGTTACGAAAATATAAAAGTGGGATTAGACCCGTATTTTATGATGAAATGAGGTGTCAGAGAGTGACTTTTATTTGAAAGAATTTATATTCAAAAGATATTTATTTGAAAGAAGCATATTCGAAAGATATTTATTTGAAAGAAGTATATTCGAAAGATATTTATTCGAAAGAATTATATGTGAAAGATTTATATTTGAAGGACTTGATTAACTAGTTGTATTTTTGTTCCTTATTCATTTGAGCAATAATTATGGTGTTCTTGTTGCTTTGCTATTTATATCACTGGTTGATTTTTGTTGCTATCATTGCTAGTTGTTTTTCAGTACTATTGTATACTGCTATATTGCACAGGTTATTTGACTAGTGAGTGTCTTGACTGTACCTCATCACTACTCCACCGAGGTTAGTCTTGATACTTACTGGGTACCGACTGTGGTGTACTCATACTACACTTCTGCATATTTTTGTGCAGAGCAAGGTATTCGAGATATCGGATTCGGACAAAGATTAGAGTGTGATCGCAAGGATTCAAGGTAGAGCTGCTTGGTCGTCGCAGTCCCTTGGAATCTTTTCATTTTATTGTACTGTCAACTCTTATTCGAACAATATTGTATATTCGATCCTTGAGATCATTGCATGTATTCAGTTAGAGTTCGTGACTCAGTATTACGAGTCTTGGGAGGTTGTTATAATTATTTCCGTTGTTGGTTTCGACACTTGTATTAAATTCTATTTCAAAAAAAAAATGGCTCGAAATGTAATTGTAATCTACTTACCTAGTATTAGAGACTAAGTATCAACACGACGTTTGAGGTGGGATTTTGGGTCGTGACAAGTTGGTATCAGAGCTCTAGGTTCATAGGTTCTATGAGTCACGAACGAGTCTAGTAGAGTCTTGCGGATCGGTATAGAGACGTCTGTACTTATCTTCGAGAGGATACAAAGCTGTTAGGAAATTTCCACCTCTTTCATTCCTGTCGTGTGAAATTTGTTGATTTTAGAGTTTGAGCCTTTGTATCTCTATTCTCTCACAGATGGTGAGGACACATGCTACCGAGTTAGCTGAGCAGATACCCGTGTATTCTACTAGAGTCGTGAGAGGCCGGGGTCGAGGAAGGGCACGTGCCGCAGTTAGAGCATCTGTCAGAGCAGCAGTTGAGGAGCGCCAGTAGCTCCGGTTAGGGGATAGGTACCAGAAGCACATATTGATTGCCTCGGACTTCAGGAGACTTTAACAAAGTTCCTGAACATGTTTGGTACATTAACTCAGGCGGGATTAATCTCTGTTACACCAAATATTTCACAAATTGGGGATGAGCTCAGACTCCTACCGCCCATACTCCAGAGCAGCGAGTTCATATTGGTCAGGTTCCGGGTACAGTACCGGTATAACTTGTTATTGCGGTTCAACCTGAGGTCAGGCCAGAGACATCAGAAGAAGAACAGAACAAAAGAGACTTAAGAGATTTAAGAGGTATAGTCCACCTACTTTCAGTGGCACAATTGTTGAGGATGCCCAGGGATTTCTATAAAAATGTCACCGTATTCTCCGCACCATGGGTATTGTGGAAGTGAGCGGAGTTGCCTTTACTATATTTCAGCTGTGAGGAGTGGCATATCAATGGTGGAAAGTATATGAAGAGGGTAGACCAGCCTATGCAACACCACCTACATGGGCTCAGTTTTCAGAGATGTTTTTGAAAGAGTTTGTTCCCCATACTCTTCGGGATGCATGATGCACAGAGTTTGAATGGTTGCGTCAGGGCATCATGACGGTGTCAGAATATGCCACAAGGTTCAGTTAGCTAGCCCATCATGCACCTATTTTAGTTCCTGCAGTCACAGAAAGAGTCCGCAGATTTATTGAGGGGCTCTATTATGATCTTAAAATATGCATGGCTCGAGAGTTGCAGACTGATATCCCATTTCAGCAAGTAGTAGAGATTGCCAGGATGTTAGAATGTGTTCGAAATGAAGAAAATAAGTCTAAGGAGGCCAAGAGGTCTCGAAATTTTGAAGGATTCAGTGGATTCTTCTCTGCAGCTATGACTCATCATGGAGGAGACTTGGGCAGTCCGTCAGCCCAGTCCACAATTCAGAATACTAGTAGTGCTCCAGTTAGTACTTTTAGTGCATCACCGTCATGGGATTCTTACAGTGGTTATTCCAGTTATCTGGCACAGTCTCAGTATGAGAAGTCACGCCTGCAGAGGGGTTGTTACGAGTGTGGTGATACTAGGCACATCATGAGAGATTGTCCCTGTCTTAGGAGAGGCAAATTTCATCAGAACACTCGGGCTACATGCCCCGTTCCAATTAATACTCCACATGCACAGCCAGTTAGGGGTGGAGGACAGGCGAGTAGAGGGCGCCCTAGAGGGGGAGGCCCCGCCCATTGATATAATTTCTATAATTGGATGAGGTCGTTACACCAGATGATGTTGTTACATGTATGACTTAATTCATAATAGAGGAGCACTATTCTTATTTTTGATTCGATTCCGATTATCCAGGTGAAATCTCCCTTTTTGCTCCTTATATGGTGAGTTTGTGAATTTGTACTCCACTCCCGTGTTTATCCCTGCTGGGAGATTTGATGGTATTAGCCCATGTCTATCATTTTGTTTCATACACTATTAAGGGCTATGAGTCCAAAAGTAACTTTTTATTACTCACTACAATGGGATTTGATGTAAATTCGGGATAGTTTGATTTAAATGTGTGAATTTGATTGCCCTACTAGTATGGGGGTTCCTTATGTATTATGAATTTGTTTGAAGGAATTTATTAAAAGAAGAAAAAGAAATAGAAAAATTTTAGTCGGCACAACGTGCATAATACTTGTGATTCCGAGTTGAGGATGGGATCCTCACGTTTTCATGTGATTTTGATATGTTTGAACCGGGCCATGTGCCGCGGTGGAAGTTATATCAGGATGAGATCCTTGTGGTTAAATTCATATATTTTAAATTCTCCCTTTGTGAAATTAAATTTGTACTATGGTACTAATGGGGAGTCATGCCTATTAAGCTTATTTGATAATTCTTGTATATGTTTTTCTATGCATATTTAGCCATATTCGTATTGTAATTATTGAGTTTTAGCCTACGAGGTGACTGCGTAGGTGGAGTTAAATGTGACTCGTTAATTCGGGTAATTAATTATGAGTTCTTCATGCCTCGTGTCTCATTGTTAGTAAGGTGAAGATTTGAAACGAGATTTTAGTCAACATGAGGTTAATTGACGATATTGTAATTGATTATGAACAACTATTATGATTAAAGATGTGGTTATGGGCATACGTATAATGTGTGCGAGTGTAGGCATGAGTTGCTACAACCTGTTGAGACTAATACGTGTTGATGTGAAAAATGAGGCCTTTTGAAAATGTTTGGAGTGTAAGAAATTTGGTTTTAAAGTTTATAAGTATGGGTGAAAGAAATAATCTTCAACTAAGATGGCATTGTCGGATCCACGTTAAATTTGCGATGATGTAGAATCACCCGCGAGTATGTGTGTAATAATACACTCAGTAATTGAATGTCCTCAGAAAGATTTTTGGCACGTTCGAGGACGAACGTTTGTTTAAGAGGGGGAGAATATAACGACCCGACTTGTCATTTTGTGAATTAGCATTTCGTTCAGCGACTTAAGGTCCCGAGCAGCATTGTGATGTGCATTATGACTTGCATGTGTGGTTGAGTTTGGTTTTCGGATGATTCGAGATCAATTTGAAAGAACAACTCTTGTTTCTAAAGCTTAAGCGAAAAGAGTTGACCGGAGTTTGAGTTTTATGTAAACGACTCCAGAATGGAGTTTTGATGATTCGGATAGCTCTGTATGATGATTTTAAACTTAGGAGCGCGACCGGATATTGATTTGGAGGTCCGTAGGTCGTTTCGACATAAATTGGCGAAAGTTGGAAAATGGAATTTGGAAGTTTGATCGGGAATTGAGTTTATCGATATCGTAATCGAAATACGATTCTGTAAGTTATAATAGGTCTGTAATATCATTTATGACTTGCGTACAAAATTTAAAGTCAATCGGAGTTGTTTTGATATAAATCGGCATCGATTTCGAATTTTGGAAGTTCATAGTTCATAGGCTTGAATTTGGGTTGCGATTCATAGGATCGAGGTAGTTTTGATATTGTTATGTGTGATTTGAGGCCTCGAATAAGTCCATATTATGTTATGGAATTTGTTGGTATATTCGAATGGGGTCCTGAGTGGCTCGGGTGAGTTTCGGACCATTTCTAGGCCATTTTTAGTTATTGGTTTTTGGCTACATCAATATGCATTTCGAGCGCGGGGTATTGGCCGCGATCACTAAGAGTAAAATGGGAAATATTGGCCTGTGAATCGCGATCGAGGAAGGATTTTCGCGATCACGTAGAGGAAAATTTTGTTGCACTAACCCGACTTTGGAAGCTTATATCTTGCATTCTATAAGGAATTTGGAGGTGATCCCAAAACGAAAGTTGTATCTTTTTGTATCTAAGTTTCAAAAAATTAAATTGTTTGGTGTTTGCAGATGTTTGCAAAAGGTTATGGTTGATACACTTTAGGCTGTCTGGAAAGAGTTTAGAAATTGCGAAGAAGAATTTTCTGCTGCATAGGGAGGACTTTGGAAGCTTATACCTCGCAATATATTAGGAATTGGGAGATGATCAAAACATAAAGTTGTAGCTCTTGATGTCTAGTTTTCAGCAAGTCAAACCATTTGTCATTTGGAGTTTTGTACAAATAGTTATGACCATTATACTAAAGGTTGTCTGGAAAAAGTTTGGAAATGGCTGTTGAGGAATTTGTTCATCGCGAACGCGAGGGGAGGGTCGCAAATGCGTAGAACAAACCCTTGGGAAGTAGAATAAAATAAAAAAATGAGACTTCGTCTCATTCTTCAATTTTTGGATGAAGAAAGCTCGGGTGAGGCAATTTTTCGAGAGTTTTTCAAGGAAAATATTGGGGTAAGAATTCCTAACTCGATTTTGGTTAAAATACATGAATCTATTGTTATTTTTATCATGAAATTAGTGAATTGGGTTGAAAATGGTGCACAATCTTTCAAAAAATAAAAAATTAAGATTTGGAGGTCGATTTGTTATCAGAATTTGATAAAATTGGTATGGTTGAACTCGTATCAAAATGTATGTTCGGATTTCGTGAAAATTCTATCGGGTTCCGAGAGACGAGCCCCGCGTTGACTTTCGGGTTTACTTTTTAATGTGAAATTTTAAGTCGACGTTATATTATCCGGAATTATTTTCGATGAATTTTAATGAAGTTATGCAATTAATTTGGCTAGATTTGAGCCGTCAGGAGGTCATTTCACACATAAAGGCTATCTTGGAATATCGACCTAACTTAAAAAATGTAAGTATCTTGCCTAACCTTGAGTGGGAGAATTACCCCTTAGGCATTGAGTCTTATGTAGAAATGTTTTGATTGAAAGCCGTATACGCAAGGTGACGAGTACGTACTTGGTTTATATGTGCAAATTATATTGGTTAAAATTCGTAGACACCCTTATGTATTAAATAGAAAATTGTTGGTACTTATTAAATCTTTTATTTGTCATACCTCATTCCTTGTTTGCCGAGTTTGCTTTTATATGATAATTTGGTGTAATTGTCACTTGACTTTTATGTGGATTCTATGTTCTGTTGAGTTTCCGTTTAGTGGAATTAATTTTACTAAGGATTTTTCATCTGCAAATAATTAATTAATTAAATTTGAAAAGAGGTATTAAGTTAATTACCAAGAATATGGATTAAAGAAGGCGTTGTTCTTGCTGAGTTACTTTTCCATCCTTGTTGTTGTTTTTGAGATTTTATATATATTGTGTTGAGCCGTGGGCTATCTGTTGTGAAATTTATTAATTTCGTTGTAACTTTGGAAAGGTTTTGGTCTATGGACAATTTGTAAATACGAGTTGATTATGTTTTGTTATCGTGATAATATTCTGTGTGAATTGTTGTGTGATTTGGGTTATTGTTATATGGCGTATAAGGTGGCATTACACTGTTGATATTATGTGGACATAAGGGTGGTATTTCACTATTGTTATGTATGTTGGGATATTGTCTGGGCGGAGTGATAATGGTGGCTATTATACGGAGTGATAAGGGAGGCTATTATACAGAGTGATAAGAGAGGCTATTATAAGAGTGATAAGGGTGGCTATAATAGCGATAAGGGTGGCTATTGATATTGTCAGGGCGGAGGGATAAGAGAGGCTATTATAGGAGTGATAAGGGTGGCTATAGGAGCGATAAAGGTGGCTATTGTCAGGGATGATATGTGATGATGTGTGATTACTATGTTAGTGATTTTTATGTGTTGATGTGGGGTTATTGTGCTGGTGCTTTTCATGTGATGTGATTTTTCTTGTGTTTATTTTTATATCTTGTGCAACTTGCTTGTTGTTTCAGTAAAGTTGATAATAGTCTTATCTATAATGAAATTGTGAGCATGTGGCTATTGCCGGGAGGATTATGTTATTGGCATGTGAACTGTCCGTGCAGATGTGATATGAAATGTGGGCACGAGGTGCCAGTGAAATATAATGATTATCTTATTGGCACATGAACTGTTCGTGCATATGTGATATGAAATGTGGGCACGAGGTGCCTGGAAAATATAATGATTTTTATTGTTGGCATGTGAGTTGTCCGTGCGATTTTGATTGAAATATGGGCATGAGGTGCCGTGAAAATATGAAAGTGGGTTGAGACCCGTATTTTATGATTATAAAATGAGGTGTCACAAATGACTTTTATGTAAAAGGATTTATATTCGAAAGTTATTTATTTGAAAGAAGTATATTCGAAAGATGTTTATTTGAAAGAAGTATGTTCGAAAGGTATTTATTCGAAAGAACTATATGTGAAAGATTTATATTTGAAGGACTTGATTAATTGGTTGTACTTATATTCCATATTCATTTGAGCAATAATTATTGTGTTCTTGTTGCCTTGTTGTTTATATCACTAGTTGATTTTTGTTGCTATCATTGCTAGTTATTTTTCAGTACTATTGTATACTGCTATATTGCACAGGTTATTTGACTAGTGAGTGTCTTGACCGTACTACGTCACTAATCTACCGAGGTTAATCTTGATACTTACTGGGTACCGACTGTGGTGTACTCATATTACACTTCTGCATATTTTTGTGTAAAGCCAGGTATTGGAGATATAAGACTCGGGTAGAGTTACTGTGTTGATCGCAAGAATTCAAGGTAGAGCTGCTTGGTCATCGCAATCCCTTGGAGTCTTTTCATTTTATTGTATTGTTAACTCTTATTCGAACAATATTGTATATTCGATCCTTGAGATCATTGCATGTATTCAGTTAGAGTTCGTGACTCATTATTACCTGTCTTGGGAGGTTGTTATAATTATTTCCGTTGTTGGTTTCGACACTTGTATTAAATTCTATTTCAAAAAAAAAATGGCTTGAAATGTAATTGTAATCGGCTTACCTAGTCTTAGAGATTAAGTGCCATCTCGACCCCTATGGTGGGATTTTGGGTCGTGACAAAGAATGTGACCAAATAAAATCATACAGTCAGTAAACGTCAGAAGCTAGCAAGCCAAAACGGGTGAAATTGTTATAAAATAAAGACAGTAAAGTAAAGACAAGTATAGAGAGAAACTGATATAATAAGCAATTTCAAACTGATGTACATAATGAACTGAAATCTCTTCTATTTATAGAAGAAAAGAAGCTGCTACTGTATGTTGCTGTGTAAGCTGCTACTGCAAGCTGCTGTGTAAGCTGCTGTATAAGTTGCTTGTAAGCTCCTACTGCAAGGTGCTGTGTAAGCTTCTTATAAGCTGTTATTGTACCAGTTATAGATAATCTTCTACATAAGTAATATTTATTCACAACGGAGTGCCGAAATGATAAGCTTCTTCAGGAGGCTTATTTTCAATAGAGTACTAAATATATAACATATTTACGGCGGAATCCAATATGGATAAGTTTTTCAGGAAACTTATTTACAACGCAGTACTAAATGGACATTCATAATATAATATATTTATAATAGGAATATTTTTTTTGACGATTGATGTGGGAAAGCCAGAATTCATTTTTCCTTTTCCTACTCTAACTCCCAATCTGATATTAACAGCTTGTCCCTACGGCCAATCTCTAGAAAAATTCAACTCCTTCAAAGAATTATTATAAAATTTAGCCTTAAATTAAAAGATATAAGACGAAAAGCACTAAGGGACAAATTACTAAACCAAAATTAAATGTAGTGCAGCGATCGAGTCCCTATAGCTTTCATGGAAAGAAGGCTTTTATTAAAGAATTTCATATATACAGTGGGTGGGAAATATATCCCTTGTATAAATTCAGGTTTACAAAGCAAGGCCAAAAACGATACAAAAAACAGTAAAGAAGTAGGTGATCACTTAAGCTTCTCTGCAATCATATATGCCAAGATTACCACCACAGCAGCAGCAGAAAAGCACAAACGTGGAGGAGATAAATAAGGGAGCATGGTCTCCAGAGGAAGACCAAAAATTGAAATCTTATATCATGAGATATGGCATTTGGAATTGGAACCACATGCCCAAATTTGCAGGTTTGATTCATTACAAATAATTTCCAATATCAGATCCAACATGTTAATTCTGATAATTCATTCTTTGATTTCTACGCATGCATTAATATTTCTACACATGCATTAAACTACTTGTAACCCTAATTATTTCAGTGTGTAAGTTCATTAATATGTTCTACTTAATTAATTAGTCTCGTGAACATACAGAATTGCAGGGAGAACGGGGAAAAGTTGTAGGCTCCGATGGGTGAACTATCTTAGCCCTGATGTTAAAAGAGGACCCTTTAGCATGGAAGAAGTCGAAATAGTCGTCAAAACCTATCAGGAACTTGGAAATAGGTGAGACGAACTTCTAATTCTGAGTTCTTTTTTTTGCTGTTGTAAGATTTGAAATTTTAATAAACAGAAAAGAATATGTAATAGAAGTCGTTGTGTATTATATTATCTCTAGATGGTCAGCCATTGCTGCAAGATTGCCAGGAAGAATAGACAACGAAGTTAAAAACTTCTTCCATACACACTTAAAGAAGCATTTGGGAGTATTGAAGAGCACTACTAGGGCAAGAAGCAATAAAAGGGAACTGAAGAAAACCAAAGGAAATGAGAGGAAAAATGCCGACAAACGATCACCTGATCCTGTTTCTTCATCAGACAGCAGCAGTATTATTACATGTGAAGAAAATCAGATGATGGATGTTACTATGAGTTTATATCAAACAGACGGAGATTGCTACAACGTTGTCGATCAACCAAATATTGAGATGGAAATTAGTCCTGTTATATTGGAGAGCAACCCAGATGATGGTGGTACTTATAATTCCAACTGCCAACAACTTCATGATCAGTTTGAGTACTCTCATGAGTACATTTCCGAATATTATTCCAGCTTTGACTCAATCGACCAGTTCGATATGAGTTCATTCTGGTTTGATGAACTTTGGGATGTCGAAACATCTGATTTTTTCAGAGATGTTATAACTAATTAGCACCTATGTCTCACGTCTAGCACTTTTTGGCCTTTTTTGGTAAACAAAGCCAACTAGAAAACGGGGATCAGACAACTTCTAAGTCCTGCTACTTTTTCAATAATATGATGTTATAATGGATTAGTGGTAATAGAAGCTATATGTACTCTTTCTAAGTACTGCGTGCTACTTGTTCACTAGAGAGCAAACAATTGCGGAATATTAAATCCCAAATAATGTTAGCGAAATTGAGAGAGAAAGCATAAGGAAGAGGTTAATCCAAAAATATAATATTGTCCAAAAAGCATAAGGAAGAGGTTAATCCAAAAATATAATATTGTCCAAAAAGCATAATGAAGAGGTTAATCCAAAAATATAATATTGTCCCCAACTAAGTATGTGAATCCCAAGATTTCCAATAGCTTGCAAGGAATGTCTGACAAACTAGAATTTTTATGAATGAGCTGAAAATATAAAAAGATAAACTCACGAAAAAGTCAAGGGGATATATCCCTTGAATACATATGTAATTAATCAATATACAACAACAACAGCAACCCGGTATAATTTCACCAGTGGAGTCTGGGGAGGGTAGTGTGTACGCAGACCTACCCTGGGGTAGAGAGGCTGTTTCCGATAGCCCCTCGGCATCCTTCCCTCCAAGAACTTCTCACCTTGCTCTTGGGGTGACTCGAACTCACAACCTCTTGGTTGGAAGTGGAGGGTGCTCACCACTAAAGCAACTCACTCTTGTACTTATGCAATTAATCAATATATGTGAATATAATGCATTTGATATTGGGAAAAAATCTTTTTATATTTGTATATGAGGTAATATATGTTCATATTTAATGATCGCATGAGAAAGCGACACGTGGAACCAAAGACAGAAGATAGCCACACCCGAAGGCAATGATCTCGGTTGTCATCGGAGAGAATGATACTCATAAAGACAAAATAAATATCGCCATCCGGTAGCATTCAATACATAATATTCTATAATATTAAGTACATGATTTGTTACACAGAATATGGCATTCATTGTCTACAGTTACACATTCTTCAATGTCCCTCATAATCGTCATTAAAGAGGAGTTTAATCCTAGGACCTTGTTCCCTAAGTGTAACTATAAATAATGAGCTCTATCATCATTGTAGGACGACGAATTTTCTCACAAGCATGTACTATACTTCACAAAAAGCTCAAATAACATTTTACTTTCTTGCTTACTTGCACTGTACTTATTTCTCCCGGTAGCTTTGCGCTCGGAACCAAGATATATGTCGTTTATTCCAATTTTAAGGCTAAGTCTTATATTTTTTTTGTCTAATTCATCTGTTAATTTTGGATCAAATTAATTCACTCGTCTATAAACTACGTATAAATTCAACTGTACCATTTTACGGGTAAACAGTTTGGCGCCCACCGTGGGGCATGGATACTCGTGTAATTGAATTGATCCCTCCATTAGTTACTAACTTGTTTGATTCTTTGTTCTTAGCAAAAATTATTAAAAATGCCAGATAATGGTGTTAACAACATACACAATGTTAAGGCCCAAGAAAATCAGCCTCGGCACGAGGATTTAATCAGTGATGATGTTGAAGAAGAGCACGTCGTCAAAGCAATCAGGGTCTTGCAATAGCAACAAGAGGCCATTATAGGCCATCTCACACGACAGAATAAGGTCATGACGGGGCTGAAGCAGGCATTGTCGGGTGCTTCCAACAACGCGAACAGACGAGGTCCAGTTCTTCCCAGTGCTCCCGCAAACCAAACGACGTAGAGGGTCAACAATAACACCCCGAGAGGCGAGGTCGGCTTCGATGGGGCCGGGGGGAGAGGATCCGATCACAACAACGAGAGAGATCCCTTCAAAAGCGAACTCATACAGTTTATGAGGGAAGTGAATGCCCGCATAGACCAAATCTCGTGTGCACCATCGGTGCTGAAAGGACGGACTCAAAGAAGTACACACAATTACCGTACAAACCAAGCGCGACACCAGAATTGATTCCGAAGCGATTTAAAATGCCAGACGTGTCAAAATATAATGGGACTTCAGATACTGAGGAGCACATCACCGCCTATCTCTGCCCTGATGTTATGAGAGGACCTTTTAGCATTGAAGAAGAAGAAAGAGAAACAGTAATCAAAACTTATCAGGAACTTGGGAATAGGTGAGACGGAGTTCTAACTTTGTGTTTTTTATTAAAGAATATTTTTTTTTAAAATGAAATTTTAATAAACCAAAAGAATATGTGATAGAAGTCGTTGTGTATTATTATCTCCAGATGGTCAACCATTGCAGCAAGATTGCCAGGAAGAACAGACAACGAAGTTAAAAACTTCTTCCACACACACTTAAAGAAGCATTTGGGACTGAAATATGATGCCCCGTTGAAGAGTACGAGTAGGGCAAGAGACAATAAAAGGGTACTGAAGAAAACCAAAGGAAATGAGAGGACAAACGCCGACAAACGATCACCTGGTCATGTTTCTTCATCAGACAGCAGCAATAGTATTACATTTGAAGCAAATCAAATGATGGATGCTACTATGAGTTTATATCAAACAGACGGAGCTTGCTACAACGTTGTCGATCAACCAAATATTGAGATGGAAATTAGCCCGGTTATATTGGAGAGCAACCCAGAAACAACATCTGGAATAAATCTTGGTATTGCCACGTGTCAACTTTGTCAGTTTGAGTACCCTCACCCGTGTACAATTTCTGATACTGCAACTGTTGATTTCTTCGATCAGTTTGGTATGAGTTCATCCTTGTTTGACGTACTTTGGGATGCTGAGCATCTTCTTTTTTATAGATGTTACAACGTAGACCCAAGTTTAATTTTGCGTCTTAGATTTCTTTTTTTCTTAAACAAATCCAACTAAAAAGCTGGGGATGATACAAAAGCTTCTACCAGTTTTCTGAATGAGTAATAAAAAGTTACGTTCTCTTTCTCTAGGAAAGAATTGAATTCTATGTCCTCCCATGTTTCGAGTTCACGACCCAAAATTCCAGGTGCATGGCGCCTATCATGATACTAGTCATGCCGACAATTCACATATACCAACATCTTGAAATTCAAATTATATTGAAATAAGTTTAAGTAAGTAAAAGTCTCATAAAACAGAATGAAAATGTCACAGCTCAATACAGAATTTTTTCAAAATTCGAGTGTCACTGAGTACATGAGCATTTATACAGTAACATAGTCTGAAACACTGTCTAGAAGAGGAAAAGTAGTACAATAGAACTAAATGATAAAGAAGGAGAGTCAAGAACTGCGAATGCTAAAACAGCTAACTCGAGGATCTTCGAACTGAACAATAGCTCCAAAGTCAGCAACCACCGTACCCGTAAGTACCTGAATTTTAGGGTGTAGCGTGAGTACAACCAACTCAGTAAGTAACTAGTCTAACCTTTGGGCTGAAAGCAGTGACGAGCTTCACAGGTACAATCTAGTTACATAAATACAGTGCAGAAATGTAGGCATGCTTTCAAGTTCAACAGTTAAAGCTCATACAGGTAAGATATGTCAAGTGTAACTGAAATGCAAAATGATACATCTCGATGTCTACATGTCAGTTATGTATGCCAACTATAATGCAAACAGTGATGAAATCATATGCATACTCTCAGAGTATCAATCACTTAGTCCTCTCATCCACTCCATCCTCACAGTCACTCATTCCTCCCAATCACTCGACACTCGCACTCAATAGGTACTTGCGCTCATTGTGGGTGTGCAGACTCTGGAGTGGCAGATCCAACCCAAGTGCTATAATAAGCCAATCATGTCATAAATCAAAAAAGCATACCGCGGCATGCAGCCCAATCGCATAAATATCCTCAAAATCAGGCATGTGACCTCACTCAATCATCAATCTCTCTAGTCTCTCGGGCTCACAAGAATCATGATAATCAACCCAAACAATGATGATATGATGTATCAATAAATGACAATAGAGACTGAGATATGATATGCAAATAATAGCTGTGATTGAGTACATAATTACAATTTAAGCAAATAATTCAACATGTAACATGACAACAATACCAATATGTAGACTAAGCATGATTTCTAACATAACTCAAAGCTCAATTTCTCCAGCACATGGAGAATATATGGATAAAAACAAGATTATTCAACCATACAGTTCAATGGAATCGACTAAGTCACAATTCCTACGGTGCACGCTCACACGCCCATCACCTAGCATGTGCGTCACCTCAACATCAATCACATAACACGTAATTTAGGGTTTCATACCTTCAGAACCAAGTTTATAAATATTACTTACCTCAAATAGTGCAACTCTCTACTCCAACAAGCCTTTAACTTGCGAGTCGGCCTCTAAATGCCTCGAATATAGCCACAAACAATCCGATACAATCAACTCAACCAACAGGAATTAATTCCGTATAGAAATTCTAAGTTCTTAATCAAAAGTCAAAAAGTCAACCCCAGGCCCACATCTCAAAATCCAATAAAAGTTACAAAATCCGAACATTCATTCAACCACTCCAAAATTACTCAAATCCGATACCAAAATCTCGCTCAAATCCCCAAAATCCGGCCTAAGAAGTTTTCTCCATTTTCCCCCAATTGTTCAACCCGAATCACTAATTAAATAATTAAATTAAATATATAATCATGAAATTTAATCAAAACTAAGTAAGAATCATTTACCCCAATCACTCCCTTGAAAATCTCACCAAGAATCGCCTCAATCCGAGCTCCCAAAATCAAATTTGTGAAATGAACTCAAACCCTCGTTTTTGAGATTTAATATTCTGCCCAGATATCCCTTAATCGTGATCGTGAAGCACAAACTCAGCTGCCCAAGAATTAACCTTACGCGAACACGACAGTCTATAAAAGAACGCGAAGCACTGCCTCCTCAAAACTATGCGATCGCAGACACAGCTATGCGATCGCGAATAACACCCATGCGGAATCCAACTGCCTCACTTACCCTTCGTGAACGTGGCCTAGCCTATGTGTTCGCGATTCACTGCTTCACTAACCTGTGTGTCCACAACCCTCAACTCTCGAACGCGTAGAGTAAAACTCCAGATGCCCAAAACAAGCCTTCATGATCGCGTACCTCTCCACGCGATCGCATAGAAGGACACCAGACCTGAACACCAGCTAACTTCAGTAATCTTCCAAGTCCCAATTTCACTGTGTTAGCCATCTGAAATCCACCCAAGGCCCCCGGTACCTCAGCCAAACCTACCAACAAGTCCTAAAATATCATACGAACTCGCTCGAAGGCGTCAAATCACATCAAATAACGCTAAAATCATGAATTGCGCATCGATTCAAGCCAAATGAACTTATGAACTTCTAACTTCTACATTCAATGCCGAAACCTATCAAATCAAGTCCGATTGACCTCAAATTTTGCACGCAAGTCATAAATGACACAACATACCTATTCCAACTTCCGAAACCAAAATCCAAGCCTGGTAACCACAAAGTCAACTCTCTGTCAAACTTCTCAATTTCCAAACCTTCTAAATTTTCAACTTTCGCCATTTCAAGCCTAAATCAACTACGAACCTCCAAATCACTATCCAGACACACTCCTAAGTCCAAAATCACCCAACGAAGCTATCAGAACCATTAAAACTCCATCCTGGAGCTATTTACACATAAGTCAACATTTGGTCAACCTTTTAACTTAAGCTTCCTCACAAGGTAGGGGTAAGGTCTGCGTACACATTACCCTCCCCAGACTCCACGGTGTAGGATAATACTGGGTATGTTGTTGTTGTTGTTTCAACTTAAGCATCCAATCTTAAGACTAAGTGTCTCAACTCATTCCGAAACATCTCTGGAACCGAATTGACTACCCCGACAAGTCACATAACAACAATTTAGCATAGAATGAGCAGTAAATAGGGAACGGGTCTACAACGCTCAAAATGACCGGCTAGGTCATTACATCCTTCCCTTTTAAAAAAATGTTTATCCTCAAATGAGTCTAGAAACATACCTGGAGTCTCAAATATATGTGGATATCTTCTCTGCATCTCCCGCTCAGTCTCCTAAGTAGCCTCCTTAATTGGATGACCTCTCCGCTGCACCTTCACTGAAGCTATGTTCTTTGACCTCAACTTTCGAACTCGCCGATCCAAAATGGCCACCGGCTCCACATCATAAGTCAATTCACCATTCAACTAAACCGTGTTGAAGTCCAAAACATGAGACGGATTGCCGACATACTTCCGGAGCATAGAAACATGAAATACTGGATGAATACTCGTCAGACTAGGCGGCAAGGCAAGCTTGTAAGCCCCCTCTCCAATCCTCTGAAGCACCTCAAATAGACCAATGCACCGAAGTCTCAACTTGCCCTTCTTCCTGAACCTCATAACATCCTTCATGGGTGAAACCTTCAGTAGTACCTTCTCCCCCACCATGTAAGCAATATCACAAACCTTCGGATCAGCGTAGCTCTTGTGTCTAGATTATACTGTGCGAAGCCAATCCTGAATCAGCTTAACCTTGTCTAAAGCATCCTGAACCAAATCAGTACACAATTGTGTAGCCTCACCCTACTCAAACCAATCCACCAAAGACCGACACCGTCTCCCATACAAATCCCCATACGGAGCCATCTGAATGTTTGAATTGTAGTTGTTGTTGTAGGCAAACTCTGCAAGAGGTTTAAACTGATCCGAAAAACCCCCGAAATCTATGACACAAGTGCGTAACATATCCTCTAATATCTGAATAGTGTGCTCGGACTGTCCGTCCGTCTGAGGATGGAATGTTGTACTCAACTCAACATGTGCCAAACTCTCATTGTACTGCTCTCCAAAACTGCGATGTAAACTGCGTGCCCCGATCTGAAATGATAGACACTGGCACACCGTGAAGGCGAACAATCTCGCGGATATAGATCTCAGCCAACTGCTCTGAAGAATAAAGTGGTCCCAACTGGAATGAAATGCGCGGATTTGGTCATCTAATCCACAATCACCTAAATAGCATCAAACTTCCTCGAAGTCCGTGGGAGCCCAACTACAAAATCCATGGTGATACGCTCCAATTTACACTCCGGAATCTCAAGCCTCTGAAGCAATCCCCTCGATCTCTGATGCTCATACTTCACTTGCTGACAGTTTAGGCACCGAGCTACAAACCCCACTATATACTTCTTCATCCTCCACCACCAATAATTCTCCTTCAAGTCCTGGCACATCTTTGTGGCACCCAGATGAATGGAATACCGTGAACTGTGGGCCTCTTCAAGGATTAACTCACGTAGCCCATCATCCCCAATAGTAACCTCCTTGGCATCACCGTGTTGAACTGTGTCCTTATGGACAAGCAAATGGGGATAATTATACTGGCTCTCTCTAATGCAATCATATAAGGAAGACCGAGAAACCACACAATCTAGAACCCGGCTAGGCTCTGAAACATATAATCTTACAAACTGGTTGGCCAAGGCATGAATATCAACTGCAAGCGATCTCTCACCAACAGGAATAAATGCAAGGCTACCCATACTCACCGCCTTTCTACTCAAGGCATCAGCCACCACATTGGCCTTCCCAGGGTGATACAAAATGGTAATACCATAGTCCTTTAGCAGCTCCAACCATCTTCACTGTCTCAAATTTAGATCATTTTGTTTGAACAAGTGCTGGAGGCTCCGATAATCCGTAAGTACCTCACAAGACACACCATAGAGATAACCTCCAAATCTTCAATGCTTGAACGATGGCTTGTAACTCCAAATCATGGGCATGGTAGTTCTTCTCATGGGGCTTCAATTGACGCGAAGCATAGGCAATCATTATACCCTCCTACATCAAGACACATACCCAATACCAATCCGAGAAGCATCATAATACACTATATAAGAGCCAGAAGCTGAAGGCGGAACTAGAACTGGAGTTGTGGTCAAGGAAGTCTTGAGCTTATGAAAGCTCTCCTCACACTCATCTAACCACCTGAATGGAGCACCATTTTGGGTCAATTTGGTCAAAGACGCTGCAATGGACGAGAAACCTCCACAAAGCGACGATAATATCCGGCCAAGACGATAAATCTCCAAATCTCAATAGCTGAAGATGGTATGGTCCAACTCTGAACCGCCTCTATCTTCTTTGGATCCACCTTCATCCCTCACTGGACACCATGTGGCCCAAGAACCCCACCGAACTACGCCAAAACTCACACTTGGAGAACTTAGCATAAAGATTTTCCTCCCTCAGCCGCTATAGTACTATCCTCAAATGCTGGGCATACTCCTCCTGGCTACGTGAGTACACTAGGATACCATCAATGAATACTATGACAAACGAGTCGAGATATGGCTGAAATACACTGTTCATCGGATGCATGCATGTTACTGGGGCGTTGGTCAGCCCAAAAGACATCACAAGGAACTCATAGTGATCATAACGGGTACTTAATGCTGGCTTTAGAATATCCGAGTCAAAAATCTTCAATTGGTGATACCCATACCTCAAATCAATCTTAGAGCACACCCTCGCTCCTAGTCAAATAGATCATCAATGCGCGACAAAGGATACTTATTCTTTATTGTAAAATTGTTCAGCTGCCTATAGTTGATGCACATCTGCATAGTACCATCCTTCTTCTTCACGAACAAAATAGGTGCACCCCAAGGCGACACACTAGGCCTAATAAACCCCTTATCAAGAAGTTCCTAAAGCTGCTCTTTCGATTCCTTCAACTCTATTGGTGCCATGCGATACGGGGGGATAGAAATGGGCTGAGTGCCCGACACCAAGTCAATACCAAAATCAATATCCCTGTCGGGTGGCATGCCCGACAGGTCTGCAGAAACACAATCGGAAAGTCTCGCACTACCGGAACATAATCAATAGTAGGAGTATCAGCACCAACATCCCTCACAAATGCCAAATAAGACAAACACCCCTTCCCAACCATACGTTGGGCCTTCAAATATGAAATCACTCTACTAGGAACATACTCTAGAGAACCTCTCCACTCGATCCTTGGAAACCCCGGCATTGCTAATGTCATGGTCTTAGCGTGACAATACAGAATAACATGACATAGAGACAACCAATGCATACCCAAGATCACGTATAAATCAACCATACTAAGCAATAAGAGATTAAATATAGTCTCCAATCCCGCAATAGTCACTACACACGACCGATAGTAGCCTTGTTCAACTGATGGTAACCAGACCTCAAGTCGATCTTTGAAAACACTTTGGCACCCTCAAGTTGATCAAATAAGTCATCAATTCTTGGCAGTGGATACTTGTTCTTGATAGTAGCCTTGTTCAACTGCCGATAATCTATACACATTCGCATTGAACCAACTTTATTCTTTACAAATAATACTGGTGCACCCCAGGGAGAGACACTAGGTCTAATGAATCCCTGATCGAGCAAGTCTTGTAACTGTTCCTTCAATTCTTTCAACTCTG
The DNA here is from genome assembly GCF_000715075.1 of Nicotiana tabacum. Lineage (NCBI taxonomy): Eukaryota > Viridiplantae > Streptophyta > Magnoliopsida > Solanales > Solanaceae > Nicotiana > Nicotiana tabacum. Next base: position 80,130,603 of record NC_134083.1, read on the forward strand.
GCGGGGCCATACGGTATGGTGGGATAGAAATAGGCTGAGTGCCCGAAGCTAAATCAATACAGAAGTCAATATTTCTATCGGGTGGCATCCCCGGTAAATCTGCAGGAAATACTTTTGGAAATTCACGAACAACTGGTACCGAGTCCATAGAAGGAACATTCGCACTGGAATCGCGAATATAAGCTAAATAGGCTAGACACCCTTTCTCGACCATACGCTGAGCCTTCATATAAGAAATAACCATGCTGGTAGAATGACCAGGAGTTCCTTTCCACTCTAACCAAGGTAACCCCAACATGTCTAGGATCACTGTCTTGGCATGACAATCCAATATAGCATGATAAGGTGACAGCTAAACCATACCTAAGATGACATCAAAATCTACCATATCAAGAAGTAGAAGATCCATACTAGTCTCAAGACTACCAATAGTAACCCCAGATGAATGATATACATGATCTAGTATAAAAGAGTCTCCCACCGGTGTAGATACACACACAGAAGCACTTAGAGAATCACAAGACACAACCAAATATGAAGCAAAATAGGACACATAGGTATAAGTAGATCCTGGATCAAATACAACTGAAGTATCTCTATGGCAAACTGGAATAATACCTATGATCTCAGCATCAGATAAATCGGCCTCAGGCCTAGCTGGAAAAATATAAAATTGGGGCTGGGCCCCACCACTCTGAATTGCGTCTCTGGGACGGCCTCTAACTGGCTGGCCTCCACCTCTAACGGTTTGACCTCTACCTATAATGGCCTGACCTCCACCTCTAGATGCATGATCCCTACCTCTAACTGGTTGAGCAGGCGATGAAGTAACCGGTGCCGGTATGATGACACGAGAATCCTGCCGAGATCTGTTACTCAAAAACCTAGGGCAATATCTCCTGATATGACAAATGTTCCCATACTCATAATACCCATCCTGATGTTGTGGCTGCTGAAGCTGACCCTAATGGGCCATATAACCGTTGTAGTGACTCTAGAGTTGTGGTGCACTGATAGGAGCTGAATGTGCACTAAATGTTGGCTGCCTAGAGTAATGCATAATAACACTGGGCCTAATGAATCCTTAAATGAAACAGTCTGGGAGGATGACCCATACCAAAATTACCCCTGCCTCCAGATGAGGCACCAATGAAACCACCGGACTGATGAGGCCTCTTATCAAACCTCTTCCCTCTCTCCTGTGCAAGAACCATCTCTATCCTCCTCGCGACATTAGCAGCCGCCTGAAAGGAAATCTCACTTCCAGTCTCCTAGGCCATCTGAATCCTGATAGGGGCACTGAGTCCCTCAATAAATCTCCTCACTCTCTCTCCCTCAGTAGGTAGTAAAAGGAGAGCATGGTGGGCTAAACCCACAAAACGAGACTCATACTGAGTAACAGTCATACTACCCTGCTGTAGACGCTCAAATTGCTTGTAGTAATCCTCTCTCAGTGTGATAGGAAGGAACCTCTCCAGAAATAGCTGCGAGAATTGCTCCCAGGTAAGTGTAGGCGATCCAACTGGTTTGATCAATGTATAATATCTCCACTACCTCTTGGCGGAACCCGTCATCTGAAATACAGCAAAATCGACCTCATTGGTCTCAACTATACCCATGTTCCGCAGCACCTCATGGCAGAGGTCAAGATAATCCTGTGGGTCCTCAGAAGGTGTACCACTAAAGTGAACTTGAAATATCTTAGTAAACTTATCCAGTCTCAATAAGTCCTCAAAAGACATGGAGGGCATATCACCGTTCTATGCCGCAACAACTGGCTGAACTACCCCAACTGGCGAGATTGCTGGAGCCTGATTCTGGGAAGCCATCTGCTCCGGAGCGGGAGTAGTGGGAGTTTATGCTCCTCCCCCAGCCTGTGAAATGGCTGGTGCCACTGGACATGTACCATTATGGGCCACACCCTCCATAAGACTTACCAAACGGACTAGAGCATCCTGAAGCACTGGAGTAGCTATAAATCCTTTCGGGACCTGAACTGGTCCAACTGGTATAGTTTGAACTTGAGCCTCCTCCTGAATATCCACTTGAGGTTCAACAAAAGGTGCGGTTGCTCGAGCTCTAGACTAAGCCCTACCTCTACCTCGGCCTCTAGAACGACCTCGGCCTCGACCTCTATCTCTGGCCATAGTTGCCACCGGGGGCTCTGGTCCCTGTCCGTCGGTAGATGTATTACGTGTTCTCACCATCTGTGAGAGAATAAGAATAGAATGGTTCAACTATCGATGATAGAATAAGATCGCACTGCAGAATATGAAAGAAGTGATATTGTTCCTAAACTTTATAGCATGTGAAAGATAAGTAATGACGTCTCTGTACCGATCCTTCAGACTCTACTAAGTTTGCTCATGACTCGTGAGACCTATGTAACCTAGTGCTCTGATACTAACTATCACGACCCGAAATTCTCACCTTCGGGACCGTGATGGCGCCTAACATTTCACTTGCTAGGGAAGCCAACGTTATAATAATATTATCCATTTTAAAACAATTTTAAATTAATAAATAACAAATAAATAAATGTGGAAGTAAAGTCTGAAATGTAGTGAATAATCCATAATAATAGCGATGTCTAAATACCATCCCAGAACTGGAGTCACAAGTGCACGAGCTTCTAAAATGATACAAATAAGGGTCTGAATAAAATAAAGTTGTCTGAAAGCAAACACACAGCTAAGGTAAAATAGACGGGGACTTCAGAACTGCGGACGTTGTGCAGTTATACCTCAAGTCTCCTCTAGGTAGATAAAATCCGAGCAAGTCTATGGTACGCCGATGGGACTAACTCCAAAATCTGCACAAGAATTGAAAGTATAGTATCAGTATAACCGACCCCATGTATTGATAAGTGCCGAGCCTAACCTCTACGAAGTAGTGACGAGGCTAAGGCGGGTCACTTACATTTTAACCTGTACGCAATAATAGAAATAACAACAATAATAATAATAACGGGAATATTAGTAAGACCAGTAAATAATATTATTAATTGAAATCAACTCAACGGTCACAATCCCTCAACTTGTTTCTATTGCGGCGTGCAACCTGTTCCCCAATATAAATTTTAAATAATTCTGCTGCGTCGTGCAACCCGATCCCCCCATATAGACTTTTGATTAAGTCTGTTACAGCGTGCACTCCGATCCCCCAATATGACTTTTTAATAAGTCTTTTGCGGCGTACAATCCTATCCCCCAATATATATTTACTTTCATTTCCGTTGCGGCGTGCAACCCGATCCCTCAATATATTTTACAACTCATAAATGTAATAAAAATTACTCCAATAAATACCACGTTCAATGAGAAACTACTAAGCATCAAGGTACACAATAATATAATTTATTTATTAATAAACAATGACAATTAGCAATTAATTGTAGAAATTATGGAAAAAATAGGCAGAATAATATTTATTTTGCTAAATGTCAAGTAGCAATTAAGACACATAAATCAAATAAGCATGTGACAATTATTACAGTAATTCAAGAATTAATATTTGACAAGGAATATGAGAGAAATAATTATTATAACAATTAATTCGTGTCTTAAAATAATTTAAGATGTTTAAATAATTAAGCAAACAATTAAATTGACAAAGTATAGGCACTCTTCACCTTGCCTATACATTGTTGCACATGAAATTCACATAGCAAATAATTCAGGGGTTTTATTCCCTCAAGTCAAGGTTAACCACGACACTTACCTCGCTTCGCAACCAAATTCAAGTTTCCAATACACCCTTGCCCCGCGAATTAGTGTCCGAATTTCTCAAATCTAGTCATAAACAATTCAATATACTCAATACAAATCCTAAGAATTAATCCCATATGAATTTACAAATTTTCTGGATAAAAATCCAAAATTCATTTTAAAAATCATTAGTGGGACCCACATTTTGAATCCCGAAAAAACTTACGAAATTCGAACATCCATTCCGATACGAGTTCAACCACACAAAAATTATCGAATTCTGACATCAGATTGGATTTCAAATCTTCATTTTACATTTTTGGAAGATTTTATAAATATCTAATTTGTTTCTCGTAAATTCATGGATTCATGATATAAATGAGTATGGAATTATAAAATATAATCAATATAGAATAAGGAACACTTACCCTAATATTTTTTCGTGAATATTGCCCAAAAATCGTCTTACCCGAGCTCAAAATGGAAAATGGTGGAAAATGGGTCGAAATCTCATTTCCAGAACTTAAGTTCTACTGTTCAGATTTTTCTTCTTCGCGAACGCGGTCAGTGCCTCGCTTTCGCGAAGCACAATATGTGCTGTCAAACATTGCCCTTCGCGAACACGAGGCTTCGATCGCGAACGCGAAGCTTTGCACCTCGACCCTTCGCGAACGCGTGCCCTTGGTCGCGAATGCGAAGAACAAAATGTGCCAGTCCAAATTTCCTCTTTGCGAACGAGAGACTCCCCTCGCGAATGCGAAGAGGGAAACCAGAACAAGCATCAGAAAAGTTTCAGCAGCATTCCTAGTCCGAAATTCAATCCGTTAACCATCCGGAACTCGCCCGAGGCCCTCGGGACCTCAACCAAATATACCAACAAGTCCTAAAATATCATACGGACTTAGTCGAAATCTCAAATCACATCCAACAATACTAAAAACACTAATCACACATAGATTCAAGCCTAATGAACTGTGAAACTTCTAATTTCTACAAACGACGTCGGAACCTATCAAATCAAGTCCGATTGACCTCAAAGTTTGCACACAAGTTATAAATGACATAATGGACCTATAAAAATTTTCAGAACTCGAATCCAACCCTGATATCAATAAAAGTCAATTTGTGGTCAAACTTTGAAATCTTTAAGCCTTTAGGCTTCTAGTTTTCGTCAGCTGGCGATAATTCAAGCTAGGGGTCTCCAAATTAAATTTCGGGCATACATCCAAGTCCCAAATCACGATACAGACCTACCGGAACTGTCAAAATACTAATCCGAGTCTATTTGCTCAAAATGTTGACCAAAGTCAACTCAATTGAGTTTTAAGGCTATATTTCATATTTTAATCAATTTTCTTGATATAAAAACTTTTCGGAAAATTATACGGACTGCGCACGTAAGTCGAGGAATAATTAATAGTACTTTTCGAGGTCTTAGATCGCAAAAATAATTATTAAATTTAAAGATGACCTTTTAGGTCATCACACAAAATCTCGCTCAAATCCCCAAAATTCGGCGTAAGAAGTTTTCTCCATATTTTCCCAAATTTTCAACCTGTATCACTAATTAAATGATGCAATTAAAGATATAATCATGGAATTTAAGAAAAACTTAGCCAGAATCACTTTCCCTAATCACTCCCTTCAAAATCTCTCCAAGAATCGCCTCAATCCAAGCTCTAAAAATTAAATTTGTGTAATAAACTCAAAACCACGTTTTTGAGATTTAATATTCTGCCCAGATATCCATTAATCGCGATCGCGGAAAATGCTTCACGATCGCGAAGCACAAACTCAGTTGCCCAAGAATTAACCTTACGCAACGCGACAATCTCCAAGTGAATGTGAATCACTACCTCCTAAGACAAATGCGATCGCAGACACAGCTACGCGATCGCAGACACAGCCACGCGATCGCGCACAACACCCACGCGGAACCCAGGTGCCTCACTTCCTCTTCGCGAACACGGCCTAGTCCATGTGTTCGCGATTCACTGCTTCACTAACCTACGTGACCGCAACCCTCAACTCGCGAATGCGGTGAGTAAAAATCCAGCTGCCCCAAACAAGCCTTCGCGATCGCGGACCTCTCTACACGATCGTATGGAAGGAAACCAAATCTGAACACCAGCTAACTTCAGCAGTCTTCCAAGCCCCAATTTTACTCTGTTAACCATCCGAAATCCACCCGAGGCCGCCGGACCTCAGCCAAACATACCAACAAGTCCTAAAACATTATACGAACTCGCTCAAAGAGTCAAATCACATCAAACAACTCTAAAATCATGAATCGCACATCGATTCAAACCTAATGAACTTATGAACTTCTAACTTCTACATTCGATGCTGAGACCTATCAAATCAAGTCCGATTGACGTCAAATTTTGCACACAAGTCATAAATGATACAACTGACCTATTCCAACTTCCGGAACCAAAATTTGAGCCCGGTAACCACAAAGTCAACTCTCATCAAAGTTCTCAATTTCCAAACCTTCTAATTATCCAACTTTCGTCATTTCAAGCCTAAATCAACTACGGACCTTCAAATCACTATCCGGACACACTCATAAGTCCAAAATCACCCAACAGAGCTATCTGAACTATCAAAACTCCATTCCGGAGCCATTTACATGTAAGTCAACATCCGGTCAACCTTTTCAACTTAAGCTTCCAACCTTAAGACTAAGTGTCTCAACTCATTCCGAAACATCTCTGGAACCGAACCGACTACCTCGGCAAGTCACATAACAATAATTTAGCATAGAATAATAAGTAAATGGAGGAACGGAACTACAACACTTAAAACGACCGTCGGGTCGTTACAACGGTTAACTACTCGAAATGTGAGTTCAATAAATTTTATATAACAGCCAACGATTTGAGGTGTATGAGCTCATTCACATATAATAACCAGAAAAATTTCATTTTACATCAGGGCGAACCCACCTTGTAGGAAGGGGGTTCAGTTGAACCCGCTTCGGTGAAAAAATTAATTAATTTTACCTTGGAATTTCATCAAATAATCATGAACTTTGTATATATTGGTTAACTGAACTCTCTTGACACATAATGAAGCGGCGGAGCATTGGCAAGCGGGTTCAATGTAAGGCTTGAGGTTAAAAGTTCGAATCTATGCATAAGGCGGTACTAGGGTCGTTTGGCAATCCATATTATTCTGCTTATTGTTGTTGTTTCCTGTTTTGTCTTTATTTTCCTACTTCTCTTTGTGATTTTTTTTCTTTATTTAAATACAATAAAAGCTATTCTTATTAAACTCCTCCATTTCACTTCAAAAAAAGTTAATCCTTTCAACAAAGTGAATTTTGGTTCTTTTCTTCATAATTTTTGCTAAAGAAAAAGAGATTATCGAAATTACTTGTAACCTTTTAATTTAACTTAGTTTATATTGACATTGTTAATTTGTGTTATGCTAAAAAAAATAGTTTGGTCTAAATTATCTTTTTCTTTAATAACTTTTATAAATTAGTTTAGTTTATCACTCTTTTTCCCCGTTTTTATTTTTGTAAGAACTTTGTAATTAAATTTCTTAGAGTTATAGTACGATTTTTTAAAGCTGGTTAAATACTTTTTTGTTAAAAAAAATGCTAAATTTGCTATAAAATATTTGTTAATTTATATAGATAAATTTTAAAAAAATTAAAGGACCAATTTCTTTTGTTATTTTTTCAAAAAATTCCCCGACCCTTTTTCTTAAATAAATGACTTCATTTTCTGACGAACTTAAAAAGAATAGTGTATAATTTTTATTTACCGATGTGCTTATACAATCGATTATCCTGATTTTTGACTGAACTCACTTGCATAAAATCCTAGGTCTGCCATTGATTTAAAATATTGCATCCCGGTGCCACTACTGAACGGATAGCCAAGACGGAACATATTCATCATCTGTCAGAAAATCTGTCGAAAATTAATTAAAATAACACGCACGTATCCTTTGGAAACGAAAATGCAGTTAACTCGTTTTGGAGTATACATATATAACCAATTAAAAATATTTGATCATCGGTAATTCTAAAAGCTAAGGATTGTTCCTCAACGACGTTCTTCTACCTTTGAAGATAGCAAGGACCAGTCGTACTTGAAGGCATTTGCATAAGCCTGTTCATTTGCTAAGTTCTCCCTATAAATACAACTCTAAGATTTCAGCCGACACTACGTTTTTGGCCATCCGTAAAATACCGGGAAAAAAATCCTTCAATCTCATCTCATTTAACCAAAGTTTTGAACCATCAAAAGCCATCAACTCTGTCTTTTTACCCAGTTTATCTATAAGTCCTACTACACAAAACAAAACCGAATATGTCTATTATTTTTCTCAAAAAACTAGTTTAATCGTTATCAATCTCTGTCCGATTCAATTTCGTTAAAAGAGGAATAGATTCCGAAGCCTCAAGAGCTTCAAGTTCACTGCTTCAATAAAGGTTAGATTTAAATTCTGCTACTCTGTATTTCTTACCTTCAGCAACATATTAGAAATCGTGATTTAGAGTTCATTGTGTGTAGAAATTATGTCTTTAAGGGAATTACTTTCTGGCCGTATGGCATTTGCATTATGACGGATAATGTTAAAATGCTAGCTGTTTTGTTAAAAATACTATGTGTTTTATCATTTATAAATGTTGTAGAAGTTTTATCTTGTGTTTTGTTTTTTAGTTCTTATGCAGTAGAGATTCATGCCTTAAATTCTGCCAGAATCATGATTACAGGAATCTAGCGCCTTTTATAAGTTGAATTTTTATTTTTTTATATTAATTCCACAGCTTAACTGGGAGTGTTGTATTAACTTAAAATGATAGAGTGGAATGTGGCCTTACCTCCAAAGATTACAACACAAGGACAAAGGATGTCCTTAAAAAAAACAAGAGAATTATAATAATGTTACTCTCCTGTTCGACAAAAACTACTAAGCATGCTTAACTAACAAAAAAGTTCGCCTTATCATATTTTATTCTAATGGTAGACATTTGCAATCTGTCCAAGATGAAAAGTCCTTTGCCACCACTAGGAAGCTCTTGAAAAGAGAGAAAAATCTTGTTTACAGAGGTGGACAAGGCAAGCTTAGCGCGTTGATCGGTCACTTAGTTTGTCTCCCTGAAGTAGTGGATAGGGGTAACATTGGCTTGGTTCATGATATGTGAAGTATCCTCAATAACTTTCTTCAGTTTGCAGTTATTGGTTTTCCCATCCTTGAGCATATTCATTACCAACCTAGAGTCGAGTTCGATGGTGAAGTTAGAGTAACCATTTGTGGTACAACAGTTGATCCCAAAGAAGGCCGCTTGTGCTTCAACACCATTATGACTGCTGCACTTTGCAGTGGCAGAAAAAACCATAATGAAATCGCCTTGATCATTCATTAAAACTCCACGTAGGCCTGCAGTGTCATTTCATTCCAAAATACTTCCATTTGTATTGAGTTTAAAGGAGTTGCAATCAGGCTTTTCCCAGCACACAATGATAGCCTCTGGAATAGGTTGTAATTTCATCATCTTCTCACATAAATTGACCCAAGGCAATGTTAGTTTACAATTAGGAAATGATCTGTGGATAGCGGCTTGAACATACTTGATGTCTCAGTTTGAAGAAGTTGAATCTTTTTTTATCTTAATATTTTTACAAGAACACATGTTTTTCCAAATTTCCAAGCTTGCAATTATGGGAGTGATCCGGAGAACTTGCTTGTGAATAGCATTGTTGTGTTTCTGTTTCCACCATTGATTTAACAATCCTCTTATAGGAAGTTGCATTGGTTTGATTCCCGGAGGGAAGCCAATAAATTTCCAAATGTACTTAACTGCATCACTTTCCACAAAAACATATTGAATAGATTCTTGTTGAGGGTTAGTGCAACAAATACATTTTGAAATATTTTGCTTACCAAATTTAAGAATAGCATCATTAAAAGACAACTTAGATAGCCAAAGTCTCCAAGTTAAGAATGAGAATTTAAAGGGAATACTAGAATGCTATACCTTGCTAAGGAAATGATCTTTATTTTTTGTGTTCAATATAGAAACATAATGTAGTTTTGTTGGAAAACTTACCATTATCGGAGAGATCCCATATATCTTGATCAATTATATCTTGTTTTCTAATATGAATATTCATAACGTGTTGAACCAGATCATCAGATCATCTGGCAACAATTCCTTGAGCTTGTTGGTGTTTCAGATTCCATCTTGGATGAATTCTTTGACAGTAGTTTTGTGGCTGCTATGACCAAGTATATGTGAGGATAATACACCCTTACCAGTCCAGTTATCCCACAACATATTAGAATTCCCAGAATTAATCTGCCAAATAACGTGAGGCTCTGCTTTGTCTCTGACTTGTATCATCGTTTGCCAAACATGTGAGTCATCAGAGGCCCTTTTCTTACATGCCGAATGAGATCTTAGGCAATATTTATGCCTCGTGAAGGTAGTCCAGATAGATGGAATAGTTTTAAATCTCCACCACCTCCTAGTTATAAGAGTTAAAAGTTAAAGAAGGAGGGCGGGGTGAATTATAATTTTTCTTTTCGTTTTCGAGGTAGTCGACTAACTTGCGTTCTAGTAGACTGGACTTTTGATATGAGATGTAAACTGAATACAGGAAAATCAACTGCAGAAAACAAATGACATAAAATATTTTATACTAGTTCGAATTCAGAATGAATCCTACGTCCAGTCCCTTTGGGTTGCAAGGGTATTCTCTTTCAAAGATGTAGTAGCTTAGTACAATTGGGTTGATGTTGTTATTCACCAACAGCTTTGTCACTTTGTTCTTTTTCTCTATGCTTGATACAATGTCTCACCAGTATTTTTTTCTCTCTTTTTTCTCTTCCTAGTTATATAATAAATCTATAATAGACTACAATGCTTATTTAAAGTAGATTAAAGAGATTGATATTGGTTCGATCAAAGTATGTCCTTTCTTTGCATCTTGTGTAGAATATATAAAGAGTTGGTCTCCATTATTCACGGCGTGGTAGTGTAATGGCTGAAAGGCAACCCAAGGGAGTTGATTCTCAAAATCAATCAGGATGATTTTCTTCCAAGAATAGAATGGGCCTTCTTTTCGTTGCTTCCTTGATTTCCTTTTCCTTTCAAGCCATTGAGATGAATATTCTCTGTTATGTGTGATAGACAATTCTCTGTAGATATTTTATAGAGATTGATTGATCTTATGGACTGATTGATTGATGCCTTTCATAAATAGCTGAATCGAATATTTGTTTTTCCATAAAGCTCGCAGTCACAACAAATATACTTTGTGATTCTTGCCTTTGGATCTTGACTCACACATTTGACTCATTGATTATTGCTTTCAGATCTTCTGCTAGAATCTTTTCCATTTCTTGTGACATCCTTCTTTGGGATTGGTTTCCTGCAATTAGAATTAAGTTATTATCTATCATTGAAACATATATCTAACAATATTCCACTTTTTGATGATGACAAAAAACTTAATTAAATTTGTTGTCCTGTTTATAGACGTATGCTCTAGTCGGCTCCCCATCAACGTATTGTCAGGTACATTGAGTGTTTGGAGTTGACTCCCCCTCATTCAGATGCTCTCCCTTATTCAGATGTCCAGTAGAAATAGTTGACTTTAATCAGTCAACTAAACTACATCTTGCAAGTTAGTATTCTATTCAACTTTTGTTCAATCAATCGACTGAACCACATTCTGCAAGTTAGTATTCTATTTTTCCCCTTTTGGCATCAATCAAAAAGAGAGCTAAGTAGGTTTAACTACTAGAAGATAAGATTAGCAGATAGTACGCTTAATTACAATCATCCACAGAGTATCCAAAAAAAATATGCAAAAGAAAATTATCCAGAGAGACCAAAAGAAATTATCTAAACAGCCAACCCAGATTAACGACGGAGGAAATAGGTAAGGGTGTTGCAGATAGCTTCTTTGAGGGGATCAAAACTAGCGTTCATTGTGACTAAGATTCCATCCACATGATCATGAACTTCTTTGAACGCTTTGACTTCCTTTTCTGCTGTTTTCAGCACCGTGACTCTTAACTTGGACATGTCAGATCCTGTTTTCTTTGTAACTGCATAGACTTCTCCAACTGAGGTTTGGGCGGCCAGAAGTAACTCTTTGATGGTAGTCAGGTTGTCATCAAGTGCAACTATATTTTCAAGCAACTCTGGATTGTAGACAGCTGTTTGAGAGGTATCAACCTTTACCTTGGAACTAGAGGGAATCACTTTGGCTTCAACTTCCTGCTTCTTTATCCAAGTACCACCTATAACAACATATCCCATACTGACAAATGCCCTATTATTATAACACTTGGAAACATATATGTTAGGATAGTTTGAGAGTCATTGAAATACTCGAGGAGGTGAGTGATGACCATCCCGTAGGGTAAACTCGAAGGATTTTCATCACATTCAATCATACCTAGGAGGACGATTTCACCTTGTGCTTGGTGAGAAGACAGTAGACCAAAAAGGTTTCCCTTTAAGATAGTGGGGTATAGGAACCTGTTATGGTAAGAATGGCGGTGGCAACAATGTGGGCAAGAATACGGGTTTCAAAATTGATGTCACTGGGTCCTAATTGGTTTGGCAGAGGATCAGATAGGGAATCAACAAGACATTGTTTGGCTTGTTCAAATGACTCTTCAAAATCATCAGGCCAACAGTTTTTAAACAGGGCAAAGTAACCAGAACTTTTACACTTAAATAGGGAATCAAAAGTAGAACAGTCTAGAATAATATGCTGACCTAGCATGACTGACTCAATTTTGTCAGATTTCTGGGAACGGATATTTGCATAGAATATGAGGACCAAATCTTCATATACCTTTGGAGGGGTTAGGGCAAAGAAATTTTCCCATCCGAAAAATGGAGGCGCATAATAAATGTTACAGGAAATAATAATGAAGTAACACAGTACAAAAGATTTTTACCAAAATTATTTAGACACACAATCTTTGAGAAGTACTAAAAGTTCTATGCCTTATTTTGAACCCCGTCCTTTAGAAGAGGGTTAAGTAAAAATATCATCTAATTGGTTTTCTGTGTTAACATACGATAATTCAACGCCACCCTTAAGAACATGGTCTCTAATGAAATGATGCTTGATATCTATATTCTTTGTTCTAGAATGATGCACAAAGTTTTTTGAAAGACAGCTAGCACTACAATTATCACAGAAAATTTTAACAGGCTTAAACGAAATATCATAATCACTTAGCTAATGAGTCATCCAAAGTAGTTGAGCATAACATTATCCAATAGCAATATATTCAGCTTCAGTTGTAGTTAGTGCAACTGATCCCTGTTTCTTACTGTTCCAGGAAATAAGCGATTTACCATGTAGTTGAGGTTCCACTTTCCTGTCATCTTTATCACCTGTAAGATCTGCGTCTGAAAAACCTTCAAGCTTAAAATTATTAAGGAGTGGATACCATAATCCATGTGATGTGGTTCCAATAAGATATCTAATAATTTGTTTCATAGTTGTTAAATGTGATTCCTTGGGAGCTTCTTAAAACTAGGCACATCTTCATATACTAAACATTATGTCAGGACGACTAGTAGTTAAATAAAGTAGAGATCCAATCACTCCACGATATTCTTATTCATTTACTGGTTTCCCTTCATCTTTATCAAGAGATGTAGCTGGACTCATGGGAGTCCCAATTGCCTTGGCATTGCTCATTCTGAATTGTTGTATTAGCTCCTTCGTGTACTTTGTCTGACATATAAAGATTTCTTCATCTGATTGATGAATTTGAAGTCAAAGGAAGAAAGTCAATTCTTCCATCATGCTCATTTCAAACTCACTTTTCATGAGATGTTAGTATCCCTTGCATAAAACAGGGTTAGCTCTTCCAAATATAATATCATCCACAAAGATTTGAATAATGAGATTTCCTAAAGACGACCTCTTGATGAAGAGGGTAGTATCAATCTTACCTCTTGAGAATCCATGACTGACCAAAAATGAGCTTAGTCTTTCATACCAAGCTCTAGGTGCTTGTTTTAGCCCATAAAGAGCCTTAGTCAACTTAAACACATGATAAGAAAATTGTGAGTTTTCAAAACCAGGAGGTTATTTAATATAAACCTCCTCATCAATAAAGCCTTTAAAAATGCACTTTTAACATCCATTTGAAATAATCTAAAACTTTTAAAATAGGCATATGCTAGTAAGATACGAATTGATTCTAACCGTGCTCCCGGAGCAAATATTTCATCATAGTCGACTCCTTCCTGTTGAGAGTAACCCAAAGCGACAGCCTTTCTTTGTTCCGGATAACTTTGCCTTCTTCATTCAGTTTCTTTCTGAATACCCACTTAGTCCCTATGATTGTTGCATTTCCTGGTTTGGGCACTAATGTCCAAACTTGATTTTTGTCAAACTGATCAAATTCTTCTTGCATAGCCTGCACCCAACTTGAGTCTTTCAGAGCTTTATCAACTTTCTTTGGCTCTATTTGGGATATGAGTGCGATGTTAGTCTTTTTCTTTAGAGCCCCTCTTGTTTTCATTCCATCAGTTGGATTTCCAATGATAAACTTCTTAGGATATTCTGGTTTGCTTCTCCATTAGTTTGGTACTACTTCAGTACGTTGATTAGTCGACTCATTCTAAGGTTGATCATGCTCACTGATGTCTTCATTAGTCGACTGTTGGATTTCAGTTGTACTGTCAGCAAATTCTTTTGAAGTCTTTTGTTCACTGATCTTTGGTTGATTTTGAATGATCTCTTCATCACCTGCAAAATCTCTTTTCTCGACCATAGAATTATTATCATTAAAAATAACATGGACTAATTCTTCTACGCATAAGGTACACTTATTATAGATTCTAAAAGATCTACTATTATTCGAGTAACCGAGAAATATACCTTCATCACTTCTTGGGTCAAACATACCAAGATTATCCTTGCCATTATTATGGACAAAGCATTTGCTTCCAAAGGGATGAAAGTATCCAATGTTGGGTTTCTTACCATTCCATAGTTCATATGGAGTCTTCTTTAAAATAGGTCGAATTAAGCACATGTTGAGAATGTGACATGTTGTGCTAACTGCTTCTGCCCATAAGTGATTTGGTAAGAAATGTTCTAGTATCATGGTTCATTCCATATCCTGCAGAGTTATGTTTTTACATTCAACCACTGCATTTTGCTATGGTGACCTTAGTGTTGAGAAATTATGAGTGCATTCCTGATCGTTGCAGAAATCTTCAAAAGCTTTACTTTTAAATTCTCCTCCATGATCACTTTGAATAGCTGTGATAAGATGCCCCTTTTTTCTTTTAATTTTTTGTCGAAAATCTCAAACATTTTCAATGTTTCATCTTTATGAGATAATTAAATCACCCGTGTAAAACGTGAGTAGTCATCAATAATAACATAAGCATATCATTTTTCTCCAATGTTGGCAGTTCTAGCGGGTCCAAACAAGTCCATGTGAAGCAATTATAAATGTCTGGTAGTGGAAAAGTCCATGTGAAGCAATAACTAAATCATGCTTGGAGAGTTTTTCAATTAGATGCATTCTTGTATGACCAAGTTTTTTATGCCAAAGCCATGTATCATCATCAGATATGGATGCTAAACAAATATGACTATCTAGATTTTCCAGGAAGAATGATTTTACCTGCCTCATGTTCAATAGCACATCATGTTTTCTTGAATTTAACTTCGTACCCCGAATCACACAGTTGACTTATAAATAGGAGATTGTAGTTGTAACGACCCGGCCAGTCGTTTTGAGAGTAATAGTCCTGATCCCCTATTTTCTGCTTTTCCCGTATCTGTTTCTGCTTATGTGCCTTGTCGGGAGGTCTTGTTTTTGGTTTCGGAGTGATTTGGGACACTTAGTCCCTAAAACGGAAGCTCAAGTCTTAGGATTTTTACCGTAGTCGGAACTGTGTGAAGATGACTCCGGAATGGAGTTACGTCGGTTCTGTTAGCTTTGTTGGGTGATTTTGG
This sequence comes from Nicotiana tabacum, assembly GCF_000715075.1. NCBI lineage: Eukaryota > Viridiplantae > Streptophyta > Magnoliopsida > Solanales > Solanaceae > Nicotiana > Nicotiana tabacum. Next base: position 80,146,288 of record NC_134083.1, read on the forward strand.
ACTTAGGAGCGTGTCCTGAATGTGAATTTGAGGTCTGTAGCTGATTTAGGCTTGAATTGGCGAAAGTCAAATTTTTGGAGATTTTGACCGGTAGTGGACTTTTTGATATCGGGGTCAGATTCCGATTCTGAAAGTTGGAATAGGTATGTAATGTAAATTATGACATGTGTAAAATATTTGAGGTCAATCGGACGTGGTTTGATAGGTTTCGGCATCTTTTGTAAAAATTTGAAGTTTCAAGTTCATTAAGTTTGGCTTGGAGGGTGATTCGTGTTTTTGTTATTGTTTGATGTGATTTGAGGGCTCAACTAAGTTCGTGTGGTGTTTTAGGACTTGTTGGTATATTTGGTTAAGGTCTCGGGGCACTCGGGTGTAGTTCGGATGCTTAACGGATTGAATTTGGACTTATGCAATTGCTGAAGCTTTGCTGGTTTCTGGTGTTTCGCACCTGCGGCGGGGAGACCGCACGTGCGGGATCGCACGTGCGGAGTGAAGGGTGCAGGTGCGCTTTTGGTCAAGAAGGTATGTGAGTGCAGGTGCGAGAAGGGAGTCGCATCTTTGCATCCGTAGATGTGGAGTGATGGTCGCAGGAGCAGTATGGGCGGCCTGGGCGGGGATCGCAGATGCGGAAGTCAAATCACAGGAGCGGGCTCGCTGATGCGGTCCCAGCCATTTAAATCATTATCGCATCTGCGATGGATTGCTCTCATGTGCGGTTGAAGGCTTGCAGAAGCGAGTTTACAGGGCATACAATAGGATTTCGAGTTTTGATTTTCCCATTTCGATTTTGGGACTTTGAGAGCTCGGATTGGGCGATTATTTGAGGGATTTTCAGAAAAAGATTTTGGGTAACGATTCTTAACTCATTTATGGTTATATTCCACTAATCTATGGTTGATTTCATTATTTAATTTCAGATTTGGATTGAAATTTTGGGGGAAATGGGAAGAAGTTTTTCAACTAAGATTTTGGATTTTGATTGAGATTTTGACATCGGATTTGGATAATTTTGGTACGAGTGAACTCATGAGTGAATGGGTGTTCATATTTTGTGACATTTACCCGATTCTAAGATGTGGGTTCGGAGAGACCTTTTGGGGCGATTTTCTAATTTCTTGCTTTACCTTTGATTTCATTAATTAGATTAATTTCTTATAGTTGTATTTATGGTATGTAACTTATTTTTGCTAGATTTGGGCCATTCAGAGCTGGATATTTGTGGAAAAGGCATTGTTACCGATTGATTGAGCTTGGTTCGAGGTAAGTATCTTGCCTAACCTTATGTGGGGGAAATCTCCTTAGGATTTGGTAGTGTTGTGATATGTGAGCACCGTGTACGTGAGGTGACGAGTATGTACACGGGCTATTTATTGTAAAACCCGATTTATTTTACTGAGTAGTAATATATTTTTCCTTTAAATTGAGTTATACAATTTAAATGAGTATTAGTCTGTTTTCATTCATAATTGAGTTATTCTAGTATGTGTAGCTATCATGTTTAGTCTAATATCGCATGTCTATATGCTTTAACTGCTTATTTGAACTATGTGAAGCATGCCTAGTTGACTCCCTGCTTTTCCTTGTTCTTTATCAGTATAACTGTAAAAATCTCGTTGTTAACAGTTGTATTTATCGGATTGAGTTGTATGTTTACTTTTGAGACTACGAGGCGGTTTCCTCTAGAGTTCTCCCTGCATATTTACTTTTGAGACTACGAGGCGGTTCCTCGGGAGTTCTCCCTGCATATTTACTTTGAGACTACGAGGCGGTTCCTCGGGAGTTCACCCTGCACATTTACTTTTGAGACTACGAGGCGGTACCTCGGGAGTTCTCCCTGCACATTTACTTTTGAGATTGCGAGGCGGTACCTCGGGAGTTCTCCCTGCACATTTACTTTTGAGATTGCGATGCGGTACCTCAGGAGTTCTCCCTGCACATTTACCTTTGAGACTACGAGGCGGTACCTCGGGAGTTCTCCATGTATATTTACTTTTGAGACTACGAGGCGGTACCTCGGGAGATCTCCTCGCATATTTACTTTTGGGACTACAAGACGGTATTTCGGGAACGCCCCTGTTGTTATTACATTGTTTGTGTGTTGTTATTTCTCTGTGAATTCTTTTCTGTTAAATTCTCCGTTTTACTTCATTTTATTATATCATCTGTCTTGTTATTATATCCCAGTAGAGCCCGGACTTGCCCTCTTCACTACTCTGCCGAGGTTAGGCTTGAAAGTTACTGGTACCGTTGTGGTGTACTCATGCTACTCTTCTGCACATGTTTTATGTGCAGATCTAGGTGCTTCTTATCAGCCCGTTATTAGCTGAGTGCTTGTTGCCGTACGGAGACTTCAAGGTACATTTGCCGCGTTCGCAGACCTCGGAGTCCCCCTCTATTCTCTCCTATGTCATTTACCTTATGTACTTCTTTTGTTAGACTCTGGTATACAGAGATACTAGTTTCTTTCTGTAGATTGTGACTTACGATATTCCGGGTTTTGGGAAAGCTGTGAACGTATAGCGTTTTGGTTATTGTACATGCCGAGCGGCATAGTTATTGGTTATTCAGTATCTGTTGCAGTTAGTTGATATGTTTTGCTTCCATTATTGGTATTTTCGCAATTTGTTAGGTGTCGTTACGACGTGTTTTGGATGGGTGTTTGGGTCGTGACAGTAGTTGAGTCCATCTACAAGATATATCTCTATAATGTCGCAATTATTGCTGAATGGAACTGTCTCGGCACCAACTATGTTTCCTCTTGAATCATCTCCAAATTTGACATTTCCTCCATTTATTTTGGTTACTTTTTTGAACATATTTTTGTCACCCGTCATGTGGCTGGAACACGTACTGTCTAAATACCATTTACCTTTGCCACTCTTTCTATGTTGTTCCTGCAAAATAGAATTATCACCTTATTTTAGGTACCCAAGCTTGCTAGGGTCTTTGTTGGTTAGTTCTACTGGAATCAGGGTATTTTTTCTCGTTTCCAAATCCATACTGAAATGTTAGATTTACGAAATCTACAAAAGGAGTATTTATGTCCAACTTTGTTACAATAATGACACACAAGGGTTGATCTACTTTTTGATCTACCACTTGTGTTAGTACTTGTGGACTCAGTTCTAACCGGTCTTTTTCTAATTGACTTGTAAGTCGCCTGGTTAGACTTGACAAAACTATGACTGGTGGATTTGCGCATTCCATTAAGTTGCATTTCACAGACTTTAAGCTTAAGTTCCCAGTCCTTCTTTTCCGTATTGAGTTTCCTTAATTCATTCAATATTTTTTTAGACTTCTTCAGGGTAAGGTCAAGAATATCCTGCATTTCGTTGCATCTATCACAGTCATAGGGTCTTACCTCGCTTGTTTCACCAGAGTCTTCTTTGCATTCATCGTCTGATGCATCTTCATCAATCCAGCAACCAGAGTAATTGTTCATGTCATTTTCCAAAATGGTCATGAAACACAGATTTGCTATTTCTTCATGTTCTGAACTATCGTTTTCACTCTAGCTTCCGAAGGATTTGTTTTTATTGAATCCTCTAGAGATTTTCCTCTTAAATTCTGGGCATTCAGCTTGAACATGGCCATACCTTCAACATTCAAATCATTTTCCGTCATTCTTGTCTTGTTTATTGTATTGCATGGTTCGTCTGGATGACATCCTTCCTTTATTTGTGTTTCTATATCTTCTCATCAAACCATTCATGTTTCTTGACACCATAGCAATTTCTTGTTCAAGAGATTCTGGATCATCATCAACCTCATTTTCAGGACCTTCAGTTGTAGTTTTGAAAGCAATTGTGTTCTTCTTTTCTTCCGAACGAGTTTTATTGAGATGGGTTTTCTCAAATGCTATAAGATTTCCTCGTAGTTCATCATATGAAAGTTTGTCTAGATTTTTAGATTCAAGAGCAACTATCTTTGTCTGCCATATAGTAGGCAAACTTCTCAGTATTTTTTGAACTTGATCACCACTTGAGAGGGTTTACCAAAGGCTTTCAGATTGCCAATGATTTTACTGAACCGTGCAAACATCTCTTCAATGGATTCTCCTTCTTTCATCTGGAAGAGTTCATAATCGTGAACCAATAGATTTATCTGGGTTTCTTTCACTTTGTTGGTTCTTTCATAGGTAACTTCCAATTTGTCCCATATTTCCTTGGCGATGTCATAGCTTAAAATTTTCTCGTACTCTTCTCCACTAATGGCATTATAAAGAAAGTTTCGTGCCTTAGCATTGACTTGAACAACAGCCATTTACTCGTCTGTATATTCATCTATATCCTCAGGGTCAGCGGGTGGTTGAGTTGCTGCTAGTAGTGAATAATTTTCCTTTTAAATAATGCGTCATACTTTGACATTATATGACTTTGCATAAAGTTCCATTCGTACTTTCCAGTGAGAAAAGTGTTGTCTATTGAAATATGATGGCCTGACTTGTGACGTTCTCTCTTGAAAGAGTGCTCCAATAGTTACTTGATTTGTCATGATCTTTTCTCACAAGCTGTTAAGTAAAAGTATGAGACCTGTTATGATACCAATTGAAAGTGCGGGGGGAGGGGGGGATATTTCTTTTTTGTTTTTTGAGGTAGTCGACTAGGCTTTTGATATGAGATGTAAACTGAATATAGGAAAATCAACTACAGAAAATAAATGACATAAAATATTTTATACTGGTTCGGATTTAGAATGAATCCTACGTTCAGTCCCCTTGGGTTGCAATGGTGTTCTCTTTCAAGTATAAAGTAGCTTAGTACATATGTGTTGATGTTGTTATTCACCAACAACTTTGTTACTTTGTTCTTTTTCTCTAAGCTTGATACGATGTCTCACCAGTGTTCTTTTTCTTTCTTTCTTCTCTTCCTAGTTACACAATAAATCTATAGCAGACTACAATGCTTGTTTGAAGTAGATTAAAGAGATTAATATTGGTTTGATCAAAGTATGCCCTTCCTTTGCATCTTCTGTAGAATATATAAAGAGTTGGTCTCCATTATTCACGGCGTGATAGTGTAATGGTTGAAAGGCAACCCAAGGGAGTTGATTCTCAGAATCAATCAAGATGATTTTCTTACAAGAATAGAATGGACCTTCTTTTCGTTGCTTCCTTGATTTCCTTTTCGTTGCAAGCCGTTGAGATGAATATTCTTTGTTATGCATGATAGACTATTCTCTGTAGATCCTTTATAGAGATTGATTGATCTTCTGGACTGGTTGATTGATGCCTTTCGTATCTGTTTTTCCATAAAGCTCGTTGTCACTGCAAATATACTTTGTGATTCTTGCCTTTGGATCTTGACTCGCACGTTTGACTCCTTGATTCTTGCTTTCAGATCTTCTGCTAGAATCGTTTCCAATTCTTGTGACATTCCTATTTGGGATTGGTTTTCTGTAATTAGAATTAATTTATTGTCTATCATTGAAACATATATCTAACAAGAGTTTTAGCAATATCCGCCATCCTTCTCACATCAATTCCCCCTTGATCAAGGGGAAATAAAGGTTCTTATATGACCTCCAATGGTATTTCTTTTTGTCTCCAGAGAAACCCCAGAAGAAATTGGAGAAATGTTTTTCAAGCAAAGTAAAGGTGCCTTTGGGAGGAGATAAGGCAGAGATAGTATATAGGAAGAGATTGAAGCACATGTTTAATTAAAATCACCTTACCACCATACGAAAGCAGCTTACCATGCCAACTATTAAGTTTCTTAACTACTTTATTCACCATATTATCAAAATACACTAACTTCTTCCTTCCAATATAAATAGGACATCCTAGATAAGTGTAAGGAAAGTCTTTATCCATAAAGTCAATACAATTCCTTATCCTATTAATTCTATCAGCACAATAATTAAGGGCATTAAGGAAACAACTTTTATCAGTGTTCACAAGTTGGCTTGAGCTGGCTTCATAATTATTAATAACCTCCATGATGACGCTACCAGATTTATCATTTCCACTAGTAAAAATAACAATATCGTCAGCGTACGCCAAGTGATTAATAAGAGGATCATTGTTAGTAATAGAAAAAAGAATAAAATTGTCATCCAAAAGAAGATTGTTAAGTGTGCAACTCAACACTTCTGCAGCAACAATAAAGAGAGAGGGTGAGAGGGTATCTCCTAATTTTAGTCCTTGACTAGAGGTAAAAAAGACTTTTCTCTTACCATTAACAATGATGGAATACCAAATGCAAGATAAGAGATTCAAAATCATGTCAATCCACATTTCACAGAATCCGAATTTCCTAAGAACTAAAGTAACGAAAGTCCATGACATTCTATCATATGCTTTTGCCATGTCCAGTTTAATAACAACATTTCCACCCTTATTAGTATGAGAGATAGATTGAACAATTTCTTGCACTAATAGAATATTTTTCGAAATTATTCTATCTTTAACAAAACCACTTTGATTAGTAGAAATCAATTTGCTCAAAAACGAATTGAGTCTGATAGAGAGAATTTTAGAAATGATCTTGTTTGTGAAATTAGAGAGACTAATAGGTCTAAACTCGTTAAAGGTGGTGGGGGCATCATTCTTTGGAATAAGACTAAACTAGTGTGTGTGTAGAACTTAGTAAGGGGCTTACCTCTGCCTTCACTTCCTTGATGATGTCCCAACAACTTTGAAAGAGAGTTTCATTGTGATTGGATGGTCCTGTAGCACTAGATGCACATAAATTAAAGATAGCACATTTGATTTCCACTTCAGTTGGAGTGTCTGTAAGGGTGACATTCTCTTCATTTGTAATCTTGTTGGTGATGCATTCTGGAATGCTAGGGTCCAGACTAGATGCCAGTAGATTGAAAAGGCCATTAAAATATCTAATGGGAGCTTTAGCAATCTTATCCTCCCCTGTAATCTGCTTTTCTTTATGATTCTTGATTCTATCCAGTTGCAATCTTCTTCTTTTCTCTCTGATATTACTGTGAAAGTAGTTGGTATTTCTATCTCCCTCCTCAAATCAATTGATATTGTCCTTTTGGGTGATCAGGGAATCCTGCATGGTCAGCCACCTAATGTATTCAGCATGAGCTTTAGTGGTCTCTGCCCTCTTATCCTCAGTGTTACTAGCAATCTCCAGCTCTTCAAGCCTTTGCACTTTTTCTTCCCAATTAATAACGTGTTCATAAATATTCCTAATAGTTTCTCTTGACCATTGATTGAGTCTTTTGCTAAGAAGCTTTAGCTTTGTCCGAAGCTTCTACATATCGTTACCATTGAGTTGAGTGTCCCATACTTCCTTAACAAGCTCGAAAAGACCATCTTGTTTAGTCCAGAAGTTGAGAAATTTGAAGTACTTTATGTGATTGTTGACAGTATCAAAATATTTAATGAGTACAAGCCTGTGATCAGAACCAGTTCTCACTAAGTGTTTGATAGTGGTGTTTTGGAATCTTTGAGCCCATTTGTCATTGATGAAGACTCTATTTAGTCTTTTCTAAATTCTTTTCCTAGGCCTTCAATTGTTGCAATATGTATACTTAAGTCCTGAGAAACCAATGTCTATTACTCCACAACTGTCCATGCACATTTAAAATCTATACTCATGTGCGTTATGTGAGGCCTACCTCCAAGTTTATCCACTGGCTCCAAGATAACATTGAAGTTACCTCCAATGCACCAAGGGCCATGAATTGCTAGGCCGATATCCTCTAGGCTGATCCATAAGTCTTTTCTTTCTCTGGAAGTACATTTGGCATAGATTGCTGTGATAACAACAATGGGATTATCCAGACCATCCTCAACCTTTATAGAAATATGTTGCTCTTCGTTTGCAATAATAGTGGTTAGACTGAGGTTCTTCCAGAAACACCAAATCTTACCATTATTGTTGGATATGCATTCTTTAAAACCAAGAAATTTACGATATTCCTCAATTTTATCTTTGCTAACCATGAGTTCCATGATAGCAACAAAAAGGATATTATTTATGTCTACGAGTTTTTAGAGCCTATGAATGGCCTTGTTAGACCTCACTCCTCTAATGTCCCAAAAGATTGTGATAATCATGGAAAACTTGAGGAGAGGTACCATTCTTTTGTTTCCTCCTTAGAGAAGGTGTGTTGTTGTTTTTGTTGCTTCTTTTTTTATCTTACTCTGCTTCTTCCTCTTCCTTCTTTCAAATAAGCTTCTTCATCTAAGTTCCCTTCCCTTCGAGTATTATTCTATTTCTGTTGAAGTCCTTGAGCAGCTTGGTGTAAGATGGGATCCTCATTTAGATGATTTAATGTTAGTCCTCCTGAGTTGGCTTCTGCAAGACTAAGTTGGTTAGCATTTAAATTTACAACAATATTAATACATAGGTGTTCACGGATGTATGTTGGGAGACTTGAAGAACACGAGCTTGTTTCAGCATCTTTGTCTTTCTCAGGTTCAATTTGATCGTGAGTCTCATTTCCTTCCTTCATCTTATCTTTATCTGATTTTTCCTCTTCTTTTGAGCCTGCTGGTGGATTTTTGTTTGAATCCTGAGCTTCCCTTTCCTCCATATTAGTAACCTTTTGTATTTCTTTTATGTGATCAGATATGGTACTTTTCTTGACTTTCGAAATAGATTCATTGCTTGCAGTGTGAGTACCTTGTTGTTCATTGGTAGTGCTACTTGTTCTACTCTTTTCGTCTCTGACTAATATCAGATTTTGAACCTTAAGGGCTTTAAATTGAGTATGAACTGGTTTGAATAGAACTTTGCTCTTCTTTTTTGGCATTTTCTTCTGCTTTTTCTTTTTCTTCTTACTCTATTTCTTAATTTTATCTACTATAGACTGTGCCTCTTTCTCCTCATTTTGTTGAATGTTTAGCTCTCATTCATCTTCCTTTTTGTTTTGTGTTTCTACATTCTTGGAAACTTTAGTAGTCTTGTCTTTCCTTTTTTTTCCAGATTTCTTAACTTTAGTACCAGTCTTTTTGTTTGATGCATCTGGAGTTAGCTCTACATTAATTCTCTGATTCTCATTGTTCTCTTTTTGAACTCCACTGCTTCCCTCCCCAGAATTCTCCATGTTCTTATCATTGTTGCTTTTTCTGCTTCTAAATCTCTTAATTTTTCGAGAACTCTACAATTCATCATATTATGGCCTAGCTTTTTGCAATGCTCGCAATACTTTGGGATGCTCTCGTATTCATTCTTTTGTATGAATTCCCTCAAAGCTGAGTTCTCATTCTCTGATCCTACCGATACACTCTCTATTTGTGATTTGAGAAGATCAATTTCTACCCTTACCTTAGCAACACTAGGCCTAGTACGACCACCAGTAGCAGCGTCAAAGGACAAAGGTGTGCCAATTACAATACAAATTTCTTAGAGTAGTGCCATGTATGCATGTTAAAAGGGAGGCTCTGGAGAAGGATCCATACCGGCACTATCGAAATATCTTCATCCAGTTTGAAATCCGATGTTCATTTTTGTAACCACATCTGGAGGCCATCGACTTTAACCACCCTTCTATACCAAACTGAGTTAAAATCATCCTCATCTGTAAATTCTAAAAAAATATTATAATTGTCGTAGACTCCAATTTTCATAGAATCACAAGAAACTTTTCCCTGAAAGTAGCCCTAATTCGTTCAATTTGGGGTTTGGGCTTCAAAAATCTGCCAACGATTGTCAGACGACATTCGTCCGCCATAATGCCATAGTAATCCTTTGTCTTGAAGATAACAGCAAACATCCCATTGTGTGTGGCACGCCTCGCTATCACAGATTCTCGTAGGTGACGAGTGTTGCCCATCAGAGTAGTAGTAGCAGACGTCACAGTAGTGGCGAAGGTTTGTTGCTCAGAAATTCCCTCTGTCAACTGAATCGTCTTAGTGAGAGCATCAGAATTATGTTCGATACGCTCCTCTTGAGTCCCGTCTGATGGCGCCATAAGGCGACGCGTGTCGGAGACACGTTAATAAGGTTACCATTTAGGAATAACAGTTGTAATAGTACGGTTATAAGTTGGATGAATATATGGTATCCTATTTTCGAAAACCAGAAAAACAGAGAAGCAAAGAACCATTAGTTCAATAAATAAAACATAAAATAATTCTGAGTCCACAAGTTACTTGTATGTCCTTAAGAAATTTAATCTCATCACCCAAGGTTTTGGACTATATATATATATATATATATGGTATCCTGTGTTCGAAAACGAGAGAAGCAAAGAAACATTAGTTCAATAAACAAAATATAAAATAATTCTGAGCCCACAAGTTACTTGTAGGTCCTTAAGGAATTAATCTCCTCATTATTGCCCAAGGTTTTGGATTAATTCCTCCTAGGATAACAACGAATAACTATTATGTGATAACAGCACTACAAATCACAGCAATTTAGCGAACTCAACAAACAGAACAAATCACACTTGATACTTATGCTTATTTGGAAAATAATGCAGCAATGTAGAAAGGGGGAGACAAGTTTTTAGATTTTCCATGTATGAAAAATGAGGTCAAACCTCTAAATTTATAGACAATGAAAGGATGAGAAAAGAGGTGCAATCCAAAAGGTGCTTCTTACATTTCACATTCATACCCTTTAAAAAAACCCAACGAACCCCACATGAATGGGGAATGGAATAAAATCATGCATGAAAACTGTGTGATTCACAAATAAGGATTAATCGCATCTGGATAAGTAGGTTCCCATTTGAACTTTTCATAGTGAACTTATGTGTGATATACTCGGTTAATTGGTAGATTTGATATCTTTGAAGAGTCGATTTTTGGTGTATACCTAGATATCCATAAATCACACAATCAACCCTTTAATCGTCTTTGGTTCTCATTGTTGTGTTCGTTTCAGCCATGAACACCACCTGGTTCATAAGTGCATAGAGAATTGGCCTTACAGAATTCTCCTTGATGCAGCTAACACTTCACACTTACATAAGTGATTCCTAAATGTGTTATCCCGTAGATACACTATTTGATATACTCCACATCAAACTTAGAAATCATTAAAAAGCGTTAACGATTTATCTTTGGTACTGAACATTGTATTCATCACAAGAATGAACTAAAATTTTGTTTGACAATGTTGAACCATTATTAATGACTTTGTTTGATCTCCTTGAATCTAGATCATGGGATCTTCAGTTTTCTAGGTAGAATTACCGCCACAGTGACTTGTTCTCGGCCATAGTCTCATTCCCCTCGATGATCTTTCAACTACCTCTCTAGTTAGGCTTTTTATAAGTGGATTCGACACATTATCGCTTGACTTCACGTAGTCAATTAAGATAATTCCCCTAGGGAATTCACTACAACAAAAAAGATATTTAGCGGCAATACAAAAGGTCATTAGCGGCAATAACAATTGCCGCTATATCCTTTACCGACTAGTGTTCTTTAGCCGCTGAAGCCGGGATCGGTAAAGCCTTTAGCGGCCATTGTCACAAATGCTGGTAAACGGTATGAGTCATTGCCGCTAAAAACTATACATTGTAAAAGCAATTGTTTGCAACAATTATGATGGATGGTAAATCCAATCTAAAACAGCTAATTATGCTCCTATAGCGTCCATTTATATAGTCGCTGCATTCAAAATAATTACCGCTAATAGTTCGTATATTTAACGACAATCGTGTTGTGGCAACTAGAATGGCTATAGTATTCCCTTTAAGTGTCTATTTTAATGGTTGTTATATTCAACTAAATTGTCACTAAAAGTCAATATTTTTAAAACAATTATTTTCCACTAATTATAAATACAATATCCCTGGTAAAAATGTCTTAACTCTTTCTTTTATCGTCCATTTAAATTAGCGCTAAAAGTCACTAGCTGTAATAACAATAATTTAGCCACCATTAATAATAGTTACTACATTCATCCAGAATATGATCCAAACAATAAAATATATTAATATTAATTCAAGAAATATAATATATCTCAATAAATTTTAACAAGTAAAAGTAAGTACTAATCAAATATATATTAATGCCATAGTAACTTTAAAAATAAACTTATATTGTTTGAACTAAATAGCTAATGTCATTATAAAACTAATCTTGACGAATGATAGTCATCAAATAATTTCTACAACTTTTCATCACATTGAAATCTTCCACCTGCTAAATTATCGAACATCAGACTGTATGACCTGAAATTATAAAATAAATTTTGCTACGTTTAATAAGAATCCGGAATAGCGGAAATAGGTTCGTGTTCCACTTGTCAAAAGATGGAATATACTGTGAAAAAAATATCTTGAAGACTCCATCACTATCAGATTCATTTTCAACCAACTTCTCACCTAAAATTTATAAGCACTAACAACCAGATGGATTAGTAAAGGAGCAAAATGGATGTGCAAACAATGAAAGAGAGTTTCTTTCTTTGTTGTGATAGAGAAGAAACCGAAAAAATCAAAAGGAGTATTAGCTTGGAGAAGTAAAAAGAAGCTACACCCAAGTTCATTAGCAAATGTTATAGTCACCAAGTTCTTTTCCTTATATATGGATACTAGATTATGCTTACATGCTATTACTGAAGCTCCCAAATAGGTGACAGAAAATTATGCACATTAGGCCTTGACAAAACCCTGGGCATAATCATACTGTATGTGTCGCAAATAGTTGAAATTAAATATCTCTAGAAATTATAGCTAACTTAAGAATAATTATTTTCTGATAAGAACTTAAAATAACTATAATTCCAAGAAATGCAAATATATAAAGTTAATAAAATAACTATAACTGTTTTCTGATAAAAACTTCAGTTCTGGGTGCACTAGGCATGCAAACAAAAGTTTTCCATTAGAAACTTTTAAATTGAAAAAGCATTTTCTGAAACATAAGAGTTTAGTTGGTTATAGGTGACATGTGATAATTAGTATTAGAGATTGAAAAATTGGTTTTGTATCAACTGAAACAAGTGTATAAAATGTGATGTTATTCAGAAATGAACTTTCTACTATAACACCGAAGTTCAACAATTCCACAAACATCACAATAGGTAGTCGTATCAAAAAAAGGATGGGTAAAAACTCTTCCTTTTCAACAAATATTTTGTGCTATTCAAATTATATGGCAAAAACAACAACACTAAATGTCTCTAAAGCCGATTCTAGTACAGTGTAACAAAGGTTTAAACAAGTTTTAATTTACATTACCTTATCAAAAAAGAATATTTACCAGCATCTGGTCTCAAGAAATGCAAATACTTTGTGCAATTAGTGGAGGTTCAAACTTACCCAACAAAGATTCAACACACTTGTTGTGATCGACTTTCGGGTTTAAAGTTATAGGTTTGTCAACCATCCCAAGAATTCAAGTATGAAAATATGAATTGATTTAAAGACAGAAAATGATGTCCATTTAACTGAATAAATAAATAAATAATCCTTTCACTATGTGGGTACATAAGAAGGATACAATTATATTACACATATAATCACAATCATGAAAAATATTATCTTTAAAATTATTCACTACTATCACAACCTTACTACATCAACAATCATGGAAAAATATATATAAAAGCGAGAATAGTATATATATAAAAGTGAGAAGCATCCAAGGTAACCCAAATACAATAACAAATTACTAAAAATCAAAGGTGAAAAACTCAAATAGTAGAAAAATCAAACAGTAGTATCAAATGTTTGTGTACCTGGGAAGCAGAATACTTTGCCGATGAAGACAAGAAAGTGAAGGAAAAGAACGATGCCAGTAATAATATCGAAATCTACATGAAAAGAGAAGATGGAGAAAAAACAGAACTTGAACACCAAGCATGATAGTTTCTTATTAAGTTAAAAGAAATAACAATCCTAAGAAAGTACTACAAAAGCGCGACATTTTCTTGGTCAATTTAAATGACAAAATAAACAACGTAGGCAACACAAAAAACTTGATATCATTATATTGCCAGCGTTTCATAAGTTTAATCTATTGCAAGCATAAACTAATTTTCTTAGCAGTTAATCATGTACTCTCAAGGACAAAATACTTAACTAATCAAATACTAGCTAAATCATCTTCTCAAAATTGGAATTGCATTAAGAAATTGCCTTTAAATACTAACGAAATCATCTTCTTAATGCATAAATCCATAGCACAAAAATTATAGATATAACAATCAAAAATTTTCCCAATCACTTCTCAAAAAAGGAATTACATCAAACTTATTATTTGAACGGGAAAAGTATGAATAACAAAGAAGATGGGTGAATAATACTGATTATAACAAAATTGTTAACCTTAATGAATTTTCCATTCAACTGTCTTCCCAACTAACTTAGAATACATGGATCAATTGCAGGTTTACAAAATCTTAACAACTAGATATTGCAGTATTATAAAAATTAGTACTAGCAACAACTATGGCTATTCTATTTTGGATTATGATAGTCCAATTCAGAAAGATAATGAATATATCTCACAAGTTGTGTCGCGATTAATAAGATGAAATTGGAACCTGAGACATGAAGTTTTATGGGGAAAGGAAACTGGTTTGGTATTCAACTACCATAAAGGGCCATAAATTTTACAAATTCTTACTGAAATCTTGCAAAGTAATAAGAACCATAAAACTTCCATCTCAAAAGAAATATATCATCATACTGTGGTATTTAGATTTGAAGAAAATTGCATACCTATTGACATGGACAAAATAAACAAGACTTATAAATTAGAACCGAGTGCATGAAGTATGAAGAAGGCAGCTAAACAAGTCACGCGACCACTGTAAGACATGGGTTATATTAAATACTATAGTACATTACTACTTAGTAGTGATTTCTTGGCATTCTCGTAGTTGATTGAAGGAAAGACCATAAAAAATGGTGAACTTTTTTCTTAAGGTCAAATATCAGCATGTCAGAACTCACTGGATAGACTTTTTATCACAACACACATGATTTGATATTTTAATTTTAGATTTTCTGAAAAATAAACTAGTATTTGTTCATGTTCAACCTATTCCTCCTTACGCAGACAACCCAAGCTTTGACAGATAATTACAATTCTAAAATATATATTATAAAAAAAATTAAAAAATAAAACTTATTCTGGCTCAACCCCAATTTTATCTTGAATTGCTCAAACCAGCTTTTCTATAAACAACTATAGATCTAGAATATAGGAACAATCAAATTTATGTGAACCTATTTGACTGAGCACGAAATTTAAGAAAAAAGAGAAGACTTTTGAACTTGTGGTGTAAAATGAAGCACATATATTTTGTGTGGCTATAAAGCATTTCATAAAGGTAAATTATTTCCAAATAAGGAAAAAGGTCATTCTTTTTGGGACGGACTAAAAAGAAAATAGATTTACATAAATTGAAACGGACGAAGTATAAGAACAATGCTAGCCAGGGGCGGATGTAGTTGGTTCGGAACGGGTTCCATTGAACTCATAACTTTCGATGCGGAGTAAAAATCTATATATAAAAATTTATTAAAAACTTTATAATTTGAACTCATAGAGTTTAAATCTTGGATACATCCATGATGCCAGATAAATAATATACTATAAAAATTAATAGTTTGTTTAATTCAAAACCATGCCATAGATTCGTCAATTCCAAACTAGAAAGAGATACGATACTCGTTCAGTGAATAGATATTCGACAATCAAAGCGATAGACCCAACCAATTAGAAAGTTTTAATCAACCCTACACGCACAAAATCAAACACTAAAGATAGAGATAGAAACTTACTGACACTTTTGGTTGTTAGGGTGGCCGACGAATTTGTGTTGCAGCGCTAGCGGATGAGATTTGCTTAGTTTGGGCCTTTGGGGTTTTTCAATTAAGGTAATTCCAGATTTCTTTTAATAGTCTTTAGGCTATTTAAGGGGTATATATTTAGGCGGGAAAGATTTAGAGGAAATAATAGAAATTGGAAGCAATATTAAAAGTAAAAGCCATAATTTTACCGTCTATTCTTTTGAATGGCCACTAAAAATATACTAGTTACTGATTAATATTTATGGCCGCTAATATTTGTCTTCCATCAATAAATTAACAACAATTGGTTTATTGCTGTAAAATAATTACTGCTAAATCCCCTTTTTGTTGCAGTGGAATAGTTGTCTAACGGTTTATACCTTCATCGTATATGACATGTTTTCCTACTATACATAATGTTCATCGCCCTTCCTATTGCCGCTTGACTATCGCAATATATGCATATATCTGCCAACAATTTGGGCCAAAATGAAATATCGTCAAGAAAATTTAGGAGTCATTCAACTTCTTCACTGGCCTTGTCAAAGGCTGTAAACTCAGCCTCCACTGTAGAGCTGTAAATGCACGTTTGTTTGGACGATTTTCATGACATCGCTCTTTCACCGACTGTTTAGAATCGGTTGAGTATATTTCAAATATTCCAAGACTCTTTTCATTGTCATGAAATTTCAATCCAAACTTTCTTATGTCGTAGACTAATACGTCTTGACTTTCTATTTCATATCCAATTGTTGATTATGTTTAGTATAACAACATTATATTATAACAACAACTAGAATGACTGAACTCAATTTTGTAACGACCTGAGTGGTCGTTTTGAGTGTTGTAGCCTCGTTCCCCCATATATTTTTGTTTGTTGTCATGTAACTTGCTGGGGTGGTTGGTTTAGTTTCGGGAATATTTCAAAATAAGTTGGGACACTTAGTCCCAAGGTTGGAAGCCTAAGTTGAAAGAGTTGACCGAATGTTGACTTATATGTAGATGACTCTAGAATGGAGTTTTGATAGTTTCGATATATCTGTATAGTGATTTCGGACTTAGGAGTGTGTCCAGATATTGATTTGGAGGTCCGTAGGTGATTTTGGTTTGAAATGGCGAAAGTTGAAAAAATGGAAGTTTGGAGAGTTGAGAAGTTTGATTGAGAGTTGACTTTGTTGTTACCGGGCTCAAATTTTGGTTCCGAAAGTTGGAAGAGGTCCGTTGTATCATTTATGATTTGTGTGCAAAATTTAAGGTTAATCGGAGTTGGTTTGATATGTGTTGACATTAGTTTTGGAAGTTTGAAGTTCATTAGCCTTGAAACGATACGCGATTCGTGCTTTTAGTGTTGTTTGATGTGATTTCAGGCCTCGACTAAGTTTGCATGATATTTTAGGACTTGTTGGTATGTTCGGAACTTTGAAGACTACTGATTTTTGTTGTTGTTGGTTTCCATATATGCGATCGTGAGTGGTGGAGGATTATGCTATGCGTTCGCGAGAAGGTGTATGCGATCGCGAAGTTTGGGAAGGCAGTGCTACGTGAACGTGTATGGTAGGTCAAATTTGCGAAGAAGAAAGGAGGAGGCTGGGAGTCCACGCGACTTGTTCTTCACGATTGCGTAGGGTGAAGATTCCGGGGATCGCATTCGTGTGTGGAGTTCCGTGTTCGCGGAGAGTAATTTTAGCATCTTGTGAATTTGTGCTTCGCGATCACGAAGCATTTCTCACGATCGCGAAGAAGTGCATCTGGGCAGACTTTTAAATATAAAAAATGAGGGTTAGAGTTGTATTTCATAATTGAACTTTGGGAGCTCGGATTGAGGCGATTCTTGGGGGGAGTTTTAAGGAATTGATTGTGGTAACTGATTCTAACTCGGATTTGGTTAGTACACATGAATCTATTATTATTTTTATCATTTAATTAGTGTTTTGGGTTGAAAAAATTAGGGAAAATTGTAGAAACTTCATAGGCTTAAAATTGAGGATTTGAAGGTCGAGTTTGTGATCGAAATTGAGTAATTTTAGTATGGTAGGACTCGTGGTTAAATGAGTGTTTGGATTTTGTTAACTTTGTCAGATTCCAAGATGTGGCCCCGGGGTTGACATTTTGAATTGACTTTTTGACTTTTGTTAAAGAACTTAGCCTTTTCATATGGAATTGATTCCTATAGCTTGTATTGATTGTATCAAGTTGTTTGAGGATAGATTCGAGGAATTTGGAGGCCGAATCGCGAGGCAGGGGCTTGTTGGAGTAGAGATTTACACGGTTTGAGGTAAGTAACACTTCTAAACTTGGTTCTGAGGGTATGAATCCCTTTATTACTTGTTATGTGGTTGGTGTTGAGGTGACACACGTGCTAGGTGATGTACGTGTGGGCGTGCACCGAAGAAATTATGACTTGGTTGATTCCGTGGAACTGTGTAGTCAAATAATCTTGTTATTAATCATATATTCTCCATGTGTTAGAGAATAGTTATGATTCATGTTACAAATCATACTTAGGCTATATGTTGGGACTGAGTGATTGTGAGGATTGAGTGACTAGGAAGACTGAGTGAATTGATACTCTGAGAGTATGCATATGATTTTACCACTGCATTGCATTACAGTTGGCATGCATAATTGACATATAGATTTAGTGATGTATCATTCCTCATTTCAGTCACACTTGGCATATTTTATCTGTATTGAACTTAAACTGTTGAACTTGAAAGCATGTCTATATTTCTGTATTGTTAAATTATTTATTTGGATTATACTTGTTGAGCTCGTCAATGCTTTTAGCTCAAGGTTAGCCTTGTTACTTATTAAGTACATTAGGTTGGTTGTACTCATACTACGCTATGCACTTCGTGTGCAGATCCAGATACTTCCGGGTACGACGACTGCTAGCTTTTGGAGCTTTATCTATTGGAGACTATCGAGGTATCTGCCTTGGCGTTTGCAAACCTTGACTCTCCTTCTTTTCAGTTATTTTTACTGCTCTATCTTTCTAGACTATGTTTTTAGCAGTCAGACTATGTTGTCATTTAGAGGTTCATGTACTTAGTGAAACCCGAATTTTTGGGGATCTTGTATTGAGTCGTGGTATTTTTCTTATCACTTATGTACGAGATTTTACTCTTAAGCTTATTTTATTATGGTTTCAAAATTAAAGATGCATGATTTATTGTGATTGTCGGCTTGCCTAGTTTTACGATAGGCGCTATCACGACATATGAGATTTGGGTCATGACAAATTGGTATCAGAGCCTAGGTTACATAGGTCTCACGAGTCATGAGCATGCTTAGTAGAGTTTCACAGATCGATACGGAGATGTTTGTATTTATCCTCGAGAGGCTGCAGAACCTTTAGGAAAAACTTCACATTCTTGAAACTCTTGTCATGCGACCTTGTTGATGACACGTGATACCAAACCGGGTAGACGACCACCAATACCACTAGCTAGGGCCATGGGAAGTCGGGGTCGCGGTAGAGGCCGAGGTACAGCTCGTGCAATATCTAGAGCAGCACTTGTGGACCCACCAGTTGCTCCAACTCAGGAGAAAATTCCAGCTATGGTTGAGCTGGTGGGACCAGCTCAGGCACCAGCTATGCCCATTGTTATTCCAGGCCGTTAGGAGGCTTTGGCTTAGATATTGACTGATTGCACTAGCCTTGCTCATACTCCCTCCGCCCGTACACTAGAGCAGATGATGCAGGGACTTCAGATACCAGCGGGGCTGGTTCTCAAGTGCAGATGGGTCCCATTATGAGTGATGAGGGGTAGAAGAGACTAGAGAGGTTTGGGACGATCAAGCCTCCATCATTCGGTGGGGTTAAGTCAGAGGATGCCCAGGACATCTTGGATAGGTGCCAGTAGATTCTTCACATAACAGGTATTATGGAGACTAGTGAGGTCTCATTTACTACTTTTCAGTTGACGGGGACAATCTTAAGATGGTGGGAGTCCTATGAGCTGAGCAGACCAACCGATATTGTACCACTTTCATGGAACGAGTTCTCCATTCTCTTCTTGGAGAAGTTTGTGCCTCTGACCCGCCAGAAGGAGTTGCATAGGCAGTTTGAGCAGCTATGCTAGGAGGGTATGTCCGTGACCCAGTACGAGATGAGATTTTGAGAGTTGGCTCGAGACGCGATCTGGTTGGTTCCCACAGAGAGGGAGAGGATTAAAAGGTTTATTGATGGCCTCAGCTATGGGTTGTGTTTTGTTATGACTCAGGAGAATGCATCAAGTACTAGGTTCAATGAGGTGGTTGATATTTCTCGGCGGCTAGAGCTGGTCCGTAGTTAGGAGCGTGTGGAGAGGGAGGCCAAGAGGCCTCGTGGTTCGGTGGTTTCAGTGGTTGTAACGACCCAACCGATCGTTTTAAGCATTTATGCTCCTTTCAACTATTTGAAGTCTTGAATAACTTTCTACTAGGTATTATGACTTGTGTGAATTGTCGGTTTTGGTTTTAAGGTATTTCAGAGTTAGCTTGAAAGAATGAATTTCATGTTGGAAGCTTAAGTTGAAATAGTTAATTGGATGTTGACTTATGTGTAAACGACCCCGGAATAGAATTTTGATGATTCCAATAGCTCCGTATGGTGATTTTGGACCTAGGAGCGTATCCGAAAAATTATTTGGAAGCACGTAGTTAAAGTAGGCTTGAAATGGCTAAAATAGAAATTTAATCTTGGAAGTTTGACAGGGGAGTTGAATTTTTGATATCTAGGTTGGAATATGATTCTGGAAATTTGAATAGGTATGTTATGTCGTTTATGACTTATGTGCAAAATTTGAGGTCAATCGAACTTGATTTGATAGGTTTCGACATCGACTGTAGAATTTAGAATTTGTTAGTTTTGAATAGGCTTGAATTGGGGTGCGATCCGTGTTTTAGTGTTGTTCAATATAATTTGAGGCATCAACTAAGTTTGTGTCATATTACAGGACTTGTTAGTATACTTGGTTGGGGTCCCATGGGCTCGGATGAGTTTTGAAAGAGGTTTTGGAAGAGTTTGGTGTTTTGAGCATAAATATGTAATGCTCCAAAGGTCCATTTTTAATCCTATAGATCAAAATTCGATTTCGAGACTTTCGGGATTTTGATAATGAATTATAGGAGTGATCTCGAAAGTTTGGTCTAATTTCAACAAGTCGCGATTGGGTTTTTAGCGTGAAACATGAGTTAATTGTTTAACGATCGAAATTGGTATCGCATTGAGAAAATGAGCTACGAATTGAGTTTCGATTGAACGACTAGGTTCGTATTATTATTTTTGACTCATAGGAACAAGAGTCGTCGAATTCCGAGTTCGTATGATAGATTTAGAGCCTTTTTAGTGAAAACAATAAGTGTTGGTGCAAGCAAGTTCTGGTGTGGACTTTTAGTGACGGAAAATGGACTTTTAGTGACAGAAAATGGACTTTTAGTGACAGATGGACAAAAACTTAAGGACCAAAAATGGTCCTTTCCTTCATTTCGTTTTGGAATTTGTGGAGGTTCTTAGGCGAGTTTGAGAATTTCTTCCCGACTTTGACTTGGGTAAGTGTCCTATATCCAAAAGTGATTATATTTCATAAATCCATGGTTATATTCATCATTTATTTTGGATTAAAATGGAAGAAATCAAGATTTTTGCAAAACTTTTCAAGAACGAAAATTTTAGATTTGGAGGTCGAGTTGTTATCGGAATTTGATAAAATTGGTATGGTTGGACTCGTAATTGAATGGATTATCAGATTTTGTGAGTTTCATCGGATTCCGATACGTGGGACCCACAAGCAATTTTTGAATTAAATTTCGAATTTTGTTGGAAAATTAGTATTTTCATATGAAATTAATTCCTATAATTAGTATTGACTGAATTGAAGTACTAGTGGCTAGATTTGAGGTGTTCGGAGGCCGATTCGCGAGGTAAAGGCATAACAGAATAAAGAATTACATAGTTCGAGGTAAGTAACAGTTCTAAATTTGGTCCTGAGGGCATGAAACTACGGATTATGTGTTATATGATCGGTTTTGGAGGTGACGCACATGCTACGTGACAGACGTGCGAGCGTGCACTGCAGGAATTATGACTTGGTCAAATTCCATAGAACTGTGTAGTTGGATAATCTGTGGTTATCTGTACATTCTCCATGTAGTAGAGAAATTGAACCATAAATCATGTTTAGATTATGTGTTGGCACTGTAGGGACCCACACAGGTCGTGTACATGTTGAATTATCTGCTAAATTATTGTTTTGTACTCAGTCACAGTTTACTTATTTATTTTATCTCAGTCTCTATTGTTCATTATTGATGCATCATATTATTGTTGTTTGGGCTGATTATCATGACTATTGAGAGCCCGAGAGACTGGAGAGATTTATGACTGAGTGAGGCTGAGGGCCTGATTGTGAGATATTATACTATAGCACGTGAGTTGTCCATGTGGATCCAGATATTATACAATAGCACGTGAGTTGTCCGTGCGGATCCAGATATTGATACAATAGCACGTGAGTTGTCCATGCAATACGTGAGTTGTCCGTGCGGATCTATATATTATACTATAGCACGTGAGTTGTCCGTATGGATTATAGTTCTTGGGCTGAAGGAGCCCCTCCAGAGTCTGTATACCCCTAGTGAGCGCAGGTACTTACTGAGTGCGAGTGGTGAGTGTTGAGTAAATGAAATGGTTGAGTGACTGTGGTCCTGAGATAATGCATATGATTACTTTTTGAAAGATATTATCTTCTTTTTCAGTCAAACTTGATATGAAATTATTGTGGAGTGTTAAATATTGAATATGAAAGCATGCCCTAAATCTTATGTTGGAAATTACTGTATTTTGACTCAGTTGTAAAGCTCGTCACTATCTCTAACTCTTTATTTAGTATTGTTACTTGCTGATTTGGTTGTACTTATACTACACCCTATACCAAGTGTGTAGATCCAGGTACCTCCGGACATGACGATTGCTAGTTTTTCGGAGCTTTATCTGCGAAGACTATCGAGGTAGCTGCTTGGCGTACGTAGACTTTGACTCTCTTTCCTTTCAGTTATTTATACTGTTCTATATTTCCAGACAGTGTTCTATCTGTTAGACTATGTTATCATTTAGATGCTCATGTACTGAGTGACACCGTGTTTTGGGAGTGTTTTATGTCAGTATTAATGAGATTTTGTATTGACCTTAAATATTATATTTTTAAACTTAAAAAAATTATGGTTTATTGAGGTTGTCGGCTTGCCTAGTATCGAGATAGGCGCCATCACAACAGGTGAAATTTTGGGTCGTGACAAGTTGGTATCAGAGCCTAGGTTACATAGGTCGTGACAAGTCTTGCGGATCGATACAGAGACGTCTGTACTTATCTTCGAGAGGCTAAATAGCTGTTAGGAGCACCTCCCTTCTTGATTTCCTCATCGTGAGATTTGATTCTATTGAGGCTTATGCCTTTAATTCCTTCCTACTCAATCTTATGCGACGCGAAGCGCTTGTTATCAATTGGGCATCGAGGAGTTGTAGTGGTATTACAAACGTGGTGCAGGAATTCTTTTCCCTACATGTTCGGGAATGCTATTATCGTCGCCTTGCAGAAGAATGTTCTTTTATTCCAGCTCAATATCTGTATTTTCTATGATTTTGAGACTGTGAACGGGTTGCTACGATGGATATGCGTTCTTATCGTAAAATATTGGTGTAATGGTAAGGTGCTCGTTATGTGTTGAGGCAGTGAATGGCTCGAAGAGAGTATTTCTTAGTGCATGATTAAGGGGTTCAACAATTAATTCCAATGGAGGAAAGGCAATCGGACTATAGATGTCCAAGATTGGTTTTTAAAGTAACAAGACTTGGTGTTTGCGAAGGTGCTTGATTTTTGTTTTGATGTGACGTACAGTCTCGAGTATGAATAGTTTGAAGGATTTTTCAGTTAAATTGTGGGACAAATAATGTTCTCATGTCTTGTCAATGAGTTTGGACTCAAGAAGAGTAAGTGATTGTGTAGTAATTGTGGTTGCGAATGGGCATTTCTAATGTTGATAGCTCGAGAAAGATGATCTTCGAAGAGGCTTAGAGTCGGTAACATTTTATTGGTTCATGTGCGACATAGATGCATTTTGATTTGATGCAACAGTTGGGCAACAAAGTATGAGAGAAGACATGATGGGAAGTGTTTCGCGGTGGATGAAGTACTAGCAAGTCAAGTAGGAGAAGTAGAGGTTGAGAAGTTGCTTAAAGGAGATAGTTTAACAGAAGTAAGAATGGCAAATTAGCATATGGATTATGTGGTAGGGTAATCGTGCGCCTTGAGAAAGTGTAGAACGGTTTGGAATCGTGATAGAATGTGATTTGACCTACAGACTTTATTTGGAGTGATGGTTATTGTACGAAGAAAGATTGAATATGGCAGAAAGGAGTTTGTTTGAAATGGAGAGGGATGTGAAGATCTGATTATCATTTCAGGCGCAATATGACTTGAGTTCGGAAGGTATTGTTGAACTTTCAGTTGATGTCAATAGGGAAAGTGCAGACTTATACAAATGGTGCGCAAGCATGAGCTCAGGAGAATTTACTGATTATGTGGTCGTTGCACCCAATGCAGCATCGTTGGAAGATGTCGATAAGGAATTGCATATGTGGGTTATCTCTTGTGAGCAGTTAGCGGTGGCATGATGTTGATGAAGCTTATACGAGGAATATTACTTGCTACCCGGTAAGAGGTCGAGTATGTGACTATGGCTGGTGAATCAGAGTGTTCATGAAAAGCTTAACAAAAGACTTAGAAGTCTGGCGAGTTAACAGTGCGAGATCATGGTAATTGAGAAGGAGAAATCCTTGCGGGTTTTAAGTTTATATAATTGCAGCTTAAAGCTAAGTGGGGGAGCTTGCTATTGATAATTTGATTTCATGGTTATGTGTTAAATTTTAGTTTTGGTCGAAGACATACTTGTGGATCAGTTATGTAATGACCCAACCGGTCATTTTGACTTTTAGAACCTCGTTCCCCTAAATAAAACTCCTTGTATGTGCTTTTATTAATTTATGACTTGCAGGGATGGTTGATTCGGAATTTAAAAGTGATCGAGTTGAAATTGAAATAATTAGTTCCTTAGTTTGGCTTTAAAAGGCCAAGTTTGACTTTGGTAAACATTTTAAGAAAACGACCCCGGAATCGGGATTTGACGGTTCCAATAGGTTCGTATGATAATTTTGAACTTAGGCGTATGCTCGAATCGGGATTTTGACAAACCGGGAGCGTTTCAGCGCTTAATAGTGAAAAATAAACTATTTGAAAGTTTAATGTTCTTTAAATTTGGTTTGGAGTAGGTTTTGGAGTAATCGAGTTCCGTTTGAAATTTCGAGTTTGGGAATAGTTACGTATGGTGATTTAAGACTCGCACGCAAAATTTTGTGTCATTCCAGGTAGTATAAGTATATTTCGGCGCGTTCAGAGTAAGTTTGAAAATTTTGAAATTTCTAAGTTGAATCAATTTTGTTTAGGGTATGATTCTTAGCTTTGATGTTGTTTTACACGTTCCGAGAGTTCTAGCGAGTCCGTTTTATGATTTTCAAACTTGTTGGTATGTTCGGGCCGGACCCGAGTGTTAACCGGACGAGGCTCGGATGAATTTTGGAATTTGGAGGAATAACTGAAGATTCTGCTTCTGGTACGTTTGCACCTGTGCTTGGAGGGTTGTAGGTGCGACCCTCACTGGTGCGAGCTTTATTCGCAGAAGCGAAAAGGGAAGGGAGGCCTGCCATCGCAGGTGCAGAAACTTTGGCGTACCTACGAACGCGCATGTGCGAGAAAAGGAGAGCGGATGCGGAGTTTGGCAACAAGGCAATACTCGCACCTGCGAGGCTTTTCCGCAGGTGCGGTACACCTTCCGCAGGTGTGAAACCACTGCTGGGCAGAATAGATTAAAAATTGGGGCTCAGTCATTTTGAGCCCATTTTTCTTCCATTATTAGGCGATTTTAGAGCTTTATGAGAGGAGATTTCAACTAGCAACTTGAAGGTAAGTTAATTCTACACACCTTGAGTAAAACACATAGATTATGGGTAGATTATAACTAGTAAATCTTAGAAATTAATGATTTAGATAAAAAACCTAGATTTTTATAAAAATGAGATTTTAACCACGAAAATGGTTCTAAAATTGGATAGAAATTATATATTTTAGTTCTTACGATTATGGGTAACGTTTTCCTCTAAATAATTCTGGTATCCAGGCATGTGGGCTCGGGGTGATTTTTAGGAATTTTACCATTTTGGATAGGGTAATTTATTTTATAGATTAATTTCGAATTATTGAGCATGTATTAATTATTTTATATAACTTTTGGATAGTTTCGAAATTTTCGGCATCGAATTGGGGTTTTTATGCGATATTTTGATCGGAGAGTGGACTTTGAGATAAGGTAAGTCTCTTGTCTTATCTTGTGAGGGGAAATTTACCCCATAGGTGATTGAATTTATAATTTTTGCTAATTGCGTTGGCTACGTACACACGAGATGACGAGAGTTCGTGCGTAGCTACTATTTATGCTAAAGTCTGGGTAGTTTAGGACTCAAATCATGAATTACATGTGTAAATTGTATTCCTTATTTGATTAAATTATTAGAAATATATTGTGAATTGTTAGGGAAAGATATTAAAAGATGCAAATCTCATATACTTAATTTTCTGTTTAAATTAATTAATTATTAAAAGAAATTGTTCGTCCTCTCGAATTAATCTTATAATAAATATACTCTCATTCGGAAGGTACATAAGAAAATGTCCTCCTTTCTAGTGGAGCGGGCCGAACGCCTCGGCAGTATAGATGCATCTATGGATCGCGTCGCACGTCTCTCGGTAGTGTACACGACACTCTGGATCGGGCCATACGACCTCGGCAGAAATCGTGCCTAATAATAATAATAATTACACGATACCTTGATATTTTAATTGCAGCTTGTGAATTTAATTAATAGATTGGAATTTGTTGCATTTGAAGGAATTTAATTATTTCTGCTGGTTAAATAAAATTTTAGGTTAATTCTATGAACCATGTTGATTTAAATATTCTATTTTTATTTCAATTATTATTATTATCAACCCTTAGTGAGTGTCAAAGTCGACTTCTCGTCTCTACCTCTTCGAGATTAGGCTTGATACTTACTGGGTACACGTTGTTTACGTACTCATGGTACACTTGCTGCACTTTTTGTGTAGGATCTGAGGCAGGCACCAGTGGAGGACCTATCATCGCAAACCCACATTATCCAGAGGCTTAGTTGTGAGCTGCCTTTCTGAGCCGTTCTGCAACTACCAGTGCCTCTTCTTGTATTTGCATTTTGTCTATTTTATTTCAGATAATATTTGGAATTTTGTATAATCTACTAGATGCTCATACACTTATGACACCAGGTCTTGGCACACACACTGGTAGAATTTTGATTTGTATTATTTTCTTGGATTTAAATTAATCAGTATCTTTTCTATTTTCATTAATATCGCTAGGAAAAAGAATAAAATTACTTAGAAAACTGTTAAAGAATGATTGATATATGTTTAATTTACTAGTTTGGCTGGCTTAGTCGTAACGTTAGGCGCCATCACGACCTTTTTGTGAAATTGGGTCGTGAAAACATGGTATCAGAGCACTAGGTTCACGTAGGTCTCACAAGTTATGAGCAGGCCTAATAGAGTTTTGCGGATCAGTACGGAGACGTATGTACTTATCTTCGAGAGGCTATAGGGTGTTAGGAAACTACCTTTCTTCATCTTCCATCGTGCAATTGATGTAGTACTAAATATCTTTCTCTTACTCTCTCACAGATGGTAAGAACGCGCTCTAATGAGGCTCCAGGCCAAAGAAGAGCTACTCCCCCAGTTGCTAGAGGTAGAGGCAGAGGCCAAGGGATGGCTTCAGCCTGTGGTAGGGGATGAGGACGTCCTAGGACTGTTCCAGTTATGCCACTAGTGGGTCTAGCAGAGGATCCCATTATTGAGGAACAAGGCGAGGTGCCTGTGGCAGAGCCAGCTCGGGTGGATTTCACATCTGCACCGGGATTCTAGGAAGTCATGGGTCGTATGCTGCGGTTCATGGAAACTATAACTCAGGCCGGTTTATTTTCGGAAGACCCATCCATATCTCGAGCGGGCGGGGGAACACAGACTCCGACCGCACAGGCTCATGGGCAGGCAACTGCCGTATATCAGACCCATGGTGCATTACCCATGGGTGGAGCCTAGCTAGTGGCAGCAGCTACACCTGAGCCCAGGCCAGCTGTAGCCGCCGATCCGCAGAAACTATTGGACAGATGGACTAGACTACATCCTATATTTGGTGGTGAGCGACATGAGGATCCCCAGGATTTCATTGATCGGTGCAGGGATAAACTGTACAATATGAGGATATTGGAGTCTCATGGGGTTGACTTTGCTACTTTTTAGCTAGAGGGCAGAGCCCGTTGATGGTGGAAGTCTTATCTTCTTGGCAGACCAGCAGATTCTCCTCCCATGACTTGGGACATGTTCACCCGTATTTTCCTGGACATGTATATTCCACCATCCCAGAGGGAAGAGTTGCGGTTTCAGTTTGAGCAACTCCAACAGGGTTAGATGTCAATGACCGATTATGAGGCGAGATTCTCTGAGTTATCTCGCCATGCACTTATGATACTCCCTACTGAGGTGGAGATAGTGCGGAGGTTTGTTGCAGGTTTACATACTAGCATTCAGGATGCTATGGCTCGAGAGGTCGAGATGGGTACTTCTTATGAGTTGGTCGTGGAGATAGCCCGGAGGATTGAGGCTGTGTGTCAGCTTAGCAGAGCGCAGGTTATGAGAGATAAACGGTTTAGATATTCTGGAGAGTTCAGAGGTGCTCCGTCTGGGGGCAGAGGTCAGTTCGTGCGAGGGAAGTCCAGTAGGCTTCGATATCCTACACCACCGCCTCCTGGGTGTCCTCCAGGGCGACCTTATTTCAGTGCTATGGCATAAAGTTCTTATCGCCCACCGACTATTCAGGGTTCTTCCAGTGGATATTTAGGTCACCAGGGCCAGATTCTTAGTCAGCAACCCATCGTACCAAAGAGTTGTTACGAGTGCGGGGATCCCAGTCACATGTGAAGATTCTGCCCCAAGATTCGGGGTAGACTGGTGTAACAGGGTCGGCATCCTATGATTACTGCATCAGTTGATCCACCAGTTGTCCGACCACCAAGAGGTGGAGAACAGGTGGGTAGGGGTCATCCTAGAGGTAGAGGCCAGCAAGTTGGCGCTCCAGCTCGGTTTTATGATTTTCTGGCCAGAGAAGATACAAAGGCCTCAGATGTCGTGATTTCATGTATTATTCCTGTTTGCGGCAAAGATGCCTAAGTATTATTTGATCCAGGATCTATGTATTCATATGTGTCATCTTTATTTGCTCATTTCCTGGGTGTTTCTCGTGAGTCCTTGAGTACTCATGTTTATGTGTCCACTTCTGTTGGCGATTCTGTTGTTGTGAATAGGATCTACCGGTCCTGTATTATTACATTATGTGGTTATGAAACTAGATCATATATCCTAATGCTTGAGATGACGACCTTTGAAATCATCCTGGGCATAGACTGTTTATCTCCATATCATGCTATTCTAGATTGTCATGCCAAGACTGTTACCTTGGCTATTCCAGCATTGCCTAGGCTGGAGTGAAAGGGTTCGTCTGTTAGTGCATTTAATCAGGTTATTTCTTTTATGAAGGCTCAAAACATGGTTGAGAAGTGTTGTTTATCTTATCTAGCCTATGTTCGGGATACTACTGCAGAGACTCCGGCTATTGATTCAGTGTCTGTAGTTCGAGAATTCTTCGATGTATTTCCTTCAGATCTTCCAGGTATGCCACCTGATCGTGATATTGCTTTTTGTATTGACCTGGCTCCAGATACCTAGCCTATATCTATCCCACCGTATCACATGGCTCCGAAAGAATTGAAAGAACAACTTGAGGAGTTTCTAGTCAAAGGGTTCGTCAGACCGAATGTATCGCCTTGGGGTGCACCAGTATTATTTGTGAAGAAGAAGGATGGAACAATGCGAATGTGTATTGATTATCGTCAATTGAACAAAGTCATTATTAAGAAAAGCTACCCGTTGCCGTATATTGATGATCTATTTGACCAGTTGTAGGGTGCTAGGGTGTTCTCAAAGATTGACTTGAGGTCGGAGTACCATCAGTTGAAGATACGGGATTCAGATGTTCCGAAGATTGCTTTCCGGACTAGATATGGTCATTATGAGTTTCTAATGATGTCCTTCGGTTTAACTAATGCCCCGATAACGTTTATGGATCTGATGAACAAGGTATTCAGGCCATATATTGATTCGTTTGTCATTGTATTCATTGATGACATTTTGATCTACTTGCGCAGTAAGGAGGAGCACGAGCAGCATATGAGAGTGGTGCTTCAGATGTTGCGGGAACAAAAGCTATATGCTAAGTTCTCCAAATATTAGTTCTGGCTAGAGTCTGTAGCATTTTTGGGGATTATTGTATCGGGCGAGGGTATTAAAGTTGATCCCAAAAAGATCGAGGAAGTTCAAAATTGGCATCGTCCCACTTTGGAGACTGAGATCAGGAGTTTTCAGGGTTTAACAGGTTATTATCGTCGGTTCGTGGAAGGTTTTTCATCTATTGCAGCACCTTTGACCAAATTAACCCAGAAGGGTGCTCCATTCCGATGGTCCGATGATTGTGAGGGGAGCTTTCAGAAGCTCAAAACAACATTGACTACAACACTAGTGTTAGTGTTGCCTTCCAGTTCGAGGATGTATATAGTGTATTGTGACATTTTACACATTGGCTTCGATTGTGTATTGATGCAGAAAGGGCGAGTTATTGCATATGCTTCACGTCAGCTGAAGCCCCATGAGAAGAATTATCCAGTACATGATTTAGAGTTATCTGTGATTGTTCACGCTCTTAAGATTTTGAGGCATTATCTTTATGGGGTGTCTTGTGAAGTTTACACTGATCATCGTAGTTTGCAGCTTTTGTTCAAGCAGAGGGACCTAAATTTGAGGCAGCGCAGATGGCTCGAGTTACTAAAAGATTATGATATTACTATCTTGTATGATCCGGGCAAAGCAAATGTGGTTGCCGACACCTTGAGTAGAAAGACGGAGAGTATGGGTAGTTTGGCTTTCATTTCAGCAGGGGAAAGGCCGCTTTGGATATTCAGTCCTTGGCTAACAGACTTGTATGACTGGATATTTCAGAGCCCGGCCGAATTCTTGCATGTGTTGTGGCCAAGTCTTCACTATTTGTTCATATCAAGGTTTGCCAGTATGATGATCCACACTTAATGGTTCTTTGAGAAACGGTACTACGGGGTGGTGCCAAGGAAGTTACTATTGGCGCGGATGGTGTTTTGCGACTCCAGGATCGTCTATGTGTTCCTAATGTGGATGGACTGAGGAAAAAGATCCTAGAGGAGGCACACAGTTCTCGGTATTCTATTCATCCAGGCGCTACAAAGATGTATCGTGACCCGAGACAGCATTATTGGTGGCGACGAATGAAAAAGGACATCGTTGAGTATGTAGCTTGGTGTCTAAATTGCCAGTAAGTTAAATATGAGCACCAAAGGCCAGGTGGCCTACTTTAGAAAATGATTATACCAGAGTGGAAATGGGAATGCATTACTATGGACTTTGTAGTCGGGTTGCCATGGACCTTGCGGAAGTTTGATGCAGTTTGGGTAATTGTTGACAGGTTGACCAAGTCGACACGCTTTATTCCGGTTGTGACTACGTATATTTCAGAGAGGTTGGCCCAGATTTATATTCAAGAGATAGTTCAGTTGCATGGTGTGGCAATTTCTATCATATCAGATAGAGGCCCTCAGTTTAATTCACATTTTTGGAGAGCAGTACAAAGTGAATTAGGGACCCGTGTAGAGCTCAGCACAGCCTTTCATCCGCAGACCGACGGGCAGTCAGAGCGGATAATTCAGATTTTGGAGGATATGCTCAGGGCATATGTGATTGACTTTGGAGGTCAATGGGATCGTTTCTTGCCTTTGGCCGAGTTTTCTTATAACAACAGTTACCAATCCAGCATCGAGATGGCACTATTTAAGGCTTTAATGGTCGGCGATGCCGTTCGCCCATCGGATGGTTTGAGCCCGGCGAGTCTAAGTTATATGGTACTGATTTGGTGAAAGATGCCTTGGAAAAGGTAAAGTTGATTCAGGAGCAACTTCGTACAACATAATCCAGATATAAGAGTTACGGGGATCAGAAAGCGCGTGATTTATCATTTATAGTAGGTGTAAAAGTTCTCTTGAAAGTTTCACCGATGAAGGAAATCATGATATTTGGGGAAAAGGGCAAGTTGAGCCCAAGGTTTATAGGCCCATTCGAGGTGTTGAGACGAGTTGGGGAGGTTTCTTACGAGCTTGCTTTGCCTCCCAGTCTATCGGGAGTTCATCCGGTTTTCCATGTATCTATGCTCCGGAAGTATCATGCCGACCTATCACATGTGTTAGACTTCAGCACAGTTCAGCTAGATAATAGCTTGGGTTATGAAGAGGAGCCAGTTGCCATTGTTGATAAACAAGTTCGCCAATTGAGGTCCAAGAGGATTCCTGCTGTACAAATCCAGTGGAGGGGCCAACCAGTCGAGGAAGCGACTTGGAAGGCTGAGGAAAACATGCGGAGTAGATATCCACACTTATTCAGCACTCCATGTACAATTCTAAACCCGTTCGAGGACGAACGTTTGTTTAAGAGGTGGAGAATGTAATGACCCAACCAGTCATTTTGACTTTTAGAATCCCGTTTCCCTAAATAAAACTCCCCGTATGTGCTTTATTAATTTATGACTTGCGAGGATGGTTGATTCAGATTTTCGGAAGTGATCGGGTTGAAATTGGAACAATTAGTTCCTTAGTTTGGCTTTAAAAGGCCAAGTTTGACTTCGTTCAACATTTTGAGAAAACAACCCCGGAATCGGGATTTGACGGTTTCAATAGGTTCGTATGATGATTTTGGACTTAGGCGTATGCTCGAATCGGGTTTTTACCAACCCAGGAGCATTTTGGCGCTTAATAGTGAAAGATCAACTATTTGAAGGTTTAATGTTCTTTAAATTTAATTTGGAGTAGGTTTTGGAGTAATCAAGGTCCGTTTGAATTTTCGAGTTTGTGAATAGTTCTATATGGTGATTTAAGACTTACACGCAAAATTTGGTATCATTCCGAGTAGTATAAGTATATTTCGGTGCGTTCGGAGTAAGTTTGAAAATTTTGAAATTTCTAAGTTGAATCAATTTGGTTTGGGGTATGATTCTTAGTTTTGGTGTTGTTTTACACGTTCTGAGAGTTTGAGCGAGTCCATTTTATGATTTCAAACTTGTTGGTATGTTCAGGCGGGGCCCCGGGTGTTAACTCGATGAGGCTCGAACCAATTTTGGAATTTGGAGGAAGAACTGAAGTTTCTGCTTCTGGTACTTTCTCACCTGCGCTTGGACAGGCGCAGGTGCGACCCTCGCAGATGTGAGCTTCATTCGCAGAAGCGGAAGGGGAAGGGGAGGCCTGCCATCGCAGGTGCTGAAAGTTTGGCGCACATGCAAATGCGCAGGTGCGAGAAAAGGAGCGCGGATGCAGAGCTTGGCAGCGAGGGAAATCTCGCACCTGGAGGCTTTTCGCACCTCCGCAGGTGCGAAACCACTACTGGGCAGAATGGATTAAAAATCGAGGCTCAGTCATTTTGAGCTCATTTTTCTTCCATTATTAGGCGATTTTAGAGCTTTTTGAGAGGGGATTTCAACTAGCAACTTGAAGGTAAGTTAATTCTACACACCTTGAGTTAAATATATAGATTATGGGTAGATTATTACAGTAAATCATAGAAATCAAGGGTTTAGATGAAAAATATAAATTTTTATAAAAATGAGATTTTAACCACGAAAATAGTTCTGCAATTGGATAGAAATTATATATTTGAGTTCTTACAATTATGGGTAACGTTTTCCTCTGAAAAATTCTAGAATCCGGGCACGTGGGCCCGAGGTAAATTTTAAGAATTTTACCATTTTGGATAGGGTAATTTACTTAATAGATGAATTTCGAATTATTGAGCATGTATTAATTATTTTATATAACTTTTGGATAGTTTCGGATTTTTCGGCATCGAATTGGGGGTTTTACGCGAAATTTTGATCGAAAAGTGAACTTTGAGACAAGGTAAGTCTCTTGTCTAATCTTGTGAGGGGAAATTTACTCCTTAGGTGATTAAATTAATAATTGATGCTAACTGCGGGGGCTACGCACTAGGTGACGAGAGTCCGCTAAAGTCCGAGTAGTTTAGGACTCAAATCATGAATTACGTGTGTAAATTTATTCCTTATTTGATTAAATTATTAGAAATATATTGTGAGTTGTTAGGGAAAGATATTAAAATATGGAAATATCATATACCTAATTTTCTGTTTAAATTAATTAATTGTTAAAAGAAATTGTTCGTCCTCTCGAATTAATCTTATAATAAATATACTCTCATTTCGGAGGTACATAAGAAAATGTCCTTCTTTGTTGTGGAGTGGGCCGAACGCCTCGGCAGTATAGATGCATCTATGGATCGCGCCGCACGTCCCTCGACAGTGTGCACGATACTTTGGATCGGGCCGTGCGACCTTGGAAGAAATCATGCCTAATAATAATAATAATTACACGATACCTTGATATTTTAATTGCAACTTGTGAATTTAATTAATAGATTGGAATTTGTTGCATTTGAAGGAATTTAATTATTTCTACTGGTTAAATAAAAATTTAGGTTAATTCTATGAACCATGTTGATTTAAATATTCCATTTTTATTTCAATTATTATTATTGACCCTCAGTGGGTGTCAAAGTTGACCTCTCGTCTCTACCTCTTCGAGATTAGGCTTGATACTTACTGGGTACACATTGTTTACGTACTCATGCTACACTTGCTGCACTTTTTGTGCAGGAACTGAGGCAAGCACTAGTGGAGGACCTATCATCGCACACCCACATTATCCAGAGGCTTAGTGGTGAGCTGCCTTTCTGAGCCGTTCTGTAGCTACCGATGCCTCTTCTTGTATTTGCATTCTGTCTATTTTATTTCAGGTAATATTTGGAGTTTTGTATAATCTACTAGATGCTCATACACTTGTGACACCAGGTCTTGGCACACACACTGGTAGAATTTTGATTTGTATTATTTTCTTGGATTTAAATTAATCAGTATCTTTTCTATTTTCATTAATATTGCTAGGAAAAAAGAATAAAATTACTTAGAAAATGGTTAAAGAATGATTGATATATTTAATTTACTAGTTTGGTTGGCCTAGCCGTAAGGTTAGGCGCCATCACGATCTTTATATGAAATTGGGTCGTGACAAGTTATGACTTGCAGAGATGGAGATCGAGGATGACTCGAGTAAGGAAATTCCTAAATACGGGTTATATGGCACTTTATAGAAATACGAAAATCCTGGAATGAATAAATTGTTATTTTGAAGAACGTAATGCGCACGAAGTATGAATTTGATTGGTGGTGTTAAGGCATGGTTACTTCTTTGGGGGTTGTTGTACTAATGGGGCTTGTGCCTTTCGGCCCGTTTGGGCGGTGCACTTTAGATTTGATCAAAGTGGGTGACTCCCGAGAAAATTCTAATGGGTTTCAGAATTATATATAGCAATTGAGAATGTATTCAGACTTGTGTATGGATAAAATCTGAGATTTGCATTTGAAGGGGTCGAGACTTGTGGTAATTTTGTATGACTATGGATTCTACATTTCAGTATAAGAAAGGAAATAGGTACAATTTTAAATTCACATAAGGTATTTTTAGAGTGAGTGTTACGGTTGTGGTAATTATGGGGTAATTATGATGTTGTGAGACTTTATAGAAATTCTGGTAGAAATATTTTTAGGTTTGGTGACATGCGTGGCTTGGTCGAGTTAGAGGGATTCAGTTCTGATAGCTTGGTTATGTGCAAATGGATTTCAAAGTGTTCTTAATGGTTTCTACCATAGGGTGAACCGGATATATTTTACCTATGTAGGGAACGTGTTGTGTATTATGAATTCCTCCTGGAAGGAAGCAAGATGAAGGTTACTGAATGACCGAGTATGTAATTTGCTGGTTACCCAAAGTTGATAATGAGATTCTCGTGCTTGTCACATGATGGCATGATAGATGTAGTGTGTGGCGTGAGATTAAGATTTACATGTACAAGGTGGCAATTCATTCTTGAAAGGAAGATCATGAATTTTGGACAGAATGGTCAATTTCAGATAATTAGATGAATGTTATAACTGCTCGATAATCCCTGAGAAGGGTGCGCATTTCAAAAAGGCGCATTGTGTTTTGACTTATGGATGTTCATTGGTATTGCAGTACTCACCTGGTTGATAGATTGTTGATATTCAAATTATTGCTATGTGGCACGAAAGAATTATGAAAGTATTCCTCATGGGAAGATCGTGAATGGAAGATGTGTTAGTCATTCTACTGTTGGAGTTGGGATCAGTTACGGTGATTCATGTGTTTGATGGATTTGGAGACTTGGAGTTCTTAGAAGTATATTGTTTCAGGTTGCGGCCTGTCTGAGGTGAGTATTTTATTTTAACTCAGTGGAGGCACTAGTTGCGTTAATTATTTGTGACAGCTACGCGCTATAAGTGTGCATATATATGAGGTTTGAGCCAATGTGCGAGCATCAGGGCAAATATTCATACTCGAAAGAATGCTTATGCTATGATATGCCTAGAGTTGACTGTTAAGCGTAAAGTTATAACATTTCTCGTGTTCGTACCTTTGTTGAGAACTATCTGGGCTATATTTGAGGTTACAAATAGGCTAATTCCCCTGAATAAACGGGGTAGTTACTATTTTTGCGTTAACTTGCCGATTTGAAGTGTGATAGCAGACTTTGCACATGCTTACGCTATGATGTGTTATTTATACCAGTCCAGGAGCATGAGAATCTTATTTCATTATCATATACATGTGTACTTGTTTAATTTCTCCTGTATGATATGCTGGGACTGGAGGCTTGTGACCATGCCATGCGATTTATATTATTGGCACATGAGTTGTCTGTGCCGTGTGTGGGGATTCTATTTCTATGATAATTTATCTGATTTATTAATTTCCTTCCTCTACAATTGTGCATATGTGCCTATGGTTATCCTCTTCGTGAAATTTGAGGAGTTGGTTGTAACGTTGCGGTTGTGGTGGTGCTTGTTGAACTTGCAATACGGTTCTCTTCCTTGAGACATCTCCCATATTTGGGTACACAGATTGCGCAGTTGTGGCTTGAGTTATATTGATGTGGCGTATCTGTGGGATAGTTATGTTTAATAATTAAGGTCATTGGACCTAGAATAGGTACTATCAGGTTTGATTACGGTATATTCGGGAGGATAATATTGAAAGTCGACTTAGAAAGTGATTATGGTTCTGGTTGGGACGAGAAAGCTCCATGACTTGTCTCTCTGATAATGGGTCATGAGATTTCTCCATGTTTCTTTTATTATCAGCAGTGTACGAAGGTTTTGGAATGAGGTTTGGCTTGATATGAGGTTTAATACTTGCCCTTGGTTGGTTTGGAGTAATAACTGTGATTGGGAATGGTGCTGTGAGCATGTGAGTTGTGTAGTATGTAATTTGATTATATCTGGGGTTATGGATATGGCTTGATACAACTTTCAGACTTATATGGTGTAGATATGAGATTTAGATCTTGAAAAGAATTCTGGATGTTAGAAATTGGGCTCCAAGTTTTGGGCTATGATTTTCAGTTGTGTTATGTTGTCAAGACTATATAGAATAGGGTGACATAGGATCACCCCCAGATATGTGCATGTAAGGAGGAACAATGATTTAAAGGCTTAAGAATAATTCTTGGCATGTTCGAGGACGAACGTATATTTAAGTGGGGAGATTGTAATGACCTGACCGGTCGTTTTGAGCATTTACGCTCCTTTTAACTATTTGAAATCTTGAATAACTTCCTACGAGGCATTATGACTTGTGTGAATTATAGGTTTTGGTTTTAAGGTATTTCAGAGTTAGCTTGGAAGAATGAATTTCATGTTGGAAGCTTAAGTTGAAATAGTTGATTGGGTGTTGACTTATGTGTAAACGACCCTGGAATAGAGTTTTGATGATTCCAATAGCTCCGTATGGTGATTTTGGACCTAGGAGCGTGTCCGGAAAAATATTTGGAAGCACGTAGTTAAATTAGGCTTGAAATGGCTAAAATAGAAATTTAAGTTTGGAAGTTTGATCGGGGAGTTGACTTCTTGATATCGAGGTCGGAATTTGATTCTGAAAATTTGAATAGGTATGTTATGTCGTTTATGACTTGTGTGCAAAATTTGAGGTCAATCGAACTTGATTTGATAGGTTTCAGCATCGAATGTAGAATTTGGAATTTGTTAGTTTTGAATAGGCTTGAATTGGAGCGCGATTCATTTTTTAGTGTTGTTCAATATAATCTGATGCATAAACTAAGTTTGTGTCATATTATGGGACTTGTTAGTATACTTGGTTGGGGTCCCATGGGCTCGGATGAGTTTTGGAAGAGTTTTTGGAAGAGCTTGGTGTTTTGAGCATAAGCATGTAATGATCCAAATGTCCATTTTTAGTTCTAGAGATTGAAATTCGATTTCGAGACTTCCGAGATTTTGACAATGAATTATAGGAGTGATCTGAAAAGTTTGGTCGAATTTCAACAAGTCGCGATTGAGTTTTTAGCACGAAACATGAGTTAATTGTTTAACGAGCAAAATTGGTATCACATTGAGCAAATGAGCTGCGAATTGAGTTTCGATTGAGTGACTAGGTTTGTATTATTATTTGTGACTCATAGGAACAAGAATCATCGAATTCCGAGTTCGTATGATGGAGTTAGAACCTTTTTAGTGAAAATAATAACTGTTGGTACAAGAAAGTTCTGGTGTGAACTTTTAGTGAAGGAAAATTGACTTTTAGTGACGGAAAATGGACTTTTAGTGACAGATGGGCAGAAACTTAAGGACCAAAAATGGTCATTTCCTTCATTTCGTTTTGGATTTTTGGAGGTTCTTAGGCGATTTTGAGAATTTTTTCACGACTTCAACTTGGGTAAGTGTCCTATATCCAAAAGTGATTATATTTCATAAATCCATGGTTATATTCATTATTTATTTCAGATTTAAATGGAAGAAATCAAGATTTTTGCAAAACTTTTCAAGAATGAAAATTTTAGATTTGGAGGTCGAGTTATTATCGGAATTTGATAAAATATGTATGGTTGGACTCGTAATTGAATGTGTTGTCGGATTTTGTGAGTTTCATCGGATTCCGAGATGTGGGTCCCACGTGCGAATTTTTAATTAAATTTTGGATTTTGTTGGAAAATTAGTATTTTCATATGAAATTAATTCCTGTAATTAGTATTGACTGAATTGAATAAACTATGGCTAGATTTGAGCCGTTCGGAGGCCGATTCGCAAGGCAAAGGCATAGCAGAATAAAGAATTACATAGTTCGAGGTAAGTAATAATTCTAAATTTGGTCCTGAAGGTATGAAACTACGGATTGTGTGTTATATGATCGGTTTTGGAGGTGACACACATGCTACGTGACGGACGTGCGAGCGTGCACTGCAGGAATCATGACTTGGTCAAATTCCATAGAGCTGTGTAGTTGGATAATCTGTGGTTATCTGTACATTCTCCATGTAGTAGAGAAATTGAACCACAAATCATGTTTAGATTATGTGTTGGCACTGTAGGGACCCACATACATCGTGTACATGTTGAATTATCTGCTAAATTATTATTTTGTACTCAGTCACAGTTTACTTGTTTATTTTATCTCAGTCTCTATTGTTCATTATTGATGCATCATATTATTGTTGTTTGGGCTGATTATCATGACTATTGAGAGCCTGAAAGACTTGAGAGATTTATGACTGAGTGAGGTTTTAGGGCCCGATTGTGAGATATTATACTATAGCACGTGAGTTGTCCGTGCGGATCCAGATATTATACTATAACACGTGAGTTGTTCGTGCAATACGTGAGTTGATCGTGCATCACGTGGGTTGTCCGTGCGGATCTAGATATTGATACTATAGCACGTGAGTTGTCCGTGCAGCACGTGAGTTGTCTGTGCGGATACAGATATTATACTATAGTCCGTGCAGCACACGAGTTGTCTGTGCGGATCTAGATATTATACTATAGCACGT
Organism: Nicotiana tabacum; assembly: GCF_000715075.1. Taxonomy (NCBI): domain Eukaryota; kingdom Viridiplantae; phylum Streptophyta; class Magnoliopsida; order Solanales; family Solanaceae; genus Nicotiana; species Nicotiana tabacum. The sequence continues at coordinate 80,186,193 of NC_134083.1, forward strand.
GAGTTGTCCGTGCAGATCCATATATTATACTATAGCACGTGAGTTGTCCGTGCGGATTATAGCGCTTGGGCTGAAGGAGCCCCTCCGGAGTTTGTACACCCCCAGTGAGCATAGGTACTTACTGAGTGCGAGTGATGAGTGCTGGGTAAATGTAATGGCTGAGTGACTGTGGTCCTGAGAGGATGCATATTATTTCATTCTTATTGAACTACAATTGTCATATATTACTGTGTTGGAAATTTCCAAAAGATATTATCTTCTTTTTCAGTCAAACTTGATATGAAATTATTGTGGAGTGTTAAATATTGAACATGAAAGCATGCCCAAAATCTTATGTTGGAAATTACTGTAATTTGACTCAGCTATGAAGCTCGTCACTATCTTCAGCTATTTATTTAGTTTTGTTACTTACTGAGTTGGTTGTACTCATACTACACCTTGCACCTAGTGTGCCGATCCAGGTACCTCCGGACACGGAGGTTGCTAGTTTTTCAGAGCTTTATATGCAGAGATAATCGAGGTAGCTATTTGGCGTCCGCAGACCTTGACTCTCTTTTCTTTCAATTATTTGTATTGTTCTATATTTCCAGATAGTGTTCTATTCGCCAGACTATGTTATCATTTAGATGCTCATATACTCAGTGACACCGATTTTTGGGAGTGTTTTATGTCGGTATTAATGAAATTTTGTATTGACCTTAAATATTATATTTTTAAACCTAAAACAAATTATGGTTTATTAAGGTTGTCAACTTTCCTAGTATCGAGATAGGCGCCATCACGACAACTGAGATTTTGGGTCGTGACAGTGGTGCTCCTTCTGGGGGCAGTCTTACCACAGCAAGGGTCGTCCTTATAGGCCCACTCAGATGGCTCGTCCGGTTTATCGTGGCGCATCAGCTAGCCATGGTTCATACAGTTCTCGTCCAGGTCAGTCATCTCTCAGTGCTTTCCCAGCTCAAATCTCATCCCGTGTTCCATCGGTTCAGGGTTCATTTGTGCCAGGTCCTTCTAGAAGTTAATTATGGTTCTCGGGGTCCGATTAAGTCCCCACTACCAGCGGGGAGTTGCTTTGAGTGTGGGGAGTTTGGGCATGTATGGATACAGTTTCCCCGCCACTTGGGAGGTCCAGTTCAACAGAGGGCTTAGGTCATGACTTCCATACTAGTTACTTCACCACCCGCCCAGCCAGCTCGGGGTGGGCCTCAGGCAGTAGAGGTTGCCCTAGTGGAGGAGGCTGATCAAGTACTGGTCAGGCTTGATTCTATGTTATTCCTGCCAGGCCAAAAGCCGTTGCTTTAGATGCAGTGATCACGTGTATTGTTTCAGTGTGCCACAGAGATGCTTTCACATTATTTGACCTTGGTTCTACTTATCCCTATGTATCATCCTATTTTACTCGTTATTTGGATATGCCCCGTGAGTCCTTAGTTTCACCTTTGTATGTATCTACACAAGTGGGTGATACCATTGTTGTGGACCACGTGTATCATTCGTGTGTGGTGACCATTGGAGAGTTGGAGACTTGAGTTGATCTATTATTACTTAGTATGGTTGATTTTAACGTGATTTTGGGTATGGATTGGTTGTCTCCATGCCATGCTATGCTAGATTGTCATAAGACCTTAACGTTGGCGATGCCGGGGTTTCCAAATTTCGAGTAGAGAGGTTCTCTAGATTATGCTCCTAACAGGGTGATATCTTATCTAAAGGCCCAACAGATGGTTGGGAAGGGGTGTTTGTCATATTTGGCTTTTGTGAGGGATGTTGGTGCTGATACACCTACTATTAATTTTGTTCCGGTAGTGTGAGATTTTTCGGATGTGTTTCCTCCAGACCTGTCGGGCATGCCACCCGACAGGGATATTGATTTTGGTATTGACTTGGTGCCAAGCACTTAGCCCTTTTTTATTCCTCCGTATCGTATGGCACAAGCAAAGTAGAAGAAATTGAAATAGAAGCTTCATGAGCTTCTTGATAAAGGAGTTTATTAGGCCTAGTATGTCTCCTTGAGGTGCACCGGTTCTGTTTGTGAAGAAGAAGAATGGTACTATGCGGATGTGCATCGACTATAGGCAGTTGAACAAAGTTACAATAAAGAACAAGTATCTTTGTCATGCATTGATGATTTATTTGACCGGTTTCAGGGAGCGAGGGTATTTTCTAAGATCGATTTAAGGTCTGGGTATCACCAGTTGAAGCTTCAAGACTCGGATATTTTGAAGACGGCATTCAGGACCCGCTATGGTCACTATGAGTTCCTTGTGATGTCTTTTGGGCTGACCAACGCCCCAGCAAGATTCATACATATGATGAACAATGTATTCCAACCGTATCTTGATTCATTTGTCATAGTATTTATTGATGATATCCTGGTGTACTCACGTAGCCAGGAGGAGCATGCACATCATTTGAGGATTTTAGTACAGAGGTTAAGGGAGACGAAACTTTATACCAAGTTCTCCAAGTGTGAGTTTTGTCTTAGTTCGATGGTATTCTTGGGGAACGTGGGGTGTCCAGTGAGGGGATTAAGGTTGATCCAAAGAATATAGAGGCGGTTCAGAGTTGGTCCAAACCGTCTTCAGCTACTAAGATTCAAAATTTTCTTGGGTTTGGCCGGATATTATCATAGCTTCGTGGAGGGTTTCTCGTCCATTGCAGTATCTTTTACCAGGCTGACCCGGAAGGGTGCTCCATTTAGGTGGTCGGGTGAGTGTGAGGAGAGCTTTCTGAAGGTCAAGACTGCCTTGACCACAACTCAAGTTCTAGTTTTTCCTTTAGTGTCGGGTTCCTATACAGTGTATTGTGATGCTTCTCGGATCGGTATTGGATGTGTCTTGATGCAGGAGCATAGAGTGATTGCTTATGCTTTGCGCCAGTTGAAACCCCATGAGAAGAACTATCATGTTCATGATTTGGAGTTGGGAGCCATCATTCATGTATTAAAGGTTTTGAGGTATTATCTGTACGGTGTGTCTTGTGAGGTATTTATGAATCATTGGAGTCTCCAACACTTATTCAAATAAAAGGATCTAAATTTGAGACAACAGAGATAGTTGGAGCTATTAAAGGACTATGATATTACCATTCTGTATCATCCCAAGAAGATCAATGTGGTGGCCGATGCATCACATGTCCAGGCCTCAGACAATCAGTTCTTGAGGTTAGATGTTTCGGAGCCTAGTCGGGTTCTAGCTTGTGTGATTTCTCGGTCTTCCTTGTATGATTTCATCAGAGACCGTTAGTATGATTTTCTTATCCTCAAGGACACGGTTTAGCACAGTGATGCCAAGGAGGTTACCATTAGGGATGATGGGGGTATTTCGGATGCAGGACTTGAGGCAGCACTATTGGTGCAGGAGGATGAAGAAAAACATAGTGGGGCTTATAGCCCGGTGCCTAAATTGTCAGTAGGTGAAGTACGAGCATAAGAGACCAGGCGGATTGCTTCAGAGACTTGAGATTCTGGAGTGGAAATTGGAGCGTATCACCTTGGACTTCATAGTTGGTCTCCCATTACTTCGAGGAAGTTTGATGCTATTTGGGTAATTATGATTCGGTTGACCAAGTCCGGGCATTTCATTCCTGTTGGGGCTACTTATTCTTCGAGCGGAAGGCTGATATCTATACCTGCGAGATTGTTCGCCTTTACAGTATGTTGATGTCCATCATTTCAGATCAAGGCACACAATTTACATCATAGTTTTGGAGAGTAGTGCAACAAGAGTTAGGCACACGGGTTGAGTTGAGTACAACATTCCACCCTCAGAAGGACAGACAGTCAAAGCACACTATTCATATATTGGAGGATATGCTATGCGCTTGTGTCATGGATTTTTGGGGCACTTGGGATCAGTTTCTGCAGCTTACAGAGTTTTCCTACAACAACTGCTACCAATCGAGCATTCAGATGGCTCCGTATGAGGCTTTGTATGGGAGACGATGTCGGTCTACGGTGGGTTGGTTTAAGCTGAGTGAGGCTAGGTTATTGGGTACTGACTTGGTTCAGGATTCTTTGGACAAGGTTAAGTTGATTATGGATCGTCTTTGCATGACACAGTCTATACAAAAGATTTATGCCCATCGGAAGGTTCGTGATATTGCTTACATGGTGGGAGAGAAGGTACTACTCAACATTTCACCCATGAAGGGTGTGATGATTTTCGGGAAGAAGGGCAAGTTGAGCCCAAGGTATATTAGGCCTTTTGAAGTGCTTGAGAGGATTGGAGAAGTGGCTTACAAGCTTGTATTATCGCCTAGTCTATTGAGTATTCATATAGTGTTTTATGTACCATGCTCCAGAAGTATGTCGGTGATCCGTCTCATGTTTTGGATTTTAGTGTTGTTCAGTTGGATGGTGATTTGACTTATGATGTGGAGTCGATGGCCATTTTGGATTGGCAGGTTCGAAAGTTGAGGTCGAAGAACATAACTTCAGTGAAGGTGTAATGGAGAGGTCAGCCAGCCGAGGAGGCTACTTGGGAGACCGAGCGGGAGATATAGAGCAGTTATCCACGCCTATTTGAGACTTCAGGTATGATTCTAGACCCGTTCGAAGACGAACATTTATTTAAGAGGGGGACGATGTAACGACCCAGCCGGTCATTTTGAATGTTGTAACCCCGTTCCCCCATTTATTGCCTATTCTGTGTTTGTTTGTTGTCATGTAACTTGTCGAGGTAGTTGGTTTGGTTTCGGGGATGTTTCGTAATGAGTTGGAACACTTAGTCCCAAGGTTGGAAGCCTAAGTTGAAAGAGTTGACTGGATGTTGACTTATGTTTAGATGACTTTGGAATGACGTTTTGATGGTTCTGATAGCTCCATGTTGTGATTTTGGACTTAGGAGTGTGTCCAGATATTGATTTGGAGGTCCGTAGGTGATGTTTCTTGAAATCGCAAAAGTTGAAAAAATAGAAGTTTGGAGAGTTGAGAAGTTTGACCGAGAGTTGACTTTCTAGCTACCGAGCTCAAATTTTGGTTTCGGGAGTTGGAATAGGTCTGTTGTGTCATTTATGATTTATGTGCAAAATTTGAGGTTAATCGGAGTTGGTTTGATATGATTTAGCATCAATTTTGGAAGTTAGAAGCTCATTAGGCTTGAATCGATGCGCGATTCGTGGTTTTAGTGTTGTTTGACATGATTTAAGGCCTCTACTAAGTTTGTATGATGTTTTAGAACTTGTTGGTATGTTTGGTTGAGATCCTGGGGATCTTGGGTGTGATTCAGATCATGTTCGGCGTATTTTGTTGTTGCTGGTTTCCTTATATGCGATCCCGAGTGGAGGATCACGATCGCGAAGTGTGTTTGGCGACTAATGGAGGATTGTGCTATGCGTTCGCGAGAAGGTGTATGCGATCACGGGGTTTGGGAATGTAGTGTTACGCGAACGCTTGTGGTAGGTCGCGTTCGCGAAGAAGAAAGGAGGAGGTTGGGAGTCCACGTGACATATTCTTCACGTTCACGTTCGCGTGTGGAGTTCCGCGTTCGCGAAGAGTATTTTTGGCAGCTAGTGAATTTGTGCTTCGCGATCGTGAAGAATTTCCCCCGATCCCGAAGAAGAGCATTTGGACGGACTTTTAAATATAAAAAACTACGATTAGAGTTATATTTCATAATTGGACTTTGGGAGCTCGGATTGAGGCGATTCTTGGACGGATGTTTAAGGAATTAGTTGGAGTAAGTGATTCTAACTCGGATTTGGTTAATATACATGAATCTATCATTGTTTCTATCATTAAATTAGTGTTTTGGGTTGGAAAAATTGTAGAAACTTCATTAGCTTAAAAATGAGGATTTGCAGGCCGAGTTGTGATCAGAATTGAGTAATTTTGGACTGGTTGGATTCGGGATATAATGGATGTTCGGATTTTGTTAATTTTATCGGATTCCGAGACGTGGGCCTGGGGTTGACTTTTTGAGTTAACTTTTTGACCTTTGTTAAAAAACTTAGCCTTTTCATATGGAATTGATTCCTATAGCTTGTGTTGATTGTATCGAGTTATTTGTCGCTAGATTCGAGGCGTTTGGAGGCCGAATCGTGAGGCAAGGGATTGTTGGAGTAGATATTTTCACGGTTTGAGGTAAGTAACAGTTCTAAACTTGGTTTTGAAGGTATGAATCCCTAAATTACGTGTTACATGGTTGGTGTTGAGGTGACGCACATGCTAGGTGACGGGCGTGTGGGCATGCACCAAAGGAATTGTGAATCGGTCGATTATGTGGAACTGTGTTGTAAAATAATCTTGTTATTAATCATATATTCTCCATGTGGTAGAGAAATTGAGTTGTGATTCATGTTAGAAATCATGCTAGGCTATATATTGGTACTGTTGGGGCCCACATAGGTCGTGTTGCTGTTGAATTACTTGCTTAATTTGCAATTATGTACTTAGTCATATCTATCATTTGCATATAATATCTCAGTCTCTGTTGTCATATATTGATACATCATATCATCATTGTTTGGGTTGATTGTCATGATATTCGTGAACCCGAGAGACTGGAGAGATTGATGACTGAGTGAGGCCGAGGTCCTGATTGTGAGTATGTTTATGGGGATCAGGTTGCACGTCGCAGCATGCTTTATTGATTCATGCCATGATTGCACGTCGCAACATGCTTTATTGATTCATTCCATGATTGATTCATGCTTGGGAAGGATCCACCTCTCTAGAGTCTGACTTACCAGCAGTGAGCGCATGTACCTACTGAGCGCGAGTGAGAGTGCCAAGCGCGAGTGCTGAGCGATTGGGAGGACCGAGTGACTGTAAGGATTGAGTAACTGGGAGGACTGAGTTAGTTGATACTTCGAGAGTATGCATATGGTTTTGCCACTGCCTTGCATTACAGTTGGCATGCATAATTGACATGTAGATTTAGTGATGTATCATTCCTAAATTCAGTCACACTTGGCATATTTTATCGGTATTGAGCTTAAACTATTGAACTTGAAAGTATGTCTACATTTATGTACTATTAAATTCTGTATTTGGACTGTACCCGTTGAGCTCGTCACTGCTTTATGCCCAAGGTTAGTCTTGTTACTTATTGAGTACATTGGGTCTATTGTACACTTTGTACTTCGTGTGCAGATCTAGGTACTTCTGGGTACGGCAGCTGCTAGCTTTTGGAGCTTTATCTGTTGGAGACAATCGAGGTAGCTGCCCTGGCGTACGCATGCCTTGACTCTCCTTCTTTTCAGTTATTTTTACTGCTCTATCTTTCTAAACAGTATTTTTAGCAGTCAGTCTATGTTGTCATTTAGATGCTCATGTACTCAATGACACCCGAATTTTGAGAAATTTTGTATTGAGTCGCGGTATATTTCTTATCAGTTATTTATGAGATTTTACTCTTAAGCTTATTTTATTATGGTTTCAAACTTAAAGATGCGTGGTTTATTATTTATTGTCGGCTTGCCTAATTTTGCGATGGGCGGTATCATGACATGTGAGATTTGGGTCGTGATAAGTTGTGTCCACAACCTTTTAATATATAATACATTTCACAACCACTCCATCTTTTACTAGCATTTGTATTCTATTTATTCATATTCCACAAATAGAATACACGTCTATACGATATGCAAATTATAACACCTTCATTCATAAAGTAAATCCAACTTGCTATGGATTTTTATCTTGCCATATTATAGACCAACTTATTAATACATCCGTTTATGAAGGGTCATGTCCATATAAAAACGCACAGACGTATCTTTTCATGAAAAATCACAACCTTCTAAGTGACATCTTTTCATAAAAGAACTAAACAATATAAATTTTCAAGAAAGAATGATCTTCCGAGAAACACACGTGACCAACTTCCGAATTGGTAGTTTCGTCAACTAGTCTTTATAAGACTAAACAAATAATGAATTCAGTGACTATCATATCAATATCCACTAAAGATTTGTGGGGTCCAAAAGGTATATCATCTAGTTATTCTAAATAATATAGACATCAAGTCTAACATTGACTTTTGTCATGCATAAACTAAACAACCCCACATTTCAAATATTTATGTGCATTTTTTATTATTCGTTATCAACATATCATCCACAAATAAACACACAATGACTCCATGATTTGGAGTATTCTTAATGTAAACACATTTATTTACACTCATTAATTTTAAAACCATTTGACAATATTATTTAGTCAAGTTTCGTATGTCATTGTTTGGGTGCTTATTTAAGTCCATAAAGAGACTTAACACGTTTGCACACTTTTTTTTTTTTTCAGGAACCACAAACCCTTGGTTGTTCCATGTGGATTTTTTCTTCCAAATAAAAACTTAAAAAGCTGTTTTCACATCCATTTGAAGGATTTCAAGACCGTATACCGTAGCCAATGCTATTAACATTCATATGTACATTATACTCGTAACCGACAAGTATATATCAAAATAGTTAAGGCCTTCTCGTTGTCTACTCTCTTTGACAACAAGTCTTTACTTATACATGTCAATAGTGAGATCATCCTTTATTTTTCTCTTGAAAATCCATTTTGAATCCAACTGTTTGTTCCCTAGAGTAGTATCAACTAACTACCAAGTATGGTTATTTAATATGGATTCTATCTCATTATTGACTGTTTCTTTCCGAGGAAGACGTAACTTCTTTCAAAGTTTGAAGCTCATTTTCCAACAAGAATATCAAAAAATCTGATCTAAAGGAGTAGTTGTTGTTTGACGTTTACTACGTCTTGGATTTATCTCATTAGGTGTACTTTCCTTTGATTCTTCCTGAGGTTGCTTAGATTTTTCACTAGATGACTCAAATTTCTTTTTATACGGATAAATATTCTCAAAGAATTCAGCATTATCTGATTTTATCACTATATAAATATGAATCTCCATATTTTCTTATTTGGGAACTAGAGATAGATATGCTTCACTGTTTGTTGCATATCCTATGAAAATACAATCAACGATTTCGGTCAAATCTTTACCCTTTTAGGTTTAGAAACTTGCACTTTAGCTAAGAACCCTCATACTTTAAAATATTTTAAGTTGGGTTTCCTTCCTTTCCATTTTCATATGGAATGGATTGTGTTCTTGTATGGGGAACTCGATTGAGTATTCGGTTAACTGTAAGAATAACTCCCCCCGACAAGTTATGGGGTAAACGAGAACTTATCAACAAGACATTCATCATCTCCTTTAATGTTCTATTCTTTCTTTCCGCAATTCCATTAGATTGCGGTGAGTAAGGGACAGTCGTTTGATGAATAATGTCATATTCCAAACATATTTCTTCATAAGAAGATTCATATTCGCGGCCTAGATAATAATATTAATCTTTAAAACCATATTATTCCAGATAATGCATACAATTTATAATATGAGATCATCACATAATACACATCTATCCTATAAATTCCACAGAAATCACGCAAAGAATAAAAATTCATAAATAAATAATACGTAAGGTTAAGAAAGTGCAACCCGGTGTTTATCCCTTTCCTTAAATTGTCATCCTGTAGTTGACATTTCATAGCCAATTAAATGTAGCACCTCAAATTCTAATGCCTCTGCACCTGATGGTAACAGATCCGCCTCCAAGTCCAAAGATTTCCTCAAATCAAACACGTTGTCAAAGCTTGGAGTAAATTTGATACCACAATAGTTTCTTTAGAGGTATCTGGCACAGCCACCATTTATTAACTGATTCACTCCTTAGATTGTGACTTTTCATCAAATAGCACTTTGAATTAATACCACTACTAACAGCAGTTATATAGCACCGTATCTGTTGTGTCTTTTCGTTCTCAGGCATGAAGTATTGGAATGCAATTGCCATCACCCGAAACCAATTAAAATTCATGGTAGATTGTTTATTTGCCATCGGCAAGGCCATGTACGTAAGATGCAAGTTGGAGAATAGCGAACAGTTTTATGGCGTAGATAGATTTTAAATCCAATCTACTTCTCTCCTTTATGCACTTTTATATTCCTTCCATCTGTAATTTATTCTTTGCCAAAAACGGACTCTTCTCCTTGCCCTTTGCAATATTTGAGCAGTTGAAGGAAAAACAGATAATTGTAAAACAAATTCTAAAACTGATTTGGTTGTCTTCAAGATATAACTGGAATGTAATCGTTCAACTAGAAAATTTCGTTGTCCAATCTTCAAAGTATGTTGGGACAAAATATGCATTCCGCATATAACAAAATTATGCACCACCACCTTTATTTTACTTGAATCGTAACAAGATTTCTATCTATTAACCATACTCCACTTATTCTATTAAATTCCTTAAGATTGTTGGTATTCTATGTTCGAAAACCAGAAAATTAAAGAAGCAAAGAGACATTAGTTTAATAAACAAAACAGAAAATAATTCCGAGCTCACAAGTTGCTTGTGTGTTCTTAAGGAATTTAATTCCCTCACTATTACCCATGGTTTTGGATTAATTCCTCCCAGGATAGAACGGAATAACTATTCTGTGGAAGCGGCACTGCAAATCACAGAAATTAAGCGAACTCAACAAACGGACTAAATCACACTTGACACTTATGTTCATTTGAAAATATGCGACAATGTAGAAAAAAGGGGACAATTTTTCATATTTTCCATGTATGAAAAATGAGGCTAAGTCTCTAAATTTATAGACAATGAAAGGGTAAGATGAAGAGGTGCAATCCAAGAGGTGTCTTTTCCATTTTCATTTCTCTGTCTGTTGATTCACTACAAGTTTGAGCCTCTTGTTCGACTACTGTTTGCATATTAAAAACATTGTATTTTAGTTGATGTTTATGAACTATTTCTTTAAAAAAAAAAAAAAAAATTTAGCTATAGATTGATTTCACATATTATATTCTAGAAATAATACCTTCAAGAAAAGGGTTGTGTATGTATGATAAAGGGATGTGATACGAGTTCGAGTGTCACATACTATTGAAACCCTGTTATGTATATTCTCAGACATTGAGATTCCATTTCTATAGATTTAATAAGTTTACTTGAGTTATTTAAAGGAGCAAACATGAGGTGTTTAGATGGAAGTGTCGTGCTTTCCATTTGAAATATGTGAATACATGTATAAGATATTCATGTAGATTATTAAAGTATCTGTTAGAATCCATGCTAATAGCTGACTGTAGTTTCATTTAATATTATGCTATGAATACATGTGGTTTAGTGATCTGGTCAAATGACTGATTTATGTGATAAAATAGCATTAAGTCGTGTTAAGATTTGTCTTAATTAAGGTAGTTCTAGTTTGAGTTAGAAAGAAAACCTTCAATTATTTTGTTGCAGAACTTGTCTAATAATTTATTGTTTACCTGAAGCATGTTCTAAAACTCTAATCCCTGTCAGTTTTAGTCACCTCGTTTTCTTTAAGGCATGATGCTAAAAGATTAGTTTGAAATTCTATAGTCTGATCTGAAAGAAAGCTGCAAGCCTAAAACGGGCGCCTATAATTCCCCGTGTGGTACCAGCCATTAAAACGGCTCATGCTTTAGGGTATGTACCTCTCAATTTTTCAGTATTAACGACCCGGCCATTCGTTTTGAGTATTATAGTCTCGTTTTTCCATTTATTGCTTATTTTGTGCTCATTTGTTGTTATGTAACTTGTCGGGGTGGTTGGTTTGGTTCCGGGGATGTTTCGGAATGAGTTGGGACACTTAGTTCCAATGTTGGAAGCCTAAGTTGAAAGAGTTGACTGGATGTTGACTTATGTGTACATCACTCCGGAATGGAGCTTTGATGGTTCTGATAGCTCCGTATGGTAATTTTGGACTTAGTAGTGTGTCTAGATATTGATTGGAGGTCCGTATATGATTTTGGCTTAAATTGACGAAAGTTTGGAAAATTGAAGATTGGAGAGTTGAGAAGTTTGACCGAGAGTTGACTTTGTGGTTATCGGGCTCTGATTTTGGTTCCGAAAGTTGGAATAGGTCCGTTGTATCATTTATGACTTGTGTGCAAAATTTGAGGTCAATCGGAGTTGATTTGATAGGTTTCGACATCAATTGTAAAAGTTAGAAATTCATTAGTTTCAATAGGCTTGAATTTGGGTGTGATTCGTGTTTTTGATATTATGTGATGTGATTTGAAACTCCGACTAAGTTCATATGATGTTTTAGGATATGTTGGTATGTTCGGATCGGTCCCGGGGGCCTCGGGTGTGATTTAGATCATGTTCGACTCATTTTTGGACTTGTTGGATTTATGTTATGTCTGTTGCTGGTTTCCTTATACGCGATCGCGAGTGGAGGTCCGCGATCGCGAAGGGTTGTTTGGGTAACTGGGGAAATTATTCTACGCGTTCGCGAAAATAGGTCTGCGATCGCTAAGCCTGTGGAGTCAGTGCTACACGAACGCGTGATAGGTTCCGCGTTCGTGATGGTGTGTTGGCATTCGCGAAGAGTAATTTGGAGGGGTAGTGATTTTTGTTCTTCGCAATCGCGAGAGACTTTCCGCGATCGCGAAGGGGAGCATCTAGGAAGAATACAAAATTTCAAAAATGAGGGTTAGAGTATTATTTCACATTTGGACTTTGGGAGCTCAGATTGAGAAGATTCGTGGTGGAATTTTCAAGGAATTGATTGGGATAAGTGATTCTAATTCGGATTTGGTTAATATACATGAATCTATCATTGTTTTTACTATTTAATTAGTGTTTTGGGTTGGGAACATTGGGGGAAATTGTAGAAAATTTATAAACTATAATTTGAGGATTTAAATGCAGAGTTGAGATCGAAATTGAGTAATTTTGGTATGGTTGAACTTGTTGTTGAATGAGTGTTCGTATTTTGTTAATTTTGTTGGATTCTGAGACGTGGGCCCGGGGTTGACTTCTAACTTTTGTTAAAGAACCTAGATTTATCATATGGAATTGATTCTTATAGCTTGTGTTGATTGTATTAAGTTATTTGTGGCTAGATTCGAGTCGTTCGGATGTCGATTCGCGGGCAAGGTCTTGTTCGAGTAGAGATTTACGCGGTTTGAGGTAAGTAACACTTCTAAATTTAGTTCTGAGGGTATGAATTCCTGAAATACGTACTATGTGATTGGTGTTGAGGTGACGCACATGCCAGGTGATGGGCGTGAGGGCGTGCACCGTGGTAGTTATGACCCGGTCGATTCTCGTGGTACTGTGTAGTTATCAAACCTTGTTGCTATTCATGTGATTCCTATGTGTTAGAGTAACTAAGCTGCAACCTATGTTAGAAAACATGTTTAGACTATATGCTTTGTTTGTTAGGACCCACTGGGGTTGTTTCTGCTGTTGATTTATTTTCTTAAATGGTAATTTTGTACCCAGTCACATCCATCAATTGCCTATCATATCTCAGTATCAGTTGCTATTTATTGTTGCATCATGTATCATTGTTTGGGTTGTTTAGTATGAGATTTGTGGGCCCGAGAGACTGGAGAGATTGATGACTGAGTTGGGGCCTGAGAGCCATATTGTGAGTGAGGTTGTGGATCGGGCTGCACGCCGCAGTAGACCTTCTTGGCTTTATATATATTATTATTATGGATATGGCTACACGCCGCAGCAGGACTTATATGCTTTATATATTATTATTATGGGATCGAGCTGCACGCCGTAGCAGGCCATGTTGGATTTATATTAGCGCGTGGGCAGGATTTGCCTCTCTACAGTCTGACATACTAGCAGTGAGCGCAGGTACCATATAATGCTGAGTGACTGAGTGTGATGAGTGAGAGTGGAGATAGTAAGATTGAGTACTCTGATATTGTGAGTACGTGAGGTTATCATTGTGATGCATTACATGTGACATGCACATTTGACATGTAGATATAGAGATGTAACATTCCTCATATCAGTCATACTTGGCATATTTTATCAGTGTTGAACTTAAACTGTTTAACTTGAAAGCATGACCACATTCCTGTATTTTGTACAAACTGATTATAAGATTTCTCTGAGTTATTACTGTCGTTTTTCCTGCCATATCTATTCTGTTATTATCCGGATTTGGACTGTACCTTTCCGAGCTCGTCACTGCTTTCAGCCCAAGGTTAGTCCTGCTACTTATTAAGTATATTGGGTCGGTTGTACTTATACTATACTTTGCACTTTGTGTGTATATCCAGGTACTTCTGGGCACTGTGGTTGCTAGACTTGGAGTACTTCCAGCTTGGAGACTTTTAAGGTAGCTGCTTTGGCATCCGCAGACCTCGACTCTCTTTCTTTTCCTTTTATTTCGCACTGTTCTATCTTTCCAGACAGTTGTATTAGAAGTTTTGATTATGTTGATATTTAGTAGCTCACGTACTCAGTGACACCCGGATTTTGGGGGATTTCGTATTCATTCGTGGTATTTCTTATTAGTTATGTATGAAGATTTTCACTGCTAAACTTGTTTCATGATGTTTTTAATTCAAAATACGTAGTTATTGGTGATTATCGGCTTGCCTAGTATTGTGATAGGCGCCAACATGAAAGGTGTGATTTTGAGTCGTAACAAGTTGGTATCAGAGCCCAGGTTATATAGGTCTCACGAGTCATGAGCAGGTTTAGTAGCGTCTTGCTTATTGGTACGGAGATGTCTGTACTAATCTTCGAGAGGCTACCAAATTCTTAGGAAAATATCACTTTCTTGTATTCTTGTCGTACTGATTATTTGATTCCGGAAATAAACTTCTATTATTCTATTCACTCATAGATGGTAAGGACACGTGCTACCGAATCGGGCGAACGACCACCAGTACTACCAGCTAGTGCCGCGAGAGGTCGGGGTTGTAGTAGAGGCCGAGGTGCAGCTCATACAGCAGCTAGGGTAGCACCTATAGATCCACCGGTTGCTCCAGCTCAGGAGCAGGCACCAGATGTGGTTGAGCCGGTGGGACCAGCTCAGGTACCAGCTGCGCCCATTGTGATACCAGGCCTTCAAAAGGCTTTGGCCCAGATATTGACTGTATGAACTAGCCTTGCTCAGGCAGTTTCAGTTCCGGCCGCGCCAGCCATTTCTCAGGCCGGGGGAGGTTCTCAGACTTCCGTAGCCCGTACTCCAGAGCAGGTGGTTCAGAGATTTTAGACACGGAGCGTACTACCACCTTAGCCGGTTGTAGCGACTCAGGCCACGGTTGGTCTACCGATGACTGAGGAGGAACAGAAGAGGCTAGAGTGATCTGGGAGGCAGAGGATGCTCAGGATTTCATAGACCGATGCTAGCGGATCCTTCGCACGGCGGGTATATTGGAGACTAGTGGAGTCTCATTTAGTACTTTTCAGCTATCGGGGGCAGCCTTCAGATTGTGGGAGGCTTATGAGTTAAGCAGGCCAGCCGACACTACATCACTTACGTGGAACGAGTTCTCTGTTATCTTCTTGGAGAAATTTGTTCCACAAACCTGTAGGGAGGAGTTGCGTAGGCAGTTTGAGTAGCTACACCAGGAGGGTATGTCCGTGACCAAGTATGAGATGAGATTTTTAGAGTTGGCTTGTCACGCGATCTGGTTGGTTCCCACAGAGAGGGAGAGGATTAGGAGGTTCATTGATGGCCTCAACTATGGACTGCACTTTGTTATGACTCGGGAGATTACATCGGGTGCTAGGTTCAACGAGGTGGTTGATATTTCTAGGCGGCTAGAACAGGTTCGTAGCCAGGAGCATGAGGAGAGGGATGATAAGAGGTCTCGTGGTTCGGGTGGTTTCAGCGGTGTTTTTTCTGGAGGTCAGTCCTACCACAATAGGGGTCGTCCTTATATGCCCGCTCAGATGACTTGTACGGCTTATTGTGGTGCATCATCTTGCCATGGTTCATACAGTGCTCATCCGGGTCAGTCATCTCTCAGTGCCCTCCTAGCTCAGAGTTCATCTCGAGTTCCATCAGTTTAGGGTTCATCTGTACTAGGTTCTTCTAGTAGCTATTCTGTTTCTCGGGGTCCGATTCAGTCTCCACCACCATTGACGGATTGGAGTTTCTACGAGTGTGGGGAGTTTGGATGTGTAAGGAGGTATAGTCCCCATTTCTTGGGAGGTCCAGTTCAGCAGAGGGGTCCGGTTATGACTTTCACACCAGTTACTTCATCACCCATCCAGCCAGCTCGGGGTGGGGCTCAAGCAGCTAGAGGTGGCCCCGAGGGAGGGGGTAGGCCGATCAGGTGGCGATCAGGCTGGATGCTATACTTTCCCTGCCAGGCCAAAATTCGTTGCTTCAGAGGCAGTGGTCATATATATTTTCTCAGTATGCCACAACGATGCTTCTATATTATTTGACCCTGGTTCCGCTTATTCGTATGTATCATCACATTTTGCACATTATCTGGATATGCCCCATGAGTCCTTAGCTTCGCTTGCTCATGTATCTACGCCGGTGGGCGATTCTATTATCGTGGACCATGTGTATCGATCGTGTGTGGTGACCATTGGGTGGTTGGAGACGAGAGTTTATCTCTTATTGCTTAGTATGGTTGATTTTGATGTGATTATGGGTATGAATTAGTTGTCCCATGTCATGCTATTTTAAACTGTCAGGCTAAGACCATGATGTTAGCGATGCCGAGGTTACCTAGGATCGAGTGGAGAGGTTCTCTTGACTATGTTCCCAGTAGGGTAATTTCATATCTGAAGGCCCAACGGATGGTTGGGAAGGGGTGTTTGTCATATTTGGCTTTTGTGAGGAATGTTGGTGCTGATACTCTTATTATTGATTATGTTCCAGTAGTGTGAGACTTTTCGGATGTGTTTCCTGCAAACCTGCCGGGCATGCCACCCGACAAGGATATTGATTTTAGTATTGACTTGTTGCCGGGCACTCAACCCATTTCTATTCCTCCGTACCATATAGCACTAGCAGAGTTGAAGGGATTGAAGGAAAAGCTTTATGAGCTTCTTGATAAGGGGTTCATCAGCCCTAGTGTGTCACATTGGGGTGCACCGGTTCTGTTTGTGAAGAATAAAAATGGTACTATACGGATGTGCATTGACTATAGACAGCTGAACAAAGTTACAATCAAGAACAAATATCCTTTGTCGCGCATTGATGACTTATTTGACCAGCTTCAGTGAGCTAGAGTTTTCTCTAAGATTGATTTGAGGTCTGGTTATCACCAGTTGAAGATTTGGGACTAGGATATTCTGAAGACGCCATTCATAACCCGTTATTGTCACTATGAGTTCTTTGTGATGTATTTTGGGCTGACCACTGCCCAGAAACATTCATGCATATAATGAATAATGTATTCCAGCCATATCTTGATTCGTTTGTTATATTATTTATTGATGATATCTTGGTGTACTCACATAGCCAGGAGGAGCATACACAATATCTGAGGATTGTACTACAAAGGTTAAGGGAGGAGAAGCTATATGCCAAGTTCTCCAAGTGTGAGTTTTGGCTCAGTTCGGTGACGTTCTTGGGACACGTGTGTCCGGTGAGGGGATCAAGGTGGATCTAAAGAAGATTGAGGCAGTTCAAAGTTGGCCCAGACCATCTTTGGCTACTGAGATTTGGAGTTTTCTTGGCTTGGCGGATATTATCACCCCTTTGTGGAGGGTTTCTTGTCCATTGTAGAGCTTTTGACCAGGTTGACCCAGAAGGGTGCTCCATTCAAGTGGTCTGATAAGTATGATGAGAGATTTCAGAAGCTCAAAATCGCCTTGACCACAACTCTATTTCCAGTTTTGCCTTCAACATTAGTGTATTGTGATGCTTCTCAGATTGGTATTGGGTGTGTCTTTATGCAGGAGGGTAGAGTGATTGCTTATGCTTCACGCCAGTTGAAGCCTCATGAGAAGAACTACCCCGTTCATGATTTAGAGTTGGCAGCCATCGTTCATGCATTGAATATTTGGAGGCATTATCTCTACGGCATGTCTTTGTGAGGTATTTAAAGATCATCAAAGTCTTTAACACTTGTTCAAGCAAAAGGATCTAAATTTGAGGCAGCGGAGATGGTTGGAGCTGGTAAAGGACTATGATATTACCATTTTGTATCATCCCGGGAAGGCCAATATGGTAGCCGATGGCTTGAGTATGAAGGCGGTGAGTATGGTAGCCTTGCATTCATTCCTATTGGTGAGAGACCGCTTGCAACAGATGTTCAGGCCTTGGCCAATCAGCTTGTGAGGTTAGATGATTCGGAGCCTAGTTGGGTTCTAGCTTGTGTGGTTTCTCGGTCTTCTTTATATGATCGCATTAGAGAGCGTTAGTGTGATGACCCCCATATTCTTGTCCTTAAGGACACGGTTCAACACGGTGATGCCAAAGAGGTTTCCATTGGGGATAATGGGGTGTTACAGATGCAGGGTTGGATTTGTGTACCCAATGTAGATGGGTTACATGAGTTGATTCTTGAGGAGGTCCACAGTTCACGGTATTCCATTCATCCGGGTGCTGCGAAGATGTATCAGGACTTGAGGCAGCACTATTGGTGGAGGATGAAGAACGATATAGTGGGGTTTGTAGCTTGGTGCTTAAATTACCAGCAGGTGAAGTACGAGCACCAGAGGCCGGGCGGTTTGCTTCAGAGGCTTGAGATTCCTGAGTGAAAATAGGAGCGTATCAACATGGACTTCGTAGTTGGGCTCCCGCGGACTTTGAGGAAGTTTGATGCTATTTTGGTGATTGTGGACCGATTGATGAAGTCCGCACATTTCATTCCAGTAGGGACTACCTATCCTTCTGAGCGGTTGGATGAGATCTATATCCGCGAGATTGTTCGCCTTCACGGTATACTGGCATCCATTATTTCAGATCGGGGCACGTAGTTAACATCGTAGTTTTATGGAGAGCAATGCAATGAGAGTTAGGTACACGGGTTCAATTGAGTACATTATTCCACCCCCAGATGGGCGGATAGTCCGAGCGCACTATTCAGATATTGGAGGATATGCTACGCACTTGCGTCATGGATTTCGAGGGTTCTTGGGATCAGTATATGCCGCTTACAGAGTTTGCCTACAACAACAGCTACTAGTCGAGTATTCAAATGGCTTCGTATGAGGCCTTGTATGGGAAGTGGTGTCGATCTCTGGTTGGTTGGTTTGAGCCGGGTGAGGCTAGGCTATTGGGTACTCACTTAGTTCATGATGGTTTGGAAAAGGTTAAGTTGATTCAGGATCGGCTTTGCATGTCGCAGCCTAGACGGAAGAGTTACGCCGATCGAAAGATTCGTGATGTTGCCTACATGGTAGGGGAGAAGGTATTGCTCAGATTTTTGCCCATGAAGGGTGTTATGAGGTTCGGGAAGAAGGTCAAGGCGAGCCCTCGATATATTGGACCTTTTGAGGTGCTTGAGAGGATTGGGGAGATGGCTTACAAGCCTGCATTGCCACCTAGTATATTGAGTGTTCATCTAGTGTTTTGTTTTCCATGCTGCAGAAGTATTTCGGCGATCCGTCTCATGGTTTGGACTTCAGCAAGGTTCAGTTAGATGGGGATTTGACTTATGATGTGGAGCCGGTGGCCATTTTGAATCGGCAGGTTTTAAAGTTGAGGTCAAAGAATATAGCTTCAGTGAAGGTGCAGTGGAGGGGTCAGCCAGTCGAGGAGGCTACTTGGGAGACAGAGCGGGATATGCGGAGCAGATATACACACCTATTTGAGACCCTGGGTAAGATTCTAGACCCGTTCGGGGACGAACATTTGTATAAGAGGGTTAGAATGTAATGATCCGACCGGTCATTTTAAGTATTATAGCCCTGTTCTACCATTTACTGCTTATTCAGTGCACATTTTTTATTATGTGACTTTTCGGGGTGTTGGTTTAGTTCCGGGGATGTTTTGAATTTAGTTGGGACACTTAGTACCAAGGTTGGAAGGCTAAGTTGAAAGACTTGAGCGGATGTTGACTTATGTGTAAATGACTCCGAAATAGAGTTTTGATAGTTCTGATAGATCCGTATGGTAATTTTGGACTTAGAAGTATGTTCAGATATTTATTTGGCGGTCTGTAGATGATTTTGGCTTGAATTAGCGAAAGTTTAGAAAGTTGAATTTTGGAGAGTTGAGAAGTTTGACCGAGAGTTGACTTTGTGGTTACTGGGCTCAGATTTTAGTTTCGAAAATTGGAATAGGTCCGTTGTGTCATTTATGACTTGTGTGCAAAATTTGAGGTCAATCGGATTTAGTTTGATAGGTTTCGGCATCGATTGTAGAAGTTAGAAATCCATTAGTTTCAATAGGCTTGAATTTGGATGCGATTCGTGTTTTTAATGTTATGTGATGTGATTTGAAGCCTCGACTAAGTTCGTATGATATTTTAGAATATGTTGGTATGTTCAGATAGGGTCCCGTGCCCCTCGGGTGTGATTCGGATCATGTTCGACTCATTTTTGGACTTGTTGGATTGTTGTTATGTGTATTGCTGCTTTCCTTATATGCGATCGCGAGTGGAGTTTCGCGATCGCGAAGGGTTGTTTGTGACACGACCCAAAATCCACCATAGGTCGTGATGGCACCTAACACTGCCATAACGGCAAACCAACGATGATTGATCAACTTAATTACTCATTCTTATTACTTTTGAAATCATAATTTCCATTAGTTAAATAGTATAAAATAGAACTTATAGGGTAAAATGATAATATTACGTGAACTACAATAATCAACACCCGTATGAACTGCAAGCACTTCTGGGAGGAACAATGGAATGGAAAACCATTACAATGGTAAATACAAATTCAAGAAATGGAGTGCAACATCACTATAATCTGGACAGTCGTCAACATGTTACAAAAGGAAAACGACCAATTGTACAAGAAGCGGAGAACAAGTGTGAGACTCAAATGTATAATGCAGGAGCTTATACATCAAAATTTCAGATATTTTTTTAGTGTGCAAGTTGCAATATCAATGTTGAGTACTTCCCTCAACATGGATAATAGGAATTATGTACTTGTCAAATTTTACTTATTTCATCATGTAAGACCTCCAGACTTTCATTCTTGTTGTTTTGGATTTTTATATATAAAAAACTAGCCCTAGGCGCTTGCCTATTGGATTGCCAAAAAAAAAAAAAAAATAGTGTCACAAGTGCATGAGTATTTTCTAAGGAGTACAATAATAATAATACAACATTTGTCTAGAATGTAAATAGACAGAATAAAATAAAATAGTACGATGGAGACTTGGTGGACTGCGATGCGTGGCATGGATTGCAGCTTACATAAAGTCCCCTCAAAAGATGCACCTATGCGCCAAGATGATCCCCAAATGAACGTGTCAGATTCTGCATATTTAGTGCAGAAGTGCAGCATGAGTACGTAAATCAATGCGTACCCAGTAAGTATCTAGCCTAACCCCGGAGAAGTAGTGACGAAGGGTCGACCTCAACACTTACTAGAGGTCCAAATAAATAATATGATAATTCATAACAGATATGAAGTGCACAACAATAGTGAAGTAAATCTATAATTTCATAATTTTCCAATTAATTCTTTTAAAGTATAGATTTTTCGATCTTGTAGTCTACATTAATAGCTCAGAAAATGCCAAGTGTCAATACCAGATAAATAAGGAATACCATAAAATACCGGGCATTAGTGGAAAGTTTATCTCATGAACATTCGGACTACTAGTGATATAACACACGATTCCGCCGAGGTCGTTCGCCCCGATCCAGAATAATGTGTACACTGCCGAGGGTCGTGCGACACGAACCATAGATGCATCTATATACTGTCGAGGCATTCAGTCTGCTCCACAAGAAAGGGAAGGAAGTTACTGAATTACGAGACACGTGTTTACAATATCGTACATGAGTACAAAATGGATATAATCTTTACCGTTTCTCAAATAATTTGCCCACAACTCAAAGTGTTAAGGCTTGGCCTAGTATACATATATTTATTTCTAAATCAATTTCATTTATAACTTCAATTAATTAAGCCAGCAAATGAGTCCAAATAATTCAAATATTACATGATAAAGTCCTAAGTCTATCCGGACATAAACATGCTTTAGCTACGTACGGACTCTCGTCACCTCGTGCCTACGTAGCACCCACAACTAGTTGCACATAACAATAAATATCACAGAGGGGTAGTTTTCCCCTCACAAGGTTAGACAGGAGACTTACCTCACTCCGAAGTTGCATAACCGGCTCCAATGCCACTCAAACACCTCAACCCGATGCCCTTTTTTTCAAAACTAGTCAAACAACGTACAAACCAATCAAAATATACTCTATTACCCATAATTAATCAATTTAAACAATTCCCAACTCCGCTCGAAAAATCGATAAAGTCAACCTTCGGACCCACGTGCCCGGATTCTGAAAGTGTTTGAAGATAAACCTTACCCATAACACCACGGACTCAAATATATAATTTATTCTCAATTCTATGTCCAATTTCGTGGTCAAAATCCAAAAATATCAAATTCTAGGTTTTCTACCAAAATTCCAATTTCTTACTAATTTCCATGTTTAAATCCATATATAAAATATGTATTTAACTTGTAATAAGTGGGAATCACTTACCTTGTGTTGCTTGATGAATATCTCCCCTTGAAGCTCTCCAAAATCGTCCCAACCAAGTGAAAATTATAGAAAATGGGCCAAATCCTTCTTTTAAAAGAACACCTATGCCCAGACGACCTTTCGAATCTGCGGTCCCCAGGTTGCTTCTGCGGCTTCAATATCGCACCTACGAGAACCCAGGCCAGGTTGCCTACCGCATCTGCGGATCCTCTAGTGCTTCTGCACCCTCGCTTCTACGGCTCCTCAAGCAAAGGTGCGGTTCCGTTTCTGCGAAACTCGACTGCATCTGCGGTCCCAGACTTCCCTAGCAAATCCGCTTCTGCACTCCATTGGTCGCATTTGCGATCACGCATGCACAGGAATTTCTTCGCACCTGCGACCTCTACCCAGCTCACTCCCAACCGCTTCTGTGGTTCACTGCCTCACTTCTGCGATGTCGCTTCTGCGGTGAAGCTTCCGCAGAAGCGGTTGCACCAGCAACCAGAATTCTCCAGCTTTGCCTCATTTTCAAATTTCTATCCTATAACTATCCGGAATCCACACGAGGCCCTTGAGACCTTAACCAAATATAACAATACGTCCCAAAATACAATACGAACTTAGTCGAAGCCTTAATCCATGTCAAACAACATCAAAATCATGAATCGCGCATTAAATTAATTTATAAATTTTCAAATTTCCAAATTATATATCTTATACCGAAACGTATCAAATCAATCCGGAATGACTTTAAATTTCACACACGAGTCATAAATGACTTAACGAACCTATTCCAAGGCTTCGAACCCCAAACGGACATCAATAACATCAAAATCTACTTCAAAGCAAACTTATGAAATTCTTAAACCTTTGAAAATGCCGACCTTCCATAATAAACGCCGAAATGCTCCCGGTTGATCCGATACTCAACCCGAACATACGCCCAAGTACGAAATCATAATACGAACCTATTGGAACCTTCAAATATCGGCTCCAAGGTCTTTACTCAAAAGCGAAACCTTAGTCAAATTTTCTAACGTAAAGCTTCCAAAATTAGAATTTTCTTTCCAAATCAACACCGAACTTCCAAAAATTCAATTCCGACTACATGTACAAGTCATAATACCTGAAGTGAAACTACTCAAGGCTTCAAACTGCTGAACGACGCACTAGAGCTCAAAACAACCGGTCGGGTCGTTACATTCTCCCCCACTTAAATATACGTTCATCCTCGAACGTGCTAAGGACTACCCCCGAGTGGTCCAAAATCACTATTTAGAACTTTGTGCACATATCCGTGCCACCTCAATTCAGCTCGAGTTAGAGTGAAGATCCTCCTTTTTATTTAGTTAATATGCCTTAGAACAAAATTCCAACCTCTGAATTTCTCTACAAGACCTGATTCTAACATACGAACACCGTACCAATCACCACACACTGTACCAAAACATGATCATGCGCCTATGCTGAAATCACACCATGCACCACATAAGCTAGTTTCCCATAATAACATCCCCTAACCACAATAGTTACAATTTCACGAGAACGATGCCCACAATACACCTCATGAAACATATAAGTCCTGTTCCAACTTTCACAATATTGCCACGATAAAAGAGATGTATAGAAACTCATAATCGCATGCTGACTCAATAATTCAGGGAGTCTCCCCTCCTGACCAGAACCACTACCTCATTCTGAACTGAATAACGATATTTTCTCTTTAATGTACCTTATATAAATATGATTGCATTAATTTCAGGTCCAATAATCTCGTCTCACCCAGTACAAACTGCTTAGGCAATAAGCCGTCTCAGATACTGCCAAAAATTTTATATGACACCCACAATGCGCCAACAAGCTACATACTCGAATGTGATACATAAGGAAAAACGAACTCTGAAAAAGGACTACCCAGCCCGTGTAACGAATAAAACGGCTGGATAGATGTTATGAACCTACCTCAGGGATGAAAAACAAGACACACAAAATAAGTGTAAGGAACTATGCTCAACATCTCGTTGTTGCGGCGTGCCCGATCCAAACAATATACCCGTGGCGGGTAGTTCTAGGCTTACACCATGCTTTGTGGGTACCGTTATCTGAACATAATTGTTTATTTGCATTTAATAGAACTAAGTTGAGAACACGCCAAGTGCATAATACAAATACTGGGGAAGACGGATAGCGCCATACACTACAAAACCCAAGAACAACTAAGGTGCAATAAATGACCTGCATCTCGAGAGCCATCCTGCTCATATAACACCACAAGCTACATGGGACCCCAATACATGTGCGAGTAATCAAGCCGTTTCACAACCCACATAGCACAATAGAGGTTTACATAGAATAGCTGATGACAGAAATAACATCCAATGCCCGACGCCTCCTCCATAAGCAATGTTATGACGAACGAACACATCCGATCTGATGTAGAGCACACATTCACATTAGACCCACCAACGGACCTCACACCGATTCTGATCATACCATACTGGGCCAATAACCTTCCAAAGATCCACAATGGCCCTATTCATGACACATTAGAACAACCCTCTACTCCGGACCAAACTCCCACAGTTCACAAGTTAAGGAATAGAGCGCCTTCCAGGCATAAACCCTCACATTAACGATAGTACCAAAATCTCCGTACTTGGTTTCATTCTTTAGCAATCAAGTGACTAACATGTCACACTTATACAAATCTCCTCGTGGGGTACGCTCTCATGACCTTATGCACCAGGTAGCAAAGTCTTTACCTCCATACCAACAAACGTACTAATCTATAAAGCAATTCAAGAACCCGCAAATCAATGCACAAAGCCTCTTACACAAAACGCCATTCTTAGGTAACACTAAAGAAAATGCCAGCTTACTCCGAACATCTGAGTTTTCCCCTGCTCATCCAAGCTCGTGAAATTCTTGTCAACGCCGAACCATAACCTTAATCTTCAACTTTCAACTTTCCATGCCGCTCACTGCACCTATCATGCCACTACGCGATAATACACACATTCACCATAACCCTTGAACTATTAGTAGAATAACAGCTTCATTGGCCAGAAACCTTTCATTTAGATCATTTCAAAAAAACCAATGCAACACGCAACAGAATTCCCAAACCACAGAAAAATACAAGTCTCAAGTCGTGATCTAAACCGCCATGACTCTTACGGAATCCATTTACACAACAAGGCCAATTGAATCAAATACCTCCCAAATCACTCAAGTTATGGTGGCCCGTACGTACGTCCACAAACTACTTGTATAACCTCACACACCGAAGGAACTGATCATTGCCACAATCATGCCGATTCAACCATTACTAACCGACCCAACTTCTTTTAATTTACTCTTGACCTGACTTAGGAATTTAATAGCTCCATTCACCACATAACGATCTCAATCCACACTGATCTCGAGTGACCCGAATCGGAGACCACATCACCTCAATACCCATGAATCATCTGATACCTCCTTACGCGCATAATAGCATCTTCAACTGGTATACCCATTCTGCAAGACCTTCCGCCAGTCCGAAGCTATTTCTTCCTTTCCTCCAATACTGCACCGCATACCTGATGATAACATAGAACATTCCATGTCCCGTTCATAATCCAATGTGAAAAACTCTATCCTTAGCCACACAACGGACTCGAAATCCTTAGGCATCTGCGGTCCCTAGGTCGCTTCTGCGACAGCCGCTTCTACGGCTTAAATCTCGCACCTGCGAGAACCTAGGCCAGGTCCCTACCGCATCTGTGGCTCCTCCAGCGCTTCTGCTCCCTTGCTTCTATGGCTCCTCATGCGCAGGTGCGGTTCCGCTTCTGCGAAACTCGATCGCATCTGCGGTCCCTGACATCCACAACAAATCCGCTTCTGAGCTCCATTGGTTGCATCTGCGATCATGCAGGTGTGGAAATTATTTTGCACCTATGACCTCTGCCCAGCTCACTCCCAGCCACTTCTGCGGTTCACTGCCTCGCTTTTACGGTGAAGCTTCCGCGGAAGCGATTGCACCAGCAACCAGAATTCTCTAACTTTGCCTCATTTTCAAATTTTGATCCGATAACTATCCGGAATCCACCTGTGGCTCTCGAGACCTTAACCAAATATACCAACACGTCCCAAAATATAATACGAACTTATTCGAAGCCTTAAACCACGTCAAACAATATCAAAATCATATATCGCGCCTCGAATCAAACTTATAAATTTTCAAATTTCCGAATTCCATACCTTGTGACGAAACATATCAAATCAATCTGGAATGACTTCAAATTTCACACATGAGTCATAAATGACTTAATGAAGTTATTCCAAGGCTCGGAACCCTAAACGGACATCGATAACATCAAAATTCTCTTCAAACCAAACTTATAAAATTCTTAAACCTTTAAAAATGCCGACTTTCCATAATAAATGCCGAAATGCTCCCAGGTGATCCGAATTTTTCCAACTTAAAGCTTTCGAAATTAGAATTTTTTTCCAAATCAACTCTGAACTTACCAAAATTCAATTCCGACTACATGTATAAGTCATAATACCTGAAGTGAAGCTACTCAAGGCCTCAAACCGCTGAACGATGTGCTAGATCTCAAAACGACCGGCCGGGTCATTACAATTTGGGTGACTGGGGAAATTATTTTATGCGTTCACGAGAATAGGTCTGCGATCACAAAGCTTGGGAATTAGTGCTAGGCGAACGCGTGATAGGTGTTGCATTTGCGATGAAGGAATAGGAGGCCCGGGAGGTTAGGCGCATTGCTCTACGTGATCGCATGTGTGTGTCCACGATTGCATACCTTTGGGGGCTAGATTCGAGTCGTTCGGAGGCCGATTCACGAGGCAAGGGCTTGTTGGAGTAGAGATTTGCGCGGTTTGAGGTATGTAACACTTCTGAACTTGTTTATGAGGGTATGGATCCCTGAAATACGTGTTATGTGGTCGGTGTTGAGGTGATGCACATGCTAGGTGACAAGTGTGTGGGCGAACACCGTGGTAATTGTGACCTGATCGATTCCCGTGGTACTGTGTAGTTATCAAACCTTGTTGCTATTCATGTGATTTCTATGTGTTAGAGTAATTGAGCTGCAACCCATATTAGAAATTATGTTTAGGCTATATACTTCGTCTGTTGGGACCCGCTGGAGTCGTTTCTGCTGTTGATTTATTTGCTTAAATGGTAATTTTGCACTCAGTCACATCCATCGCATATCATATCTCAGTCTTAATTGCTATTTATTGTTGCATCATGTGTCATTGTTTGGGTTGTTTGGTATGAGATTGGTGAGCCCGAGAGACTGGTGAGAATGATGACTGAGTTGGGGCCTGAGAGCCGTGTTGTGAGTGAGGTTGTGGATCGGGCTGCACGCCGCAGCATGCCTTCTTGGCTTTATATATATTATTGTTATGGATCGGGTTGCACGTCGCAGCAAGCCTTATAGGCTGTATCTATTATTATGGGATCGGGCTGCATACTGTAGTAGGTCATATGAGCTTTATATTAGCGCTTGGACATGATCCGCCACTCCAGAGTCTGACATACCAGCAGTGAGTGCAGGTACCGTACATTATTGAGTGGTTGAGTGTGATGAGTGAGAGCTGTGATAGTCAGATTGAGTGCTCTAAGAGTGTGAATACGCGAGGTTATCATTGTGATGCATTATATGTGACATGCATTTGGGAATAATAGATTGCTTCTCGTTAATTAATTCTAACCCAGGATGTTGACGAGGAAGGAAAACTTTGAA
The DNA here is from genome assembly GCF_000715075.1 of Nicotiana tabacum. NCBI lineage: Eukaryota > Viridiplantae > Streptophyta > Magnoliopsida > Solanales > Solanaceae > Nicotiana > Nicotiana tabacum. Next base: position 80,214,341 of record NC_134083.1, read on the forward strand.
TCGAACCTTATCATGACTTTCACACTTCATCTCATGGCTGCAGTCTTTTACCTCCCAACTTGTGCAAGGTAAAACACGTGAAAACTTCCTCGATGTTTACATAAATCCAAAAAATTTAAAATATGTATCTATACATATGCTATTATTATTTAATTATAATTATGTTAAATTTATATGAATCCGTGTAAATATACTATACTAATTTCATAACTTTCTTTATATGGGTTCGAGGTTCCAACATGGCATGTTAGATAGTACTAGAATAGTAATTTTTTCTAATGTTATTCGAATATGCTGGAAATACGTTTTTATGTTTTCATCATTTGGTTGCTCTGCTTCACGTGTTCCTTATTATGTCCCCACAAAATCTTTCCTTTGATAATTTAGTACAGTACTTTCATCTCAAGTCCATGGCCAGCAAAATTCCTCTTTATATTTTTCTTTTAGTGTTTTATATGCATAAAGTTTAGATTTATATACAACCAATATATCCTAATGGATGGCTTTCTTTGTTAATAAATATAATGTGCCGGATTATAGAAAAAATACAAGCTTCTCTTGCTATGGAAAGGAAGAAAAGAATGATTTATCTTGGTGACGGAGCAGGAGATTTCTGCCCCATCTTGAAACTCAAAGAGGAAGATTTCGTAATGCTAACAAAAGATTTTCCAGTTTGGAATTAATAAACGAAAATCGCGAACTCGTAAGAGCAGAAATCCACGGGAAGAAGGAGTGAGAAGCTGCTTCAGATAGTTAAAACAATTACAGTTAACGAGAATCAATTGTTATCAGTTGACTGCAAGTTTCAGACAGTTCCAATTGAGGCCTTGCCAAAAGCTGTCCATGTGTCGTACTAAATATTGAAAGCTTTGGTTAACTTGCTTTTGATATGAATAAATTAAAGGATAGTAATGTGTGTGATTTTGTGTGCTGATTAAAATATCAAGAAAGTGTTCAACTTATAGCTAACTGATCAAGAGTTGGCTTTAATTACTTGTATTTAATGGTTTTGTTGAATTAAAATACCTAAAGTGTTCCCTGGCTTTGAGCCTATGATTCGGGCTCTGAATACCGTGGTGCAACAATGTTAACTACTTGTATCATCTCCTTCACTTTTTAATGTTAGTTAGAATTTTGCATTTTGCTCAAATTCTAACTATTGTTTCTTCTCTGTTTTCCCTCACTCGGGAAGGAAATTCTGACAACATGTCTGGGAAGAAATGAACACAATCTATTAAATGCTTACAAACTTAAAAGAAATAAAATAGCTTATTATTCTAATTTTAAAATAAGACAGAATAGTCTAATACACACCTTTACTTGTTTTGTTTTGTTATTCCGATTTTCATACTTCATAAAGTTTCATTCAGACACCTTAACTCTTTCAAAACAACTCTTTTAAACCCCTCTAGCCTCACGTGCTCTTCAAACGTACGATGCGTTGACATATTAGTGTCCAGTTCAAATTATCTATGCCACATCATCATTTTTTACTTTATTTCAAATCTTTTACTATTCAGTTTTCTTTTTCACTCCACTCTTTTCACATTATCTACATGTCCGTTCCCCGCCCTAAACAAACCCTCTCTTACATTAATCCACCTTCACAATCCCAAAAACTCTCTAGCAGATTATAGCCCCAAATACACTCAACAACTATTTTTCAAAAGCTCACTAATAAATAAAAACCAAAAGAATGAAAGAGAAGAAAATCAAACAGTTAATTCAATAAATCATTCCTAAAATCCTTACTAATTGATCCTCACTCATCCAAAAAAACAAACATCGGAACCATGCAATTCCTATTCCTTCAGCGGATACATCGATTATACTGATGGTAATTTCAAAATATAATTCAAAAAGAAGGCCAGATGCTCTTGAGAATTTTAATGATAAGAAAATTATTTAAACAAGAGAAAACTCATAATTTTTCATTAAATCTCAGTCATTGCCTTAGATCGTTGGTCAATTAGTTATTTTTTACTAATTTACCTTCAAATTCTATTATCTTCTTTTACGAATTAAATGGAAGGGAGAACCAAAGAAGGAACACAACTTTTCAACAGTATCGAAGTAATGAATTTGCGAGGAATTTGAAATAGGAGTTGAAAATCTCACTGTTGTTGCTTCGTCTAACAGTTCCTCTTGCCTGAAGAAGTATATCTTGGGACTGAACAACGATACAGGAAGGTGGACAAGAGGGGAGGGAATGAAGAGTACGGACGATGGAATTAGCAGGGGGAGGGGTTACGGGGGTGGGGATGGGAAAGTTTTCACAGCAATTATTTTTAACTATATTTATTTTAATATTTTTAAAGAAAATTTATTATTTCTACTAGCTTTATATGCGTAGATCTCACACATTTCGTCCAACTCATCCAGCTTAATGCCACATAAGATCGGTCAATGGTCAAATATGTTTATAAGGGTTGCTTTGAACAAGTTGAGGTGCCTTAATAAAACTTTAAGGGGTAGAAAGACCGGGATTTCGAAACGGGAGAAGTAAAGGTGTCTATGAGGCTATTCTGCCACAAAAATTCTTTCTTTTATTTGTCCTTTTCCCCGGTATTTTTACTTTGACAAATAACATTTTGATACCTGAAAATGGTCCAACGTTCCCAATAAATTAGCAAATCTTAAATATAAAATCTTGAATTGAAAATCATTTTTTTTTATGTATCTCTAAACATTACATTCCTGAAGTTCTTGAGGTTTAAAAGAATGGAAGAAAAAAAAAAAGGGAAGTTGAATGTAGCCTATCAACGAAAAAGAGAGGTAGTTTAACATGTATTCAATAATAATACTAAAATTTTTGGTCATGAATTATATACTCGGATCTTCCTTCTGCACAATTAATTCATCTAGATTTACCAGTCATTTAAAGAAAAAAGTTTTATTGAAAATTATACTTATATTGATCTATAGATTCCTCACCTAAATTAAAATATAACAATACACACTTTATGAGTATGCAATTATTTGTTTTTCATAAAAGTAGAATTAGATTCCTATAATCTTCATATATTAATATCAACACAATCTTCTCCATTAATGCATAAACATAAATGTGAATATTGTATGTTATAAAAATAGTTCAATGACTCAATCATGACTCAAACAATATATGAAAAATGAATTCTATGAAAATATTATTAGTGATCTTCTTTATATCTCTCTTTTGTAAATCCTTCTTTGGGTGATTTGATTGAAGATGTTTATCGAAAGTGTGATGACTACAAATTATGTGTCGAATCTCTTAGAGCGGACCCTAAGAGCTCTTTTTCTTATCATAAAAGCTTGACATGCATTATGCTTCAATTGTCTTTAGCTAAGGCTAAGAACATTTATAATGAAGTTTTAATTTTATTGCAGTAAACAATTGATGTCGTTCTCAAGCAATGCATTCAAATTTGTAAGGACAATTATGATGAAGCAATGGATCATATTACATCTTTGTCACGATCCCATTTTCTCACCTTAGTAATTCGTGATGACACCTAGTTTTTAAGACTAGGTAAGCCTAATCAACAAGGAAATATTACAGAAATAACGGCTAAAAATATGAATTAAAGTTGATAAGTCTTATAATAACTCCAATACAAAATCGCAATATAACATTCCCAAAACTCAATGAAACTGAATCATAAGCTCTACAGAAGCGTACTAAAATCTGTAATACAACACTGTTTAATAAAAGGATCAAAAAGTAATGGGAAGATAACTGAAGGTGACTCCGAGATATACGAACGTCAAGCAGGTATACCTGGAAGTCTCCAGCCACACAAACATAACTCTGAACAACATGATCAATAGTACCTGGATCTGTGCAAAAATGTGCGGAAGGGTAGCATGAGTACACCACAACGGTACCCAGTAAGTATATGTAACGACCCGATCGGTTGTTTTGTAAATTAGCGTGTTGTTCGGTGGCTTAAGGTCTCGAGCAACTTTGTACTATGTATTATGACTTTCGTCTGTGGTTGAGTTCCTATTTTGGATTTCGGATGATTCAGGATTAATTTGACAGAAGGATTCTTGCTTTAGAAGCTTATGCGGTAAGAGTTGATTGGAGTTTGACTTTTGTGTAGACGACTCCCAAATGGTATTTTGATGATTCCAAAAGCATTGTATGGTGATTTTGGACTCAGGCGTATCTCCGAATTTGAATTTGGATTTGGAGGTCCATAGGTTAATTTGATGTATTTTGGCAAAAATTGAAAAGTTGAAGGTTTGGAAGGTTGAGAGGTTTAACCGGGAGTTGCCTTTGTGGATATTAGACTCGTATTGTGATTCCAAGAGTTGGAATAGCTCCTTTATATCATTTGGGACTTGCATGCAAAACTTAACGTTGTTTCGGGTTGATTTTATATGATTCGACACAAGTTGTAGAAGTTGAAAGTTCATAAGTTCGATTTGAGGCACGATTCGTAATTTTGATGTTGTTTGAGGTGATTTGAGGCCTCAAGCAGGTTTGTATTAATTTATGAAACTTGTTGGTATGTTCGGACAGGGTCCCTTGGACACCAAATGTATTTCGGATGGGCCACAAACCTTTTTCCCATGTTTTGAAATGCTGGTTCTCTTATCTGATTTTTCTTCATCACATTAGCGTCAATGGCATCACATTTGCGTAGTGTAATTTAGAGACAGGCAGTAATTGATCTACGCATTCGCTAATAGGAGATCGCATTCGTGAAGGTTGGAAGACTTTTGACTTCGCGTTCGCATACAGTGGTCCGCGATCGCGCAGAGATAAGGCGGGAAAGGCATCAGGCATCATTTCTCTTCGCATTCGCGAGTACACACACGCGTTCGCTTAGAGTCTGAAGATCTTGGTCACTGCATTCGCGACCTTTATTCCACATTCGCAAAGCACATTTTGGAAGCTGACGGTTTTTCTCTTCGCGATCGCGATGGATGTTCCGCGATCGCGATGTATAATTCACGGGGCAGAATATAAAGAACTCTATTTCGGGGGTTTGGTCATTTTTATCATATCTTGAGTTGTAGACCTCGGATTTGAGCGATTTTTGAGGGGTTCTTCATGTGTTGGATTGGGGTAAGTGTTCTTTACCCGTATTTGATTTTATTTCATGATTTTATCTTTTTTTTAATTATTAAATTAGTGGTTTGAGTTGGGAAAAAAATGGGAATTTTGTGAAAACGTTCAAAAATGTAAAAATGATGATTTGAAGGACGAATTTATGTCGGAATTGGATAAATTTGGTATGGTTGGACTCGTATCGGAATGGGTATTCGAATTTTATGAAATTTATTGGGTGCTGAGGTGTGAGCCTGGGGTTGACCTTTTGGGTTGACTTTTTAGTTTTCATTAAAGATTGAAACTTTATTATCTAGAATTGTTTCATATGATTTTTATTAATGATATTAAGTTATTTTAACTAGATTTGAGCCGTCCGAAGGTTGTTTTATACGAGAAGGTAATTTTAGAGTATCAGTCTATCTTCTTTGAGGTAAGTATCTTGCCTAACTTTGTGTGGGGGAACAATCCCTTAGGACTTGAGTCGTTTGTGATATTTGTTATGTGAAAGCCTTGTATACGAGGTGACGAGAACGTACTCGGGCTTATATGTGGAAATTGTCCGGTTTAGACTCTTAGGCAACTTTTATGCACATTTTTGGAATTGTTAGCACATGTTATATTTTTTATTCGTCATGTCTACTATCAAATGCTTTATTTGAAGTTATTGTTACATGTCACATTCTTTATTTGTAGAGTTTGCGCTTATATGCTTTATTGGGAGTTGTTATCACTTTGTGTCATTATGTGATTTCTTTTATTGTGGAGCTACTCTTAGTTGAAATTGCCGTCACATGATATCCTTTGTTGCCGGGTTGCTCTCATGTATTTAGACATAGTACTAGTTCGTACCATCTCTTTCATTGTCAGCCTAATTCATATACTAGAGTCTGAAGTTTGTCATTCCATGGAAGTATTATCACTATCTAGGTTATCCTTAAATAATTAATTGGAATTATAGTTATTGAGAGTCATTAATCTATCCTAATCGAATTTATGTTTAAAAAGGGGTGTTGTTCCTTGTTGAGTTACTTTTCCTTTCATATTGTTGTTATTAAGATTCTATATATGTTTTGTTGAGCCATGGGCTATTTATTGTGAAAATATTGATATCGTTGAATCTTTAGAAAGGTTGTGGCCTACGGGCACTTGTGATACGAGTTGATATGTTGTGTTGTTGTGATGATAGCACCTATGATTTGTTATGTGGTTTGGTTATTGTTATACAGAGTATAAGGGTGGCATTTCACCATTGTTGTTATGCAGAGCATAAGGGTGGGATTTCACCGTTGTTGTTATGCGGGGCATAAGGGTGGCATTTCACAGTTGTTGTTATGCGGGGCATAAGGGTGGCATCTTGCTGTTGTTAAATTTACGGAGTGATACGGGTGGCTATTATGTTATTGTCCGGGCGGAGTGATATATAAGGGTGGCTATTATACGGAGTGATACGGGTGGCTATAAGAGAGATAAGAGTGGCTAATGATAATGTTAGGGCGGAGTGACACGGGTGGTTATAGGAGAGAAAAGGGTGGCTAATGATAATGTCAGGGCAGAGTGATACGGGTGTCTATCGGAGAGATAAAGGTGGCAATGTCAGGGATGATGTGTGATGGTTGGAGACATTGTGTTGGTGATTTTCGTGTGATGGCGTGTTTTTCCTTGTTTTTGTCACAAACCTTGTGTGACTTGGTTTGCTGTTTCGATGAGCTATTCGATTTCTTTGATATTACTTGTTGACTTGGGCTGCAGTAGTACACTCGCACAAGCATACACTGTAGCATGCCACTTATACTAGCTCAAGAGTATGAAACTTAAAATTTATTGATCATGCCCATGTGTTCTTGTATAATCTATTTCCATGTTGATATTGATCATGTGACCATGCCAGGAGAATTATGATTGGGAGCCTGTGATCATACTAGACGGATTACAATTGTGAGCCTGTGACTATACTGGGTAGATTGTGATTGTGAGCCTATAATAATACCGGTAGATTGTGATTGTAAGCCTGTGACCATGCCGGACGGATTGTGAATGTGAGTCTGTGATCATGCCGGAAGGATTGAGATTTTGGCACGTGAGTTGTCCGTGCGGTTGTGATGCGAGATGTGGGCATGAGGTGCCATGAGTATATGATGGTGGGTTGTGACCCATGACTTGTGACTATGAGATGAAGTACCACAGAGTGATTTCGTTGTGGAACTTGTGTTAGAACGACTTGATTAATTATTGTCCTTTGTGTTTCCTTATGTGATATTAATGATACTTCACGGTGTTTTTATTGCTTTACTGTTTATATCACTTGTTGGTTCTTGTTGCCATTTACTGATTTTCGCTTTCCGTTATTAGTTTTATACTACTATATTGCACATGTTATTTTGTCTAGTGAGTGTCTTGACTTGTACCTCGTCACTACTCCACCGAGGTTAGTCTTGATACTTACTGGGTACCGATCGTGGAGTACTCATACTATACTTATGCATATTTTTGTACAGATTCAGGTACTTTGGAGTCTGTTGATTGTTAGATAGCAGATCAGATATTGCTGTGGAGACTTCAAGGTATACCTGCCATCGCATTCACAGGCCTCAAAGTCACCTTCGAAAGTATTTTTTATATAGTTTATTTCTATTCCGGAACAGTTGTACTAAGAGATTTACTAGTGAACTCATTAGAACTTATGACATGTACTATCGGTTTTGGGATTGTTGGCTTGTATAGAAATTTCTATTTCATATTTAATAGTTATTGGTTGAATTTTGTTATTTATTTAAGTAAGCATTAGGCTTACATAGTTTTAAAGATTAGGTGCCATCGCGGCATCCTACGGAAGGAAACTGCGGTCGTGACAAGTTGATATTAGAGCCTTAGGTTCATAGGTTCTACGAGTCATAAACGAGTTTAGTAGAGTTTTACGGATCGGTAAGGAGACGTATGTACTAATCTTCGAAAGGCTATGGAACTATTAGGAAAACATCTCCACTTCGTTCATTCCTGTCGTGCGAATTTGTTGATTTCGAAGTTTGAGCCTTTGTTTCTCTATTTTATCATACATGGTGAGGACACACACTACCGGATCAGCTGAGCAGACACACGCACCCCCTACTATAGCCGCGAAAGGTCGGGGCTGAGGTAGAGGCTGAGGAGGGGCACGCGCCGCAACTAGAGAACTTGATGGAACAACAGTTGAGGAGCCGCCAGCAACTCCATTTGGGGGGGGGGATCGGCGGCACTTGTTGTTACCCCCGAACTTCAGGAAACTTTAGCGCAGTTCCTAAGCATGTTTGGTACATTGGCTCAAGTGGGATTTATCTCCGTTGCACCAGCTACTCGCTGATTGGGGGAGGAGCTCAGATTCCCACCGCCCGTACTCCAGAGCAGCGGGCTCACATTGGTTAAATTCTGGGTGTGGTGGCTGTACATTCTGTTATTCCGGATCTTAGGCCAGGGGCATCAGAGGAGGAGCAACTTAGACTTGCAAGGTTCAAGAAGTATCATCCTCCTACTTTCAGTGGTTTGGCTTCAGAGGATGCGCATGATTTTCTAGAGGAGCGCCACCGTATTCTCCGCATGCACTATTGGTATTATGGAGGCGAGTGGGGTTGGTTTTTGTAATGACGCGACCGGTCATTTTGAGCATTACAGCTCCGTTCTCCCATTTACTGCCCCGTTTGTGCTTTATAGCTGTTGTATGACTTATCAGGTTAGTTTGTTCGGGTCTGGAGAGAATTCAGAGTGAAATGAGACACTTAGTCTTTTAAATGAAAAGGTTAAGTTGGAAAAGTCGACCAGATGTTGATCTATGTGTAAATACCTCGGATTCGAATTCTAATAATTTCAGTAGCTCCGTATGGTAATTTTGGACTTAGGATCATGTCCGGAAAATTATTTGGAGGTCCGTAGTGGAATTAGACTTGAAATGGCGAAAGTTGAATTTTTGGGAAGTTTGATTGAGGGGTTGACTTTTTGATATCGGGGTCGGAATTCGATTCTGGAAATTTTGATAGGTCCGTTATGTCATTTATGACTTGTGTGTAAAATTTGATGTCAATCGAACTTGATTTGATAGGTTCCGGTGTCGTTTGTTGAAATTTGAAATTTCAAAGTTCATTAGGCTTGAATTGGGGTATGATTCGTGATTTCATTGTTTTTTGAGGTGATTTGAGGGTTCGACTAAGTTCGTATGATATTTTGGGACTTGATGGTTTGTTTGGTTGAGGTCCCGGGGGGCTCGGGTGAGTTCCGAGATGGTTTCAGATCATTTTTCCTTGTTTTGCAACTGCTGGAATTGGTGCCTGGTGTTGTTCTTTGCAAACACGAAGGGTATCACATGTTCGTGAAGAAGGATTTTGTACTGCTTGGATTTGCCCATCGCGAACGCGATGAAGGAGACGCGAACGCGAAGAAGGGAGTTGGGGAAGCCTACGCGAACGTGAGTGGGCGGACGCGAACGCGAAGAGGAAAGGGTGTTGGGGGCCTGCCTGGCGTTAAGCCTTCGCGAATGCGGCTCGTGTCTCGTGACCGCAAAGGGTAGAGGTCGGAAGGCATCGCGAATGTGATGACGATATCGCAAACGCGAAGAATGAATCTTGGCAGCACATTTTTGTGCTTCGCGAACGCGAAGCTATGGTCACGAACGCAATGAAGGCATATCTGGGCAGAATTAAAAGTCCCAAAATGGGGGTTTTGAGTTCATAACACAAAATTGAATTGGGAGCTCGGTAGAAGGTGATTTTTGGAGATATTCTTGCATGGGTGTTTGGGGTAAGTGATTCTTATCCAGTTTTGATTAATTTCCATGATTATGCCTTTGAATCCATCATTTAATGGGTGAATTAAGTTGAAAATTTTGGAAAACCCTCTCGGTTTAATTTGAAGATTTGAGGGCCGAGTTGAGGTCATATTTTGGTAAAATTAGTATGGCTAGACTCGTGGTTGAATGTGCTTTCGGATTTTGTAACTTTTGTTGGGTTCCAAGACGTGGGCCCTACGAGTGAATTTTTGGGGTGTAATTTCGTATTTTGTGGAAAATATTAGTATTTTGATATGGAATTAATTCCTATAATTTTGTGTACTGAATCAAATTAATTGTGGCTAGATTCGAGCCGTTCGAAAGTTTATACACGCAGAATGGAATTTCTGGACCATTTTTTAGCTTGCTCGACATTGGATTTGTCTTGTTCGAGGTAAGTAACTCTTCTAATCTTGGAGCTGAGGGTATGAACCCTGAATATATGTATTATATAAATTGTTGGGAGGTAATGCACATGCTAGGTGACGGGCGTGTGGGCGTGCATCATAAAAATTATGACATAATTATTTCCGGGGAATTTTATAGTCAAATAATCTTGGCATTTTCTATGCAGTTTTATGTGTTAAAGAAATTGAGTTGAGAATCATATTAAAAATCATGTTGAGGCTATGTGACAAAATTATTGGGACCCAAAGAGATCATATTGCTGTGAATTATTTGTTTAAATTGAAGATTTATACTTAGTCATATTCATTTCATTACATATCAGATCTCAGTCTTTGTTGCTATTTATTGATTCATCATATCATCATTTTAGGCTACTTTCATGACATGTGAGCCCGAGAGACTGGAGAGATTGATGACTGAGTGAGGCCGAGGGCCTTATTGTGAGGATAATTATGTGGATTGGGGCTGCCCCCTGCAGCAGGCCTTATAGGCTTTATTATAGAACGTGAGTTGTCCGTGCAGCATGTGAGTTGTCCGTGCAGATTATAGCGCTTGGGCTGAAGGAGCCCCTCCAGAGTCTGTACACATCCTCAGTGTGCGCGGGTACCTACTTAGTGCGAGTGCCGAGTGCCGAGAGCCGAGTGATTGTGAGGACTGAGTGACTGGGAGGACTGAGCGACTGGGAGGACTGAGTGAAATGATACTCCGAGAGTATGCATATGATTTTATCACTGAGTTGCATCGCATTGACATACACACATGACATACATGCATAGAGATGTATATTCCTCATGCTGTACAGTATCACATCATTCATGATTTCTCACACATGTTGAGAGATGGGCATAGTAATGCATTTGTTTTACACTGGTTATCTGGAAAGAAAATGAAACATCTTATTTATTATTGAAAGGATTTTGGGAAAATTATTGTTTTCAAACTTATTTATATTTTTGGCAACTTCAATAAACAATTTGTGTTTTCACTGACGTACTTGAAAGGAAGAACTATTTTTAGAAATCATGATTTTGCTGAGCATTTTATCTCTGAGTTACTTCTTGTATTATTTGCTTTACGTTGTTATGGACTGTTGTGGACTATTGGTTTTGGACCCGACCTTGGTAAAAGCTCGTCACTACTTTCAACCTAAGGTTAGGTTTGTTATTTATTGAGTACATGGGGTCGGTTGTACTCATACTACACTTATGCACCTTCCGTGTAGATATTGGATGTTGATGTTGTTGTACTCGACGGGAGCTGGAATTGAAGACGTACCTGCGTTCTGGATGTAGCTGTCTCTTGTTCATGGTAGCCTTAGATTTATAACAATCTGTTCATGTACATTTTGAACAGATAATGTATTATTTCATACCAGTTTTGTAAATTCTTTTCTTAGAAGCTCATAATTTGTACTACCAGTTCTTGGGGAAATGTATTGGTTTCATATATTTTCTTTAATAATTGTTATTGGAATTGAATAGTTTGTAATTGGCTTACCTAGCGGGTTGGGATAGGTGCCATCACGACTAGTTGGATTTTGGGTCATGACAGTTTTACTATATTCCAACTGTCAGGAGCAGCGTATTAGTGGTGGTGGGTTTACAAGGAGGGTAGCCCACATGGACTCAGTTATCAGAGATGTTCTTGAGAGAGTTTGTTCCCCAGACCCTTCGGGATAGATAGCGCAGAGAGTTTGAGCAGCTGCATTAGGGAACCATGACGATGTCAGAGTATGCCGTCATGTACCTACTTTTGTTCCTACAGTCAGAAAGTGAGTCCACAGATTCATTGAGGGGACCAGTTATGATCTTAGATTCTGCATGGCTCGGGAGTTGCACACTGATACTCCATTTCAGCAGGTGGTGGAGATTGCCAGGATGCTAGAGCGTATTCGGGTTGAGGAGATGGAGGCTAAGGAGACCAAGAGGTCTCGCGGTTCTGGAGGGCTTAGTGAATTCTACTCTTAAATTATGACCCATCATGAAGGAGGCTCGGGTAGTCAGCCGATTCAGTCCGTACTTCAGACTACTCATAGTGCTCTAGTTAGTCAGGGTACTCATGTGGGGCAATCATCTTTTAGTACACCACCAACATGGGGTTCTTACAACGATTATTCCAGTTATCTGGCAAAGACTCAGTACGAGCAGCCACGCCCGCAGAGGGGTTATTATAAGTGTGGTGATAATAGGCACATCATGAGAGATTGTCCCAAACTCGGGAGAAACGGATTTCATCAGGGCACTCAGGCTACGGGCTCCATTCCAGTTGCTACTCCACATGCATAGACAGTTAGGGGTGGAGGACATGGGGGTAGAGGGCACCCTAGAGGGGGACGCCCGACCCGTTGATATGTTTTCTATGATAGGGCTGAGGCCGCTGCACCAGATGATGTCATTTCAGGCATGGTTTTGATTTTTATAGATTAGCATCATTATTATCTTGATTTGGTTCTACTTATCGGGGTGAGTCCTCTTATCTTGCTTCACATATGGGTGAGTTTCGCGATTTTGTACTCTGTTTATGTGTTTATCCTTTTTTGGGAGATCCTGTAGTGATATCTCGTGTCTATTATTTTGTTTTATTCACTATTGAGAGCTATGAGACTAGAAGTGACTTTCAATTACTCATTACGGTAGGTTCTGGTGTGATTTCTATAATGTCTGGTTATGATTTGTGATTTAGATGCTCTACCGGTGTGGGGAGTTCATTACATGTTGTGATGTTATTTTGCAGAATTGAATTAGTGGTAGGGTTTGGTTGGTATGATGTGTATTGTACTTGTGACTCATAGCTGGGGATGGGATCCTCATGTTTTCATATGGTTTGATATGTTTGAACCGGGCTACGTGTTATGGTAGAGTTATATTAGGACGGGATCCTTGTGGTTAGTTCATATGTTTTGATTATCCCTTGTAGAATTGATTTGTATTATGGTACCGATAGGGAGTTGTGCATGTCGGGCTTGTTTGATAGTTCTCTTATGTGTTTCTCTTTGCATATTCAGTCACATTCGCATTGTGCTTATTGGGTTTTAGCTTGCAAGGTGCGTGCCCAGGTGGAATTAGATGTGACTTTTTGATTTGAGTGAATGGCTATGGAATCTTCATGCTTCTTGCATCGTTGTCAGTGTTGTGAGGGTTTGGAACATGGTTCTAGTTGGTTGGCCAGAGTTATGGGCATATGTGTGATGTGTCACATCATGTGGTTGTACCTCGTGGGTGTAGTCATGGGTTGTTGCAGCTGGTTCAGGCTGATACCGTGTGTCGATGTGGGAATCGGGTCTTTGGGAAATGATCGGATGGTGAAAAATTTAGTTCTAAGGCTTATTAGTGTGGGTTGGAGGAGAAATTTTCTGTTGAGAGAGTGTTTCCAGGCCTCTGTGGATTGGGGTGACGTGGGATCACCACCAAGTATATGTACTGTAAGTTCATTCAGTGATTTGATGATGTCAGAATGGTTCTTGGCACATTCGAGGATGAATGTTTGTTTAATACGGGGAGGATGTAATGACCCGACCGGTCATTTTGAGAAGTAGCGTCCTGTTAGGTGGCTTAAGGTCTCGAGCAGCTTCGTATTATGTATTATTACTTGTGTGTGTGATCGAGTTCGGATTTTGGATGATTCAGGATTGATTTGGAAGAAGGATTCTTTCTTTAGAAGCTTAAGAAGTAGGAGTTGATCAGAGTTTGACTTTTGTGTAGACGACTCAGGAATGTTGTTTTGATGGTTCAAATAGCTTTGTATGGTGATTTTGGACTGTGTCCGGATTTGTATTTGGATTTGGAGGTCCGTAGATTAATTTGAGGTATTTTGGCGAAAATTGGAAAGTTGAAGGTTTGGAAGGTTGATAGGTTTGACCGGGAGTTGACTTTGTAGATATCGGGCTCGGATTACGATTCCCAGAGTTGGAATACCTCTGTTATGTCATTTGGGACTTGCATGCAATATTTGACGTCGTTCCGGGTTGATTTGATATGATTCAGCGAAAGTTGTAGAATTTGAACGTTCATAAGTTTATTAAGTTCGATTTGAGGCGTGATTCGTAGTTTTGATGTTGTTTGAGGTGATTTGAGGCCTCGAGCAGGTCCACGTCACGTGGACCCGGGGTGTGTTTCGGATGGTCCACAGACCTTTTTTCATGTTTTGAAATGCTGGTTCTGTTATTTGATTTTTCTTCATCGCGTTCGCGTCAATGGCATCGCGTTCGCGTAGTGTAATTTGGAGGCAGGCAGTAATTGTTCTTCGCGTTCGTGAATAGGAGATCGCGTTCGCGAAGGTTGGAAGACTTTCGACTTCGCATTCGCATATAGTGGTCTGCGATTGGGCAGAGATAAGGCAGGAAGGGAATCATGCATCATTTCTCTTCGCATTCGCGAGTACACAGATGCATTCGCGTAGAGTCTAAATATCTTGGTCACCGCGTTCGCGAAGCACATTTTTGTAGCTAAAGGTTTTTCTCTTCGCGATCGCGATGGATGTTCCGCTATCCCGAGTGTATAATTCACTAGGCAGAATATAAAGAACTCTATTTCGAGGGTTTGGCCATTTTAATCATATCTTGAGTTGTAGATCTCGGATTTGAGCGATTTTTGGGGGGTTTTCATGTGTTGGTTTGGGGTAAGTGTTTTCTTTACCCGTATTTGATTTTATTTTATGATTTTATCTTTGTTTTTATCATTAAATTAGTGGTTTGAGTTGGGGAAAAATGGGAATTTTGTGAAAACTTTCAAAAATGTAAAATGATGATTTGAAGGGCAAATTGATATCGGAATTGGATAAATTTTGTATGGTTGGACTCATATCGGAATGAATATTCGGATTTTATGAATTTTATCGGGCTCCGTGGTGCGAGCCAGAGGTTGACTTTTTAATTTTCATTAATGATCGATGATTTATTATTCAGAATTGGCACGTGAGTTCTCCGTGCGATTGTGCTACGATTTGAGGACACGAGGTGCGGTTAGTATATGATGGTGGGTTGAGACCCGTGACTTGTGACTATGAGATGAAGTACCACAGAGTGATTTCGTTGTGAAACTTTTGTTAGAATGACTTGATTAATTAATTGCCCTTTGTGTTTCCTTATTTGGTTTTAATGATACTTCACTGTGTTTTTATTGCTTTGCTGTTCATATCACTTTTTAGTTCTTGTTGCCATTTATTGATTTCCGCTTTCCGTTTTTAGTTTTATATTCCTATACTGCACATGTTATTGTGTCTAGTTAGTGTCTTTACTTGTACCTCATCACTACTCCACCAAGGTTACTCTTGATACTTACTGGGTACCGACCGTGGTGTACTCATACTACACTTATGCACATGTTTGTGCAGATCCGTGTACTCCGGAGTCTGTTGATTGTTAGATAGCAGATCAAATATTGCTGCGGAGACTTCAAGGTATACCTGCCGTCGCGTTCGCAAGCCTCAGAGTCACCTTCAGATGTTATTTTTGTACAGTTTATTTCTATTCCGTAACAGTATACTTAGAGATTTTCTAGTGAATTCAGTAGAGCTTATGACTTGTACTACTGATTTTGGGATTGTTGGCTTGTATAGAAATTTCTGTTTCATATTTAATAGTTGTTGGTTTCATTTTGTCATTTATTTCAGTAAGCATTAGGCTTACCTAGACTTAAAGACTAGGTGCCGTCACGAAATCCTACAGAGGAAAACTGGGGTCGTGACAATATCAAGCCTAACCTCGGTAGAGTAGTGACGAGGCTAGGTTTTGATACCTACTAGACAGAGAATAACTTGTACAAGGTATAACATAAAACTAACAATGGAAAGAATATAAATGTAGGACTGCAACCAACGTCGAAGATAATGGAAACTCAAATGCCAGCAAGAAGTAGATGGGTAATAGAATAACAACATAATAAGAACACTGATGGGATATGAACGAACTCAATAAGGAAAATATATAACAACTCAATTAATCCAATCGTTCTCAACGTATGGAATTGCAACTAGATTTACCCTGAGGTACCACTCCTCGAAATCACAAATCATGATCCACAATTTCCAAATCTTGCACGTATGGCACCTCGTGCCCACAATAACTATCACCTTCGCACGGCAAAGTGCTCGTGCTACCATGTGTCACGACCCAAAATCTAACTAGTCGTGATGATACCTTACCCAACCCGTCAGGTAAGCCAATTAACAACTTTTCAATTTAATGAGATTTTTCAAGAAAAAATGATAATACAACTGCTTTTATACAAGAATTTCCCAAGGACTGATAGTACAAATTATGAGCTTCTAAGATGTAGAATTTGCAAAGGTGGTATGAAATAAAGTACATCATCTATTTGAGCTATAGAGGAACACATTAAAATTCTAAAGCTACCAAGATCAAGAGGCAGCTATAACCAGAATATACGTGCATCTTCAAATCCAGCTCCTGCCGTGCACAGCAACATCAACATCCAACATCTGTACGCAAGGTGCAAAAGTGTAGTATGAGTATAATCGACCGCATGTACTCAATAAGTAACAAACCTAACTTTAGGTTGAAAGTAGCGACGAGCTGGGACAAAGGTTAGAGTCCAACTCCAATGACCAGCAACAGTTCATAACAATATAATAAAGATGGTAAAAGAAATAGCTCAGCTCGTTCACAGTTACAGAAAATAGGCATGCCTTTTAAGTATAACAGTAAATCTCGAATCTTTCACCGAAAATACCAAAAATATGAATAAGTTTGAAAACTGTGATTTTTCCCAAAAACTTTCAACAACAGTTAAGAAGTTTCATTATCAGATGACATGAGAAAAGTACATCTTTATGCCTACATGTCAATGTGCATGTGAATGTCATACATGTCACAAAACCGTGTAACATGAGGGAATGCATCTCTATGCCTGTGTGCCAAGTATACATGTCAATGCAATGCACCACAGTGATGAACTCATGTACCCATACTCTCAGAGTACTCAATCTCACTATCTCACACTCCCACTCCCACTCATCACGCTCAATCACTCAACACACTCGGTCACTCAGCACTGTACAGTACCTGCTATGGTGTGCAACCCGATCATATCATGAATCAATAGAACTTGTGCTCACTATGGATATGAAGACTCCGGAGGGGCGGATCCTGCCCAAGAGCTAATATAACCTGTTGCGGCATGCAACCTGATCCACATATAGCCCTAAGACCTGTTGCGGCGCACAACCCGATCCACATATAGTCATAAGGCTTGTTGCGACATGCAACCCGATTCACACACACACACACACACACACACATACATATATATATATATATATATATATATATATATATATATATATATATAAAATACTTGTTGCGGCGTGTAGCCCGATCCTATCAATATCACTCAGAATCCGGCCCTCAGGTCCCAACTCAGTCATCAATCTCTCCAGTCTCTCGGACTCACAAATCTCTAGCCAATCAGCCCAAATAATGACAACAATATGATGTGACAACGAATGATAACAGAGATTGAGATATGATATGTAAATGAATGAACATGACTAAGTATGTAGATGAAATTTAAGCAAATAACTCAACAACAGAGATGACCTCAGTTAGTACCAACAGAATAAGCATATAGCCTAAACATGATTTTGAATATGATTCACAACTCAATTTCTCTAACACGTGGACGTTTCATGGATAGAAACAAGATTAAGTGACTACACAGTATCACAAAATCAACCGAGTCATAATTCACGCGGTGCACGCCCACACGCCCGTCACCTAGCATGTGTGTCACCTTAACACTTAGCACATAACATGTATATTCAGGGGTTCATACCCTCAGCACGAAGTTTAGAAGTGTTACTTACCTCGAACAAGTCAAATCCAATGTCGAGCAAGAAAAATGATGCTCCAAAAATGCCATGTCGCGCGTAACAACCTCCGAACGGCTCGAAAATAGCCAAAAGCAACTCAAATAAATCAAATAATGTCAAAGGAAACAAACTCAATCGATTAAGGTCGAATCTTTAATCAAAAGCCCAAAATCAACCAAAATGTCAAACCTGGGCCCGCGCCTCGGAACCCGACAAAATTCACAATTGCGACAACCCATTAAATTACGAATCCAACCATACTAGTTTCACCCCAATACGACTTCGAATCGATGTTCAAAAGTCAAAAATTCACTCTATGAAACTTTAGGCTAAAACCTCAAATTTCTCTTTAAATTTCATAATCCAATTGCCAAAAATGAAGATAAAATCACGAAATATAATTAAAATCGAGTATAAAACACTTACCCAAATCCTTGTGATAAAAAGTGCTTCAAAACTCGCCTCAATCTGAGACCCAAAACTCAAAATATGACAAAAAGAACCAAACTTTGATATATAATGAGACTGCCCAGAAATTTCGCATGTGCGGAAAAAATGCCGCACATGCGGCCTCGCAATTGCGAGCTAAAATGTCACATCTTCTACTTCAGCTCGAAGGACCATGATCGCACCTGCGGAACACCTTTCGCACCTGCGACTCCGCAGACGTCTATGCACCACCATAGAAGCGGACTCCCAACTCACGTCCACTCTTGCAGAAGCATTCCAGACCCCGCAGAAGTGCTTGCGCATCTACGCTTATTCCTCCGCAAAAGCGGAACTCACCGAGACACCTCCAAATCGCAGAAGCGAGAAGTCCATCGCATAAGCGCTTCCGCACATGCAGACAATTTTGTGCAAGTGCGATGAACCAACACCAGGACTGTCAATATGACCAAAATAAGCTAAAACTTGTCTGAAACACGTCCAAGCCCCCTCAGGACCCCGTCCAAACATGCAAACAAGTCACATAATGTAACACGGACCTACTCGAGTCTTTTAATCACACATAACAACATCAAAACGACGAATCGCATCTCAAACCAAACTTAAATGAACTTTGAACTTTCAACTTTCAAAACTCGCGTCGAAATATCAAATCAACTCGGAATGAACTCAAATTTTACACACAAGTCCCAAATGACATAATAAAGCTATTCAAATTCTCGAAACCACAATCCGACTCCAATACCATCAATGTCAACTCCCGGCCAAACTTGAAACTTTCCAAACCTTCAAATTTCCCACTTTTGCCAATTAGTCTGAATCCTTCTAGAAATATCCAAATACAAATCCGGGCATACACCCTAGTCGAAAATCACCATCCAGACCTAATAGAACCATCAAAACTCCGTTCCGAGGTAAATTTGATAAAAGTTAAACTTTCAATCTTCCGACTTAAAGCTTCAATAATGAAATTCTTTCTTCCAAATCGATTCCGAATAACCTAAAAACCAAAACCGATGATTCAGACAAGTCATAATACATCATACGGAGCTACTCATTACCTTAAACTATCGAGCGAATTGCAAATGCTCAAAACGACCGATCGGGTCGTTACATTCTCCCCCACTTAAATATACGTTCGTCCTCGAACGTGCCAAAAGTTGTTCCAAAGCCATCAAACTGCCGTGTAACCTTACCAAGCACATACCCGGGGGTGATCCCATGTCACCCTATTCCATATAGGCCCGACAACACAACATACTGAAGATCATTACTTCAACCTTAGCTCGTAAACCACAAAATCCAATTTCTAACTTTCGAAATTTCTTACAAGACCCGAACCTCGCAATCTACACACTGTATAAGTCTGAACAAGTTATATCAAGCCATAACCACGGCGATCTCGAAACACACACTAAACTTATGCTCGCTAGTCAAAATTATTATAGTATAATATCATATCCACAAGGATTGGAGTTAAACAGTATTTTTGAAGTTTCTAGTTTGATTGCTATCCAGGAGAATCAACGATCGAGGTTTTATGATAAATAACTAAATTTAACTAAGAATCTAAAGCTATTGACTAATAATAATCGAAACAAAGGTAAGCAAGGAAGTTATCACTAGGAGAAAATAAGGGTTGATGGGATAGGTGTAAGATAATTGTTTGGGATCTAACTCTAGATAATTTTCTTCTAATGTTTAAGTGGGTCTCTCGAATTCACTCAATTATTAGTTCAAACGTTGAGTAAAACCTCCTCTCTCGATTAAGTCTGAACCTCACAAGATGAACTAATTTAAGCACGTGAAGATATGCAAGAATGCGTAGTGGATTAGTCATTATGAGAACCTCTATCCATTATTATCCTAACTAGGTTTAATCAATAATTCAACTAGCCTCTTTAGATTATTAAGAATAATTAATGAACTCAACCAACAATATAATGCAAAGATATCACAAGTTATGCCTCTCTCGATTACATGAACAAGTATATATATATATATATATATATATATATATATATATATATATATATATATATATATATATATATATATATATGCAACTATTAAATCATCCAAAATAATTAAATATAAAAAAACTAGATTTATAATCCACATACAAATATCAATACATCAAATCCATCAAAACCTAAAGGGAATTACTCCAGAGATATGGAGTAATTCATCACAAATATGTTTAAAGTAATGGAAAACATAAAATGATCCAAACTCGGGTCTTGAGTGAGGATTGAATGATGAATTCCTTATGCTTTTGCTTCTCCAACTCCTCCTTAGCATCCTTAGGTCTCCAATATGTCAAAAGTCCCAAAATAACATTTTTCATGTATTTATACTAAGTAGGGTTGGGTCTAGACGAAACTACCTTCTCCTAGCCGAAATAGGATAGTTACTCTATAAAACATGCACAGGCGCGCCGCATGGGGCGACGTGCCATGCTGGGCATTAGTGGGGAAATCCATAGAGTTGATTTCTGATAGAGAGCAGGAAAATGGGCAGCCGCGACGCCCTAGTGGGATTTTCTCAGTGTACGAAATTTTCCTTGTTTTTTGATATCCAGATGTGGTCCTCGACCCTTGAACACGATCCCGGCTTAATCCCTTGGGCTTTAACTTAGACTTCAAAGCTCTAAATCACTCGAATTCATTCCATAACATCTACATAGCTCGAAATCACTCCTATAAGGCATAAACACACATTAAGTACAAAGCACTATCGATTAAAGTTCAAACACAATAAAAGTGCAGTAAATTAGAGCGCAAAAAGCGACTAAAACACGAGATTATAGCCTACCATCAACACCCCACACTTAAACCACTGCTCATCCTTGAGCAATCAAACTACACTTCATATAGATATGACATGTTTCAACAACCCTCATAACTAATCATACAAAGAATATTTAAAATAGATTAAGTACAATACCGTAACATCATAGCCTCAAGATTTGACTCAAAAGCACCATACATTATTTATAACACGCTCACTTACCCTAACACAGAGGTTAAGCATTACCTTTCCTTCGTGAATCAAGTGCCCTCACACCACAATAGAGAGTAGTTCCACACATAATGAAATTTAAGAACAATTAGGAACTCAAGATATAAAGAATTCACTCACTCTCATAAATAACATTCATATGCCACAAAAGATGCGCCATAGGCTTGTCCATAGTGTACTACTCTACTAATTGAGCTCATTCAGTCAAGGATCAATTAGGACTTTCTCTGGTTGTAATGTAGGTTGCGGGATGGGTAGGATATATTAGATATAAGAGTGACTACACCTCCCTAAGCTCTTTAATACATATATTTCATTGTTCAAAACCTCACACTTATGCCAAACCATAACTTGCAATATAGATTGACTCCCTACTTCTTTAAGCACAATTACATCAAGAGTCACCACTATCAACAAATATTTTACACAATAATACAACTATTTTTTCTTTTCTTTCTTTTTCAATTCAAGTGGCTCTTACCTTTTTTTTTAAAAACAATGCACCTTTCTCCTTATTTCATCAGTTCCACTCAAAAGCCAACCCAACCACCCAACACTTCAACTTTTGCAAAGTTCATATCAAATTCAAGTGCTCGCGAAAGGTGCAAGGTTCAAATAGACGGTCAATTAAAATAAATGGGTAAGGCTTGTACTGTGGTTGCCAAAGAAACAAGATTACATGCTCAAAGGGGTTAATACATAAAAATTAGGTGGGTAAGAGCATATAACTGACTCAACAAAGAAATGCCTATATCACTTTCAAGATTTAATATAACTACTATTTCGCTTTGCAAACACACGGGGCAAGTTCTAGACATCGATTGCAATGCACATAATAACACAAACCCTCACACACATATGAAACATAAGTCAATTAGAATTGGATTATCAAGACACTCTAGTCAAAGTAGTTAAACAAAGTTAAGATCGTGAAGTTTAAGGTACTTACACAAGAGTCAAAAACTGAGCCTAAGCATCACACTAAAGCACTCACACTATTCCCAAGGTATAATAGAGTCGAGAGATATTTCCTTCCATCCAAACCTTAGCACAAAGTTTCCTACTCCTAACAAAAATAAAAACTAACTACACCCGGTTCAAACAAAACCCTTGGAAAAGAACCGTGACACAAAGAAAAATCAAGGGGGACTTGTTACACTACCTAACAAAAGAAAATATTTTTGTCTTTTTCTTTCGACTTTAATCCCTCAAGAAACCCATTGAATAATATCCATCGTCGGGAAAAAAAGAAATATTTCTAATTTTTATGGCTTTTTCAATTATTTTCTATCTCTAACTACTACAACTAACAAAAGAAAACTAAAACTAATATACATACATACAAATACCATATCCCCCACCCCACACTTTAAGTTGTGGCATGTCTCCATGACACACAATTAAAAATCATAAGGTAAAGGCAACTTCCCTGAGCTTTCTTCTTTTCCGAAAACTTATGAACTCCACCCCTAATTCTGAATTCATTCCTCGTTTTCGCTCCTTGGAATTTTTTTGTGGAGATCATTAAGCCTAATTCTTCTGAGGATGCCTGCAAGACCCGCTCTTATCTTTCTTTCTTGTCCTCATCTTGAGAGGTGAATTACTCGTTCATGATGATCCTTAACTTGTTTCTGCATTCTTTCACAGGATCAATCCATACATATTCCTCTAAATCCCCAAAAATAAAATCCACACAATCAAGGTTAGAATAAGAAAACATAGAAAAAAGGTCAAGTGAATATTCCTTTGGTATGTCCAAGACCATTTGTTTCTCGTTCTCTTCTACTAAAGATTGCAAATGTGAAAAGGTGGATGGGAGTTTGAACTCTTCTTCCGTTGCTTCACACTCAACCACAACCTTATTTACAATCATCTCAGTTGAATCAGAGCCCTCTTGAACAGTGAAAAGCTCTCGTTGTGGATGCTCATCCTCTTGAGTAGGCTCGTTATCACAAGGTATCTCCTCTATATATTCACCATCACAATGCAATGAGATTTCTAAAAGTATACTTACTAATTGACTCACTCGCGGTGTTAGGTTCTTAATAGTTTCATCATTTTGCATAAACCTTTTTTCAACACTATTCATGAACCTATGCATAAGCGGTTCTAAACTACCATTCTCCTCTTGAGGTGGTTGTCTCACTTTGCTTTCATTCTAGTCACAATAAGGGTATTCATCCCAACCAGAGTTAGAATTGTAACCATATGAATCCTCATACCTGTATGAACTAAAAACAGAGTGATACTGCTCAAAATACAAACCACAGGAAGAATACATACCTGCTTGATAGTCAGCCGATAGATGATTTCCACCACATTTAAAACACATAGCAGATGACTGATAATGTCCAACGGCTAATCCTCAACCATTTTCTTAGGCTGGTTGCACTCCATCTTCATAGAATTTAGAGTTCAAAATCTACAGTATCTTCTTCAATTTGTTAGGTACTACAAAATAAATCTTAAAAAGAAGTTAACTAATAAAGAAAATAAAATAGAAAATAAAAGAGAAAAAAAACTAAAACCTAATTCCTGAATTAGCACCAAAAACTATTTAAATTACTATTGATTGCCAAACCCCGACAACGGCTCCAAATTTTGATGAGCACGAAACACATACTAAAATTATGCTCGCTAGTCATAGATAGTATAGTATAATATTTTATCCACATGGATTGGAGTTAAACAGTATTCTCGTAGTTTCTAGCTTGATTGCCATCCAGGAGAATCAACATTCGAGTGTTTATGATGAATAACTAAAACTAACTAAGAATCTAAAGCTATTGACTAATGACAATCGAAACAAAGGTACGCAAGGAAGTTATCACTGGGAGAAAATATGGGTTGATAGGATAGGTGCAAGATAATTATTTGGGATATAACTCTAGATAATTCACTTCTAATATTTAAGTGAGTCTCTCAAATTCACTCAATTATTAGTTCAAACGCTTAGTAGAAACTCCTCTCTAGATTAAGTCCGAACCTCACAAGATGAACCAATTTAAGCACGTGAAGATATGCAAGAATGCGTAGTGGATTGATCATTAGGAGAACCTCTCTCGATTATTCTCCTAACTAGGTTTAATCAATAATTCAACTAGCCTCTTTCAATTATTAAGAAGAATCAATGAACTCAACCAACAATATAATGCAAAGATATCACAAGTTATGCCTCTCTCGATTACATGAACAAGTGAATATAGATGCAACGATTAAATCATCCAAAATAATTCAATACATAAAACTAGAGTTATAATCCACAAACAAATATTAATACACCAATCTATCAAACCCTAAAGGGAACTACTCCATAGATATGGAGCAATTCATCACAAATATGTTTAAAGTAAAGGAAAACATAAAACGATCCAAACTCGGGTCTTGAGTTAGGATTGAATGATGAACTTCTTGTGCTTTTGCTTTTCCAACTCCTCCTTAGCCTCCCTAGGTTTCCAATATCTCAAAAGTCCCAAAAACAACGTTTTCCCATGTATTTATACTAAGTAGGGTCGGGCCCAGACGAAACCATCTTCTCCTAGACGAAATAGGTTAATTACTCTGTAAACATTGCACAGACGTGCCGCATGGAGTGGCATTAGTGGGCAAATCCAGAGAGTTGATTTATGACAGACAGTAGGAAAATGGGCAGTCGCGGCGCCCCACGCGACGCCCTAGTGTGCTTTTCTTAAAGTATAGAATTTTCCTTGCTTTTTGATATCTAGATGTGGTCCTCGACCCCCGAACACGATCCCGGCTTAATACCTTGGGCTTTTACTCAGACTTTAAAGCTCCAATCACTCGAATTCATTCCATAACATCTACATAGCTCGGAATCACTCATATAAGGCATAAACACACAATAAGTACAAATCACTAGTGATTAAAGCTCAAACACAATAAAAGTACAGTAAATTAGAGTGCAATAAGCAACTAAAACACAAGATTAAAGACTACCATCAAACCAATAATCCAAGTCACAATCACAGGATATACCATATAACTCAAATACCCATAGCAAAATTTTCGATCACAGTAGCTGCTCAAAACAACCAAATTCCGGTAATAAACCTCATATCGAACAAAACCTCGTTCTAAAATATTCGTACACTACCGATGATGAAAGAAACACACAGAACTCACAACCATTCATCAGATCAACAAGTCATGGAGCTCCCTCTCCTTCGACAAGAACTATAGCCAATTTCTAAGCCGATCAATGACATTATCCCTCCAGATATACTACAAACAAATCCGATAGTACCCGTTCTAGGTCTGATGACCTCATCTCATCACACAACCACTCTAGTGACATGCCACATCAATACAACCTAAAACCATAACCCACGCACTCCGTGCACCAATAAGCCAAACCCAAATGTAGTTAATGATGGAAAATAACTCAAACGGGAGAACCATCCTGCAAGTTCAACAAGTACCACCACAACCGCAATGCTATAAACCCATCTTACATAGTATAACTAAGACACACGAATCTAACACAAAGGATCATATCCCGACATAACCTAGCTGCAATGCGTGACCCCATCCAAACAAGTGTCCATATGAAATACCTCAAGCCACCCTGCTCAAAATCACTAACCACACGCAATTCGACATCAAGTACCCAAGGTGCATGACCATAACCACGGAGATGCAAATGACACAATGCCACACAAACCCGAAAGAACATAATCAATGCGCAATCAATCATGCAACACCCAAATACCCATCTCGCTCAGATTCCGCTATAAGGCCCCAATATAACCACACCATGTGTGCATATAACCAACGAATCACAACCTCTCATATCATAGATGGGTAACTCATAGAGCATATCAAAACACGAATAAGCTCAACTCCAACCGAATGGCACATCCCTCAATAATATCAATACGGAGCCAATCAATCCGGCCTGGTGTAGAATACACATCCTCATTGGGCCTGCTAATGGACACCAAATCCACTCTGGTCACCCACAAATAGATACATAACCCTATAAAAGTCCACAATGGTTGATCCATGACACATACTATCATCTGACTAGCTTTGGCCACATCTTTATATTCCACAACCACGAAACAATATGTTGTTGAGAACTCCTGATATCCAAGTCCATAGAACACATGAATCACCATATCTGATCTGAACCCCACCGCCCGAATATCTAGCATATCTCTCATAGATGATCATCCCATGAGGAATACTCCCATAATTCTTCCGTGCCACATAGTAAAAATTTGAATATCAACAGTCGATCAACCGGGCGAGTACTGCAATACCAATGAATCTTCTATAAATCAAAGCACGTTGCACCTTCTGATTGTACACTCTCCTCAGGAAATACCAAGTAGGAATAGTACTCATCTTGTCATCTGAACCCGTCCATGTTGCCTAAGAATTTCTGACCTTCCCTTCACAATTGACATATGACCTTGCACATGCAAATTTCAATCCCACACAACACACCACATCTATCATGCCATCATATGAAAAGTACGAGAATCTCATAATCAACTCTGGGTCACTATCAAACTATATACTCAATTAGCCAGGAACATTCCACATGATCCCATCCAGTAGAAAATCACAATACTCAACATGTTCCTCGCGCCGGTAGGAAATGTCCATCTCAAACTATGGTAAAAACCATCGAGGACTCTTCGAAACCCATTTGCACATAACCAAACCATCAGAACTGACTCTCTCTAACTCCACCAAGCCACGTAGTTCGCCGAAACCAAGAGTATTGCCACAAAACACCTGTAGAAACTCACCACATCATAAGTACCTAAAGAACCGATCATATCCATTGCCGTGTTGATCCAATCTACTACCAAGTTGTCCTGTTTCTTCTAAGTTTATTCTAAATTGCCTTCAAGCTGACACTTATTCTCACCATAATACCATGATCCTCAACCAAAACTCACCCCACGAGACCCTAGAATAAAATCACACCGCCCTAAGGCCTATAAGTCATTGTATTCCCCCTCAGGCATCCCAAAAGTACCACAATCGAGCCACCCACTCCGAAGAGTCCTTATGTGAACCTAAAACTATTTCTTTTAACTTCATGATATTGAAATGTAAAATCCATAGTGATACGAAAATACATCGAGTCCCGACACCATTTGACGCAAATCTCGGAGTCTAGCCATATACAAATCTGAATAGATTATTAATTGCTATATATAAATCTTGAATCCATTAGATCCTTCTCGAGAGTCATCTACTCTGTTCCAATCTCGACAGCACCACCCAAACAGGCCGAACGACATGTGCCCTTTTAGTAAGACAACACCCAAAGAAGTGACCCCGCCTTAGCGTAACTGAGCAAATTTCTACAACATGCGCATTACATTCGTCATGAATAATAACTCAAATCATTCCATGATTTTCATATACCTATAAAGTGTAATATAATCCGTATTCATAAATTTCCTTACTTGAGTCATCCTCGATCTCAACCTCTGCAAGTCATAACTGATTCACACGTATGCCTCAAACTGAAACCAGCACAACACATAACCATGCAATCAAATCGGTTATAGCAGACTCCCCCATTTGGCTTAAAGCCATAGATCAAAATACTCGATAACTCACAATACCCATACCTCATTAGTGTCATAATACCGCAATGAGATTTAACTAAATCCTTCATAAGTTCGTGTAACACAAACCATCTAAGATCTCAAATCATCTGCAATTCTCACATTCATCCTCGTGATAGTCATGTCAACTTTCTCAACCAATCCGAACTCAAATCGCAACACCTATACCCACTGGTAGGAAATAAAACCTCCACACAATATCATAATGATCACACATCTGTAGATTACCGTGCAGGTGATAACCCACCTCTTAGCCTCAAATTGGCATCATGCTATACCCTTTGCAACCACGATTACTATGCCATCACTAATCTTCCTGAGTCTGAACTCACAACAAGACATGAAATCTACTTCATTAAATAATTAAACAACATGAAAGATCCTTCAATACACTCATAACTCGAGACTATACGTCACATCAAGACAACAATCTAGCACCCAATAGTCCTTTTTACATCTCAAGAAAACTATTCTCGTCATAATCAAACCATCTGATCACATTCCACAGTCACATCAAGCTCATCATATAGCCATCTAGCTACTCATCAACTCACAAATTCCACTCATAGGGACGCTACCGGACATATAAGTCAAAAAGTACGTGCTTACACAATCGAAATCCCCATGATCAAGCTACAGTCATAACGCAGCCTCAAGTCCTCCAGACTAGCCCATCATAAGCACACAAAAAACACATCTCGTACCTCATCCATGAAATCACAAGCCGGCGATACATGACTGATACCGAGTGCTCATAAGTGCATACGAATGCGTGGAAGGAATTCAAAGGGTTATGTTTTAAGCTGAATCAATTCTGCACGATAAGGAAATGAAGATGGGAAATTATCCTAAATGCCCTGTAGCCTCTCGAAGATAGGTATGGACGTCATCATACCAATCCGCAAGAATCTACTAGACACTTGCTCATGACTGGTAGAACCTATGAACCTAGAGCTCTGATACCAACTTGTCACGACCCAAAATCCAACTAGTCCTGATGACACCTAACCTAACCCATCAGGTAAGCCAATTAACAACTATCCAATTTAATGAGATTTTTCAGGAAAAGAAATGATAATACAACTGCTTTTATACAAGACTTTTTCAAGGACTGGTAGTACAAATCACGAGCTTCTAAGACTTAGAATTTACAAAGTTGGTATGCAATAAAGTACATTATTTGTTTGAGCTATACAGGAATAGATTAAAATTCTAAAGCTACCAAGATCAAGAGGCACCTATGATCGGAACATAGGTACATCTTCAAATCCAGCTCCTATCGTGCACAGCAACATCAGCATCCAACATATGCACGCAAGGTGCAGAAGTGTAGTATGATTACAACGGACTGTATGTACTCAATAAGTAACTAACCTAACCTTAGGTTGAAGGTAGTGACGAGATGGGACAAGGGTCAGAGTCCAACTACAATAACCAATAACAGTTCATAACAATATAATAAAAATGGTACAAGAAACAGCTCAACTCGTTCACAGTTACGGAAAATAAGCATGCTTTTCAAGTATAACAGTAAATCTCGAATCTTTCCCCGAAAATAACAAAAATATGAGTAAGTTTAAAAACTCTTATTTTTCCCAAAAACTTTCAAGAACAATTAAGAAGTCTCATTATCAGATGGCATGAGGAAAGTACATCTCTATGCCTACATGTCAATGTGCATGTGAATGTCATATATGTCACAAAATCGTGTAACATGAGGGAATTCATCTCTATGTCTGTGTGCCAAGTATACATGTCAATGCAATGCACCACAGTGATGAACTCATGTACCCATACTCTCAAAGTACTCAATCTCACTGTCTCCCACTCCCACTCATCACACTTAATAACTCAACACACTCGGTCACTCAGTACTGTACGGTACTTGCGGCGGCACACAGCCCAATCCCATCATAAATCAATAAAACTTGCACTCACTCTGGGTGTTCAGACTCCGGAGGAGCGGATCCTGCCCAAGCACTAATATAAATTGTTGCGGCGTGCAGCGCAAATCCACATATAGCAATAAGGCTTGTTGCGGCGTGCAACCCGATCCATACACATAGATACACACACACACACACACACACACACACAGAGATATATATATAATACCTGCTACAGTGTGCAACCCGATCCTATCAATATCACTCACAATACGGCCCTAAGGACCCAACTCAGTCATCAATCTCTCCATCTCTTGGGCTCACAAATCTCGTGCCAATCAGCCCAAATAATGACAACAATATGATGTGATAATGAATGATAACAAAGACTGAGATATGATATATATATATATATATATATATATATATATATATATATATATATATATGAATGAACATGAATGAGTATGTGGATGCAATTTAAGAAAATAACTCAACAGCAGAGATGACCTCAATAGGTACCAACAAAATAAGCATATAGCCTAAACATGATTTCTAATATGATTCACACCTCAATTTCTCTAACAGGTGGAAGTTTCATGGATAGAAACAAGATTAAGTAACTACACAGTATCACAAAATCAACCGAGTCATAATTCACGACCACACGCCCGTCACCTAGCATGTGCATCACTTTAACACTAAGCACATAACATGCATATTCAGGGGTTCATACCTTCAGCACCAAGTTTAGAAGTGTTAATTACCTCGAAAAAGTGAAATCCAATGCCGAGCAAGAAAATTGATGCTCAATAAATGTCATCCCGCACGTACCGACCTCCGAACGGCTCGAAAATAGCCAAAAGCAACTCAAATAAATCAAATAATGTCAAAGGAAACAAACTCAATCGATAAAGGTCGAATCTTAATCAAAAGTCCAAAATAAACCAAAATGTCAAACCTGGGCCCGCGCCTTGGAACCCGACAAAACTCACAAATGCGACAACCCATTAAATTACGAGTCCAGCGATACTAGTTTCACCCAAATCCGACTCCGAATCGTTGTTCAAAACTCAAAAACTCACTTTATGAAACTTTAAGCTAAAACCCCCAATTTTATTTAAAAGTCATAATCAAATTACTAAAAATGAAGATAAAATCACGAAATATAATCAAAACCGAGTATAAACATTTAACCCAATCCTTGTGATGAAAATTGCTACAAAACTCCCAGCCCTAAATCTCAAAATACGACAAAAAGAACCAAACTTCAATATATAATGAGTCTGCCCAGAACTTCCGCATTCTCGGACAAAATGCCTCACCTGCGGCCTCGCAATTACGAGCTAAAATGTCGCATCTGCGACTTCAGCTTGAAGGACCATGATCTC
The DNA here is from genome assembly GCF_000715075.1 of Nicotiana tabacum. Taxonomy (NCBI): domain Eukaryota; kingdom Viridiplantae; phylum Streptophyta; class Magnoliopsida; order Solanales; family Solanaceae; genus Nicotiana; species Nicotiana tabacum. The sequence continues at coordinate 80,245,768 of NC_134083.1, forward strand.
ACTTGCAGAACACCTTCCGCCCTGCGACTCCATGGAAGCATATGCACCACCGCAGAAGTGGACTCCCAGCAGAAGCGCTTGCGCATCTGTGCTTATTACCCTGCAGAAGCAAAACTCACCAAGACACCTCTGATTCGTAGAAGTGATAATTCCATCGCATAAGCGCGTCCACACCTGCAGCCAATTTTGCGTAGGTGCGATGAACCAGCACCAATACTATCAATATAACCAAAATAAGCCGAAACTTGTCCGAAACATGCCCGAGCCCCCTCGGGACGCCATCCAAACATGCCAACAAGTCAGATAACATAACACAGACCTACTCGAGTCTTCAAATCACACCTAACAACATCGAAACGGTGAATCGCACCTCAAACTAACTTAAATGAACTTTCAACTTTCAACTTCCAAAACCCGCGCCGAAACATATCAAATTAACTCGAAATGAAATAAAATTTTGCACACAAGTCCCAAATGACATAACAAAGCTATTCAAATTCCCCGGAACCACAATCCGAGTTCGATACCATCAAAGTCAACTCCCGGTCAAACTTGTGAACTTTTCAAACCTTCAAATTTCTCACTTTCGCCAATTAGTGTTTATTCCTTCTAGAAATATCCAAATGCAAATCCGGGCATATTCCCGAGTCGAAATTAACCATCTGGACCTAACAGAACCATATAAACTCTATTCCGGGGTCAAATTCACAAAAGTCAAAATGGTCAACTCTTCCGACTTAAAGCTTCAACAATGAAATTCTTTCTTCTAAATCGATTCCGAATAACCTGAAAACCAAAACCAACAATTCACATAAGTTAAAATACATCATATGGAGCTACTCATGTTCTCAAACTATCGAACGAAGTGTAAATGCTCAAAATGATCAGCCGGGTCGTTACACCATGTACGTCGCATCCGTATCAATAACAATTAAGATGATCGAGAGATATATTTAAAAATAATAATGCATAAAAACAATTGATGGTACGCTATAATATCATATTTTAGTCTCTTATTGCACTCCAATTTACTGCACTTTATTCGTTTTGAGCTTTAATTGATAGTGTGTTGCACTTATTGTGTATTTTATGTCTTGTAAGAGTGAATTCGAGCTATGTAGATATTGTGGAATGAATTTGAGTGATTTGGAGATTTTAAGCCTGAGTAAAAGCCCAAGTGATTAAGCCGGGATTGTGTTCGGGGGTTGAGAACCACATCTGGATATCAAAAACAAGGAAAATTCCGTACTATAAGAAAACCACATTGCCGCGTCGTGTTGGGTACCGCACGTGTACAATTTCATGCTGCCTATCAGAAACAAATCTTTGGATTTCCCCACTAATTCCCCGCATGGCGCGTCGCCCCATGCGGTGCGCCTGTATAATTTTTACAGAGTAATTTTCCTATTTCGGCTTGGAGGAGGTGCTTTCGTTTGGGACCGATCCTACTTGGTATAAATGCATGGAAACTATTATTTTCCGGACTTTTGACATATTGGAGACCTAGGGAAGCTAAGGAGGAGTTGGAGAAGCAAAAGCAAAAGGTGTTCATCATTCAATCCTCACTCAAGACCCGAGTTTGGATCGTTTTATGTTTTCCTTTACTTTAAACATATTTGTGATGAATTACTCCATATCTATAGAGTAGTTCTCTTTAGGTTTTCATGGATTTGGTGTATTGATGATTTTTTGTGGATTTTAACTCTAGGTTTATGCATTGAATCATTTTTGGATAATTTAAGGGTTGCATCTATATTCACTAGTTCATGTAATCCAGAGAGGCATAAGTTGTGATATCTTTGCATTATCTTGTTGGTTGAGTTCATTAATTCTTCTTATAATCGAAAAAGTCTAGTTAAATCATTGATTAAACATAGTTCGGAGGATAATCTAAAGAGGTTCTCCTAAAGACCAATCCACTATGCATTCTTGCATATCATCACGTGCTTAAATTGGTTTATCCTGTGAGGTTAAAACTTAATCGAGAGAGGAGTTTTTGCTGAACCTATGAACTAATAATTGAGTGAATTCGAGAGACTCACTTGAACATTAGAAGTGAATTATCTAGAGTTAAATCCAGAATAATTATCTTGCACCTATCCTATCAAAACCCTATCTTCTCCCATTGATAACCTTCTTTGCTTATTCCTTATTTCGATAATCATTAGTCAATAGCTTTAGATTCTTAGTTAATTTTAGTTATTCATCATATAAATCTCGATTGTTGATTCTCCTGGATAGCAAACAAGCTCGAAACTACAAAAATACTATTTAACCCCAATCCATGTGGATATGATATTATATTATACTATCGTTGACTAGCGAGCATAATTTAAGTGGTGTTTTGCACTCGTCAAATTTTGGCGTCGTTGCCAGGGATTGGCAATCAATAGTGTTTGAAATAGTTTGCAGTGCTAATTCAGGAATTTTTCTATTATTTTTATTTTATTTTTCTCTTTTTATGTTTGGTGTTCTTTGACTGTGCGCAGGTTACAGGTGAGATTGGAGCTTGACTCGAACTTCTGCGAAGGAATTGCTATCATATGAGCTAGAAATTCAAAAACTACTGCGACAGCTGAGAATGGAAAGAAATCTCACCGAAACGTTTAGAAAAGGAATCCTCAACCAAAGAACTTATGGCTGGAAACAGTGAAGATAGTGTAGATTTGGCTGCAAGAGAAACAGCCCAATGACGAGAACAAACTACACGGGATGATGAGGAAGTAGCTATTAGAGATGAAAAAATTATCTATGAAGAAGAGAGGGGTCGGAGAATAGCTCAAAATCAACCTTTGGGTGCAGATCAGTTCGGAAATATAGCTCCCATGCCTGGGAGACCACTTGGAAATTATGTTAGACCGGTCTACAATCAAGGTTTATTAAGTGTTAGACCACCTCCAATTGCAGCAAACAATTTTGAGTTAAAGCAATGGTTACTTCAAACCCTTCGGAATTGTTGTGTCTTCAGAGGGAAGCCAAACGAAGATCCAAACACATATCTAATAGATTTCAAGGAGATTATGAACACCTTTCAATATAATGGTGTGTCACAAGATGCAGTGTACTTAAGGGCATTCCCCTTCACACTCAAAGATGATGCTAAGCAGTGGCTTTGGAGATTGCCCACGAGATCAGTTAGAACTTAGGAGGAGATGACCAGAAAATTTCTTGATAAATATGTCTCCTCACCTAAAATGGGCATGTTTAGAAGAGAAATCCATAACTTCTGTAAGAAATAGAATGAAACTGTTTTTGAATCATGGGAGAGGTTTAAGAAAATTGTTAGAAAGTGCCAACATAGCGGAATTGAACTCTGGATGCAACTCCATGACTTTTGGGATGGATTGACACCAGCCTCACATAGAATATTGAGCAATGAAGTTGGGGGCCCTTTGATGAAGAAGAGTCCAGAGGAGATAGTTATAATTCTTGATGAGTTGTTTGAAGATGCAAATTAGTGGCCTTCTAAGAGTGCTGAAGAAGAAGATTGATAGATGTTCACCGGGTTGATGCTAACACATTTGTGCAGGTAGAGCTTGATGCTTTGGCTAAATATATACGGAAGCTAACCTTAGCAACAATACAAAGTGAGCCTCATGCAGCTTGTGACATATGTGGAAGAGGAAATCCTACTTATGAGTGACAAGCCTCAATTGAGGGAGTGAATGATGTGGGAAATTATAATACAATGGGTCAGAGGAACCCCGAGTTTTCATGGAGATCACCTAGAGGTACTGCAAATGCGTGGCAACAAAATAACTCTAGACCTTAGGGACAAGGAGCTCCAGTCTGCCAAAATCAATAGATGCAGCAGTTTTAGCCTCAACAGTCTAATCAGCATGGTCTAGAAGATTTAATGAAGGCCTTCATTATTAAGACAGATGAGAGGTTGGACGCTCACAGGGCAGCTATGAAAGAATTGGGCACTGGATTTTAATACTTGGAGAAACAAGTGTGACAGATTACGACAATATTATCTGAGAGAGTCCCAGGCACTCTCCCTGCTGACACTGAAAAGAATCCCAAAAAAACAGTGAATATTGTAACTTTGAGAAGTGGATAAGTGTTGAAAGATCCCACCCCAATCCAAAAAGATTTGATAATTGCAAATGAAAGTGAGGAGCGACTGAAGAATGATATTGATAAGAAGAAGAAAATTAAGAAGGGAGCTGACAAAAAGAAGAAGGAGGAAACATCGAGAAGGGATGAATATAATGAGAGCGAGCATATGCCTGCACCTCCTTTTCCTCAAAAGCTATGTAGAGTAAGGTTGGACAAGCAATTTGAGAGATTTCTAGATATGCTGAAATAGGTTAATGTACATTTTCCACTCATAGAAGTGCTCTTCCAGATGCCAGCTTATGCTAAATTATTGAAGGAGATCCTGACAAAGAAGAGGAAGATAGAAGAGACCTCATTGGTCAAGCTCACAGAGCATTGCAGTGCAATATTGCAAAATAAACTCCCAATAAAGTGTGGAGATCCAGGGACTTTTACTATACCTTGCTCATTAAGGACTATAAATTTTGATAAGTCTTTATGTGATTCTGGTGCCTCTATCAATTTACAGGAAACTGAAGAAGGAGATTGGAGAGATAAGGTCAATACCAATATCTTTGCAGCTGGAAGACCAAACGACTCTGATACTCGAGGGGATAGTGGAAGATGTTTTAGTTCGGGTAGATAAGTTTGTATTTCCTGTAGATTTTATAGTAGTGAATATGGAGGAGAACAAGGAGGTCCCCTTCATCTTAGGAAGACTATTCTTAGCAACGGGTAGAGCAATATTAGATATACACGAGAGAAAGCTCATGCTTAGAGTGGGTGAGTAGACTATAACTTTCGAGAAGCCAGCTACAAGTGTTGAGTGAAAAGTGAAGAGCTCAAAAGAGAAGGCTACGGTGAGTGAGAAAGATAAGTATGTGGTGCACCGCAAGAATGTTGAGAAAAAACTGTCTGCATGGATGTGCGCATTAGTTCGAAGGCGAGGAATGGATCCCGACTTCGACTCAGACCCCGACTAGATTTTCAGGGAAGTTTCCTTTACCTTATACTTTTTAATTGTGTGTGATGGGGACATGCCACAACTTAAAGTGTGGGGTAGGGTATATGTTGTATGTTGTATGTATATGTGTTAGTTTTAGTTTTTAGAGATTTAAAAACAAAATTGAAAAAAACCATAAAAATTGAAATTTTTTTTATTTTTCCCAATGATGGAAATCATTCGACGGGTTTCTTGAGGGATTAAAGTCGAAAGAAAAAGACAAAAAGATTTTATTTTTTTAGGTAGTGTAATAATTCCCCTTTGATTTTTCTTTGTGTCGCGGTTCTTTTCCAAAGATTTTATTTGAACCGGGTGTAGTTAGTTTTTGTTTTGTAGAGTAGTAGAAAACCTTGTGCTATGAATTGAATTGAAGACTATGTCTCTTAACTTTATTATACCTTGAGGATAGTGAGTGCTTTAGTTGTGACGCTTAGGCTCAATTTTTGACTCTTGTATAAGTACCTTAAATTGTTTATATTAACTTTGCTTAACTGCTTTGACTAGAGTGTCTTGATAATCCAATCTTGAGTGAGTTATGTTCCATGTGTGTGTGAGGTTTTGTGTTATTCGGTGCATTGCATTTGATGTCTAGAACTTGCCCCGTGTGTTTGCAAAGCGAAAAGTTTTATTCAGTCTTGGAAGTGATCTAGGCATTTCTTTGTTGATCCAGTTATATATTATTACCCACCTAATTGTTATGTTTCTTAGTTAATCCCGTTGAGTAAGCAAGCCCATTTTTTTGGAAACCACATTACAAGCCTTAACCATTTGTTTGAATTGACCATCTATTTGAACCTTGTACCTCTCGTGAGCACTTGAATTTGTTATGAACTTTGTAAAAGTTGAAGTGTGGGGTGGTTGGATTGGCTTTTGAGGGGAACTATTGAAATAAGGAAAAAGGTGCAATGTTTTGAAAAAGTAATAGCCACTTGAATTGAATAAGAAAAGAAATTGAAAAAAATAGTTGTATTGTGAAGAAGAAAATATTCCTTGATAGTGATAACTGTTGATGTATATGTGCTTAAAGAAGTAGGGAGTTGATGTATATTGATGTGGAGGTGGATTTATGGTTTGACATAAGTGTGGGATTTTGAACAATAAAATGTATATTTTATGGTGCTTAGGGAGGTGTAGTCACTCTTATATCTAAATGTATCCTACCCATCCCGCAGCCTACATTACAACCAGTGAAAGTCATACTTGATCCTTGAATAAATGAGCTCAATTAGTAGAGTAGTACACTACGGGCAAGCCTATGGTGCATCTTTTGTAGCATATGAATGTTATTTCTGAGAGTGAGTGAATTCTTTCTATCTTGAGTTCCTAATTGTTCTTAAATTTCATTGTGTGTGGAACTACTCTCTATTGTGGTGTGAGGGCACTTGATTCACGAAGGAAAGGTAATGCTTGACCTCTGTGTTAGGGTAAGTGAGCGCGTTATAAATAATGAATGGTGCTTTTGAGTCAAATCTTGAGGCTACGATGTTACGGTATTGTACTTAATCTATTTTAAATATTCTTGGTGTGATTAGTTATGAGGGTTGTTGAAAAAAGTCATATCTATATGAAGTGTAGTTTTATTGCTCGAGGATGAGCAATGGTTTAAGTGTGGGGTGTTGATGGTCGGCTATAATCTCGTATTTTAGTCGCTTTTTGCGCTCTAATTTACTGTACTTTTATTGTGTTTGAACTTTAATCGATAGTGCTTTGTACTTAATGTGTGTTTATGCCTTATAGGAGTGATTTCGAGATATGTAGATGTTATGGAATGAATTCGAGTGATTTGGAGCTTTGAAGTCTAAGTTAAAGCTTAAGGGATTAAGCCGGGATCGTGTTCAAGGGTCGAGGACCACATCTGGATATCAAAAAATAAGGAAAATTCCGTACACTGACAAAAGCCCACTAGGGCGTCGCGGCTGCCCATTTTCCTGCTATCTGTGAGAAATCAACTCTCTGGATTTCCCCACTAATGCCCAGCATGGCGCGTCGCCCCATGCGGCGCGCCTGTGCAAGTTTTATAAGTAACTATCCTATTTCGGCTAGGAGAAGGTAGTTTCGTCTGGGCCCGACCCTACTTAGTATAAATACATGAAAAACGTTATTTTTGGGACTTTTGACATATTGGAGACCTAAGGATGCTAAGGAGGAGTTGGAGAAGCAAAAGCATAAGGAATTTATCATTCAATCCTCACTCAAGACCCGAGTTTGGATCATTTTATGTTTTCCATTACTTTAAACATATTTGTGATGAATTACTCCATATCTATGGAGTAGTTCCCTTTAGGGTTTGATGGATTTGATGTATTGATATTTGTATGTGGATTATAAATCTAGTTTTTTTATATTTAATTGTTTTGGATGATTTAATAGTTGCATATACATATTCACTTGTTCATGTAATCGAGAGAGGCATAACTTGTGATATCTTTGCATTATATTGTTGGTTGAGTTCATTAATTCTTCTTAATAATCGAAAGAGGCTAGTTGAATTATTGATTAAACCTAGTTAGGATAATAATGGATAGAGGTTCTCCTAATGATTAATCCACTACGCATTCTTGCATATCTTTACGTGCTTAAATTAGTTCATCTTGTGAGGTTCAGACTTAATCGAGAGAGGAGGTTTTACTAAACGTTTGAACTAATAATTGAGTAAATTCGAGAGACTCCCTTGAACGTTAGAAGTGAATTATCTAGAGTTATATCCCAAATAATTATCTTACACCTATCCTATCAAAACCCTATCTTCCCCCATTGATAACCTCTTTGCTTATTCCTTGTTTCGATAGTCATTAATCAATAGCTTTAGATTCTTAGTTAATTTTAGTTATTCATCATATAAATCTCGATTGTTGATTCTCCTGGATAGCAATCAAGCTAGAAACTACGAAAATACTTTTTAACCCCAATCCCTATGGATACCATACGATACTATACTATCTTTGACTAGCGAGCATAATTTAAGTGGTATTTTGCACTCGTCAAAAATCTTGAATAAAGTGAGATGTCAAATGAGATAATAAATTTATTTTAGGATTCAAATAAAGTAAAATAAAGGACAAGTTGTGCAAATAGAGTATCATATGGGTTTAGTTTAGAAATTAATAAGATAAAGTAAAAATATCGTATTTAAACAAAGTAAACTATCAGTTAAACTAACGAGTTAAATATAGAATTTGTTAAAAATGAAATGCGATAACAATTTTGAGTAAAGTAAATATCAATAGGGTGATGAGTAAAATTTGAGAACCCAATTAAAGTAAAAATGTGATAACAATTTTAAAATAGTAAAGCGCTGAGTGAGATAACAAGTTCTATCTTAAGAGACACATAGAATAAGATTGTATGTTGATAATTCATTTATTTAAAACTGTTATGTTACCAACAACTCAATAAAATATGAGATAATGACCATAAGCAAGTAAATTCACCTTGACATTCAATTTACCAAGTAATAACGAAGGTACATATTGACACATTCGAGTGACTCAACAAATCATGTAGAATGCATGACCGGCACAAGAAGTCATTATTGTTCCAATACTAGATTAACAACGGTCAAGCAAATATGATCAAATAAAAAATGATTTAAAGAAAAACAATAACCGTTCAACCGATAAACAATTCCAACATAGAACTCACCATGAAAATAACAATTAGGATTATTTTACTCTCACAACAATTACACTATATCAATCCGTTGCAGCGTGTAACCCGATCCCACACAATAATAACAATATCCATTGCGGCGTACAACCCGATCCCACACAATAATAACAATATCCACTGCGGTGTGCTACATTATCCCACCTATATCATATCATCCGTCCTTATCGCTCCATATCATATCGTTTCATATCATTTCAATATCGTTGCGGCGTACAAACCGATCTCCAAACAATAAGCATTACACATACATCTACAACCAACTACGGTGTATCACAAAACCAAATGCCATAACTAAGCTACACAAGAAGTCACGAATGGATGATAAAGTTACACAATAACTCCCAAAATCGAATAGCAAGTAATGACAATTTATAAATAAAGACACAATTACCAAGAATCAATTAACAATTAAGGCATGTAACAGATAAGTCATGAATTCAACAAGTAATTACAATTAACAAATAAAACATATAAGAGTGAACTTGACAATAAAAGATAAAACATATACTAACAACTTCAAGTAAGGCATGTAAGAGAAAAGTCAACAATGAAAGAGATAACATGTGTGACAAATACAATAAATGCATGGAAGAAGCCTAGAAGTCTACACCGATCAAATACCATTATGAGCCCGTGTACACACTCGTCACCTCGTATACACGTCTTTCACATAATTCAGATAGTACCATCAACCCAAAACCTAAGGGGTAGTTTTCCATACACAAAGTTAGGCAAGATACTTACCTCAAAGAAGCTAAATCAATACTCTAAGAAGCCTTTACCGTGTGAAACAACCTCTGAATGGCTCAAATCTAGCCAAAATAACTTAGTATCATAAATAAAAGACATAGAAAATAATTTCAGATAATAAAGCTACGATCTTTAATGAAAACCAAAACGTTAACCAAAAAAAGTCAACCCTGGGACCGCACCTCAGAACCTGATAAAACTCACAAATTACGAATACCTATTCCGATACGAGTCCAATTATACCAAAACCATTCAATTTCGACCTCAAATCGGCTTTCAAACCATCAGTTTATGTTTTGGAAAAGTTTTACTGAAATCCTCAATTTTTCCAATTCAAATTATTAATCAAACACTAAAATCGAGGTTGTAATAATGAAATAATAATAAATACGAGTAAAAAATACTTACCCCAATCCAACTAGTAAAACTCTCCTCCGAAATCTTCCAAAACCGAGTTCCAAAACCATGTGAGAAAACTTAACTAAATTCTAAAACAAGAAAAACAAAATGGAGCAGTTGTCCTAGCTCGATCCAAGTCTTAGCTCGATTCAAGTCTTAGATGATCCCGGAGCTTACGTTTGATAAGACTAACACAATCCTTGCGAAATTAAACCCAAGATAGCCTCTTAATCACCTAAATTGACCTGAAAATGAAGGAGATATGATGTTTTGAAGTTTTAAAAGAGATGAAATTTTCAATGGCATTTTGGTTATTATCTACACTAGGGAAAAAACTTGCAATAAGAAAATCTTAGTTTTAGCACCCAAAACTCATTCGGAACCTCCCAAACACAAACCATATATGCATTTTAATTATAAAATATGCCATGAACCTGCTCGCGCACTCAAAACACCAAAAAGAGGTCATCTTGATCCGGTATTGACCATGATCAAACTTTAAATCGTTAACTAGTTTCTCAACCAATATTCCAAAATACACCCGAGACCCTCGGGACCCCATACAATCATACTAACAAGTACAAATACATCATAAACACCTATCCAAAGCCTCAAATCGTCCACAAGAACATCACAACAAAGAATCGAGATTCAAACCAAATAGAATTTCTCTTAAGTTGTTAAATCTTCATTCTTTCAAAAGAGTGTCTGAATCACACTTAAACACTTTGGATTACTTTCAAACTTTGCACACAAGTTAAATTCAACTATATAGACCTATCCTAAGTCTCGGAATACCAATTGGATTCCAATAACATCAAAGCCAACTCTTGGTATATCTTATGAACTCTTAAGTTCTTCAAATTGTGTACTTTCGACACATAGTATCGAATTCTTCTAGGAACCTCCGAAACCAAATCCGAACATGCATACATACAAGTCCAAAATCATCATACAAACCTATCGGAACAATCAAAACCCGATTCCGAGTCCGTTTGCCTAAAAGTCAAACCTTGGTCAACTCTTTCAACTTGAACTTCAAACTTCCAAATCAATCCTGAACCGCTCGAAAACCGAAATCAACCATATGCGCAAGTCATAATACATAATATGAAGTTACTCAAAGTCTCAAACCACCGAATGGAATGCTAAAGTTCAAAATGACCGGTCGGGTCGTTACATTCTCCCCCACTTAAACATACGTTCGTCCTGGAACGTGCCAAGAGTCGTTCCAAAGCCATCAAATCGTCATATAACCTCACCATACACATAACCATGGGTGATCCCACATCACCCAATCCACATAAGCCTTAAAATACCACCTAACAGAGGATACTTACTTTAACCTTATTCCATAAACCTTAAAACCCAAATTCCCAATATTCGAAAATTATTATATGAACTTATTCTTGCATCTATGCACCGTATAACTCTGAACAAGCTGTATCAATCCATAACCATATCTCAAGACATAATCACATGATATACCACATAACTCAAATACTCATAGTAATAACTTCCGACTGCAATAGCTGCTCGATAACCAATTCGACACCGGTAATAAACCTCATATCAACTAAAACCTTATTTCGAACCTTCGTACACCGCCAATGATGAAAGAAACATATAGAAACTCATAACCATCCATCATATCAACAAGTCATGGAACTCTCTTGCCCGATAAGTGCAATAGCTAAAATATAACCTGACTAGTGACATTATTCTTCCAAACATACCTTAATCAAATCCGATGGCACACATTTCAGGCTCAATAACCTAACCTCATCTAGTACAAGCTACTCAACCGACCTGTCACACAAATCCTACTTAGAACCACATACCATGCAATTCTTGCACCAACAAACAATAACTCAGATATACCAATGATGGAAAGAGAATGGAAATGAAGGAACTGTCCCGCCAACTCAACAGATACCACAATTAAGTGCAATACTATTAATCCACTACACAAGGGAAACATAACACACGAAATAAGCACAAAGGACCATATCCTAACATAACGCCGATGCGATGCATGACCCAATTCGTTTCCTGCCCACCTAGAATACGTCGAGCCATGATACTCACAATCAATTACCATAAGCATATCCACAACAAACATACGAAGCATGTGACCTTAACCATAAAGATACCGATAGCACTATATACGAGAAACAGGAAGACCATAGCCAAGGCATAATCACCCATTCACCACCCCAAGATCAATCTCGCTCGAATTTTGCTACAAAGCCCAAACATAACCGCATCATATGTAAATAGTCAACAGTCTCACAACCCATCGTGGCATAGAAAATTAATACATAGAACACATCAGAACACGAATAAGGTCAACTCTAACTGATAACACCACCCATTACAATAAGTATGCTGAGTAAACATGTCTAACCCGGTGTAAAATATACATTCTCATTAGGCCTACCAGCAGCCTCAAAATCAATTCCAATCCTTCAGAAATAGGTGGATAGCCTACGAAAAAGCCGTAATAGAATATCTATAGCAAATATCATCAGTTCCCAACCTCTTAGCATACATTTATCGTCTGCAACCATGGAATAAGCTTCCTCAGAGAAACTTCTTAGTCCTCTGATCCTTAGAATGCCAGAATCTCCATATCTAATCCCAACTGCACTACTCAAGGGACTGACACCTTCCTCATACATGATTATCTCATGATAATTACTTCCATAATTCCTTCGTGCCATATAGCAAAATCTGAACATCAGCGGTCGATCAATCAGGCGATTACCATGATACTTGTCAGGCATCCGTAAGTCAAAACATAGTGCACCTTCTGGAGTGCGCACCCTTCCTAGGTGGTACAAAATGATGCTAGAATTCTTCTAAACATCTAAAATCACCCATGCTGTGTAAAACTTGTGACCCCATCCAAGCAAAAATCGTAACACGCAACATGTTCCTTATGTCGATAGCAAACATCTAGTTCAAGCCGCGATCGACACTATCAAGAACTCTTCACGACCCATCCACCACTACCAAGCCATCAGAACTGAACTTCCCCAACTCAACCAAGTTACGCAAGTTGTCAAACCCAGGAGTAGTGCCAGAAAAATGCCGGTAAGGCATTACTATACCAAAAGAACTAATTACCTATATTACCATGCTGACCCAACACCACCAAGGTGACACACTTCCTCGAATCTTCCTCGACTATCTTTAAGTTAACACTTCTCCTCATCGGTACATAATGATTCCGAATCAAAGCTCGCTGCGGGAGATCCTAACACGAACCACGTCGTCCAAAGGCCCACAAACCATTTTATTTCACCTAAAGCACCCAACAATGCTGCAACCGAGATACCCACTCTAAAGATACCTTCTATTAATATGAAGATGCTTCTCTAACCTCTCTGATACTGAAATACAGATTTAACATTAATACAAATATACCGCATATATACCTTAGACCCAAAGTTAATATAACACTTGCCTATGTAATCTGATCGCCGATAGTAAACTCCCCTACTTGGCACGAAGACATAGGACACAACATCTGATGATCCACAATACTAGCCTTCATAAGCTAGTACAACACCAATCAAATACAAGAACTCGTTGCTTCTCACACCTTAACAACTGAAGTTCTACCAGCACGTCTGTGTTCTCAATTTGGACAATACCTCGAGACAATGATCGAGCATCCATGGTCCCTCCGTAGCCTATCTGCAGCATTCTGAACCATCAGAGCATAGTTGATACCGAGTGCGCATCATCATATGTGATTGGATTTAAAGGAATATAAGATGTATGCTTCAAGCTGAATCAGTGCAGCATGATAAGGAATGAAAGGAGTGGAATTTCCTAATAGTTCTGTAGCCTTTTGAAGATAAGTACATATGTCTCTATACCGATCCGCAAGAATTTACTAAACCTTCTTATGACTCATAGCACCTATGAACCTAGAGCTCTGATACCCACTTGTCACGACCCCATTTTCCCACCTTAGGATATCGTGATGGCACCTAGTCTCTAAGACTAGGTAAGCCTAATCAACAAGGAAATATTACATAAATAACGACTAAAATATGAAATAAAGATGATAACTCTTATAATAACTCCAATGCAAATCATAATACAACATTCCCAAAACCCGATGAAACTGAGTCATAAGCTCTGTAGAAACCTACTAAAACCACTAATACAAAACTATTTGATAAAAGGATAAACAGTAATGGGAAGATAATTGAGGTGACTCCGAGGCCTGCGAACGTCAAGCAAGTATACCTTGAAGTCTCAAGCAGCGCATACACAACTCTCAACAACATGAATAAAAGTACATCGATCTACATAAAAATGTGCATAAGCATAGCATGAGTACGCCACAACGGTACACAGTAAGTATCAAGCCTAACCTCGATGGAATAGTGACGAGGCCAGGTCGAGACACCTACTAGACATAAAAAAAACCTGTACAAGATATAATATAAGACTAACAATGGAAAGAACATCAATGTAGGCCTAATAACAGAAGGATCATAATTTACAACCAACGACGAAGATAATGGAAATTCAAATGCCAGCAAGAAGTAGATGGGTAATAGAACAGCAGCACAATCAGAACACCAATGGGACAAGGTCAGGTCAGTAAGTGTCGAGGTCAGGTCAGGGCCCTACTGGAATTAATAAAAGACTGAACGAATGTAGGCAATGTAACAAATATAGTAATGAAATTGAAACAACTAATAGTATAACAAGATTAGCTACACAAAACTAAGAAAACAGTGCAACACAGAGAAAGAAAATTAATAGCATGCTAAGAAAACAACGATCAAAGGCAAGTACAAAAGAATGGGCAAATGTCAACAAGAGTCACAATCGAGGTACCATCTTGTAGTCTCAAATCACAAAAATAAATCACAATCTTTCCTTATATCATTGCGGGAGTCTTTACATTTAGTTTTGAAAATCATTTTTCACGAAATAGCATCTCGCATTTTAGCCCACCTTATCACACCGCATAGCTTCTAGTAGTTCCCCTACTAGTCACGCGTATCAAGCCCACCTTATCACACCGCATGCATTTCAACACCCAGACCTTATAACACCACATGCGTATCAATATTACAACGTATCACAAATCGCACCTCATGTGCCCAATAACACAATTTTCCAGAGAAACCAAACAATAACAGAATTTCACAATAAGGAGCCCACGGCTCAACCACAATGTACACAAAGTTTCAACAATAATATGCGGAAGAATAACTCAATAGAATGATATTTCACAACTTAACACTTTGCCTCAATAGGAATCACGGCCCTTGCAACGCAATACTAATTTCAACAGCAAGATATTCCGAGAAATAACAATTTCAAGTAAGAATTCAACAGTTAAATAATGAATACGGAATAAGGAAATGTGAAATTTAACTAAACATGTAGAGAAATTAGCAAGCAAGAGATAAGACAAGTAGACATGTGAAATTAGACTAAATATGATGACTATAACATGTTGAAGTAACTCATTTAAAGCATGAAAGGAATCTACATAGCTAAAAACTGGCAATTTCCACATTTAGCCTGTGTACACACTCGTCACCTTGCGTACACAGCTTTCACATATCACAATTATCTCAAACAACACCATAAGGGGTAATTTTCCCACATAAGGTTAGGCAAGTCACTTACCTCAAACCACACTAAATCAATCAACTAGAAGGCTTTTCCCTTGATTATCCAACTCCGAACGGCTCGAATCTAGCCAAAACAATTTCATTCTATAAATATAACTATAGGAAATTAATTTAAACAATGAAAATTACGATCGTTGCGAAGAATTAAAAAGTCAATCCAAAAGTCAAAGTCGAGCACGCAAATCGAAACCCGACAAAATTTACAAAATTCGAATACCCATTCAATATCGAGTCCAACCATACAAGAATTACTCAAATCTGACCTCAATTCGCCTTTCAAATCTCAAAAACTTAGTCTAAGAAGTTTCCACCATTTCCCCCCAATTTTCCAACTCAAACCACTAATTTAATGAAGAAATTGACCATAGCTTCTTGTAAATTAACCAAAACCAAGTTAGGAATTCTTACCCCAGTGATCTCTCTGAAAATCTCCCAAACCTTTGCCTCAAACTGAGCTCTCTAAGTCCAAAATGTGAAATATGAAGTAAAACCTCGTTTTCAAACATAAGTTCTGCTGACCAGCGATTTACACATCGCGATCGCGGAATTTCCTTCACGATCGCGAAGAACAAAACAAAGTTGCCCCCAAAATGAATTTCGCGAATGCGGTTGACTCCACACTAACGTGGATCACCAATACAAAAACCTACGCAATCACGGACATGCCCACGCGATCACAAAGAACAACTTTGCGTGACCCTGCTGCCTCACTTCCTTGCACGCGAACGCAATCCACTCTACGCGTTCGCGAAGCACAAGCTTCACCACTGCCGTGATCGTGATTGCGATCCTCTCTCTGCAAACACAAAGATTAAAAACCAAAAGTCCAAAGAAATACCTACGCGATCGCGGACCTAACCTCACGATCGCATTGAAGGAATCCAGAACTTCAGCTATTCCTAAATGATCCGAAATGCATCGAATACGGTCTGAATCACACCCGAGGCCCCCGGTACCTCAACCAAGCATAACATAAAGTCCTAAAATATCATACAAACACGCTAGAAGCATCAAATCACATCAAACAACACAAATTCTATGAATCACAACCCAAATTCAAGCCTATGAATTATGAACTTCCAAATTCCAAAACCAATGTCGAATCATACAAAAGAACTCCGATTGACTCCTCATTTTATACACAAGTCATAAATGACATTATAGACCTATTCTAATTTCCTAAATTGGGATCCGACCCCGATATCAATAAAGTCAATGTCCGGTAAAACTTTTCCAAAATCTTTCATTTTTCAACTTTCGCCAATTCATGTCGAAATGACCTGCGGACCTCCAAATCAACATCCGTACACGCTCCTAAGACCAAAATCACCATACGAAGCTATTGGAACCTTCAAAACTCCATTTCGGAGATATCTTCACATAAGTCAAACTACGATAAACTTTTACAACCTAAACCTCAAACTTAGGGACTATGTGTCCCATTTCACTCTGAAACTCACCCGAAACAAAAACCAAATACTCCGGCAAGTCACAAAATCACAATATAACATAGAGGAAGCATAAATTAGGGGATCAAGGATAAAATACTCAAAATGACCGGCCGGGTCGTTACACGCATGGAATTGCAACAAGATTTACCCCGAGATACCACTCCTCGAAATCACAAATCATGATCCACCATTTCAAAATCTTGCACGAATGGCACTTCGTGCCCACCATAACAATCAGCTTCGCACGGCAAAGTCCTCGTGCTACCATGGACGTCACATCCGTATCAATATCAATTACGATGATCAAGAGATATATTTAAACACAGCAAAGCATAATAACAATCTAGAATAAAGTGAGGCATCAAATGAGATAATAAATTTATAAGGATTCAAAGTAAAATAAAGGATAGGTTGTGCAATTAGAGTATCAGATGGGTTTAGTTTAGAAATTAATAAGATAAAGTAAAAATATCATATTTAAACAAAGTAAAATATCAGTTAAATTGATGAGTTAAATATAAAATTTGTTAAAAATAAAACGTGATAATAATTTTAAGTAAACATCAATAGTGTGATGAGTAAAATTTGAGAACCCAATTAAAATGTAACGACCCGGCCGGCCGTTTTGAGAGTACTAGTCCTGATCCTATATTTATTGCTCCCTCTACTATATTTTGTGGTTATCTGACTTGCCGGGGTGCTTGGTGTCGGGTTCGGGTGAATTTCAGAGTGAAATGAGACACTTAGTCCCTAAATTGGAAGCTTAAGTTTAAAAGGTTGACCGAATGTTGACTTATATGTAGACGACTCCTGAATGGAGTTTTAATGGCTCTGTTAGCTGCATTGGGTGATTTTGGACTTAGGAGCGTGTCTAGATTATATATTGGAGGTACGTAGTTGAATTAGGCTTGAAATGGCAAAAGTTGAAAATTTAGAAGTTAGAGCGGGAGTGGACTTTGTGGCTATCGGAGTCGGATTCCAATTTTGGGAATTGAAGTTGGTCTGTGGTGTCATTTGTGACTTGTGTTCAAAATTTGAGGTTAATCAGATGTGATTTGATAGGTTTCGGCATCGAATGTGGAAATAAGAAGTTCAAAGTTCATTAGGCTCGAATCGATGTGTGATTTATGGTTTTAGCATTGTTTAATATGATTGAAATGCCCGACTAAGTTCATATTGTGTTTTAGGACTTGTTGGTATATTTGGTTGAAGTCCTGGGGTCCTCGAGTGAAGTTCGGACGATTATCTAATCACGTTTGGAGTAAAAATGGGTGTTGTAGCTGGAGTCTTCTGGTGCAATCGCACCTGCGGAGCTTTGGTCGCAGGTGCGAGCTTGGAAGCGTTGATGCGGCCAGGAGTGAGGAAGGTTGTGGTCGCAAGTGCGAAGGGTTGTCTGCACCTGCATGGACACGATAGCGAAGGTTTTATCGTAGAAGCGAGGTTGGCTGAACGGTTGGAGGGTCGCAAAAGTGACCTTCATTTGTGCAGGAGCGCACCCGCAAATGTGGAGGCTTGACCACAAGTGCGCAAGGTGGGCAGTGGAGTGTTATCGACAGACGCGGACTAGTGACCGCAAAAGTGGTACCGCAGAAGTGAGAATGCCTGGGCAGAGAGTTTAAAATCGGGGGTTTTCCAATTTATTCATATTTTGAGATATAGAGCTCGGATTAAGGCGATATATTGAAGGTTTTTCAGAGGGATTATTGGGGTAATAACTCTTAACTCGTTTTTGATCAATTTCTACTTATCTATCTTCGATTTCTTCAATTAATTAAGGATTCGGGTTGAAATATTTGGGGAAAAAGGTGTAAAGCTCTTAGATCAAATTCTTGAGTTTTGAAAGGCCAAATGAGTTCGAATTTGGATAATTCTTGTATGGTTAGACTCGATATCAAATAGGTGTTCGGATTTTATAATTTTGGTCAGGTTCTGAGATGTGGGCACGGGATCGACTTTTTGGGGCGAATTTTTCCAACTCTTTCTAAACTCGTAATTTTATTATTTAGATTAGTTTCCTATAGTTATATTTATTGTATGTAATTGTCTTTGGCTAGATCTGAGCCGTTTGGAGTCGAAAAGTCAAGGGAAATGCCTTCTTATTGATTGATTGAGCAAGGTTTGAGGTAAGTGACTTGTCTAACTTTATGTGGGGGAAATTCCCCTTAGGCTTTGGTACTGTTATGGTAATTTGCAATATCTAAAGGTCGTGTACGCAAGGTGACGAGTGCGTACTTGTGCTCAATGTTAAAAATTCGGTTTTTTCTAAGTAGTTTCCTTTTATTTCCTTAATTGAGTTACTCTAGCATGTGTAGTCATCATGTTTAGCCTAATTTCATACGTCTACGTGCCTTATCTCTTATTTGCAAATTGTACAACATGCTTATTTGAATTACCTGCTTCCTTGATTCCATATTCAGTATTTAACTGTGGGATTCTTTGCTTGAAATATCATTTTTTTCATTTGTTATGTTTTGGTTTTCGTGATTATTGTTGAGGTGATTGTTTGGTTGTGGCATGAGGTTTCTGTCGTGCGGGTTCTTATTATGACATGAGGTTTCTGCCATACAGATTATTATTATGACATGAGGTTTATGTCGTGCGGTTGTTATTATAAGGAACGATTGTGAGATATTTACTTTTGGGACTATGAGACGGTACCTCGGGAGTGCCTGTTTATTTCCTCTATTTGTTGTATTGTTGTTGTTGTCTTTATTCCTTAACTTGTAAGATTCTTGCTTCCTTACGTGTTTTATTTGTCTTCTTGATTCCGTGTTGTTACCTTCCATAAATTTCTATTATTACACTTCCCTATCACTTTATTATATCATTATATCTTCTGCCTTATTTCTTATCATTCCTAGTAGGGCCCTGACTTGACCTCGTCACTACTCTACCGAGGTTAGGATTGGCACTTACTAGATACCGTTGTGGTGTACTCCCACTATGCTTCTGTACATGTTTTTGTGCAGATCGAAATGCATCCTATCAGCCTCGATATCAGAGTGTTGTTCTGCTGCTTGGAGACTTCAAGGTACACCTGCCCGCGTCCGTAGGCCTCGGAGTTCCCTTCTATCCCGTCATTTCCTTGTTGTTTTTTATATTTTGATAGAGAGTGATCTTTAGGATTTTTGAAACATTGTATCTAGAGCTTGTTACTTATATCTACCGGGTTTTGGGAGATATATAAACTTTGAGTTGCAGTTTTTACTTGATATAGTTGCTTACGTTTTGAGCTTTTAGATTATTATTTTAATTATTCTGCATGCTTGTTAGGCTTACCTAGTCTTAGGGAGGCTATGGAACTATGGGTGTTGCGGAGTCTAGTGGGGTTGCTTTCATTACATTCCAGCTTAGAAAAGTGGCCTATCAGTGGTGGCGAGCATATTAGTTGGGTAGTCCGGCCGAGGCAGCTTAACTTACTTCGACTCAGTTTTCAGATATGTTCATGAGAGAGTATGTTCCCAGAGTCTCGAAGATATATGTCGCGCAGAGTTTAAGCAGTTGCGTCAGGGTTCTATGACTGTGTTGTAGTATGGGGTATGGTTTAGTGATTTGGATAGCCATGCACCAGCCTTGGTTGCTACTATTAGAGAGCGGGTCTGTCGATTTATCGTGGGGATCAACCCCAATATCAGATTTAGCATGGCCCGAGAGTTGGAGACAGACATCGCATACCAACAGGTAGTGGGGATTGTTAGGATATTGGAGGGTATGCTAACTCGGGAGAGAGAGGCCAAGAGGTCTCGAGAGTCTGGCACATATAGTAGTACTCGTGCCCCAGCTGCAGCTTGCCAGGGGTAGGGGCTATGTGAGTCACCCTGTTCATTAAGCACTTCCAGCTGCCAGCAGTATTCCGGCCACTCCTAGGCCCCAGGATCATATTTATGCACTGCCATTGTCTAGTGCATCTCCTACACGGGGTGTTTTCAGCGGTCAGTCCAGCCGATTAGGCTCGAGCCAGCCAAAACAGCCACGTCCTATGAGAGCTTGTTTTGAGTGTGGTGACACTCGTCATATAGTGAGGGATTGCCCCGGACTCAGGAGGGGTGCACCTCCACAAACCACTCAGGCACCGTGTGCTCCATCAGGTCCTCAAGCTATAGTTACAGCACCAGCTACCACTCCACCCGCACAACCAGCTCGAGCAAGTAGATGTCGCCCTAGAGGGGGAGGCCATGCCAGATATTATGTCTTCCTGCTAGGACAGAGGCAGTTGCATCTAAATCTGTCATCACAGGTATTGTTCCAATCTATCATAGAGATGCATCAGTCTTATTTGGTCTAGTCTCCACTTATTCCTATGTGTCATCTTATTTTGCTTCATATTTGGTGTATCCCGTGATTCTTTGAGTTCTCCTATCTATGTGTCTACGCCCGTGGGATATTCTATTATTGTTGACCACATGTATCTGTCGTGTTTGGTTGATCTTAGTGGTTTTAAGACCAGAGATGATTTTATTGTTACTCAGTATGGTGGATTTTAATGTTATTTTGGGCATGGACTAGTTGTCGCCATATCATGTTATCCTTGATTATCATGCCAAGACGGTGACGTTGGCTATGCCTGTTTTACCATGGTTAAAGTGGAGAGGTACTTTAGATTATGTTCCTAACAGGGTTGTCTCATTTCTAAAGGCTCAACGAATGGTTGATAAGGGGTGTGATGCATATCTGGCATTTGTGAGGGATGTTAGTGTTGATACTCCTACCATTGAGTCAGTTCCGGTAGTGAGGGATTATCCAGATGTATTCCCGGCGAATCTTCCGGGCATGCTGCCCGACAGAGATATTGACTTTGGTATTGATTTGTTACTGGGCACTCAGCCCATTTCTATTCCACCCTATCGTATGGCTACAAACGAGTTGAAAGAGTTAAAGGAACATTTGCAAGAGTGGCTTGATAAAGGATTCATTCGGCCCAGTGTGTCACCTTGGGGTGCTCCAATCTTATTTATAAAGAAGAAGGATGGTTCTATGCGAATGTGTATTTATTATCGCTAGTTGAACAAGGATACAGTGAAGAACAGGTATCCATTGCCACGTATTGATGACCTACTTGATCAGCTTCAGGGTGCCAGAGTGTTCTCTAAGATCGACTTGCGTTCAGGCTATCATCAATTGAAGATTTGGGAGCCAGATATCCCGAAGACGCCTTCAGGACTCGGTACGGTCATTATGAGTTCCTTGTGATGTCTTTTGGACTGACCAACGCTCCAACAACATTCATGCAATTAATGAACAGTGTATTTCAGCCATATCTTGACTCGTTCATCATTGTGTATATTGACGACATTCTGTTGTACTCCCGGAGCTGGGAGGATCATGAGCAACACTTGAGGGTTGTGATTCAGACCTTGAGAGAAAATAAGTTATATGTAAAAATTTTGAAGTGTGAATTCTGGCTAGATTCAGTGGCATTTTTGGGTCATGTAGTATCGAGTGGGGGGATCAAGGTAGATCCGAAGAAGATTTAAGAAATGTAGAGTTGGCCCAAACCGTCCTCAGTTATGGAGATCCGGAGTTTTCTTGGCTTGACGGGGTTTTGTCGTCGATTTGTAGAGAGTTTTTCGTCTATTGCAACACCTATGACTAGGCTGACCCAGAAGGGTTCTCCATTCAGGTGGACCGAGGAGTGTGAGGAGAGCTTTCAAAAGCTCGAGGCTACTTTTACTATAGCCCAAGTGTTGGTATTGCCTACTGATTCGGGGTCCTTTACGGTGTATTGTGATGCGTCACATATTGGTCTCGGTGCGATATTGATGCAAGACGGTAGGGTTATTACCTACGCATCTAGACAGTTGAAGGCGTATGAGAAGAACTATCATGTCCATGACCTTGAGTAAGCAGCTATTGTTCATTCCTTGAAGATCTGGCGGCACTACTTGTATGGTGTCCCTTGCGAAGTCTACACCGATCATCGGAGTCTACAGCATCTGTTCAAACAGAAGGATCTTAACTTGCGGTAGCGGAGGTGGTTGGAGTTGCTTAAGGAACATGATATCATTATTCTATATCATCCCGGGAAGGCCAATGTGATGGCCGATGCCTTGAGTCGCAAGGTGGAGATTTTGGGAAGCTTAGCATATCTACCGGTAACAGTAGGCCATTAGCCTTGGATGTTCAGGCCTTGGCGAACCAGTTTGTTAGATTGGATGCCTCTAAGCCGAGCTAAGTTTTGGCTTATGTGGTTTCACAGTCTTCACTTTAAGATTGTATCAGATAGCATCAGTATGATGACCCACACTTGCTTGTCCTTAAGGACACGGTTCAACACGGTGAATCCAAGGAGGTCACTATTGGAGAGGATGGTGTATTACCGATGCAGGGCAGGCTATGTTTGCCCAATGTAGATGTCTCGCGTGAGCTGATCCTCCAGGAGGCTCACAGTTCGCGGTACTCCATTCATCCAGGTGCCGCAAAACTGTATCAGGACTTGAGCCAATACTATTGGTTAAGGCAGATGAACAAGGACATAGTGTAATATGTTGCTTGGTGCCTAAACTTTCAACAGGTAAAGTATGAGCATCGGCGGCCTGGTGGATTGTTTCAGAAGTTAGAGATTCTGGAGTAAAAATAGGAGCGGATTACTATGGTTTTGTTGTTGGGATCCCACGGACTCAGAGGAAGTTCGATGCAGTATGGGTTATTGTGGATAGATTGACCAAGTCAGCTCATTTCATTCCAGTGGTGACCACTTACTCTTCAGAGCAGCTGGCTAAGGTTTATATTCGCGAGATTGTTACGGTTCATGGCATGCTGGTATCTATCATCTATGACCGGGGTACGCAGTTTACATCGTGGTTCTGGAGAGCCGTACAACATGAGTTGGGCACGAGGGTGGAGTTGAGTACAACATTTCACCCTCAGACGGACGGACAGTCCGAGCGCACTATTTAGATATTGGAGGATATGCTTCATGCGTGTGTGATGGATTTTGGGCATTCTTGGTATCAGTTCTTTCTACTTGCGGAGTTTTCCTACAACAACAGTTACCAATCGAGCATTCAGATGTCACCATATGAGGCTTTGTATGGTAGGTAGTGTCGGTCTCCGATGGGTTGGTTTAAGGCGGGTAAGGCTAGGCTATAGGGTACATATTTGGTTCAGGATGCTTTGGAAAAGGTAAAATTGATTCAGGATCGAATTTGTACAGCCCAATCCAAATAAAAGAGTTATGTATATTGGAAGGCCAACAACAATCATATGATAAATAGGAACACCATGAAATCTAGAAGAAAGATGCAAAGGTTCGGGAGGAAGGGCAAGTTGAGACCTAGGTATATCGGGCCTTTTGAGATTCTTGAGAGGGTTGGAAATGTGGCATACAGACTTGCACTACTACCTAGTCCGTCTGCAGTTCATCCAGTGTTACATGTTTCCATGCTCCGAAAATATCACGGTGATATGTCTTATGTGTTAGACTTCAGCTCAGTCCAGTTGGACAAGGATCTATTTTATGTTGAGGAGCCGGTGGCCATTTTGGACAGGCAAGTTCGAAAGTTCAGGTCGAAGAACATCGCTTCAGTGAAGGTTCAGTGGAGGGGTCAGCCAGTCGAGGAGGCCACTTGGGAGACCGAGCATGATATGTGCATTCATTATCCTTATCTTTTCACCACTTTAGATATATCTCTATACTTGTTTGAGTACGGACGTTTGTTTTAAGAGCGGGAGGATGTAACGACCCGACCGGTCATTTTGAGAGTATTAGCCCTGATCCCCTATTTATTGCACCCTCTACTACATTTTGGGGTTATGTGACTTGTCGGGGCGCTTGGTGTCAGGTTCGGGTGAGTTTCGGAGTGAAATGAGACACTTAGTCCCTAAATTGGAAGCTTAAGTTTAAAAGGTTAACCGAATATTGACTTATATGTTGACGACTCTAAGATGGAGTTTTTATGGCTATGTTAACTCCGTTGGGTAATTTTGGACTTAGGAGCGCGTCCGGATTGTATATTGGAGGTCTGTAATTGAATTAGGATTGAAATGGCGAAAGTTGGAAATTTAGAAGTTTGACTGGGAGTGGCCTTTATGGCTATCAGGGTCGGATTCCGATTCTAAGAATTGGAGTAGGTCCATGGTGTCATTTGTGACTTGTGTGCAAAATTTGAGGTCAATCAGATGTGATTTGATAGGGTTCGGCATTGAATGAAGAAGTTAGAATCGATGTTTCATTAGGCTTGATTCGATGCGCGATTTGTGGTTTTAGCGTTGTTTGATGTGATTGGAAGGCTCGACTAACGTCGTATCGTGTTTTTGGACTTGTTGGTATATTTGGTTGAGATCTCGAAGTCCTCAAGTGAAGTTCAGACAATTATCGGATCAAGTATGGACTAAAAAGGGGTGTTGTAGTTGGAGTCTTCTGGTGTGATAGCACATGCAGAGCTTTGGTCGCAGGTGCAAGATGGGAAGCACAGATGCGGCCAGGAGTGAGGAAGGTTATAGTCACAGGTGCGAAGGGTTGTCCTCACCTGCGTGGACGCGGAAGCGAAGGTTTTATCGCAGAAGCGAGGTTGGCCGGATGGTTGTAGGGTCGTAGAAACGACCTTGTTTTGTGCAGGAGCGCACCCGCAGATGCGGAGGCTTGATCGCAGGTGCGTGAGGTCGGGAGGGGAGTTTTTTACGCATAAGCGGATTAGTGACAACAAAAACGATACCGCAAAAGTGGATTTTGGACCGTAGAAGCGAGAATGCCTGGGCAGAGAGTTTAAAATCGAGGGTTTGCCATTTTCCTCATATTTTGAGATATAAAGCTCGGATTAAGGCAATAGTTTGAAGGTTTTTCAGAGGGATTGTTGGGGTAAGATCTCTTAAATCGTTTTTGATTAATTTTCACTAATCTACCTTTGATTTCTTCATTTAATTAAGGATTTGGGTTGAAATATTTGGGGGGAAAAGGTGTGAAGTTCTTAGACCAAATTCTTGAGTTTTGAAAGGCCAAATGAGTTCGAATTTGGATAATTCTTGTATGGTTGGACGCGATATCGAATGGGTGTTAGGATTTTATCATTTTGGTTGGGTTCCGAGACGTGGGCCCGGGATTGAGTTTTTGGAGCGAATGTTTCCAATTTTTGCTAAAATCATAATTTCATTATTTAGATTAGTTTTCTATAGTTATATTTATAATATGTAATTATTTTTGGTTAGATTCGAGTCGTTCGAAGTCGGAAAGTCGAGGGAAAGGCCTTCTTATTGATTGATTGAGCGGGGATTGAGGTAAGTGACTTGTCTAACCTTGTGTGGGTGAAATTCCCCTTAGGCTTTGGTACTGTTATGGTGATTTTGCAATATGTGAAGGCTGTGTATGCAAAGTGAAGAGTGCGTACTTGGGTTAAATGTTGAAAATCCGGTTTTTGCTCAGTAGTTTCCTTTTATTTCCTTAATTGAGTTACTCTAGCATGTGTAGTCATCATGTTTAGCCTAATTTCATATATCTACGTGTCTTATCTCTTGTTTACAAGTTATACAACATACTTAGTTTAATCACCTGCTTCCTTGATTCCGTATTTATTATTTAACTGTGGGATTCTTTTCTTGAAATAACCTTGTTTCATTTGTTATGTTTTGGTTTTCGTGATTATTATTGAGGTGATTGTTTGGTTGTGGCACGAGGTTTCTGCCGTGCTGGTTGTTATAGTGGCACGAGGTTTCTACCGTGCAGATTGTTATTGTGGCATGAGGTTTCTATCGTGCGAACTTTTATTGTGGCACGAAGTTTCTATCGTGCGGTTTGTTATTATAAAGAGATTGTGAAATATTTACTTTTTGGACTACGAGGCGGTACCTCGGGAATGCCCCTGTTGATTTTCTCTATTTGTTGTATTGTTGTTATTATTGTTGTTGTTGTTGTTGTTGTTGTTGTTGTTGTTGTTGTTATTGTTGTTGTTGTTGTTGTTGTTGTTGTTGTTGTTGTTGTTGTTGTTGTTGTTGTTGTTGTTATTCCTTAACTTGTAAGATTCTTGCTTCCTTACGTGTTGTATTTGTCTTTTTGATTCCGTGTTGTTACCTTCCGTAAATTTCTATTTTTACAGGTCCCTGTCACTTTACTATTTCATTATATCTTCTATCTTGTTTCTTATCATTCCCAGTAGGGCCGTGACTTGACCTCGTCACTACTCTACCGAGGTGAGGCTTGGCACTTACTAGGTACCATTGTGGTGTACTCATACTACGCTTCTGCACATATTTTGTGCAGATCCAGGTGCATCCTATCAGTCTCGATATTAGAGTGTTATGCTGCTGCTTGGAGACTTCAAGGTACACCTACCCGCGTCTGCATGCCTCATAGTCCCCTCTTATCCCGTCATTTCAAAATTTTGTTTTTATGTTTTGATAGAGAGTGATGTTTAGGATATTTGCAACTTTGTATCTAGAGCTTCTGACTTATATCTACCGGGTTTTGGGAGATGTATATACTTTGAGTTGCAATTTTTACTTTATACAGTTGCTGACATTTTGAGCTTTTAGATTATTATTTCAATTATTCCGCATGCTTGTTAGGTTTACCTAGTATTAGACACTAGGTGCCGTCATGACATCCTACGGAGGGATATTGGGGTAGTGACATAAAGTAAAAATGTGATAACCATATTAAAATAGTAAAGCACCAAGTGAGATAATGAGTTCTATCTTAAGAGACACATAGAATAAGACATGTTAATAATTCTTTTATTTAAAACCGTTATGTTACCAACAACTTAATAGAATATGAGATAATGACCTTACGCAAGTAAATTCACCTTGACATTCAATTTACCAAGTAATAACGGAGGCACATATTGGTACATTAGAGTAACACAACAGATCAAGTAGAATACATGACTGGTACAAGAGGTCAATATCATTTCAACCAAATATGATCAAATACCAGTGAAATGATTTAAGAAAAAACAATAACCGTTCAATTGATAAACAATTCCAACATAGAACACACCATGAAAATAACAATTTAGGATAACTTTTTTATTGCAATAATTACAACATGTCAATCATGTGCGGCGTGCAACCCGATCCTATAAAATAATAATAATATATATATATATATATTAAGGTGTGCAACCCGATCCCACCTATTATCATAACAATATCCGTTGAGACGTACAACCCGATCCCATACAATAATAAAAATATCCGTTACGGCGTGCAACCCGATCCCACACAATAATGTCAATATCTGTTGCGGGTGCAACCTGATCCCACCTATATCATATCATCCGTCCTTATCGCTCCATATCATATATTTTCATATCATTTCAATATCGTTGTCGCGTGAAACTCGATCCCCAAACAATAGGTAATACACAAACAACTACAACCAACT
This sequence comes from Nicotiana tabacum, assembly GCF_000715075.1. Taxonomy (NCBI): domain Eukaryota; kingdom Viridiplantae; phylum Streptophyta; class Magnoliopsida; order Solanales; family Solanaceae; genus Nicotiana; species Nicotiana tabacum. The sequence goes on from NC_134083.1 coordinate 80,274,070, forward strand.
ACGGCGTATCACAAAACCAAACGCAATAACGAAGCTACACAAGAAGTCATAAATGGATGGTAAATTTACACGATAAGTCCCAAAATCAAATAGAAAGTAATGACAATTTATAAATAAAGACACGATTACCAAGAATCAATTAACAATTAAGGCATGTAACAGATAAGACACGAATTCAACAAGTAATTATAATTAACAAATAAAACATATAAGATTGAACATGACAATAAAAGATAGAACATATACTAACAACTTCAAGGCACGTAAGAGAAAAGTCAACAATGAAAGATATCACATGTTATGACAAATACAATAAATGCATGGAAGAAGCCTATAAGTCTATACCGATCAAATACCACTATAAGACCGTGTACACACTCGTCACCTCGTGTACACATCTTTCATATAATTCAGATAGTATCATCAACCCAAAACCTAAGGGGTAGTTTTTCATACACAGCTAGGCAAGATACTTACCTCAAAGAAGCTAAATCAATATCTAAGAAGCCCTTACCATCTGAAACAACCTCCGAATAGCTCGAATCTAGCCAAAATAATTTATTATCATAAACAAAAGACATAGGAATAATTTTCGATAATAAAGCTACGATCTTTAATGAAAACCAAAAGGTCAACCCAGAACGTCAGCCCTGGGACCGCATCTCGGAATCCGATAAACTCATAAATGTTGAACACCCATTCCGATACGAATCCAATCATAGGAAAATCATTCAATTCCGACCTCAAACAGTCCTTCAAACCATCAATTTATGTTTTAGAAAGTTTTTACTAAAATTCTCAATTTCTCCAATTCAAACTATTAATCAAACACAAAAAACGAGGTTGCAATCATGAAATAATAATAAATATGAGTCAAAATTACTTACCCCAATCTAAGTAGTAAAAATCTTTTCCAAAATAGCCCAAAACTGAGCTCCACAACCTTGTGAGAAAAATTAACTAAATTCTGAAATAAGAAAAAATAATGCAGTAGCATTCTCAGCTCGATTCAGGTCCTAGATGATCCCAAAACTTATTTTTGATAATTCCAACACGATTCTTGCGAGATTACACCCAAGATAGCCTCTTGAATTACCCAATTTGACCTTAAAATGAGAGAGATACAATGTTTTGAAGTTTTAAAAGAAATCTGAAAATTTCAACAGCATTTTCGTAATTATTTACAGCAGAAAAAAAAACCAGCAATAAGGAAATCTTCGTTGTAGCACCCAAAACTCATTTGAAACCTCCCGGACACAAACCGTATATGCATTTCAATTATAAAATACGCTACGAATCTGCTCGTGCACTCAAAATACTGAAAAGAGGTCATCTTATTCTGATATTGACCATGGTCAAACTTCATATCCTTAACTAGTTTCTCAACCAATATTTTAAAATACACCCAAGACCCTCGGGACCCCATCCAATCATACCAACAAATACAAATACATTAGAAAAACTTATCCAAAGCCTCAAAATGCCCACGGGAACATCACAACAAAGAATCGAGGCTCAAACCGAATAGAATTTCTCTTAAGTTGTTAAATCTTCATTCTTTCAAAAGAGTGTGTGAATCACAATTAAACACTTCGCATTATTTTCAAACTTTGCACACAAATTCAATTCAACTATATAGACCTATCCAAAGTATCGAAACACCAATTGGAGTCCAATAACATCAAAGTCAACTCTTGGTCAAACTTATGAACTTTTAAGTTATTCAAATTGCCAAGTTTCGATAAATAGTGTCGAATTCTTCTAGGAACCCCCGATACCAAATCCGAACATACATACAAGTCCAAAATCATCATACGAACCTATCGGAATAATCAAAACCCGATTCCGAGTTCGTTTACCCAAAAGTCAAACCTTGGTCAACTCTTGCAACTTAAAACTTCTAAAACGAGAATCATTCTTCCAAATCAATCTCGAACTGCTCGAGAACCGTAATCAACCATACACGAAGTCATAATACATAATATAAAACTACTTAAAGTCTCAAACCATCTAATGAAACGGTAAAACTTAAAACGATCGGTCGGGTCGTTACAATCTTCTATTGAATATTTAGATGCAAATAATTTTTTTTTTTGGCCGAGAGTTTTGCTCAAGAAGCCACTGTGCTGTTGTCAAGAATCATTCACCGAACCGCCTTTTCGCAAGTCTCCATTAAAATCAAAGAGCAGTGATTTTGTTGATTTTGTTCATTTTGTTGTGATAACAGTGACTTTGGTACACTTGCTCGAAAATTTATAAATCATATCTTTAGCGTTACACGCTAAAACAAAGACTTTAGTAAAGCAGGATAAACAAGCTTTCATCTTAGTTATAAGATGTTGTCAGAATTACTGTTTAATAATTTATCCTAATGTTTGCTTTACAACTTGTTTTCTTCTTTGTGTCTTTACATCTGTATTCAATCTTTGTTTTAAATTAACTTGCTAGGAAAATAATTGTTAGAATTCACAATTTTCATAGATGATTTTTTCTAATTAATTCCCAAAAATAGGTTTATGCTGTTTAATTGAATGTTAATTGAAAATTACTTTTGAGAAATAATTAGCATTTGGCCAAGCTTTTAAAAAGTGCATCTAAATATATTTTTCTCAAAAGTACTTATGAAAAGAAGTTATTCTTTTCTGCTTCTCAAAACCCGCTTCCACACAAAAATATTTTTTTCCTTCTAAAAGCTTAGTCAAACACCTCATATTTAACAAAAGCACTTTTTTGAACTGGCCTTGGAGAAGAATGGCAAAATAGACTATGAGTAATAGCTTGTTTAGCCAAACCGAAAAAATCAGCTTATTTTGAAAAGTATTTTTCTCCAAAAGGCTTTTCGAAAAAGTACTTTTGGAGAAAATCAAATTATGTTTGGCTAATCAATATAAAAAGTACTTTGAGCAATGAATGTTTTGGTCTTTAAAAAAGTGCTTTTAATTATCAAATTATGAATAAGAACGTGACTAGATTTACTTAATACAAATATCATTAAAGTAAATAAATAGTCACAAATTTTTATTATTAAAGACAATAATTAAAAAAATAAGTTTATTTAAGTAAAATGTGAAAATAAAAAAAAATGTACTTTAATTTTTAATATGATTTAAATATATTTGGAAATTATTTAATAAATATAAAGGCATTCACCCCAAAAGTCACTAAACATTAGAAAGCTATTCCAAAAACAAGAAAAAATACTTATAGATTAATATCCTAAGTACCAGGTGTAAAATAAGTAAAGTTATTTTGGTATATAATATATTTTGCTAAGGATGTTTTTGGTAATAAGAAAAGTTAAAACTGCTTCTGTTTCTGGGGAGAAGCTAATTTTTTTTGTTTTTCAAAACTGTTTCTGCTTCTTTCCAAATATACTTTTTCCCCCAAAAATATCTTGGTCAAATACCTCAATGCGAGAAAAAAGAACTTTTTAGGGAAAAAACACTTTTAAGGAAAAGAAGAAGCTTGACCTATCACTATACGTTTAAGTAGCATTTGATAGATTTGGTCAAATTTTGCCATAAAATAAGCAAACCAACTATAAATTACCCGGTCCAAAATTTGGTCTGCCGAGGGACTAATCAAATGACTCTGCATTGAAATTGCTGAGTAGTCGCATATTGTATTAAACAATTGCTTTGAAATTCTTCGACTGAACGTCTATATGTATATTTGCTACAACTAAGAAAACTTATGCATATACATTTATTGTTATCACCCTATTATAATCATGAAAAATTATATGATTTGGCGTCTATTAATTTCATGACTTTGTTATTATGGATCTCCAAGATTTCAACGTAGCTTGTTAGATATAGAATAGCATTTTTCTAATGTTATTTGAATAAGCTGGAAACATGTTTTTATGTTTTCATTTAGTACCTCAGCTTCACGTGTCCTTATTATGCCCCCACAAAATCTCTCTTTTGATAATTTAGTAATTTTTTCTTAACAAACTCATGGCCAGCAAAATTCCTCTGTATTGTTTCCTTTAAAAAAGTTAGTTTAATTAATTGTATCAAATTTAGCTTTTTAGACAATTAATATAACCCGGTGGAGGGCTTTCTATGTTAAAATTAATCGGCAATGATTATTATTTTTTAAAAAAAGGCTCCACCTTAAAACACAAAGAGGAAGATTTTGATCCGCGCGTCCAAGAGCTCTGGCGATTGGCAATTGGCGATTTTGCGTAGACCGGGAGGAAAGCTTCGCGGGCTCTTTCATGGCGTCGCCGGCCACCAGCCAGCCACCTGATGGGGCTGGTCAGTCGTCTACACCTTCCCCACAACCTACTACATACATTACACCCACAAATCCAATCCAAAACTACGCAAATCTTTTACAACCAAAATCACAAAATAATCCCATGCAAACCCTAGTTGTCGTCCCCATGAAACCAGTGGAGTATTTACATGGAGAGCCTATAATACGCTGGAAAAAGGCAGAAGTGAAGCAATCAATAGTTAAACAACGTTTGCAACTGGCAGTGTGTTGGGAAAATTTTCTTATGGCAAAAAGTAATCAACGAATTGCGCAAGGTCATACCAATACAATGTGAGTTGAAGGGTGCATGTTATATAGGGCTCATTGAAGATAATCATGTGCTAATTAGGTTATCATTGATGGGGGTTTATGTTCATCTACTCTCGAAGCCAACTTTTTATTTGAAGGCACAAGGTGAAATATGGCAGATGCGATATACTAAGTGGAATCCATGGTGGAAACCTGATGAAGACACCCCCATTGCTATTGCGTGGATTAGCTTGCCAGAGCTGCCACCTAATATTTTGGTAAGGAATTCGTATTTTCGTTGGCAAGAGCAATAGGTAATCCACTTCATATTGATTTGGCTACACAAAATGGCACAAGACCTAGCTGTGCAAAGGTTAAGGTAGAAGTAAATTTACTTGCAAAATTTTCTCAAAGAATTAAGAGAGTGGAAGAAGATGATGAGACTGGGCCGGATGAATCTAAATGGATCAAGATCAAATATGACTACTTGTCAAAATATTGTAATACATGTAGAAAGCAAAGGCACAACGAACTTGAATGCTGGGTAATTCATCCAGAATTACATAAGAGGTACGATGACAAGGTAGAGAATCAAGATACTGGAAGGGAAGTAGTTGGTACTGCAGTTGCTTCAACTAAAGTACTCTCAAGTGGAAACGTTTTGGGTAAACCAATAACAAATAATGCCAAGCAGGAGTGGATACAAGCAAGAAAGAATAAGTATTAACGTGATAATAAGGGTCATATAATTGGCAATACAAATTAAAGGAGAAAGTAGTTGACAATAGGAAGGGAAAGAACAAAGATGAGGGAGTATCAACAAAAAACAAATGTAATGCTTTGGAGGTAGAAGAAATTGATAAACCAACTTTAAGGGTCACTGATGGCAAAGGAGATGGAAAAGGCAAAGAAAAAGAGAAAGAACAACATATGTCAGTTACCAAGAAAGGGTAGAAGAAGCAACTTGGTAATAATGCTATGAATGATAAGGAGAAGAAGCAGGTAAGGAATGTTGAAAATCCCAGCTCCAATCCTAAGAGTTCTAGGATTACTGTAATGGCTAAGGAAGGTGTTCCTAATCCTAGTGATACAAGAATTAAGGTAGAGAAAAGTATGAAAGCTAGGAAAGAGAATCCGGGTGGAAATATGAGCCCTAATCCTAGTAATAATGGGATTAAGGATGCAACTACAAAGGAGAGGACGGTCGACTGGGTTCAAAGGTGCTTTGGTACACAGAATGAAGATCTTAATGTTAATTTAAACCACTCATGCCACGAGGTTCCTTCCCAGACCTTTGTGGAATCACCCAAGTCAACTGGAGCTATTAGAGGTGATAGACAGTTATGGAGTGATGAAGTACCGGAGTTTGATGATGATTCAGAAGCAAATACAAGCACAAGAGCTAATGATCAGAGGGGCAACTTACAGCTTGAACAAGTAGACAGTGTGGACCTAAGTAAACCCTAGCTCCCAGGAAATTAGGCTTGATGATTTAGAGAGGACCAATGCTCAACAACCTTTGCAACCAATTAAAGATGATACAGGACCACGAAGTGAACCTAGAATCAATGGTGGATCAACTGCAGAACCAGCTGGGAGGAACAACTTCAATGGAACAATAAACCCTAGAAAAACTGTTCAAATTTTGGACAATTCTAGAGGTGATCCGGTGGAGATTTTGGGGACGGAAAAAGTTGACAATGTTAATGTTAACGTCATAGATGATACAGTGAGGGAAAATCAACAAACACCTCAGGGCAAGACCACTGATCTTAATGGAACAGTAACTTCTGGGAAACTAGCTACAGTGAACCTTAATTTAGGCAATGTCTATGAACTCCAAGTCGGGATGATGCAGAAAGTTGTAGGCAACTTAGAGAAGAATGACAAGGTATATAAGGAGCAGGATATTGTACCAAAGACAACAGGAGCATTAGAGGCAATGCCAATGGCTTGTGCATCAGCCACTAATCAGATCATGCAGCTTTAGCTCAATGTTCCAGTGAAGTCTCCTTTGCAAACATTGCATGATCTAGTCACTCGCAATGTGGCACCCATGGAAATAGCTTTGATGGAGCAGCAACAACTGGAAGAAGATGGATATGATGAATCAACTGCTGAAAATTTCAAACAAGTGGCAAGGGAGGCTGATCTATCTCCTAGAACTAGTGTAAAAGGGGGTAAGAAACAAAGAAGCAGACTCACAAAGAACCTCTTCAACCTTTAAGAATCATGTTCATGAGCGCAGCCTCACAAACTAAATGATGATCAAGAAATTGATTTGGAATATTAGGTCTGTAAATACACGGCAGGCCTTTCCTAGAGTGATCAATATGCAAAGGTAGCACAGTTTCTTTATCATTGAATTAATTGAGCCCTTTTAGAATGCAGGACACATACAAAGGTATAAGAGAAGGCTTAACATGGAGACTGCTTTTTCAAATTTGAATAGAAAGATATGATTGTTCTTTGATGCTGTGGTAAAATGGGAATTAGTGATGGAAACTACTCAACAAGTGACTGTAAAGGTATTCCATCATGACATCAGGCAACACATTATGATGACCTTTGTTTATGCAAAGTGCTCATCTTTGGAAAGATTGGAATTGTGGGATAACTTGTATTACATGGTAAGTGAAATAGAGTAACCTTGGCTAGGAGGAGATTTTTATGTGGTGTTACATGAAGATGAGAAGATCGAGACAGTGCCATTGGTCCTGATGGATTTACTAGATAATTTTATCAAGTCTACTGGGAGGTGATCTACTGGGAGGTCCATTTACATGGTGGAATGGGAGACCTAATACTGAGTGTGTATTTAAGAGGTTGGACAAGAGTTTTGTGAATTTGCCATTTCAGAATATTCTCCCAACCATTGAAGTGGAACACTTGATCAGAACTGGATCAGATCATGCACCATTACTCATGACTTGTGAAGAGTACGCTACAAACTTTGTCAAGCCATTCAGATTTTTAAACTTATGGACAAAACATGTTACATTCATGAAGGTGGTGAGACATAATTGGAATGCTGAGTTCATTGGAGATCCTTTTCTAATATTCAAGCACAAACTCAAGAAGGTGAAGGCAACTTTGTCTAAATGGAGTAAGGATTCTTTTGCTGACATCTTCAAACAATTGGAAATACTGGACGATATTGTTAGGGTGAAGGAGATGTTATTCAAGGAGGAGCATACAATTGAGAATAGGATTATCCTTCAGAAAGCTCAATCAGAATTGAAGAAATACCTAAGTATAGAGGAGCAACACTGGAAGCAAAAAGCTGGTATGACATGGTTTGCTGAGGGTGATAAAAATACTAGTTTCTTTCACAACCATGCTAATGGCAAGAGGAAGAAACTATAATTGAAAAAAATTCAAAATAGATATGGGGCATGGCTAGATGATCAAGATCAAATGGCTACTGCTACTGTTGAATTCTATCAAAGACAATTCGCAAAAGAGGGGGATCCTACAGATTTCTCAATGTTGGACAATGTACCAACTATGGTGTCCATGGAACAGAACTTGGAGTTATGGAGGTTTCCAACATTAGAAGAGGTCAAGAATGCAGTTTTTGAGCTAAGTGGAGACAGTGCCATTGGTCCTGATGGATTTACTAGATAATTTTATCAAGTCTACTGGGAGGTGATCTACTGGGAGGTCCATTTACATGGTGGAATGGGAGACCTAATACTGAGTGTGTATTTAAGAGGTTGGACAAGAGTTTTGTGAATTTGCCATTTCAGAATATTCTCCCAACCATTGAAGTGGAACACTTGATCAAAACTAGATCAGATCATGCACCATTACTCATGACTTGTGGAGAGTACGCTACAAACTTTATCAAGCCATTCAGATTATTAAACTTATGGGAAAAACATGCTACATTCATGGAGGTGGTGAGACATAATTGGAATGCTGAGTTCATTGGAGATCCTTCTCTAATTTTCAAGCACAAACTCAAGAAGGTGAAGGCAACTTTTTCTAAATGGAGTAAGGATTCTTTTGGTGACATCTTCAAATAATTGGAAATACTGGAAGATATTGTTAGGGTGAAGGAAATGTTATTCGAGGAGGAGCCTACAATTGAGAACAGGATTATACTTCGGAAAGCTCAATCAAAATTGAAGAAATACCTAAGTATAGAGGAGCAACATTGGAAGCAAAAAGCTTGTATGACATGTTTTGCTGAGGGTGATAGAAACACTAGTTTCTTTCACAAGCATGTTAATGGCAAGAAGAAGAAACTACAATTGAAAAGAATCCAGAATAGAGATGGGGCATGGCTAGATGATGAAGATCAAATGGTTTCTGCTACTGTTAAATTCTATCAAAGACAATTCAGAAAAGAGGGGGATCCTACATATTTCTCAATGCTGGACAATGTACCAACTACGGTGTCCATGGAACATCACTTGGAGTTATATAGGTTTCCAACATTAGAAGAGGTCAAGGATGCAATTTTTGGGCTAAGTAGAGACAGTGCCAGTGGTCCTGATGGATTTACTGGCTTATTTTATCAAGTCTGCTGGGAGGTGATCTGCTATGATATTCGCAATATGGTGCTACATTTCTATGGAGGTGCAACTTTGCCAAAGTCAATTACTCTCACTAACTTGGTGCTACTGCCAAAGAAGCCAAGAGTTCAAACATTCTCAGACTTAAGACCTATAAGTTTGAGCAATTTCATTAACAATGTGGTCTCTAGGGTTATTCATGATAGACTGGAGAAGTTTTTGCCTACTTACATCTCCCCTAACCAATATGGATTTGTGAAAGGAAGGAGCATTTTTGATAACATCCTACTTAAATAAGAAATTGTCACTGACATAAGAATGAGAGGCAAACCTGCCAGTGAAGTGATTAAACTTGACATGGCAAGGGCATATGATAGGATTTTCTGGAAGTATTTGATGCATGTATTAAGAAGGATGGGCTTTGCAGAACACTTTATCACCATGGTGTGGAACTTACTATCTAATAATTTATATTCAGTGTTGGTTAATGGGCAGTCATCAGATTTTTTCAAGTCCACAAGAGGTGTAAAGCAAGGAGATCCACTGTCTCCTGCCTTATTCATTCTGCCAGTTGAAGTGTTATCTAGGTCTTTGAACAAATTGTTCGAGGATAAGATATTTGTTGGATTTGGCATGCCCAAATGGTCTGATCCTTTGAACCATTTGGCTTATGTTGATCATACTATAATATTTGCTTTAGCTCATCCTCATTCTTTGGGCAATATCATGGCAGTATTAGGAGGGTATGAGTAGGTCTCAGGTCAGCTAATCAATAAATCAAAGATCTCTTATTACATGCATGCCAATGTAGCACATGCACTATTTCAAGCAGTTGGTGACATTACAGGTTTCACAATAGGGCAATTTCCTTTCACATACTTAGGATAACCTATATTTTACACTAGAAGAAGGAAGGATTATTATGATGGTCTTATCAAAAAGGTGAAGGCTAAGCTACATGCTTGGAAAGGTAAAATGCTATCATTTGGGGGAAAGGCAATTATGATCACTAGTATACTTCAAAGCATGCCATTGCTCTTCTGTCAGTCCTTGATCCTCCTGATAATATACTTGAACACTTGCATAAAATCTTTGCAATATTTTTTTGGAGCAATAAAGAAGAAGGTAGGAGTAGGCATTGGTCATCTTGGCAGAACCTATGCCTGCCTAAAGAAGAAGGGGGGCTAGATTTTAGATCTTTACATGATGTATCAAAAGCTCTATTTGCTAAGCTTCGGTGGAGGTTTAGGACTACCAAATTATTGTGGTACAACTTTATTTGGAATAAGTATTGTAAAAAGGAGTTGCCTACTGTAGTATAATTTAGAGAGGGTTCTCGTGTGTGGAGGCATATATTGAATGATAGGGAAGAAGTAGAACATGATATCATGTAGGAGATGAAGAGCGGAACAACTAAAATATGACATGAAAACTGGACAGGACTAGGTGCACTCTATCATGTACTGCCTCCAGATTTTCCAATAGATGAGGAATTGCATGAGGTGTCAGAATTAAGGCAAGGAGGATCATGGAATGAGAAACTAATTGATCAAAGTTTTCCTAAAGATATTGCTGACCATATTAAATATAATGTCCATTATGAGGGTAGTGAGAATATTGGGACATACTATACTAGATACCAACTTCATCAGGCAAGTTCACTGTTAGTAGTGCTTGGAAAATTCTGAGACATAGAGCTAATCCTAATCAGGAATTCAAACAAATATGGACAAAAGATTTGTCATTCAAGAAATCTTTCTTCTTATGGAGGCTATGGAGGCAAAAGTTGGCTACAGATTATTTATGGAGAAGGCAAGGGTATATAGTCATGTCCATATATTGGTATTATCAGCATCCTCAGGAGAAAATATTAGATCATATATTCTTAACTAGTCGTACTGCATCAAAGGTGTGGAAACTGTTCATGGGAGCTGCAGGGATTAATGTACCAATAGTAAAAGTGAATCAAGTGATAAGGAATTGATGGAATGCAAATTGTTATCCAAAATTAAAATCATTATTTCATACAACTCCAGCTATCATTACATGGTAGCTATGGAAAAAGAGGAACACTGACAGGAATGGGGGAACTGTCTCTACTAATAGAGTCATTCATGAAGTCAACAAGACATTGCATTACTTGGCAAGGGTTAGGTATCCATGGTTATCTCATATACCTATGTTGTGGCCAGACATGATTTAGTTCTTAGAAGTCTACAAACCAATATTGATCACTAGGAGAGTTACTTGGCAGCTCCTATATCAAGGGTGGTATAAGTGTAAAATTGATGGAGCTTCAAAAGGAAACCCTGAGACTAGTTTACTTGGATTTTGTGTGAGAGATGATGCAGGAGATCTAGTATATGCAAGGGTAGTGTATTTAGGAGTGACCACCAATGTTGTAGCTGAGGCAAAAGCAATACTGCAAGGCTTGAAGTACTATATTGAGCATGATCTTCATCCACTCATATTGGAGACTGACTCATTGGTGTTAAAGTAGGTTATTGAAAGGGAATTGGATCCACCTTGGTCTATAGTACCAGAAGTACAGAAGATTAAGGAGTTGAGGGATCACTTTAATATGATATTTCAACATGTGTTCAGAGAAGGCACATTGTTGCAGATTTTATAGCTAACATTATTTTTTCTTTTGCAGGTATAACTCAATTCCATACTTACTCTGAACTGCCTAGTGCAGGGAGCAGGCTATTCAACATTGGCAAATCACAAACTCCTAATGTTAGGGTTAGGATTGCCAAAAGAAGAGCCCCAGATTGATGATGTTACTAGGTTTGTCATTGTATTTGCTTGCTTATCACATTGTAATGTTTAGAATTTGTACATTGTTAGAGTACTTTCCAGTGGTATTAGCATGTTATCATGCTTATTCTGGAGGTGCTTTAATGGTGTATGGAGGTTTTTAAATAAGCAGGTTGTGGATAGTTCATTTTATAATGTTTCTAGAGAGTCTAATATCTAGTCGTGAGTCTCAGTACTTCATTTGCATTGACTGTTGTTTATGTGCTTACCATATGTTTGAACATATATTGGATCAATGGTTGTTGAAATGCAAAAGTTGGGATCCAATGTTATCAACAGGATTGGTTGTTACTTAGTGTATATGTGTACTGCTAGGACATTAGCCAGTGGTATTGGTATGATTTCATGCCCAATCTGGAGATCTAATAGCAATGCACATAGCTGTTTTGAAATACAGACATGGGATATATGGATAGGTTACTGCTGGCAGATACTGCAGCATCACATAGGTGCCTATAGGATATTCATGTTTCTTGATTACAATTCATCAGTACTACAGGATTTTCTAAAGGATTATTGCTTGTATTCAATGTCACTGGAAGGTATAATATCTCAGATTAGCATGCTTTGTAATGTCATGACATTATTCAGTTGTATTGACATGTATACATGTCCAATCTGGAGGTGTTATGAAAGTGCAAGCATGTGGTATATATTGCAGAATATGGCAGCTTTCACTGCTTCTCTTAGGCAATTTTCATTCTACATAGGTATCCTTTGGCCTGGAATACATTTATATTATGCAGGGAAGACAAAATTGATGCCTACACTGTTCATGAAGTTGGTAATCTGCATGGATTCTTGGTCACTTCTAATTGGTGGTGTTGCTTGAAGTTTCACATTTGCCTTGTCCTTCGAAACATAAAATATGGCACTTGGTGAGAGCATTAGAGGTGCTACATTGAGGTTTTGCACTTGGCTTGTGGATACACACACCATCATATGTGGAGAGTTGGCTATTACACTATTTGTAATAGTTAGCATCTCTTATTTCATTATCTTTAGCCCTAGTTTAGCATATTTGAGATTTGGTTGGACAAATTATAAACATTGAATCCTTGTTTTTTATTATTATATATATTCTAGCCACTAGGCTGACTGCCTAGTAGTATATTTGCTATAAAAAAAAAGAGAAAGATTTCATAATGCTAAGAAAAAAAATTCCATGTGGAAATTAATAAACAAATATTGCAAACTTGTAAAAGCATAAATCTACAGGTGGAAGGATGTAGTAGGGTATGAACACATTCCTCTTCAGATAGTTAAAACAATCACCATTGAAGAGAACCAATTGTTATCAGTAGATTGCAAGTTTCAGACTATTCCAATTGAGGCCTTGCCAAAAGCTTCTCATGTTCTATACTAAGAGCCCTTTTGGGTTGGCTTATTTTAAGTGCTTTTAAACCAAAAAAAATTTTAAGCCATTTTGTAATGTTTGGATAAAGTAAAAAAGTATTTTAAGTACTTATTTTTAAGCTAAAATGACAAAAATAAGCCAAAAGTCAAAAGCTATCACTACTAAAAAATTAGGTTTTAGTGACAGATAAATTATGTAGCTAAATAAAAAAATTCATCGCTAATCTTATTTAGCGACGAATTAGCAACAGATTATCAAGAAATTCTGCTAGCTACGAGCATTTTAATAACATATTAGCGACGATGTTCGTAGCTAATTCCATTTGTTTGTAGTGTATAATTTCTAACTTATGATTTTTGGCTTAAAAGTGACTTAAAATAAGCCCATCCAAACGGGCTCTAAATATTGAAGCTTGTTTTTATACCAATAAATTAACAGATAATACTGTGTGTGATTTTTGTTGATCAAAATATCAAGAAAAAAATTCAACAAACAACTAGTTGATATAAGAGTTGGCTTTAATTACTTGTATTTTATGGTTTTCTTGAATTACAACAGTTAAAGTGTTCCCCTGGTTTTGAGCCTATGATTCGGGCTCTAAATACCAAGACAAAAATTTTACCAAATCATAAATATGAAATCTTGAACTGAATATAATTTCTTTTTATATAATTTTAAACATTATATGTAACAACCCGATCGGTCGTTTTGCTTTCTATATCCTTGTTCCTCTAATTAAGACTCCTCGTATGTGCTTTTACTGTTTATTACTTGCGGGGATGGTTGGTTTGGGTTTGGAAGGGTTCGGATTGAAATCGGGACACTTAGTTCCTTAATAGTGGCCTAAGATGGCCAAGTTTGACTTGAGTCAACATTTTCAGTAAACGACCTTGGAACCAGAATTTGATAGTTCCAATAGGTTCATATGACGATTTTAAACTTGGACTTGTGTTCCGATCGGGTTTCGAGTGATCCGGGAGCATTTTGCCGCTTAATGTTGAAAGTTGGTGTATTAAAGGTTTTCAAGTTCTTTAAATTTGGTTTGAAGTAGACTTTGGGGTTATCGAAGCCCATTCGGAATTCTGACACTGGGAATAGGTCCGTATGGTAATTTATAACTTGTATACAAAATTTGGCACCATTTCGAGTTGTCTAAGTATGATTCGATGCGTCCGGAGCTAGTTGAAGAAGTTTGAAGTTCATAAGTTGATCAATTTGGTTTTGTGGTGAGATTCTTAGTTTCGATGTAGTTTTACATATTCCGAGGGTTTGAGCAGGTCCTTATTATATTTATAGACTTGTTGGTGCAGTTGGACGGGATCCTGGATGGCTCGGGTGAGTTTTGGACCACCCGGAGCTAAGTCTGAAATTGTTGATATGTTGGTTCTTGTTTCCTTCTTCACGAACACGGAGGTGGTATCACGTTCGCGGAGAAGGAATTGGGGGGCTGGGCATTTTGCTCTCCGTTCACAGTCAAAAGGTCACGTTCACAAAGGTTTAGGACCTGTGGCCTTCGAGTTCGCATGTGAAGATTAGCATTCGCGTAGAAGGGGATAGGGTTTGGGGGTTAGAGAGTCAATGCCCTTCGCGTAGGCGAAGGGTGGGTCATGTTCACGATGAATGGCGGGGCTGGCGTTCGTGATTGCATGGGCCCTGTCGCAATCGCGTAGAGGGTTTTTCAGGGCCTTGGCAGTTTTTCCATCGCAATCGCGTAGGCGGTTTCGCGATTGTGAAGAAGGATCGCTGGGCAACAACCTTGATTAAAAACGAGACGTTGGCTTATTTTGTCCATTTTTCCCAACTTGTGGCCGATTTTAGAGCTCTTTGAAAAGGATTTTTCATCTAGCACATTGAGGTAAGTAATCTCTACATAATGTGAGTTTAATAAATAGATTGTGGTAGATTTTAACATGTAAAATATGAAAATTTTAGAATTTTGTTGAAAAACCTATGTTTTGGTTAAAATGGGATTAGACCACAAATATGATTATATAATTGAGTAAAAATTATATATTTGTGTTCGTGAGGTTATGGGTAACATTTGTTTACCAAAGTTTTCATAATTCGGGCACATGGGCCCGGGAGTGAATTTTAGGAATCTTTCAAATTGGGTTGGAAAATCACTCTAATAGTTAAATTATGAACTTTTGAGCATATATTAATTAGTTTGTACAACCTTTTGGCTAGTTTCGGATTGCATAGAACCGACTTGAGGCTTTTAGTGTGATTTGTGGACCGGGAGGTGGACATGGAAACGAGGTAAGTCTTTTGCCTAACCTTGTAAGAGAGAATTGTTCCCAAAGGTATTTTAGATAGTTATTTGCTAATAATTATGGGTGCTCCGTACGCACGATGTGACGAGAGTCCGTACGTAGCTAAAATCGTACTTATGTACGGGTAGACTTAGGACTTTCCCATGCATTATTTGTATTATTTTTACCTAGCTTGTTAGTTTAATTACTTGAATTTATAATTGAAATTGGATTAATGATTTTAAGAGACCGAGCTCCATTACTTTATGTTTTGGCAGAATACTTGATTGTTAGCGAAAATTATGCCGTCTTTGAGTACTATTCCTATGTAGTAGTCGTTGATCGGAGTTTGTAAAGTTTTCTCTATTCATGTGGATCTAGGCGAACGCCTCAGTAGTGTATTAGATGCATCTATGGTTCATGCTGATCGATCCTTGACAGCGTACACACTATTCTAGATCGGGTCGTACGACCTTAGCATAAATCGTGCGTGATATTGCTAGGAGTCCAATTATACTTGATATTTCTTCCTTGATCTAAGACTTGAAAAATTACTTGGTGGCTCTTATGTGTTAAAGGCTTGGAATGTGATAGTTGGAGATTTTAAATTGATATTATGTTTAAGAATCAGTATTTACTATTTCTTATTCCATTGTTATTGTCGCATTTCATGCCAATTTATAATTCATATACTTTATTTATTCGCCTCTAGTAAGTGTCGATGTCGACCCCTCATCACTACTTTTTCGAGGTTAGACTAGATACTTACTGGGTATACGTAGTTTATGTACTCACGCTACACTTCTGCACTAATCGTGCAGGATCTGAGGCAGGTGCATCTGGTGGCCAGTCAGGCGCATATCCCCGCTACCCGGAGACTTAGTGGTGAGCTTCTTTCTATGCTCCGTACTGCAGCACCCGGAGTCTCCTCATTGTTATATTTAATTTTATGTCTATCCTAATTCAGACAGTAGTTGTAGGAGGTTTTGTATATTCTACTAGTTTGCTCGTGCACTTATGACACCGGATTTTGAGAAATGTCTAGTAGATATTCATGTTTTTTGTCTATTAATTTCACTACTTCACTCTTATGTTTATTTCATGCTTTTTATTACTACAGTCATTTACTCTTGTTTCTTAGGGTTACAGAGGGGGCACCGCTTTTGGTTTTGTTAGTCGCAATCTTTGCAAGTTTCAGGTAATTCACTCTATTCTTCTTTTGCTTTTTGGTTTTAGTTCTTTATTGTAATACCAATTCCCAGTCAAACAAGGAAATCTGAAAGAAACAGAAACTATAAACAGAAATCTGCCTACTCTTATACATAAATCTGCCTAAACAAGGAGAATGCTTCGCTTCATTTGTACTGCGCTGCCAGGGTTTTAGCGAAGCTCTCTCGTATTTTCTTTTCGTCTTCTAAAGGTTAGATCTGTTCTATTTTTCTGCCTATTATTTATATATATTCATACAAATCAATTGTATTCTAGTTGTTGTTTTGTCGGCGCTTTGTTGAAAAACACAATCTAATTACCTTGTGAATTGATTTTACTTAAGTTTGAATTATGAGATTTATTTGTTTTTATTTACTAATTAATTGATACCATAACTTTTTCTTCCATTTTTAATCTCGTCTATGTACAGTTGTGTTTTTGTTTTTGTATATTAGATTTCAATTGTTCTACTAATTTGGATGATTTTGCTGTACGTAATGCTATGTGAATTTATAATTGGTTACAGCCTATACAATTTATTTTTTTATTTGTTAATTCGATTTGATATATATATTTTTTATAAAGCTTGTATCTTTTCGGGTTTGTCATTTTTCTTGTGATTATTTTGAATTGACTGTTTTTAAATCAACTCAAGGTTTTATTTCATCCTTTTTTACGCTCCTTTGCTACGGGTGGGGCCTCACCAGTGGTAGCGGTGACAACCCCTCCCCCCCTTTTTGTTCGACTTCGTGGTGTATTGTATGTATTTTAGGTTAGGGCTTGTGGCTATTAGCGGCGAAAGGGACGTGTGTTTGCAAATATTGAAGAACAACCAGGGCGAGTGTCAGCAAAGGACGGCGGGAGTTGGACGCGAACGTGATAGGTCCTTAACATCGTCGTATATACCAAGACAATTTCAAGGTTCTACTCGCGGGAGTTGGTACCTCCCGTTTTCTAGTTTTCCTTTGTTGTGTTAGTTAAATGGCTGTCATCTTAGTTCGTATTAGTTTATTCACTGTATTAGTGTGCCTGTAGTTGCAACTTGTCTTCTTTTGGTTTGGTCTGTTGCCTGGTGTGTGATAGTGATTCCCCTTACTCTGCCGTAGGTATAGTGGCTGTGGTCTGGGATGGTCGAGTGAGGTCATGTCCTCGGGGGGAACGGGGGGTGGGGCGGGAGGTGGGGCATAGGTTAGGGGGTGGGGCGGGAGGCAAGGGAGATAAAGGGAACAGGGGTCTCTGTAGGTCGAGAATTGGATCATGGAACGTAGGTACATTGACGGGTAAGTCTATAGAGTTGGCGAGGATCCTCCAGAAGAGGAGGGTCAATATAGCGTGTGTCTAGGAGACAAGATGGGTAGGGTCGAGGGCGAAGGACGTAGACGGGTATAAACTTTGGTACTCAGGAGTCCAGAAAGGTAAGAATGGAGTGGGCATCTTGATGGATAGGGAACTTAGAGAGTCTGTGGTTGAGGTTAGACGAGTGAATGATATATTGATGATTATTAAGTTGATGGTTGGAGAGTGCACCCTAAACGTCGTTAGCGCCTATGCGCCGCATGCGGGCCTAGATGAGGAGTTTAAATAGCGCTTCTGGAGGGGTTAGATGAGATTGTGCGCCAGGTTCTGCCTGCTGAGAAGCTATTCATAGGAGGGGATTTCAATGGGCATATTGGGTCGACCGCAGGTGGTTATGGTGAGGTACATGGAGGCTTCGGTTTTGGGGAGAGGAACGGAGGAGGTAAATCGCTGTTGGACTTCGTTAAGGCTTTTGGGTTGGTGATTGCGAACTCTAGCTTTCCAAAGAGGGAGGGGCATTTGATTACTTTTCAAAATGCGGTGGAGAAGACTCAGATTGACTATGTCCTCCTCAGGAGGTGTGACAGAGAGCTGTGCAAGGATTATAAGGTGATTCCGGGTGAGATACTCACGACGCAGACTAGGCTCTTGGTGATGGATGTTGGTATTATGTTAAAGAGGAGGAAAAGGTCTTCTCGAGGAAGACTGAGAATAAGGTGGGGATCCTTAACTAAGGATAAAGCCCAAGAGTTGGAGGGGCGGTTGTCGGCTATGTGAGCATGGAGGAGCAGCGGTGACGCGAGCACTATGTGGTCAGCGACAGCATACTGTATTAGGGAGGCTGCGAAAAAGGTGTTAGGGGTCTCGACGGGCGTCTCTGGTGGGCACAAAAGAGACTGGTGGTGGAATAAAGTGGTCTAAGGTAAAGTGGAAGCGAAGAAGGCAGAGTGCCTGGAGTTAGTGGGGAGCATAGGAGAGGAGGAAAGGCGATCGTGCATGGAGAGGTATAAGGTAGCTAGGAAGGAGGCTAAGCTAGCGGTCACAGAGGCTAAGACTGCAGCTTATGGTCGTATGTGCGAGGAACTGGGGAAAAAATGCGGGAAGAAGAAGTTATTCCGGCTGGCCAAGTTGAGAGAGAGAAAGGCTCGGGATTTGGACCAAGTGAGATGCATCAAGGACAAACATGGTAGAGTATTGATGGAAGATGCCCAGATTAAGAGGAGACGACAGATTTACTCTCATAACCTTCTGAATAAAAAAGGGGATCGGGATATTGTGCTAGGAGAATTGGAGCATTCCAATGAGTCACCGTGACTTTGGGTACTGCAGGCGTATCGAGGTTGAGGAGGTAGTAGGAGCTATGCGTAAGATGAGCAGGGACAGAGCGACCAGGCTAGATGAGATTCCGGTAGAATTTTGGAAGTGTGTGGGGAGAGCGGGTTTGGAGTGGTTGACTAGGTTGTTTAATGTTATTTTTAAGGCGAAGAGGATGCCGAGTCAGTGGAGGTGGAGTACGGTGGTCCTATTGTATAAGAAAAGGTGATATCCAGAGCTGTAACAATTATAGGGGTATCAAATTGCAGAGTCATACCATGAAAGTGTGGGAGCGGGTGGTTGAAGCGAGGATGAGGATGACAGTGTCTATATCCGACAACCAGTTCGGGTTCATGTCGGGTTGTTCGACTACAGAAGCTATACACCTTGTTAGGAGGTTGGTGGAACTGTACAGAGAGAAGAAGAAGGATTTGCACATGATGTTTATTGACCTAGAGAAAGCATATGAGAAGGTACCTAGAGGAGTTCTCTGGAGATGCCTAGAGGCAAAAGGTGTGTCGGTCCCCTACATTATGGCGATTAAGGACATGTATGATGGGGCTAAGACTCGAGTTAGAACAGTAGGAGGCGACTCTGAGCATTTTGTGGTTGTAATGGGATTACACCAAGGTTCTGTGCTCAGTCTGTTCTTATTCTTCCTGGTGATGGACGCGTTGACACACCATATTCAATGGGAAGTGCCATGGTGCATGCTATTCGTCGATGACATAGTTCTGATTGATGAGTCGCGAGCCGTTGTTAACGAGAGGCTGGAGGTTTGGAGACAAGCTCTTGAGTCTAAGGGTTTCAAGCTGAGCAGGACGAAGACAGAATACCTCGAGTGAAAGTTCAGCGCTGAGCCGGTGGAAGTGGGCATGGATGTGAGGCTTGAATCACAGGTCATCCCTAGTAGAGGCAGCTTCAAGTACCTTGGTTTGGTTATCCTAAGGGGAGGGGAGATCGACGAGGATGTCACACACTGTATTGTGGTAGGATGGATGAAGTGGAGGTTAGCATCTGGTGTCCTGTGTGACAAGAGAGTGCCACCGATACTCAAAGGTAAGTTCTATAAAGCGGTGGTTAGACCGTCCATGATGTATGGGGCTAAGTGTTGGCTCGTTAAGAACTCACATATCCAGAAGATGAAAGTAGCAGAAATGAGGACGTAGAGGTGGATGTGCGGGCACACTAGGATATATAAGATTAGGAATGATGATATTGAGGAGAAGGTGCACGTGGATCCCATTGATAACAAGATGCGGGAAGCGAGGCTTAGATGGTTCGGACATATTCAGAGGAGAAGCTCAGATGTGCTGGTACGGAGGTGTGAGCGGCTAGTTGTAGAGGGAATGAGAAGAGGTAGAGGGCGGCCTAATAAATATTGGGGAGAAGTAATCAGGCAGGATATGGCGAGGCTCCAGATTTCCGAGGACATGACACTTAATAAGAAGATGTGGAGGTCAAGTAATACGGTTATAGGTTAGGAGATAGTTGAGTCTTGCCTTATTTCATACCATTGTGGGGCTAGCCATGTAGGGTTTTTCTCTAAGATATCTAGTGGCAATGTTGTCTCTTACTATTTCGCTTTACATCGAAGGGCCTATTTACTAGCTATCGCTTTTTCTTTGCATCTTTTTTCTGGATTTCATGATGTTCTTATTTTTCCTATGATTGATGTGGTAATACTAATATTGTCTCTTTTTGTCCTTTTGTCTTTTTGTTTTCTTGAGTCGAGGGTCTTTCGGAAACAGGCTCTCTACTCCTTCGGGGTATGGGTAAGGTTTGCGTGCATACTACCCTCCCCAGACCCTATTAGTGATATTTTATTGGATTGTTGTTGTTGTTGTTGTTGTTGTTTATTTACTCTTGTTTCTTTATTAAATAAAATCAATGACTTTAAAAATATTAAAATGAATAATTAGATTGATAGTTCGTCGTTGGCTTGCCTAATGGCGATGTTGGGCCCCATCACGACCTATAGTAGAAATTGGGTAGTGACAGCTTGGTATCAGAGCATTATATTCACAAAGGTCACACAAGTCACGAGTGGGCCTAATAGATTCCTGCAGTTCTGTGCGGAGACGTCTGTACTTATCTTTGAGAGGCTATAGGGTGTTAGGAAACTTATCTTTCTTCATCTCCTTTCATGCAACTGATATTGTGCTAAGTATCGTTCTCTTATTCTCTCACAGATGGTGAGAACGCGTGCGACATATGTACCCGGCGGTGGAATAACTGATTCTCCTGTTGCTAGAGGGCTCTAGCTCCTGCTAGAGGACGAGGGCATCCTAGAGTTGCTTCGGTTGTACCACCAGCGGATCCAGTGGAGGATCCTATCATTAAGGTGCAGGATGAGGCAACTGCAACTGAGCTAGCCCCGGCAGATTTCATATCTGCACTACAATTGCAGGAGGTCATGGGCCGTATGTTGCGGTTCATGGACTCTGTGACGTAGACTGGTTTATTTCCAGTGGACCCAGCCATACCTCAGGCAGGAGGGGGAGCAAAGACCCCTACCACTTAGGTTCCAGGGCACGCTGCTTCCATATATCATACCCCAGGTGCACTACCTGCGGGCAGGGCTCAGCCAGTTGCTGCAGCTATACCAGAGCCCAGACCAGCCGCGACCGTCAAGTAACAGAAGTTGTTGGATAAATAGACCAGGATACATCCTCCTGCCTTTGGCGGTGAGCGACATAAGGACCTATAGGACTTTATTGATCATTGCAGAGACAGGATACACAACATAAGAGTATTGGAGTCCAATGGTGTGGACTTCACCACATTTCAGTTGAAGGGTAGGGCCCGTAGGTGGTGGCAATCCTATATTTGTAACAGACCAGCAGGTTCGCCTCCCTTGACTTAGGAATAGTTCACACGTCTCTTTTTGGAGAGATATATTCCACCCTCTCGGATGGAAGAGCTACGGGGTTAGTTCAACCGGCTCCAGCAGGATCAGATGTTTGTAACCGATTATGAGGTGAGATTCTATGAGTTGTTTTGGCCGTGCACTTATGATACTGCCCACAGATGCAGAGAGAGTGTAAAGGTTTATTACGGGCTTGCGTTTGGGTATCCAGGTTACTATCACCTAATAGACTTAGATAGGGGCTCCTTATGGGAAGGTTGTGGAGATAGCTCGGAGGATCAAGTGTATCTGTCAGCAGGGCCAAGAGAATGCACCGAGGGATAAGCAACCTCAATATTCTTGAAGGTTTAATGGTGCTCCGTCTGGGGGCAGAGGCAAAGTTGTGAGGGGCCAGTATAGAAGGCCCACGTATTCAACACCACCACCTTCTCTGGGTGTTCTAGTGCGGCCCTATTTCAGCGTCATTCCGGAGAGCTCCTACCATCCACTAGCTATTCAGGTTTCTTCCAGTGGGTATTCAGGTCCCCAAGGTCAGACCTAGGGTCAGTCACCTTCCGCACCGAGAAGTTGTTATGAGTGCGGGGAGCTTGGTCATATGAGGAGATTTTGGCCCACACTTCGGGGCAAGGCAGTACAGCAGGGCCATCAGCCCATGATCATCGCACCAGCTACCGTACTAGTACTCCAACCGACCAGAGGAAGAGGGCAGGTGGGTAGGGGTCGCCCTAGAGGTGAAGGCCAGTCAGGTGGCGCTACAGCTAGGTTCTATATTTTTCCAGCCAGACCAGATGCAATAGCCTCAGACGCGTGATCACATGTATTATTTATGTCTACGGTAGGGATGCTTCTGTACCATTTGATCTCGGGTCTACACATTCATATGTTTCTTTTCTATTTGCTGATTATCTGTATGTCTCCCGTGAGTCCTTCGGTGCTCCTTTATATGTGTCCACACCTGTGGGCGATTCTATTGTTGTGGATCAGGTTTACCGGTCCTGTATTGTGACTTTTGTGATTGTGAGACCAGAGCGGATATTCTATTGCTCGACTTGACCGACTTTGAGGTCATCCTGGGCATGGACGGCTATGCCAAGACTGTTACCTTGGCAATGCAAATGTCACAACCCCAATTTCCCTCTGAAGGATGTCATGATGGCACCTAGTCTCTAAGACTAGGTAAGCTTAACAAATAATGATAATTGAATAGATATAAATTAACAAGTTACTGAAAACACCCGAATAATGATAAAAACCTTCCGAAAATAGAATCTCACAATACACACCCCAAAACCGGTGGAACTGGGTCATAAGCTCTACAGAATATAACTAGAGTACTGCTACATCACTGTACGAAAGAAAAAGCGAAAGGAAGTAAAATAGGGATGGTGACTCTGAGGTCTGCGGATGTGGAGCAGGTATACCTTGAAGTCTCCCAAGCAGGAGCAAGAAAAATCTGCTAACGACCGGCACGAGTAGACATACCAGGATCTGCACAAAAAGATGTGTAGAAGCATAGTATGAGTACACCACAACGGTACCCAATAAGTATCGAGCCTAACCTCAGTAGAGTAGTGACGAGGCCAGGTCAAGACACCTACTAGGATATAAATATAATAGACAGTATGAACTTGTAATACGGATGTGTAATGGAAAGTGAAGAAACAACTAAAACGGAAAGATAATAGCAAGGGCTAGTACCAGAAACCAACAATAGAAACAACACAAAAGAAGCAACTAAAGTACCACAATGATCATGTACGGACAACAACTGCTAGAACAAATAAGGAATGACACATAAGATATATTTTCCACCAAAACACCTTGCAACATAAAAGGAATAGCAAGAATCACAACGAGGTACCGCCTCGGGTATAATAAAATCAAACCAAGGTACCGCCTTGTATTCACTTTTCTCAACATCAATCACAATCTTTCCTTATACCATTGCGTGAGACTTAAATTAGAAAATAGGTATTGAAAATAGTTTTCCCGAAATAGCAGCATGCATTTTAGCCCAATTTATGACATCGCGTGGCTTCATATAGTTCCCCTAGAAGCAACACGGACATAAGTCCCACCTTATACCGCCGCATGCACATCAAATCAAGCCTTATACCGCCGCATGCCCGTCAATATCATATCAAACAATACCATTCCTAAGGGGTAGTTCCCCTACACGAAGTTAGGCAAGACACTTACCTCAACTAGGCCAATTCAACACTCGGAAATAACTTTTCCTTAAAATCCGCCTCCGCGCGGCTCAAATCTAACCAAAATAAACTCAATATCACCAAACAATGCAAGGGAATTCAATTGCAATAGATAAAGTTAAGATCTTTACACATTTCCCGAAAAGTCAACAAAAGTCAACCCGGGGTTCGCCCGGTCAAAACCTAGGTCCAATGGTAGATTCTGTCTACCCATGACCCCACGAGTTCATATATGTGATTAGTTTCAAAATTCGAGTCCAAATTGACTCTCAAAACTCAATTTCTTATTTTTCAAAAACTTGACAAAGATTCACAAATTTTTACTTTGATTCACATGATTTTGATGTTAAAATCTAAGATATGTTGATGGAATATGATTAGAATTAGATGAGAATCACTTACCTAAGGTTTGTAGATGAAACCCCTCTCTCCAAATCGCCTTCTACCGAGTCTAGGGTTCAAAAAATGTGAGAATGAGTTCAATAATCCCGTCCCCCAAATTTTAACCAGCTACAGATGTCACATTTGGGAAATAGGGTTTGCATTTATGAACCCTCGCAATTGCGGACCAGGGCTTGTATTTGCAACCCTGACAGACTCAACATATTTCGCAATTGCAAACTAGGGAAACATCGCAAATCGGATAATTGTTCGCATTTGCGAACGCTGTACAATTCCTACTAGCTTTGCAAATACGAAGGTGAGGTCACATTTGCGACAATTGCCCATTACATGTCGCCTTCACAAATGCGATCCTGGTGTTCGCATTTGCGACACCGGAGCACCAGACGTTAGTTTTTTGCAATTATTAATCCAAACCTCTTCGAATCATGTCTGAAACACATCCGAGCACTCGGGGCTCAAAACCAAACATCCACAGAAGTCTAAAAATGTTATACGAACTCGCTCGCATGATCAAAACACAAAAATAACTTCTAAAACTATGAATCGAACACTAAAACGCATGATTTTCAAAGAAATTTTCAAGAACTCCTAGAATTACAACTAAGTGTCTAAAACCTATCAAATCACCTCCAAACGATACCAAATTTTGCAAACAAGTTATAAATGCTATAACGGACCTATTCCAAGTCCCAAAATCAAATTCCAAGCTCGATAGCTAAAAATCAACCTACGGTCAAAATTTTCAACTTTAAAATGCTAAATTTTGGCAAATCAACACAAATCAACCTAAGAAATTCCAAAATCAATTCCGGGCATATGCCCAAGTCCGAAATCATAATACAAAGCTATCATTCAGAGTCATAAAAATACATTTTCGGGGTCATTTTTACAAAAGTCAAAGTTTGGTCAATATTTTCAAATTTAAACTTCTAAGTCAAGAATCAAGGGTCCAAATCAACCCGAAAGTTTTCCGCAATGAAACTAATCAACCCCGCAAGTCATAAAACATGAACTCACACGTGTGAAACAATAAAAGGGGTAATGGGGCACAATTACACAAAATGACCTATCGGGTTGTTACCTCTTAAAACAAACGTTCGCCCTCGAACGTACATAAGGATATACTTGAAGTGGAGAATAGAATAGGATAACAACTCTGCATGTCGTGCTCGATTTTCCAGGTAGCCTCCTCACCTGATGATCTCTCCATTGAACCTTCACTGAAGTAATATCCTTTGATCTCAACTTCCAGACCTGCCGGTCCAAGATAACCACAGGCTACTCAATATACGTCAAATCCTCATCCAACTTGACTGTGTTGAATTCTAGAACAAGAGATGGATCACCATAATACTTCTGGATCATAAAGACATAGAACACCGGATAAACCACAGATAAACTAGGTGGGGGGGGCAAGCTTGTCGGCCACCTCTCCAATCCTCTAAAGGATCTCAAAAGGTCATATATACCTAAGACTTAACTTTCCCTTCCTCCCGAACCTCATCACACCCTTCATGGGTGAAACCTGGAGCAAGACTCGCTCTCCAACCATGAATGAAACATCATGAACCCTCCGATCCTCATAGCTCTTCTGTCTAGATTGGGTTGTACGAAGCCGATCCTGGATCATCTTGACCTTATCCAAAGCATCTCAAACCAGATTCGTGCCTAATAACTTAGCCTCTCCAGGCTCAAACCACCTAACTGGAGAATGACATCGTCTCCCATATAGAGCCTCATACGAAGCCATCTGAATACTTTATTGGTAGCTATTGTTGTAGGCAAACTCCGCAAATGGCAAGAACTGATCCAAGCACCCCCGAAATCCATAACACATGCGCGAAATATGTCATCCAATATCTGAATAGTGTGCTCGGACTGTCCGTCTATCTGAGGATGAAATGTTGTACTCAACTCAACCCGTGTTCCTAGCTCACACTATACAGCCTTCCAAAAATTCGAGGTGAATTGCGTACCCCGCTCAGAGATGATAGATACTGGTATGCCATGAAGTCGGACAATCTCACGGATATAAACCTGAGCGAGCTACTCTGAAGAATAGGTAGTCACTATCATAATGAAATGAGTCAACTTGATCAACCCATCCACAATCACCCATACTGCATCAAACTTCCTCTAAGTCTGTGGGAGCCCAACAATGAAGTCTATGGTGACGCACTCCTATTTCCACTTAGGAATATCAAGACGCTGAAGCAAACTACCCTGTCCTTAATGCTCATACTTCACACGCTGACAATTTAGGCACCGAGATACATACTCCACTATGTCCTTATTCATCATCCTCCACCAAAAATGTTGCCTCAAGTCCTGATACATCTTAGTTGCACCTGGATGAATGGAGTACCGCGAACTGTGGGCCTCCTAAAGAATCAACTCACGCAAACCATCCACCTTGGGCACATATAACCGGCCTTGCATCCGCAACACACCGTCACTCCAATAGTAACCTTCTTGGCATCGCCATACTGAACCATGTCCTTAAGGACAATCAGATGGGGGTCGTCATACTGACGCTCTCTGATATGATCATATAGAGAAGACCAAGAAACCACACAGGCAAGAACTCAACTGAGCTCCCAAACATCCAATCTAACAAATGGGTTGGCTAAGGCTTGAACCTCAAATACTAATGGCCTCTTGATGATACGCCATAATCTCATATTTTAGTCGCTTATTACACTCCAATTTACTATACTTTAATTGTGTTTGAGCTTTAATCGCTAGTATTTTGCACTAATTATGTATTTTATGTATTGTAGGAGTGATTCCGAGTGAGTTAGATGTTATATAGCTAATTCGAGTAATTTAGAGCTTTGAAGTCTGAGTAAAATCCCAAGGTATTAAATTGGGATCACGTTCGAGGGTCGAGGACTACATCTGGATATCAAAAATCAAAGAAAAAGCCAGACTCTAAGAAACTCCCATAGCCGCGGTGCGTGGGGAAGCGCGTGGCACGCCACGCCTATGTAAAATCCTGCCATCTATCAGAAACCAACTTTCTAGACTTTCCCACTAACACCCCGCGTGGCGCGTCGCCCCATGCGGCACGCTTGTGCAATTTGTACTGAGGTTTTATCCCAGTTCGCGCAGGAAAAGGTGTTTTCATCTAGGCCCGACCCTACTTAGTATAAATACATGTAAAATGTTGTTTTAAGGGCTTCGGACATATCTTAGACCTGAGGAATTCAAGGAGGAAGTGGAGAAGCAAAAACTCCAGGATTTCATCATTCAATTCTCACTCAAGACAAGAGTTTGTATCTTTTTATGTTTTTCTTTAACTTAAATATTGTTATGATGAATTACTCCATATCCATGGAGTAGTTCTCTTTAGGGTTTGATGGATTTAGTATCTTGATACTTGTTTGTGGATAATTAACACTAGTTTTTATGTATTGAATCGTTTTGAATGTTTTAACTGTTACATCTATATTCACTTGTTCGTATAATCGAGAAAGGCATAACTTGTGATATTATTGCATTATATTTTGTTGGTTGAAGTCATTAATTCTTCTTAGTAATCGGAAGAGGCTAGTTGAATTGTTGATTAAACTTAGTAAGGAGGATAATCGAGAGAGGTTCTCCAAAATACCAATCCACTACGAATTCTTGCATATCTTCACGTGCTTAAAATTGGTTCATCTTGTGACGTTGAGACTTAATTGAGAGAGGAGTTTCTACTAATCAATTGAACTAATAACCAAGTGAATTCGAGAGACTCACTTGAATAGTAGAAGTGAATTATCTAGAGTTAATTCCCAAACATTTGTCCTGCACCTATCCCATCAACCCTATTTTCTCCCATTAATATATTCCTTGCTTACTTTAGTTCGATTGTCATTAGTCAATTAGCTCTACATTATTAGTTCATTTTAGTTTTAATTCACATAATTATAAACTGTTGATCATCTTGGAAAGAATGAGAAACCACCCAGGCAAGGACTCGACTAGGATCCGAAACATCCAATCTAATAAACTGGTTGGCTAAGGCCTGAACCTCCAATGCTAATGGCCTCTCTGCTACCGGTAGATATGCTAAACTACCCAAACTCTCCGCCTTTCGACTCAAGGCATCGGCCACCACATTGGCCTTCCCAGGATGATATAGAATGATGATATCATAGTCCTTGAGTAACTCTAACCATCTCCGATGCCGCAAATTAAGATCTTTCTGTTTGAACAGATGTTGCAGACTCTGGTGGTCGATAAAGACCTCACAAGGAACACCATACAAATATTGCCGCAAGATCTTCAATGCATGAATAATGGATGCCAACTCCAAATCGTGGACTGGATAGTTCTTCTCATGAGTCTTCAGTGGTCTGTTCAAACATATATGCATCAGTCTTCACATGATTTTGATGTTAAAATCTAAGATATGTTGATGGAATATGATTAGAATTAGATTAGAATCACTTACCCAAGGTTTGTAGGTAAAAATACCCTCTCCAAATTGCCTCCTACCGAGTCTAGGGTTCAAACAATGTGAGAATGAGATCACAAATCTTGTCTCCTAACACTTTAACCAGCTGTAGACGTCGCATTTGCGACACATGGTTTGCATTTGCAAACCGTCATAATTGAGGATCAGGGCTCGCATTTGCGACCCTGACAGACTAAACATATATTGCAATTGCGATAAAGACTTCGCAATAGCGAACTGGGGGAACATCGCAAAAGCGGACAATTGTTCGCATTTGAGAATGTTGTACATTTCCTACTGGCTTCGCAAATGCAAAGTGAGGTCGCATTTGCGAAAATTTCCCATCACCTTTCATCTTCGCAAATGTGAGTCGGGTATTCGCATTTGCGACACCAAAGCATCAGACATTAGTTTTCTTTAATTTGTAATCCAAACCTCTCTGGAACATGTCAGAAACTCATCCGAGCCCTCGAGGATCCAAACCAAACATCCACACAAGTCTAAAAACTTCATACAAACTCTCTAGCATGATCAAAATACAAAAATAATATCTAAAACTACGAATTAGGCACTAAAACGCATGATTTTCAAAGAAAGTTTTAAGAACTTTTAGAATTACAACTAAGCGTCTGAAACCTATCAAATCAACTCCAAACGACATCAAATTTTGCAAACATGTTCTAAATGCCATAATAGACGTATTGCAAGTCTCAAAATCAAATTCCAAGCTTGTTAGCTAAAAGTCAACCTACAGTCAAACTTTTCAACTTTAAATTGCCAGATTTCGGCAAATCAATACAAATCAACCTACGGACTTCCAAAATTAATTTTGGGCATATGCCTAGTCTGAAATCAAAATACGAAGCTATCAAAGTCATAAAAACATAGTTCTAGGGTCGTTTTCACAAAATTCAAAGTTTGGTCAAAATTTTCAAATTTAAACTTCTAAGTCAAGAATCAAAGGTACAAATTAACCTCGAAAGCTTCCCTAAACAAAACTAACCAACCCCACAGGTCATAGAAGCATAAACACATACGTGTGAAGCAATAAAAGGGGTAACATGGTGCAATTACACAAAATGACAAATTGGGTTGTTACAGCCAGAGATGCCTATATTGGAGTGGAAGGGTTCATCTATCACTACATCTCACCGGGTTATCTCTTCCTTGAAGGCTCGACATATGGTCGATAAGGTTTGTTTGGCCTATCTTACTTATGTTCGGGATACTGCTGCAGAGACTCCCACGATTGATTTTGTGACTGTGGTGCGGGAATTCTCCGATGTGTTTCCTTTTGATCTACCAGGCATGCCACCAGATCATGATATCAATTTTAGTATTGGTTTGGCGCCAGGTACCCAGACTATCTCCATTCCACAGTACCGCATGGCTCCGAAAGAGTTGAAGGAATAACTTGAGGAGTTGCTCATGAAGGGGTTTGTTAGGCCGAGTGTATCACCTTGGGGTGCATCGGTAGTGTTTGTGAAAAAAAAGGATGGGAGTATGCTGATGTGCATTGATTACCGCCAATTGAACAAAGTTACCATTAAGAATAAGTACCCGTTACCACGCATTCATGATTTGTTTGACCAGTTACAATGTAACGACTCAACCGATTGTTTTACTTTTAAATCCTCGTTCCCCTAAATAAGACTCCTTGTATGTGCCTTTACTATTTTATGACTTGCGGGGATAGTTAATTCGGGATTTGGAAAGGTTTGGGTTGAGATAGGAACACTTGGTTCCTTGATTTGGCCTTAAAAAGCTAAGTTTGACTTTGGTCAATATTTTGAGTAAACGACCTTGAAATTGGAATTTGACAGTTCCAATAGGTTCGTATGATAATTTCGTACTTGGGCGTATGTTCGGATTGGGTGTTGGATGACCCGGAAGTGTTTCAGCGCTTAATAGTGAGAGTTGGCACATTGGAGGTTTTGAGTTCTTTAAATTTGGTTTGAAGTAGGATTTGGTGTTATCGAGGTCCACTTATGATTCCGAGTCTGAAAATAGTTCCATATGGTAATTTAAGACTTGCACGCAAAATTTGGTGTCATTCCGAGTAGTTTAAGTATGTTTTGGCATATTCGGAGTAAGTTGGAGGAACTTAAAATTCATTAGTTTATTCAATTTAGTTTGGGGTGTGATTCTTAGTCTTAATGTTGTTTTACGTGTTCCGAGGGTGCGAGCGATTCCGTTTTATGATTTCAAACTTATAGAAGAAATGGCTGAAGCATCCAGCTTCTGGTGTAACCGCACCTGCGGGAGGACAGCCACGGGTGCAAGCTCGCAGAAGTGAGCCAGTCACCGCAGAAGCGACCTAGCAAAGACTACCCAGGAACCGCAGAAGCGGGGAGGAGGACCGCACCTCCGGAAACGCAGGTGCGAAGAAGAAAATCACAGATGCGACGAGCTCGCCGTAGAAGCGGTCTCGCAGAAGCGAGCCGCTGGTCACAAAAGCGAGGAAGCCAGATAAGGTTGAGGACCGCATCTGCAACCAAGGAGCCGCAGGTGCGAAAATCGCTGGAGGCAGAATGGGTTATTTAATGCGGGACTTAGGCTATTTTGAGCTTATTTACTACACTCTTGGACGATTTTGGAGCTTTAAAAAGGGGGATTTCAACCTAGCTTCTGAATGTAAGTAATTCCTACCCAATGTGAGCTTAATACATAGATTATGGGTAGATTTTAACATATAAAATTGTGGGAATTATGGGTTTAGTTGAAAAACCTAAGTTTTGATAAAAATGGGATTTAACCACGAGAATGGTTATGGGCTTGAGTGAAAACTATATATTTGAGTTCGTGAGGTTATGGGTAACAACGTTTTTCGAAAATTTTCGGAATCCGGGCACGTGAGCCTGGAGTTGAATTTTAGGAACCTTCCAATTTGGGTTAGGTAATTACTCTGATAGCTAAATTATGAACTTTTGAACATGTATTGATTAATTTACATAACATTTGACTAGTTTTGGTTTGTTTGGCAACGAGTTGAGGATTTAAAGCATATTTGTGGATCGGTAGTGAGCTTGAGAACGAGGTAAGTCTCTTGCCTAACCTTGTAAGAGGGAAGTGTTGTGAATTATATGTGTGGGGAGCTACATACGCACTAGGTGACGAGAGTCCGTGCGTAGCTATATTTCATGTGATCGCTGGGTAGTCTTAGGCTTACACCATGCCTTGTTGCTCTATGATGTTTTTCATGAATATAAATTGTCTTAATTAGAGTTCTGATTAAGGACTTTAAGATTTAAAGTCTCCCGTTTAAATTTCTTATGTGTAGGGAAGAATGGAAGAATTTTATAATAACTTGAGAATTTATGTTCACTCGCATCGCACGTATTTCCGCGAGAGTGGTAAATCTCCTCTATTCTCATGGGAGCGGGCCGTTCACCTTGGCAGGTTAATAGATGCAACTATAGTTCGTGCCGTTCGACCCTCGGCAGTGCACGATTTATACATTCTGAATCGGGTCGTACGACCTTGGCATAAATCGTGCATGATAATACTTGGAGCCTAATTTTATTTGAAATTAATTTAATTCTTGAGCGATTACAACTATTTAAATGACAGGAATTTGACCCAAAATTTATTAATAGTGAAAGAATTATCGTTCTCTGCTTGTTACTGAGTTTTTAAATGACAGGAATTTGACCCAAAATTTATTGATAGTGAAAGAATTATCGTTCTTTGCCTGTTACTGAGTTGTATTAATTGTTTTACATA
Source organism: Nicotiana tabacum (assembly GCF_000715075.1). NCBI lineage: Eukaryota > Viridiplantae > Streptophyta > Magnoliopsida > Solanales > Solanaceae > Nicotiana > Nicotiana tabacum. The sequence goes on from NC_134083.1 coordinate 80,306,998, forward strand.
ATCCATGCTTATTTATAATTCCACATTTTTATTGCTAGCCCATAGTAAGTGTCGAAGTCGACCCCTCGTCACTACTTCTTCGAGGTTAGACTTGAAACTTACTGGGTACATGTTGTTTATGTACTCACACTACACTTCTGCACTAACCATGCAGGATCAAAGGCAGGTGCATCTGGTGGACATACCGGCGCACACCCCCGTTACCCGGAGGCCTAGTGGTGAGCTGCATCCTGAGTCGTTCTGCAGCACCTAGAGCCTTTCTTTGTACTTATTTTTTCTGTCTATGTTATTTCAGACAGTAGATGGAGTTTTGTATATTCTACTAGTGTTCATACACTTGTGACACCGGGTCTTGGCACATACACTAGTAAACGCTATGGTTTTGGGATTATCACTATTATTATGATTGCACTTAGCTGCTTTCGTCTTATTTATTTAAAGTTGTTGTTTCGTAACCTTTTAATTTATGGAACCTAATTACTTGGAAACTTATTAAAAGGAGAAATAACGTGGTTAGTTCATTGTTGACTCGCCTAGCGGCGGAGCTGGGCGCCATCACGACCCATAGGAAAATTGGGTCGTGACATGCAGGGTGCCAGAGTGTTCTCTAAGATCGACTTGAGATCTGGATATCATCAGCTGAATATTCGTGCTTTGGATGTTCTGAAGACGGCTTTCCGGACTAGATATGGGCACTATGAGTTTCTAATGATGTCCTTCGGCTTGACCAATGCTCGACGATATTTATGGATTTGATGAACCGGGTGTTCAGGCCATATCTTGACTCATTTGTCATTGTCTTGATTGATGACATATTGATCTACTCGTGTAGTATGAAGGAGGACGAGTAGCATTTGAGAGTTATGCTTCAGACCTTGCGGGAATAGAAGCTATATGCTAAGTTCCCTAATTGCGAGTTCTAGTCAGATTTTGTGGCATTATTGGGACATGTTGTCTCGGGTGAGAGTATTAAGGTAGATCCTAAAAAGATCGAGGCAGTCTAGAGTTGTCCTCGTCTTACCACAACGACCGAGATCAGGAGCTTCTTGGGGTTAGCAGCTTATTATTGTCGGTTTGTGAAAGGCTTCTAGTCTATTGCGGCACCTTTGACTAGATTGACCCAGAATGGTGCTCTGTTCAGATGGTCCAATGATTACGAGGCGAGCTTTCATAAGTTCAAGACCGCATTGACTACATCACCGATGTTAGTGTTTCCCTCCGATTCTTGGATGTATATTATGTATTGCGACGGTTTGCACATTAGCCTGGGTTGTGTATGGATGAAGGAGGGGTGAATTATTGCATATGCTTCATGTCAGCTGAATCCCCACGAGAAGAATTACTCCATACATGATTTAGAGTTGGCCGCGATAGTTCATGCTCTCAAGATTTGGAGGCATTATCTTTGTGGGGTGTCCTACGAGGTTTACACCGATCATCATAGCTTGCAGTATTTGTTTAAGCAGGGGGATCTTAAATTGAGGTAGCACAGGTGGCTTGAGTTACGGAAGGACTATGATTTTACCATCATTTATCATCCGGGCAAGGCGAATGTAGTTGCGGATGCCGTAAATACAAAGGACAATAGTATGTATAGTTTGGCATTCATTTCGACAAAGGATACCGAGCTTCATTACTTTATGTTTTGGCGGAATACTTGATTATTAGCGCAAAATTATGCTTTCTTTGAGTACTATTCCGATGTAGTAGTCATTGATCGGAGTTTGTAGAGTTTTTTTCTAGTCCTGTAGATCGGGCCGAACGCCTCGGCAGTATATTAGATGCATATATGGTTCGCGTCGGTCGACCCTCGGAAGTGTACAAACTATTCTGGATCGGACCGCACGACATCGACATAAATCATGTGTGTTGATATTTCTAGGAGTGCGATTATACTTGATATTTCTTTCTTTATCTGAGACTTAAAAATTACATGGTGGCTCTTATGTGTTAAAGACTTGTCATGTGATATTTGAAGATTTTAAATTGATATTATGTTTAAGAATTATTATTTGTTGTTTCTTATTCCATTATTATTGTAGTATTTCATGCCTATTTATGATTCCTATACAGTGTCGATGTTGACCTCTTGTCACTACTTCTTCGAAGTTAGTCTAGATACTTATTGGGTACACGTTGTTTATGTATTCATATTATACTTCTGCACTAATTGTGCAGGATCTGAGGCAGGTACATCTGGTGGCCAGTCAGATGCGTATCCCCGCTACCCAGAGACTTAGTGGTGAGTTGCTTCCTATGCTCCGTTCTGCAGCACCCGGAGTCTCCTCATTGGTATATTTACTTTTCTGTCTATCCTACTTCAGACAGTAGTTGTAGGAAGTTATGTATATTCTACTAGTTTGCTCTTGCACTTGTGACACCGGATTTTAAAATATTTCTAGTAGATATTCATGGGTTTTGTCTATTAATTTCACTACTTCACTCTTATGTTTATTTCGTGCTTTTTATTATTATAGTCATTTACTCTTAGTTTCTTTATTAAATAATATCAATGACTTTAAAAATAATAAAATGAATAATTAAGTTGATAGTTCATTGTTGGCTTGTCTAATGGTGATGTTGGGCGTCATCACGACCTATAGCGGGAATTGATCATGACATTATAATTCTGAAGTTCTTGAGGTCTAGAAAGAAGGAGAAAAAAGGAAGTTGAATATAGCATATCTAACAACGCAAAAGAGAGGTAATTTAGCATGTATTAAATAATAACACAATAATCATTGATCATGAATTGCATACTCGGATCTTCCTTCTTCACTATTAATTCATCTAGATTGACTAGTTATTTAAAGAAAAAAGTTTTATTTCAAACTATAATTAGAATGAATTATAGATTACTCACCTAAACTAAAACATAACAACACACACATTATGAGTAAGCAATTATTTACTTTCATAAAAGTAGAATTGAATTCCTTCAATCTCCATATACTAATATCAGCATAATCTTCTCCATTAATGTAGAACCATAAATGTGAATATTGTGTGCTATAAAAATAGTTCAATGACTCAATCATGACTCAAAAATATATGAAAAATGAATTCTATGAAAACATTATTAGTGAACTTCTTTATCTCTGTCTCTCTTGTAAGTCATTCTTTTGGCGATTTGATCGAAAATGTTTGTCAAAAGTTCAATGACTATAAATTATGTGTCGAATCTCTTGGAACGGATCCTAAGAGCTCTTCCGCTGATCAAAAAGGCTTGACACATATTATGCTTTAATTGTCTTTGACTAAGGCTAAAAACATTTATAATAATGTCTTGATTCTGTTGCAGCAAACAAAAGAAGATGCTCTCAAGCAATGCCTTCAAATTTGTAAGGACAATTATGATAAAGCAGTGGATATATAACATTACATCTTCTATCGAATATTTAGATGCAAATAATTTTTTTAGTGCCGCGAGTTTTACAACTGATGTCATTCATGATTCCACCTCTTGGAAGAATCATTCACCGAACCACCTATTCGCAAGTCTCCATTAAAATCAAAGAGCGATAATTTTTTTCATTTTGTTGAGACAACAGTAACTTTGATACACTTGTTAGGAAATGTGTAAACGCATCTCTTTTAGTGTTGCGCCCTAAAACAAAGACTTTAGTAAAGCAAGATAAACAAGCTTTCATCTTAATTATAAAATGTTAGTCATAAATACTACTTAAAGATCTATCCTAAAGTTTGTTTTACAAGTTATTGTCTTCTTTGTCTGTTTACCTCCATATTCAATCTTTATATTAAAATTAACTTGCTAGGAAAATGATTTTTAAATTTGCAGTTTCTATAGAAACTTTTCCTAATGAAATATATTTATATTGTTTAATCGAATATTAAATTAGTTTCCATAACATTTATACCATTAGGCATAACTAGTACGGTTATGTAACAAACATTGGTGTGTGAGTCCTTTAAGGAAAATTATATGAGCATGGCCTAAATAGGACAATATAATATTATATTAAAAGTATCTTTCGATTGATTGAGCCCAACAATTATCATAGGTAATGTTTGTTCGTCAAGGGAATTTAACGGCTTCGTCGTAGTTCCGACTACAATTTCGATTAGTCAAAAAGATAAAAACAAATGCATAAATTTATTACATTTGTCTGACCAGTCTAACAACTATTATAGGTAAAGTTTTTATGTCAACATCTCCATGTACCAACTATAATTCCGACTGAAATAGTAAAAAAAAAAAAGCATAAATTTATTACATTTATCCGACTACATTTCCGACTGTTTTCTGCAAAATTCTGTGTTCCAATATTTTGACTGAACTTATCGGAATAGTAAAAATTTAAAATATATTTTGACCAGTATTCCGACTATCGCAATCGGAAATTACAACAAAAATTTACTTAAAATTCGACTTCTTCTATCGGAAAAAGACACGAGATCCCAAATCTATTTTTAGCTAGTAAATTTGCCACGATTCGCGCGGTTATAAAAAATCTCATTACATTTATGGAATAATCTTTTTTTAATATTCAGATGGTTAAGAAAATCTAAAAATAGGTTGTGAAAAACTATTTTTTGAATTAGCATGTATTAATTCAAAAAATAGTTCTTACTCTTTGTTCTTAAAAATTTGGAATCTTTACACAAATAGTAGGTCGGATTCATTATTTATTTTTTTAGCCGATAAACATAAAAACCACAGATTATATATATATATATATATATATATATATATATATATATCCTCATGGCGGAGGTACATAAGAAAATGTCCCGACTATTTATTAGAGTAACACTTGTGTCCAACCGGTGGTTGAGACGTGAAACAAATACTATCGTGTGTTAGTTTGAGATAGTTCTTGCTCCTTGTGCTAATAAGTAGTATTTTTGGTTCTTCATTTTCTTCCTTTTTTTTCTTTTTCTGTGTTTTCATTCTTCTGTGCCTTCTCATCAGTACAAACTAAAATCATTGTTGTACTATAAAAAAAAGTTCTTTTTCCTCCAAAAAATAAACCAACATCCTAGAAATGTTGCGTCATCTCATAAAATCCATCTCTACTTATTATAACTTTTTTAATCACGCCCTTTTTTGGTATAAGACCCTAGAAAGGAAGGAGAACAAGAATGTTCTAAATTTTGACTTAAAGAGAAAAGTAAAATATTAAAGTACAGAGAAAAATAATTAATACCTACCTTACTTCAGTTCCATCAAAATTTAAGTGAATTTTTCTTCTTGAACTCACCCATTGCGTTCTTGTTTTTCTTGTCTCCGTAGTCTTTGTAAATCATCACTGAAAAGTCTTATAAAATTGATCATCAATAAAGTGATGTTAAGAATCTATATATATAATCTAAAGCTGGGAATTGGCCAGGTGATATGTCAGTCCTTTAAAGCCGGCGTTCTTATTTATTGTTTTCTCAATTTTTCTTTGTTTCATGTCTAAAAAAACTGTAGAAAACTAAAAATATTATATTTATGAGTTCCTTATTATTAGTATTTCTTACCGCAGGAAAAAAGCATAGCAATCAAGCGATAAGTTTTATCAGAAACATAGAGAGGATAGATTAAATTATACAGCATTATCAAGATGCCTCTGACGATCACTTTGCCCATAAGAAATTTGGTGTATATGAATAAAGAAATCTCATAAGGAACATTATGAACAAAAAACGTTTAACAAATGAATAGAACAAGATATTACTATCATCAGATTGAAATGTCAATATAATCTCCATACCATCTCAAAACTAAATCACCCTATATACACATTGAAAAGAACGGAAGCAATGGTAGGGTCTTTTTGTCTCACTACTCTGAGCGTGTAATAAGTGATAACACAACTTTCAACTTCCTGCAGGCATGGCAGTTGCCTAAATAAACTTGAAAAGAAACATCACGATTTTAGTATATCGTTGTGTTATTGGGGTATCTATGTAAAGAATAGAAATAAATACTCCATTAAAAATAAGAGCAGTTTGTTAGAACATGAAAATGTATCACAGTTACCAATTGAGTCGCTAAAAGGCCGCCTTTGTGAAAGATCGATTTAAAACTCTTGGAAGATTTCAGCATCTCTTTCTCTCCTAAGAAGCTCCACTGAAAGTTATCAGGATTTACATAGGTTTTGCTTCTGCAAGTAACAAAAGAACATAAGTAGGAAGTTGGAAGTATGAAGTGATCCGGGAAAAGTGAAAAGCACCATATATATCAATACTTTCTTGGCATCTTATAGAGAAATGAAGAGTTTTTTAGTAATCATGAAGCATCAAAATTTCTCCAATTGCGTCAATGTACGCTCTGAAATTGCACTATTGGATCTATTCCATCTACATTGACAAACATAAAATTTACTGTGAAATGCGATAAATTCGAATGTGTGAGGGAGGTGATAAAATTATGTGTAAACAACATAATTTGTATTCAAATCTTTTGTAGAGCTCTCATGAAAATATCAATGTTGCAATAGTAATTTGGAAGTCAACCTAAACAAACTCAAAATGAGATATACCAGTAAATCTAAACCCATCATTCAATTTATTCCAATAACTTCCAACAACAAACGCTCAAGACAAAAATTATGAAAGAGGATGAGGATAAGACATTCTGTTGGCCCAAAGGAACTGAAACATTGCTTGCTGTAAATGGAGGCGTTGGCTGTAGACCTTTAAACCATGAATCCTTCTTCCACTTCTCATAATTAAAGATAAAAGTATCTTAACCATGACCATTACAACTTTAATTTGCAACCGTTAGTTTTCTGTATTTTGAAACCGTCTCATTGAAACGTTTCAAAAAAGGTAAAAGTAAATACTAATAATGAGGAATGGCACAAATACAATATTTTGAGTTTTCTGCCCTTTTTTTAGGCATGAAATAAGGGAAAAATTGAGAAAAAAAGATAAATAGGAATGTTGGCTTTAAGGACTGCCACGTGACGTGGCCAATTCCCAACTTTATATTTATACTAGTAAATTTATCGCGCTTCGCGCGTTCATAAAAGACGTCATTACATTTACATTGAAATTAATAAGTTAATAATGAAATTACATGTCATCCCTAAAAAAAATTTATAAAGTACTTTTTCGTCTATGGACAACTAAGAAATCCAAAAGTCACTTGTTAAATTGTTTAATTACACCTTCCTCTCCCCTCTTCTTTCTCACGCCTCTTTCAAAAATTTCTTAGCCAGCAATCGTATGAAAGATTAGCTTTTGTTATACACTCCCTAATACTTAAGTATTGAAATTTATGAAATAGATATTTAATTGAGTAATTAAAACATTGTACTAAACATAACAACACACAAGTTAAGGAACAAAAATTATCAAGCGTTCATATAACATATGAAATTAAAAGAAGTTAAAAGTAGACTTAAATAAGTACAGGAATCAAAACTACTTGATTTTCTGTAAATCCTAAAAATTAAAAAAAATTGATTATTGAAACTTTAAAGAAGCGAAGCAACCAAAATTGTAATCATATGATTTTGTAACCATATGCAGTTGACATTTGTGGACCTTGCGAGCCCCAAATTCTGTGAACCTTCACCTCTGTGAATCTCAGGGGTAAGCATATATCTACTACTCTTTGCATTTCTTGATGAGATGCGTTGAAGCCTGTTGCTACCAAACATTTTTCTACACTTGAGAAAAAATGATATATTATCAAACAACGCAACATAATCAACATTGTCAGTTTATAAACGGTTAGTTTCTATCTTTCCATAGTATAGACAAAATGCTATCATTTCTTTCATTAAGTAGCAAATAGAATTCTGTCAAAGATGTCGTTGTTCAAAGATTTTGGTAGATAACAAATTAAACACAATCATTAAGAAAATAGTAAATATAACTAAATTTGATCCTCACTTAGCAAACGTTGATCTGTATGGCTGTACCTATTCTTGAACTCAGCTGCATACTTTACAAACACCGTTAGACTAAGCAAAGGGCTTCCAGACGGTTGCTGCCAACTTGATTTGTATTAAAATTATCAAACCGTGGTCAATGAAAGTGGTGAAAGCAAAATTGTCAAGTTGAGCATAATAGTATGAAAACAATTCCAAATTGAATAGCTATTGGCCATAGGAATAAAAACAAACTCAAAGCAAATGTGAAGTTGGAGCAACATCATAGATTCGATTTTTTTTTACTTCTGTTCCCCGTGACGCAATACTGATTCAACAAAATTATGCTGTCCGGAGATATAAAACAAAACAAACAGTGACTTGATTTTTGATATTTTCTTGGTTCTCCAAATTATATTAGAGGGTTGCTAACAATAGATGCAGAGATGGTAAGAGGATAGAATCGGGTTTGTATGTGAACAACAGGAGAAGCAATGTCTACGAAGATAAGTGACAAAGAAATATTTAGAGATAAGTTTTTATTGTTAACTCATTTATTTATGAATTTCTCATTAAGAAATATTCTTTCAATCAAGTCTAAGCTCCATATCACTATACTTTTAATCAACTTTTATAGACATTGTTGTTAAACATTGTTACCACTAAAAATACCAGTAAAACAACATTCTTGCACTTCATAATAAAATTAAAAAGTAACCGGAAGTTGAAGCACTATCCAATACCAATATCTAAGGCTGCAGTAAAATCTTATATAGTCTAAATTTCATATCACTATACTATAATTAACTTCTATAGACATTATTATCAAACTTTGTTGCCATTAATTAAAAATATCAGTAAAACAACACCCTTTCCCTTCCTTATCAGACACACCCTTAGATATCAATTTTACAAAAATTATAGTATCAGAATCTTTACACCCTCTATCATCAATTGTGCAAAAATAATCACAGTAGTTAAGAATCTTTGGAGTGTACCTCAAAGACCAATGGAGAAATATGAATCTGAATCTTTTCATGCATTTTTGTTGGTTTACAATAGTATCAATTATCCAAATTTAAAAAAAGCTCATGTTCTGGAGTGAAAGTGGAACTATAAGTGTAGATTGTAGATGTGAACGATCACAACATATTTAGTTTCAATTTTTTCTGTTTAAGAGTGTTAAACGGAAAGAGTCTAAATTTTAACATTGCAAATATATCCAGAGAAGGCATAGTTGGTAAATATTAATTTATAAAGAATTTTATACCAGCATTTGTTGAGTAATTAACAACATATCATGATTCTATGGGGCAATGAGTAATTAAAAAAATCGTTAAGAAGAATGAACACTGAAACTCACAGCCAAAGCGGCAAACTAAAGAGAAGAAAAAGAAATAGGAAAAACGAAGAAGATACCTGACAGTATACGAACGGTGCCAGTAGGCCTGAGAATATATATATAGAGAGAGAGAGGGGAAAGATAGAAAATAGAAAAGAGTAAAGAATCGGTTTTGAAAGAATCGGTTTTGAAAGAAGCGGTATTATTTTTGAAGCGGTTTTTTATTTTGGGTACGTTTTTTGTCTTTGAGAATGAAAATTCAGTGGAAGACGCGAAAATTCATAGAGAAAGATAAATGTAATTCCTGCTTAAAGGGATTGCCACGTAACTGTGTGTATGGCCCTCAATTATAATATATATAGATACTAGTAAATTTAGTCGCGCTTCGCGCGGTTATAAACGATATCAATAAATTTAAAAATAATCTTTTATATTTTCAGTCGAGATAGAAAAGATAATTTTTATCTGTCTGCATGATTCTCTCAACCTAATTTTATATAACATACATGTATATAGGTAATTGATCATTTGTTCATTAGATAATGAAACCTTTTTAATTCCAAATTTCTTCTATTTGAATAAAACAAACATGAGAGGAATAGAAAAGATCAAGAAAAAAATAAAAAGTAAAGAAACTACAAACAGAATGAAAAACAAAGCAAATCAAATAAATGCAAAAGGCAGGTTGCTATTTCAGTCGAGTATCGTTATGTATTTCTTTTCTATTACTATCATTTTTGTGAAAGGGTCATCTTATGAATTAAGACTCTATTCCGGACCTGTTAGCCTTAAAAATTTTATTTTTACTCATCTCGATTTGCATGCACAGTCTGGGCGTAAATCCAGAAAGCCTTTATGTGGAAATTTATGAAGTAATAATTTTTGGAATTTAAAATTGATTTTTAGTTAACTTTGGTCAACGTTTTGAGTAAACGGACTCGGATCCCTGTTCCGACATTCCCGGAATATCTGTATAAAATATGGGACTTTGGCGTATGTCCGAAATCGAATTCCGAGGTCCCTAGCTCGAGAAATGATTTTTTGATGAAAATTGTAAGACTGAAATTCTATGGATTTAAAGAAACTGATTAATGTTTGATCTCGTTGGTATCGGGCTCGTATTTTAGTTTCGGAGTCCGGTACAAGTTTAATATAATATATAAGTCATGTCTGTGAAATTTGGTAGAAATCGGAGTTGATTTGACGTGGTTCGGACGTGCGGTTGAGAAGATAGTAGTTTTGAAATGTTCTTGAGAAATTCATGAGTTTTGGTGCTAAATCTATAGTTTTAGGTGTTATTTTTGTGATTTGATCGCACGAGCAAGTTCGTATAATTTTTTTAGACTTGCGTGCATGTTTGGTTTGGAGCCCCGAGGGCTCAGGTGAGTTTCGGATATGCTACGGAGTGATTTTAGAACTTAGAGAATTGCTGGTGTAACTGGTGTCTGTAGCAGGCCTCTGATTTCGTAGTTGCGAGATCAGGCTTCGCAAATGCGAACCAAGCAGGTATGGCAATTGCGAGGTTTTTATCGCAATTGCGAAGAAAGTCTAGGCCAGCAGTTCTCGCAATTGCGAAGGGGGTCCGGGGAATGCGAACTTCTACCCGCAAATGCGATGGGCCAATTGTCGCAAATGCGACATACTCTTCGCATTTGCGAAGGCAGCGAAAATGTGAAGGTTCTCGCATTTGTGATGACCCCTTCGCAATTGCGAAGCTCAGGTCGCAAATGCGACATCCGCAGCTCATAACTTTGGAATTAGACGGGATTTTTGATTCATTCTTCAATTTTTCGAACCCTAAACCTCAAGAGGCGATTTTTAGGTGATTTTTATGGAAAAATATTGGGGTAAGTGTTCCTTATCCTATATTGATTATATTTCATGATTTGATACTCATTTATATCATGAACCCGTGAATTTATGGAAGAAAAATCAGATTTTTATAAATTCTTCCAAAAACAAAAATTTAAGATTTGAAGGTCCATTCGATATCGGAATTGGATAATTTTTATATGGTTGGACTCGTCTCGGAATGGGTGTTCGGATTTCGTAAGCTTTTCCGAGATTTGAGATGTGGGTCCCAATGCCTAATATTTTAATGAATTTTGAATTTTATCCGGAAAATTAGCAAATTCATATAGAATTAATTTTTATGATTCGTATTGAGTACATTGAATTGTTTGCGAATAGATTTGAAGCTTTTGGAGACAAATTTAAAAGGAAAAACTGTGGTCAAGTAATTGATTGAAATTTGCAAAGCGAGGTAAGTGTCGTGGTTAACCTTGACTTGAGGGAATAGAACCCTCAAATTATTTGTTATGTGAATTGCATGTGAACGACATATAGGCGAGGTGACGAGTGTCTATACGTCATCAAATTAATTGTTTGCCTGCTTACTTGAAAAATCATAAATTATTTTAAATCATGAATTAATTATTATAATAATTATTTCTCTCCTATTCTTTGTCAAATATTAATTCTTGAATTCCTGCATTAATTGTTACATGCTATTTGAATTATGTGCCTTAATTGTTATTTGACATTTAGCATATTAAATATTAAACTACATATTTTTTCTCTGATTTCTATAATAATTTGCTATTTGCCTTTGTTTGTTTCATAATTATTATATGCTTGTTGTCTTATAATTTTATATTAATTATTGCATTTATTGGGAAAATTTCTTCTATAAGAATTGGTAAATAAATATGTTGGAGGAGCGGGTTTCATGCCGCAACAAGATTGATTATAATGAATATATTGGAGTATTGGGTTGCACGCCGCAACATAATTAATTATAATGAATATATTGGAGGATCGGGTTGCACGCCGCAACAGACTTATTAAAAGTCCATATTGGAGGATCGGGTTGCACGCCGCAACAGACTTATTTAAAAGTTGACATACATATATATATATATATATATATATATATATATATATATATATATATATATATATATATATTGGGGGATCGGGTTGCACGCCGCAACAGACTTGATTAAAATGAATATATTGGAGGAGTGGGTTGAACGCCGCAACAGAACTAAATGTGAATATATTGTGAGAGCAGGTTGCACGCTGCAACAGAATTGATGGAAATAATAATTGGTTATGACTGCTGAGTTGGCTTCAATTATTATAAACGAGTTACCTGATTTATTTCTACTATTGTTGTTGTTACTAATATTGCGTACAGGTAATGTAAGTGACCCACCTTAGCCTCGTCACTACTTCGTCGAGGTTAGGCTCAACACTTACCAGTACATGGGGTCGGTTGTACTGATACTATACTCTGCACTTCTTGTGCAGATTTTGGAGTTGGTCCCAGTGGCGTACCATAGACTTGCTCGGATTTCAGCTACTCAGAGGAGACTTGAGGTATAACTGCACGGCATTCGCAGTTCTGAAGTCCCCATCTACTTTACTTTAGCTGTGTGTTTGTTTCCACATAGCTTTATTTTATTCAAACCTTTATTTGTATTTATTCTAGAAGCTCGTGCACTTGTGACACCAATTCTGGGATGGTATTTAGACACTGTTGTATTTATGGATTAATCACTATATTTCAGACCTTACTTCCGCGTTTATTTATTTGTTATTAATAAATTTAAAGATTGTTTAAAAATTGGTTAATATCATTCTAACCTTGGCTTGCCTAGCAAATGAAATGTTAGGCGCCATCACGGTCCGAAGGTGAGAATTTCGGATCGTGATAGTTGGTATATGAGCACTAGGTTACATAAGTCTCACGAGTCGCGAGCAAACTTAGTAGAGTCTGAAGGATTGGTACGGAGACGTCTGTACTTATCTCTCAGAGGCTATGAAGTTTAGGAACAATATCACTTCTTTCTTATTCTGTTGTGCGATTTTATTCTATCATCGATGATTGAACCATTCTACTCTTATTCTCTCGCAGATGGTGAGAACACGTAATACCTCTACCGATGGTCAGGGACTAGAACCCCCGGTGGCAACTATGGCCAGGGGTAGAGGTCGAGGCCGAGGTCGTGCTAGAGACCGAGGTCGAGTTCAGTCCAGAGCTCGAGCAACTGCACCTATTGAAGAACCTCAGGTGGACCTTCAAGAGGAGGTTCCAGTTCAGAATGTACCAGTTGGACCAGTTTAGGTCCTGGAAGGATTCATAGCCACTCCAGTACTCCAGGACACTCTAGTCCGTTTGGTAAGTCTTATGGAGGGCGTGGCCCAGAATAGTACATTTCCAGTGGCACCAGCCGTCTCACAGGCTGGGGGAGGAGCACAAAATCCCACTACTCCCGCTCCGGAGCAGATGGCTCCCCAGAATCAGGCTTCAGCAGCCCCGTCAGTTGGGGTAGTTCAGCCAGTTGTTGCGGCACAGATCGGTGATAGGCCCGCCATGTCTTTTGAGGCCTTATTGAGACTGGATAAGTTTACCAAGCTCTTTCCAGTTCACTTCAGTGGTACACCTTCTGAGGACCAAAGGATTATCTTGAATGCTGCCATGAGGTGCTGCGGAATATGGGTATAGTTGAGACCAGTGGGGTTGATTTTGCTGTATTTCAGATGACGGGTTCCGTCAAGAGGTGGTGGAGAGATTATACATTGACCCGACCAGTCGGATCACCTGCACTTACATGGGAGCAGTTCTCTCAGCTATTTCTGGAAAAGTTCCTCCCTATCACACTGAGAGAGGAATTTCGCAAGCAATTTGAGCGTCTACAGCAGGGCAGTATGACTGTTACTCAGTATGAGTCCCGTTTTATGGATTTGGCCCGTCATGCTCTCCTTTTACTACATACGGAGGGAGAGAGAGTGAGGAGGTTTATTGAGGGCTCACTCACCCTATCATAATTTAGATGGCTAAGGAGACCGAAAGTGAGATTTCATTTCAGGCGGCTGCTAATGTCGCAAGAAGGATCGAGATGGTTCTTGCACAGGAGAGAGGGCAGAGGTCCGATAAGAGGCCTCGTCAGTTCGGTGGTTTCAGTAGTGCCTCGTCTGGAGGCAGAGGTAATTTTGGTAGAGGTCATCCTCCCAGACCATTTCATTCAGCACTTCATGTATCTCCCGGTGCTTCAGGGAGTCATGGTCCTATTATGCCTTACTCCGAGCAGCCAGTATTCAGTGCACATTCAGCTCCTATCAGTGCATCACCACTCCAGACTTACTACAGTGGTTATCCGGTCCATTTGGGTCTGCTTCAGCTTCAGCAGCCACGACATCAGGATGGGTGTTATGAGTGTGGAAACATTGGTCACATCAGGAGGTATTGCCCTAGATTGGCGAGTAACAAATCTCGGCAAGATTCTCGTGCCATCATACCAGCACTGGTTGCTTCACCGCCTGCTCAGTCAGCTAGAGGTAGGGGTCAGGCAGCTAGAGGTAGAGGTCAGGCCATTAGAGATGGAGGTCAGGCCATTAGAGGTGGAGGTCAGACCGTTAGAGGTTGAGGCCAGCCAGTCAGAGGCCGTCCCAGAGACGCAGTTCAGAGTGGTGGGGCACAGCCCCGATTTTATGTTTTCCCAGCTAGGCCTAAGGCCGAGTCATCTGATGCTGTGATCACAGGTATTATTCCAGTTTGCCATAGAGATGCTTCAGTTCTATTTGATCCATGATCTACATATTCCTATGTGTCCTCCTATTTTTCTTCATATTTGGTTGTGCCTTGTGATTCTCTGAGTGCTTTTGTGTGTGTATCTATATCGGTGGGGGACTCTGTTGTAGTAGATCATGTCTATCATTCGTGTGTGGTTACTATTGGTAATCTTGATACTAGTGTGGATCTTCTACTTCTTGATATGGTAGATTTTGATGTCATCTTGGGTATGGATTGGTTGTCCCCTTATCATGCTATATTGGATTGTGATGCCAAGACAGTGGCCCTAGCTATGCCGGGGTTACCTCGGTTAGAGTGGAAAGGAACTCCTGGCCATTCTGCCAGCAGGGTTATTTCTTATATGAAAGCTCGGTGTATGGTAGAGAAAGGGTGTCTAGCCTATTTGGCTTATATTCGCGATCCCAATGCGGATGCTCCTTCTATGGACTCAGTACCAGTTGTTCATGAATTTCCAAAAGTATTTCCTGCAGATTTGCCGGGGATGCCACCCGACAGAGATATTGACTTCTGTATTGATTTGGCTCCGGGCGCTCAGCCCATTTCTATTCTACCATACCGTATGGCCCCGCCGGAGTTGAAAGAACTGAAAGAGTAGTTACAAGACTTGCTTGATCAGGGATTCATTAGACCCAGTGTCTCACCCAGGGGTGCACCAGTATTATTTGTAAAGAAAAAAGAAGGCTCTATGCGAATGTGTATAGATTATCGGCAGTTGAACAAAGCCACTATCAAAAACAAATATCCGCTGCCAAGAATTGATGACTTATTTGATCAGCTTCAGGGTGCCAAGGTATTTTCGAAGATCGATTTGAGGTCCGGTTATCATCAGTTGAAGATTAAGGCATCTGATGTCCCTAAAACAGCTTTTCGAACTCGGTATGGGCATTACGAATTCCTAGTGATGTCATTTGGGTTGACAAATTCCCCAGCAACATTTATGGATTTGATGAATCGGGTGTTCAAGCCTTATTTGGATTCTTTTGTGGTTTGTATTCATTGATGATATCTTGATTTACTCCTGCCACACCTTGAAGAATAATCAGTTATATGCCAAGTTTTCAAAATGTGAGTTTTGGTCAGATCAGTTGCCTTTTTAGGGCATATTGTATCGGCAGAAGGCATAAAGGTGGATCCTAAGAAGATTGAGGCTGTTCAGAATTGGCCTAGACCTACTTCAGTTACAGAGATCCGGAGTTTCCTGGGTTTAGCAGGTTATTATCGTTGGTTCGTAGAAGGGTTTGCATCTATAGCAAGCCCATTGACCAGATTGACCCAGAAAGGTGTCCCATTCAAATGGTCAAACGAGTGTGAGTTGAGCTTTCAGAAGCTCAAGACCGCTTTGACTACGGCGCTAGTGTTGGTATTACCCACAGGTTCAGGATCATATACGGTATATTGTGACGCATCTCACATTGGGCTTGGTGCAGTATTAATGCAAGATGGAAAGCTAATTGCATATGCATCGCGGCAATTGAAAGTTCATGAGAAGAATTATCCTGTTCATGACTTAGAATTGGCAGCCATTGTTCATGCTCTAGAGATTTGGAGGCATTACCTCTACGGTGTCTCGTGTGAGGTATTTACTGATCATCGTAGCCTTCAGTATCTGTTCAAACAAAAGGATCTTAATTTGAGACAGAGAAGATGGTTGGAGTTGTTGAAAGACTATGATATCATAATTTTGTATCACCCCGGAAAGGCCAATGTGGTGGCCGATGCTTTGAGTAGAAAGGCTGTAAGTATGGGCAGTCTTGCCTATATTCCGGTTGGTGAGAGGCCATTAGCTGCAGATGTTCAGACTTTGGCTAATCAATTCATGAGGTTAGATATTTCAGAACCCAGTCGGTTTCTAGCTTGCACAGTCGCTCGATCTTCTTTATATGAGCGCATCAGAGAGAGGTAGTATGATGATCCTCATTTACTTATCCTTAAGGAAACGGTGCAGCACGGTGATGCCAAACAGGTTGCTGTGGGGGAAGATGGGGTTCTGCGAATGCAGGGTCGTATTTGTGTGTCTAATGTGGATGGGCTTCGTGAATTAATTCTTGAAGAAGCACACAGTTCCGGGTATTCTATTCATCCAGGTACCGCCAAAATGTATCAAGATTTGTGGCAACATTATTGGTGGAGGAGAATGAAAAAGGATATAGTTGCATATGTAGCTCGATGTCCGAATTGTCAGCAGGTTAAGTACGAGCATCAGAGACCTGGTGGTTTGCTTTAGAAGTTAGAAATTCCTGAGTGGAAGTGGGAGCGTATCACTATGGTTTTGTTGTTGGGCTCCCACAGACTCAGAGAAAATTTGACGTAGTTTGGGTCATTGTGGACAGGTTGACCAAGTCAGCACATTTCATTCCAGTGGCAGTTACCTATTCTTCAGAGAGGTTAGCTGAAATTTATATTCGCGAGATTGTTCGCCTTCACGGGGTGCCCGTGTCTATTATTTAAGATTGAGGTACGCAGTTTACCTCATATTTTTGGAGGGCTGTACATCGTGAGTTAGGCACACGGGTGGAGTTAAGTACAATATTTCATCCACAGATAGACGGACAGACAGAGCGCACTATTCAAATATTGGAAGATATGCTCCGAGCTTATGTTATAGACTTTGGAGTTTCTTGGGATCATTTCTTGCTACTTGCGGAGTTTGCTTATAATAATAGCGACCAGTCGAGATTTCAGATGGCTCCATATGAGGCATTATATGGAAGGCGATGGCGATTTCCAGTTAGTTGGTTTGAACCGGGAGAGGCTCGGTTGTTGGGTACCGATTTGGTACAGGATGCCTTAGATTAGGTCAAGATTATTCAGGATCGACTTCGCACAGCTCAGTCTAGGCAAAAGAGTTATACCGACCGTAAATTTCGTGATATTGCATTCATGGTTGGAGAAAGAATATTGCTTCGGGTTTCATCTATAAAAGGTGTAATGAGGTTCGGAAAGAAGGGCAAGTTGAGCCCTAGGTATATCGGACCCTTTGAAATTCTTGAAAGGGTGGGTGAAGTAGCCTACAGGCTTGCATTACCACCTAGTTTATCAGCGGTTGATCCGGTGTTCCATGTGTCTATGCTTCGGAAATATCATGGTGACCCATCCCACGTGTTTAGATTTCAGCTCTGTCCAATTGGACAAGGACTTGACTTATGAGGAGGAGCCGGTAGCCATTCTACACCGGCAGGTTCGTCAGTTGAGGTCAAAGAGTTACCCTTCTGTTCGAGTGTAGTGGAGAGGTCAGTCTGTTAAGGCAGCTACTTGGGAGTCCGAGTCGGACATGCGGAGTAGATATCCCCACTTGTTTGCCAATTCAGGTACTTTTCTATGTCCGTTCGAGGACGAACGTTTGTTTTAGAGGTGGAGAATGTGATGACCCAAAGGGTCATCTTGTGAATTAAGACTCTATTCCGGGCCTGTTAGCCTTAAAAACCTTATTTTTACTCACCTCGATTTGTGTGCACAGTCTGGGCATAAATCCGGAAAGCCTTTATGTGAAAATTTATGAAGTAATAATTTTTGGGATTTAAAATTGATTTTTAGTTGACTTTGGTCAATGTTTTGAGTAAACAAACTCGGATCCCTGTTCCGACATTCCCGGAAGGTCCGTAGTAAAAGATGGGACTTGGGCTTATACCCAGAATCGAATTTCGAGGTCCCTAGCTCGAGAAATAATTTTTTGATGAAAATTGTAAGACTGAAATTCTATGGATTTAAAGAAATTGATTAATGTTTGATCTCGTTGGTATCGGACCCGTATTTTGGTTCCGAAGCCCGGTATAGGTTTAATATAATATATAAATTCATGTCTGTGAAATTTGGTAGAAATCGGAGTTGATTTGACGTGATTCGGACGTGCGGTTGAGAAGATAGTAGTTTTGAAATGTTCTTGAGGAATTCATGAGTTTTGGTGCTAAATCCATAGCTTTAGATGTTATTTTTGTAATTTGATCACACGATCAAGTTCGTATGATTTTTTTAGACTTGCGTGCATGTTTGGTTTGGAGCCACGAGGGCTTGGGTGAGTTTCGGATATGCTACGGAGTGATTTTAGAACTTAGAGAATTGTTGGTGTAACTAGTGTCTATTGCAGGCCTCTGATCTCGCAGTTGCGAGATCAGGCTTCACAAATGCGAACCAAGAAGGTATGGTAATTGCCAGGTTTTTATCACAATTGCGAAGAAAGCCTAGGCCAGCAGTTCTCGCAATTGCGAAGGGGGTCCGGGGAATGCGAACTTCTACCCACAATTGCGATGGGCCAATTGTCGCAAATGCGACATACTCTTCGCATTTGCGAAGGAAGCAGAAATATGAAGGTTCTCGCATTTGCGATGACCCCTTCGCAATTGCGAAGCTCAGGTCGCAAATGCGACATCCGCAGCTCATAACTTTGGAATTAGACGGGATTTTTCATTCATTCTTCAATTTTTCGAACACTAAACCTCAAGAGGCAATTTTTAGGCGATTTTTACGGGTAAATATTGGGGTAAGTGTTCCTTATCCTATATTGATTATATTTCATGATTTGATACTCATTTATATCATGAATCCATGAATTTATGGAAGAAAAATCAGATTTTTATAAATTCTTCCAAAAACGAAAATTTAAGATTTGAAGGTCCATTTGATATCGAAATTGGATATTTTTTGTATGGTTGGACTCGTCTCGGAATGGGTGTTCGGATTTCGTAAGTTTTTCTGAAATTTGAGACGTGGGTCCCAATGCCGAATATTTTAATGAATTTCGTATTTTATCCAGAAAATTAGTAAATTCATATAGAATTAATTCCTATGATTCGTATTGAGTACATTGAATTGTTTGCGAATAGATTTGAAGGTTTTGGAGACAAATTTAAAAGAAAAAGCTGTGGTCGAGTAATTGATTGGAATTTGCAAAGCGAGGTAAGTGTCGTGGTTAACCTTGACTTGAGAAAATAGAACCGTTAAATTATTTGTTATGTGAATTGCATGTGAACGACGTATAGGCGAGATGACTAGTGTCTATACGTCGTCAAATTAATTGTTTGCCTGCTTACTTGAAAAATCATAAATTGTTTTAAATCATGAATTAACTATTATAATAATTGTTTCTCTCCTATTCTTTGTCAAATATTAATTCTTGAATTCCTGCATTAATTGTTACATACTATTTGAATTATGTGCCTTAATTGTTATTTGACATTTAGCATATTAAATATTAAACTGCATATTTTCTCTCTGATTTCTATAATAATTTGCTATTTGCCTTTGTTTGTTTCATAATTATTATATGCTTGTTGTCTTATAATTTTATATTAATTGTTGTATTTATTGGAAAAAATTTTTCTATAAGAATTGGTAAATAAATGTGTTGGAGGAGCGGGTTGCACGCCACAACAAGATTGATTATAATGACTTATTTAAAAGTCGACATACATATATATACATATATATATTGGGGGATCGGGTTGCACGCCGCAATAGACTTGATTAAAATGAATATATTGGAGGAGCGGGTTGCACGCCGCAACAGAACTAAATGTGAATATATTGTGAGAGCGGGTTGCACGCTGCAACAGAATTGATAGAAATGATAATTGGTTATGACTGTTGAGTTGGCTTTAATTATTATAAACGAGTTACCTGATTTATTTTTACTATTGTTGTTGTTACTAATATTGCATACAGGTAATGTAAGTGACCCACCTTAGCCTTGTCACTACTTCGTCGAGGTTAGGCTCAACACTTACCAGTACATGGGGTCGGTTGTACTGATACTATACTCTGCACTTCTTGTGCAGATTTGGAGTTGGTCCCAGTGGCGTACCATAGACTTGCTCGGATTTCAGCTACTCAGAGGAGACTTGAGGTATAACTGCACGGCGTTCGCAGTTCTGAAGTCCCTATCTATTTTACTTTAGCTTTGTGTTTGTTTCCAGATAGCTTTATTTTATTCAGACCTTTATTTATATTTATTCTAGAAGTTCGTGCACTTGTGACACCAATTCTGGGATGGTATTTAGACACCGTTGTCTTTATGGATTAATCACTATATTTCAGACCTTACTTTCGCATTTATTTATTTGTTATTAATAAATTTAAAGATTGTTTAAAAATTGGTTAATATCATTCTAACGTTGGCTTGCCTAGCAAGTGAAATGTTAGGCGCCATCACGATACGAAGGTGGAAATTTCAGGTCGTGACAATTTTCTTTCTTATATTGTTTCCTGTCGTCACTGTTCTTTTTCTTTCATTTCCAATTGCTCCTCTCCAGTTCTTCATGCCTAAAATAAGCTCATATTCCTTAAAATTTCACATTATTTCTGTCTCCATAATTTATAGCACCGCCTTCTCTCGCGCCTTTCTATTTTCCTATGGGAACTCCTCTGCCTCCATCTTTCTAATTTCCTCTTGAATATGAGGCTCCTTGTAGTTGTCGCTTGTTAAGGTTATTCGATTTGACTCTTTTGCTGCTTTGTTCGATATTACGTGTAATATTTCATTCACATTTATGATTTACCTTAAAGCTATCTCCATTTGTGGGGTCTGCAAGCACAAATCAGAAATACACTTACGCCAAGTGTTACGTTGGAATATTTAATTCTAGGATCATTAATCTATCAGGATAAATTAGCTTACCTAGTAGGAGAAACTCCGGACAAATCTGCAGTTTCAAGCCCGTGTTAGTCTCTTGGAGTGCTTCTTTCACCTTCAAACACCTAAAGCTACATTTGGTAACTTATGTGACACAAAAATCAATGGGAGAAACAGGAGAAAAATATTCTCATGCATGGTTACTTTCCCTACTTATAACTTACGTGACACAAATATTAATGGGAGAAACAGGAGAAAAATATTCTCATGCATGGTTACTTTCCCTACTTATAACTTACGTGACACAAATATTAATGGGAGGAACATGAGCAAAATATTCTCATAGTTTGAGTAATTAGAGTGTTTCTTGGAATTAATCTTGTCAAAACCTCGCCAACTGCACGTTTCACTAACCAAACTCAATGGAGTAATTCACACGGAAGCATCTCTACGAAAATAGAATCAAATAAAGCAATGTTTTTATGTTGAGCATATCAGAACCAAGATCTCTAAAAACAAATTAAAAAATAACATTTCTGGACAGTAGTGTTGAACTTGAATTGACAGAACAGTTGGAATTATGATCTCTTGGCTAAATGACGGGCTTCTTCATGACAAAAAATATTGAGTATGACACGTGAAAAATAAGACAAATATACAAGTAGAAAGATACTGAGAAGATAACAGAACCACAAATAGGTTATTAATGTGAAGATTATCTTTAAACTCATCGTCTGAAGCAGCACATCAAGGAAAATTTGTGCTCCCTATGCTTGTTTTTGCTCCACCCCTTACCATGGTCATGGATGCAACAGGATCTACCCAACAACTGCAAGCTAGTATATATCCACCTCTATAAGTCACAACTCTCCATAACTCCAATCAAATGTTTAATGAAGCTATTACAATTAAAAGTTCTGTTTAAAGATGTGTCGTTTCTTTCCTCCATACTCACCAGGTTATGCATATTGGAAGAGTGCTGGTCTACTATTTATAATTTTGCCATTACTCTCTTTTAGAGAGAAAAATATTAAATTTCTATTTGGTTTCAAATTTGCTTGAGATAATGTGACAGAAGAGGCGCCTTCTCAGTTTGATAAGGTGCCTTTTTATTTCTCCATTTATATTATTTAGTAAGCACAATAACTGAATTGAGTAATTATATTTTTCATTTAATTTATAATTAGAGAAAAGGCAAAAAAAATAGGAAAAAAGATAAATAGTAATCCTCATCTTTGAGAGGTTCCACATCAACTCCACTATTCCCAGGATTATATATATATATATATATATATAGAGATAGATATAGATTAATTAATTAATATTAATATTAATTTCAGGAGCAATAAATATTAAAAATATTCAATACAAAGTTTAGTTTTATATTTTTAATTATTATTGAATTCTTCCTTTTCATTCTTTTTCTCTTCTTTTGTATTTGGAGTATTTTGAATCCAAAATAAGGTATAAGAAAAGGGAAAATAGAGAAAATATAACTTCTAAAACACTAAATGAAAACTGAGAGCATATTACTTTTAGAATAGTTAACAAAGCTCAACACAAAGTTAAGTTAATTTATATTTTTGTGATATTATGTAAAATTCAAGACTCCAAAATATAATCAATTTTAAACAATCAAGATGAAACAAATACCAGTTAACCAGGAGGAACCCATTGACCCAACTTCACAAAAGGTATAGCTACTCATATCAAGCTAGACTCTTTAAATTTAACAAAAAATAATTTTATATAAATACACGAACACGAAGACCGCGAGCACAACTTTATGAGAAGAAAGCAAAAGAACATAACAGATGCCTATGAATTTAGATCCCTTTGTTGGTAACGCACTCTCTGAAACAATCTTCCAACCACATCGTTGAGACATATAAATTTTAATCATTTACGAAAAGAAGAAATTGTTTTATTTAACACAATTATTTTTAAAAAGAAGACACAACCATTTCCACGGTATATATATGTTTACCCGAAAAACGGATGTAGTTGAATTTGTACGTAGTTCTAAGGATATGTGGCGCAACTTAATACAAATTGTAAGGATAAATAGAAATATAAGTATGGATTGCAAAGAATGCAAAATAGATAAGGTTGTAAAGAAGATGAATTTTAGGACTAAACAAGTGGAATCAATTTAAGAAGCTTGAAAGAACAACTCTTTACTATGGGAGAATATAGTGTTTTGATTACAATGTAAGCATGAAAACTTGCCTTTACAGAAATGATAACCATGCACTTTATAGAAGAGGGATCTTGCTTTAAACATAATTAAAAATACTCAGTGGGAGACCCACGATAAATTAGTTTTTTCACAATTCCTGCAAAGATTCTCTCCTCTAGTGGGATTACAACGGTTTTTGTCTATAAGCTCAAACTTGACTCGAGCTCTCGATCTTGGTTTAAGCTCAATTCTGACTCGAGCTCTCGATCTTGGCTTGAGCTCAATTCTGATTCGAGCTCTCGAATTGATTCGGGGTCAATGTTGGTCGGTCTCTAGATCATAAGCTTGATAGCTTTACTTTGCATTATAGTTCGATTTGGATCCGAGCTTGATAATGATATCGAACTCGACATTGATCGTCCCCTCGGATTCAAAGCTTGTTTGTACCATCTTCGGAACCCATCTCGAGGTCTCGCTTCGATCGATTATCTTTCGAACTCGATCAGACGTACGAAAGTCGAAATCTATTTTGACCGTATACAGATAGTCCCCTCGTTTCTCAGAAAGAATGTGGTGAAAAATGATATGATTTTTCAACGGCTCGATCGGATTATAAGCTGACGTTTTCATCAGGCTCGATCATGATGCACGTGATATCTGTCCCGTTGATTTAATCTTTCAAGGCATTTAATGCATGTCAGACGGTGGTCGGCCACCGCTGATACTGAACCGTCATTACTTAAACCTATAAATAACCCTTTCTTTTATCATTTACCACTTTTACCTCTTCAATCTTCTAAATTTCTCAAGTCCATTTTCGTATCCTCTGGCTTACCCGCAAATCTGTGATTTTTCTTTGCAAAAGCCCCCTTCAATTTTACCAAATCTTTGTCACTTTTTTCTACTCCTCACCTTTGAATTCGAAAATGGCAAAAACATCACAAACCATTCCTCAGAAAGAGAAGGCTTCATCTTCATAGTGTGCCACCGATGAGACACCGGCAGAACCATGGCCTGAAGAGTGTGTTCCCGGGGCGTGTGTTCTTATTTCTGATTTTAAGGTCGATAAAGGCTCATCGGTCCCTAGCCGATGTGAGCCAGTATCGAGGTATATGTGTTCGATAACCGAGAAGCACCTCAAACAGCTAAAGAAAGATTGCAATTGGGATAAAAAAGAAATAATAATTCCTACTTCTGACGAAGATATCACCACTTACGTGAAAGGGTTTTTGAATGTGTATACTTACCCTTTCACGTTAGGTCCCCTTGATTCCGTTATTATTGATTTCTGTCGTCAATACCAAATAACCCTAGGCTAGGTCCATCCTTCTTTTTAGTGGATAGTTATCTTGATCCGATACTTTATGAACAAAATCGAGGGGATGCCGTTCACCCTCGACAATCTTATCCGATTGTACCGTCCTCGACTTTATCGAGGAGGGTTAATAAAACTTCAGTGTCGGGCTACCAAGGCTCTGTTCTCGAGCATTTATGAGGACAAGGATTGGGGCTAGATGGGCAGGTTCATTCGAGTGAGGACTTCGGACCTGATTCCGACCAAAAAGATGCCCTTACCCGAGGAGTGGAATATGAAACGTAAGTGTTATCCTGCTGTTACTTCCTTCTATTTTGTTCTTTCATTTATTTTCTCATCGATACTCTTATTTTTGTGATGCATCAGTTCCCTGGATGACCGGAGCAGTTCCCGATCTCAAGAACTGGGTACGAGCTCTTTTTTCAACCTCCACATACGTCGAGCGCTCATGGCGTGATTTGTCAAAGGGTCGGTGGGAGGCTAAAAATCACGGTAAGCCCCTTTCTCGTACTCTTTGATAATTCAAACGAGATGCCTTCCAAATATTTTAATAAAATTTTCCATATGCACGTTTGGGAAAAGATATGGTTTTGAGGCCCTTGTCCATCGAGGAAGAAACTCTGGCCTCTGTCCCAAAGTCGGTGAAGGAAGGAAAAGAGCCTCTATTCCCGAAGATCCAAAACCAAAGAAGAGGATGGCTCGTAAGCCGAACAAGAATACCATTCCTTTGACCATAGAATCAGTTCTACGTCTAAGGGATGAAGATGAAGAAGAAGAAGAAGAAGAAGAAGAAGAAGAAAATGATTGGTCCGTGCTGGCGGCCCGAATGAAGAGAACCATCGATGCTCCATCGGCAGCTGGATCGATGATGCTTCATGAGGCTCCGGCTCGAACTGAGGGTATACGGGAAAAAGATTCGGCCGGAGTCCCTAAGTTGTCGGAGATCGAAGACGCATCCTATCGGAGTCAACGGATGGGGGATATGTTTGAAGGGCCCCCTCTTGAATCCCTTTGAACCGAAGAGAATGCTCCAAGTGATTCATTTGGGGAAGCAGCAACCGAAGACTCGCCCACCTTCCCCGCTTTTTCCTTAGGGGTGATTCGGGAAGCCCAAGCTTTGGGAGCCCTCGATCTAGACAGGCCTCATGATGGAGATGATCCTTTTTGTGACCTATTTACCGGTATCGAGGACGTTGCCGGTACTAGTGATGAATCAGATCGTTTTCACGGGGTGCAACAGACTTTGAATCAGGTAAGCCTTAAAATTATTTTGTTGGTACTACCTTCATGTTTACTTTTCGTTTCTAACTTCATTTCTTGTTTCTTTGCAGGCAGCAGCAGTTCATCGATAAGCATATTCTTGGTCCCTAAACGAGATACGTCGATACGAGGCCGACCTTCAACGGGTTACTGAGAAGAGGAACTCCCTAAAACTTCTCTTAGGGCAAAGGGAAGAGGAAATAAAAGACCTCCGAGCTGAGCTGGCCTAGGCTTACCGAGATCAGACTGATCTGTCTGAGTAGGTAATGATACTTTTAAAAGACTATGGTTTTGATACCGGAATGATGGCTAATTTCTTGGTCTCACAGTTGCAACAAAAAATTAAGATGATCGGGAAGCTTCATGAGGAGGTCGATGTGATAAAAGTGGAGTCTTTGCAGTGAAAAGAAGGTATGGACCGCTTTGCTGTAGAGAAAGAAACTGCTCGAGCCAAGTTATCATCGGCCGAAACCCAACTTCAAAGAATGAAGGAAAAAGGCCTGGTTCAAGAAAGAATGATATAGGAGCTCGAGGCTCGGTTGACCTCCAAACTTGCCAAGGCCAAATCTAATGCGGAAAAGGCGAAGGCCGATGCGGATGCACTCGTGGTCGTCTATCGGACTGATGCTGAAGCTGTCTAGATAGAGGCAAGAGAGGCAGCTGATACTGCCGACACTCGAGCTCATTGGGTCGCTGAACTTGATAAGTGTCGATCTCGGAGGGAGACCCTCGAGGAGATCCACGCTCGAGGTTTCGATCTTGCTGAAGAGATAAAAAGGGCCAAAGAACTCGAAGCTGATGCTGAAGCCTTGGCTTCTGATGGTGATTATGATGATGATGATGGTAGTAAGAGCGGGTCCGAGAATAGGAGGGGGGAGCCCGATGGAGAAGAGACCGCTCCCGGTGATAACCCAGAAGCTTAGCCCTTAGTTTCTATGTTGCAATCAATCATGTAAATAATCTTTGTATATATATACAAATATCGCTTTTCTTTTACTAACTTGCATCCGCTTTCTTGCTTTGATAAGATTTCATTCATGCCTTGAGAATGTTTTCATAAGGATTTAGGCAATTGCATCGAATTCGGACTTCGTAGCCTTTATGATTGAGGGAGTGTTTGCTCGAACTCCAAATAAAAGTAGCCCATAGGCATAGTAGTCGAGTGAATGCTTCGAACTTGAAGTTATGTAGAACGTAGGCATAGTAGTCGAGTGAATGTTTCAAACTCGAAGTTATGTAGCCCATAAGCGTAGTAGTCGAGTGAATGATTCGACTCAAAATAATATAGCTCGTAGGCGTAATGATCGAGTGAGTGCTTGCTCGAGCTCGAAATAAAAGTAGCCCGTAGGCTTAGTAGTCGAGTGAATGATTCGAACTCAAAATAATGTATCCCATAGGCGTAGTAGTCAAGTGAATGATTCGAACTCGAAATAATATAGCCCGTAGGCGTAATGGTCGAGTGAGTGCTTGCTCGAACTTGAAATAAAAGTAACCTGTATGTTTAGTAGTCGAGTGAATGATTCGAACTCAAAATAATATAGCCCGTTGGCGTAATAGTCGAGTGAATGCTTGCTCGAACTCGAAATAAAAGTAGCCTGTAGGCTTAGTAGTCGAGTGAATGATTCGAACTCGAAATAATGTAGCCCATAGGCGTAATGGTCGAGTGAGTGCTTGATGGAACTCAAAATAAAAGTAGCCTATAGGCTTAGTAGTCGAGTGAATGATTCGAACTAGAAATAATGTAGCCCGTAGGCGTAATAGTCGAGTGAGTGCTTGCTCGAACTCGAAATAAAAGTATCACGTAGGCTTAGTAGTCGCTCGAAATAATGTAGCCCGTAGGCATAATGTTCGAGTGAGTGCTTGATCGAACTCGAAATAAAAGTAGTCTGTAGGCTTAGTAGTCAAGTGAATGATTTGAACTCGAAATAATGTAGCCCGTAGGCATAATGGTCGAGTGATTGCTTGCTCGAACTCGAAACAAAAGTAGCCCGTAGTCTTCGTTGATTTTCGGTTGGCTGTTCCCGATTTAAGGGGTAGCGGTCGGCCC
Organism: Nicotiana tabacum; assembly: GCF_000715075.1. Taxonomy (NCBI): domain Eukaryota; kingdom Viridiplantae; phylum Streptophyta; class Magnoliopsida; order Solanales; family Solanaceae; genus Nicotiana; species Nicotiana tabacum. Next base: position 80,335,131 of record NC_134083.1, read on the forward strand.
TTAAGCCTGTTTGCATAATAAATCTCGAAATAGAGGAAATGTTTCTTGGATATAAGATATGGGTAAAGAAGAAAGTTTTCTTTGTAAGTCATTATACATGGGTTCATGTTTTGTGTTAGGGCTCGGGCCAACTACACGAGCATGGTTTGTTTTGACCATTTGGCTCTTACAATATTTCCTATCGGAACTTGATATGTTTGAGGGGTAATGCCCCCCCAGTATTCGAGGTCGATTGTAAAGAGGCCTCAGATACTGTTGAATTGTTCTAAGTTAGCACAATCAGTGGTTGCCTCATTAAAAACCTTGCCGAAAAACCCATTTGAGATAAAACCGGTCTAAGGGAAAAAGAGTGGAATGCGTGCTTTCAGACCTAAGGCTTCGTATTGAAGGATCCATCTTAGCTCCTGATCGTACTTCTGTAGGGGTTAGTTTCGAAATATAAACTAATATGGGAGGGTCGTACCTTAGCAGTAGTATCGTTTTAGATGCGACACATTCCAATTGTGATAATTGTTTGCCGTTTATAATGCCGAGCTTGTATGATCCCTTTCTGAAATTTTCGAGAACCTGATATGGTCCTTCCCAGTGCGGTCCTAGTTTTACTTCATTTGGATTTCGGGTATTGAGGGTGACTTTTCTTAGCACTAAGTCCCCGGGCTTAAAATGGCGGAGCTTGGTTCTTCGATTATAGTATCTTTCGATTCGTTGCTTTTGGGCGGCCAATTGGACGAGAGCAGCTTCTCGTTTTTCGTCCGATAATTTGAGGCTAGTGTTCATTGCCTCGTTATTTGATTCTTCTGTTGCATATCAAAATATGGCACTAGGTTCGCCGACTTCGACTGGTATCAAGGCTTCGGATCCATATACTAAGGAGAACGGGGTTGCTCTCATACTAGATTTTGGTATTGTTCGATATGCCCAAAGGACTTCGGGTAGGATTTCTCTCCATTTTCCTTTAGCGTCGTTCAACCTCTTCTTTAGGTTTTGAATGATTGTTTTGTTTGTTGATTCAACCTATCCGTTCCCACTGGGGTGATACGGTGTTGATAATATCCTTCTTATTTTGTGGTCTTTGAAGAATTTTGTCACTTTGCTGCCAACAAATTATTTCCCGTTGTCGCACACTATTTCGGCGGGTATCCCGAATCGACATACAATATGATCTCAGATAAAGTCTATAACCGTTTTCTCTCTTACTTTCTCAAACGCCTGTACTTCAACCCATTTAGAGAAATAGTTAGTCATAAATAAAATAAATTTAGCTTTACCTGGGGTCGATGGCAGAGGGCCGACGATATCCATTCCCCATTTCATGAATGGCCATGGGGATAGGGCTGAATAAAGTTGCTCTCCGGGTTGATGGATCATTGGTGCAAACCTTTGACATTTGTCACATTTTCGAACAAATTCCTTTGCATTTTTACCCATATCGATCCAATAATACCCTACCCTGATTATTTTTCTTACTAATGAATCGACACCAGAGTGATTCCTACAAGTACCCTCGTGCACTTCACGTAGGATGTAATCGGTATCTCCCGGACCTAAGCATACTGCCAATGGTCCATCGAATGTCCTTCAGTATAGCGTTCCATCCGAAGCAAACGTGAATCGAGCAGCTTTGGTTCGTAGAGCCCTTGAGTGTTTAGGGTCCGATGGGAGCTTTCTGTTCTTTACATATCCAATATACTTATTTCTCCAATCCCAGGTTAAGCTCATAGAATTTATCTTGGCATGACCTTCTTCGATCACGGATCTCAAGAGTTGAACGACAGTCCCCAACCTCAACTCACCTTCCTCGACCGATGATCCCAAGTTCGCAAGTGCATCATCCTCGCTGTTTTGCTCTCGTGGAATATGCTGTAAAGTCCTTTGTTTAAAATAGTGCAAAGTGACATGTAGTTTGTCCAAATACCTTTGCATTCTATCTTCTCGAATTTCGAAGGTTTTGTTTACTTGATTTACCACCAGCAAAGAGTCACACTTGGCTTCAATGACTTCTGCTCCCAAGCTTTTAGCTAGCTCGAGACCTGCAATCATGGCCTCATACTCGGCCTCGTTGTTAGTCAACCTGGTATTTTTTATAGATTCCCTAATAGTGTTACCCGTAGGTGGCTTTAAAACTATGCCTAGCCCAGAACCCTTCACGTTCAAAGCCTCATCCGTAAAAAGGGTCCATACCCCCGATGACGTACCCGATTTCAATAAGAGTTCTTTTTCGACTTCGAGTACGAGGGTTGGCGTGAAATTGGCCACGAAGTCTGCTAAATTTTGAGAATTCATGGCCGTATGGGGTTGATATTTGATATCGTACCCACTGAGTTCGACGGCCCATTTGGCCAATCCGCCTGATAGTTCAGGCTTGTGCAAAATATTACGAAGTGGATAAGTGGTTAATACGCATATGGGGTGACATTGAAAGTACGGTCTTAACTTTCTAGAGGCACTTATTAGTGCCAGTGCCAATTTTTCTTGGTGCGGATATCTAGTTTCTGCTTCTCCTATGGTCCGACTTATATAATAAATGAGAAATTGCGTACCTTGCTCTTCTCGAACTAGGACACCGCTTATTGCAATTTTTGATACTGCCAAGTACAAGCAAAGTTTTTCGTCTGTTTTAGAGTATGAAGTAGTGGTGGGCTCGATAGATATCGTTTTAGTTCCTCTAATGTCTGTTGGCATTCCGGGGTCCAAGCGAAATCGTTCTTCTTTTTGATTAGAGAGAAAAATTTGTGACTTCGATCTGATGATGTCAAAATGAATCAGCCTAAAGCTGCAATCCGTCCCATTAGCCTTTGTACAGCTTTCACATTGTCCATGATGGTGATATCTTCGATAGCCTTGATTTTATCAGGATTAATCTCGATTCCCTGATTTGACACCATGAAGCCGAGGAACTTGCCTGAACCGACCCCGAAAGCACATTTTTCGGTGTTGAGCTTCATGTTGTATTTCCTCATAATCTAGAATGTTTCCTGTAAATGGGTCAATGGTCCTCTGCGCGCAGGGACTTAACTAGCATGTCGTCAATATAAACTTCCATTGATTTACCGATTTGTTCTTCAAATATTTTATTTACTAGGCGTTGGTAAGTATCCTATGCATTTTTTAGCCCGAAGGGCATCACATTATAACAATATGTTCCATATTTGGTGACAAATGAAGTCTTTTTCTGGTCCTCCGGGTTCATCTGGTTTTGCTTATACCCGGAATATGCATCAAGAAAAGTGAGGATCTTGTGGCCGGCCGTGGCATCGATCATGCGATCGATGTTGGGCAGCGGAAAGGAGTCTTTGGGGCATGCTTTGTTTAAATCCTTATAATCCACAGACATTCTAAGTTTGTTCCCTTTTGTAGGAACTACAACTACATTGGCTAACCATTCAGGATATTTCACCTCCCGAATGGATCCTATCTTGAGAGGTTTGGTTACCTCGTCCTTTATGAATGCGTGATTTACCTAGACTGGGGGCTTCTCTTTTTCTTCACCGGTCTGAACCTATGGTCCAAGCTTAGCCGATGCGTCGTTATGTCCGACGGGATCCCTGTTATATCTAAATGGGAACAGGCAAAGCAATCAATGTTATTAATAAGAAATTGAATAAGTTTCTTCCTGAGTTCGGGGCTCAACCCCGTTCCCAGGTATACCTTCCGTTCAGGTCAGTGCTCGATTAGTGTGACTTGCTCCAGTTCCTCAATCGTTGATTTGGTGGCGTCGGAGTCATCGAGAATCACGAAGGATCGAGGGATCCTCTGATCATCATATTCTTCGATCCTCTGGTTATTAGGTTGGGTCAAAGCCGATGTCTATGATTGCTATTTGGTATCTCGTTCCCCTTCTGAGCTCGATCCCTTTACTGGTGAAGTCGAGGATATTGGTTTCGCATCCTCGACGGCGAACATTTCTCTTGCGGCTGGTTGTTCCCCGTACACTGTTTTGACTCCTCTCGATGTTGGTAATTTGAGGACCTGTTGTAGGGTCGAAGGTACAACTCTCATGTTGTGGATCCATGGCCTTCCGAAAAGGGCGTTGTATCTCATGTTGCCTTCGATCACGTGGAACTTAGTTTATTGGTAGAATTATCTCACCTTTGGTGGTTTCATATGCCATATTGAATCCGTTTAGAACCAAGGTTGCGGGTACAATCTAGTCCTGCAGGCCGAGCTGTTCTATGACCTTCAATCTGATTATGTTGGACTAGGTACCTGGATCAATCAACATATGTTTAACTTTAATTTTATTCATGAGTACGGATATTACCAGTGCATCGCTATGAGGTTGTATGACTCCTTCTGCATCTTCATCATTGAAGGAAAAAGTTCCTATAGGTGTGTAATCTTGAGTTCGAGATCGCTTTTCTCTCACAATTGATGTCTTAGTGCATTTAAGCAATGGTGCCGGAGGGGTATCGGTGCCGCCGATGATCATGTGAATGACGTGCTGCAGTTCTTCTTGTTCGTTTTGCTTGCGAAATCCCTGTTTTTAAAATGGTTCTTCGCCCTATCGCTTAAAAGTTCTCGAAGGTGCCCTTTGTTGAATAACCGGGGCACTTCCTCTCTTAGTTGCCTGCAATCTTTAATTCTGTGGCCATGGGTGCCATGATATTCGCAAATTTGATTGGGATTCCTCTGGGTAGGATCGGTCTGCATGGGTTGAGGCCATTTAGTATCTTTGATGCGTCCGATAGACGAAACGATGGCGGATGCATCAATGCTGAAGTTATGTTCCGATAACCGAGGTGCTTCCTTAGATCCGGCAGGCCTATCGAACCTACTTCTGTTCACCAGCCCCAGGGACCCTTGACCTCGATCATTTCTTTTGTTATTTTGCCCGAGGCTATGTCTCGATTCACTGACTCTGTGGCTTCCATTGTACAGTTGGTTTCGATCTCCGATCAGACCTCGTTCTTGATTTGTATCCCTTCGAACAGCGGGTTCAGACTCCAATTGATCATCTTCGACCCTAATTTTTGATTGATACCGATTGTGCACGTCGGCCCACGTGATGGTTGGGTATTCGATCAGGTTATGCTTTAACCGCCGTGAAACCGTCGAACTTCGTTCGTTCAAACTTGAGTGAAAGCCTGAATAATCCAATCGTCTGTGACTGGTGGCAAGTCTATTCGTTCCATTTGAAAATGAGATACGAACTCCCTCAGCATCTCGTTATCCTTTTGTCTTACCTTGAAGAGGTCTGATTTCCTTGTTGCGACTTTTATGGCGCCGACATGTGCTTTCACAAAAGAATCTGCTAATATGGCGAACAAGTCTATGGAATTCGGTGGTAGGTTGTGATACCAAATCATTGCCCCCTTCGAGAAGGTCTCTCCGAATTTGTTTAACAACACAGATTCGATTTCATCATCTTCTAAATCATTGCCCTTGATGGCACACGTGTAAGAAGTGACGTGCTCGTTGGGATCAATCGTTCCGTTATATTTGGAAATTTCGGGCATACAGAATTTTTTGGGGATTGATTTCGGGGCTGCGCTCGAGGGAAAAGGATTTTGCACGAATTTTTTCGAATCCAACCCTTTTATCATTGGTAGAGCTCCCGGGATCTGATCGACCCTAGAGTTATAAGTTTCTACGTTTTTATCATTGGCTTCGACTTTCTTTGTGAGTTTCTCGAGCAATTAAGCATGAAAACTTGCCTTTTTAGAAATGATAACTATGCCCTTTATAGTAGAGGGATTTTACTTTAAACATAAGTAAAAATACTCAGTAGGAGACCCACGATAAATCAGATTTTCCACAATTTCTGCCAAGATTCTCTCCTCTAGTGGGATTGAAATGGCTTTTGTCTGTGAACTCGATCTTGACTCGAGCTCTCGATCTTGGTTTGTGCTCGATTCTGACTCGAGCTCTCAATCTTGGCTCGTGCTCGATTCAGACTCGAGGTCTCGAATTAATTCGGGGTCAATGTTGGTCGGTATCTGGATCATAAGCTTGATAACTTTACTTTGCATCATAGTTCGATTTGGACCCGAGCTTGATAATGATATCGAACTCGGCATTGATCGGCCCCTCAGATTCGAAGCTTGTTTGTACCATCTTCGGAACCCATTTCGAGGTCTCACTTCGATCGATTATCTTTTGAACTTGATCAGGCGTACGAAGGTCGAAATCTATTTCGACCCTTACAATATATTTATTGCTCTAAAACAAAATATGTCCACGATGAACCTTACTTAATTTAAGCTTTCAAGAATGATAGAAGCAGTAGAAACACTCTAATAGACTAATACTAAAGTAAGAATCACCTGTAGTTGGTTAAGAGGGATGCGCAGGCTATCGAGGCTGCTCGGCAAGTCAAAGATCTGAACCGTATCATCCTCCTTTGTCAGAGTGCTGGTGGTGTTACCTTCTTTATTTCTTTCTTGTATACCTCTGTGGATATACTGCACTCGATTAATTGTAATAAGTTATTGATAATATTTACATCTCTTCGTAAATATCGCAAAAACTTAAAAAAAAAAGAATATGATAGCAGTTACAACTTTTCATTACCCTCTCTAATTGCATAATAAACAAATAATAACCGGTGAGAGAAAAAGGCAAACATCTCAGATTATACTCAATAACATTTCACCAAACTATCCACGAAAAATAACACACACTTATGATAAACCGAATTAAGATGAAAGAAAGAGAATCAGAAAGCAAATAGATGGAAAATACGTACTTACTACTGTAATATTTTGTAGCCATTCTGCTATGCTGTTTTTGACATCTTTTCAAGATAATGACTCTAAGTTAAACACACACAGAACACACAAAAACACAAATCAAATCTTGAAGGAACATTCATGCTTTTTTATTGCTAAACATGAATATTATCAAAAAGGAAATGAATGAAGAACTTTAGTAGATGCGAGAATTTAAGAAATAAATCAAGCAAAACAAATCGCCTAATAAAGCAAATTATGGAGGATGGAAACAGAGGTCATGAATAAAAAGGAGCAATAGAAAAACGAAAAATTTGGAGAAAAATAAGGCTAAACAGCTTAAAAGAATGTGGTTATATGTGCCAAAATTTAAAAGGGAAGACATCGTAATTGTTTAGAGAGTTACACTAAATGAGGCACAACTCTCCAGGTTGTAACCGTTTCAGAGAGCTTAAAAAACGTAACTCATTCGAGAGAGTTAAGGGGGTGTAATAAATGTGATACACCTCTTCTGATTTTACTGCTTCACAATAAATTGGAAAAAATAGGGAAAAAGGCAAAAAAAAAAGAAGGAAAAAAGATAAATAGCAATTCTCATCTTTAAGAGGTTCCACATCAACTCTACTATTCCTAGGATTATATATATATATATATATATATATATATATATATATATATATGTATATATTCATATCAAGACTGCTGCAATCGGAAGTTTTAAATTAATACCAAATAAGAGTACTTATTTAATCAACATTCTCACTCTATTCTCTCACTGCCCTCTCTAAGCCATCCACTATCTTCCTCTACAACTAAGTCATTATCCTTGTAATTATCCTTAAGCCTTATTACTCTCCCCCTTTCTTCTTCCCTTCTCTCTCTTTCCCTCTCCCCCTGCTCCGCCCGCTGCTGCCTGTCGGAATTTGTCACCGGCGACGGATCTTATTTGAATTTATATATATATATATATATATATATATATATATATATATATATATATATATATATATATATATATATAAAAGATTGACATTTAGTTATAATTGTGAAAAAAATTAATTAGTCTTAAACTGTGGGTAAGGTCACCATGTCATGTATATAGAATTCTTAAGGATCTAATGAGAAAAGGCTTACGGTTTTGCAAGTAAAATCGACATGTCATATATACTGAGAAATGTATAATCTCCTTAGTAAAATTAATTTGAATAACTTTATCCAATTAATGATTTGCTATATATAATTAAAGTGTTTGGAACAATGCTGAGTGAATTTTGAAAATAGAAACCTTTAATTTAAAAAATATAACTTATTAATTAAAGTGTTTGGAATAACGCCAAGCAAAATTTCATAGTAGGAACCTTTAATTTGGAAGAGGGTAAATTAGTTATTAAAATATTTGGCATAATGCTAAGTAAACTTTCAAAATAATGCTTGAGCCGCTCAAGCTTAAGTTGCAAAATCAAGTAGGATCAGTATTGGATACCTGGATTTAATGTTCTAAAACTGTTTGAGGCGCTCAAGGTTGAGATTAAAATTTGTTCAGCCATATCTGGTGAATACATCTTCCCGTCAAATATTTTTAAAAAATGGATGTTTAACCTACTTTAGTGTCACGATCCAATTCCCACTATAGGCTGTGATGACGCCAAATATCACCGCTAGGCGAGCCAACAATAAACTATCCATATAATAGTTTATTTTTAATATTTTTAAAGTAATTAATTATATTTAATAAGAGAACGATTAATAGGTGATTGTAGTCATGTAAAATATAAAGTAACGAAAAAGTAAAATAGTGAATTTAATACTCAAAATCATAAAATATCTACTAGAATATTTTTAAAACCCGGTGTCACAAGTGCATGAGCAAAGTAATAAAATATATAAAACCTCCTATACTAATGTATGGAGTAACATAGACAGAAAATAAATACAACAAGAAGAGACTCCGGGCGCTGCAGAACGGCATAGAGAGCAGCTCACCACTAAGTCTCTGGATAGGGGGGAGAGGGGGATACGTACCTGAATGGCCGCCAGATGCACCTATCTCAGATCTTGCACGATTAGTGCAGAAGTGTAGTGTGAGTACATAAACAACATGTACCCAGTAAATATCAAGTCTAACCTCGAAAATGTAGTGACGAGGGGTCGATATCGACACTTACTAAGGGTCAATAAATAAAGTGCACAAATTATGAATAGGCAGGGAATACAATAATAATAATAACGAATTAATGAACAATAAGTAAGTGGTTGTTTAACTAAACGTCAGTTAGAGTCTCCATATATCACATACTAGTTTCAGAAAATAAGAGCCATCAAGTAATTATAAATTCTCAAGTCATGGAAGAAAATATCAAGTATATTCGGACTCCGAGCAATATCATGCACGACTTATGCCAAGGTCGTACAACCAGATCTAGAATAATGTGTACACTGCCGAGGGTCGACCAACACGAACTATAGATGCATCTATTATATTACCAATACGTTCGGCCCGATCCACAAGAAGAGAGAATAATCTACGAACTCCGATTAACGACTACTACACGAGTAATACACAAGGAGGCATAATTTTCACTAACGGTCAAGTAACCTACCAAAACTTAAAGTAATGAAGTTTAGTCTTTACAAATTCTTTATCCAATATCAAATATAATTTATGTAATTAAACTAACAAGTTGAGTACAAATAATACAACTAATACATAGTAGAGTCCTAAAACTATCCGGATATAAGCATAATTTTTAGCTATATGTGGACTCTCGTCACATCGTGCGCACATAGCACCCACAATTATTAGCAAAACAATCATTTATAGCACCTACCGGGAGAATTCTCTCTTACAAAGTTAGGCAAGAGACTTACCTCGTTTTTAAGTTCTCTTCCCGGTCTACAATTCACACTAAAGCCTTAAATCGGTGCCACGCAATCTGAAACTAGCCAAATATTGTATAAATTAATCAATATATGCTCAAAAGTTCATAATTTAACTATTACAGTAATTACCCAACCCAAATTGAAAGATTTTTAAAATTTACCCCGGGCCCACGTGCCATGATTCCAGAAAAATTTGTAAATAAAAGTTACCCATAACCTCACGAACCCAAATATATAATTTTTAATCAATTCTATATTTATTTTTGTGGTCTAAACCCATTTTTGTCAAAATCTAGATTTTTCAACAATCTCCTAGAATTTTCATATTTTACATTTTAAAATCTACCCATAATCTATGTATTAAACTCGTATTGGGTAGGAATTACTTACCTTCAATAGCTAGGTGAAAACGCCTCTCAAAGAATGTCACGACCCAAAATCCATTATAGGCTGTGATAACGCCCAACATCGCTGTTAGGCAAGCCAACACTTAATTATTCATTTTATCTCTTTTAAAATCATAAATATTTCTTAGATAACGAGGTTAGTGCATTAAAATAAATCGTAGTTATGTAGAATTTCGTTAAAATAATAAGTGATAGTGAATTTGTGTAAAAAACTCCATAACAAATTCTAGAACACCCCCAAAACCCGGTGTCATAAGTGCATGAGCATTTACTAAGGTGTACAATAATAATACAACCTTTGCCCGAAATATAAATAAGACACGATAAGGTAAATGGTATGATGGAGACTCTGTGGGCTGCGATACATAGACTGGAATGCGGCTCACCATAAAGTCTCCTCAGCAGCTGCGCCTACGCGCCAAAAGGACCACCAATTGAACCCTCAGATCCTACATATTTAGTGTAGAAGTGTAGCATGAGTATGTAAATCAGCGCGTACCCAGTAAGTATCTACCCTAACCCCGAAGAAATAGTGACGACGGGTCGATACCGATACTTAGTAGAAGTCCAACAAAGCAATATAATAAATCATAAGCAGATGTGAAGCACATAGCAATAATGGGGTAAATCTGTAAGTTACTTAATCTTCTAAATATTTCTTTTAAAGTATGAATTTCTCAGTCTTGTATTCTATCTCAACAGCTCAGATGATAAAGTACCAGTAACAAACGGATGAGAAGTACCATATAAAATGCCATGCGTCAGTGGAAAGATAATCTCGTAAATGTTCGGACTGCCAGCAATATAACGCACGATTATGCCGAGGTCATTCGGCCCGATCCACAATAATGTGTACACTACCGAGGGTCAAGCGACATGAACCATAGATGCATCTACTATATTGCCGAGGCGTTCTGCCCGCTCAATAAAAAAGGAAGGAACTTATCGAATTACGAGACACGTGCTTACAATACAGTACATGAGCATAAAGTGAATATAACCTTTACCGTTTCTCAAATAACTTGCCAACAACTTTTGGCGAAGTCAACCCATATATATATATATATATATATATATATATATATATATATATATATATATATATATATATAATTAATTTCAATTATAAATTCAATTAATTAGGCCAGCAGAATGAGTTCAAATAACTCAAATATTACATGATAAAGTCCGAAGTCTACCTGGACATAAACATGATTTAACTACGTACGGACTCTCGTTACCTCGTGCGTATGTAGAACCCGCAACTAGTAACACATAACAATTAAATTACCTAGGGGTAGTTTCCCCCTCACAAGGTTAGACATGAGACTTACCTCGCTTCGAAGTTCCATAACCGGCTCCAATGCCTGTTTAACTTCTCGACTCAAACCCAAATGATCCGAAACTAGTCAAATAATGTACAATTCAATCAAAATATACTCCAAAGCTCATAATTAATCAATTTATAACAATTCCCAATATCTCTCGAAAATTGAGAAATGAGAGACATGAGAGCTAAGTCTCGATTTAAAAGAACCCTTCTGCCCAGTGACTTTCGCACCAGTGGATATCCAGTCGCACCTACGGCGTCGCTTATGCGACAAAAACCTCGCTTCTGCGGAGAAGCACTAGAGGCTATCTCTCGCACATGCAGAAAATTTCCCCTTCTGCGCAAATGCAGGTGCGATCCAAATCTTTCACTTCTGCACCGTCTTTTGCTTTTTCTATCGAGGATTCCACTTTTGCGGATGCGCCCAACTATCTGCTCCTGCGGATCCCCCTCATTTCTGTCCAATTTTGCTCCTGCGACCAAAGTGCCGCTTCTGCGCTTGCGCAGATACAACCAAAAACTCCATGCCTGCGATTCTCTGCTCCCAGCTCTTGTTGCGCTCCTGCGCTTCGTCTGCCGCTTCAGCGGCTCCGCACGTGCACCCAAATTTTCGCAGGTGCGGTTGCACCAGAATATGGCCAAAGCCAACATGTCCAAAATTCCAAGTTTCAATCCCTTTTAAACCCAAGACCCCTCGGGACCCCACCCAAACGTACCAACCAGTACCAAAACATAACACAAACCTATTCGGGGTCTCAAATCACACCAAACAACATTAAATATGCGAGTCGACGATCAAAACCTTTCTTTAAACTTTTGAACTTCGACGAATGCATCTGAATCATATCAAAACATTTCGGAATGACACCGAACTTTGCGCACAAGTCATAAATCACAATTTAAACCTATCCCAAGGCTCGGAACCACGAACGAACATCGATAACACAAAAATTCACTTCAAGTCAAACTTGAGAAATTCTTAAACTTCTAAAATGCCAACCTTCTACAATAGGCGCTGAAACGTTCCCGGACCACCCGATACTTAACCCGAATATACGCCCAAGTCCTAAATCATCATACGAACCTATTGGAACCTTCAAATCATGATTCTGAGGTTGTTTACTCAAAAGTCATCCCTTGCTCAACTCTTCCAACTTAAAGCTTCCGAACTAAGAATTTTCCTTCCGAATTTCCCGAAATTCAATTCCGACCATGTGTACAAGTCATAAAACATGAAGTGAAGCTACTCGAGGCCTCAAATCGCTGAACGATGCACTATATCTCAAAACGACCAGTCGTGTCGTTACATTCTCCCCCACTTAAACATACGTTCGTCTTCGAACGTGCTAAGAACTGCTCCGGAGCCCCCCACAAAATCACTGTTCAACACCTTGTGCACCTACCTGTGCCATCACTACACAGTTGAGCACATTAGATCGAGCCAAACTGAAGATCCTCCCTTTTATTTAGTCAATAAGCCTTAAAACCAAATTCTAACCTCCAAATTTCTCTACAAGACCCGATTCTAACATACGAACACTGTATCAATCACTACACACTGTACCAAAACATGATCATGTACCTATGCTTAAATCACACCATGCACCACATAAGTCGTTTGCCCATAATAATATTCTCCGACCACAATAGCTAAAATTTAACGAATCTGATGCCCACAACACACCTCATAACGCATATAAGCTCTGCTCCAACTCTCACAACATTGCCGCGATGAAAGAGATGTATAGAAACTCATAACCACCTGCCGAATCAACAAATCATGGAGTCTTTTCTCCGGACAAGAACAATTACCTCATTCTGAACTAAATAATGATATTTTCTCTTTAACATACCCTACATAACTCTGACCGCACTGATCTCAAGTCCAATAATCTCACCTCACCCAGAACAAGCTGCTCGGGCAATAAGCCACCTCGAACACCGTCTAAAACCTCATACGGCGCCATCAAAGTGCAAACAAGCTACAACTCGAATATGATCCATAAGGAAGAACGAACTTTGGAAAAGAACCATCCAGTCCGCGTAACGAATAAAATGGCCAAACCAATGTTATGGCTCTATCTCAAAGATGAGAAAACAAGGAACACAAATAAATCTAAGGAACCTTACTTCAAATCTCACTGTTATGGCGTGCAACCCGATCCACCTATGATACTGTTGCGGCATGCAACCCGATCCAAACAATGTACCCGTGGTAGCATGCCACCCGATCCACACATAACAATCAATAAGGAAACACCCATCAAGCTGTAATGCTTATACTTACAAAATGCCTAACTATCGACCACAACCTCGCCAAGTAAATAATACAACCCTGGGGAGACGGATAGCGCCATACACTACAAAACCCAAACATGACTAAGGTGTAATAAACGACCTGCATCTCGAGAGCCATCCTGCTCATATAACATCGCAAGCTACACGGGATCACAACACATGTGCTAATAATCAAGTCGTCTCACAACTCACATGGCACAACAGAGTATTTCATGGAATAGCTGACGATAGTAATGACATCTAATGTCCGAAGACTCCCCCGTAAGCAATGCTATGCCGAATTAACACATCTGACCTAACGTAGAGCACACATTCATATTAGACCCACCAAAGGACCCCAACCTAATTCTGATCATCCCATACTGGGCCAACAACCCTTTACGGATCGACAATGTCCCTATCCACGACACATACGAGCAGCCGTCCAATTCGGAACAAACTCTCCCAGTCCACAACAAAAGGAATAGAGCGCCTTCCAAGCATAAACTCTCACATTAGCGATGGTACCATAATCTCCAAACTTGGTTTCAATCTTTAGCAATCAAGTGACTAACATGTCACACTTATGCAATTTTCCCATGGGATACGCTTCCACGACCTTCCGCACCAGGTATCAAGGTCCGCAACTCCATACCACCAACCGTACTAATTATGTAAAGCAAATCACCAATCCGCAAATCAATACACAATGCATCTTCCACAAAACACCATTCTCAGGCAACATTAAAATAATGCCAACTTACTATAAACATCAGAATTCTTCCTTGCCCATCCGAGCTTGTGACATTCTTATCAACACCGAGCTGAAACCTTGATCCTCAACTTCCAATTTCCATACCGGTTACTGCACCTATCATGCCACTATGCGAGAGTACAAGAATTCATCATAACCCCTGAACTACTAGTAGAGTAAACACTTCATTGCCTAGAAACCTTTCGCTTAACTCATTTAAGAAGAAACATCGCAACACACAACTGAATTCCCACGACCGCAGAAAATACAAATCTCAAGTCGTGGTCTAAACCGCCATAACTCTTCCGGGATGCATTTACACAACAAGACCATAGGAATCAAATACCTCCCAAATCAAGCAAATTATGGTGGTTGTCAAGTCCGTACGTATAACTGCAAATCACCTGCATAACTTAACACGCCGATGGAACTGATCATTGCCACAATCATGCTGATTCAAACCATTACTAGCCGACTCCACTTCTTTCAGTTTACTCTTGACATGCCTGAGAAATAATAATGGCTCCATTCGAGAACATAACGAAAATCAACAACACTCCTCCTGAGTTGTCACGCCCCGAACCTAGGAGCGAGACAAGCACCCGGTGCCTCACCTAACCTGGCGTACCAAATTGCGACAAAGGGATTCTGAACAGATAATGTCATACTTTGGCCATGGGGCCTCCTTGCAAGACAATTTGCGAAGCAAAATATAAAACTGAATGGAAACTAGCGCTAACTAAACATCAATATAAAGCTAGGCCGAAAAGGCCGTCATAGCTACTACAGCTGACAAACCACCAAATTATACATACCAGGCCTACAAACCCAACATACTGCACTAACCAACAGGATATGTCTACAAGCCTCTACTGATAGATATATTGTGATCGGAACAGGGCCCCGACCTACCCATATTATATATATAATTACATACATAAGATGCACACAAAAACTTAGACCCGATAACTCTGAAGGATGTGGAGCTTACCGATCAGCCATTGGGAGCCTTGAGACTAGTGTAGATCTTTTACTTCTTGATATGGTCAATTTTGATGTTATCTTGGGTATGGATTGGCTGACACCTTATCATGCTATATTGGATTGTTACGCCAAGACGGTGACCTTAGCCTTGCCAGGGTTGCCTCGATTAGAGTGGAGAGGGACTCCTGGCCATTCTACCAGCAGAGTTATCTCTTAAATGAAGGCTCAGCGTATGGCCGAGAAGGGGTGTCTAGCGTATTTGGCTTATGTCCGCGATTCCAGTGCAAAGGTTCCTTCCATGGATTCAGTGCCAGTTGTTTGTGAGTTTCCAGAGGTGTTTCCTGCTGACCTGCCGGGGATGCCACCCTACAGGGATATTGATTTCTGCATTGATTTGGCTCCGGGCACTCAGCCAATTTCCATTTTGCCATACCGCATGGCCCCGCCAGAGTTGAAGGAATTGAAGGAACAGTTGCAAGATTTGCTTGATAAGGGCTTCATTAGACCTAGTGTCTCGCCCTGGGGTGAACTTGTGTTGTTTGTGAAGAAGAAAGATGGATTGATAAGGATGTGTATAGATTATCGGCAGTTGAACAAAGTCACCATAAGAACAAGTATCCATTGCCGAGGATTGATGATTTATTTGATCAGCGTCAGGGTGCCAACCTATGCATACAACAATTGAGCATGATCATGAGAAAGTTATAGTAATAGCCCAGGAATTACCCTCAGAGTCAGTGGATACAGATTCAGAGAAGAGAAACATCTAAACACTTGAATTCTTTCAACTTAGTTAGGTGATATGGGCGTATTGGATTTTTAGGAGTATATTAGTTAAGGTTACCAAATAATGAAATCAACTATAAGGAAAATAAGATGAAATCTCAGCAGAATCATCAGTGAAAGAAAAAGCATGAAGTTTAGATGAGCATGATTGGTTCAACAATAATGATAGCTAAAACAAAGTAAAAGACTATGGTGATAGCTCAGTAAAATAATTGGACAAACACAAGGAGAGACACTTAAAGTTTAGGCTCAAGGTTAAGAGGCAAGAAGATATAAGTCTTCAACAAGTTCAGGTATCATCTTAGCAAAAACTATCAGGTAGTAAACTTAGCTTCGAAAACTCACAAAATTATAGAAGTGCAATAAACAGAGGTGAGTTTATTGTAAGTCATTGAGAACTACGAAGTTTGTATTCAACATAAACATGTAAGAATTCAAGCATGGAGACTATAGGAAAACTAAGAACAAAGATCAATAGTTATTATTTACCTAATTGATAATAAAATAAGTTGATCATAAAAGGTTGTCAGACTAACAAAATATAAATATCAAACATGTCAAACACATGCGGCATAACTATAAGTTACAGAAACTTAACATCAACATATCTAAATCACTATAAACATAATAAAAAGGAGAGAACGGTGATGACCTTCTTAAGGTTAGCATACCAAACGAATTCCTTTGTTGCTCAAAGATCCCAGAAAACTTCGAACTTGAACCATCAAAGAACTCGACAAAAGAGAGGAATACAGTAAGAAAAGCTAAGACAAGAAACCCTAATATGCTTAGTGTTTTTGTGCTTAGTGTGTTCAGTGTTAGGTTCTCTTGGTTGGTATATGTTAGGTGAGAGAATTGAAGACTGCTATTTATAGTGCCATTTAAGGCCTTAGAATTTCAGTATTCAAACCAGGATAGTAGAGAGTGACGATGAGTTGATGATTTGAGCATAGTCGGGTAAATTCGAAGAGAACATAGGGGAAATCAGTATTTGAGTTTACCTGAGTGGAGAGGTATGAGAGGTTGAACGTTGGATCAATAAGATCTAACGGACACCAAAACTCCCCATAAAAATTATAAAAATTACGGATCGTTGATCTAAGAAATGGACGACCCAAATAATTTGTCACGATCCAAAATCCTAACCTGTCGTGATGGCACCTAACATGGTACAAGGCAAGCCGACATTTATGAAATGAGTCCAACACTTAACAAAAAACGGATTTAAAATAGTTTAAATGATAACAAATTCTCATAAACAGGATAGAAAAACCAAAATACAACTCGAAAATTCCCAATGTTAGGTGTCACTGAGTACATAATCATCTATACATCACAAATCTGCAAAACACGGTCTAATATAGTCTGAAACTAAATACAATAAACGAAAAGATAGGGAAGGAGAGACAAGGTCTGCGAAAGGCCTGCAGCTATCTCAAAATCTCCAGAAGATCAACTGTGCACGGAAATCAACACCCACAGTGTCCGAAAATACCTGAATCTGCACACGAAGTGTAGGGTGTAGCGTGAATACAACCAACTTAGTAAGTAACAAGACTAAATAAATAACTGAAAGTAGTGATGAGCTTTACATTTATAGTTCAATTACAGTGATTTTAACATAGGAAGGTAGGCATGCTTTCAAGTTCGACAATTAAGGACAAAACAGTAATTTCATGTCAAGTTAAACTGAAACAGAGTGTAATATCTTTCAGAAATTTCAATACATGATACATGGCAGCTAAATGCATCAAATAGGAAATCAATGCATCCTCTCAGGGCCACAGTAACTCAGCCTTCCCATTCACTCAGCACTCGGCACTCGCACTTAATAGGTGCATGCGCTCATAGGGGGTGTGTGCAGACTCCGGAGGGCTCCTTCAGCCCAAGCACTATAATCCACTCGGACAACTCACATGCTATAATATAACATATGGATCCGCATGGACAACTCATATGATATACGAACAACTCACGTGCTATAGTATAATATCTGGATCCGCACGGACAACTCACGTGTTATAGTATAATATCTCACAATCAGGCCCTCGGCCTTACTCAGTCATCAACCTCCCCAGTCTTTCGGGCTCTCAGAAATCATAATAAGCAGCCCAGACAGCAATGATATGATGCATCAAAAATGAACAATAGAGACTGAGATGTAATATGCAAATAAACTGTGAGTGAGTACAAAACAATAATTTAGCAGAAAATTCAACATGTACACGACCTATGTGGGTCCCTACAATGCCAACACGTAGTTTAAACATGATTTATGGTTCAATTTCTCTAATACATGGAGAATGTACAGATAACAACAGATTATTCAATTACACAGTTCCCTGGAGTTTGACCAAGTCACAATTGCTACGGTGCACGCCCACACGCCCGTCACCTTAAAACCAAATACATGACACGTACTACAGGGTTTCATACCCTAAGAACCAAATTTAGAACTGTTACTTACCTCAATCCGAGTAAAATTCTACTCCAACACACGCTTGCCTCGCTAAACGGCCTCTAAATGCCTCGAATCTAGCCATAAACAATGCGATATAATCAATACGGGCTAAAGGAGTCAAGCCCATAAGAAAATGATAAGTTATCAATCAAAAGTCTAAAATTGACTCAAAAGCCGGCCCTCGGGCCCACGTCTCGCAATCCGATAAAGTCACAAACCCCGGAAGCCTATTCAACCCCAAGTCTAACCATACCAAATTTATCAAAATCCGATACTAAATCGTAATCCAAATCCCCAAATCGAACTCTCCAAATCCCTAGCCTCAAACTCACACCATAAATACACACCAACTAGGTGAGAAAATCAAAGGGGAAATAATCAAAAATGAGCACAAGCGACTTACCTCAAGAATCCCCTCGAAAAACCCTCTCACGAATCGCCTAAACTGTACTTGAAATGTTTTAAATGAAGCCAAAATTGTGAACCCTTGTTTTAATAATCTGCCCAGGCTTTTCGCACCTGCGGAACCACTACTGCGGTAAATTCTCCGCTTCTACGGAAACCACTTAAATCCTCCAGGCTCGTATATGCGCTCCACGTTCCTCAGCTGTGGAGCCGCTTCTGCGGAAACAGGCCTCTCCCTCAACTCCGCATCTGCGGAGCCTCGCTCGCACATGCGGTTACCCCCGCACACCTGCGCCCTGCCTAGGCCAGCCCAGCTCCGCTTCCGCTAAAACCAGCCGCATCTGCGTTATTGCACCTGCGGCCAATCCATCGCAGGTGCAATCACACCAGAAGAGCTCCAGCTTCAGCAATGCACTAAGTCCCATTTTCGATCTGTTGACATTAGAAATCAACCCAAGGCCCCCCCGGGACCTCAACAAAATATACCATCAAGTCCCAAAACATCATACGAACTTAGTTGGGCCCTCAAATCACACCATACAACTTCAAAAACACGAATCGCACCCCAATTCAAGCCTATTGAAACTAAGGAAATTTGACTTCCACAAAGGACACCAAAACCTATCAAAACACGTCCGATTGACCCCAAATTTTGCACACAAGTCACAAATGACATTATGAACCTACTCTAGCTTCCGGAATCGGAATCCGACCGCGATATCAAAAAGTCCACTCCCGGTCAAACTTTCCAAAAATTCAAATTTCGCCATTTCAAGCCTAATTCCACTACGGACCTCTAAATCACAATCTAGACGCGCTACTAAGTCCAAAATCACCCAACGGAGCTAACAGAACCATCAATCAAAGATAAACATTCGGTCAATCCCTTCATCTTAAGCTTTCAACCTCGAGACTAAGTATCTCATTTCATTCTGAAATCTCACCGGACCCGAACCGACTACCCCGGCAAGTCACATAACAGCTTTAAGGTACAAAATGAGCAGTAAATGGGGAAATGGGGCTACAACTTTCAAAACAATCGATCGGGTCATTATAGTATTTGTGTTTATTTTGTAAGTGAAGGAGACGGGTGACGTGGCTGATCGTGATTGGTTGAGAAGTAATAGCAAGGAATTCCAACAGAGATTGGGAGAATTGTTTGGGTTGGGTATTTTCGGACACGGGCTTGCATTTGGGACAAAATTAATTAAAAAGATGGCCAAATTGCATTTGATTCAAGAATTGCAATTGTAGCCTTTTAGTCTTTAACCCTTTTAAGAACAATTTAAATAAACTTAATAATTTCAATAAAAATATGGTGAAATTATAATTACTATGTTATAAATTATTTTAATTAATTATCTGTAAATGACACATATTTCGAATTAATGCACTAATTTCAAATTATTAACATAGTAATCTAATTCATTGGAAATTAAAGAATAATTTTGTCAAATTATAAAACCTATGTAATGCATATACAAAAGTTATTTTTATAACAGTAAATACATTTGTAATTACACAATATTAGTACTATGTGATTAATTCTTAAACGAATACTTTTAAATTTATAGAAATAGATATTCATTAATAGAAAGATACTTTTAAAGTATTTATTGTAAATTGTTAAGCGTGAAAATATTAATTTTAAAAGGGAGGGTCAAAATTGGTCATCAACAACAACTAGCACAAATGACTCAAATCATAAGGGGTAGTCCCCCCTCCCCCCACAAAGTTAGGCAAGATACTTATCTCAAAGAAGCTAGATCAATACTCTAAAATGACCTTCTCATGTGAAACAACCTCCGGACAGCTCAAATCTAGCCAAAATAACTTAATATCATAAATAAAACTCATAGAAATCAATTCCGGATAATAACGCTTCGATCTTTTATTAAAACTAAAAAGTCAACCCAAAAGGTCAACCCTGGTCCCGCACCTCGGAATCCGTCAAAATTTACAAAATCCGAATATCCATTCCGATACAAGTTCAACCATACTTAAATTATCAAATTACGATATCAAATCGTCCTTCAACTCCTCATTTTATATTTTTGAAAGATTTACAAAAATTCTCATTTTCTTTTATTCAATTCACTAATTTAATGATAAAAATAATTATGGAATCCTGATATATAACCAATTCTGGATAAATAACACTTATCCCAATCAAACACGTGAATAACCCCTCAAAAATCGCTCAAATTCGAGGTCTACAACTCAAAATATGAAGAAAATGGCCAAACCCTCGACTTATAACCTTTCTGCCCTGCGCTCTTGCTTTGGCGAGAAATTCACCACATCTGTGGCCTTCACTTATCAGCCCAGGAATCCTGTGAGGGACCAATCGCACCTAGAGAGTCGCTTCTGCGATAAATGCTCTACACCTGTGAAGACTTGTAACCTAGCTCACGTCCGCACCTGCGCGTACCAACTCGCTCCTGTGAAACGACATCTGTGGGAATGACATTGCAGATGCGCAAAAACCCCAACTCCCATTCATCTCGCTTCTACACCTTCATCTCCGCATCTGTAACCATCGCACCTACGCCTAGTGGTCCGCATGTGCGACCACACTAGAACTCTGCCAAAACCAGCCTCACCCAATATAATCCAATTCATCTGAAACTCGTCTGAAACGCACCCGGGCCTCCAGGACCCCATCCGAACATACCACCAATTTCCTTAACATAACGCGGACCTGCTCAAGGCCTCAATTCATATCAAACAACATCAAAACTATGAATTACATCTCAAATTGAACTTAATGAACTTATGAACTTTCAAATTCTACAACACATGCCAAAACATATCAATTCAACCCGGAATAACGTCAAATTTTTCATTCAAGTTCCAAATGACACAATAGAGCTATACCAACTCCCGGAATATAAATTTGAACCCAATATCAACAAAGTCAACTCCTGGTCAAACCTCTCAACTTTCTAAACCTTCAACTGTCCAATTTTCGCCGAAATGTATCAAATCAACCTATGGACCTCTAAATCTAAATCCGGACACACGCCGAAGTCCAAAATCACCACACGAAGCTATTGTAATCATAAAAACACCATTCTGGAGTCATCTATACACTAGTTAAACTCTGGTCAACTCTTACCAATTAAGCTTCTAAAATAAGAATCCTTATTCCAAATTGATCCCGAATCGTCCGACACACCGAACCCGGCCACACACGCAAGTAATAATACATAACACGAATCAGTTCGAGACCTTAGGCTACCAAACAGATGTTAATTCTTCAAAAAGACCAACCAGGTCGATACACGAACGCGAAGGCCACAGGTCCCAGACCTTCGCGATCACAAAGAACAAAATCAGAACCAGCAACAACCGATTTTTTGACTTAGTTCTATGTGGTCTGAAACTCACCTGAGCCACTCGGGACCCCGTCCAAATGAACCAACAAGTCCATAAACATAATACGAACCTGATCGAACTCTCGCAACACGTAAAACAACATCAAAACTAAGAATCGCACCCCAAAATCAAATTGAATCAAATTATGAACTTCAAGCTTTTCAACTTACTCTAAACGCGCTGAATCATACTTTGACTACTCAGAATGACACTAAATTTTGTGTACAAGTCATAAATCACCATACGGAACTATTTCCAGGCTCGGGAATCCAAACAGACCTCGATAACACCAAAGTATACTCCAAACCAAATTTAAAAAACCTGAAAACCTTTAATGTGCCAACTTTCAATATTAAGCATTGAAATGCTATTATATCATCCGAAACCTGATATGAACACACGCCCCTAGTCCAAAATCATCATACGAACCTATTGAAACTGTCAAATTCCGGTTTCGAGGTCGTTTACTAAAAATGTTGACTCAAGTCAAACTTGGTCATCTTAGGCCACTATTAAGGAACCAAGTGTTCCGATTTTAACCAAAACCCTTTCGAAACCCAAGTCAACCATCCACGCAGGTCATAAAATAATATAGGCACATACAAGGAGTCATAATTAGGGGAATGAGGACCTATAAAGCAAAACGACCGGTCGAGTCGTTAATTCTCCACCTATTAAACAAACATTCCTCCTCGAACGGGTCTAGAATCATACCTGGAGTGTTGAATAGGTGTGGATATCTGCTCCGCATATCCTCCTCGGTCTCCCAAGTCGCCTTCTCGACTGGTTGTCCCCTCCACTAGATCTTTACCGCAGAAATCTTCTTAGACCTCAAGTGACGAGCCTACCTGTCAACAATGGCAATTGGCTCCTTCTCATAACCCAAGCTCTAATCTAGCTGAACCGTGCTATAGTCTAACATATGTGACCTGTCGGCATAATACTTCCGGAGCATAGACACGTGGAAAACCGGATGAACTCCCTATAGACTAGGAGGCAAAGCAAGCTCATAAGCAACCTCCCAACTTGCCTCAACAACTCATATAGGCCAATAAACCTTGGGCTCAACTTGCCCTTCTTCCCGAACCTCATGATTCCCTTCATCGGCGAGACTTTCAAGAGAACCTTCTCACCCACCATAAATGATAAATCACGCGCCTTCCGGTCCATGTAACTCTTGTATCTGGACTATGTTGTGTGGAGTCGCTCCTGAATCAACATTACCTTCTGCAAGGCATCCTTCACTAAATCAGTGCCATATAACCTAGCCTCACCGAGCTCAAACCATCCGATGGGCAAATGACATCGTCGACCATATAAAGCCTCAAATGGAGCCATCTTAATGATGGACTCATAACTGTTGTTATAATCAAACTCGGCCAAAGGCAAGAATCAATCATACTACCCTCCGAAGTCAATCACACATGATATGAGCATATCCTCTAGGATCTGAACTGTCCACTCCGACTGCCCATCAGTCTGCGGATGAAAGGTTATGCTGAGCTCTACCCGGGTACCCAACTCGCTCTTTACTGCTCTCCAGAAATGCGAAGTGAATTAAGGGCCTCTATCTGAAAGGATGGAAACAGGCACAAAATGCAACCGTACAATCTCCTGAATGTAAATCTGGGCCAACCCCTCTGACAAGTTCGTAGTCAACATTGGAATAAAGTGTGCCAACTTGGTCAGCCTGTCGGCAATGACCCAAACAACATCAAACTTCATCAGCGTCCGCAGTAACGCAACTATGAAATCCATAGTGATGCACTCCCACTTCCATTCCGATATAACTATCTGCTGAAGTAAGCCACCTGGCCTCTAGTGCTCATACTTAACATGTTGGCAATTAAGGCATCTCGCTACATACTCAACTATGTCCTTCTTCATCTTCCGCCACCATTAATTTTGCCTCAGGTCGCGATACATCTTCGTACCACCTGGATGAATAGAATACCGAGAAGTGTGTGCCTTCTCTAGGATCTTCTCCCTCAATCCATCAATATTAGGAACACATAGACGACCCTGGAGTCGCAGAACACCATCCTCACTAATAGTAACCTTCTTGGCACCACATATAGTACCGTCTCCCTAAGAACCAACAAGTGTGAATCATCATATTGACGAGCCTTAATTCACTCAAATAATGAAAACTGAACCACAACGCATGCAAGAACTCGACTGGGCTCTGAAATATCCAACCTCACAAGTCTCTTAGCTAATGACTGAATGTCCAAAGCCAATGGCCTCTCCTTCGCTAAAATGAATGCCAAGCTACCTATACTCTCGGCCTTTCTTCTCAAGGAATATGCAATCATATTCGCCTTGCCCGGATTATAATATCATAGTCCTTTAGTAACTCAAGCCACCTGCGCTGCCTCAAATTAAGATCCCTCTAGTTGAACAAATGTTGCAAGCTGCGATGATTGATGTAAACCTCATAGGATACCCCCTAAAGATAATGCCTCCAGATCATGAGAGCATGAACTATCGCGACCAACTCCAAAAAATGCACGGGGTAATTCTTCTTGTGGGGCTTCAGCTGACGTGAAACATATGCAATAACTCACCCATCCTGCATTAATACACAACCTAGGCTAATGTGCAAAGTGTCGCAACTGGTGTTGCTGGTGTTGTAGTCAATGCGATCTTGAGCTTTTGAAAGCTCGCCTCGCAATCATCGGGCCATCGGAACGGAGCACCCTTCTGGGTAAGTCTAGTCAAAGGTGTCGCAATAGATGAGAAGCCCTCCATGAACTGACGATAATAACCTGCTAACCCCAAGAAGCTCTTGATCTCGGTCGATGTGGTAGGATGAGGCAACTTCTGGAATGCCTTGATCTTGCTGGGATCTACCTTAGTACCCTCGCTTGATACAATATGTCCAAGAATGCCACAGAATCTAACCAGAACTCGCACTTGGAGAACTTAGCATATAGCTTATGTTCCCCCAAGGTCTGAAGCACAACTCTCAAATGTTGCTCGTGCTCCTCCATACTACGTGAGTAGATCAATATGTCATCAATGAAGATAATAACAAATGAGTCAATATATGGCTTGAACACCCAGTTCATCAAATACATAAATGCCGCCGGGGTATTGTTAAGACGAAGGACATCACTAGAAACTCATAGTGTCCATATCTAGTCCGGAAAGCCGTCTTCGAAACATCCAAAGCACGAATCTTCAGATGATGATACCCATATCTCAAGTCGATCTTAGAGAACACCTTGGCACCCTGCAACTGGTCAAAAAATCATCAATACGCAACAACAGGTACTTGTTCATAATGGTAACTTTGTTCAACTAGGGTAATCAATGCATATCCGCATAGTCCTATCCTTCTTTTTCACAAAAAAAACCGGTGCACCCCAAGGTGACATACTCGATTTGACGAACCCCTTCGCTACTAACTCCTCAAGTTATTCTTTCAACTCCTTCAACTCATTCAGAGCCATGCGGTATGATGTAATAGAGATGGGCTGCGTACCTGGCACCAATTCAATACAGAAATCGATATCATGATCTGGTGGCATGCCTAGTAGATCGGAAGAAAAGACATCGGAGAACTCCCACACCACGGGCATTGAATAAATCATGGGAGTCTATGCAGCAGTATCCCGAATGTAAGCCAGATAAGCCAAACAACCCTTCTTGACCATATGTCGAGCCTTCAAGAAAGATATAACCCGGCTGGATGTACTGATAGATGAACCCCTCCATTCCAATCTAGGAAACTCTAGCATCGCCAAGGTAACAATCTTGGCATGGCAATCAAGAACAGCATGGTACAGAGACAACCAGTCTATGCCCAGGATAACCTCAAAGCGGTCATGTTGATCAACAGAAGATCCGCTCTAGTCTTATAACTACAAAAGGTAATGATATATGATCGGTAAATCTGATCCATAACAACAAAATTGCCCACTGGCATGGACACATATACAGGAGTACTCAAGGCCTCACGAGAAAAACCTAGAAATGATCAAACAAAGATGAAACATATGAATACGTAGACCCTGGAATAAATAGTACCGAAACATCCCTACTACAGATAGAAATATTACATGTGATCATGGCGTCTGAGGCTAATGCATCTGGTTTGGCTGGAAAGGCATAAAACCTAGCTGGAGTGCCAGATGACTGGCCTCCACCTCTAGGGGCAACCCCTACCCATCGTCCATTAGCCTCTGGCCGGCCGGACAACTGGTGCAGCAGCGGGTGCAGTGATCATGGGCTGATGGCCCTACTGTACTGCCGTGCCCCGAAGTATGGGGCAGAATCTCCTCATGTGACAAAGCTCACCGCACACATAGCAACCTCTCGGTGCCGAAGATGACTGACCCTGGGGACCTGACACCTACTGGAAGAACTCTGAATAGTCGGTGAATAGTATGAGCTTTCTGGAATGGCACTGAAATAGGGCCGCACTGGAGCACCCCGAAAAGGCGGCGGTGCTGAATACGTTGGCCTGCTAGACTGGCCCCTCAAAACCTGACCTCTACCCCCAGACGGAGCAACACTGAACCCTTCAGAATATTAAGGCCTCTTGTCCCTTGGCTCCTACTCTCAGCCCTACTTGCGAATACCCTCGATCCTCCGAGCTATCTCCATAACCTGCTCGTAAGGAGTCCCCATATCAATCTCTCGGGCTATAGTGACCTGGATACCATAGTGCAAGCCTACAATAAACCTCTTCACCCTCTTTATATCGATGGGGTGTATCGTAAGTGCATGGAGAGACAATTTAGAGAATCTTGCCTCATAATCGGTCACACACATCTGACCCTGGCTAAGCCGCTCGAACTAACCCTGCTGTAGCCGCTCGAATTGAACTTGTAACTCTTCCCTCTGAGAGGGTGGGATATATCTCACCAGAAAGAGACGTGTGAACTGGTCCCAAGTCAAGGGAGGAGAACTTGTTGGTCTGCTGAGAAGATAAGACCGCCACCATCTACGGGCCATGCCCTCCAACTGCAATATGGTAAAGTCCATCCCGTGGGACTCCAATACTCTCATGTTGTGCAGTTTGTCCCTGTAATGATCAATAAAGTCCTGGGGGTCTTCATGTCTTTCACCACCAAAGGCAGGAGGATGTAGCCTGGTCTATCTATTTAATAACTTATGTGGCTCACCGGTCGCATTGGTCTGGGCTCTGGTATAGCAGCTGCAACTGGCTGAGCCCCGCCCGCAGGTAGTGCACCTGGGATCTGATATACGGCACCAGTATATCCTAGAGCATGGGCAGTAGGGGTCTGTGCTCCCCTCCCACTTGACATGTGGTTGGGTCCCCTGGAAATAAATCAGCCTGCATCATAGAGTCCATGAACCGTAACATACGGCCTATGACCTCATGGAATCCTAGTACGGACATGAAAATCTGTCGGGGCCGACTCAGCTGCAGGTACCTCGCCCTACTCCACAATGATAGAATCCTTCATTTGATCCACTGGTGGCACAACAGGAGCAAATCTAGGATGTCCTCATCCTCTAAGAAGAGCAAGAGCCCTCCCTTGGCCTCTAGCAACAAAGGGACCAGCTCCTCCATGGTCGGGTACATCTGTCGCGTGCGTTCTCACTATCTGTGAGAGAATAAGAGAAAGATACTTAGCACAACATCAACTGCACAATAGGAGATTAAGAAAGAGAAGTTTCCTAACACCATATAGCCTCTCGAAGATAAGTACGGGCGTCTCTTCACCGATCCACAAGACTCTACTAGGCGTGCTCATAACTTGTGAGACCTATGTGAACCTAGTGCTCTGATACCAAGCTATCACGATCCAATTTTCACTATGGGAAGTGATGGCGCCCAACGTCGTCGTTAGGAGAGCCAACGGTGAACTATCCATATAATTATTTATTTTTAATATTTTTAAAATAATTTATTTTATTTTATAAGAGAACGATTAATAGGTGATTGTAGTAATGTAAAGCATAAAAGAGTGAAATAGTGAATTTAATACCAAAAAACATAAAATATCTACTAGAATATTCCCAAAACTCGGTGTCCCAAGTGCATGAGCAAACTAGTAGAATATACAAAACCTCTTATACTACTGTCTGGAGTAACATAAATAGAAAATAAATAAAACAAGAAGAGACTTCGGGCGCTGAAGAACGACATAGAGAGCAGCTCACCACTAAGTTTCTAGGTAGTGGGGGTACGTGCCTGAATGGCCGCCAGATGCACCTGCCTCAGATCCTGCATGATTAGTGCAGAAGTATAGTGTGAGTGCATAAAAAATATGTACCCAGTAAGTATCTAGTCTAATCTCGAAGAAGTAGTGACGAGGGGTCGACATCGACACTTACTAAGGGTCAATAAATTAAGTACACAAATTATAAATAGGCAGGGAATACATCAATAATAACGAATTAATGAACAATAAATAAGTGGTTCTTTAACTAAACATCGGTTGGAATCTCCAACTATCACATACAAATTTCAACAAATAAGAGCAATAAAGTAATTATAAATTCTCAAGTCATGGAAGAAATATCAACTATAATCGGACTCCGAGCAATATCACGCACGATTTATGCCGAGGTCGTATGGCCCGATCCAGCATAATGTGTACATTTCTCATGGTCGACCGGCATGAACCATAGATACATCTATTATACTGTCGAGGTGTTCGTCCCGATCCCCAAGAAGAGAGAATACTCTACGATTTCCGATTAACGGTTACTATAAGAGTATTATACAAGGAGGCATAATTTTCACTAATGGTCAAGTAACCTGCCAAAACTCATAGAAATGAAGTTCGGTCTTTAGAAAATACTTTATCCAATATCAAATATAATTTAAGTAATTAAAATAATAAGTTGAGCACAAATAATACATGGTAGAGTCCTAAAACTACCCAGACATAAGCATGAGTTTTAGCTACATGCGGACTCTCGTCATATCGTGCGTACGTAGCACCCACAATTTTTAGCAAAACAATCATATATAGCACCTACGGGGAGAATTCCCTCTTACAAGGTTAGGAAAGAGACTTACCACATTTTCAAGTTCTCTTCCACGTTCACAATACACACTAAAGCCTAAAATCGGGGCCACGCAATTCGAAAGTAGCCACATATTGTATAAATTAATCAATATATGCTCAAAAGTTTATAATTTAACTATTATAGTAATTACCTAACCCAAATTGAAAGATTTTTAAAACTCATCCACGGCCCATGTGCCCGAATTCCAGAACTTTTTATAAATAAAAGTTACCCATAACCTCACAAACCCAAATATATAATTTCTACTCAATTCCATAATTATTTTCGTGGTCTAATTTCATTTTTATCAAAACCTAGGGTTTTCAACAATCTCCTAAAATTTCCACATTTAAAATGTTAAAATCTACCCATAATCTATGTATTAAACTCACATTGGGTAGGAATTACATACCTCCAAAATCGGCCAAGGAAATGAAAAATGAGTGAAAATGGCCTAAGTCCTATTTTTAAAACAGGTCTCTGCCTAGGCATTCTGTAATGACCCGGCCGGTCGTTTTGAATATTATAACCCCGTTCTCCCATTTACTGCTCAATTTATATCTTGTAATTGATTTATGACTTATCGGGTTAGTTGGTTCGGGTCCGGAAGGAACTCTGAGTGAAATGAGACACTTAGTCTCATAATTAAAAATTTAAGTTAGAAAAGTGGACCGGATATGAACCTATGTGTAAACGTCCTCGGATTTGAATTTTGATGATTCCAATAGCTCCGTATGGTGATTTTGGGCCTAGGAGCGTGTCCGGAATATTATTTGAAAGTCCGTAGAGGAATTAGGCTTGAAATGCCGAAAGTTTAATTTTTGAGAAGTTTGACCGGGGGGTTGACTTTTTGATATCGGGGTCTGAATCCGATTCTAAAAATTGGAATACCTCTGTTATGTCATTTATGACTTGTGTGAAAAATTTGAGGTCAATCGGACGTGATTTGAGAGGTTCTGGAGTTGTTTGTAGAAATTAAAAATTTCTAAGTTCATTAGGCTTGAATTGGGGTGTAATTCATGATTTTAGCATTGTCTGAGGTGATTTGAGGGTTCGACTAAGTCCGTCTGAGGTGAGTTTTGGATGGTTAAAAGATCAAAAATTTGAACTTGAACATCTGCTGGAATTTTCTGATATCGAATGATGTTTTCCTTCTACGTGATCGCGTGAATGTGTCTGCGATCGCGTAGGCTTATTTGGTCAGTGAGGTTTTTTGTTCTACGCGATCACGTGGGGATATCTGCGATCGCGTAGGGTTAATTTGAGGCAGTGGAATTTTGTGCTTTTGATCGCTTGAAGCGGGATACGATCACGTAGATCTGGAATTTTATGACTCGCGAACGCCTGACGAAGGTCGCGTTCGTGTAGAGTAAGTGGAGCGGAGTAGAAGTCACGCGTTTTGTACTTCGCGATCACGTATGTCTGTGATGTTGTGCATCGCGATCGCGTGGGAAAGTCCGCGATCACGTAGAGTAAAATATGGGCGATGGAAATTATTCTTCGCGATCGCGTAGAGCAAATGTCTAGGCAGAGAGTTTAAGTTCTGAAAATGGGACTTCGTCCCATTTTCATTTTTGACGATTTGGAGCTCGGATTTGAGGCGATTTTGGGTGATTTTTAGAGGAAACAATGGGGTAAGTGTTCTTAACTCAATATCGGTTAAATTACACGAATCAATGGTTGTTTTTATCATTTAATTGGTCAATTGAGTTGGAAAAATTTGAAAACCCTCTTGGTTTAAATTGAAAATTTGAGGGTCGAGTTGGGGTCGGATTTTGGTAAAATTGGTATGGTTAGACTCGTGGTTGAATGGGCTTCCGGATTGTGTAACTTTTATCGAGTTTCAAGACGATTTTTGAGCTATTTTTCGGATTTTTATGGAAAATCATTATTTTCTTATGGAATTAATTCCAATGAATTTTATTGAATGAAACGAATTATTTATGGCCAGATTCAAGGCATTTGGAGACCAATTCACGAGGAAAGGACATTGCAGAATAATAATTTCACGGCTTGAAGTAAGTAACAGTTTTAAATCTAGTCCTGAAGGTATGATACCCCGGATTTTGTTATCATGTGATTATTTTGGAGGTGACGCACATGCTAGGTGACAGGCGTGTGGGGAGTGCATCGAGGGGATTGTGACTTGGTCCGTCCCGGGAAACTGTAAATTTGAATAATTTGTTATTAGCTATATGCTCTCTATTTGTTGATAAAATTTGACTGTAAATCATGTTAGAAATCATGCTTATGCTATGTGATAGTACTGTTGGGACCCACAGAGGTCGCGTACTTATTGAATTGCTTGCTAAATGCTATATGTACTTAGTCTTAGTTTTTACTTACATATTGTATCTCAGTCTCTGTTATTATTATTGATACATCATATCATTGTTGATTGGGCTGATTTCATGATTATTGAGAGCCCGAGAGACTGGAAAGATTTATGATTGAGTGAGGCCGAGGGCCTGATTGTGAGATATTGATACTATAGCACGTAAGTTGTCCGTGCAGCACATGAGTTGGCCGTGCAGATCCGTATATTATACTATAGCACGTGAGTTGGCCGTGCGGAACCTTATATTATACTACAATACGTGATTTGGCCGTGTGGATCCTTATATTATACTATAGCACGTGAGTTGGCCGTGCAGCACGTGAGTTGGCCGTGCGGATCCAGATATTTATATTTTGGCACGTGAGTTAGCCGTGTGGATCCAGATATTTATATTATGGAATGTGAGTTGTCTGTGCAGCACGTGAGTTGTCTGTGCAGATTATAGCGCTTGGGCTATAGGAGCCCCTCCAGAGTCTGTACACCCCCAGTGAGCGCGGGTACCCATTGAGTGAGTGATGAGGGATGAGAGCCCAGTGAATGATTGTTGTCTTGAGAGGTTGTACTTGATTTCCATTTGTTGTTGCATTTAGTTGCTATCTGTCATTGTTGTGAAATTTCTGAAAGATTGTTGATATACGGATTTCATGAACAGGAACTGTATAAAAATTGATTTGACATTAAACTGCCAAATTTGATAGCATGTCTATTCTTTGTTGGGATTACTGGAAATGATCCATAACCGTGTAGCTCGTTACTATCTTCAGTTCCTTATTTATTATTGTTACTTGCTGAGTTGGTTGTACTCATACTATACCCTGCACTTCGTGTGCAGATCCAGGTGTTCCCGGACATAGCGGGTATTGATCCTTTCGCGCGGTTGATTTTTAGGAGATTTTGAGGTAGCTGCCGTGTTCCACAGACCTTGTCTCTCCTTCTCTATCTCTTTGTTCACTGTATTTGGTCTCAGACTATTATAGACTATCTTTTCCATACTTGTATTCATATTAGATACTCATGCACTCAGTGACACCAGATTTTGGGGAGTGTTTGTATTGTATTTAAATATTATGTTTTCAACCTTAAAGAGAAGTTTGGGTTTATTGAGATTATCGGCTTGCCTAGTATCGAGATAGGCGCCATCATGACAGGTTGGGATTTTGGGTCGTGATAAGTTGGTATCAGAGCCTAGGTTACATAGGTCTCACGAGTCATGAGAAGGTTTAGTAGAGTCTTGCGGATTGGTACGGAGACGTCTGTACTTATCTTCGAGAGGCTACAGAACCCTTAGGAAAATTTCACTTTCTTGTATTCTGTCGTGCGAATTTGTTGATTCTGGAAACTAAATTTTTGCTATTCTATTCTCTCACAAATGGTGAGGACACATACTACCGGATCGGACGGTCAGCTACCAGTGCCACCAGTTAGGGCTGCGAGAGGTCGGGGTCGTGGTAGAGGCTGGGGCCGAGGTAGAGGTCGAGGTGTAGCTCGTACTACAGTTGGAACAGCACCTGTAGTATCACCAGTTATTCCAGCTCAAGAACAGATTCCAAATATAGTTGAGCCGATAGGATCAACTCAGGCACCAGTTGTGCCCATTGAGATTGCAGGCATTCAGGAGACTTTAGCCCAGATATTGGCAGTCTGCACTGGTCTTGCTCAGGTGGTTTCGGCTCAGGACGCATCTGCCACTTCTCAGGCTGGGGGAGGTACTCATACCCCCGTTGCTCGTACTCCAAACCAGGTAGTACAAGGACTGCAGATACAGGGGGCACTACCAGCCCAGCCGGTTGCAGCTGCTCAGGCCCCGGTAGTTCCTGTTATGGCATATGATGAGCAGAGGAGACTTGAGAGATTTGAGAGGCTTCGACCTCCACGATTTAGCAGTACTGAGTTAGAGGATGCTCAGGATTTTCTGGATAGGTGTCAACGGATTCTTCAAAAAGCGGGTATTCTAGAGACCAGTGGGGTCTCATTCACTACTTTTCAGTTTTCTAGGTCTGCACTCAGATGGTGGGAGACTTACGAGAGACGTAGGCCTGTTGGCGTAGCACTCCTTACTTGGCATCAGTTCTACGTGATCTTTTTGGAGAAGTTCGTACCTCAGTCCCGCAGAGAAGAGTTGCGCAGACAGTTTGAGCAGCTTCGCCAGGGTGATATGTCCGTGACGCGGTACGAGATGAGATTTTCTAAGTTGGCTCGTCACGCATTCTGGTTGGTTCCCACTGATAGGGAGAGGATTAGGAGGTTCATTGATGGCCTCTCATATCAGTTGCGGTTACTTATGACTAGGGAGAGAGTATCTGGTGCTACTTTTGAGGAGGTAGTGCACATTGCTCGGCAGATAGAGATGGTTCGTAGCCAGGAACGTCGAGAGAGAGAGGCTAAGAGGCCTCGTGGTCCGGGTGATTATAGCGGTGTTCCTTCGGGGGGGGGGGGAGTTTTACATTGTAGGGGTCGTTCTTATAGACACGCTCAGACAGGTCGTCCAGCTCATCGTAGTGTATAAGCTAGCCATGGTTCTTACAGTGTTCACTCAGGTCAGTCTTCATTCAGTGCACTACCAGCACAAAGTTCTCATCATGCCTCGTCCGCACAGACTTCTGCAGGTCATTCCCCGGGTTATCAGGAGCAGCAGTTCCGTCAGAGGAAGGGTTGTTTCGAGTGCAGAGAATTTAGTTATTTCAAGAGAGAGTGTCCTAGGCTGTTGAGTGGGGTTTCACAGCAGAGTTCTCGACCAACGGCACCAGCACCAGCACCAACAGTTACACCACCTACCCTACCATCTCGGGGTGGGGGTCAGGCAGTAAGGGGTCGCCAAAGAGGGGGAGGCCGATTAGGAGGCAGGCAGGCTCGATTCTATGCTTTTCCTGCCAAACTAGATGCTGTTGCCTCAGATGCAGTGATCACAGGTATTGTTTCAGTGTGCCACAAGGAGGCTTCTATTTTATTTGACCCTGGTTCCACTTATTCATATGTATCATCATATTTTGCTCATTATCTGGATATGCCCTGTGAGTCCTTAGTTTCACCTGTTTGTGTATCTACACCGGTGGGCAATATTATTATTGTGGATCGTGTGTATCAGTCGTGTGTGGTAACTATTGGGGAACTGGAGACTAGAGTTGATCTCTTATTACTCGGTATGGTTGATTTCGATATAATCCTGGGTATGGATTGGTTGTCTCCATGTCATGCTATTTTGGACTGTCACGCAAAAATCGTGACGTTGACGATGCCGGGGTTGCCAAAGGTTGAATGGAGGGGTTCTCTAGATCTTGTTCTTAGCAGGATAATTTCTTATTTGAATGACCAACGTATGGTTGGAAAGGGATGCTTGTCATATTTGGCCTTTGTGAGAGATATTGATGCAGATGCTCCTATTATTGATTCAGTACCAGTCGTGCGAGACTTCCCGGATATAATTCCTACAGACCTGTCGGGTATGCCATCTGATAGGGATATTGATTTCGGTATTGACTTGGTGCAGGGCACTCAGCCCATGTTTATTCCTCCGTATCATATGGCACTAGCTGAGTTAAAAGAATTGAAAGAGCAACTTCAGGAACTCCTTGATAAGGGTTTTATTAGGCCTAGTGTGTCATCTTGGGGTGCACCAGTTCTGTTTGTGAAAAAGAAATATAGTACTATGCGGATGTGCATTGATTATAGGCAGTTGAACAAAGTTACAATCAATAATAAATATCCATTACCGCGTATTGATGATTTATTTAACCAGCTTCAGGGAGCGAGGGTGTTCTCCAAAATTGATTTGAGGTCTGGGTATCATCAATTAAAAATTTGGGATTCGGATATTCTAAAGACAACATTCAGGACTCGTTATGGCTACTATGAATTTCTTGTGATGTCTTTTGGGCTAACCAATGCCCCTGCAACATTTATGCATTTGATGAATAGTATATTTTAGCCATATCTTGATTTATTTGTTGTGGTATTCATTAATGATATTCTGGTGTACTCACATAGCCAGGAGGAGCATGCAAAACACTTGGGTATTGTATTACAGAGGCTGAAAGAGGGGAAACTTTATGCCAAATTCTCCAAGTGTGAGTTCTGGCTTAGTTCGGTGGCATTCTTGGGACATATAGTGTCTAGTGAAGATATTAAGGTGGATCCAAATAAAATAGAAGCAGTTCAGAATTGGCCCAAACCATCCTCAGTTACTGAGATTCGGAGTTTTCTCGGCCTGGCCGGTTATTATCGGCGTTTTGTGGAGGGTTTTTCGTCTATTGCATTGCCTATGACTAAATTGACTCAGAAAGGTGCTCCGTTCAGGTGGTCGAATGAATGTGAGGAAAGCTTTCAAAAGCTCAAGACAGCTTTGACTACAGGTCCAGTATTGGTGTTACGTATAGGTTCAGAGTCTTATACTATGTATTGTGATGCATCGCGGATTGGTCTCGGCGCAGTACTTATGCAATACGGTAGGGTGATTGCCTATGCATCCAGACAGTTAAAGGTACATGAGAAGAATTATCCAGTCCACAATCTTGAGTTAGCATCTATTGTTCATGCCTTAAAATTTTGGCGGCATTACTTGTACGGTGTCCAGTGTGAGGTATTTACTGATCATCGGAGTCTACAACATTTTTTTAAATAGAAGGATCTTAACTTGCGGCAGAGAAGGTGGTTGGAGTTGCTTAAGGATTATGATATCATCATTCTCTATCATCCTGGAAAGGCCAATGTGGTGGCTGATGCCTTGAGTCGTAAGGCAGAGAGTTTGGGCAGCTTAGCATACTTACCGGTAGAAGAGAGGCCTTTAGCCTTGGAGGTTCAGGCCTTGGCAAATCAGTTTGTTAGATTGGATGTTTTCGAGCCGAATCGAGTTTTGGACTATGTGGTTTCTCAGTCTTCTTTATATGATCGCATCAGAGAGTGCCAGTATGATAATCCACATCTGCTTGTCCTTAAGGACACGGTTCAGCACGGTGATGCCAAGGAAGTCACTATTGGAGATGACAGTGTATTACGGATGTAGGGGAGGCTTTGTGTACCTAATGTAGATGGTTTGCATGAGCTGATTCTCCAGGAAGTTCACAGTTCGCGGTACTCTATTCATCCAGGCTCCTCGAAGATGTATAACGATTTGAGACAGCACTATTGGTGGAGATGGATGAAGAAAGATATAGTTGGGTTTGTATCTCAGTGTTTAAATTGTCAATAGGTGAAGTACGAGCACTAGAGACCGGGCTGATTGCTACAGAGACTTGAAATTCCAGAGTGGAAGTGGGAGCGTATTACCATGGACTTCGTAGTTGGACTCCCATGGACTTTGAGGAAGTTTGATAATGTTTGGGTGATAGTAGATTGGTTGACCAAATCTGCACATTTTATTCCAGTCAGTACTAATTATTCTTCGGAGCGGTTGGCTGGGATTTATATTCACGAGATTGTTCGCCTACACGGTGTGCAGGTGTCCATTATTTCAGATCGGGGTACATAGTTTACCTCACAGTTTTGGAGGGTAGTGCAGCGAGAATTGGGCACACAGGTTCAGTTGAGTACAGCATTTCACCTTCAGATTGTCGAACAGTCCGAGCGCACTATTCAGATATTGGAGGATATGTTGCGCGCTTGTGTCATTGATTTTGGGGGTTCATGGGATCAATTTCTTCCACTCGCAGAGTTTGCTTACAATAATAGCGACCAGTCAAGCATTCAGATGGCTCCGTATGAAGCTTTATATGGGAGACGGTGGCAGTCTCCGGTGGGTTGGTTTGAGCCGGGTGAGGTTAGGCTATTGGGTACTGACTTGGTTAAGGATGCTTTAGAGAAGGTCAAAGTGATTCAGGAACGGCTTCGCACGGCACAGTCTAGACAGAAGAGCTATGCCGATAGAAAGGTTCGTGATGTTGTTCACATGGTTGGGGAGAAGGTTCTGCTCAAAATTTCCCCCATGAAAGATGTGTTGAGGTTCGGGAAAAAGGGCAAGTTGAGCCCTCGATATATTGGGCCTTTTGAGATACTTAAGAAAATTGGGGAGGTGGCTTATGAACTTGCTTTGCCACCTAGTCTATCAGGTGTTCATCCAGTGTTCCATGTATCCATGCTCCGAAAGTATGTCGGGGATCCGTCTCACATTCTGTATTTCAGTACAGTACAGCTGGACGGTAATTTGACTTATGATGTGGAGCCAGTGGCTATTTTAGACCGGCAGGTTCGGAAGCTGAGGTCAAAAAACATAGCATCAGTGAAGGTGTAGTGGAGAGGCCAGTCAGTCGGAGAAGTTACTTGGGAGACTGAGCAGGAGATGCAGAACAAATATCCACACTTATTTGAGACTACAGGTATTTTTCTAAACCCATTCGAGGACGAACGTTTGTTTAAGAGGGGGAGAATGTAATGACCCGGCCGGTCGTTTTGAATATTATAACCCCGTTCCCTCATTTACTGCTCAATTTATGTCTTGCAATTGATTTATGACTTACCAGGTTAGTTGGTTCGGGTCCTGAAGGAACTCGGAGTGAAATGAGACATTTAGTCTTAGGGTATTTTGGGCTTAGGAGCGTGTCCGGAATATTATTTGGAAGTCCATAGAGGAATTAGGCTTGAAATGCCGAAAGTTTAATTTTTGACCGGGGGTTGACTTTTTGATATCGGGGTCGGAATCTAATTCTGAAAATTGGAATACCTATGTTATGTCATTTATGACTTGTGTGCAAAATTTGAGGTCAATCGGATGTGATTTGATAGGTTCCGAAGTTGTTTGTAGAAATTAGAAATTTCTAAGTTCATTAGGCTTGAATTGAGGTGTAATTCATTATTTTAGCGTTGTTTGAGGTGATTTGAGGGTTCGACTAAGTCCGTATGATGTTTTAGGACTTATTGGTATATTTGGTCGAGGTTCCGAGGGGCTCGGGTGAGTTTTGGATGGTTAACGGATCAAAAATTTGAACTTGAACATCTGCTGGAATTTTCTGATATCTAATGATATTTTCCTTCTACGCGATCGCGTGAATGCATTTGCGATCGCGTAGGCTTATTTGGTCAGTGAGGTTTTTTGTTCTACGTGATCGCGTGGGGATATCTGCAATCGCGTAGGGTTAATGTGAGGCAGTGGCATTTTGTGCTTCGAGATCGCTTGAAGCGGGATACGATCGCGTAGATCTGGAATTTTGTGACCCGCGAACGTGTGACGAAGGTCGCGTTCGCGTAGAGTAAGTGGAGCGGAGTAGAAGTCACGCATTTTGTACTTCGTAATCGCGTATGTCTGTGATGTTGTGCATCACGATCGCGTGGGAAAGTCCGCGATCGCATAGAGTAAAATATGGGCGATGGAAATTGTTCTTCGCGATCGCGTAGAGCAAATGTATGGGCAGAGAGTTTAAGTTCTGAAAATTTTCAGTTTTTGGCGATATGGAGCTCGGATTTGAGGCGATTTTGGGTGATTTTCAGAGGAAACAACAGGGTAAGTGTTCTTAACTCAATATTGGTTAAATTACCCAAATCCATGGTTATTTTTATCATTTAATTGGTGAATTGAGTTGGAAATATTTGAAAACCCTCTTGGTTTAAATTGAAGATTTGAGGGTCGAGTTGGGGTCGGATTTTGGTAAAATTGGTATGGTTAGACTCGTGGTTGAATGGGCTTCCGGATTTTGTAACTTTTGTCATGTTCCGAGACGTGGGCCCCACAGGCGATGTTTGAGCTATTTTTCAGATTTTTATTGAAAATCATTATTTTCTTATGGAATTAATTCCAATGAATTTTATTGACTGAAACGAATTATTTATGACCAGATTCGAGGTGTTTGGAGACCAATTCACGAGGAAAGGACAGCAGAATAAGAATTTCACGGCTTGAAGTAAGTAATAGTTTTAAATCTGGTTCTGAGGGTATGAAACCCCGGATTTTGGTATCATACGATTATTTTGGAGTTGACGCACATGTTAAGTGACGAGCGTGTGGGCGTGCTCTGAGGGGATTGTGACTTGGTCCGTTCCAGAAAACTGTAAAGTTGAATAATTTGTTGTTAGCTATATATTCTTTATGTGTTGATAAAATTTGACTTTAAACCATGTTAGAAATCATGCTTAGGCTATGTGATAGTACTGTTGGGACCCACAGAGGTCGCGTACTTGTTGAATTGCCTGCTAAATGCTATATGTACTCAGTCTCAATTTTTACTTGCACATTTTATCTCAGTCTCTGTTATTATTATTAATACATCATATCATTGTTGTTTGGGCTGATTTCATGATTATTGAGAGCCCGAGAGACTGGAGAGATTTATGACTAAGTGAGGCCGAGGGCCTGATTGTGAGATATTGATACTATAGCACGTGAGTTGTCCGTGCAGCACGTGTGTTGGCCGTGCAGATCCTTATATTATACTATAGCATGTGAGTTGGCCGTGTAGATCCTTATATTATACTACAGCACATGAGTTGGCGGTGCAGCACGTGAGTTGGCCATGCGGATCCAGATATTTATATTATGGCACGTGAGTTGGCCGTGCAGATCCAGATATTTATATTATGGAATGTGAGTTGTCCGTGCAGATTATAGCGCTTGGGCTGTAGGAGCCCCTCTAGAGTCTGTACACCCCAGTGAGCGCGGATACCCATTGAGTGAGTGATGAGGGCTGGGAGCCGAGGGAGTGATGAGGGCTGGGAGCCCAGTGAGTGATTGTTGTCTTGAGAGGTTGTACTTGATTTCCATTTGTTGTTGCATTTAGTTGTTATCTGTCATTGTTGTGAAATTTTTGAATGATTGTTGATATACGGATTTCATGAACAGGAATTGTATAAAAATTGATTTGACATTAAACTGTCAGATTTGATAGCATGTCTATTCTTTGTTGGGATTACTGAAAATGAACCATAACTGTGTAGCTCATTACTATCTTCAGTTCCTTATTTATTATTGTTACTTGCTGAGTTGGTTGTACTCATACTACACCCTACACTTCGTGTGCAGATCCAGGTGTTCCCGGACATAGCGGGTGTTGATCCTTTAACGCGGTTGATTTTCAGGAGATTTTGAGGTAGCTGCCGTGTTCCGCAGACCTTGTCTCTCCTTCTCTATCTCTTTGTTCACTGTATTTGGTCTCAGACTATTATAGACTATATTTTTTAGACTTGTATTCATATTAGATGTTCAAGTACTCAGTGACAACAAGATTTGGGGAGTGTTTGTATTGTATTTAAATATTATGTTTTCAACCTTAAAGAGAAGTTTGGGTTTATTGAGATTATCGGCTTGCCTAGTATCGAGATAGGCGCCGTCACGACAGATTGGGATTTTGGGTCGTGACACATTTCTTCTTCGTGAATGCGGAAGAGGCCTCGACCAGACCCCAGAAAATGAACATCGCGAACGCGAAGTCTTGACCCGCCTGAGCTTCGCAAATGCGGGGTCCCCTTCGCGAACGCGAAGAGTAACGGAGTTGACCCCTTCCCAAGCCCCTTTCCCCTATGCGAACACGGGCCATTTCACACGAACGTGAAGGCCACATGTCCCAGACCTTCGCAGACGCGGATTTGGGGTCACGAACACAAAGAAAAACTACCTAGTCCCTCTCCGCGAATGCGATACTACCCTTCGCGATCGCGAAGAAGGAAACCAAAACGAGCAACAACAACAACAGATTTTTTGACTTAGCTCTAAGTGGTCCGAAACTCACCCGAGCTACCCAGAACCTTGTCCAAATGCACCAACAAGTCCATAAATATAATACGGACCTTCTCGAACTCTCAGAACACGTAAAACAACATCAAAACTAAGAATCGCACTCCAAAATAAAATTGTATCAAATTATGAACTTCAAGTTTTTTAACTTACTCCGAACTCGTCGAATCATACTTAGACTACCCGGAATGACATCAAATTTTGCGTATAAGTCATAAATCACAGTACGGAACTATTCTCAGGCTCGGAATCCAAAACAGACCTCGATAACACCAAAGTCTACTCCAAACCAAATTTAAAGAACTTGAAAACCTTCAATGCGCCAACTTTGAACATTAAGCGCCGAAACGCTCCCGGATCATCCGGAACCCGATCCGAACATACGCCAAAGTCCAAAATCATCATACGAACCTATTGGAACCGTAAAATTCTGGTTCCGAGATTGTTTACCAAAAATGTTGACTCAAGTTAAACTTAGTCATCTTAGGCCACTATTAAGAAATCAAGTGTTTCGATTTCAACCCGAACTATTTTCAAACCCAAGTCAACCATCCATCCTCGCAAGTCATAAAACAGTAATGACACATATGAGAAGTATTAGGGAAACAGGGATCTAGAAAGTAATACAGGCAGAAGTGGTACATATTACCAGAAAAATAATCAAATCAAACATTGAAGTCCTGTAGGCATGATTGTTAATACATATTTATTGAACAAATTAACGTAACCTATAGGCATGATTTCTAATATAAAAATATAATCCTATAGGCAGGCTTTCTAATATGCAAATATAGAACTCAGAAGTGTGAGAGTTCCGACTACAATAGTTGGAAGTCTTTTTCCGACATTCAATTTTTCAACCACTCCGAAACGGATGGGAAGGCATCGGATTCCGACTACTTTCCGATGATTTTGGAAGTCAAAAAACTGCTATTTGTTAGTAGTAAAAAAATTATTTTTACTCAATTTACATTGTACAATTTTACAACGATGAATCGCTTTTACCTTACCTAATTCCGCCCATGTTTGCGATGGGATACGGGACAGAGATGTGTAAGAAGATCTCTTTGTTGGTGATCAATGGAATAATGTCTGGTTGGGATGGCAATCGGTGTAGGGTAGGGCAGTTGCGGGTGATGACTTCAACCAGCCTTGCCTTGCCCCGCAAAGTATAATTTCCTGTTTTCAAACCGTTCGCCCTGCCTTGCATAAACCCACCCTGCATAAACCTACGATGCATAACGTTTTTTAGATTTTTTTTCCTTCTTTGAAAGAATTTGATAGTAAAATTCTTTATCGTTTTCTGCTAATTAGTATTAATTTAATTTAAATTTTTTATACCATCTTAGAAAATAAATGTTGAAAATGTTCTAAATATCTTAATTAATCTATATAAATATTAAAAGAATAAAGTTATCATATATATTTGGCATTGTGGTTAAGCCAAGTGGCAAGATAATAAATACCAATAGTATATGGTAACTTTATTCTATATTTGATTATGTTAATGTGTGTGTATATATATATATATATATATATATATATATATATATATATATATATATATATATATATATATATATATATATATATATATATATATATATATATATATATATATATATATATATATATATATATATATATATATATATATATATATATATATATATATATATATATATATATATATATATATATATATATATATATATATATATATATATTGAATTAAAATAAAAAAGAAATTTATCTTTTGTTATCATGTTATCATACTTAATTCGGTTAATGATCATATGCAATCATGTTAGGAACTTTTGTTATCTTTTCTAATTATTTAAATATTACTTTGCCTCTGGCAAAAAAGAAAAAAACTACTCCATATAACTATAGAATCCTTTCACATTTAAAACCCTATAATTATAGTTCTTTAAAATACTATATCAAGATTTGAATAAAGCGAATTTCTTTTAAAATAAATATAATATATAGGGTACACGTCTATGTTTATCCAGATAGCAAAAAAAGTTTAAAAATCTAATAAAAGTTTACATACATATATAATGAAGTAAACGTACATGCTGGAGAAAGAAACAACACAAAAATTAGTCAATATTCAAAAAAAGTTATTTTTTTCCTTTTGAAAAATGTTTGTTTGAAGAGACAATTTGTATAAATCGACATCAAACAAATAATAAAACTTTGGCTATACAATTGCTATCATTAATTTCAATTTAGCATCTTCTAGGAATTGAAGGGTATAAGCTGAAATCTCTTCATTTAGCTGCAGTCAAATCAACATTGCAAGGGTATAATATTTTTTTCGTTGAAGAATATTAGTTTTGAATCATTAGATTATTTGAAAGATTTTTTTTTCTCGAATTCAACAAGAGAGATATTTTTTCTAATTGATAGTTTCTATAGCGATTTTCAAGCGTAACAAAAAGTATATTTTAAAATAAATTGGTATGACATGATTTTTTTTAAAGGTAAATAAATTATTTCTAAATGGGATTATTTTTTAAAATATAATATAATTTTAAAAATAAAAAGATAAGATATTTTTGAATTTTAGTAGAGAAGTTTTAAAATTATTATAATAGAAGTCATATCATGGATAAAATCAAGAAACCGAAATCTTATGGAATATTTACATAAATATCTGGCTAGATTTATTGTTACTTTTTATAGTTAATATCCATAGATGATACACCTACAACACACGATTATACACATATTATATATAAATTATATATAAAATTACTCATCATTTAATTTTTTTTATGAGAGCACCTATTTAGGTTGATTAGATAAAGGCAAAAGAAAAATATGAAAGAATTTCAACCAAAGACTAAAAATATAAATAAAGTTCTTATGTAGATAATTTCAATTAAAACTCATCATTTTATAGCGAAATAAATTAACTTTTTGTAATAAATAAAGAAAGACATAAAAAATAAGATAAAAGAAAA
This sequence comes from Nicotiana tabacum, assembly GCF_000715075.1. NCBI lineage: Eukaryota > Viridiplantae > Streptophyta > Magnoliopsida > Solanales > Solanaceae > Nicotiana > Nicotiana tabacum. The sequence continues at coordinate 80,379,416 of NC_134083.1, forward strand.
TAAATATAGAAAAAAATGTATGAAAAATCTAAAACCATAAATAAGAGATGACAATGAATTTCTTCTTTTGTTTCATCTTTGTTAAGTATAAAAAATTTGGAAGCTGATCTCATTGATTTCAAATATTTTTTTCAACTCAAATACATAAATTATAAGATAGGGATATCGTAGAATATTTTTCTTAATTCACATTGTGTGTCGTTTTAAAAAAATTATTATTACTAACAAACTGATATGATATTCGAATTTGAATTTAAATGCAATTTGCGTAGTTTGCATTGAGGTTAAGCCAAGTATGGTGTAGAGAAAAAACTACTTGGTAATTTTAAGACATTATATGTAATGTTATATAATGACAATCAACTAACTTAATATTTAATAATTTAAAAAACAAAAAAATTGTATATATAAGGTATTCAAAATTCACAATCTATGGCTAGAGATATAGATAAACTTAAAATGGAGTCATACTGAAATAATGTTTCACCGGCTAAAGAATCATTTAAATTTTTAGATAGCCAATTAAAGTGAATTTTAAATTAAGGATAATATTTTTACTTGCATCATTATAAAGATAATCATTATTGAAATATATATAAAGTTTTAGAAATTAAAATTTTAAAATAGAAATATTTTTTGAAAGATAACAACATACCAAATAAGAGTTCAAGTCGTAGTAAAAGAGTTACGTCGTAACCAAAGAATTATTTATATTGTGTCAACCTTTGTTCTTTGCCTTAAATACGAGTTTTTATTTCGCTTTGTGGCAATTTTTAGGTTCCAATGACACCAATGAGAATGGTGCAAAAATAAAATTATCACTACAAGATTTGAGAAAATGTTAGTCTTTTTTCATGTATTGTTTCTTAATGAATATCTAAGGGTTATCTATAATTATCTAGAAGGTTTAAATTTTAAGGTTATTTACATATAATTCAAATAACTCAGATATTTAACATGGTTAATATCAAATATCAAAAATGGAGTCACACTGGGGAAAAAGATTCATTGGCTAAAGAATTTTTTAAATTTTTAGATAGCCGACTAAAATGAGTTTTGAATTAGCATAATATTTTCACTTATATTATTAAAAAAATAATTATTATTGAAAAATAAAGTTTTAGAAACTGAAATTTTAATGAAATATTTTTTGAAAGATATCAAGTTTATCAACACTCCAAATAATAGTTCAAGTAGTAGTAAAAGAGTAAAGTCATATCCAAAGAGTCCTTCATAGCCTCAGCTTTTGAATATTGTGTTTGCCATAAATATGAGTTATTATTTTTCTTCCTGGCTATTTTTAGGATCCAATGATACCGACGAAAATTATACCAAAAAAAAAATAGAATTATAACTAGGAGATTTGAGAAATGATTAATCTTTTTTATCTAGTGTTGCTTAATTAATATCCAATAATTATCTATATTTATCGAGAAGATTTAAATTTTAAGATTATTTACATATAATCCAAATAACTCAAATATTTGGCATGATTAGTTTTCGCGCATCCGCGCGGGTACTAATACTAGTTAGTACATGAAGATAGACAAAATAATTAAAATAATACGATTAATTTTAGTGACCTCCGCTCCAGTTTTCCTATCTAATTTCGGATAACCTATTCCCTGTAAATTTAGTTTACTTACCATTTAATTAAAGTAAATAAGACCCTCAATAGAGATGAAAAACAAGCAATGTTCCAAATCAACTCTATGTGTTTAATATTTACTAGGCGTGTACATATATCAATAAATATATAATTTCTAAAGTTACATAAATATTATTAAATAATATATTTGAGTTATTGAACAAATATCAAAGAAACAAATGTGAGTTCCTAAAAATAATAGATGTTTCTCACTAAGCTAGCTTAATAAATAAAGAAAATTCAGTCCACATAAGTCTTTATATGTTATATTATGCTTTGTGATACGTGGAATACATATCTGTTGAAAATTATGGTTATCATTGTTACCAAATACTATACATAAATAATACTTATAATTTTTTTTACCATAATCATTCAAAGATAATAAAACAAACTGAAGTTGTAGAACTATAGTTGTAACGACCCGACCGGTCGTTTTGAGTATTTTAGTCCCGATCCCTAAATTTATGCTTTCTCTATGTTATATTGTGGTTACGTGACTTGTCGGGGTATTTGGTGTCGGGTTCGGGAGATTTTCAGAGTGATATAGGACACATACTCCATAAGTTGGAAGTTTAAGTCGTAGGACCCCATTTTCCCTCCGTATGATATCGTGACGGCACCTAGTATCTAAGACTAGGTAAGCCTAACACTTACTGATTAATAGAAAAATTTAACCAACAACTATGAATTTCGATATGAAAATTTTCATACAAGCCAACAATCCCAAAACAGGTAGTACAAGTCATAAGCTCTACTGAGTTTGCTAGAAAATTCCTAAATATAACTGTTTCGGAATAGAAATAAACAGTACATGTACAATATCAGAAGGTGACTCCGAGACCTGTACGCGACGACAAGTTTACCTTGAGTCTCCACAGCAAAACCCGAACAACTAGTTATTGATCAACCAACTCCGAAATACCTGGATCTGCATAACAATGTGCAGAAAGCATAACATGAGTACACCACAGCGGTACCCAGTAAGTATCAAGACTAACCTCTGTGGAGTAGTGATGAGGGACAGTCAAGACACCTACTAGACTAAACAACTTGAACAAGTATGAAGGTAAGGTAACGAGGAAACAATGTTAACATTTTTGGTTGTGGAACCTTTGGGATACATAAAAAGGGAATTCGGCGGCTTATAAGCCTTAGGGCGGCGCGATTCTATGCTAGAGTTCGTGGGGTAAGTTTTAGTTAAGGATGGTAGTGTTCTAACAAGGAAAAAGTAGCAATTTGAAGGCAATTTAGAAAGAACTTGGAGAAATAGGACAACTTGGTTATGTGCGAATGGATTTCAAAGTGTTCATGATGGTTTCTACCATGGTTTGAACCGGATATTTTCTACCGATGTACGAAACGTGTTGTGTGTTATGATTTCCTCCTAGAAAGAAGCAAGAAAGAGGTTTCTGACTAATAAGATATGTAATTTGCTAGTGACTCAGAGTTGATAATGGAATTTTTATGCTTGTCACACGATGGCATAATAGATGTGGTGTGTTGTGCAGGAATAGAATTTACATGTACAAGGTCACAGTTCAATTTTGAAGGGAAGGACATAAATTCTTAGGCAACATGAATGGTTTCTGATGACCAGATAAATGATATTACTATCTGGTATAGCTTGATGAGAGTGTACATTTTAGAAGGGGCAGTGTGTTTTGATTTATTGGTACTTCGCTGGTATTGCGGCACTCTCCTGGTTGATCGACTGTTGATATTGAAATTTTTGCCAGGTGGCACGGAAGAATTTTTAAAGTATTTCTCGTAGGATGATTGTGTATGAGAGAGGTGTTAGGCATTCGGGCGGTGGAGGTGGAATCAAATATGGTGATTCATGTGTTCTATAGAATTGGAGATTGGGAGCTCTCAGGAGCAGATTATTTCATGGTTGTGGACTGTGAAGTTGTGGCCAGAGCTAGCCAGATGATAGAAGGTGTTATGATTCCGTCATTGTGGACTTTCGGAGGTTGTTTATCTATTGGTGGCTGACCATAGTTGATTGGGGCCCATTGGTAGGCCCTATTAGGATGTGTATTCTACACCGAGCCGGATTGATTGGCTCCATACTGCTAATGTTGAAGGATGTGCCATCCGGTTGATGTGAAGCTTATTCGTGTTCTGAAATGATCTGTGAGTTACTCTTCTATGCTACGAGGAGTTGTAATTCTTTGGTTATATGCACATATGGTGCGGTTCTATTGTGGCCTTATAGCGGAATTTGAGCGAGAATAGTATTGGATATTGCTTGGTTGATGATGTATTGGTTATGTTCTTTCGGGTTTTATGTGGCATGGTGTCGTTTGCTTCTCCATGGTTATGGTAATGCACTTTGGGTACTTGATGTTGAATTGCACATGGTTATTGATTTTAGCAGGGTGGCTTGAGGTATTTCATATGGACCAGTATTTCGATAGGGTCGCGTATTGCAGCAGAGTTATATGGAAATATGATCCCTCGTGTAAGATTCATGTGTTATGGTTTTGCGGTGTGTGATGGGTTCTTAGCAATGCATCGGGGTGGTACTCGTCGAGCTTGCGGAACGGATCTCCTGTTTGGGTCATTGTTACGATTGTGTACATTTGGAATGTTGCTATCTGGTGCACGGATTGCACGGGTTGTGGATTTAGATTGTATTGGTGTGTCATGTTACTAGAGTGGTCGTGTTGGATGAGACGAGGTCATTGGGCCTAGAATGGATGTTATCAGATTTGATTGTGGTATAATTGGGAGGATAATATCGGAAGTCGGCTTTGAAATTTGCTATAATTCTTGTAGAAGGAATGGGAGCTCCATGACCTGTTGGTCTAATGAATGGTTATGAATTCGGTGTGTTTCTTTCATTATCAGCAGTGTACGAAGGTTTTAAAATGAGGTTTTGTCTGATATGAGGTTTATTACCAGCACTAGGTTGATTTGAGTCGATACTGTGATTTGAAATCATTGCTTCGAGCATTCGAGCTATGCGGTATTTGAATTTGAGTATTTGAGTTATGGTTATGGCTTTTGGTACAACTTGTTCAGACTTATACGGTATGTAGATGCGGACCTCTAATCTTATAGGAAATTTCGGATGTTGGAAATTTGATTCGAAGGTTTGTGGGCTAGGTTGAATTTAGAAATTTCAGTTATGCTGTGCTATCAGACCTGTATGGGATAGGGTGACGTGGGATCACCCCCGGGTATGTGCATGGGGAAGTAACACAGCCATTTCTTAGCTTTTGGAACAACTCTCAGCACGTTCGAGGACAAACGTATGTTTAAGCGGGGGAGGATGTAACGACCCGGCCGGTCGTTTTAGGAGTTATAGCCTAGCTTCCCTCATTTCTGTTTCCTTTATGTTCTTAAGCTATATTATGATATACCGGGTTAGTTGGTTAGGGCCCGGAGTCGTTTCGGAGTAGAATGAGACACATAGTCTCTTATTTAGAACCTTAAGTTGGAAAAGTCAATCGGATGTTGACCTATGTGTAAATGATCTCGGATTTGAATTATGATGGTTCCGTTAGCTCTGTTAGGTGATTTTGACATAGAAGCGCGTCCGGATCGTGATTTGGAGGTCTGTGGTAGAATAAGGCTTAAATTGGCAAAATTAGAAATTTGGCGATTTCGGTCGGCAGTGGAAAATTTGATATCGGTGTCGGAATGGAATTCCGGAAGTTGAAGTAGGTTTGTAGTGTCATTTGTGATGTGTGTGCAAAATTTGAGGTCATTCGGACGTGGTTCGGTTGGTTTCGGCATCGGTTGCCGAATTTGAAAATTTAGAAGTTCTTAGGCTTGAATCCGAGGGTAATTTGATGATTTGATGTTGTTTTGAGTAATTGGAAGGTTCGACTAAGTTTGTATGTTGATATATGACTTGTTGATATTTCTGGTTGAGGTCCCGAGGGCCTCGGGGTGATTCCGAGTGGTTAACGGATTTGTCAAAGTTGAAAAATGCAGCTGAAGCTGCTGCTACTGCTATTTTCGTACCTGCGAAAGAAAGAGTCGCAGGTGCGAGGCTGCTAGTGCGTTTGGGGAAGCCGTAAATATGGAAATGGAAGGCCAAGGTTGGGAACGCAGGTGCGAAGAATTGGCTGCATTTGCGCACCCGTAGGTGCGAGGCCTTGAGCGCAAATGCGGAAAGGAAGAGTTGGGCCGGTTCCGCAGAAGCGGAAATGTTACGCAAGTGCGCGCCCGCAGGTGTGAACCTAGGGTCACAGGTGCGGAATTGAGGGCTTAAGTGGTTCTCGCAGGTGCGAGTATTCGACCGCAGGAGCGGACATATGGCCGCAGGTGCGACTGTGCTGGGCAGAAAAGCCCCAGCTCGTGTGTTTTGTCTTCATTTTCCATTTTTGGATTTGAGAAATTCGGGAGAGAGGCAATTTTTCGAATGTTTTCAAGGAGCAACGTCGGGGTAAGTGATTCTAACCCATAATTTTACAAATTTCGTGAATCTATGGCCTTGTTCATCATTAATTAGTAGGATTTTGGAGTGAAAGTAGGGGGTTAGGGCTTGAAATGTTTAAGAGTTTAATTTAAGGATTTGAAGGAACAAACGATGTCGGATTTTGATGAATTTGGTATGGTTAGATTCGTGAGTGAATGAGCTTTCTAGTTTTGTAAATTTTGTCGGATTTTGAGACGTGGGCCCGGGGGCCGGGTTTGAGCCAATTTCAAGTTTTGGTCTATTTTTGTAGCTTTTCCATTGGAATTTATTCCATTAGCGTATATTGATGGTAATGTACTGATTGTGAATAGATTGGAGCATTTGGAGGCCGAGTCCAGAGGCAAGAGCATTGCGTGGTAAAGATTTGACCGATTTGAGGTAAGTAACAATTGTAAATATAGTCCTGAGGGTACGAAACCCCGGATTTGGTATCATTCTACTATTTTAGTGATGCACACTCTAGGTGACGGGCATGTGGACGTGCACTGTTGGGGATTGTGACTTGGTCTGTCCCGTAGCAACTGTAAAGTTGCATATTTTGTTGAAATTATATGATACTTATATGTTTTAACAAGAGTTTCTGTAAATTGGGCTGAATGCCATGTTCGGGCCTTGCGCCAGTGTTGTTTGGACCCTTAGGGGCTTTTTCTTACCATCCTCTCATTGTTTTCGATTGAATATCCATACTCAATCATGTTTATACTTGTTTACCACGTACATATAAATGTTTTGGGCTGAATGCCCTGTTTTACTGAAATGTCCGAGTGGCTTGAGAGGTTTATGATTGAGTGAGGCCGAGGGCCTGATTTGTGATGATGAGTGTGGATCGGGGCTGCCCGCCTGTAGCATACTTTATTATTATAGCAGGTGAGTTGTCCGTGCAGCACGTGAGTTGTCCGTGCAGATTATAGCGCTTGGGCTGAAGGAGCCCTCCGGAGTCTGTACACACCCCCAGTGAGCGCAGGTACCTACTGAGTGCGAGTGCCGAGTGCCATGTGCCAAGTGTTGAGTGACTGGGAGGCATGAGTGATTGTGAGATATGCCCGAGTGGCAAGAGTGATGGTGAGGTATGCCCGAGTGGCACGAGTGACTGTTAGGTTTGTCCGAGGGGCTGTATATGAGTGATGTTTTGCCCGAGGGGCTGTTTATGATCTCATCATTTTTGCTCACCTTTGCATTTTTCCTCTATTTGAAAACTGTTGAAACATATCTTTAAATGATTTTTACTGGAACTGGGTTTAAATGAGATATTTTGGTTCAAACCCTGATTTTAAAAGCATGTGGTATTTTACCGAGATTTTCTGATATGAACGTTATATGCTTTATTGCTCGTCACTACTGCTCAGTCTTTATTTATTGTTGTTACTTACTGCGTTGGCTTACTCACGTTACTCCTTGCACCTTGTGTACAGATCCAGGTGTAGCTGGACACGGTAGCGGTTGTTGATTATTTTGGTTGCAGATTTTCTCGGGGATAGCAAGGTAGCTGCTTGGCGACCGCAGCCTCTGCTCTTCTCCCTCTTATCTTCCTCTAGTTGTATTTAGCTATTTTCCAGGCTGAGTTAGCCTTGATATTGTTAGATAGATTGTAGTAGATGCTCATGACTAGTGACACCCCGATGTTGGGCTTTTCCTTCCGCACTTTTATTTTGATTTGAACTCCTTTGCGAAGGTTTTTATGTTAAATAGCACTGAAATTATCTTTGAAATGAAAATATCGGTTTGTTTTGGAAATGAGTCGGATTTCCTAGTTCCACGATAGGTGCCATCACGACAGGGGTTTGTTTGGGTCGTGACAACAAGTAAGAGCAGAGACAATGAATGGCACATAAGAAACGATCACCACGAAATATACACGGTATAACTCACACAGGGTAGGAACACCACTACACAAATAACAACAATAACAATTCCCCTAGGACATCACAAGTCATCACAAATCATTCCCCGACATGGCCAACCCTGTCTCGCCACGTGCGCAATAATAAAGTAAATGCCCGCCTTTTCTTGCTGCACGTGCATAATAATATTTCCACCTTGTCTCGCCACATGCATAAACCCACATATATAGCACGCCTTGTCACGCTGCATATGCAAATATTAATAGTAACAATAGCACGGACAACTCACGGACAAATACCCCGACAATCCTCTCAACAATACCCTTTGTGCCAAAACATAACAACACAATAAAATGACTTTCACAACATGTGCCCATATTCAATAACATTTCCTTAAAAGAGTTTCAGTACGACAACCACGCATAGCCCTCGGCTCAACAATATTGGGTACAACAGCAACAATAACAATAACACGAGAATACGACAAGTAAATCAACTCAAGAACTTCAGAACAGAAAGAAATGGACTAACGAGCTCACAATGAAAGAGACAACAGAGAATAATGGTTTCAACAAGAATAGCTCAACAAGGGGTTGCAACAATGATTTCCACATAAGTACAACTCGACGGTAATAGAGATAGCATGAATCAATGATTCTAAATAAGGATAAGTCAACAATAAAATAGATAACAAAACTTCAATAAGGTTGAGCAATTACGGAAAAGATACTAATAAATTCAATTAAGGATACGCAATTACGGAAAAGATAATAATGACTTCAATTAAGGATAAGTAATTACGGAGAAGATAGCATGGCAATAAAAGATGCAACATCGTCAATTAAGGCACATAAGCATTTAATTGGAAGCATGGGTAAAACATGAATCAATTAATTACAAATAAGACACGTAAGGGTAAATTTAGTAAATGGGGGATTTAACATGCTAAAACAACTTCACATATAATGAACATAAAAACCTAAGAGTGCTAAGCGATCAAATTTCCACAAATAAGCCCGAGAACGTACTCGTCACCTCGCGTACACGGCCTTCGCATGACACAATTTGCACAAATGACTCAAATCCTAAGGGGTAGTTTCCCCCATACAAAGTTAGGCAAGATACTGACCTCAAAGACACTAGATCGTTACTCTAAAATGACCTTCTCTAGTCAACCCCGGGACCACACCTCGAAACTAGAAAAAATTTATAAAATACGAACACCCATTTAATTACAAGTCCAACCACCCTAATTTTATCCAATTCCAACTCGTAATCGATGTTCAAAACCCAATTATTCTCTTTAGAAAAGTTTTTGATAAAATCCCCCAATTCTCCAATCAAAATATGGATTAATTCAAAAATGACTTTCTGCAATCATATTAAAATACAAAAATTATAGTTAGATATTGACCCCCATGAAAAGACGAGAAGATCATTGCAAAATTCACCTCAATCGGAGTTCTAGAACTCATGTTATGCTCAAAATACTAAATAAACGCACTCTGATTTTCTTAATATACAGAGAACTTCGCTTCTGCGCCCAAAACTCCGCACATGCGGTCTGCCAGCTGCAATTTCCACATTTGCAGACCATATTTTGCACCTGTGGGGTCACAGATGCGAAGTTGCATCTGCGAAGCACCAACACCAGTTCTCTTCTCTGACACTAAAATGAGCATAACTCCCTCATACGATGTCCGAATTCGACTATCCTTTTTGCTATGGCTCCGTAATTATGATACGGATCTAGTGCTTCAATCAAAACAGAAATTGGAGCTCATTTTATTAATGTGGTAACATTTATGCTTGAAGAAACAACGTCGAAACATCAAAAACGAGCGCAACACAACCCAAACCTATCTAAAACTCACTCGAGCCCCTCGGGACCCCGTCCGAACATACCAATAAGTCCCAAAACATAATGCGGACCTTCTTGAGGCCTCAAATCACATCAAACAATATCAAAACTACGAATCGCACCTCAAATCAAACTTAATGAACTTATGAGCTTTCAACTTCTACAACTCGCACCGAAACATATCAAATCAACCCGGAATGACGTCAAATTTTGCATGCAAGTCTCAAATGACATAACGGAGCTAATACAACTCTCGGAATCACAGTACGAGTCCCATATCAACAAAGTTAACTCCCGATCAAACCTCTTAACCTTCCAAAACATCAACTTTCCAATTTTTGCCAAAATGATTCAAATTATCCTACGGCCCTCCAAATCCATATTCGGACGCACTCCTAAGTACAAAATAACCATACAAAGCTATTGGAATCATCAAAATGCCATTTCAAAGTTGTCTGCACAAAAGACAAACTCCGGTCAACTCTTAACGTTTAAGCTTCTAAAACAAGAATCTTTCTTCCAAATTGATCCTGAATCCTTCGAAATTCAAACTCGACCACATACGCTAGTCATAATACATAATACGATGCTGCTCGAGACCTTAAGCCGCCGAACGAGATGCTAATTCTCAAAACAATCGGTTGGGTCGTTACATTCTCCCCCCCCCTTAATCAAATGCCCTCGAGCGTGCCAAGAATCATTTTGAAGTCATCAATCACTAAGTGAACTTACCATAAATACACCCGCGGGTGACCCCACGTCACCCTAAATCCACGTAAGCCCGACAACATCACCTGAACTGAAAATTTTTCCTTCCACCGATACCAATAAGCCTTAGAACCAAATTTCTCACCATCTGATCGTTTCCAAAAGATTTCATTCCTACATCAACACACGGTATCAACCTCAACCAGCCGCAATAACCTATGTCTACACTCACCAGATACAAACACACGACGTAACACACTACACATATGTCCATAACAACATCTCTGATCACAATAGTCATCCATACTCAAACCCAGCACCGAGAATTAACCTCATATCAGCTAGAACCTTGTTCCAAACCTCCACAACACCGATAATGATGCAAGAAACACGAAGAGGCCATGACTATTCACTCAAATCAACAAGTCACACCCAACACCACTTGGGTACACTCCTCGCAGGCTAAAACAAAATAAGCACGACATGGATATGACTGAATATACGAGGAAACACAAGAAAGAACTATCAAACAAGCCCGACAAGCACAACTCCCTATCAGTAGCATACTATGAATTAATTCCACAACAGAGAATCAAAGTATATGAACAAATCACAAGGATCTCATCCTAATATAACTTCACTGCGGCACGCAGCCCGGTCCAAACATAACAAACCTGATGGAAATGTGAGGATCTAATCCTCAGCTATGAATCACAAGTAGATTACACGTCATACTAACTGAAACCTTCCACTAATTCAATTTCCGCTAGCAAAGTCACAACACATGCTCAATCCCACATCGGTAGAGCATCTAAATCACAAATCATAACCAACCACCCATAAATCACATCAAAACCTACCGTAATTGGTAACAAAATGTCATTCCTAGTCTCATATAGCTCTCAATAATGAATAAAACAAAACGACAGACACGGGCTACCACTATAGAATCTTCCAACAGGGGTAAACACACAAGCAGAGTACAAAATCATGAAACCCACCCATATGTGAAGCAACATAGGAGGACTCACCCCGATAAGTAGAACCGAAACAAAATACGAATGATGATCCTCTATAACAAATAGAAACCATACATGTACGACATCAACTGGTCCAGCGGCCTCAGCCCTACCATAGAAAGCACATCAATGGGTCGGGCCTCGCCCTCTACCTACCTGACCTGCACCCCAAGCTGGTGGTGCAGGGATATCAGCAACTGGAGCAGAACTCATAGCCTGAATACCCCGATGTGATACATCTGTCTGAAGTCTGAGATAATCTATCACCATGTAGTTGGTATCTCCACACTCAAATAAACTTCTCCACTGGCGTGGCTGTGGAAGCTATCTGGCACGGGCACTCTAAGACCTATGGATCTCTGAAGCACCATGTGAAGCCTGAAGTACAAACTGAACTGACTGACCCATAAAACCTCTACCATGCCGTACCCTGCCTCCAAAATATGGACTAGTATATCCTCCCGGTCTGCGAGGCCTCTTAGCCTCCGTGTCCTCTCTTTCCTGACCCCACATGTCTTCTTCCTCCTGGTCCCGCATACCCTCTAGTCGGCGAGCGATCTCTACCACCTGTTGAAATGGAACATCCGGCTCTAACTCCCAAGCTATACTGAATCGTATATCATGACTGAGCCCCTCAATAAACCTGCGGACTCGCTCTCTAGCTATAGAAACCAAAGCAGGTGCATTTCTTGACAAATCATTGAATCTAATGGCATACTCTGACACTGACATAGTGCCCTGGCGCAGCTACTCAAACTCCACATGCCAGACATCCCCAAGAGTCTGAGGAACATACTCCCTCAAGAAGAACTCTGAAAACCGATCCCATGTGAATGAAGCTACATCGGTCAGGCTACCCTACTCGTACGTTCTCCACCACTGATATGCCACTCCGTTGAGCTGGAATGTAGTAAAAGCAACCCCACTCATCTCCACAATACCCATAGTGCGGAGAATACGGTGGAACTCCTCTAGGAAACCATGTACATCCTCTAAAGCCAAACCACTGAAGGTAGGAGGGTGATACTTCTTGAACCTCGCAAGTCTAAGTTGTTCCTCCGCAGATGTTGTTGCCCTAATCACGGGCTGAACTGGAGCAACTGGTTATGCCGGCACCACACTTGGAATATGACCAATGTGAGCTCGTTGCTTTGAGGTGCCGGCGGCGGGAGTCTAAGCTCCTCCCCCGGTATGTGAAGTAACTAGGGCAACTGGAATCAATCCCGCCTGAGCCAATGAACCAAACATGCTTAGGAACTGTGCTAAGGTCTCCTGAAGTCCGTGGGCAATAATAGGCACCTCCGGTGCCTGTCCCCCAAGAGGAGCTACTCGTGGCTCCTCAACTGCTACTCTAATAGGTGCTCTAGTTGTAGCACGTGATCCTCCTCAGCCCATGTCTCTACCTCTGCCCTGGCCTCTAGTAACACCGGCTCTGGGGGTAGCATCCTCAGTAACTACAGCTCGTGTCCTCACCATCTGTGAGAGAATAGAATGACATAGGCTCAAACTCTGAGGTCAATAAACTCGCATGATAGAAATAAAAGAAGTAAAACTGTCCTAATAGTTTCATAGCCTCTCAAAGATAAGTAAAGACGTCTCCGTAACGATCCGCAAGACTCTACTAAACTCGCTTATGACTTGTAGCACCTATGAACCTAGAGCTCTGATACTAACTTATCACGACCCCAATTTTCCTCCATAGGATGTCTTGATATTACCTAGTCTCTAAGACTAGGTAAGCCTAACACTTACTAATTAATAGCAAAATTTAATTAACAACTATGTATTTCGATATGGAAATTTCCATACAAGCCAACAATCCCAAAACTGGTAGTACAAATCATAAGCTCTAGTGAGTTTGCTAAAAAATTCCTAAATACAAATGTTTCATAATAGAAATAAATAGTACAAGTACAATATCAGAAGGTGACTATGAGTCCTACGAACGCGACTACAGGTTTACCTTGAGTCTCCACAACAAAACCCGAACAACTAGCTATTGATCTACCAATACTGAAATACCTGGATCTGTACAAAAATGTGTAGAAAGCGTAGCATGAGTACACCACAACGGTACCCAATAAGTATCAAGACTAACCTCAGTGGAGTAGTGACAAGGGACAATCAAGACACCTACTGGACTAAACAACCTGAACAAGTATGAATGTGAACTAACGGGGAAACAATGTTAATATAAAGCTAAGCATGGTAAGGAAGACAAAACAATACTCGCAATGAAACACAAGAAATAATAATTAGCAACAAGAAGCAAACTGATAGTAATGTTGTAGAGTAACCTGGACACAGTCTAAGTCAGATGAAACCAAATAAAGGAAAACAAGTAACAAATAAACAAGAACAACCTCTTTTACACCAGATCTATTCAAGAATTTCCACGAGGTACCCAACCTCATAATCACAAATCACGGGTCCCAATTCTTAAACCCTAATCACTTAGCCTCTTATGCCCACATTATAATTTCATAATCACACGGACGACTCACGTGCCAAGAGAGTGACAATATCTAATATCCGCACAGATCACTCACGTGCCAACAATAACAATGACTCATGACTGCACGGACAACTCACGTGCCAACAGGATGACTCTCACACAGAAGACAAGTACACGGGAGTACATGTAAATGGTCAATAACATTAGGATTCATCTTCTCAATTGATATGGGCGATTTAATTACATGTATGCTTGTGCACGTGTTCTACCACAATTCAAGTCAACAAGTAAGAGCAGAGATAATAAATGGCACATAAGGAACGATAACCACGAAATGTACACGTTATAACTCACACAGGGTAGACACACCACTACACAAATAACAGCAATAACAATGCCTCTAGTCCATCACAAGTCATCACAAATCATTCCCTGACATGGCCCACCTTGTCTCGCCACATGCGCAATAATAAAGTAAATGCCCGCCTTGTCTCGCCTCACGCGCATAAAATATTTCCACCTTCTCTCGCCACATGTGAAAACCCACATATTTAGCCCACCTTGTCACGCCGCATGTGCAAATATCAATAGTAACAATAGCACGAACAACTTACGTGCCAACACCCCGACAATCCTCTCAACACTACCACGTGTGCCAAAACATAACAACATAATAAAATGACTTTCATAACATGTGCCTATATGCCACAACATTTCCTCAAAACAATTTCAATACCATAACCATACATAGCCCTCAACTCAACAATACTGGGTACAATAGCAACAACAACAATAACACGAGAATACGATAAGTAAATCAACTCAAGAACTTTAGAATACAAAGAAATGGATGAACAAGCTCGCAATGAAAGAGATAATAGAGAATAATGGTTTCAACAAGAATAACTCAACAAGGGGAAAGATAGCGTGCAACAATGATTTCCACATAAGTACAACTTGACAGTAGGTGAGATAGAATAAATCAATAATTCTAAATAAGGATAAGTCAACAATGAAAGGGATAACAAAACATCAATTAAGCTTGAGAAATTACGGAAAAGATACTAATAAATTCAATTAAGGATACGCAATTACGGAAAAGATAATAATAACTTCAATTAAGGATAAGCAATTACGGAGAAGATAGCATGGCAATAAAAGATGCAACATATTTAATTAAGGCACATAAGTATTTAATTGGCAATTAAGGTAAAACATGAATCAATTATTCCAAATAAAATACATAAGGGTAAATTTAGTAAATGGGGGATTTAACATGCTAAAACAACTTCACTTATAATGAACATAAGAACCTAAGAACCCTGAGCGATCAAATATCCATAAATAAGCCCGAGAACATACTCGTCACCACGCGTGCACGACCTTCACAGGACACAATTAGCACAAATGACCCAAATCTTAAGGGGTAGTTTTTCCCACACAAAGTTAGGCAAGATACTTACCTCAGAGAAGCTAGACTGTTACTTTAAAATGACTTTCTCGAGTGAAACAACCTCTGGACGGCTCAAATCTAGCCAAAATAACTTTGAATAATAAATAAAACTCAAAGAAAATGATTCTGGATAATAAAGCTCCAATATTTAACAAAACTAAAAAGTCAACCCCTGGCCCACACCTCGAACCTGACAAAATTCACAAAATCCGAACACTCATTCAATTATGAGTCCAACCATACTAATTTCATCCAATTCCGACTCGTAATCGATATTCAAAACTCAATTATTCTCCTTAGAAAATATTTTGATAAAAACCTCCCAATTCTCCAATCAAAACATAGATTAATTCAAAAAAGAACTTCTGTAATCATATTAAAATACACAAATTATAGTTAGATACTGACTCCAAAGAAAAGACGAGAAGAACGTTGCAAACATCACCTCAATCGGAGCTCTAGAACTCAAGATATACTCAAAATACTAAATAAACGCAGTATGATTTTTAATACATAGGCAATTGCGCTTCTGCGCGCAAAACTCCGCATCTGCAGTCTGGCATCTGTAATTTTCGCATTTGCGGACCATATTTCGCACCTGCGGGGTCGCAGATGCGGACCCAACTTCGCCCCTGCGAAGCACCAGCACCAACATCCGCAACTCGGAATCCGACAAAATTTATAAAATCCGAACACCCATTCAATTACGAGTCCAACCACCCTAATTTCATCCAATTCCAACTGGTAATCGATGTTCAAAACCCAATTATTCTCTTTAGAAAAGTTTTTGATAAAACTCCCCAGTTCTCCAATCAAAATATGGATTAATTCAAAATTGATATTTTGCAATCATATTAAAATACAAAAATTATAGTTAGATATTGACCCCCTTGAAAAGACGAGAAGAACGTTGCAAAATTCATCTCAATCGGAGTTCTAGAACTCGTGTTATGCTCAAAATACTAAATAAACGCACTCTGATTTTCTTAATACGCCGAGAATTTGCTTCTGCGCCCAAAACTCCGCACATGCGGTCTGCCAGCTGCAATTACCGCATTTGTGGACCATATTTTGAACCTGCGGGTTCACAGATGTGAAGTTGCATCTGCGAAGCACGAGCACCAGTTCTCTTCTCTGACACTAAAATGAGCATAACTCCCTCATACGATGTCCAAATTCGACGATTTGTTTTTGCTATGGCTCCATAATTATGATACGTATCTAATACTTCAATCAACACAGAAATGGGGTCTCATTTTCTTAATTTGGTACGATTTATGTTTGAAGAAATAACATCGAAACATTGAAAACGAGCGCAACCCAACCCAAACTTATCTGAAACTCAACTGAGCCCCTCGGGACCCCGTCCGAACATACTAATAAATTCCACAACATAACTATGAACTATCAACTTCTACAACTCGCGCCGAAACATATCAAATCAACCCGGAATGACGTTATATTTTGTATGCAAATCTCAAATGACATAACAGAGCTAATCCAACTCTCAAAATCGCAATACGAGCCCCATATCAATAAAGTTAAATCCCAGTCAAATCTCTTAACCTTCCAAAACTTCAACTTTCCAACTTTTGCCAAAATGATTCAAATTGTCCTACGGACCTCCAAATCCAAATTCGGACACACGCCTAAGTCCAAAATCGTCATACGAAGCTATTGAAATCATCAAAATGCTATTTCGGAGTCGTCTAGACAAAAGTCAAACTTCGGTCAACTCTTACCGTTTAAGCTTCTAAATTAAGATTCTTTCTTCCAAATTGATCTTCAATCCTTCAACATCTGAACTTGACCACACATGCTAGTCATAATATATAATATGAAGTTGCTCGAGACATTAAGCTGTCAAACGGGATGCTAATTCTCAAAACGACCGGTCAGTAGGGTAATTTTGGTATTAGGAGCGTATCCAGATGTTGCTTTTGAGGTCCGTAGGTCGTTTCGACGTTAATTGGCAAAAGTTGAAAAGTTGGATGAGTTTGGAAAGTTTGACCTGGAGTGGACTTTTTGTTATCGGTGTCATATTGTGATTTTGGAAGTTGGAATAGGCCTGTAATGTCATGTATGACTTGTGGGCAAAGTTTGGTGTCAATCGAAGTCGTTTTTGTATGAATCGGCATTGGTTTCAGAATTTGGAAGTTCATAAGTTCTTAGGCTTGAATCGATGCACGATTCGTGATTATAGAGTTGTTTGATGTGATTTGACTCTTCGAGCATATTCGTATGATGTTTTAGGACTTGTTGGTATGTTTGGTTGATGTCCCGGGGGCCTCAGGTGTAATTCGAACCATGTTCGACTCATTTCGGATTATTTAAGAATAGATGAAGTTGCTGGTTTTCTTAGGTCTATTTCCTTCAATGCGATCATGAGGTTTGGTCTGCGATCGCGAAGGGGTTTTTGTGGACTGTTGGTTTTTACTATTAGCATTCGCAGAGAGAGGGTCACGATCGCGGCAGTAATGAAGCATGTGCTTCGCGAACGCGTATAGCTGATAGCGTTCATGTACAAGGAAGTAAGGAAGCAGGGTCACGCGAAGTTGTGCTTCGCGATCGCGTGGGCATGTCTGCAATCGCGTAGGTCTGTGTATCAGATATCCGAGGCCATTTTGGGGGCAGCCTTGTTTTCTTCTTTGCGATTGCGAAGGATATTCCGCGATCACCAAGGATATTCCGCGATCGCGATGTGTAATTAACTAGGCAGCAGAACTTAAGTTTGAAATCGAGGGTTTATTTCATATTTCACAATTTGGACTTAGAGGGCTCGGTTTGAGGCGATATTTCGAGGGATTTTCAGAGGGATTATTGGGGTAAGAGTTCTTAACTCTATTTTGATTAAATTCTACTAATCTATCATTGATATTTTCATGTAATTAGGGATTTAGGTTGGAATAATTGGGGAAAAGTGATAAAACATCTTAGGCTAAATTTTTGAGTTTTGAAAGGTGAAATGAGGTCGGATTTGAATAATTCTTGTATGGTTGGACTCAATATCGAATGGGTGTCGGTTTTTGTAATTTTGGTCGGATTCCGAGGTGCGGGTATGGGATGACTTTTTGGATCAACTTTTCCATTCTATGCTAAAATCATAATTTCATTAATTAAATTATTTTTTTATAGTTATATTTATAATATATGATATTATTTTGGAAAATTTCGAGTCGTTCGGAGTTGAAAAATCGAGGGAAATGCCTTCTAGTTGATCGATTTAGCGTAGTTTGAGGTAAGTGACTTGCGTAACCTTGTGTGGGGGAAATTCCTCTTGGGATTTGGTATTGTTGTGCCAATTGTGATATGTGGAGGCCGTGTGTGCAAGGTGACGAGTGCGTATACTGGCTAAATATTGAGATTTTGGTTTTAGCTATGTAGTTTCTTTTTCATGATTTAATTGAGTTAGTTTACCATGTTATAGCCACCATGCTTAGTCTAATTTCACATGTCTACTTGTCTTATCTCTTATTTGCAATTTGTATTACCAGTTTAGTTGAATTATTTGCTTTCTTAATTCCGTATTCATTATTTAACTGTGGGATTCTTTACTTGAACATTGTTATCCTTGAAATATCTTGCTGTTGAGTTTGGTGTCGAGTTACAAAGGTTGTGGTTTCTATTGAGACAAAGTGTAAGTTGTGAAATATCATTACATTGAGTTGTTATGCTTTTTTGGCATTCGTGTTATTGTTGAGAGGATTTTTTGGTTGTTTGCACGAGGTTTCTACTGTGTTGTTGTTACTATTTGCACGAGGTTTGTGTCATGCCGTTGTTACTATTAATATGCATGTGGTGGTATAAGGTCTGGGTGTTGAAACGCATGCGGTGAGAAAAGGTGAGCTTGATACGCGAGGATAGTAGGGGAACTATAAGAAGTCATGCGGTGTGATAAGGTGGGCTAAAACGCGGGGTGCTATTTCGGGAAAAATGATTTTCAAAAGTAAATGTAAAGGCTCCTACAGTGATATAAGGAAAGACCGTGAGTTACTTTTATGATTTGGGACTACGAGTTGGTACCTCGGTAGGGCCTCCTGTTGATATTCTCTATTTGTTGTTTTTGTTTGGTTGTTGTTTCCTTAACATATAAAATCAGTGTTTTCCTTTCGTGTTGTATTAACTGCCTTGATTCCTTGTTGTTTACTTTCCGTAAATTCTTTATTGTTTCACTTCCTTTGTCATTATCATGATATCATTATATCATTATATCTTCTGTCCTGTTTCTTATTATTTCCAGTAGGGCCTTGACCTTACCTTGTCACTACTCTACCGAGGTTAATCTTGGCACATACTAGGTACCGTTGTGGTATACTCATATTGTGCTTCTGCACTTGTTTTTGTGCAGATCTAGGTACATCTTATCAGTCCCGGTACTAGCACGCTGAGCTTGCTATTGTAGACTTCAAGGTACACCTGCCTGCATCCTCAGGCCTCGTAGTCCCCTTCTATTCTATTCTTCCTTATTTCTTTATACTTTTATAGGCAGTGATGTTTAGGATTGTCCAGCACTGTATCAAGACCTTGTGACTTATATTTCACCAGGTTTTGGGGAGTTGTACGCATTGTGTTTTTAGATTCTATTTATGAAATTGTTGGAGTTTTGAGATTCTAAGTTTTATTTAATATTCCGTATATTATTAGGCTTACTTAGTCTTAGAGACTAGGTGTCATCACGACATTCTACGAAGGGAATTTGGGATCGTGACAAGTTGGTATTAGAGCTCTAAGTTCATAGGTCTTATGAGTCACAAGCAGGTTTAGTAGAGTCTTGCGGTACGGAGACATCTGTACTTATCTTCTGGATGCTATGGAACTGTTAGGAAAATCTTCACTTCTTTGATTCCTTATCGTGCGAAATTGTTGACTTCGGAATTCTAAATTTCTATCATTCTATACTCTCACTGATGATGAGGACACATAAAACCGGATCAGATGACTAGACACTCGCGACTTGTCCTAGAGCCGCGAGAGGCCGAGGTCAGTGTAGAGGCCGAGGACATCCACATGGTTCAACTAGAGAACCTGCACGAGCTACTATAGAGGAGCCACCAGTAGCTCCAGTTGGAGAGCAGGCACCTGAGATGCCTGTTACTGCACCACCACTCCAAGAGACTCTCGCCCATTCTGAGCATGTTCGGCACTTTAGCTCAGGCAAGGTTGATCCCATTTGCTCCTGCTACATATCAGGTTGATGGAGGAGCACGGACTTCCACTGCCCATACCCCAGAGCACCAGGTCTAGGTTGAACAGGTCCCAGAGGTCATACCAGTATAGCCGGTCGCCTCAGTTCAGCCCGAGTTTAGGGCAGCAGTTTCTGAGGGGGAATAGTTCAGGCTCGAGAGGTACAAGAAGTACCACCCTCCTACTTTCGGCGGCTTGGATTTAGAGGATGCCCAGGTTCTTCTTGAGGAGTGCCAACATATCCTCCATACAATGGGTATTGTGGAGTCTAGTGGGGTTGCTTTCACTATGTTCCAGCTTAAGGGAGCGACTTATCAGTGGTGGTGAGCATATGAGTTGGGTAGTCCGGCCGAGGTAGCTTCACTCACTTGGACTCAGTTCTCGGATATGTTCTTAAGGGAGTTTGTTCCCCAGAGTCTCAGAGATGCATGGCGTGCAGAGTTTGAGCAGTTGCGCCAGGGTTCTGTGACTTTATCAGAGTATGCGGTCCGGTTTAGTGATTTCCTAGGCATGCACCAGTATTAGTTGCTATTGTTAGAGAGCGAGTCCGTCAATTTATCGAGGGCTCAACCCCGGTATCACATTTAACATGGATCGATAGACATTGCATACCAGCAGGTAGTGGGGATCGCTAGGATATTGGAGGGTTTGTGGGCTTGGGAGGGATAGAGGAGAGGGAGGCCAAGAGGCCTTGAGATTATTGCACATATAGTGGTACCCGTGCCCCCAGTTGCAGCTCGTCATGGTAGGGGCTATGTGAGTCTCCCTGTTCATTCAGCACTTCCAGCCTCCAGCAGTATTCCGACCACTCCTTGCCCTCAGGCTCCATATTATGCACCACCATTGTCTAGAGCACCTCCTGCACGGGGTGCGTTCAGTGGTCAGTCCAGTCGATCAGGCCTGATCCAGCCACAACAACCACGTCCTCTGAGAGCTTGTTTTGAGTGTGGTGACACTTATCATACGGTGAGGTATTGCCCTAGACTCAGGAGAGGTGAGCCTCCATCGACTACTCAAGCTCCGTGTATTCCACCGGGTTCTCAAGCTTCTCAGGAGAGGTGATTTTGGTCTTAGAAGCATGTCCGGATGTTGATTTGGAGGTCCGTAGATCGTATCGGCGTTAATTGGCGAAAGTTGGAAAGTTGGAAGATTTTAATAAGTTTGACCGGGAGTGTACTTTTTTATATCGGGGTTGGATTCTGATTCCGGAAGTTGGAATAGGTCCGCAATGTCATATATGACTTGTGTGCAAATTTTGGTGTCAATCGGAGGTGTTTTGGTATGAATCAGTATTGGTTTCGGAATTCGGAAGTTCATAAGTTCTTAGGCTTCAATCAATGATAGATTCGTGATTATAGTATTGTTTTATCTGATTTGACATTTCGACCGTGTTCGTATGATATTTTAGGACTTGTTGGTATGTTTGGTTGAGGTCCCGGGGGCCTCGGGTGTAATTCGGACCATGTTTGACGCATTTCGAATCATTTAAGAATAGCTGAAGTTGTTGGCTTTCTCAGGTATGGTTTCCTTCAATGCGATCGCGAATGGGCTTTTGTGGACTGTTGGTTTTTACTCTTCGCGTTCACAGAGAGAGGGTCGCGATCACGGCAGTGATGAAGCTTGTTCTTCATGAACATGTAGAGTTGTTCGCGTTCGCGTACAAGGAAGTATGGCAGCAGGGTCATGCGAAGTTGTGCTTCGAGATCGCGTGGGCATGTCCGCGATCGCGTAGATCTGTATATCAGTTATCTGCATTAGCATGGAGTCAACCACGTTCGCGAAGGCTATTTTGGGGGCAGCCTTGTTTTCTTCTTCGCGATTGCGAAGGATATTCCGCGATCACGATGTATAATTAACTGGACAACAAACTTAAGTTTGAAATCGAGGATTTATTTCATATTTCACAATTTCAACTTGGGGAGATCGGTTTGAGGCGATATTTTATGGGATTTTCAGAGGGATTGTTGGGGTAAGATTTCTTAACTAGATTTTGATTAAATTTCACTAGTATATCATTGCTTTTATCATGTAATTAGGGATTTGGGTTGGAAAATTAGGGAAAAGTTATAAAACTTCTTAGGCTAAATTTTTGAGTTTTGAAAAGCGAAATGAGGTCGGATTTGAATAATTCTTGTATGGTTGGACTCGATATCGAATGGGTGTTCAGTTTTTGAAATTTTAGTCTGGTACCGAGGCGCGGGCCCGGGGTAACCTTTTGGAGCAATTTTTCAATTCTTTGCTAAAATCATAATTTTATTATTTAAATTAGTTTCATATAGTTATATTTATAGTATAAAATTTATTTGGCTAGATTCGAACCGTTAGGAGTTGGAAAATCGAGGGAAAGGCCTTCTAGTTGATTGATTTAGCATGGTTTGAGGTAAGTGACTTGCGTAACCTTGTGTGGGAGAAATTTTCCTTAGGATTTGGTACTGTTGTGCCAATTATGGTATGTGGAGGCCGTGTACGCAAGGTGACGAGTGCATACACGGGCTAAATATTGAGATTTCGGTATTAGCTACGTAGTTTCTTTTTAATGCTTTAATTGAGTTACTTTAGAATGTTATAGCCACCATGTTTAGTCTAATTTCACATGTCTACTTGTCTAATCTCTTATTTGCAACTTGTACTATATGTTTAGTATAATTAATTGCTTTTTTATTTTCGTATTCATTATTTAACTGTGAGATTCTTTACTTGAAAGTTGCTATCCTTGAAATATCTTGCTGTTGAGTTGCAACGGTCGTGGTTTCTATTGAGACAAAGTGTAAGTTGTGAAATATCATTACATTGAGTAGTTATGCTTTTTTGGCATTCGTGTTATTGTTGAGAGGATTTTTTGGTTGTTTGCACGAGGTTTCTGCTGTGTTATTGTTACTATTTGCACGAGGTTTCTGTCGTGCCGTTGTTAGTATTGATATGCATGTGGTGGTATAAGGTCTGGGTGTTGAAATGCATGCGGTGAGAAAAGATGAGCTTGATACGCGAGAATAGTAGGGGAACTACAAGAAGTCATGCGGTGTGATAAGGTGGGCTAAAACGCGGGGTGCTATTTCGGGAAAAATAATTTTCAAAGGTAAATGTAAAGGCTCCTACAGTGATATAAGGAAAGACCGTGAGTTACTTTTATGATTTGGGACTACGAGCCGGTACCTCGGTAGGGCCTCCTGTTGATATTCTCTATTTGTTGTTTTTGTTTGGTTGTTGTTTCCTTAACATGTAAAATCAGTGTTTTCCTTTCGTGTTATATTAATTGTTCCGTGTTGTTAATTTTCCGTAAATTCTTTATTGTTTCACTTCCTTTGTCATTATCATTATATCATTATATCTTCTATCTTTTTTCTTATTATTTCCTGTAGAGCCTTGACGTGACCTCGCCACTACTCTATCGAGGCTAGGCTTGGCACTTACTAGGTACCGTTGTGGTGTACTCATACTACACTTCTGCACATGTTTTTGTGTAGATCCAGGTACATCTTATCAGTCTCAGTACTAGCGCGCTGAGCTTGTTATTGGAGAGTTTAAGGTATATCTGCTCGCGTCTGCAAGTCTCGGAGTCCCCTCCTATACTGTTCTTCCTTATTTCTTTATACTTTTATAGACAATGATGTATATGATTGTCCAGCACTGTATCTAGACCTTGTGACTTATATATTCACCAGGTTTTGGGAGTTGTACGCATTGTGTTTATAGATTCTATTTTTGAAATTTATGGAGTTTTGAGATTCTAAGTTTTATTTTCACATATTATTAGGCTTACCTAGTCTTAGAGATTAGGAGCCGTCACGACATTCTACGGAAGTAATTTGGGGTCATGGCAATAGCTCCTAGAAAAATATTGATAAATAATATTATAAACTCTTATATAACTAATATTTAATTACAAAAAATAATGTAATGCAATATTAAAAAATATAGGGAACTATCATTATTGGAATGAATATAAATAGAAAGAAAAATGATATTGACAACTTCTTTTGAATACATTTTGTCTTATGTTACATCCTTATTGCTTCAACTTAGCATTTTTAGCAATTTAACTTTTCATACTATATTATAATGAATTTTGCTCTATTTTCGTGTTTCTTTCATGGCAAATGCTCTTCTTGTATGAAATACTTAATGTATCTTAAGAGTTTTATCAACATGGCAAATAATTTTACTTATATAATAATTTTGAAAAAAAATTAAATTGATTTTCTTAGCTGATTTATTAATTCAAAGACTTAATTATTTATTAAGATTTCATACTTTTATGATAGTATAGAAGATACAAATTATTTTCGAACTTCTCTCCTACTCTAACAGTATTTATTCGTTTTATCAATTTATGTAATATTTAAAAACTTTATTTAATAATTATTTAATTAGGTATAAAACCTCTTGATTTTTGTAGTAACAATATATAGGAGCATCTTGTTAGAATTATAGGTTCTCTAATAAGAAGAATGAATGTGAGCATATTTGCATATTTCCATGGAAATTGCTGTGAGATATCTAAAGAACAGAAACGTAATACTCTTACTTCTCCTAAATAGTATCTATTTAAAATTCCTTAATATTAGTATTTCTTACTTAATTCAAATAAGAAAATTTAATAATCGAAATTGTTGTTGATTTTAATGTCTTAAATATTATAAAAATAACCAAATTATAATTTTATCTATGTCACGACCCAAAAACCCATCGCAGGCGTCGTGATGGCACCTAATCTCTAAGACTAGGTAAGCCGACTACTAACAACGATTAGGCAAATTTTTAACAATGATAATTTGAAACAGAGTCTAATATGAATATCGAAACAAAAGTGTAATAAGCCTACGCAGCAATAATCATAACAACCTCCCAAGATTTGGTAATACAGAGTCACGAACTCTAGCTAAGTACATGGAAAGATCTCAAAGAATGAAATACAATATTGTTCAAATAACAAGCTGACAGTACAATAAAAGGAAAGAACTCAAGGGACTACGATGACCAAGCAGCTCTACTTTGAATCCTTGCAACCAATATGCTAATTTTGCCCGAGTCTGATATCTCCTATACCTGGATCTGCACAAAAATGTACAAAAATATATTATGAGTAAACCACAGTCAGTACCTAGTAAGTATCAAGACTATTCTCAGTGGAGTAGTGACGAGGTACAAGTCAAGACACTCACTAAAAAAAATAACATGTGCAGTATAGAAGTCTAAAGCTAATAATGAAAGTAGAAATCAGTAAATGGAAACAAGAATCAACAAGTGATATAAACAGTAAAGCAATAAGAACACCGTGAAGTATCGTTAAAACTAAATAAGGAACACAAAGGACAACCAATTAATCAAGTCGTTCTAATACAAGTTTCACAACGAAATAACTCTGTGATACCTCATCTCATAATCACAAGTCACGGGTCTCAACCCACTATCATATGCTCATGGCACCTTGTGCCCACATTTAAAATCACAACCGCACGGACAAATCACGTGCCAATATCTCAATCCGTCTAGCATGATCACGGGCTCACATTCACACTCTGCCCGGCGTGGTCACAGGATCACAATCACAATCTGCCCGGCATAGTTACAGGCTCACAATCACAATCCGCCCGGCATGGTCACAGGCTTATAATCACAATCTGCTCGGCGTGGTCATAGGCTCAATATCAACATGAAAACCGATAATATAAGAATACATGGGCATGATTAATAAATGTCAAGTTTCACACTCCTGAGCTAATATAAGTGGCATGGTACGGTGTATGCTTGTGCGAGTGTACTACTGTAGCCCAAGTTAACAGGTAATATCAAAGACATTGAGTAGCTCATCGAAGCAACACAACAAATCACATAAGGTGTATGACATAAACAAGGAAAACCACACCATCACATAAAAATCACTAACACAATGTCCCCAAGCCATCACACATCATCCTTGACATTGCCACCCCTATCTCTCCAATAGCCACCCGTATTACTCTGCCCTGACAATATCATTAGACACCCATATCACTTTGATAGCCACCCATTTCACTTCGTATAATAGCCATTTTTATCGCTCTACCTGGATAATAACACAATAGCTACTTGTATCACTCCGCTCTGACAATATCATTAGCCACCCATTTCACTCGGATAGCCACGCGTATCACTCCGTATAATAGACACACTTATCGTTCCGCCGAATCAATAACACAATAGCCATCTGTATCACTTCGTACATTCAACAACAATGAGATGCCACCCTTATGCCCCGTATAACAACAAGGGTGAAATGCAACCCTTATACTCCGCATAACAATAACCAACCATACAACAATTCACATGTGCTAACATCACAACAACACGATATATCAACTCGTATCACAAGTGCCCATAGGCCACAACCTTTCCAAAGATCTAACAATATCAATATTTCCAAAATAAATAGCCCACGGCTCAACACAATGTGTATAGAATCTCAATAACAACAAAATAAACGGGAAAGTAACTCAACAAGGAACAACACCCCTTTAAACACAACTTCAATTAAAATAGATTAATGACTTTCAATAACCTCAATCCCAATTTATTGTTTAAGGATAAACTCAATAGTGAAAATATTTTTGTGAAATGACAAACTTCGGATTCTAGTGTATGAATAGGCTTACAATGAAAAGGATGGGCACGAACTAGCACTACGTCTAAATGCATGAGAATAACCCGGCAACAAAATGATATCATGTAACAACAATTTCAACTAAGAGTAACTCCACAACAAAAAAAAAATCATATAATGATAAAGGTGATAACAACTTCAAATAAAGCATATAAGAGCAAACATGACAAGTAAAGAATGTGTCATGTAACGACAACTTCAAATAAAGCATGTAATAGTAGACACGACGAATAAAAGATATAACATGTGCTAAAAATTCCAAATAAGTACATGAAAGAATCCTAAGAGTCTAAGCCGGTCAATTTTCCAAATATAAGCTCGAGTACGTACTCATCACCTCGCGTACATGGCTTTCACATGACACAAATAGCACAAACGACTCAAATCCTAAGGGGTAGTTCCCCCCACAAAGTTAGGCAAGATACTTACCTCAAAGAAGCTAAACCGATACTCTAAAATGACCTTCTCGTATGAAATAACCTCCGGGGGGCTCAAATCCAGCCAAAATAACTTAATATCATAAATAAAAACCATAGGAAACAATTTCAGATAATAAAGTTTCGATCTTTAATGAAAACTAAAAAGTCAACCCAAAAATTCAATCCCAAACGCACACCTCGAAACCCGACAATATTCACAAAATCCGAACAACCATTTCGATACGAGTCCAACCATACCAAAATTATCCAATGCCGACATCAAATCGGCCTTCAAATCCTCATTTTACATTTTTGAAAGTTTATACAAAAATTTCATTTTCTCCCATTCAAATCATTAATTTAAAGTTAAAAACAAAGATGAAATCACAAAATATAATCAAATCCGAATAAATAATACTTACCCCAATCCGAAGTGTGAAAACCCCCCTCAAAATCATTCAAATCCGAGCTCCATAGCTCAAAATATGATATAATGACCAAGACCTTCGAAATAGAGTACTTTAAACACTGCTCTAAAGTTACCCTTTACGATCTCTTTCACCAACCTCGCGATCCCGATTCAAAGATTTTCCAACACAAATTTTACCCTTCGTGATTGTTTACCCTAAAAAATGGATAATAATTAAATTTAGGCCAAATACCTAGACAGCCCCTTAAACTTGGCTCCAATTTCCATTTTGACACCTTAACTAAGCCCATTACCTATTGAACACTTCATTCAAAATCAAAGTATGCTTATTAAACACAAAAGCTGACATGGCAAGAGAGCTGTATTTCACCCCCATTCAGGTGCGTGAATTTAATGGGTTTGAGATCATGTTTTTCTTTTCTTTTTTGTTTAAATCAAAATTGACTTTTTTTCTAAAGGCTACCCATAACCACCTCATCTCCACCATCACTATCACTCCTCCGCCATCACTACTGGTGCGAGTCAGAATATCATCACTGCACACACTAGTCAATTCTAAGAACAATTAACCCAATCAACAAACAACACCAAAAAATTAAAGAGAAAAATCAACAACCCCAAAATTGATTTACCAAATTGCGTCTTCCTCTATAAGCATGCATCTCCATTATTGCTCTATTATGCAGCTTCTGAACTTTGACAAAAGAAAGACACAAGAATGTTTCTTTTTTTCTCCAACAGCAAATTTGGGAAAATAAATACATTAATGACTGCTTTTCTCTAAATTTTATCCATTATTTTTCAACTTTTTCAGATTCGGCTCACCATCTTCTTCAGCTTTGCCATCTTCTTTCAACATAAATCTGAAATATTTTGTTGTTATAGCAAAACAATTTATAAAAACAAAAATGATTTGCTCAACTGTCAGTTTTAGATTTGATCCTCGACGAGTGAGAGGGCTCTGAAAGAAAGTAGAAGAAGAACGTGGGAGGGGGAAAGGGGATGACCAACGACACAAGGGAATTAAAGAAGAAGATAATCGGCGACACGATGGGAGTGGAGAAGATGGATGACAAGGAGTAAGTGGTCCAGCAGACGGGTTTCTTTTTACAATAAAACAAATAATAGCATGGCTATTTGTTTTACTGATGTGGCTTGTTTTAATGATCCCGCATGGTTATATTTCCACGCAAGCGGCATTTGAGCTTCACATATTTTTTTTTGGGACTAGATTTTTTGTGTTCAATAGACATACTTTGATTTGGGTTGAAGTATTCAATAGGTAATGGGCTTAGTTAAGATGCCAGAATAGAAACTGGAGCCAAGTTTAAGGAGTCGTCTAGGTATTTGGCCTTATATTTATATGCAGTTTTAAGGATATGCGGATTAATTCAATACGAATGATAAATAATGTTAGATTAAAAAGATAAAGGAGGTAATAAATTATCAAACCAATTAAGGGGAGTAACCTCGGACTCAGTAACAGCTTAATATAATGCCCTCTTTCGATCCCGGGCTCACAACAATGAAGAACTGATGAACAAAAGTAAGAAATTTGAATAGAAGAGAAAGTAAAAATATATTACCTTGATATATGTGTTACAATGTGTCTAATGAATAGTCAGACTCTCCTTTATATAGTAGGAGAGTTTTACCCTAAGTACAATTGCATAAAAGATAAGAATCTTTCGTTTTGCTAATCATAGATTTTATGCCGACACGTGCCGAGATTCATGCCGTAACATCAAGTTGGACATGGATATCATGGCCCTTTGCTAGTTGTGCTCGATTATCTGGTAATGCTCTCCGAAGATTTGGGATTCAGATCGGACCTGGGGGGATGTCGCCCCGATTATTTCAAGGGCAGATGTTTTTCCAGGACCCCGACTCAAGGGGATCCTTGCCCCAATTCCCGTTCTTTATGATCATGTCTATGCTTCGTTTACTCATCGAGAACCAAGGTGTTCAACGGGCTCGGTTTCACCCGTATACAAATAGTCCCCTTGTTTCTCGGAGAGTAAGTTTACTGAAATGATGAGAAATGACATATGCACTTCGAAACCATCTTCAATACGCTGTGACAGAAACCACAAAGAATCTGAAATGTCTCATTGGTCGTATCATTATGATTTCAAACACGCATCAGCCATCGGCGGGTCATCCTTGATTGCAAAACGGCGCGAAACCTGTATAAAAACTTTCCTCCTTTGTTCATTTTTTACCTTTTGCCCAAGCTTCTACCTTCGAGTTTTCAGGATATCACTACCCCTCTTCACATTCTAATATTTTTATCTCCTTTCTTCAAGACTTATCAGTAAGTTGCAAGTTTTTACCTAATTTTTACCCAAATCAACGCACCTAGATTTTTATCTTTCAACCTTTATTCATACTTTTTAAGCTTTTTTCAGATAACAATGGCTAAAACTTCCAAATATGTTCCCCAACAAGCCGCTTCTTCTTCTTCACAACCGAACGTTGAAATCAAGGAGATCACTCACGATATGGTTGCCCTTGAGAGGTCTTCTCCTAGCATGGCTACCGATGAACCAGCTGTCGAGCCTCCCTTGAAAATGTTCGTTCCCGGGGGTTGTTCGATTGTCGATGACTTTAAGGTTGAGAAGCCCTCGTCGGTGCAGGGCCTGGGTGAAGGAGTATCAAGATATATATGCTCCATTACCGAAGACATCCTCCCCGCGGTCCGAGAGGACTGTAACTGGGCGGGTAAGGACGTAGTAGTCCCTGGGCCTGCAGATGCCATCACTACCCACGGGGAGGGTTATCTAAGTGTTTACACTTATCCCTTTATATTAAGCCCGGTGGACCCAGTTATCTTGGATTTCTGCAATAGGTACGAAGTATGCCTCGGTCAAATCCATCTGTCCCTACGGAGGATCGTGATCCTCTTTCTTTTTTTGTAAACAAGACCAAATCCCGTCGGTTCACCATCAATGACTTACTCCACCTATACAATCCCCGAATCTTCTTAGGGGTACTAATAAAGTTCACACGTCGGGCCAGCAAAGCCCCATTCTCGAGCATCGATGAGGACCAGGACCGGAGCTGGCAGGGGCGTTTCGTTAAGGTGAAGACAGAAGACGTGGTTCCCTCTGAACTCATGCCATTCCCCAAGAAGTGGAAAGCATCTCATAAGTATGATTTCCCTTTGAACGCCATTTTACCTTCATATCCTCTTTTCTTACTGGTATTTGTGGTGGTGCAGCCGTCGCTCGAGTTCCAAATGCTATCCCTCATATCAAGGAGTGGATCGAGGTAATTTGTTCATAGATGCCTTATTCCAAGCGCTCATGGCGCAAACTCTCGGGGGGCCACTAGGAAACCCATTCTCACGGTAAGACCCTTCCTTGAATAGGTAACATATGGCTCTCCCATTCGCGTCATACATACCCTCTTTTCTTCACTTTTCCTTTTGAAGGTTTGCCTAAGACTATTGAGCTTAGGACTTCATTAGGAGAGAGGATCCATCCGTTGACTCCTCCGCTTTGGGGAAGTTGGGGCCTGCAGTAGGAGCAAAGAAAAAAAGGAATGCTCTGGGCTCCCCGAGCTCATAGAAGAAGAAGACAAAGAAAAGGTTGGTCTGTAAGCCAAAGGAAAGTTCAAGCTCTCAATCACCCGACTTGGATTCACTTTATCGGCTCAAGGACGAGCCCAAAGAAGATGATTCTTTCATGGCCCACGGGCCGACATCCCCCGAGGAGCAAGCAGTCATTGAAGAGAAGATCCATGAGGATGATCCCCCTCAGGCCCGTGGGGTCGATGAGGAGACCGGCGCCGAGACTTCCTGGGATGCCGGCGAAGCCCCGAAGGAAGAACCTGGTGTAATCAATATTTTAGGTTCGCCTTTTTATACCGAGTCCATACTCGAGGAGGCCCGAATCGGAAAGGAGAGGTCTAATGAAGGGACTCATAGCACGGACGATCCCCTTTGTTCCATTTTTGACAGTGTGGACTCATCCTTCTTGGAGGATATTTTCGGACTGGGCAAACTGGAAGTACCAATAAAGGAGTCATCTTCAGAAGTCGGAGGGCTAAATTCGATCCCGAAGTTAGTCAACCAATTTCCTGCCCCGAGTATAGATCCCGGCCGCAAGAGGTCGATAGTCATAACTATACCGAAAGATGCCTAGGTTCTTTTCACTCCCGTGGGATTAGCGACCCACCTTTGATTCCTGGTGAACTAAGAAGACCAGGAAAAAATGAACGAGGTGGGCATACCGTGCATGTTCAACAAGGCAAAGAAGGCACTAAATCGGGTAAGGTATCATTATGATCTTTCGACCTTTGACTTAGTCCTTGATATTTCTTATGTCTTCTTTCTTTTACCCTTTCTCAAACCTCGGTACTACATCACGAAAGCTTTCTTCGGTACGGACCGAGGTTAACTAGCACGAGGCTGAGATCAAGGAGCTTGCCGAGAAAAGATACATGTATAAGCTTCTCAGCGTGAAACACGAAGGGGTCGTCAAGAATCTCCAGGTCGAGCTGGATGCGGCTTAGAAGGAGCACGCTGACTTGGTCGAAAAGGTAAAGGTTTTCGAAGTTAGCAATGAAGACTTAGCCATGGTGACTAAAGACCAAACCTCACAGGTTCAGCAAAAGATTGATCGGATCGACAACTCCGAGCTGAAATGAATGAGGTCCAAGCCATGGCTGATGCTTGGAAGGACAAAATGGACTAGCTAGCTTCAGAGAAGGAGACCTCCTAGGCACAACTGACACCAGTAGTGAATGTGAACGAGGAACTCCGAGCTCAACTGAACTTGGCCTTGGTAGAGCGGGATGCCTTCGGTAGTAAATATGAAGCGGTAAAGGCTCAGATGGGCACAACCTCCGCCGATGCTGAAGAGATGGTGGCCCAGTATAGGGACAATGTCGAGGCATTTGAGGCTTGCCTGAAAGCCACTGTTGACTACGTGAAGCGGTTGTCTTGAAGGGAGACCATCGAAGAGATCCATGCCCGAGGCTTCGACCTATCTGCCGAGATCAAGGAGGCAAAAAGGCTCAAGGTCGAGGCCAAGAAGCTGGATGAACCTGAGGATGAAGAAGGCTCCGAGGACTCCGACAAACCCGGAGATGAAGAAGGCCCTGATGGCTCTGGTAACGAGGCGGGTTCTGGTGAAGATCAGGCGTAGGTGCCTTAGGAATATTTGTCATTTTTGTACCTTGTACATTTATTTTATTGAGGTCGTTTTCATTGGCCTTTGTAAAGACATTTTGGAATGTATATATAAAGTTTTTTTTCCCTTTTGGAAATTTTCAAGTCTATTACCTTTAGCATCCTTTTTACAATTGCAATGATTTCAAGTCTTAGCACGGAATAAAACATAGTAATAAGTTGCTTTTTGGAGGTCCGAACAAGACTTGTCCTCGATGCAAGTTTTGATTGAAACTTATGGGGGCTCGAATTGACCTAAAGCTTTCTCCAAGATGTTTGTTTAAATGTTTTTAGACTATAATTTTTTCATGGGTAACCTTTGAACAGGTTTGGAATTTTGTTGAAGGCCTTTTGTTTTGATTACGGGTTTCGGACGTCTTCGAACAGTTTTTATGGTGGTCGTAGCCTTTCAGGTTTGGGCACTTCCTAATAGGTTTTGTGCCTCCGGGTTTCGATAAACCGAGTCGTCTGAACTTATCCAGGATGACAGTCCCCGAGTGGGGGTAGCCCTTTTGACCCGGATAGGGGTGGTCCTTGGGCTCGATAGTTCTCGAGTAGGAGTAGCCCTTAGGCTCGATACTTTTAAGAAGAAAAAAAGTTTTGTTAGCAAAGTAGAAACTTTCATTCATTTATGTGCGTAACGTACAAGATTGTATAAAAGCTCGTATCGAGGCCAGTGTGACCTACTCGGGCATGGTTCATTTGACCATTTGGCCCTTATAATAAATCCTAACCACCAAACCTAAACTGTTTGAGCATAGAGTTTCTTTCCTTGCTAAAAGTCATGACCCGAGGGTGACGGACCCCAGTATTCGAGGTCGATCTTCGAGTGGACTCGGATACTGTTGATGCGACCATTGACTCCGATTTAAAACCGATCATCGACTCTAAGTTAGCACGATTTATTGCTGCCTCGTTAAAAACCTTGCCGGAAAAATCATTTGGGACAAAACCAGTTCAAGGAAAAAAGAGTGCAATGCGTGCTTTCAGGACTAATCAGCTACATTTTCCTTCGGTTGTTGCCTGCAAGTATTAGCCAAAATAAAATAAAATGAATGACAGCGTACCTTAGCAGTAATATCGTTCTAAGTGGGTCACGTTCTAGTTGTTTGGTAGTTGTGTGTCATTTCCCGCTTCGAGTTTGTACGAACCTTTACCGGTAATTTCGATGACTCGATACAGACCTTCCCAGTTCGGTACTAGATTCCCTTCATTCGGGTTTCAGGTGTTCTTTGTTACTCTTCTTGATACCAAGTCCACGATGTTGAAATGTCGGAGGTCTGCTCTTCGGTTGTAGTATCTTTCTATCTACTATTTTTGGGCGGCCAGCCATACTAGAGTGGTCTCGCGTTTCTCAGCTAGTAGTTTTAGGCTCGCGCTCATGGCCTCACCGTTAGATTCTTCGGTTATATACCGGAACCCGTGGCTCGGTTCTCCCACCTCCACCGGTGTTAGTGCTTCGGCGCCGTAAATCGACGAAAATGGGGTGGCCCTGGCATTGGATTTTGAGATTGTGCGATATGCCCACAAGACTTCAGGCAGGATTTCCTTCCATTTCCCTTTGGCATCGGCCAACCTTTTCTTAAGGTTCTGAAGGATTATTTTGTTCGTCTACTTCGCATGCCCATTCCCACAAGGGTGATAGGGTGTTGACAAGATCTTCTTGATCTTATGGTCCTCGAAACATTTCCTTACTTTGTTGCCGATGAACTGTTTCCCATTATCACGTACTATCTCAACCGGTATACCAAACCGGCATATGATGTTGTCCCAAATGAAGTCGATGACTTCTTTTTCTCAGACCTTCTCGAACGCTTGAGCTTCAACCCATTTAGAGAAATAGTCAGTCATAAATAGTATAAATTAAGCCTTATTGGGTGCCCATCGTAGGGGACCGACGATGCCCATTCCCCACATTATGAACGACAGAGCGATAAGACCGAGTGTAGTAACTCCCCGAGTTGATGGATCATTGGGGCATTCCTATGACAGCCGTCGCATTTTCTCAATAACTCCGTGGCATCTTTCTCCATGTCGATCCAGTAATAGTCGGCTCTGATTATCTTATGAACCAACGATTTTGCCCCCGAATGGTTTCCGCATGTGCCTTCGTGAACTTCCCTCAAAACATATTTGGTGTCTCCCGGTCCTAACAATATGGCGAGTGGGCCATCGAACATTCTTCTGAATAGACTACTATCTTCGGACAGGCTAAAGCTAGTCGCGTTCGTTCGTAGAGTTCTCGATTCTTTGGGATCCGAGGGAAGCTTCCTAGTCTTCAAGTAATATATATACTTGTTTCTATAGTCCCAGGTTAAACTTGTCGAGTTTATCTCGGCATGGCCTTCTTCCACTACCGATTTCATGAGTTGTACGACCATTCCCAAGCTGAATTCATCTTCATCAACCAATGACCCCAAGTTGGCCAGAGCATCGGCTTCGCTATTTTGATCCCGGGGCATGTGTTTTAGAGTCCATTCCTTGAGTCGATATAGGGTTACCTGTAGTTTATCCAAGTATCTTCGCATTCGTTCCTCTTTCACTTCAAATGTCCATTGACTTGATTTACCACAAGGAGGGAATCGCATTTAGCTTCGATCACTTCGGCCCCCAGGATTTTAGCCAATTCGAGACATGCAATCATGGCCTCATACTCGGCCTCATTAATAGTCAATT
The DNA here is from genome assembly GCF_000715075.1 of Nicotiana tabacum. Classification (NCBI taxonomy): domain Eukaryota; kingdom Viridiplantae; phylum Streptophyta; class Magnoliopsida; order Solanales; family Solanaceae; genus Nicotiana; species Nicotiana tabacum. The sequence continues at coordinate 80,415,355 of NC_134083.1, forward strand.
TCACAATTCGAATAGATTTCCTAACTACGTTCCCCATAGGCATCTTGAACATGATGCCGAGTCCGGACCCATTTGCGTTCGAGGCACCATCCGTAAAGAGGGTCCTTGTGGATAACAACAATTCCTTTTCGACTTCGGGTATTAAGGCCGGTGTGAAGTCGGCCACAAAGTCTACTAAAATTTGAGATTTGATGGCAATTCAGGGTCGATATTCGAAATCGTACCTGCTAATTTCCACGGCCCATTTGGCCAACCGTCACGAGAGCTCGGGTTTGTGCACTATGTTCCTCAATGGGTAAGTAGTTACGACACATATGGGATGGCATTAAAAATATGGCTTTAACTTCTTGGAGGCGCTTAGCAAAGCGAGCGCCAATTTCTCCAGGTGAGGATACCTTGTTTCGGCCTTGCCTAGAGTCCTGCTAACATAATATATAGGAAATTGCATACCTTCCTCCTCCCGGACTAATACTCCACTTACTGCTATCTCGGATACCGCTAAGTATAGGTACAACTACTCGTCTTCCTTCGGAGTATGAAGCAAAGGTGGACTCAAAAGGTACTGCTTGAGTTCTTCCAAAGCTTGCTCGCACTCCGGTGTCCATGAAAAGTTATTCTTCTTTTTCAACAATGAGAAGAACTGATGGCTCTTATCGGAGGACCTTGTTATGAACCGACCCAGAGTGTCTATACACCCGATTAACCTTCGAACGGCCTTGACATTGTCCACTACGGTGATGTCTTTTATAGCTTTGATTTTGTTGGGATTGATCTCGATTCCCCGGTTGGACACCATGAATCCAAGTAACTTCCCGGATCCGACCCTGAATACGCATTTCTTCGGGTTCAGCTTCATATTGTATTTCTTCAGTATGTTGAAGGTTTCCTGCAAATGTTCCAAATGGCCCTCTGCTCGCAAGGACGTAACTAATATGACGTCAATGTAAACATCCAATTTATTAGGCATTAGTAAGTGGCACCAGCATTTTTTAGTCCTAATGGAATTACGTTATAACAATAGGTGCCATATTTAGTGATGAAGGAAGTCTTTTCTTGTTTGCCCAGGTCCATCCTGATCTGGTTGTACCTTGAATAGGCGTCGATAAAGTTGAGTATCTCGTGTCCGGGCATCGCATCAATCATGCGATCGATGTTAGGCAAAGGAAAAGAGTCCTTAGGGAATGCCTTGTTCAAGTCTTTGTAATCTACACACATTCTTAATTTATTTCCCTTTTAAGGCACTACTACTACGTTTGCTAACTAATTCGAGTACTTAACTTCCCGAATTGAGCCTATTTTAAGGATTTTAGATACCTCGTCTTTGATGGATGCATGATTGACTTCGGACTGAGGCCTCCTCTTCTTTTTAACCAGTGGAACTTCAGATCTATGCTCAGCTTGTGAGTAGTTATTTCTGGCGGGATCCATGTCATGTCAAGATAGGACCAAGCGAAACAATCTATGTTAGCTATAAGGAATTCAATGAGTTTTTTCCTGAGCTCGGGAGTTCACCCCGTGCCCAGGTATACCTTCCGATCGGGCAAGTGCTCTATCAATCTGACTTGCTTCAGCTCCTCAACTGTTGACTTGGTGGCATCGTAATCGTCAGGGGCTATGAAAGACCTAGGGACTCCGTAATCATCGTCTTCGTCTGGCTCCTACTTTTCTGGTTCGATCGGGGCCTGCATCGGCAATTGCTATTTGGTTTCTTCTTTGGTAGCTGAACTCGGGTTCTTTGATGTCGAGAGTGCGGATATCGGGGTTACCTCATTGACACCGAATATTTCTTTTGCGGCCGGTTGTTCTCTGTAAATAGTCTTGATCCCTCCCAATGTGGGGAATTTCAATGCCTGATGTAGTGTCGAGGATATTGTCCTCGTGTTGTGAATCCATGGCCTTCCGAATAGAGCATTGTATCTCATATCTCCTTCTATCATGTAGAACTTTGTTTCCTATATGGTCTCGGAGGTGTTTACCGACAGGGTTATCTCCCATTTGGTAGTCTCGCATGCCATGTTAAATCCATTTAAAACTCAGACTGTAAGCACTATCTGGTCTTGTAAACCCAGTTGTTCCACGATCCTCGATCTGATGATATTGTCCGAGCTACATGGATCAATCAACACACGCTTAACTCGAGATTTATTTACGAGTACATATATTACCAGCGCATCATTATGTGGTTGCATGATGCCTTTAGCGTCCTTGTTGTTGAAAGATACGGTTCCCTCCAGTATATAATCTCGAGTCTGTGTTTCCCTTGTAATGGACACCTTGGTGCACTTTAGCATTGGCCATTGGGGGACGTCAACTCCACCAATGATTATGTTAATGATGTTTTGAGCTTCCTCTTGATCGATCTACTTGTTGGAGTCCCTATTCTTGAAGTGATTTTTGGCTCGATTACTCAAAAATTCTTAGAGGTGTCCTTTATTGAATAACCAGTCTACTTCTTCTCTTAATTGGTGGCAGTCTTTGGTTCTGTGGCTGTGAGTACCATGATACTTACAAATTAGGTGGGGGTCCCTTTGGGCAGGATCGGATTGCAACGGTCAAGGCCACTCAATGTCTTTGATGCGTCCGATGACTAATACGATGTCGGAAGCATCGACGCTGAAGTTATACTCCGATAACCTTGGTGCCTCCTTAGACTCGTTGGGTTTGTCGAAACCATTGTTTTCTCATGAGTCCCCGGTTATTATGTCCTCGATCGCTTTGCGCCCGGACCCATTACCCCTTCGATCTTAATTGTATGGTTGATACCGATCTCTGTTCGATCTTAGTTCATGATCGATGGATCTTTTGGATCTGTCACTAATTCTGACGGGATAAACAGAACCGGTAGGGACCCCGAGCTGATCATTTTCGACCCTAATTATTGATTGGTACCTGTTATGCATGTCGGCCCAAGTCACCGCCGGGTATTCTATCAAATTTTGTTTTAACTGTTGCAAAGCCAATGAGCTTTAGAGGTTGAGTCCTTGGGTGAATGCCTGAACGACCCAATCATCCCTGACCGAAGGCAGATCCATCTGTTCCATTTGAAACCTCGACATGATTTCCTTGAGCATCTCGTTATCATTTTGCTTAACTTTGAAAAGGTCTGACTTCCTAGTCTCGACCTTGATGGCCCCGGCGTGTGCTTTGACAAAGGTATCTGCAAGCACATCAAATGAATCAATAGAATTAGGGGGTAAGTTGTGATACAATATCATAGCTCCTTTCGACAAGGTCTCTCCGAACTTTTTCAACAAAACAAATTCGATTTCGCCATCTTCCAAGTCGTTCCCCTTGATGGCGCATGTGTAGGAGGTCACATGTTCATTTGGATCAGTTGTTCCATTATACTTCAGAATATCGGGCATACAGAACTTCTTTAGGATCGGCTTCGGAGCTGCGCTTGGAGGAAAAGGCTTTTGGACAAATTTTTTGGAATCTAGGCCCTTCAATATCGGTGGTGCTCCTGGGATTTGATCGACTGTGGAGTTATAGGTCTCTACTTTTTTGTCATTGGCTTTGATTTTCTTTTCTTCCGATTTCACCCGTTTTATCAATTCCTCAAGCATTTTTATTATCTCAGGGTTGGTCCCGGGTTCTGCTTCACCCGTCCTTTCTGTGGACGGTTCATTTCTGCGAGCGTTTTCCTGGGATGGTTCGGGCTCAACTATGATGGGGCGAGGCTTTGGTTCTTCCACTGAACTATTGCTGCATGTTGAGCCTGTAACATTTCGAAGATCACTCGCAAGTTGATCCCATCACCTTCGTCATTGTGAGTAATCCGGGCTATCGACCGGACTCCCCCGCGAATGTTGTTTTTGGGGTCAGTAGGCAAGTTTGCTTAGATAGCCATGTGTGATTAGTATCGATCGGATCCACGACTGGGACTCTATTAGGGTCAACGGGGGCACCTCGTTGCTGGGCACCACGTTGTTGTTCTCGCCATGGTGGACGGACTCATCATCAACGGTCAAATGGGAAGATTGGAAGTTTGACATTTTTAATTTGATGTGAAATTAAAAGCTCAAAGAACAAGTGTAAAATTGAGTGTGTTATGGAAAGTTGTATCAAATTGCCACGATTATCCTTAGCTCTATGAGGGGCGCCAAACTGTTTACCCTAAAAATGGATAATAATTAAATTTATATGTGATTTTAAGGATATGCGGATTAATTCAATACAAATGACAAATAACGCTAGATTAAACAGATAAAGGATGTAATAATTTGTTAAACCAATTAAGGGAGTGATCCCGGACTCAGTAACAGCTTAAGGTAATGCCTGCCTTCGATCTCGGGCTCGCAACAATGAAGAACTGATGAACAAAAGTAAGAACTTTGAATAAAATAGAAAATAAGAATATATTACCTTGATATGCGTGTTACAATGTGTCTAATGAATAGTCAGACTCTCCTTTGTATAGTAGGGGAGTTTTACCCTAAGTACAATTCCATAAAAGGTAAAAATCTTCTGTTTTACTAGTCATAGATATTTTGCCGACAAGTGTCGAGATTCACGTCGTGACATCCGGCTGGGCATGGATATTACGGCCCTTTGCTAGTCGTGCTCGATTATATGGCAATGCTCTCCGAAGATTTAGGATTCGACTCGTACCTGGGGGATGTGGCCCCGATTCTTCTGAGGGTAGGTGTTTTGCTCGGACCTCGACTCGAGCGGCTCCTTGCCCCGATTGTTCTTTACGATCATGTCTCTACTTCATTTACTCCATCGAGAACTGAGGTGTTCAACGGACGTGGTTTCACCCATATACAACGATCACGTCCATTTCCCAGCGATCGCGATGAACAGACATAACTTTTTGTACAAAACTGCAAATGATAAACAATTTGATTTTCTAAAAAGTAGACTCAAAGGACTACAACTTTTATTTTTTGATCATCTCCAAATTCCTAATAGATTATAAGATATAAGCTTCCAAAGTCGGGTGAGTGACAGCAGAATTTTCTCTTCGTGATTGCGAGAAGGCTTCCGCGATCATGATTCACAGTTCCCAAACAGCAAATTTGCTCTTCGCGAATGCGGCCTAATGTCCGTGATCGTGATGCATACCCCTGTGGGCAAAAACTAGCAATTAAAAATGGCCTAGAAATGGTCTGAAACCACCTAAAACTCACCCGAGCTCCTCAGGACCCCGTCAGAGCATAACAACAAGTTCCGTAACATAACGCGGACCTGCTCGAGGCCTCAAATCACATCAAACAATATCAAAACTATGAATCGCACCTCAAATCGAACTTAATGAACTTATGAACTTTCAACTTTTACCACTCGCGCCGAATCATATCAAAATAACCCGGAATAACCTCATTGCATGCAAGTCCCAAATGACATAATAGAGCTATTCCAACTCTCAGAATCGCAATTCGTGCGTGATATCAACATAGTCAACTCCCGGTCAAACCTCTCAACCTTCCAAACCTTCAACTTTTCATTTTTTTTTAAAATGCATCAAATCAACCTACGGACCTCCAAATCTAAATCCGGGCATACGCCTAAGTCCAAAATCACTATACGAAGCTATTGAGATCATAAAAATACCACTGCGGAGTCGTCTACACAAAAGTCAAACTCAAATCAACTCTTACCGCTTAATCTTCTAAGACAAGAATCATCCTTCCAAATCAATTTCGAATCATCCGAAAATCGAACTCGACCACATGCGCAAGTCATAATACATAACACGAAGCTACTCAAGACCTTAAGCCACCAAACGGGACGCTAATTCTCAAAACAGCCGGTCGGGTCATTACAATCTAATATAAAGTTTAGTTGTAAGGGTAAAAATGACGAACGACATTTCGCTAATGCCCTTCGTTCTTTTAATATAGTATAGATATTTACCAAAATTAAAGATAAGATGTCTACATAAAAATAGTGCTAACTTTATAGGACTGTCCATGTAGAATTAATTTGCTTCTTTACTTTTGCAATCTTAATTATGCATACAAATTCATCTTATCAGATAAATGCTACTAATTAATCAACTGTATGAAATAGGAAAACTATAAATTAAATAAAAAAGAGAAAACCATGGAATAAAGTCACAAAACTGTAATGGCGCAATTAAATGTATCGCACTAAAATATTATACAAGAAGAAGGGCCCGCCCCGCCCCGCGTGAATTTTTCTTTAAAAAGATGTACCCTCACCACCCTATTATTTCCATCTCTAAATTGGTTGGCTACAGCCTACAGGTGCAACTTATGTTGGCAGATTTGTTGAGTAAACTCACGAAGCTGCAGTTTTTGCCATGAGTTGGTATCTAATTACCCACTTCATTTTTTTCTTACTCTTTTTCTATGAAAAAAACATGTTTTTATTTTGAACAATACTGTTAGGCATTCATGGAACTGGTGAAAAAAAAAAAAAAAAGAAGAAGAAGAAGAAAAATCACCCATCAGACACCGAAAAATACAATCTAAATGAATACAAAGATGACCAAAATGACAAACCAATGGGAGATAAAAAGACATTGCAGGCAAAATATTGATACCATTATGAGGCGATATCTTAACTGAAGGAGGCATGACAATCTCCTGTGGCTCATACATTATACCATAACCTTTTGCAATTTCATTACCTTCTTAATTGCGGTTCACTTTCTTACCTTCTCAGGCTTAATTTCCAACTACACCTAAATCATCACACAATCAGAATCTCCAAGTGTTCTTTGGGAAGTGTCACGACCTAATTTCCCTTATAGGTCGTGATGGCGCCCAATTGGGTCGTGACATGTAGTAAGTTTTTGTAAGAAAAATGAGAAGCTAATATTGACTAAGAACAAGAAGGAAAGAAGAACAACTTATCAAAAATACTATGTCGTGGCAAGTCACTGCCTTGAAAGCGATTTCGGCCCGACTGGGTGCAAATCGTTAAGACCGGTCACTCCCCAAGGTTCCACAGCACCTCCAAACACGTGCACTCGTGGCTGGAAGTTTAGAATTTGCACAAAACAGTTGCCTAGAAAGAAGAGAAGATGAAGGTATTTTCTGTGTTGGATAATTCACAAAGAAGACTACCTTTTTATAGGCAAAGCTGTTGGACAGTTACAGATGAAGGAATTAATCTGTAGCTGTTACATAAATTAAAAATGTTATAGGAAAAAAGTAATGATAAGCAAGATGAATTCTTGGTTAAGAATTGAGTTAGTTATGATGGCTAATCCACAACTTATTTATAGGTAATTAGGGAGGTTGCATGTATGACAAGTGTGGAGACCCTTTTAACACTTGTCCAAATATATTAGTCCACTTGGCTTCAATATTAACAAGTGTACCTAATCTTCCATGTATGAAGACATATGGTAGATTTGCATAGCCACTTGTCAAAGCCCTTTAACACTTGGCTTTAAGGTTTCATGCAAGAAGCCACTTGGAAATTGATAGGACACTTGTAAAATAAAAAGACTCATGACTATTGGTGGTAAATAGATTTTCAAAAAAAAATCTTTGACTTTGCATTATAAATAATACCAACAGTCCCCTACTAATGCAAAAACAAAAATAGAACAATTCTAGGCAAAAGAAGGAACATGTACTTAAGTATCAATATCTTTTGATTTGAATTGACACGTAGTGAAATGAGACAACAACTAACATCCGCAAAGTGAAGTACTCTTGAACTGAATGGACTTTAGTTGAGAACCCCACAACATATACTATATCCTTAATTTTATGCAAAACTCCGCGATACTAACAAAGTGCCTTTATGGTCATGCACATACCTTGGGTCTCATGAGTGCTCTAGAAAGACATCCCAAGTCTTTCATAAAAGGCGACCGCACCTCTACACTCACGTAGGTAATTCCATCAAGTCTATCTACACATAGACTACCTTAAGGCTATGAAATCATTAAGAGCAAAATAAGCTCAACCTTATAAAGCACTACCACACGCCATAGGGATAGGAAATGTAGTGCATATTGAGGTCTCATATGACTTCATTTGATCACAAACGGGTATCCACCATACTTCCTCAATCCATAGGCTTTAGCCTCATCCCCCTCGACGTTTCAAGGGTAACTCTCCTTGCCAAACCCTTGGTTAAAGGATCCGCTAAATTTCTTTCCGATCTTACATATTCCAAGAAAATAACACCATGTTTCAACAACTATTTTACCGCACCATGCCTAATACGGATATGTCTCATTGTTCTATTGTACACACTATTTTTGGCATTTCCAATTACCGCCTGTGAGTCACAATGTAGAGAAACTGGTGAAGCTTGTCTTCCCCACAAAGGCACGTCTGCCAATAAGTTTCTCAACCACTCGGCTTCTTGCCCTGCCAACTCAAGCGCAATGAATTCAGGCTCCATAGTAGATCGTGCTATATAAGTCTATTTTGAAGACTTCCATGAAATAGCACTTGCACCTAAAGTAAACACATAGCCACTAGTGGAGCTAATTTCATCATTGTCAATAACGCAGTTTGCATCACAAAATCCTTCTAAAATAGCAAGAAATTTATTAAAATGCAAACACCAATCCATAGTACCTCTCAAATACCTTAGTAAACGATGAAGAGCATTCCAGTATTCACTACTAGGGTTGTGAGTATATCTACTCAATCTACTAACAGCATAAACAATATCAGGTCGTGTATAATTCATGAGAAATATTACACTACCAATTATCTTAGCATACTCAGTTTGAGAAATACTAGATTCCTTATTCCTTTTCAAGTGTGTGCTAGGATCATAAGGAGTTCTCACATGTGCTACATCAAAACAATTAAACCTTTTCAACATTTTCTCAATATAATGAGACTGAGACAATGAAAAACCATTAGAAGTTCTTTTGATTTTAACCCCTAAAATCACATCTGCTTCTCCAAGATCTTTCATTTCAAATTTAGAATACAAACAATTCTTAGTCTCATTAACGACATTCACATTAGGCCAAGGATTAACATGTCATCCACATACAAACATATAATAACACAATCTAATCCTATCATCTTGGAATAAACAAAAGTATCAGATGCATTAATAACAAAAACATTACCCACTAATGTGCTATTAAACTTTTTGTACCATTGCTTAGGTGTCTGCTTTAGACCATACAAACACTTTCTCAATTTGCATACTTTATTCTCCTGTCCTTGGATCACAAATCCCTCAGGTTGAGACATATAGATCTCTTCCTTTAAATCACCATTTAGGAAAGTCGTTTTAATATCCATTTGATGTATCACTAAATTATGAATAACGGCTAAAGCAACAAGAGTTCTAATAGTCGCTATCATAGTCACAAGAGAATAAGTGTCAAAGTAATCAATGTCTTTCTTATGGTTAAAACCCCTAATAACAAGTCTAGCCTTATATTTCTTAATTGTACCATCAGGTCTCAATTTCTTCTTAAATATCCAATTGCTACTTATGGGTTTACAACCTTTAGGCAAATCAGACAAGTCCCAAATGTGATTAGAAACTATAGAGTCTAATTCACTTTTAATGGACTCTTTCCAAAAACTAGCATCTATTGACCTCATTACTTCATTATAAGTCTTAGGGTCTTCTTATATTAAATAGATAGATACTAATTCATCAATCAAAACATCAAGATCAACATTTTCAGTCAAGAAAATAGTGATAAAGTCAGGATCAAAGCTAGCTTCAATTCTACGCCTCTTACTTCTTCTAAGTTCATTTTCATGCTCATTAGCAGTAACACTAGAAGAAGGTACAATATGAGAATTAACAGAAATAGATGTAGAAGCATTATTAGGCACATCACTAGGCACATTATTTTTCAATGGAAAAACATGCTAAAATAATTCTGCATCTCTAGATTCACAAATAGAACTATCATTTAAAGACATAAATCTATATGCAACACTATTTTGAACATAACCAATGAAAATAGCATCAAAAGTCATGGGTCCAATAGTTACTTGTTTAAAATCAGGTAGACCAACCTTAGCCAAATACCCCCACACTTTCAGAATTTTCAAGTTAGGGGAAAAGCCTTTTCCATAACTCATACGGGATTTTATCTAACTTCTTATGAGGGACTTTATTAAGAACATAGCATGCAGATAAAACAGCTTCCCCCCACATATTATTAGATAAACCCAAACTCAAAAGCATATAATTCATCATTTCCTTAAGGGTTCTATTTTTCCGTTCGGCTACACCATTTTGTTGGGGAGTATAGGGAGCACTAACCTCATATATAATACCATTTTTATCATAAAAGGCTTCTAGAGTATTAGTACTATATTCACCACCCCTGTCAGACTTAAGCCTCTTGATTTTTCTGTCTAATTGATTTTCTACTTCTGCCTTGTATTTCAAAAACATGCTTTCAACCTCATCTTTTGATTTAAGAAGATATACCTTAGTGTATCTAGAAAAGTCATCTACAAAGGTGATATAGTATTTATTTCCACCTTTACTAACAGTGTTCTTGAAATCTGCTAAGTCTGAATGTACTAGTTCAAGCAATTCTGTTGTTCTACTGATTATATTCTTAAAAGGCTTTTTGGTATGTTTTGCTTCTACACAAATAGGACACTTAGAAAAATTATCAACATTAAATGCAGAAATTAATTTCATTTTTCTAAGTCTTTTAATAGAAGCAATATTAACATCACCTAGTCTACCATGCCACAAATCAATAGACTCAACAATATAAGCAGAATTGAAAGTGCTAGCATTATTAGTAATCTCTTGAGCGATGTTCAGTACAAATAAACCCCCACTAAGGTAATACTTCCCAACAAAGTCTCCCCCACGAGAAATAATAATTTTACCTGATTCAAAGACAAGTTTAAGTCCTTCTTTGTTGAGAAGTGCACCGGAAACTAAGTTTCTACAAAGGCAGGGTACATACAGAACATTGTTCAAGGCTAAGGTTTTTCCAGAAGTTAACTTAAGGAGAATTTTTCCTTTACCTATAACTCCAGATATGGTGGAGTTACCCATATAGACACACTCTCCATTAGCATATTTCTCAAAGTCATGAAACAACTCCTTGTTGGCGCAAAGGTGCCTTGAAGCGCCTATGTCCAGTATCCAGTCAGTCTTGTTAGCCACCATGTTTTCCTCAACAACCACAGCAGCAATGACATCACCACCCTCAGTAAGGTTAGCTTGGACTGGAGCTTTTCCTCCATTCTTTGAGCTTTGTCCTTGTCTCTGGTTGCATTGAAAAGCCTTGTGACTAATTTTGCCGCAGACTGTAACGACCCGACATGTCGTTTTGAGAACCTACACTTCGCTCAGAGTTTTGAGAGCTCGAGCATGTCTGCATGATGTGTTATAACTTGCGTAAATCGTCGGTGTTGGTTTTCAAGTTATCCGAAATCGATTTGGAAGGATGAACTTCAAGATTCAAGCTCTAAGTTGGAAGAATTAACTAAGGTGAATTTTTGGGTAAACGATCTCGAAATCGGGATTTGAAGGTTCCAGCAGGTTCGTATGATGATTTCGGACTTGGGCGTATGTTCATATTGGGCTTTGGATAACCCGGGAGCATTTTGGCGCCTATTTTGGAAGTTAGCATTTTGGAAGAAATTCATCATATTTGGGTTGAAGTGCATTTCAATGTTATCATCATCTGTTTGGGATTCCGAGTCTGAGAATAGATCCGTATGGTGATTTTGGTATTGGGAACGTGTCCGAAAATGGATTTGGAGGTCCATAGGTCATTTTGGAGTCGTTTGGCAAAAGTTAGAAATTTGAAGGTTTTGAGAAGTTTGATCGGAAGAGGACTTTTTGATATCGGGGTCGAAATCTGATTTCAAAAGTTGGAGCAGGTCCGTAATGTCAAATGTGACTTGTGTGAAAAAATTGAGGTCAACCGGGGTTGATTTGATATGGTTCAGACGCTCGGTTGCGATTCTAGAAGTTCTTGAAGTTTAGTTGATCTTCATGCGTTTTGGCATCCGATTCGTTGTTTTAGAAGTTATTTTGATGATTTGAGCGCGCGAGCAAGTTCGTGTTGTGTTTCTAGACCTGGGTGCATGATTGGTTTGGATCCCCGAGGGCTCGAGTGAGTTTCGGATTAGTTTCGGATTGATTCTTCATAAATTTTGATTGTTGGTACTAGTATCATCGCATTTGCGATGTATTGGTCGCAAATGCGACAGCCGCAATTGCGAAGTCTGGGTTGCTGGGGAGAGTTCACATTTGCGAAGAACTCTGCCGCATTTGCAAAATTTCTGCCTTCGCATTTGCGAAGTATAGGGTCGCAATTGTGACCAAAGCAGGAGGCCCTCCAGTTCGCATTTGCGATACATTGTTCGCATTTGCGAGGGTCGCATTTGCGAACCCCCTATCGCAAATATGACATTTGCAACCTGTTAAGTGCTAAGAATTCCGAAACTTAGCTTCTTTTGTGTATATTTTGAACCCTAGGTCCGAGAAGAGGCGATTTTGTGAAGGGATTTACATACCAAATCATTGGGTAAGTACCTTTAATCATTTCCCAACTACATTTCATTATTATATATATGATTTAAGATCAAATTCATGAGAATCTAAAGGCAAATTTGGGGAAAATTGTAAAATCTTTCAAAAATACAAAATGATGATTTAAAGGACAAATTGGTATCGGAACTTGATAAATTTAGTATGGTTGAATTCATACTGGAATGGGTATTTGGGTTTTATAAATTTTATCGGGTTCCGAGGTGCGGGCTCGGGGAGTTGACTTTTATTGACTTTTTAGAATTTGAATAAAAATCACACCTTTATTAATTGAAGTTATTTTCCCTTACATTGTGTGATGTGTTTAAGTCGTCTTTGACTAAATTGAGCCGAACGGAGGTGAATTGGTAAAGAAAAAGCTAAATTGAGTATTGAATTAGCCAAATTGAGGTAAGTGTTTTGCCTAAGTTTGTTGAGGGAATTTTTCCTCCTATTTGTCATTCTTTGCCACATACGTGGGTGATACATATATGAGGTGACGAGCGTATATGTATGTGCCAGGGTTAATTATGCTCGGGGGGTGGACTATGTTACATTTATAGCTGTAGAATTTCGTGATCTCCTACTTCATGCCTTACTTGACTTTTAGAAACTGAGAACATAATATTAAATGATAGAAATCAAGACTTAGTTTATTATAACTTGATAAAATTTGATGGAATTCAGAGAAAATATTGATGTGTCTAATTCGGTCATTTCTATGCTTAATTGTTAATACATTGCTACAGCCGATCTCCTTGGGATAGTAGATTTTATACTTGTGTTGTGGATCATTTGTGAGATTGTGGAAGTATTTGAATAATACAGTTCTTGAGGGTTTATTGAATCATTGTTGGCTCGAAAAGTTGTGATTGGGATTTGTTTGGAACATCCGTTAAAATACTCTCCTTGATGTTATTTATGCTTCCTGCCTTGTTTGTCATTGATATAGATATGCTTGGTAAGGAAGAGTGTAAAAGCACGAAGGGTAATGCCGTGCCATATTATTGAGAGTAAAAGCACGAAGGGTGATGTCGTGCCATATTATTGAGAGTAAAAGCATGGAGGATGATGTCGTGCCATATTATTGAGAGTAAAAGCACGAAGGGTGATTCCGTGCCATATTATTGAGAGTAAAAATATGAAGGGTGATGCCGTGCCATATCATTGTGAGTAAAAGTACGAAAGGTGATGTCGTGCCATGTTATGTGAGTAAAAGCACGAAGTGTGATGTCGTGCCATTGTATTGATATTATTACGCTTTCATGTTATGGTGAGTTCATGGCATGAAGGGTGTTTCCGTGCAAGTGAGGACGAGAGACATGCATTATGTTGTGATATCTCTTTCTTGCAGATATTTTTATGTCTTTACCTAGAGTTGTTATCGTGTTTATGGTTCTTATGTGATATGTTATTATGGTTATGTCTTATCCTCTATCACCTTTGTTTCGTGTTACCATGCCTTTTATTTACTTAAATTTGCCAATATCATGTTTACTTCCTGCTGTTATGATTGCATCCATGTCATCTGTTTTGTTGCATTTAAGTGTAGGTCTTCTTCCATACTAGTCGTTCATGTTCCTACTTGCTAATTTATAAAAATCATGTGTTCGCTTCCTTATTTGCCATATCTATTTTCATGTCTTCACCTTGCTAGTTAGTCGAAGTTACATTCCTTTTTCCTAATCGTTGTTATTACTTCTATGTTTTCTGTTCAGTCTATTACTGAAGTTCTCATGTACATTCTCGTTCTCCATAGTTAATTGCGTATTTCCTACACTATTACTTCTATTATCGGCATTTCTGTCATTTGATTGGTACTGTTTTACGCATAATTGGTAAGGATGAGATAAATGCACGAAGGGTATTGTTGTGCCGTTGGATTTGATGTCTTGAATATATTTATCACATTATGAAAGTTTTGAGGTGACTGTTGTGATTTATTGGCTTTCGCTCTAAGGAAAGGATTGGGTGAGATATTGATACATGTTGAATTGTGTTTTCTTCTATTACTCTGTTATTGCTTTGTATATTCGTTTCGTGTGCTCTATTCTGTTGTATTGTAGTATAGTTCTATTGTTAGTTTATATTACAGGTTTTATCAGTGAGCATCTTTTAACCAAAGCCTCGTCACTACTTCGACGAGGTAAGACAAAATATTTACTCAGTACATGGGGTCGGTTGTACTGATACTTTACTTCTGCACATTGTGTGCAGATATTGGTTGTTGTTGTTATTTTGGTGTGTTCTATGGTTGCCGGGATTGAAGATGTACCTGCGCTCCTGTTGTAGCTGCCTCTTGTTCATGGTAGCCCTAGATTTATAAAAACTCTGTTTATGTATTTTTCAAACTGAAGATGTATTTATTTTGTATCAGCTTGTAAATTATATTCTTAGAAGCTCATGATTTGTACTACCAATCCTTGGGGATGTATAAGACTTAGATAATTCCTTTGTTAAATTGTGTTATTAAATTAATTAAAAATAGAAAATCGTTAATTGGCTTACCTAGCGGGTTGGGTTAGGTGCCATCACGACTAGTGAAATTTCAGGTCGTGACAAAGGCATAGCAAGGTCATTTAGACTTTTGAATAGGGCCCTTCGGCTTATTGAAGTAATTCTGCTTCTTCACATGTCCTTTCTTCTAACCTTTCTTCTGTTTTCCTTTAAACCTATCTTTCACAAAAGTACTAGAAGATTCCACAAGGTTAGCTTTAGAAGAATTAAGAGAGAGAGAGATTTCATCTTATCCTTAAGCGGTTCAGACTCCTCATCTTTGAGACGGTTTGCTTCCTCAGTCCTCATGTGACTGATCAGTTCTTGAAGAGTTAAGTTTTTCTTCTTGTGTTTCAGTTGATTCCTCTAATCACTCCGGGAAGGTGGAAACTTTTCAAGCAGAACATTAGCTTGAAGAATCTCACACATTTCCATGCCTTCGTTCAAAACATCAGCAGTCAAGTTCTCATACTCATGAACCTGCTCCATGACTGGCTTATCATCAACCATCTGAAACTTAATCCACTTTTCAACCACATACTTCTTTTTTCCCGTGTCATCTGCTCCATATTTCTTCTCCAAACTGTCCCATATGACCTTAGCAGATTTATAATTTATAAACAAATCAAAGAGAGAGTTAGTCATATGGTTAAGCAGATGCCCTCTCACTGTTTTATTATCCTTTTCAAATTTCTTCTTAGCAGCATCATCAGCAACAACAGTATTAGCAGTATTAGAACTTTCAGCAACAATATCAGCAGGAGGATCGTTAAACAAAACATAATCAATTTCTAATTGTTCAAAGAAAATTAAAAGTTTCTGGGACCAACGCTTATAATTGTTTCCATCTAAAGGCTCAAGCTTTGTGAGATCAGGAAATGTTTTGTTCAAAGTGGTGACCATTAGTCGATATTATATGCGAAGTCGCTTTCAAATTGTAAGAAAAATGAATGGATAATATTGACTAAGAACAAGAAGGAAAGAAGAACAACTTATCAAAAATACTGTGTCGTGGAAAGTCACTACCTTGAAAGCGATTTCGGCCCGACTGGGTATAAATCGTTAAGACCGTTCGCTCCCCAAGGTTCCACAGCACCTCCAAACACGTGCACCCGTGGATGAAAGTTTAGAATATGCACAAAATAGTTTCTCAGAAAGAAGAGAAGATGAAGGTATTTTCTGTATTGGATAATTTACAAAGAAGACTGCATTTTTATAGGCAAAGTTGTCGGACAGTTACAGATGAAAGAATTAATCTGTAGCTGTTACAGAAATTAAAAATGTTGTAGGAAGAAAGTAATAATTAGCAAGATGAATTCTTGGTTAAGAATTGAGTTAGTTATGATGGCTAATCCACAACCTATTTATAGGTAATTAGGGAGGTTGCATGTATGACAAGTATGGAGACCCTTTTAACACTTATCCAAATATATTACTCCACTTGGCTTCAATATTAACAAGTGTACCTAGTCTTCCATGCATGAAGACACATGGTAGATTTGCATAGCCACTTGTCAAAGCCCTTCAACACTTGACTTTAAGATTTCATGCAAGAAGCTACTTGAAAATTGATAGGACACTTGTAAAATAAAAAGACCCATAGCTATTGGTGGTAAATGAATTTTCAAAAAGAAATCTTTTACTTTGCATTATAAATAATACCAACAGTTTTAAATTATTACCGAATTGGAGTACCTATTTATTCAACATTCTCACACTATTCTCTCACCCCCCCCCCCCACAAACCCATCCACTATCTTCCTCTCCAACTATTCTCGGTGAAAGCAGCACTGACAGTGGCGACGGGTTAGGCAGAAATCAGCTTCAACACGGTAAGTCTCCCCATCTCTATCTCACATTCTCACATGCTGATTGAATTTTTAAAAATAAAAACCTCTAACTTGAAAAAATATAGTTATTAATTAAAGTGTTCGGAATAACGTTAAGTAAAATTTTAAGATAGGAACCTTTAATTTGAAAGAAAATAACTTATTTATTAAAATATTTGTCATAATGCTAAGTAAACTTTCAAAAATAGTTCTTGAGGCACTCAAGCTTGTGTTACAAAATCAAGTATGATCATTATTGGATACCTGAATTCAATTTTCTAAAACGGTTTGAGGCGCTCAAGCTTGAATTTGAAATTTGTTCAGCCATACCTGGTGAATACATCTTCTCGTCAAATATTTAACAATTGACACTTGCTTTAGCCTGAGTAGTGAAATCAAATCAAACATTCAATTGCTTCCAAAATATTCCTACTGTGGTTGGAAATATTTAAATGAATAATATTAATTGATTTAAGTTTTCGTCTACTTTATCGGAAGTATTCGACCATTTTCTGGTCGTACCCCACTTTAAATCATCCGACTAATGTAGTCCAAATTCTTTTTTCGGCGTTCAATTTTTCAACTACCCTGAAATTAGGGGTGAGAGCATTCGGGCAGTTCAGATTGGATATGAAAATTTTGGTTTGGATTTTTGATTTTCGAATTGAAGAAATGATAATACAAATCCAATCCAATAAGCTCGAATTGGATTGAATATTTTAAGTTCGATTTTGGATTAATCGGTATAGATATTTTGGATTTTTGATTTTGAGCTTATTAGTTGAGATGTTTCTTCTCTTTACAAAAATAAATATCCAAATGAAGTACTCATGTTTAATTGCCTGAAAAGATTCATCGCAATCATCTAAATAAAGTATTCAGGTAATGAAATTATTATCCTAGAAATGCAATAGAGACATTAATACGACCAATAAAAAGTAGCAATAGTAAAATCATGTCCAAATAGAAAGTATTCTGACAGCAACTTAATAATTAATATTGAATATATGAGATAATATCTAATGGGTAGGGTATTGAACTTATTACTATTGGCATATGGATAATAGATTAAATATAAAGTATAAATTTTTTGAATTTTCGGACATCCAAAAATTCGAAGTATCAAATCCAATATCCAATCCGAAATCCAAAAATTTTAAAAATTAAATCCAAAATTCAATCTGTAATCCAAAAATTCAAAAATATTCGAAATTCGGTTTGGATATCGAATTTGTCCAAACAATGCGCACCCCTACCTGAAACAGACAGGAAGGCATTGGATTCCGTCTACTTTCCCGTAATTTTGGCAGTCAGAAAATCGCCATTTTTTTGTAGTGAAAAAAATTATTTTTACTCTATTTACATCGTGTAATTTTTCGTTGATAAACCTCTTTTACTTTACGTGGTTCCACCCATGCTTGCGATGAGATACGAGACAGAAATGTGTAAGAATAATAAGTAAACTTGCCCCGCAAAAGTTTTTCTTAAATTGTTTTCTTTTGTTTGAAAGAATTTGATAGTAAAATTCTTTTTCGTTTTCTACTAAGTAGTATTAATTTAATTCAAAAGTTTTATACCATCCTATAAAATACATGTTGAAGATGTTCTAAATGTTATCATAATTTAATAATAAGTACATGAAGGTAGACAAAATAAAAAACAAATATGGCTAATTGCAGTGACCTCCGCTCTAGTTTATCCTATTTAATTTCAAAGAACCTATTCCCTATGGTTTTAGAATGGATTTGGGTTGCTTACCATTTACGTAAAGTAAATAAGACGCTAAACAAAGATGGAAAACACACAGTGTTCCACATCTACTCTCTGTGTTCAGAGTTTATATTGTCAAATTCAAGTGTTCAATAAGTGTTGGGAAACGTAACAGGCTAATAGATCGTGAAAAAATATTTGAAAGATAAAATCAATAAATTGCACAAGACAAGACAAGACAAGACAAGATTTACGTAGTTTGATAATTTTTGCTTACTCCACGGCCACACAGAGAATAACTCTTTATTAATTGAATAGAGAAAGAAGAAGTTGAGAGATGATATGCAAATGAAAATGCATACCCCTTTTATAGGCATTTGAATGCCCTGCCGACGTAAGCGCTTACGTCGGCAATGCCGATATAAGTGCTTACATCATACGAATGCCGATGTAAGTGCTTACATCATAAGTTCATTTCTTTTTGACTTTTCTTTCTTTTGTTTTGTCTACTTTTCTTTCTTTCACATACAACAACAGGTTTGCTATTATCAATCTCCCCCTCAAACCTATGTTACCGCAAGAAAGAAATTTAAAAAAAAATTTGCTATTCTCTGGTGGCGCCTTCACGCTATCAGTCTTGAAGGCTAACTGAGGCAGTGCACATGCTCAGTTTGTCAATACCGACAACTTTGATCAACATGTCTGATGGGTTCTTTGATCTTAGTATCTTCTGCATGGAAAGAGTTTCTTCACTTATTAACTCTCGGATATATGATACCTCAACTGGATATGCTTCGATCTTGCATGAAACACTGGATTCTTGGCAAGATGAATTGCACTCTGGCTGTCGCTGAAAAGCTCACAATTGTCCTATTCTTTACCTAGCTCTTTAAGAAACTTCTTGATCCAAATCATCTCTTTTCCAGCTTCTGAGATTGCCATGTACTCTGCTTCTGTGGTAGATAAAGCAATACTTTTGTCACGATCCGAAATTCTCACCTTCGGGACCGTGATGGTGCCTAACATTTCACTTGTTAGGCAAGCCAACGTTAGAATAATTTTAACCATTTTTAAACAAATTAAGTTAAACAGGAGTTCATTACTCAAATTAAAGTGCGGAAGACCAAAACTATCGAATCATCAAAATACATCCCCGAATCTGGTGTCACAAGTGCACGGGCTACTAGGATAATACAAATAAAGGTCTGAATGAAATTCAAGTTGTTTGACAGATAATGCACAGCTAAGATAAGATAGAAGGGGACTTCAGAACTGCGAACGTTGTGCAGTTATACCTCAAGTCTCCTCTAAGTAGCTGAATCCGAGCACGTCTATGGTACGCCGCTGGGACCAACTCCAAAATATGCACAAGAAGTGCAGAATGTAGTATGAGTACAACCGACCCCATGTACTACGTAAGTGTTGAGCCTAACCTAGACGAAGTAGTGACGAGGCTATGAGAGAACACGTACGTAAACAACATGTATAAGTATATACAAATACAAGCAGCAATAAAACAATAAATAATACTTTATAAATTTGGGAGGGAACATGCGAAGGGAGTTGATATAATAGTTTCAGTAGGAGAATTATCACTTAGCAGCCAATTAATTCTTCAACATTAAAATGAGCAACTGATAATATGAAAATGATACGGCACCACTCTTCGTGCTTTTACTCTCATTCCTCCCATAAACTGATAAATAAATAATAATAATTGGCACGGCATCACCCTTCGTGCTTTTACACTAAAAAATGACACGGCAACACCCTTCGTGCTTTTACACTTTTTCTCACCATGACAATGATAGTATAAATAATAAAAATAATACGGTATTACCCTTCATGCTTTTACACTCTTTCTCACAATATTCAACAATAATTAAATCAATAAAAATTTTATGAATAATGATCAAATAATCAATAATAAACTTAAACAAGAATATATTAATTAAATAAGCAATTCGAAATTAATTTAAAAATTGAATGTGGGACCCATGTCTCGAATATCATAAAAACTCATAAAAATCGAATACCCGTTCCGATACGAGTTTAACCATACAAAAATTATCGAATTCCGACATCGGATTGACCTTCAAATCTTAATTTTATATTTTTGGAACATTTTATAAAAATCTGATTTTTCTTCCATAAATTCACGAATTCATGATGTAAATGAGTATGGAATCACGAAATATAATCAATATAGGATAAGAAAAACTTACCCCAATGTTTTTCCGTGAAAATCGCCCAAAAATCGCCTTACCCGAGCTCAAAATCGTAAATGGTAGGAAATGGGGCGAAATCCCATTTGCAGAACTTAAGTTCTGTTTGCCCAGGTTTTTCCCTTATGCGATCGCAATTTAGGCTGCCCAGTTTTTGCTCTACGCGAATGTGGCAGTGCTCTCGTGAATGCAAAACACAGTTTCTTAACCTTCTGCGATCGCGTACTGCCTTGTGCGATCGCGTAGCACAAATGGCGTGTCCACCTTCTGCCTTCATTCCTTCTACGCGAACGCGGCTTGGCCCTCGCATTCGCGGAGCTTTGACTGCTGCCATTATGCGATCGCGGACATTACTATGCGATCGCATAGTTTAAATTTTCATCAGTGACATTAAGCCTTCGCCATCGCGGATATAGTCACGCGATCGCATAGAAGGAAACCAGTACTGTGAAGCACCAGAATTCCAGCTATGTTTTCTTGAACAAAAATGATCCGAGGTTTGTCCGAAACTCACCCGATCCATCGGGGCTCCAAACCAAACATGCACACAAGTCCGAAAACCTCATACGAACTCGCTCGCGTGATCAAAACACCAATTTAACACCTGAAATTACGAATCAGAAGCCAAATCAAGTGAGATTTGTAAGAAAACTTTAAAATTTCTATTCTAACAACCGGACATCCGAATCACGTCAAACCAACTCCGTTTCTTCCCAAATTTGATAGACAAGTTATAAATATAGTAACGGACCTATACCAGGTTTCGAAACCAGAATACGGACCCGATATCAATAAAGTCAAACATTGGTCAATTCTTTAAAGTCATTAAGCCTTTAAACTTCAAAATTTCGACAACATGCGATAACTCGAGTTAGGGACCTCCCAATTTGATTCTGGGCATACGCCCAAGTCCCAAATCACGATACGG
This sequence comes from Nicotiana tabacum, assembly GCF_000715075.1. Classification (NCBI taxonomy): domain Eukaryota; kingdom Viridiplantae; phylum Streptophyta; class Magnoliopsida; order Solanales; family Solanaceae; genus Nicotiana; species Nicotiana tabacum. The sequence goes on from NC_134083.1 coordinate 80,436,972, forward strand.
ACCTATAGGAACTGTCAAAATACTGATCCGAGTTTGTTTACTCAAAATATTGACCAAAGTCAATCCAATTGAGTTTTAAAGCTCTATTTCATATTTTAATCAATTTTTGACATAAAAATGTTCCGAAAAAAATTACGGACTGTGCACGCAAGTCTAGGAAAGCTGAATGATGCTATTTGAGGTCTTAGAACACAGAAATAATTATTAAATGTAAAGATGACCTTTTGAGTAATCACATTCTCCAGCTCTAAAACAAACATTCATCCTCGAACGGAATTAGAAAAGTACCTGAGCTGGTGAAATGGTGTGGATATTTACTCCGCATGTCCGACTCGGACTCCCAGGTAGCTGTCTCAATTGATTGACCTCTCCATTGCACCCGAACGGAAGGATAACTCTTAGACATTAACTATCAGACCTGCCTGGCTACAATAGCTACCGGCTCCTCTTCGTAAGTCAAATCCTTGTCCAATTGGACCGAGCTGAAATCTAAAATATGGGACGGATCACCATAATATTTTCGGAGCATATATACATGGAACACCGGATGAACCGCTGATAAACTAGGTGGTAATGCAAGCCTATAGGCTACTTCGCCCACCCTTTCAAGAATTTCAAAGGGTCCAATATACATAGGACTTAACTTGCCCTTCTTTCCGAATTCATTACACCTTTCATAGGTGAAACCCGGAGCAATACTCTTTATCCATTCATGAATGCAACATCATGAACCTTACGGTCGGCATAACTCTTTTGCCTAGACTGAGTTATGCGAAGTCGATCCTGAATAATCTTGACCTTATTCAAGGCAAATCGGTACCCAATAATCGAGCCTCTCCCGGTTCAAACCAGCCAATGGGCGAATGACACCGTCTCCCATATAATGCTTCATATGGAGCCATATGAATGCTCGACTAATAGCTGTTATTATATACAAACTCTGCAAGTGGCAAGAACTGATCCCAAGAACCTCCAAATTCTATAACACAAGCGCGAAACATATCTTCCAATATTTGAATAGTGCGCTCTGACTATCCGTCTGTCAGTGGATGAAATGTTGCACTCAACTCAACCCACATGCCTAACTCACGCTATATAGCCTTCCAGAAGTGTGAGGTAAACTGCGTACCTCGATCTAAAATAATAGACACGGGCACACCGTGAAGGCGGACAATCTCACAAATGTAAATTTTAGCTAACCGCTCTGAAGAATATGTACTTGCCACTGGACTGAAATGTGCTGACTTGGTCAACCTGTCCACAATGACCCAAACTGCATCGAATTTTCTCTGAGTCCGCGGGAGCCCAACAACAAAATCCATAGTGATACGCTCCCACTTCCACTCAGGAATTTCTAACTTCTAAAGCAAACCACCAGGTCTCTGATGCTCCTACTTAACTTGCTGAAAGTTTAGATATCGAGCTACATATGCAACTATATCCTTCTTCATTATCCTCCACCAATAATGTTGCCGCAATTCTTGATACATTTTGGCGGCACCTGGATGAATAGAATACCGGGAACTGTGTGCCTCTTTAAGAATTAATTCACGAAGCCCATCCACATTAGGCACACAAATACGACCATGCATCCGCAGAACTCCATATTCCCCCACAGCAACTTGTTTGGTACCACTGTGTTGTACTGTGTCCTTAAGGACGAGCAAATGAGGACCATCATACTGCCGCTCTCTGATACACTCATATAAAGAAGACCGAGCGACTGTGCAAGATAGAACCCAATTGGGTTTTGAAACATCTAACCTCACGAACTGATTAGCCAAAATCTGAACATCTGCAGCTAACGGTCTCTCACCAACCGGAATATACGCAAGACTTCCCATACTCACAACCTTACTCAAAGCATCGGCCATCACATTGGCCTTTCCGGAGTGATACAAAATGGTGATATCATAATCTTTCAACAACTCCAACCATCTTCTCTGCCTCAAATTGAGATCTTTTTGCCTGAACAGATACTGTAGGCTACGATGATCACTGAATACCCTGAATACCTCACACGAGACACCGTAAAGGTAATGCCTCCAATTCTTCAGTGCATGGACAATGGCTGCCAATTCTAAGTCATGAACAGGATAATTCTTCTCGTGAACTTTCAACTGCCGTGACGCATATGCAATCACCCTACCATCTTGCATCAATACTGCGCCAAGCCCAATGTGAGATGCATCACAATACACCGTATAAGATCCTGAACCTGTGGGTAATACCAACATTGATGCCGTAGTCAAAACGGTCTTGAGCTTCTAAAAGCTCAACTCACACTCGTCTGACCATCTAAATGGGCACCCTTCTAGGTCAATTTGGTCAATGAAGATGCTATAGATGAAAACACCTCCACAAACCGGCGATAATATCCTGCCAAACCCAGGAAACTCCAGATCTATGTAGCTGAAATAGGTCTAGGCCAATTTTGAACAGCCTCAATCATCTTAGGATCCACTTTTATGCCTTTTGTCGATACAACATGCCCCAAAAAGGCAATTGAGTTTAATCATATCTCGCATTTTGATAATTTGGCATATAACTGATTATTCTTCAAAGTCTGAAGCACAATCCAAAGATGTTGCACATGCTCCTCTCGACTGCTGGAGTAAATCAAAATGTCATCAATGAATACAACTACAAATGAATCCAGATAGGGCATGAACACCTGATTCATCAAATCCATAAATGTTGTTGGGGCATTTGTCAGCCCAAATGACATCACTAGGAATTCGTAATGCCCATACCGAGTCCGAAAAGCTGTCTTAGGGATATCAGATGCCCTAATCTTTAACTGATGGTAACTAGACCTCAAGTTGATCTTTGAAAACACCTTGGCACCCTGAAGCTGATCGAATAAGTCATCAATTCTTGGCAACGGATACTTGTTCTTGATAGTGACCTTGTTCAACTGTTGATAATCTATACACATTCTCATCGACCCATCTTTCTTCTTCACGAACAACACGGGTGCACCCCAGGGTAAGACACTAGGTCTAATGAAGCCCTTATCAAGCAATTCTTGTAATTGCTCCTTCAATTCTTTCAACTCCGGCGGGGCCATACGCTATGGTGGGATAGAAATGGGCTGAGTGCCCGGAGCTAAATCAATATAGAAGTCAATATCTCTGTCGGGTGGCATCCCCAGCAGATCATCAGGAAATACATCTGGAAATTCACGGACAACTGAAACTGAATCCATAGAAGGAACTTCCGTGTTGGGATCACGAATATAAGCCAAATAGGCTAGACATTCCTTCTTGACCCTATACCGAGCCTTCATATAAGAAATAACCCTGCTGGTAGAATGACCAAGAGTCCCTTTCCACTCCAGTCGAGGTAACCCCGGCATGGCTAAGGTCACCATTTTGCGTGACAATCCAATATAGCATGATAAGGTAAATCCATCCATACCCAAGATAACATCAAAATCTACCATGTCAAGTAGTAGAAGATCCACGCTAGTCTCGAGACTCTCAATAGTAACCACACATGAATGATAGACGTGATCTACCATAATAGAATCTCCCACCGGTGTGGACACACATACAGAAGCACTCCGAGAATCACGAGGCACAACCAGATATAAAGCAAAATAGGAGGACACATAAGAATAAGTAGATCCTGGATCAAATAGAACTGAAGCATCTCTATGGAAAACTGGAACAATACCTGTAATCACGACATCGAATGCTTTGGCCTCAGGCCTAGCTAAAAAAACATAAAATCAGGGTTGGACCCAACAACTCTGAACCGCATCCCTGGGACGGCCTCTAACTGGCTGGCCTCCATATCTAACGACCTGACCTCAACCTCTAGCTGTTTGACCCCTGCCCCTAGCTGGCTGGGCGGGTGGTAGAACAGCTGGTACTGGAATCATAGCACGAGAACCCTTCTGCTGTGAACTGCCCGAGGGCAAAATCTAGCAATGTGTCTCGGGTCATCACAAGTATAACAAGTCTTCGGCTGTTGTGACTGCTGACCCTGGAACTGGCCATGTTGACCTGGATAACCACTCTGATGGCTCCGAATCGAAGGTGCATTAATAGGAGTTGGTGGTGCACTGTAAGCTAGCTGGTCGAAATGAGACACGTAAGGGCCGTGACTACCTGAAGCATTCTGGGATGCCTGGAGCGCTGAATGAAACGGCCTGGGAGGATGGCCTCTACCAAAATTACCCCTGCCTCCAAATAAGGCACAACTAAACCCACCAAACTGACGAGGCCTCTTATTAGACCCCCTCCCTCTCTCCTGTACAAGAACTGTCTCGATCCTCATAGCAACATTAGCAGCCGCCTGAAAGGAAATCTCACTTCCGATCTTCTTGGCCATCTGAAGCTTGATAGGGTGAGTGAGTCCCTCAATAAACCTCCTCACACTCTCTCCCTCAGTAGATAATAAAAGGAGAGCATGACGGGCTAAATCCACAGAATGGGTCTCGTACTGAGTAACAGTCATACTGCCCTGCTGGAGACGCTCAAATTGCCTACGTGTCACGACCTAAATTTTTCCTCTGTAGGATATCGTGACGGCACCTAGTTTATAAGACTAGGCCAGCCTATCAACATGCGGAATAATTAAAATAATCATAAATACTATTAAAACTCAAAAACTTAGCACATATAGAATTTTCCCAAAACCTAGAGAAAATACAAGTCACAAGTTCTAAGAATTTATTCCGAATATCTCTATACATAAGAGTCTAATGAAGATAAGGGAAACAACATAATAAAGATAGAGGGGGACTCTGACGTCTGCAGACGCTAGTAGATATACCTTGAAGTCTCCACGTACAGACTCAACTCACTGATACCTGGTCTGGTAGGAAGTACCTGGATCTGCACAAAAAGATGTGCAGAAGCGTAGCATGAGTACACCACAACGGTAACCAGTAAGTGCCAAGCCTAACCTCGGTAGAGTAGTGACAAAGTCAAGTCAGGGCCCTACTGCAAATAAATAATAAGGAACATGAAAAAAGATTTAACAATGTATAATAATAATAATAATAATAATAATAATAATAATAATAATAATAATAATAATAATAATAATAATAATAATAATAATAATAATAAAAATAATAATAATAATAATAATAATAATAATAATAATAATAATAATAATAATAACAATAACAACAATAACAACAATAACAATAATAACAATATCAATAACAATAATAACAATAACAACAACAATAACAATAATAATAACAATAACAATAACAATAACAATAACAATAACAATAATAATAATAATAAAAGGTATCTAATGGTGTTGGTAGTGAGCCGATGTGTTTATGCCTGTACCGAAGTTTAGAGGAAAGAGTATTGTATTATTTAATTGTCTTATGCTAGTGGAGTGGTAGTTGATAGTTTTTGTTGTTTTGGTAGAAAAATTATATGTTTAGTTAAAAGTATGTCACTAAGAAGAACAATTAATTGGTTTTTTTATTAAATTGCCCATTATGCGCTATTAATGTTGAAAAAGTTGTACGTTTATACCTGATTTTCTTATTCTTTGTCTTTTTCCCTTTTTATCACTCCATGTCTCAATATTTTAAAGTTCTTATGTAAAGCAAAGCAGCCATAACATAGTATAATGGCATTGTGGTCACCTTTTAATATTGCTAACTATACTTTAAGGAATTATTTTTTTATTATTATTTTTTTGATGGTGCAGAGTGACCTAAAATCCTTATTTAGTGGAATATGAATTTACATATTAAGGGAAGCAAAACAAACAAAAGACAAGTATGCCAAATGAGAAATATCAACAGGGTCATAAATCATAAATAATCTTTCTAAATCATAAATAATTTCATAATCTTTCCTTATATCACCACGAGAGCATTCACATTTAGTTTTCAAATTATTTTTTTCCGAAATAGCATCCCGCATTTTAGCCCAACTTATCACACCGTATGGCTTCTAGTAGTTCCCCTACTAGCCACGCGTATCAAACCTACTTTATCTCACCGCATGCGTTTCAACACCCAGACCTTATACCACTGCATGCGTATCAACATCACAATTCGCACCTCAAGTGTCCAAATATTTTGACTTGCCAAATAAATCAACAATAATAATATTTTCCACAATAAGGAGCTCACAGCTCAATCACAATGTATACAAAAATCTCAACAAAATATTCGGGAGTGAACAACTCAACAGAATAATAATTAATAATTTAACACTTTAATTTCAATATGATTTACGGCTTTTATATTTTAATACCAATTTCAATAATCGATATTCCATAATTTAACAACTAAATTAAGGAATTCAATCTTCAAATAATGAGCACAAAATAAAATAGAACAAAACTTCAACTAAACAAGTAAAGCAATTAGCAGAAAAAATGTAAGGCAAGTAGGACATATGAAAATAGAATAACAATAATGAATATAGCATGATAGATTAATTTAATTAATATGTGACAGAGATCTACACAATTTAAAACCAGAATTTTTCATATTTAATCTATGTACACACTCGTCACATCGTGTACACGGCTTTCAATACATCACAATTATCATAATAATATCAATCCTAAGGAAAATTTCCCCCATACAAGGTTAGACAAGTCACTTACCTCGTCTTGCGTTAATTCAATCCACCAATAGGATTTTTCCTCGATTATCCACCTCCTAGTGGCTCGAATATTTTGCAGCAATACTTCAATATTAGATTAATGAGAAGACCAAGAACAACTTGACCAGAAATAGATCTTTACAGCAGAGATTGGATTGAAACCTTGACCAAATAGACCCTTGAACCAGAGGAAATTTTGAGATACAAATAGAGGCTCAAGGTTATCACGTGATGTTGTTTCGATGGTTTTGCTACAGGTTGAGTGTTGGGTTTAGATATTAAGGTGCCAAAATTTGAGTTAGGACGATGGACTATGGATTTGAAGATGAGGCGTGAAATTGAAAGAAGAGAGATGTCCTAAAGTTTTGTGTTCTCTTCCTCTGTCCTCTATCTCTCTACTCTCTAAATTTTTTTTATATTTTATTTTGTGAAAATGACGTGAGGTCAAAAATTTTGTTAAAGGAAAAAGTAAATAATATGTACATATTAAAATAGTAAAAGACTAAATCTCACAAAAAAGCAAGATACTACGTGTTAATTTCTTATACTGTGTACATCAAAATAAGAATAAAACTAACACTAAATAACAATATTAGAATTAAAAGAAATATCCAAGCATTAAAAAGGTATAAGGTTTCGGGGAGGGTCAAAATTAGATGTCTACATGTGGTACCCTTTATGCCAAAAGAAACGACGTCGAAACATTAAATAAGAGAGCGGTACAATCCAAACCTATCCGAAACTTATCCGAGCCCTCGGGGCTCCAAACCAAACATCCACACAAGTTACATAACTACAATATAGCATAGAGAAAACTTAATTTAGGGGATCAAGGTTAAAATACTCGTGACGACTGGCCGGGTCGTTACATTCTTTCCCTCTTAAACAAACGTTCGTCCTCGAACGAGTATAGAGATATATCTGAAGTGGTGAAAATATGTGGATAACGGCTACGCATATCATGCTCGGTTTCCCAAGTCGCCTCATCGACCAGTTGACCCCTTCACTGTACTTTTACTGAAGCACTGCTTTTCGATCTCAACTTTCTAACTTGTCTGTCCAAAATAGCCACTGGTTCCTCAACATAACATAGATCCTTGTCCAACTGGACTGAGCTGAAGGCTAACACATGAGTTGGATCGTTGTGATACTTCCGGAGTATGGAAACATGGAACACTGAATGAACTGCAGTGAGATTAGGTGGTAATGCAAGTCTGTAAGCCACCTCCCCAACTCTCTCAAGGATTTCAAAAGGCCCGATATACCTAGGGCTCAACTTTTCCTTCTTCCCAAATCTCATAACACCCTTCATGGGTGAAACCCGGAGCAAGACCCGCTCACCAACCATGAATGCAACCTCACGAACATTCCGATCCACATAACTCTTCTGTCTAGATTGAGCTGTACGAAGTCAATCCTAAATCAATTTAACCTTTTTCAAAGCATCTTGAGCCAAGTTCGTACCCAATAGCCTAGTTTCGCCCAGCTCGGACCAACCCACTGGAGACCGGCATCGCCTACCATATAAGGCCTCATACGGAGCCATCTAAATGCTTGACTGGTAATTGTTGTTGTAAGAAAAATTTACAAGTGGAAAGAACTGATCCCAAGCACCCCCCCCCCCTCCCAAATCTAATCACACATGCACGAAACATATCCTCCAGTATCTAAATAGTGCGATCGGACTGTCCATCCGTCTGAGGGTGAAATGTTGTTCTCAACTCCACATGAGTACCCAACTCTCGTAGTACAGCCCTCCAGAACCGTGATGTAAACTGTGTACCCCGGTCAGAGATGATAGATACAGGTACTCCATGAAGCCTGAAAATCTCGCGAATATAGACCTGAGCCAGCTACTCCGAAGAGTAAGTTGTAACCACATAAATGAAATGAGCGGACTTGGTCATTCTATCCACAATCACCCAAACTGCATCGAACTTCTTCTGAGTCCGTGGGATCCCAACAACGAAATCCTTAGTGATCCGCTCCCATTTCCAATCTAAAATCTCTAACTTCTGAAGCAATCCACCCAGTCGTTGATGCTCATACTTCACCTGCTGGAAATTTAGGCACCGAGCTACATATTCCACTATGTCTTTCTTCATCCGCCTCTACCAATAATCCTGTCTCAAGTCTAGATACATCTTTACAGCACCCGAGTGAATGGAGTACCGCGAACTGTGAGCCTCCTGGAGAATCAACTCACGCAAACCATCTACACTAGGTACACATAGCCTGCCCTGCATCCGTAATACACCGTCATCTCCAATAGTGACTTCCTTGGCATCACTGTACTAAACTGTGTCCTTAAGGACAAGCAGATGGGGGTCATCATACTGATGCTCTCTGATATGTTCATAAAGAGAAGACTGAGAAACCACACAAGCCAAAACTCGGCTCGGCTCGGAAACATCTAATCTAACAAACTAGTTGGTCAAGGCTTAAACATCCAAGTCTAAAGGCATCTCTGCTACTGGAATCTCTGCCTTACGACTCAAGGCATCGGCCACTATATTGGCCTTTCCGGGATGATAGTGAATGGTGACATCATAATCCTTAAGCAATTCCAAACACCTCCACTACCGCAAATTAAGATCTTTCTATTTAAACAGATGTTGTAGACTTCGGTGATCGGTATAAACCTCGCAATGGACACCGTACAAATAATACCGCCAAATCTTTAGGGCATGAACAATAGCCGCTAATTCAAGGTCGTGGACATGATAATTCTTCTCACGTACCTTTAACTACCTGGACACATAGGCAATCACCCTACTATCCTGCATCAGCACTGCGCCGAGACCAATACGTGATGCATCACAATACACAGTATAAGATCCTGAACCTGTGGGCAACACAAATACTAGGGTTGTAGTCAAAGCTGTCATATTCCTCGGTCCACCTGAACGGAGCACCCTTCTGGGTCAATTTGGTCATAGCTGCAGCAATAGAAGAAAAACCCTCTACAAATCGAAGATAATACCCTGCCAAACCAAGGAAACTCCGGATCTCCATAGCTAAAGACGATCTGGACCAACTCTGTACTGCTTCAATCTTCTTCGGATCTACCTTGATCCCTTCGCACGAAACTATATGACCCAAAAATCACACTGAATCAAGCCAAAATTTTGCATATAACTTCTTTTCTCTCAAAGTTTGAAGCACAGTCCTCAGGTGTTGCTCATGATCCTCCCGACTCTAGAAATACACCAGAATGTCGTCAATAAACACGATGATGAAGGAGTCAAGATAGGGCTGAAATACACTGTTCATCAAATGCATAAAGGTTGTTGGGGCGTTGGTCATCCCAAATGACATTACAAGGAACTCATAATTGTCATACCGAGTCCTGAAAGCAGTCTTCAGGATATCTGGCTTCCGAATCTTCAACTGGTGATAACCTGAATGCAAGTCAATCTTAGAGAACACCCTGGCACCCTGAAGCTGATCAAATAGGTCATCAATATGAGGCAATGGATACCTGTTCTTCACTGTAACCTTGTTTAACTTGCGGTAATCAATACACATCCGCATAGAACCATCCTTCTTTTTCACAAATAAGACAGGATCACCCCAAGGTGATACACTGGGCCAAATGAACCCTTTATCAAGCAGCTCCTGTAACTGCTCTTTTAATTCTTTTAACTTTGATGGGGCCATACGATATGGTGGAATAGAAATGGGCTGAGTGCCCGATAACAAATCAATGCCAAAGTCAATATCCATGTCGGGTGGCATACCCGGAAGATCCGCTGGAAATATATCGGGAAAATCCCTTACTATAGGAACTAACTCCACGGTAGGAGTATCATCACTAATATCTCTCACGTAGGCCAAATACGCATCACACCCCTTCTCAACCATTCATTGAGCCTTAAGAAATGAAACAACCCTACTGGGAACATAATTCAAGGTACCTCTCCACTCTAACCGCGATAGACCTGGCATAGCCAACGTCACCGTCTTGGCGTAACAATCAAGGATAGCGTGATAGGGCAACGACCAGTTCATGCCTAAAATAATATCGAAATCCACCATATTGAGCAATAATAAATCAGCTCTGGTCGCAAAACCACTGATAACAATTAAACACGACTGATACACGCAGTCAACAATAATAGAATCACCCACGGGTGTAGATACGTAAATAGAAGAACTCAAAGAGTCACGGGGTATGCCCAAATACGAGGCAAAATAAAATGACACATAAGAATAAGTGGAGCCTAGATCAAATAAGACTGATGCATTCCTATGATAGACCAGAATAATACATGTGATAACAGAATCGGATGCAACTTCCTCTTTCCTAGCAGGAAGGGCATAATATCTGGCTTGGCCTCCCCCTCTAGGGCGACCTCTACCTGTCCGACCTCCACCTCTAGTTGGTTGTGCAGGTGGATTGGCAACTAATGCAGTAATCATGGCCTGAGAAGCCTGAGGGCCCTATGGAATGGGTGGATCCTGAGAAATTTGTGGAGGTGCACCCCTCTTAAATCTGGGGCAATTCCTCATTATATGACGAGTGTCACCACACTCAAAAAAAGCCCTCAAAGTACGTGGCTACTGGGACTGGGTGGAGCCCCTCAATAAATCGATGAACCCGCTCTCGAACAGTAGAAATCAAGGTTGGTGCATGCCTGGCCAAATCACTAAATCGGACCGCATACTCTGACACGGTCATAGAACCCTGGCGTAATTGCTCAAAATCTGCGCGCCATGCATCTCTGAGACTCTGAGAAACATACTCCCTCAAGAACATATCTGAAAATTGAGTCCAAGTGAGTGAAGCTACCTCAGCTGGACTATCCAACTCATATGTCCGCCACCACTGGTAGGCCACTCCTCTAAGCTGGAATGCCGTAAAAGAAACCCCGCTGGAATCCACAATACCCATAGTACGAAGGATATGGTGACATTCCTCAAGAAAACCCTGAGCATCCTCTGAAGCCAAACTGCTGAAAGTGGGAGGGTGGTAATTCTTGTACCTCTCGAGCCTGAGTTGCTCCCCATCCGAAATTGCTGCCCTAACCTCGGGCCAAACTGGGACAACTGGTTGCACTGGTATAACCTCTGGGGCATGGTCAACCTGGGCTCGTGGCTCTGGGGTACGGGCGGCCGAAGTTTGTGCTCCTCCCCCGGCTTGAGATGTGGCAGGAGCAAGTGGAATCAACCCTACCTGAGCTAGAGTCCCAAACATGCTCAAAAACTGGGCAAGAGTCTCCTGAAGTGTAGGGGTAGTAACAGGCATCTCAGGTGCCTGCTCTCCAACTGGAGCTACTGGTGGCTCTGCTGCAGTAGCTCGTGCAGGTGCTCTGGCTGAACCACGTGGTCTTCCTCGGCCTCTGCCCCGGCCTCGGCCTCTTGCGGCTCCAACAGGGGGCGTGGGTGTCTGATCATCGGATCCAGTTGTGCGTCTCCTCACCATTTGTGAGAGAATAGAAAGACAAGAGTTTAGAATTTTGAAGTCAACAATTGTGCACGATAAGGAATTAAAGAGGTGAATATTTTTCTAACAGTTCCATAGCCTCCCAAAGATAAGTACAAACATCTCCATACCGATCCGCGAGACTCTACTAAACCTGTTTGTGACTCATAACAACTATGAACCTAGAGCTCTGATACCAACTTATCACGACCCAAATTTTTCCTCCGTAGGATATCGTGACGGCACCTAGTCTCTAAGACTAGGTCAGCCTATCAACATGCGGAATAATTAAAATAATCATAAATACTATTAAAACTCAACAACTTAGTACATATAGAATTTTCCCAAAACCCGGCGAAAATACAAGTCACAAGTTCTAAGAATTTATTTCGAATATCTCTATACATCAGAGTCTAATGAAGATAAGGGAAACAACTTAATAAAGATAGAGGGGGACTCCGAGGTCTGCAAACGCTGGCAGATGTACCTTGAAGTCTCCGCACACAGCTAGCTCACTGACACTTGGTCTGGTAGGATGTACCTGGATCTGCATAAAAGGATGTGCAGAAGCATAGCATGAGTACACCATAGCGGTAACCAGTAAGTGCCAAGCCTAACCTCGGTAGAGTAGTGACAAAGTCAAGTCAGGGCCCTACTGCAAATAAATAATAAGGAACATGAAAAAAGATTTAACAATGTATAATAATAATAATAATAATAATAATAATAATAATAATAATAATAAAAGGTATCTAATGGTATTTTGGTAGTGAGGCGATGTGTTTATGCTCGTACCAAAGTTTAGAGGAAAGAGTATTGTATTCTTTAATTGTCTTATGCTAGTGGAGTGGTGGTTGATAGTTTTTGTTTTTTTTTTGGTAAAAATATTATATGTTTAGTTAAAAGTATGTCCACTAAGAAGATCAATTAATTGGTTTTTTAATTAAATTGCCCATTATGCGCTGCAAATGTTGAAAAAGTTGTACGTTTATACCTGTTTTTCTTATTCCTTGTATTTTCCTCTTTTTATCACTCCATGTCTCAATATTTTAAAGTTCTTGTGTAAAGCAAAGCAGCCATAACATAGTATAATAGCGTTGTGGTCATCTTTGAATATTGCTAACTATGCTTTAATGATTCATTTTTTTATTATAATTTTATTTGATGATGCAGAGTGACCTAAAATCCTTAGTTAGTGGAAGATGAATTTTCATATTAAGGGAAACAAAACAAACAAAGACAAGTGTACCATATGAGAAATATCAACAGGGTTGTCACGACCAGAAATTTTTCACTAACGGGACCTCGATGGCGCCTAACATTTCACTTGCTAGGCAAGCCAACGTTAGAGAATCATTAAACCAATTCCTTATTTCCATTCAGTAATTAATAATAATTAACTAAGATGAAATATAATAAGTGCGAAATATCATGAAATTGTATTAATTACTACCACCCGGATCTGGAGTCACAATTCACGAGCATTCTAGAATTTACTACAAGTAATAGTCTGAATGAAATACAACTGTCTGAATGAAAGAAACAGTAGAACAGAAAAGATAGACGGGGACTTCAAGGTCTATGAACGCCGACAGATCTATCTTGAGTCTCCGGACATTGTACCAATAGCAAAAATCTCGATCAACCCGAGCCGGTATCAAAATCTGCACAGAAAGTGCAGAGTGCAGTATCAGTACAACCGACCCCATGTACTGGTAAGTGTCGAGCCTAACCTCGACGAAGTAGTGATGAGGCTAAGGCATGGCACCTACAAATCAACCTATACAATTTAACAGTGTATATACAAATCACAGAAATGAAGAACTAAACTGGAAATGTCAGGAGGGGAACATACTGAGGGGAATGCAAGATAAAGACTACAACAGAATGATCATCGGAGCAGTCAATATACCAGGAATCAACAGGAATAGTGAATACAGTAAGAAAAAATGCACGGCATCACCCTTCGTGCATTAACACTCTCCCTTACCATAATGCAATGCATAAATAACAACAGGGAGATAGAATAACAAGTACAAACCTTACTTCAACATTTGGTTCCATAACATCAATCTCAACTTTGAAATAAAAAATCAATTATCATCAGAAAATCCGTAAACATGATAAGAACAATAAATTGAACAACACTAGTATAACACATAGATATTAGGCACAGGAATGTGACAATATAAGAAAAACTGAGAAACATGGAAAAATAGGTAAATTGGAGGCGCATAAGTACTCGTCACCTCACATATACGCCGCTCACATGAATTTCACTTAGAAAGTAATCTAAGGTTCCTAATTCCCTCAAGTCAGGGTTAGACACAACACTTACCTCGCTCCGAAGGCCACTTAATTCTCAATCACAGCGTTTCCTTTGGAATTCACCTCCAAACCACTCGTATCTATTCAAAAATGACTCAATAATATCAAATATTGCTAAAGGAATCAATTATATTTCGTAAGTTAAATTTTCCCAAATTTTCCTCCAAAAAGTTAAAAAAATCGACCCTGGGCCCGCTTGGTCAAAATTCGAGGTTCGGACCAAAATTCTTTTACCCATTCACCCCCGAGCCCGAATATGTAATTAGTTTTGGAATCCGACCTCAAATTGAGGTCTAAATTCTCAAATTTTGAAATTCCTAAGTTCTACCCAAAAATCCTAATTTCACCATAAAAATTCTATATTCTAGGTTGAAATCTTGTTATAAGATGTAAAAGATTGAAAGAAAAGAGTTAGGAATCACTTACCTATGATTTGGGAAAGATTTGGTCTTTGGAAAATTGCCTCTTAAGGTTTAGGGTTTTGAAAATATGAAGAATGAATGAAAAATCCCGTCTAAGTCCCTTTTACTCAGCTCTAGGTGTCGCAATTGCGACCTGAGCTTCGCAAATGCGAAGGAACAATCGTAATTGCGATACCCTTCACAATCTCGCTGCCTTCGCAAATGCGAGAAAAGTGTCGCATTTGCGACCACTGAACCTCGCAAATGCTAGTATGTGTTCGCATTTACGAACCTGCCCTTCCCAGACTCCCTTCGCAATTGCGAAGGTAACCTCGCAAATGCGAGAACTGTTGGCCCAGGCTTCTGATCGCAATTGCGATGAAAGCCTCACAATTGTGGAACCTGCTATGTTCGCATTTGCGATGTCTGATCTCGCAATTGCGAGATTAGAGGCCTGCAACAGGTTCAGTTATACCAGCAAAATTTTCTAAGTACAAAACATCTCGTGGCCTATCTGAAACTTACCCGAGCCCTCGGGGCTCCAAACCAAATATGCACACAAGTCTAAAAATATCATACGAACTTGATCGCATGATCAAATCGCCAAAATAACACCTAGAACTACGAATTTAGTACCAAATCAAATGAAATTCTCAAGAACACTTTAAAATTCATATCTTCTCAACTGGACGTCCGTATCACGTCAAATCAACTCTGTTTCTCACCAAATTTCACAGATAAGTCTTAAATATCAAAATGAATGTGTACCATGCTCCGGAACCAGAATACGGACCCGATACTAACAATGTCAAATATCAATCAATTCTTAAAAACAAATAATTTTTATCAAAAATTCATAACTCAAGTTAGGGACCTCCGAATTCAATTTCGGGCATACGCCCAGGTCCCATTATTCGATACGAACCTACCGGGACCGTCAAAGTACGGATCCGGGCCCGTTTACTAAAAATGTTGACCAAAGTCAACAAAAATTAACTTTTAAGGCAAAAATTCTTATTTTCATTAGTTTTCAATACAAAAGCTTTTCGGAAACCTGCCCAGACTGCGCACACAAATCGAGAAGGATAGAAATTATATTTGTAAAGTTTAAGAGCTCAGATTCGAGTTCTAAAATGTAAGATGACCTTTTGGGTCATCACAAGGGTCACTCCCGAGGTACCGCCTCGAAGTCCCAAATCATAAATAATTTCACAATCTCTCCTTATATCACCGCGAGAGCCTTCACATTTAGTTTTAAAATTATTTTTTCCGAAATAGCATCCCGCGTTTTAGCCCACCTTATCACACTGCATGGCTTCTAGTAGTTCCCCTACTAGCCACACGTATCAAACCCACCTTATCTTACCACATGCGTTTCAACACCCAGACCTTGTACCACCGCAGGCGTATCAATATCACAATTCGTACCTCAAGTGCCCAAATATTTCGACTTGCCAAATAAATCAACAATAATAATATTTTTCACAATAAGGAGATCACAGCTCAATCACAATGTATACAAAAATCTCAATAAAATATTCGAGAGTGAACAACTCAACAGAATAATAATTAATAATTTAACACTTTAATTTCAATATGATTTACGGCTTTTATATTTTAATACCAATTTCAATAATCAAAATTCCATAATTTAACAACTCAATTAAGGAATTCAATCTTCAAATAATGAGCACAAAATAAAAGGGAACAAATTTCAACTAAACAAGTAAAACAATTAGCAGAAAAAAGGTAGGGCAAGTAGGACATATGAAAATAGAATAACGATGATGGATATAACATGATAGATTAATTTAATTAATATGTGACAGAGATCTACACAATTTAAAACCAAAATTTTCCATATTTAGCCCGTGTACACACTCGTCACCTCGCGTACATGACTTTCAATACATCACAATTATCATAACAATACCAATCCTAAGGGAAATTTCCCCCACACAAGGTTAGACAAGTCACTTACCTCGTCTTGCGTTAATTCAATCCACTAATAGGATTTTTCCTCGATTATCCAACTCCTAGTGGCTCAAATATTTTGCAGCAACACTTCAATATTAGATTAATGAGAAGACCAAGAATAGCTTGACCAGAAATAGATCTTTACAGCAGAGATTGGATCAAAACCTTGACCAAATAGACCCTTGAACCAAAGAATGTTTTGAGATACAAATAGAGGCTCAAGGTTATCACGTGATATTATTTCGGTGGTTTTGCTACAGGTTGAGTGTTGGGTTTAGATATTAAGGTGCCAAAATTTTAGTTAGGACTAGGGACTATGGATTTAAAGATGAGGCGTGAAATTGAAAGAAGAGAGATGTCCGAAAGGTTTGTGTTCTCTACCTCTGTCCTCTATCTCTTTACTCTTTAATTTTGTTTTTTATATTTTATTTTGTGAAAATGATGTGAGGTCAAAAATTTTGTTAACGGAAAAAGTAAATAATATGTACGTATTAAAATAGTAAAAGACTAAATCTCACAGAAAAGCATGATACTACGTGTTAATTGCTTATACTGTGTACATCAAAATAATAATAATACTAACACTAAATAACAATATTAGAACTAAAAAAAATATCCAAGCACTGAAAAGGTATAAGGTTTCAGGGAGGGTCAAAATTAGATGTCTACATGTGGTACCCTTTATGCCAAAAGAAACGATGTTGAAACATCAAATAAGAGCGCGGTACAATCCAAACCCATTCAAAACTTATCCGATCCCTCGGGGCTCCAAACCAAACATCCACACAAGTTACATAACTACAAAATAGCATAGAGAAAACATAATTTAGGGGATCAGGGTTAAAATACTCATAACGACTGGCCGGGTCGTTACACTCGGTAATCTTCTCTCAATGTGATAGGGAGGAAATTCTCTAGAAATAGCCATGAGAACTGCTCTCAAGTGAGTGTAGGCGACCCAGATGGTCTGGTCAACATAAAATCTCTCCACCATCTCTTGGTGGAACCCGTCATCTGAAATACAGCAAAATTGACCCCATTGGTCTCAACTATACCCATGTTCCGCAATACCTCATGGAATCGGTCAAGATAATCCTGTGGGTCTTCAGAAGATGTACCACTGAAGTGAACTGGAAAGAGCTTAATAAACTTATCCAGTCTCAATAAGGCCTCAAAAGACATAGCGGGCCTATCACCGGCCTGTGCCGCAACAACTAGCTGAACTACCCCAACTTGCGGGCTGCTGGAGCCTGATACTGGGGAGCCATCTGCTCTGGAGCGGGAGTAGTGAGAGTTTGTACTCCTCCCCCAGCCTGTGAGATGGCTGGTGCCACTGGAAATGTACCATTCTGGGCCACGCCCTCCATAAGACTCACCAAACGAACTACGACATATTGAAGTACTGGAGTAGCTATGAATCCTCCCGGGACCTAGACTGGTATAACAGGTATGATCTGAGCTGGAACCTCTGCTTCCAAATCCACCTGAGGTTCTACAACAGTTGGTGCTGCTCGAGCTCTAGACCGAGCTCTACCTCTGCCTCTGCCTCGGCCTCTAGCACGACCTCGGCCTCGACCTCTACCCCTGGTCATAGTTGCCACCGGGGGCTCTGGTCCCTGTCCATCTGTAGATGTATTACGTGTTCTCACCATCTGCGAGAGAATAAGAATAGAACGGTTCAATCATCGATGATAGAATAAAATCGCATGACAGAATAAGAAAAAGGTGATATTGTTCCTAAACTTCATAGCCTCTGAAAGATAAGTACAGACGTCTCCGTAACGATCCTTCAGACTCTACTAAGCTTGTTCATGACTCGTGAGACCTAAGTAACCTAGTGCTCTGATGCCAACTTGTCACAACCCGAAATTCCCACCTTCGGGACCGTGATGGCGCCTAATATTTCACTTACTAGGCAAGCCGAAGTTAGAATAATCTTAACCATTTTAAAACAAATTAAGTTAAACAGGAGTTCATTACTAAAATAAAGTGCAGAAGACCATAACTACCGAATCATCAAAATACATCCCTGAATCAGCTATCACAAATGCACGGGCTACTAGGATAATACAAATAAAGGTCTGAATGAAATTCAAGATGTTTAAAAGATAATACACAGCTAAGATAAGATAGAAGGGGACTTCAGAACTGTGAACGATGTGCAATTATACCTCAAGTCTCCTCTGAGTAGCTGAATCCGAGCATGTCTATGGTACGTCGCTGGGACCAACTCCAAAATCTGCACAAGAAGTGTAGAGTGTAGTATGAGTACAACCGACCACATGTACTACGTAAGTGTCAAGCCTAACCTCGACGAAGTAGTGACAAAGGTATGACAGGACACGTATGTAAACAACCTGTACAAGTATATACAAATAAAAGCAACAATAAAATAATAAATAACACCTTATAAATTTTGGAGGGAACATGCGAAGATATAATTATTTCAGCAGGAGAATTATCACTTAACAGCCAATTAATTCTTCAACATTAAAATGAGCAACTGATAATATGAAAATGGCACGGCACCACCCTTCGTGCTTCTACTCTCTTTCCCCCCATAAACTAATAAATAAATAATAATAATTGGTACGGCATCACCCTTCGTGCTTTAACTCTCTTTTGGCACGGCATCACCCTTCGTGCTTTTACACTCTCTGAAAATGACACGGCATTACTCTTCGTACTTATACTCAAAAATGGCACGACAACACCCTTCGTGCTTTTACACTCTTTCTCACCATGACAATGATAGTATAAATAATACAAATGGCACAACATCACCCTTCGTGCTTTTAGACTCTTTCTCACCATATTCAACAATAATTAAATCAATAAACATTTTATGAATAATGATCAAATAATCAATAATAAACTTAAACATGAATATATTAATTAAATAAGCAATTATTCAAAATGAAATAAATTCCTCCAGCATACTTTGACTCAACCACAATGCATAAGTACTCACCACCTCACATATACGTTGTAAATCACGTAGCAAATAGACAAATAAATCCTACTCCCTCAAGTCAAGGTTAACCACGACACTTACCTCGATTTGCAACCAAATTCAAGATTTTAAAATTTGACTATGGGACCCACGTCTCGAATCTCAGAAAACTCATGAAAACCGCACACCTGTTCTGATACGAGTTCAACCATACAAATATTATCGAATTCCGACATCGGATTGACTTCAAATCTTAATTTTATATTTTTGGATGATTTTATAAAAATCTGATTTATCTTCCATAAATTCACGGATTCATGATGTAAATGAGTATGGAATCATGAAATATAATCAATATAGGATAAGGAACACTTACCTCAATATTTTTCCGTGAAAATCGCTCAAAAATTACCTTACCTGAGCTCAAAATCGTAAATGGTATGAAATGGGGCAAAATCCCATTTACAGAACTTAAGTTTGTTTGCCCAGGTTTTTCTCTTATGCGATCGCGGACAATGCTTCGGGATCGCGAAGCACATTTTTAGGCTGGCCAGTTTTTGCTCTGCACGAACGCGGCAGTGCTCTCGCGAATGCGAAGCACAGTTTCTTAACCTTCCGCGATCGCGTACTGCCTTGTGCAATCGCGTAGCACAAATGGCGTGCCTAGCTTCTGCCTTTATTCCTTCTACGCGAACGCGGCTTGGCCCTTGCGTTCGCGGAGCTTTGACTGCTGCCGCTGTGCAATCGCGGACGTTACTATGTGATTGCATAGTTTAAATTTTCATCAGTAACATTAAGCCTTCGCGATCGCGGATATAGTCACGCGATCGCATAGAAGGAAACCAGTACTGTGAAGCACCAGAATTCCAACTATGTTTTCTTGAACAAAAATGGTTTGAGGCTCGTCTGAAACGCAACAAACTCGCTCGCGCGATCAAAACACCAATTTAACACCTAAAATTACGAATCGGACGCCAAATCAAGTGAGAGTTTTAAGAAAACTTTAAAATTTCTATTCTAACAACCGAACGCCCGAATCACATCAAACCAACTCTGCTTCTCCCCAAATTTGACAGACAAGTCATAAATATAGTAATGATCTTATACCGGGTTCCAAAACCAAAGTACGGACCCGGTATCAACAAAGTCAAACATTGGTCAATTCTTTAAAGTCATTAAGCCTTTAAACTTCAAAATTTCGACAACATGCGATAACTCGAGCTAGGGACCTCTGAATTTGATTCCGGGCATACGCCCATGTCCCAAATCATGATACGGACCTTTGGAACTGAAAAAACACTAACCCGAATCCGTTTGCTCAAAATATTGACCAAAGTCAACCCAATTGAGTTTTAAAGCTTTATTTTATATTTTAATCAATTTTTCACATAAAAACATTTCATAAAAAATTAGGACTGCGCACGCAAGTAGATGAAAGATGAATGGTGCTATTTGAAGTCTTAGAATACAGAAATAATTATTAAATTTAAATATGACCTTTTGGGTCATCACAACTTTTCTGAAGTCTGGACATCCAGCTAACAGCAGTACCACCCTAGGTGAACACGTAGCATGTTTTACTTTTTCGACTATCCAGATCGCCGCCTAAATTTGCATCAGCAAAACCTTGTAAGATAACATTGCTCATTTTAAAACAAAGTGCCATACCTGAGGTACCTTTGAGATATCGTAATATCCATTTTACACTTTCCCAATGCTCATTTCCTGGATCTGACATGTATCTACTGACAACTCCAACTGCATGGGCTATGTCAGGTCT
Source organism: Nicotiana tabacum (assembly GCF_000715075.1). NCBI lineage: Eukaryota > Viridiplantae > Streptophyta > Magnoliopsida > Solanales > Solanaceae > Nicotiana > Nicotiana tabacum. The sequence goes on from NC_134083.1 coordinate 80,458,435, forward strand.
AGTGCAAACCATAGCATACATCAAACTTCCTACTGCTGAAGCATATGGAACTTTGGATATGTACTTCCTTTCTTCATCTGTCTTAGGTGACTGGTCCTTCGACAGATTAAGATGGCTTCCGAGTGGAGTGCTTCTGGTCTTTGCATCATGAAGACTGAACCTACTTAGTACCTTCTGTATGTACTTTTCTTGAGATAATTTTAAGGTTTCTTCAGACCTGTTTCTGATAATCCTCATCCCAAGCATTTGCTTAGCTGGTCCTAAGTCTTTCATTTCAAACTCCTTCGCCAGTTGTTGCTTAACCCGGTTGATCTCATTTATGCTAGATCCTGCAATTAGCATATTATCAATGTACAAAAGTAAAATGATTAGGATTTATCAAGATTTTTGATATAACAGCAATGGTCCATCTCACATCGTGTGAAACCATTATTATGCATGAATCCATCAAATTTCTTGTACCATTATCGGGGTGCTTGTTTCAAACCATACAAACTCTTCTTCAACTTACACACAAGGTTTTCTTTACCAGAAACTTGAAAACTTTTAGCTTGCTTCATGTAGATGTCTTCTTCAAGGCCACCATGCAAGAAAGCAGTTTTAACATCTAGCTACTCCAAATGCAAATTTTCTGCAACTACGATACTTAGCACCAACCTGATAGTAGTTAATTTGACTACAGGAGAGAAGATATCGATGTAGTCAATCCCTTCATTTGCTGAAAGCCTTTTACAACTAATCATGCTTTATATCTCTTCTTACCACCATGCTCTTCCTTGACCTTGTACACCCACTTATTTTGTAATGCCTTCTTTCCTTTTGGTAACTATGTAAGTATCCATGTCTTATTCTTTTGAAGAGAATTCATCTCTTCTTTCATGGCTAGTTTCCACTTATCAGAGATTATCACATGCATTGCTTCAACAAAATGCTCTGGTTCTCCAGCACCAGTCAGAAGTAAATAGTGGAGAGAGAGAGTTAATCTATTTGGAGAATTCGTGACTCTTTTAGATCTCCTTAATGTAGGTTCAGGATTAACTGATCCTGAATTTGATAAGTCCTGACTCCAGATCTGGTTCTCCATCTGATTTTATCTCTGGTTCTGGTTCTGATTCTGATCCAGATTCGGCTTCTGGTTCGGCATCTTCAATTTCAGATCCAGTTGTAGTCTCTCTAGCCACTTCATTTTCTGAGATTTCTTCTAACTCAACTATTTCAGATATTTGTCTGCTGGTGATAGTTGGTTCTACTTCAAGCTTGTCTTTGTACATCACATTTTCATTAAATGTGGCATTCCTGTGTCTTGGGATCTTTCTATTCTGATCATCCCAAAATTGATCACCAAAATTATCATCACCATAGACAATAAAGAAATATTTCTTGGCTTTAGGATCAAGCTTATCTCTATCATTAGAGTTTACATGCACATAAGCAACACAACCAAAAAATTTCAGATGTGAGAGAGTTACCTCATTTCCTGTCTATACCTCCTTAGGAATTTCAAAATCCAGCGGTACAGAGGGTCCCCGATTTATGAGGTAAGCTGTTGTGTTAACAGCCTCGGCCCAAAAATACTTCGGCAATCCAAAATGTATTCTCATGCTTATGGCTCGTTCATTCAGGGCTTTGTTCATCCTCTCGGCAATGCCATTTTGTTCCGATATTTCGGGAACTGTCTTGATCATTATGATCCCATTCTCAGAGCAGAATGATTTAAAGTATTGACTATCATACTCTCCTCCATTGTCAGAATTCAGACATTTTAACTTTAGATTTGTCTGATTTTCAACTTCAGCTTTCCATCTTTTAAAGGTAACAAACACATCAGATTTATTTTTTTAGAAAATCAACTCATACATTTCTTGTGGAATCATCAGTGAAGGTGACATAATAGTGTGAGCCTCCCAGAGAAGTTACAGGATCTGGTCCCCATACATCTGTATGCACTAGTTCCAGCTTCTCTTTCTTTGGCATCCTTCCCGCATTTGAGAAACTCTCTTTTGTTTTCCGTAAATGCAATCTTCGCACAAACCTAATTCAACATGCTTTAGGTTTGGAAACTTTTCTTTGGATGCCAACAACTTCATTCCCTTTTCACTCATATGCCCGAACCTCCGGTGCCACAATGTTGTATCACGACCATGATCAATTGTTGCTATAGTATCTCTCTGTATTGCAGTTGCATACAGTGTTCCCTTCTTGAAGCCTCGTGCCACAACCAAATTTCCTTTGGTTATCTTCCAAGATCCATTATCGAATGTTGTTGTATATCCTTCACAGTCAATCTTACCCATAAATATTATATTTTTCTTGAGGCTAGAAACATGTCGGACATTTTACAATTTCCATAGCGTGTCTTGTGAAGTCCTTATATGAACGTCACCTTTCCCGACAATGTCCAGAGTTTCGCCGTCTGCTAGATTAAACTTTCCCAAATTTTTCAGCAATATAATTATGCAATAATTCTTTGCATGATGTAAAGTGAAAAGATGCACCTGAGTCCAGAACCCAAGATTCGACTGGACTGTTTGCACAACAAATTAGTGCATCACCAACTTGTTCTGCAATTGCATTTGCTGAATTATCATCCTTGTATTGATCGTTCTTCTTCTTCTTTGGCTCTCTACACTGACTACTGTAGTGACCCTTTTTATCGCAATTCCTACACGTAATGTCTTTGCGATTTTTGGATTGCCATCTTCTCCTTGACTTTGATCTTCCACGACCATGAATTTGTCCTTTTTGGTTGTTTCTCCCCCTACTTTCGGTATTAAAAGCAGATCCTGGGGAATCACTTGATTCTCTTCGGCGATATCTTCGCTTAGAACCAAGTCTCTAATATCATCCAATTTGTGTTTGGTACTTCCCGATGAACTGCTAACTATAGTTAATGTTGCAGACCAATTCTCCAGTAGAGATGATAGTAGAATCAACGCCCTGACTTCGTCATCGAATGTTATATTAATAGAACTCAACTGGGTTAATATTATATTAAACTCATTGATATGTTCTGTAACAAATTCACCTTGTGTCATCTTTAAGTTAAACAATCGACGTATCAAATAGACTTTATTTGAAGCAGGTGGCTTCTCGTACATATTTGATAACGTCTTCATCAGGCCTACAGTGTTCTTCTTGTTAATGATATTAAACGGCACATTTCGTGTTAGCGTCAAACGAATCACATCAAGAGCTTGGCGATCTAATAGATCCCAATATGCTTTGGCCATATTCTCTAGTTTTACCTCGGTCAGAGGTAAGTGTAATTTTTTCTGGTACAAATAATCCTCTATTTGTATTTTCCAGAATCCAAAATTTTTGTCATTGAACTTGTCAATCTTAACCTTCCCTTCTTCCGATGTCATTTTTCACAAAAATAATTTATGTGAATAGTGCTTGTGAATAGTAACGATGATCAATAATGTAGGCACTATTCTTGTAAATAGTACTTGCACCGATACCATACTTTTCTATCAAAATTTCATTGTCTGTGTTCTGATACCAATTGTTGGAAAACGTTTCAGGCTAATAGAAGGGAAAAAATATTTGAAAGAGAAAAGTAATAAATTGCACAAGATAATACAAGAGAAGATTTACGTGGTTCGGCAATTTTTGTCTACTCCACGACCACACAAAGAATAGCTCTTTATTAATTGAAGAGAGAAATAAGAAGTTGAGGGATGATATGCAAATGAAAATGCATACCCCTTTTATAGGCATTTGAATACCATGTCGACGTAAGCGCTTACATCAAAGGAATGTCAATGTAAGCGCTTACATCATACGAATGCCAATGTAAGCGCATATATCATAAGAATGCGGATGTAAGCGCTTACGTCATAATTTCATCTCTTTTTGACTTTTCTTTCTTTTGTTTTGTCTACTTTTCTTTCTTTCACATACAACAACAGGTTTGTTACTGTCAATAAGTCTATCTTAAAGATAAGATGTCTACATAAAATAGTGCTAAGTTTAAATAACAGTCCATGTAGAATTAGTTTACTTCTTTACTTTTGCAATCTTAATTATGCATACAAACTTATCTTATCAGATAAATGCTACTACTAATTAATCAACGGTATTAAATAGGAAAATAACAACAACAAAAAAACCGAAAGAGGAAACTATGGAATGAAGTCATAGAACTGTAGTGGCGCAACTAAACGTATCACACTAAAACATTACACAAGAAGAAGGGCTTTTAGCGTTTTAGGTATTTAGGTTTTAGTACTTAAAAAAAACTCTCTAACCCACGACCTGCCCCACCCCGCGTGAATTTTTCTTTTTCACAAAAAATTGAATCCGCCCTCCCGCGCTGCCCCATTGGCATTCCTAAATTGGTTGGCTACAGCCTACGGGTTCAACTTATGTTGGCAGATTTGTTGAGTAAACTCACGAAGCTGCAGTTTTTGCCATAAGTTGGTATCTAATTTCCCACTTCATTTTTTTCTTACTCTTTTTGTATGAAAAATACATGTTTACATTTTGAACAGTACTCTTAGGCATTCATGGAACTGGTGAAAAAGGAAGAAGAAGAAGAAGAAAGAAGAAGAAAAGCACCCATCAGACACCGAAAAATACAATCTAAATGAATACGAAGACGACCAAAATGACAAATCAATGGGGGATAAAAAGACATTGCATGCAAAATATTGATACCATTATGAGGCGATATCTTAACTGAAGGAGGCATGACAAGCTCCTGCGGCTCATATATTATACCATCACTTTTTGCAATTTCACTACCTTCTTAATTGCAGTTCACTTCTTGCTTTCTCGGGCTTAATTTCTAACTGCTAAATCATCAAAACTTGATTTTGCATCACAAAATCAGAATCTCCAAGTGTTCTTTTGGAAGGATCGAATCTCCAAATGTTCTTTGGGAAGGATCGTAACTTGTTGTTGTAGACAAGGAAGAAGAATAAACAACTCTCAAAGTGTTGCAATTGACTCTCTCATATAACTACGGGTGCTAGAGCCAAAGCAACATACTGTTGGTGGTTCTTTAAAATTGAAAATCTGTTGCAGAGGTTGATAAATCACCATAATCACTAGAAGCCCTTGTCAGAGACCAATTGTTGTCTGATATTCAGCTTTAACAGGAATGCAATCCAATGAACATGGTTGTTATTCCGGGGATAACGTCCTTCAAAATAGTACTAGTAATATTTCTTTACAATGTTTCAATCTTCTTTTTCATTTTACTGATTTCAAACTTTATTGGACTACAACTGTATCCAGTAGGTATATATTCTCTGTAGCTTTACCATGCCAATTTTTTTGAATGCAAAGGCTGCACTCATTCACTTTAATACAGCTGGTTTCGGCATTGCATTTGAAAAAATCTTGATTATTTGCACTTTGGAGAGTACTTTGGACAAAAGTTCCTAAAGATAGGATACCTTCTAGGTGTAGCTGTCTCATGCGTACAAATAACTGGCAGGAGCTGCTTGGGGCTATATATTTGTTTCAAACAACAACCATAAGGACTTTTATGCATGAAATGGTAGTCATAGGATCCTTAATATTGTTAGGACCAGAAATGGGAATGGCAGGGGGACAAGGCGGGGAGGGGAAATATTGTCTAATGGGGGCAGGGCAGGCGCAGATCTACCTACAAGGTAGAGGTTCCACACCACCCCTACGCAAAAATTATTAGCAAGTATATTGATATCTATGAAAATCTTTATATATAGATAAAAGTGGCACCCAGATCACACAAATGATGCCTGGGTGCCATGGCTCAAAGTTGCCTCTGAAGTCTCTCATAGCCTTAAGCCCTCACCTCTTCTTCCTTTTTATTTCCTCCTCTTTCTTTTTCCTCTATGTTTTGCATGTTATTTGCTAAATCTCTCTATCTTCTTTCTTAAATTTCTTTACATTAGCCCTCGTTTAACTTCCTATGATTATATACTTATTTCATGACAATCTCTTTCGATAAGTACTTTTAATTGATTCTGGTTGATATGTAGTGTCACGATCCGAAATTCTCATCCTGTGGATCATGATGGCGCCTATCATTTCACTTGCTAAGCAAGATAATGTTAGAGTAATTTTTTTAGCCATTTTTAACATAACAAATTAACTGATATCAATTACACTGTAATAACTGAAATAGAACTAAAATAAAGTGAGAAAAACCAAAATAATCGCAACATCTAGATACAATCTCAGAACTGGTGTCACAAGTGCACGAGCGACTAGAATAATACAGATAATGGTCTGAATGAAAGTAAGCTGTCTGAAACGAAATAAACAGCTAGGATAAGATAGAAGGGGACTTCAAGGCTGCGAACGCATGTACCTCAAGTCTCCAATTTGGCAATCAATCTGAGCAATCTAGTGACCGCCACTAGGACCGACTCCAAAATCTACACAAGAAGTGCAGAATGTAGTATGACTACAACCAACCCCATGTACTCTGTAAGTACCGAGCCTAACCTCGACGAAGTAGTGATGAGGCTAAGGTGGGTCACTTACAATAACATGTACGCAGTATAATAATAATAATAGGAAAGGAATATAGGAAAGTAAGGCAGTTAACTTATGAAAATAAACTCAATCCTCGGAATCGGTAAAACCAGAAACACTAGTACTAAGAAACTCGTATGAAAGCATCGAAAGCTAACACAGTACAACAATGAATACAAAACACACAATTCGTTATGGTGCGCAACTCGATCCCATTGTACAAACACAATCCTCCATTATTTCACCTGTTGCGGCGTGCAACCTGATCCCACCATACAAATATAATCCTCTCATATTTTACACGTTGCGGCATGCAACCCGATCCCAGCGTACAAACACAATCTTCCCATATTTCACCATATCAATATCAATAATAATATGTAAAATCTGTTGCAGCGCGTAACCCGATCCCACCATATAATCAGAATCAATATTATATTCCTCATTTATTTCACCATATCAAAATCACATATAAAGTCCGTTGCGGCGTGCAACCCGATCCCGCCATATCAATATCAATCCTCCCTTATTTCACCTGTTGCGGCGTGCAACCCGATTCATAAACAAAATCAATAAGTGCAATCAATTTAACAACTCAAATTACAAGAATCTCTACGATTAAAGAAATATGAAAGCAAGGTTATAAAGTAACCTCATACCAAATCAAGGAATTGTACAATTAATACAAAGTAACAAGACAAGGCAAATATATGACTACTAAGGTGTACAAGTAAGACAATTAAGGAAAGTAGCAATTAATCATGAAAACATGGGAGAACTGAACATTTTAATATGAGAGAAATAAGTGACAAGTAGCTAGTTAAGATATATGAAGCAATTAAATCATGTAACAGTTAAGACATGGGAAAAAATAACTAATGAAATGCGGGAAAAGCATGGAAACAAGTAATTTTGACGGCGTATATACCCTCGTTACCTCGCATATATGCCGCTACACATGTAATTCACATAGCACATAGCTCAACGGTTCACATTCCCTCAAATCAAGGTTAGACCCAACACTTACCTCGCTCCGCAAGCAAATCAAAGCTTAACTGTGGCCTTTCCTCTAAAATCCGCCTCCGAATCTAACGAAAATCGACTCAATAATATCAAATAATGCTAGGGAAATCAATTACAATATATAAAGTTAAATCTTTACACTTTTACCAAAAAGTCAACAAAAGTGAACCCCGGGCCTGCTTTGTCAAAATCCGAGATTCGGACCAAAACCCATTTACCCATTCACCCCCGGGCCCGATTGTGTAATTAGTTTCGAAATCTAACCTCAATTTGAGGTCTAAATTCCAATTTTACAAAACCTCCCAATTCTTCCCAAATCCCTAATTTCTACCATGAAAATTCTAGATTTGATGTTGAAAACCTATGAAATGTAATGGGTAATTGAAAAAAAGTAGATTAAAGTCACTTACCAACATTTAGGAAGAAAAATCTCTTGAAAAAATGCCTCTAGGATGTTAAGGGTTGAGAGTTTGAAAGAAATGAGCTAAATCTCATTTTCTCAGCTTTTCGCAATTGCGAACCCCGCAAATGCGAAAAAGTCCTCGCAAATGCGAAGAATTCACATCTCTGCTGTCATCGCAAAAGCGATTATTTTGTTCGCAAATACGAACCTAGATTTACCGCAAATGCGACCAATGTGATCGCAAATGCGAACCAGCTTCCCCCCAGCACCCCATTGCAAATGCGAGAACCGTAACGTGTGAAAAAAATCAACAACTCCTAACTCTATCAAACACTCTGCTACGCGTTCGAAACTCACCCGAGCCCTCGGGGCTCCGAACCATACATGCACACAAGTGTAATAATATCATACGAACTACTCGTGTGATCAAAACATCAAAATGACATCTAGAACCATGAATCGGACACCAAAACAAATGAAATTTTTAAAGAAACTTAAGAACTTTCAATTTTTCAACTGGACGTCCGAATCGCGTCAAATCAATTCCGTTTTGCACCATATTTTGCAGAGAAGTTATAAATACTGAAATGAACTCATACCAAGTTCTGGAACTAAAATTCGAATCCGGTAGCAACAAATCAACTCACGGTCAAACTTAGGGACTCTTTAAACCTTTAAACCTCTAATTTTCAACAAATTGCGTTAGATAAAGCTAGGGACTTCTAAATTTAATTCCGGGCATACGCCTAAGTCCCAAATCACAATACGGACCCACCGGAACCGTCAAAACACTTATCTGAGTCCGTTTACACAAAACGTCGATCATAGTCAACCCAAATGAGTTTTAAGGCACGATTTCACATTTTCATCAATTTTCTCATAAAAACCTTCCGGCAAAAGGACATGGACTGTTCATGCAAATTGAGAAAGGCTAAATAGAGTTATTTGAGGTGTCGAAACATAGAAATGAAGGGTAAAACTATAAATGACATATAGAATCTCAAAGGTCCACGAGGTCTAGGTGGCAATGCGAGCCTATAGGCCACCTCACCCACTCTCTCAAGAATCTCAAAGGGTCTGATATACTTAGGGCTCAACTTGCCCTTCTTTCTGAACCTCATCACAACCTTTATGGCAGAAACCCGGAGTAATACCCTCTCTCCAACCATGAATGCAACATCACGAACTATGTACGGTCGGCATAACTCTTTCACCTATACTGAGCGGTGCAAAGTCGATCCTGAATAATCTTAACCTTATCCAAGGCATCCTAAACCAAATCTGTACCCAACAACCGAGTCTCCCCCGACTCCAACCATCAATCTGGCAAACGGCACCGCCTCTCATATAATGCCTCATAGGGAGCCATCTGAATACTCAACTGGTAGCTGTTGTTGTAGGCAAACTCCGCAAGTGGCAAGAACTGATCCCAAGAACCCCCGAAATCCATAACGCAAGCGCAAAGAATATCCTCCAATATCTGAATAGTGCGCTCGGGCTATCCGTCCGTCTGGGGATGAAATGTTGTACTCAACTCAACCCGCGTTCCCAACTCACATTGGACGGCCCTCTAGAAGTACGAGGTGAACTGCGTACCTCGATGAGAAATGATAGACACGGGCACACTATAAAGATGGATGATATCGCGAATGTAGATCTCAGTTAAACACTCTGAAGAATAGGTAATTGCCACTGGAATGAAATGTGCCGACTTGGTCAACCTGTCCACAATGGCCCATACCGCATCGAACTTCTTCTGAGTCTGTGGAAGTCCAACAACAAAATCCATAGTGATACGCTCCTATTTCCACTCGGGAATATCTAACCTCTGAAGCAAACCACCAGGCATTTGATGCTCATACTTTTCTTGCTGACAATTTAGACATCAAGCTATATATGCAACGATATCCTTCTTCATCCTCCTCCACCAATAATGTTGCTGCAAGTCCTGATACATCTTGGCGGTACATGGATGAATAGAATACCGGGAACTGTGGGTCTCCTCAAGAATCCACTCACGAAGCCCATCCAACTTTGAGCACACAAATATGACCCTGCATCCTCAAAACCCCATCATCTCCAACGGTAACCTGTTGGCACCACCGTGACGCACCGTGTCCTTAAGGACAAGCAAATGGGGATCATCATATTGACGCTCTCTGATGCGCTCAAACAAGGAAGACCGAGCGACTGTGCAAGCTAGCACACGACTGGGCTCTGAAACATCTAACCTCACATATTGATTGGCCAAATCCTGAACATCTGCTGCAGTCGGTCTCTCACCAACTAGGATATATGCAAGGCATCGGCCACCACATTGGCCTTTTTGGGATAATACAAAATGGTGATATCATAGTCTTTCAACAGCTCCAACTACCTCCTTTGCCTCAAGTTGAGATCCTTCTACTTGAATAAATACTATAGACTCTGATGATCCGTGAATACCTCGCACGACACGCCGTAAAGATAGTGCCTCCAAATCTTCAGCGCATGAATAATGGATGCCAACTCTAAGTCATGAACAAGGTAATTCTTCTCATGAACCTTCAACTGTCGCGACGCGTATGCAATCACCCTACCATCCTGCGTCAACACTGCATCAAGCTCAACATGAGATACATCACAATACACCGTGTAGGATCCTGAACCTGTGGGCAACACCAACACTGGTGCCATAGTCAAAGCAGTCTTACGCTTCTGAAAACTCAACTCACACTCACTCGACCATCTGAACGGGGCACCCTTCTGGGTCAATCTAGACAATGGGGTTGTTATGGAAGAAAACCCCTCCAAAAACCGGCAGTAATAATCTGCCAAACCTAGGAAACTCCGGATTTATGTAGCTGAAGTAGGTCTAGGCCAGTTTTGAACTATCTCAATCTTCTTAGGATCCACCTTTATACCCTCTGTCGATACAACATGTCCCAAAAAGGCAACTGAGTCTAACCAAAACTCACACTTTGAAAACTTATCATATAACTGGCTATCTCTCAAAGTCTAAAGTACAATCCAAAAATGTTGCTCATGCTCCTCTCGACTGTGGGAGTAGATCAAGGTATCATCAATGAATACAATCACAAAAGAATTCAAGTAAGGCTTGAACACCCGGTTCATCAAATCCATGAATGTTGTTGGGACATTTATCAACCCAAATGACATCACTAAGAACGCATAATGCCCATACCGAGTCCAAAAAGCCATCTTAGGGACATCGGATGCCCTAATCTTAAACTAATGGTAGCCAGAACTCAAATCAATCTTCGAAAATACTTGGCACCCTGAAGCTGATCAAATAGGCCATCAATCCTCGGCAACGAATACTTGTTTTTTATAGTGACTTTGTTCAAATGCCAATAGTCTATACACATCCTCATTGACCCATCTTTTTTCTTCACGAACAATACCGGCGCACCCCAAGGTGAGAGACTAGGTCTAATAAATTACTTATCAAGCAAATCTTGTAACTGTTCTTTCAACTCCTTCAATTCTGGCAAGGCCATACGGTATGGTGGAATAGAAATAGGCTGAGTTCCCAGAGCCAAATCGATACAGAAGTCAATATCCCTGTCGGTTTGCATCCCCGGTATATATGCAGGAAACACCTCTGGAAACTCATGAACAACTGGTACTGAATCCATGGAAGGAACCTCCGCACTAGAATCACGGACATATGCCAAATAAGCTAGACATCCCTTCTCAACCATACATCGAGCCTTCACATAAGAAATAAATTGGCTGGTAGAGTGGCCAGGGGTCCCTCTCCACTCTAATCGAGGAAACCCCAGCATAGCTAAGGTTAGTGTCTCGGCGTGACAGTCCAATATAGCATGATAAGGTAACATCCAATCCATACCCAAGATAAAATCAAAATCTACCATATCAAGAAGTAAAAGATCTACGCTAGTCTCAAGACTCCTAATAATAATCACACACGAGTGATAGACGCAATCTACAATAATGGAATCTCCCACAGGTGTGGACACATACACACGAGCACTCAAAGAATCACGAGGCACAACCAGATATGAAGCAAAATATGATGACACGTAGGAATAAGTAGAGCCAGGATCACATAGAACTGAAGCATCTCTATGGCAAATTGGAACAATACCTATGATAATGGGAAACTATAACATCGGGGATGGGCCCCACCATTCTGAACTACGTCTCTAGGATAGCCTCTAGCTAGCTGGCATCCACCTCGAACGGCCTGACATCCACCTCTAATGGCTTGATCTCCACCTCTGGTTGCCTGACCCATGCCTCTAGCTACTTGTGATGACCCAAAAGGTCATCTTATGTTTTAGAACTCAAATTTGCACTATTAAGCCTTAAAAATCTCATTTTTACCCTCCTCAATTTGTGTGCACAATCAGAGTAGGTTTTCGAAAAGCTTTTATGTTGAAAACTAATAAAAATAAGAATTTTTACCTTAAAAGTTGATTTTAATTGGCTTTGTTCAACATGTTTGGGAAACGGGCCCGAATCCATATTTTGACGGTCCCGGTGGGTCCGTATCGAATTATGGGACCTGGGCGTATGCCCGGAATCGAATTTGAAGGTCCCTAACTCAAGTTATGAATTTTTGATGAAAATTAAAAGTTTGGAAATTTATTTGTTTTTAAGAATTGATTGATATTTGGCATTGTTAGTATCGGGTCCGTATTATGGTTTCGGAGCTCAGTACAGGTTTGTTATGATATTTAAGACCTGTCTGTGAAATTTGGTGAGAAACGAAGTTGATTTAAAGTGATTCGGACGTCCAGTTGAGAAAATAAAAATTTTAAAGTGTTCTTGAGAATTTCATTTGATTTGGTGCTAAATTCGTAGTTCTAGATGTTATTTTGGCGATTTGATCGCGCGAGCAGGTCCGTATGATATTTTTAGACTTGTGTGCATATTTAATTTGGAGCCCCGAGGCTCGGGTTAGTTTCGGATAGGCCACATGATGTTTTGGACTTTGAAAATCTGGTTTTTCTACAGAGTCTGTGTTCTGGCATGTCCTTCTCCGCGTTCGTGAAGGTACTCCCGCGAACACGAAGAGTAAACTGGGCAGCTGAAGTTTTCTTCTTCACGAACACGATGGCCTGGCCGCGAACGTGAAGTGATGGGGGACTTACCCTTCGCGAACGCGACTGTCTCAACGCGAACGCGAAGCATGTGGGGACCTGGGGGAGTTGGTCGTTGCTTCATCGCGAACGCGAGCCATGTCTCGCGAACGTGAAGGCCAGGGAGAGTAATCTTCGCGAACACGAGCTGGGTCTCACGAACACAAAGGCTTGGCAGCCATTACCCTTCGCGAACGCAACAGTGCTCTCGCAAACGCGATCAACACTGTCGCCCAGCACTTAACAGAACCCAAAAACGGGATTTTAGCCAAAAACTCATTTTTCTCAAAAACCAAACAATGAGAGGCAATTTTTTAAGAGTTATTTCCTACCCAAATTGTTGGTAAGTGATTCTAAACCATTTTCTTTCAATTACCCATTACATTCTTGAATTTTCAACCTAAAATCTAGAGTTCTCATAGTAGAATTAGGGGTTAGGGTAGAAACTAGGGATTTCGGGAATTTGGGGATTTAGACCTCAATTTGAGGTCGGATTCCAAAACTAATTACATATTCGGGCTCGGGGGTGAATGAGTAAAAGAATTTTAGTCCGAACCTTGGGTTTTGACCAAGTGGACCCGGGGTCGATTTTTTGACTTTTTGGAGTAAAATTTGGGAAATTTAATTTATGCAATATAATTGATTCCTTTAGCAATATTTGATATTATTGAGTCATTTTTGAATAGATATGAGTGGTTTGGAGGTAAATTCCAAAGAAAAAGCTGTGATTGAGAATTAATTGTCCTTCAGAGCGAGGTAAGTGTTGTGTCTAACCCTGACTTGAGGGAATTAGGAACCTTAGATTACTTGCTAAGTGAAATTCATGTGAGCGGCATATATGTGAGGTAACGAGTACCTATGCGCCGCCAAATTTACCTATTTTCCATGTTTCTCAGTTTTTCTTATATTGTCTCATTCCTATGCCTAATTATGATGTGTTATTCTAGTGTTGTTCAATTTATCGTTCTTATCATGTTTACGGATTTTCTGGTGATAATTGAATTTTTATTTCAAAGTTGAGATTGATGTTATGGAACCAAATGTTGAGGTAAGATTTGTACTTGTTATTCTATCTCCCTGTTGATATTTATGCATTGCATTATGGTAAGGGAGAGTGTTAATGCACGAAGGGTGATGCCGTGCCATATTGTAAGTGTTAATGCACGAAGGGTGATGTCGTGCCATATTGTGAGTGTTAATGCACGAAAAGTGATCCCGTGCCATATTGTGAGTGTTAATGCACGAAGGGTGATGTTGTGCCATATTGTGAGTGTTAATGCACGAAGGGTGATGCCGTGCCATATTGTGAGTGTTAATGCACGAAGGGTGATGCCGTGTTGTTTCTATTAATTTTATGGTGAGATTGAGAGTAAAAGTACGAAGGGTGATGCCATGCATTTTTCGTTACTGTATTCACTATTTATGTTGATTCATGGTATATTGACTGCTCCGGTGATCATTTTGTTGCGGTTCTTTATCTTGTATTTCCCTCAGTATGTTCCCCTCCAGACATTTCCTGTTTAGTTCTTCATTTTTGTTATGTGTATATACACTGTTAAATTGTACAGGTTGATTTGTAGGTGCCTTGCCTTAGCCTCGTCACTACTTCGTCGAGGTTAGGCTCGATACTTACCAGTACATGGGGTCGTTTGTACTGATACTGCACTTTGCACTTTCTGTGCAAATTTTGATACCGGCTCGGGGTGATCGAGATTTTTGCTATTGGTCCACTGTTCGGAGACTCAAGGTAGATATGTCAGCGTTCACAGGCCTTGAAGTCACCGTCTATCTTTTTTTTTTGCTCTACTGTTTCTTTCACTCAGACAGTTGTATTTCTTCAAACTATTACTTGTAGTAAATTCTAGAATGCTCGTGAATTGTGACTCCAGATCGGGTGGTAGTAATTAATACAGCTTATTCCGCACTTAATATATTTCATCTTAGTTAATTATGGTTATTTACTGAATGGAAATAAGGAATTGGTTTAACGATTTTTCTAACATTGGCTTGCCTAGCAAGTGAAATGTTAGGTGCCATCACGGTCCCGTCGGTGGGAAATTTCGGGTCATGACAGTTGGTATCAGAGCACTAGGTTGCCTAGGTCTCACGATTCACGAGCAAGCTTAGTAGAGTCTGGAGGATCGGTGCGGAGATGTCTGTGCTTATCTTCCAGAGGCTATGAAGTTTAGGAACAAGTTTCACTTTTTTTCTTCTCTGTCGTGCGATTTTACTTTCTCAATACTGATTGAACTCTTCTACTCTTATTCTCTCGCAGATGGCGAGAACACATACCGCTTCCTCAGTTGAGCAACAGCCAGAGCCTCCGGTGACAGCTCCTGCGCGGGGCAGAGGTCGAGGTCGAGGCCGTGCCATAGGCCGAGGCAGGGGCAGGGCTCAGCCTAGGGCCCGAGCAGCAGCCCCAGCAGTGGAGCCTCAGATAGAGCTTGACGAGGAGGTTCCAGCCCAGACTATTCCTACTAGACCAGCTCAGGTTCCGGAGGGGTTCATTGCTACCCTAGTACTTCAGAACGCTTTGATCCGTTTGGTGGGCCTTATGGAGAGTGTTGCCCAGACAGGCACATTTCCCATGGCATCAGCAGTCTCTCAGCCTGGAGGAGGAGCCCAGACTCCCACCACTCCCGATCTGGAGCAGATAGCTCCCCAGTATCAGGCTCCAGCAGCTCAGCCAGTCAGATTAGTTCAGCCGGTTATTGCGGCACAGGTCGGAGATGGGCCAGCTATGTCTTCTGAGGCTTTATGGAGATTGGATAGGTTTACCTAACTCTTTCCTATTCACTTCAGTGGTGCTCCTTCAGAGGACCCCCAGGAGTATCTTGACAGCTGTCATGAGGTTCTACAAAACATGGGTATAGTGGAGACCAATGGGGTCGATTTTGCTGCATTTCAGATGACTAGTTTCGCCAAGAAATAGTGGAGAGATTACTTGTTGACCAGACCAGCTGGGTCGCCTGCTCTTACTTGGGACCAGTTCTCTCAGCTCTTCATAGAGAAGTTTCTACCTATCACATTGAGAGAGGAGCGTCGCCGTCAGTTTGAGCGTCTCCAGCAGGGCAGTATGACTGTTACTCAGTATGAGACCCATTTTGTGGATTTGGCCCGTCATGCTATTCTTCTGCTTCCCACCGAGAGAGAGAGAGAGGGTGAGGAGGTTTATTGATGGATTTGCTCAGCCTATCAGATTGCAGGTGGCTAAGGAGACTGGGAGTGAGATTTCTTTTCAGGCGGCAGCTAATGTCGCCAGACGAGTCGAAATGGTTCTTACTCAGGGAGGTCAGGGATCTGACAAGAGGCTTCGTCATTCCGGTGAGTTCAACGGTGCCTTATTTAGAGGCAGGAGTACTTTTGGTAGAGGCCATCCTCCCAGGCTGTTTCATTCAGCACTCCAGGCATCCCACGGTGCCTCAGGTGGTCGTCGCCCTCAGATGCATTATTCCGACCAGTTAGCCTATGGTGCACCACTAGCTCCTATTAGTGCACCTCCACTCCAGAGTTGACAAGGTGGTTATTCGGGTCTACAGAGTCAGTTTCATGGTCAGCAGTCACAGCAGCCGAGGTTATGTTATACTTGTGGTGATCCGAGGCACACTGCTAGATTTTGCCCTCGGGCAATGGGCAGCTCACAGCATCAGCGTTCTCGTGCCATGGTACCGGCACCAGTTGCTGCACCACCTACTCAGCCAGCCAGAGGTAGGGGTCAGGCAGCCAGAGGTAGAGGCCAGACTGTTAGAGGTGGAGGTCAGGCCGTTAGAGGTGGAGACCAACCAGTTAAAGGTCGTCCCAGGGACGTAGTTCAGGGTGGTAGGGGCCAGCCCCGGTGTTATGCTTTCCCAGCTAGGCCTGAGGCTGAGTCATCTGACGTCGTTATCACAGGTATTGTTTTAGTTCGCAGTAGAGATGCTTCAGTTCTATTTGATCAGGGATCTACTTACTCCTATGTGTAATCCTATTTTGCTTCCTATTTGGTTGTGCCCCGTGATTCTTTGAGTGCTTCTATGTATGTGTCCACGCCAGTGGGAGACGCTATTGTTCTAGATTATGTTTATCGTTCGTGTGTGGTCACCATTGGGAGTCTTGAGACTCGTGTAGATCTTCTACTTCTCGACATGGTTGATTTTGATGTCATACTGGGTATGGATTGGCTGTCACCTTATCATGCTATATTAGATTGTCACGCCAAGATGGTGACCTTAGCCTTGCAGGGGTTGCCTCGATTAGAGTGGAGAGGGAATCTTGGCCATTCTGCCAGCAGAGTTATCTCTTATGTGAAGGCTCGACATATGGTCGAGAAGGGGTGTCTAGCTTATTTGGCTTATGTCCGCGATTCTAGTGCGGAGGCTCCTTCCATAGATTCGGTGCCGGTTGTTTGTGAGTTTCTAGAGGTGTTTCCTGCAGACCTGCTGGGGATGCCACCCGACAAGGATATTGATTTCTGCATTGATTTGGCTCTGGGTACTCAGCCTATTTCCATTCCGCCATATCGCATGGCCCCGCTAGAGTTGAAAGAATTGAAGGAGCAGTTGCAAGATTTTCTTGATAAGGGCTTCATTAGACCTAGTGTCTCGCCCTGGGGTGCACCTGTGTTGTTTGTGAAGAAGAAATATGGATCGATGAGGATGTGTATAGATTATCGGTAGTTGAACAAAGTCACCATCAAGAACAAATATCAATTGCTGAGGATTGATGATTTATTTGATCAGCTTTGGGGTGCCAAGGTGTTTTTGAAGATTGATTTGAGATCTGGCCACCATCAGTTGAGGATTAGGGCATCCGATGTTCCTAAGACAGCTTTTCGGACTCGGTATGGGCATTATGAGTTTCTAGTGATGTCATTTGGACTGACAAATGCCCCAGCAGCATTCATGGATTTGATGAACCGGGTGTTCAAACCCTACTTGGATTCCTTTGTGGTTGTGTTTATTGATGATATCTTGATCTACTCCCACAGTCGAGAGGAGCATGAGTAGTACCTTCGGATCGTTCTTCAAACTCTGACAGACAGCCTGTTATATGCTAAGTTCTCAAAATACGAGTTTTGGATGAGTTCAGTTTCTTTCTTGGGTCACGTTGTATCAGCAGAGGGTAATCAGGTGGATCCTAAGAAGATTGAGGCAGTTCAGAACTGGCCTAGACCCACATCAGCTACAGAGATCCATAGTTTCCTGGGTTTGGCGGGCTATTACCGTCGATTTATGGAGGGGTTTTCATCCATAGCAGCCCCGTTTACCAGATTGACCCAGAAGGGTGCCCCGTTCAGGTAGTCAGACGAGTGTGAAGCGAGCTTTCAGAAGCTCAAGACTGCTTTGACCACGACACTGATATTGGTATTACCCACAGGTTCAAGATCTTATATAATACATTGTGACGCTTCTCGTATTGGTCTGGGTGCGGTATTGATGCAGGGTGGCAAGGTTATTGCATATGCTTCATGGCAGCTGAAGGTTCACGAGAAAAATTACCCTGTTCATGATCTAGAGCTGGTAGCCATTGTTCACGCGTTGAAGATTTGGAGGCACTATCTTTACGGCGTTCCATGTGAGGTATTCACTAATCATCGAAGCTTGCAGTATTTGTTCAAGCAGAAGGAACTCAATTTGAGGCAGAGGAGGTGGGTGGAGCTATTGAAAGACTATGATATCACCATATTGTATCATCCCGGGAAGGCCAATATGGTGGCCGATGCTTTGAATAGAAAGTCAGTCAGTATGGGTAGCCTTGCATATATTCCAATTGGTGAGAGACCCCTTGCATTGGATGTTCAGGCCTTGGCCAACTAGTTCGTGAGGTTAGATGTTTCTGAGCCCAGCCGTGTTCTAGCTTGTACAGTTGCTCGGTCTTCTTTGTTTGAGCGCATCAGAGATCGACAGGATGACGATCCTCTTTTACTTGTCCTTAGAGACACAGTGCGGCACGGTAGTGCCAAGCAGGTTACTATTGGAGATGACGGAGTTTTGAGGATGCAGGTTCATATTTGCGTGCCTAATGTGGATGGACTTCGTGAGTTGATCCTTGAGGTTCATGAAATTTACTCAATATAGGATAAAGAACACTTACCCAGTTCGAACTTGTGAAAACCTCTTTGAAAATCGCCCAAACCGAGCTCTAAATAGCTGATAATGAAAAATGGGACTAAATCCCATTTCTAGAACTTAAGTTCTGCTATCCAGGGATTTCTTCTTCGCCAACGCGACAGGACCCTCGTGTTCGCGAAGCACATTTTTGTGCTGCCCCAGATTTCTTCTTCGCGAACGCGAGGGCAGTCTCGTGAACGCGATGCTTTGCCAAGCTTGGCCTTCGCGAACACGGTCTCCCCTTCGCGAACACAAAGCCTTATCGCCTGGTGCGGAGCCAGGCCTCACCCTTCTACGCAAATGCGAACACTCCCACTAGTTCGCGATGAATACTATCCATTACCCTTCGCGAACGCGGTCCCCTCTTCGCGAATGTGAAGTGTAAATTTTGCCTGCCTCCAGTTCCTCTTCGCAAACGCGAGACCCCTCTCACGAACGCGATGAAGTAAACCAGACACTGCACCAGAAAGTTTCCAGCAAGGTTCTAAATCCAAAATTCATTCTGTTAACCATCTGAAGCTCACCCGAGGCCCCCGGGACCTCAACCAAATACATCAACAAGTCCTAAAACATCACACGAACTTAGTCGAATCCTCAAATCACATCAAACAACGCTAAAACCACAAATCATACCCCAATTCTAGCTTATAGAACTTAAGAATTTTCAACTTCTACATTCGATGCCGAAACCTATCAAATCAAGTTCGATTGACCTCAAATTTTGCACACAAGTCATAAATGACATAACAGACCTATTCAAATTTTCAGAATCAGATTCCGACCCCGATATCAAAAAGTCAACTCCCCGGTCAATCTTCCAAACTTAAATTTTATTTTAGCTATTTCAAGCCTAATTTAACTACGGACTTTCAAACAATTTTCGCACATGCTCCTAAGTCCAAAATCACCATACAGAGCTATTGGAATTATCAGAAAACTGATCCTGGTCCGTTTGATCAAAATGTTGACCACAGTCAACTTAAGTGAGTTTTAAATCACTATTTCACATTTCTTTATTAATGTTTCACAAATGAACTTTTCGAAAAAATATACGAACTACGCACGCAAGTCGAGAAAAGTTGAATGGTGCTATTTGAGGTCTCAGAACACAGAAATAAATATTAAATTTAAAGATGATATATTGAGTCATCATAGTACCCGTCGGACCAGCTCAAGTTTCGGAGGGATTTATAGCCACTCCATGCTTCAGTACGCTCTAGTCCATTTGATGGGACTTATGGGGAATGTGGCCCAGACCAGTACATTCCCGATGGCACCATCCATCTCTCGGGCTGGGGAAGGAGCAGAGACTCCCGCTACTCATACCTAGAGTAGGTGGCTCCCCAGTATCAGACTCCAGCAGCCCCGCCAGTTGGGGTAGTTCAGCCGGTTGTTGCAGCATAGGCTGGTGATTGGCCCACTATGTCTTCTGAGGCCATGTTGAGGTTGGATAAGTTTACCAAGATCTTTCCTATTCATTCTAGTGGTGCATCTTCTGAGGACCCATAGGATTTTCTGGACCGTTGGCACGAAGTATTGCACAACATGTGTATAGTTGAGACCAATGGGGTCAATTTTGTAGCCATTTAAGATGATTGGTTACGCCCGGAGATGGTGGAGAGATTATATGTTGACTAGATCAGCTGGGTCACCTGCACTTACCTGGGATCAGTTCTCACAGCTATTTCTAGAGAAGTTCATTCCTGTCACTCTAAGAGAGGAGTATCGCAGGCAGTTTGAGAATCTTCAGCATGGTAGTATGACTGTTACCCAGTATGATACTAGATTTGTGGACCTAGCTCGCCATGCCATTATCGTGCTTCCTACTGAGAGGGAGTGAGTGAGGAGATGTATTGATGGGCTCACTCACACTATCAGGCTACAAATGGCCAATGAGACTGGGAGTGATATTTCTTTCCATACAGCTGTAGATATTGCTAGACGGATCGAGTTGATTCGTGCTCAGGAGAGGGGCCCGATGTCAGATAAGAGGTCTTGTCATTCCGGTAGTTTCAGTGGTGCCTCATCTGGAGGCAGGAGTACTTTTGGTTGAAGTCATCCTCCCATGCTATTTCATTCAGTGCTTCAGGGAGCCATGGTCCTTATGTGCCTCATTCTAGACAACCAGCCTACAGTTCACCATTAGCTCCTATTAGTGCGCCTCAGATTCAGAGCTATCACCGAGGTTATCCTGCCCGTTCAGGTCAGCTTCAGCTTCAGCAACCATATCAGCAGGATGGGCATTTTGAGTGTGGTGGTATTGGTCACATCAGGAGGTTCTGTTTGAGATTATTGGGCGGCATGCCACAATAGAGTTCTCACACCATGGTTCCGGCACCGATTGCGCCACCGCCCGCTCAGCTAGTGTCACGACCCAAAATTTCCCACCGACGGGACCGTGATGGCACCTAACATTTCACTTGCTAGGCAAGCCTATGCTAGAAAAATTGTTAAACCAATTCCTAATTTCCATTCAGTAAATAATCATAATTAACTAAGATGAAATATATTAAGTGCGGAATATCATAAAACTGTATTAATTACTACCACCCGGATCTGGAGTCACAATTCACGAGCATTCTAGAATTTACTACAAGTAATAGTCTGAAAGAAATACAACTGTCTGAATGAAAGAAACAATAGAGAAAAAAAAAAGATAGACGGGGACTTCAAGGTTTGTGAACGCCGACAGATCTACCTTGAGTCTCCGGACAGTGGACCAATAGCAAAAATCTCTATCACCTCGAGCCGGTATCAAAATCTGCACAGAAAGCGCAGAGTGCAGTATCAGTACAACCGACCCCATGTACTGGTAAGTATCGAGCCTAACCTCGATGAAGTAGTGACGAGGCTAAGGCAAGGCACCTACAAATCAACCTGTACAATTTAACAGTGTATATACACATAACAAAAATGAAGAACTAAACAGGAAATGTCTGGAGGGGAACATACTGAGGGAAATACAAGATAAAGAACCGCAACAAAATGATCACCGGAGCAGTCAATATACCATGAATCAACATAAATAGTGAATACAATAAGGAAAAATACATCGCATCACCCTTCATGATTTTACTCTCAATCTCACCATAAAATTAATAGAAACGGTACGGCATCACCCTTCGTGCATTAACACTCACAATATGGCACAGCATTACCCTTCGTGCATTAACACTCACAATATGGCACAACATCACCCTTCATGCATTAACATTCACAATATGGCACGATATCACCCTTCGTGCATTAACACTCATAATATGGCACGGCATTACCCTTCGTGCATTAACACTCACAATATGGCACTGCATCACCCTTCGTGCATTAACACTCTCCCTTACCATAATGCAATGCATAAATATCAACATGGAGATAGAATAACAAGTACAAACCTTACCTCAACATTTGGTTCCATAACATCAATCTCAACTTTGAAATAAAAACTCAATTATCACCAGAAAATCCGTAAACATAATAAGAACGATAAATTGAACAACACTAGTATAACACATTGCAATTAGGCATATGAATAAGACAATATAAGAAAAACTGAGAAACATGGAAAACAGGTAAATTTGGCGGCGCATAAGTACTCGTCCCCTCACATATACGCCGCTCACATGAATTTTACTTAGCAAGTAATCTAAGGTTCTTAATTCCCTCAAATCAGGGTTAGACACAATACTTACCTCGCTCCGAAGGCCACTTAATTCTCAAACACAGCTTTTCCTTTGGAATTTTACCTCCAAACCACTCGTATCTATTCAAAAATGACTCAATAATATTAAAGTGTGAGTTTCTACCCTAACCCCTAATTCTACCATGAGAACTCTAGATTTTAGGTTGAAAATTCAAGAATGTAATGGGTAATTGAAAGAAAATGGTTTAGAATCACTTACCAACAATTTGGGAAGGAAATAACTCTTGAAGAATCGCCTCTCACCGTTTGATTTTTGAGAAAAATGAGTTTTTGGCTAAAATCCTGTTTTGGGGTTCTGTTAAGTGCTGGGCGACAGTGTTCATCACATTCGCGAGAGCACTGTCGCGTT
Source organism: Nicotiana tabacum (assembly GCF_000715075.1). Classification (NCBI taxonomy): domain Eukaryota; kingdom Viridiplantae; phylum Streptophyta; class Magnoliopsida; order Solanales; family Solanaceae; genus Nicotiana; species Nicotiana tabacum. Next base: position 80,481,578 of record NC_134083.1, read on the forward strand.
CGCGAAGGGTAATGGCTGCCAAGCCTTCGCGTTCGTGAGACCCAGCTCGTGTTCGCGATGATTACTCCCCCTGGCCTTCGCGTTCGCGAGACATGGCTCGCGTTCACGATGAAGCAACGACCAACCCCCTAGGTCCCCACATGCTTCGCGTTCGTGTTGAGCCAGTCGCGTTCGCGAAGGGTAAGTCCCCCATCACTTCGCATTCGCGACCAGGCCGTCGCGTTCGCGAAGAAGAAAACTTCAGCTGCCCAGTTTACTCTTCGCGTTCGCGAGAGTACCTTCGCGAACGCGAAGAAGGACATGCCAGAACATAGACTCTGCAGTAAAAACCAGATTTTCAAAGTCCAAAATATCCCGTGGCCTATCCGAAACTCACCCGAGCCCTCGGGGCTCCAAACCAAACATGCACACAAGTCTAAAAACATCATACGGACCTGTTCGCGCGATCAAATCGCTAAAATAACACCTAAAACTACGAATTTAGTACCAAATCAAATGGAATTCTCAAGAACACTTTAAAATTTTTATTTTCTCAACTGGACGTCCAAATCACGTCAAATAAACTCCGTTTCTCACCAAATTTCACAGACAGGTCTTAAATATCATAACGAACCTGTACCGGGCTCTGGAACCAAAATACGGACCCGATACTAACAATGCCAAATATCAATCAATTCTTAAAAACAAATAAATTTCTAAACTTTTAATTTTTATCAAAAATTCATAACTTGAGCTAGGGACCTCCGAATTCGATTCCGGGCATACGCCCAGGTCCCATAATTTGATATGGACCCACCGGGACCGTCAAAACATGGATCCGGGACCGTTTATCAAATATTTTGACCGAAGTCAACTAAAATCAACTTTTAAGGCAAAAATTCTTATTTTCATTAGCTTTCAACATAAAAGCTTTCCGAAAAGCTGCCCGGACTGCGAACGCAAATCGAGGAGGTAAAAATGAGATTTTTAAGGCTTAAGAGCGCATATTCGAGTTCTAAAACATAAGATGACCTTTTAGGTCATCAAAATATCCACCTGTAAAACAAGCGTTCGTCCTCGAACGGACATAGAAAAGTACCTGGGCTGGTGAAAAGGTGGGGATATCTACTCCGCATATCGGACTCGGACTCCCAAGTAGCTGCCTCAATAGGCTGACCTTTTCGCTGCACTCGAACTGAAGGGTAACTCTTTGATCTCAACTGGCGAACTTGCCAGGCTAGAATTGCCACCGGCTCCTCCTCGTAAGTCAATTCCTTATCCAACTGGACAAAGTTGAAATCTAACACATGGGACGGATCGCCGTGATACTTTCGAAGCATCGACACATGAAATACCGGATGAACAACTACTAAACTAAGTGGCAACGCAAGCCTGTAAGCCACCTCTCCCACTCTCTCCAGAATCTCAAAAGGTCCGATATACCTAGGGCTCAACTTGCCCTTCTTTCCGAACCTCATTACGCCCTTCATGGGTGATACCCGAAGTAACACTCTCTCTCCGACCATGAATGAAACATCACGAGCTCTACGGTCGGCATAACTCTTCTGCCTGGACTGAGCTGTGCGAAGTTGATCCTGAATAATCTTGACCTTGTCCAAGGCATCATCTACTAAGTCTGTGCCCAACAACCGAGCCTCTCCCAGCTCGAACCACCCAACTGGCGACCGACACCGCCTACCATATAATGCCTCATAGGGAGCCATCTGAATGCTCGACTGGTAGCTGTTGTTGTAGGCGAATTCTGCAAGGGGCAAGAACTGATCCCACGATCCTCCGAAGTCTATAACACAAGCGCGGAGCATATCCTCCAAGATCTGAATAGTATGCTCAGACTGCCCGTCCGTCTGAGGATGAAATGCTGTGCTCAACTCAACCCGCGTACCCAACTCATGCTAAACTGCCCTCCAAAAGTGCAAGGTAAACTGCGTACCTCGATCAGAAATGATAGACACGGGCACACCGTGAAGACGGACGATCTCACGAATGTAAATCTCTGCCAACCGCTCTGAGGAATAGGTAACTGCCACAGGAATGAAATGCGCTGACTTAGTAAGACTGTCCACAATAACCCAAACTGCATCGAACTTTCTCTGAGTCCGTAGCAGTCCAACAACAAAATCCATAGTGATACACTCCCACTTCCACTCAGGAATATCTAACCTCTGAAGCAAACCACCAGGTCTCTGATGCTCACACTTTACCTGGTGGCAATTTAGGCACCGAGCTACATAGGCATTTATGTCCTTCTTCATTCGCCTCCACCAATAATGCTGTCTCAAGTCCTGATACATCTTGGCGGTGCCCGGATGAATAGAATATCGGGAACTGTGGGCGATACTCATTTACATTATGAATCCATGAATCTATTGAAGAAAATCAGATTTTTATAAAATCTTCCAAAAGTTTAAAATGAAGATTTGTAAGGCAATCCAATGTCGGAATTCGATAATTTTGTATGGTTGAACTCGTATCGGAACGGGTGTCCTGATTCTGTGATTTTTTGTAGGGTTCTGAAAAGTGGGCCCCACGTTGATTTTTGTTGAGTTTTCCAAAAATGACTTAAATTAAGTCTCTTTCGAATTGTGAATAATTTCTAAATCTCAAATTGAATTGTTGATAATTAATTTTCTAGGTTTGATTGGTTTGGAGGATAATTCGAAAGGAAAAGTTGTGGTCGAGTGATCACTTGAAATTACAAAACAAGGTAAGTGTCGTGATTAACTTTGACTTGAGGGAATAGAACCCTTGAATTTAATTGTTACGTAAATTTTATTTGTAACAACGTATAGGCGAGGTGACGAGTGCCTATACGTCGTCAAATTGATTGTTTGCATATTTATCTGAAAATCATAAATTATTTTAAATCATGAATTGATTATTATATTAATTATCTCTCTCATATTCTGTGTCCAATATTATGTCTTGAATTCATGCTATAATTGCTACATGCTTATTTGACTTTTGTGTCTTAATTACTACTTGAAATTTAGCATATTAAATATTAAATTGCTTATTTTTTCCCTGGTTCCCACAATTAATTCTTAAGTTCTATAAGCCTGAATTGGGGTATGATTTGTGGTTTTAGCGTTGTTTGATGTAATCTGAGAATTCGACTAAGTTCGTGTGATGTTTTAGGACTTGTTGGTGTATTTGGTTGAGGTCCCGGGGGCCTCGGGTGAGTTTCAGATGGTTAACGGAATGAATTTTGGATTTGGAACCTTGCTGGAAACTTTCTGGTGCGGTGTCTGGTTTACTTCATTGCGTTCGCGAGAGGGGTCTCGCGTTTGCGAAGAGGAACTGGAGGCAGGCAAAATTTATGCTTCACGTTCACGAAGAGGGGACCGCGTTCGCGAAGGGTAATGGACAGTGTTCATCGCGAACTCGTGGGAGTGTTCGCATTCGCGTAGAAGGGCGAGACCTGGCTGGGCACCAGGCGATAAGGCTTCGTGTTCGCGAAGGGGAGACCATGTTCGCGAAGGCCAAGCTTGGCAAAGCATCGTGTTCGCGAGACTGACCTCGCGTTCGTGAAGAAGAAATCTGGGGCAGCACAAAAATGTGCTTCGTGAACGCGAGGGTCCTGTCGCGTTCACGAAGAAGAAATATCTGGACAACAGAACTTAAGTTCTAGAAATGGGATTTCGTCCCATTTTTCATTATCCGCGATTTATATCTCGGTTTGGGCGATTTTCAGAAAGGTTTTCACAAGTTCGAACTGAGTAAGTGTTCCTTATCCTATATTGATAAAATTTCATGATTCGATACTCATTTACATCATGAATCCATGAATCTATTGAAGAAAATCAGATTTTTATTAAATCTTCAAAAAGTGTAAAATTAAGATTTGAAAGGCAATGCGATGTTGGAATTCGATAATTTTTTATGGTTGAACCCGTATCGGAACGAGTGTCCTGATTCGATAATTAAGTCTCTTTTGAATTGTGAATAATTTCTAAACCTCAAATTGAATTGTTGATAATTAATTTTCTAGGTTTGATTGGTTTGGAGGATAATTCGGAAGGAAAAGTTGTGGTCGAGTGATCACTTGAAATTGCAAAACAAGGTAAGTGTCGTGGTTAACCTTGACTTGAGGGAATAGAACCCTTGAATTTAATTGTTACGTGAATTTCATGTGTAACGACGTATAGGCAAAGTGACGAGTGCCTATACGTCGTCAAATTGATTGTTTTCATATTTATCTGAAAATCATAAATTATTTTAAATTATGAATTAATTATTATATTAATTATCTCTCTCATATTCCTTGTCCAATATTATGTCTTGAATTCATGCTATAATTGCTACATGCTTATTTGACTTATGTGTCTTAATTGCTACTTGACATTTAGCATATTAAATATTAAATTGCTTATTTTCTCCCTAATTTCCACAATTAATTGCTACTTGTCATTACTTGTTTTCTAAATAAATCATAATTTTTGTATACCTTGTTGCTAAATAATTTCTTATTAAATGTGGTATTTATTAGAGTAGTTTTACATTTAAGAATTTTTAAATTATATTGTTGGAGCGGGTTGCACGCCACAATGGATTTATGTTAAGTTTATATTGTTGGAGCGGATTGCACGCTGCAACAGATTTATTAAAATTTTATATTGTCGGAGCGGGTTGCATGCCACAACGGATTGATTGAATATTTATATTGTTGGATCGGGTTGCAAGCCGCAACGAAATTAAATTGAAAGATTATATTGTAGGATCGGGTTGCACGCCGCAACAGATTTTATTCTAAGTTTATATTGTTGGAACGGGTTGCACGCCGTAACAAAAATTAATTGAAGGTTTATGACTGCTGAATTGACTTCAGTTATTGATATGATTTATTATTATTATTATTATTATTATTATTATTATTATTATTATTATTATTATTATTATTATTATTATTATTATTATTATTATTATTGCGTACAGGTTAATGTAAGTGACCTTGCCTTAGCCTCGTCACTACTTCGTCGAGGTTAGGCTCGGCACTTACAGAGTACATGGGGTCGGTTGTACTCATACTACACTCTACACTTCTTGTGCAGATACCGGAGTTGGTCCCAACGGCGTACTGTAGATCTGCTCGGATTCAGCTATCATAGGAGACTTGAGGTATAGCTGCACAGTGTTAGCAGCTCTAAAGTAACCTTCTATTTTATCTTTGTTGTGTGCTTTCTTTCAGACAGCTTTATTTTATTCAGACCCTTGTTTGTATTATTCTAGAAGCTCGTGCACTTGTGACTCCAGTTCTGGGATGGTATTTAGACATCGTATTTATTTTGGTTTGTTCACCTAAATTCAGATATTATTATAGTTGTTGATTTCATTACTATTTAATTAAGATTAATTATTAAAAACAGTTAAAATTATTCTAACGTTGGCTTTCCTAGCAAGTGAAATGTTAGGCGCCATCACGACCCCGAAGGTGGGAATTTCGGGTCGTGATAGTTGGTATCAGAGCACTAGGTTACTTAGGTCTCACGAGTCATGAGCAAGCTTAGAAGAGTCTGAAGGATCGGTACAGAGACGTCTGTACTTATCTCTCAGAGGCTATGAAGTTTAGGAACAATATCACTTCTTTCTTGTTCTGTAGTGCGATTTTATTCTATCATCGATGATTGAACTAATCTATTCTTATTCTCTCGCAGATGGCGAGAACACGTAATACATCTACCGATGGACAGGGACCAGATCCCCTGGTGGCAACTATGACCAGGGGTAGAGGCCGAGGCTGAGGTCGTGCCAGAGGCCGAGGTAGAGGCAAAGGTAGAGCGCAATCTAGAGCTCGAGCAGCAGCACCTGTTGTAGAACCTCAGGTGGATTTGGAAGCAGAGGTTCCAGCTCAGACAGTACTTGTTTGACCAGTTCAGGTCCCGGAAGGATTCATAGCTACTCCAGTACTTCAGGACGCTCTAGTCCGTTTGGTGAGCCTAATGGAGGGTGTGGCCCAGAATGGTACATTTCTAGTGGCACTAGCCGTCTCACAGCCTGGGGGAGGAGCACAGACTCCCATTCCACCCGCTCCGGAGCAGATAGCTCCCCAGTATCAGGCTCCAACAGTCCCGCCAGTTGGGATAGTTCAGTAAGTTGTTATGGAATAGGACGGGGTCGATTTTGCTGTGTTTCAGATGACTTGTTCCTCCAAGAGGTGGTGGAGAGACTATGTATTTGCAAGACCAGCAAATTCGCCTGCACTTACCTGGGAGCAGTTCTCACAACTATTTCTGGAGAAGCTTATTCCTATTACACTGAGAGAAGAATACCGCAGGCAGTTTGAGCGTCTCCAGCAGGACAGTATGAGACTCAATTTGTGGACTTAGCACGTCATGCCATCATCTTGCTTCCTACTGAAAAAGAGAGAGTGAGGAGATTCATTGATGGACTCACTTATACTATCATGCTTCAGATGGCTAAGGAGACAGGGAATGACATTTCCTTCCAGACAGTTATGAATATTTCAAGGCGGATCGAGTTAGTTTGTGCTCAGAAGAGAGGGACAGTGTCAGATAATAGGCCCCGTCATTCCAGTAATTTTAGAGGCGCCTCATCTGGAGGCATGGGTACTCATGGTAGGGGTCATCCTCACAGGCGATTTTATTCAGCACTTCAGGCATCTCACGGTGCTTCAGGGAGTCATGATCCTATTATGTCGTACTTTGGGAAGCCACCATTTAATGCTCATTCAGCTCTTATTAGTGCACCACCGCTCCAGAGTCACTACATTGCTTATTTGTCCCGTTCGGGTCAGCTTCAGCTTCAGCAACCACAACAACAGGATGGGTGTTATGAGTGTGGGAACATTGATCACATCAGAAGATATTGCCCTAGGTTGTCGAGCAACGGATCTCAGCAGAATTCTCGTGCCATCATACCGGCACCGATTGCTCCATCGCCCACCCAGCCAGTTAGAGGCAGGAGTCAGACAGCTTGAGATAGAGGTCAGGCCGTTAGAGGTGGAAAACAGCTAGTTAGAGGCCGTCCTAGGGATGCGGTTCAGAGTGGTGTGGCCCAGCCCCGATTTTATGCTTTTCCAGCTAGGCCTGAGGCCGAGTCATCCGATATCATGATCACAGGTATTGTTCCAGTTTGCCATAGAGATGCTTTAGTTTTGTTTGATCCAGGATCTACTTATTCCTATGTGTCCTCCTACTTTGCTTCATATTTGGTTGTGCCTCGTGATTCTTTGAGTGCTCATATGTACGTGTCCATGCCGGTGGGGGATTCTATCATTGTAGATCATGTCTATCGTTCATGTGGTTTAACTATCGGGAGTCTTGAGAATAGCGTGGACCTTCTACTTCTTGATTTGGTAGATTTTGATGTTATCTTGGGAATGGATTGGCTATCACTTTATCATGTTGTATTGGACTGTCACGCCAAAATGGTGACCTTAACCATGTCGGGGTTTCCTCGAATAGAGTGGAAAGGGACTCTTGGCCATTCTACCAGTAGGATTATCTCCTACATGAAATCTCGGCATATGGTCGAGAAGGGGTGTCTAGCTTATTTGGCTTATATTCGCGATCCCAGTGTGGATGTTACTTCTATGGATTCGGTCCTAGTTGCTCGTGAGTTTCCAGATGTATTTCCTGCAAATTTTTCAGGTATGCCACCCGACAGAGATATTGACTTCTGTATTGATTTGGCTCCGGGCACCCAACCCATTTCTATTCCACCATACCATATGGCCCCGCCGGAGCTAAAGGAATTGAAGGAGTAGTTACAAAACTTGCTTGATCAGGGATTCATTAGACCTAGCGTCTCGCCCTGGGGTGCACCTGTGTTATTTGTAAAGACGAAAGATGGTTCAATGCGGATGTGTATAGATTATCGACAGTTGAACAAAGCTATTATAAAAAAGAAGTATCTGTTGCCAAGAATTGATGACTTATTCGATCAGCTTCAGGGTGCCAAGGTGTTTTCAAAGATTGATTTGAGGTCTGGTTAACATCAATTAAAGATTAGGGTGCAATGGAGAGGTCCGTCGATTGAGGCATCTACCTAGGAGTCTGAGTCGGACATACGGAGTAGATATCCACACCTTTTCACCAGCTCAGGTATTTTCTAATTCCGTTCGAGGACGAACGTTAGTTTTAGAGGTGGAGAATGTGATGACCCAATATGTTATCTTTAAATTTAATATTTATTTCTGTGTTCTGAGACCTCAAATAGCACCATTCAGCTTTCCTTGACTTGCATGCGCAGTCCGTATATTTTTCCGAAAAGTTCTTATGTGAAAAATTGATAAATAAAATGTGAAATAGTGCTTTAAAACTCACTTAAGTTGACTTTGGTCAACATTTTGATCAAACAGACCCAGATCAGTGTTCTGATGATTCCAATAGCTCTGTATGGTGATTTTGGACTTAGGAACGTGTCCGGATAATTTTTTGGGAGTCCGCAGTTAAATTAGGTTTGAAATGGCTAAAATAGAAATTTAAGTTTGAAAGTTTGACCGGGGAGTTAACTTTTTTATATCGGAGTCGGAATTCGATTCTGAAAATTTGAATAGGTCTGTTATATCATTTATGACGTGTGTGCAAAATTTGAGGTCAATCGGACTTGATTTGATAGGTTTCGGCATCGAATGTAGAAGTTGAAAATTCTTAAGTTCCTTAAGCTTGAATTGGTGTATGATTTGTGGTTTTAGCATTGTTTGATGTGATTTGAGGATTTGACTAAGTTCGTGTGATGTCTTAGGACTTATTGGTGTATTTGGTTGAGGTCCCGAGGGCCTCGGGTGAGTTTCGGATGGTTAACGGAATGAATTTTGGATTTGGAACCTTGCTGGAAACTTTCTGGTGCAGTGTCTGGTTTACTTCATCGCATTCGCGAGAGGGGTCTCGCATTTGCAAAGAGGAACTGGAGGCAGGCAAAATTTACTCTTCACGTTCGCGAAGAGGGGACCGCGTTCGCGAAGGGTAATGGACAGTATTCATCGCAAACTCGTGGGAGTGTTCGCATTCGCGTAGAAGGGCGACGCCTGGCTAGGCACCAGGCGATAAGGCTTCGTGTTCGCGAAGGGGAGACCGTGTTCGCGAAGGCCAAGCTTGGCAAAGCATCACGTTCGCGAGACTGCCCTCGCGTTCGCGAAGAAGAAATCTGGGGCAGCATAAAAATGTGCTTCGCGAACATGGGGGTCCTGTCGCGTTGGCAATGAAGAAATCCCTGGACAGTAGAACTTAAGTTCTAGAAATGGGATTTAGTCCCATTTTTCATTATCCGCTAGTTAGAGCTCGGTTTGGGCGATTTTCAAAGAGGTTTTCACACGTTCGAACTGGGTAAGTGTTCCTTATCCTATATTGATTAAATTTCATGATTTGATACTCATTTACATCATGAATCCATGAATCTATTGAAGAAATCAGATTTTTATAAAATCTTCCAAAAGTTTAAAATGAAGATTTGTAAGGCAATCCGATGTGGGAATTCGATAATTTTTGTATGGTTGAACTCGTATCGGAACGGGTGTCCTGATTCTGTGATTTTTCGTAGGGTTCTGAAAAGTGGGCCCCACCTTGATTTTTGTTGAGTTTTCCGAAAATGACTTAAATTAAGTCTCTTTTGAATTGTGAATAATTTCTAAACCTCAAATTGAATTGTTGATAATTAATTTTCTAGGTTTGATTGGTTTGGAGGATAATTCGGAAGGAAAAGTTGTGGTCGAGTGATCACTTGAAATTGCAAAACAAGGTAAGTGTCGTGGTTAACCTTGACTTGAGGGAATAGAACCCTTGAATTTAATTGTTACGTGAATTTCATGTGTAACGACGTATAGGCAAAGTGACGAGTGCCTATACGTCGTCAAATTGATTGTTTTCATATTTATCTGAAAATCATAAATTATTTTAAATTATGAATTAATTATTATATTAATTATCTCTCTCATATTCCTTGTCCAATATTATGTCTTGAATTCATGCTATAATTGCTACATGCTTATTTGACTTATGTGTCTTAATTGTTACTTGACATTTAGCATATTAAATATTAAATTGCTTATTTTCTCCCTAATTTTCACAATTAATTGCTACTTGTCATTACTTGTTTTCTAAATAAATCATAATTTTTGTATACTTTGTTGCTAAATAATTTCTTATTAAATGTGGTATTTATTAGAGTAGTTTTACATTTAAGAATTTTTAAATTATATTGTTGGAGCGGGTTGCACGCCACAATGGATTTATGTTAAGTTTATATTGTTGGAGCGGATTGCACGCTGCAACAGATTTATTAAAATTTTATATTGTCGGAACGGGTTGCACGCCGCAACGTATTTATTGAAAGTTTATATTGTTGGATCGGGTTGGACGTCGCAACGGAATTAAGTTGAAAGATTATATTGTTGGATCGGGTTTCACGCCGTAATAGAATTAAATTGAAAGATTATATTGTTAGATCAGGTTGTACGCCGCAACAAAAATTAATTGAAGGTTTATGACTGTTGAGTTGACTTCGGTTATTGATATGATTTAACGGTTTTACCTCTATTTCTGTTATTATTATTATTGCGTACATGTTAATGTAAGCAACCTGCCTTAGCCTCATCACTACTTCGTCGAGGTTAGGCTCGGCACTTACAGAGTACATGGGGTCAGTTGTACTCATACTACACTCTACACTTCTTGTGTAGATACCGGAGTTGGTCCTAGCGGCGTACTGTAGATTTTGCTCGGATTCAGCTATCATAGGAGACTTGAGGTATAGCTGCACAGTGTTAGCAGCTCTAAAGTAACCTTCTATTTTATCTTTGTTGTGTGCTTTCTTTCAGATAGCTTTATTTTATTCAGACCCTTGTTTGTATTATTCTAAAAGCTCGTGCACTTGTGACTCCAGTTCTGGGATAGTATTTAGACATCGTATTTATTTTGGTTTGTTCACCTAAATTCAAATATTATTACAGTTGTTGATTTCATTACTATTTAATTAAGATTAATTGTTAAAAACAGTTAAAATTATTCTAACATTGGCTTGCCTAGCAAGTGAAATGTTAGGCGCCATCACAGCCCCGAAGGTGAGAATTTCGGGTTGTGACAGTTGGTATCAGAGCACTAGGTTACTTAGGTCTCACGAGTCACGAGCAAGCTTAGAAGAGTCTGAAGGATCAGTACGGAAACGTCTGTACTTATCTCTCGGAGGCTATGAAGTTTAGGAACAATATCACTTATTTCTTGTTCTGTCGTGCGATTTTATTCTATCATCGATGATTGAACCAATCTATTCTTATTCTATTGCAGATGGCAAGAACACGTAATACATCTACCGACGGACATGGACTAGATCCCCTGGTGGCAACTATGACCATGGGTAGAGTCCGAGGCTGAGGTCATGCCAGAGTCCGAGGTAGAGGCAGAGGTAGAGCGCAGTCTAGATCTGGAGCAGCAACACCTGTTGTAGAGCAGAGGTTCCAGCTTAGACAGTACCTATTGGACCAGTTCAAGTGGAAGGATTCATAGCTACTCTAGTACTTCAGGATTCTGTAGTCCTTTTGGTGAGCCTAATGGAGGGTGTAGCCCAGAATGGTACATTTCCAGTGGCACCAGCCATCTCACAGGCTGGGGGAGGAGCACAGACTCCCACTACACCTGCTCCGGAGTAGATAGCTCCCTAGTATGAGACTCCAGCAGTCCCGCCAGTTTGGATAGTTCAGTCAGTTGTTATGGCACAGGCCGGTGATAGGCCCGCCATGTCTTCTGAGGCCTTATTGAGATTGGACAAGTTTGCTAAGCTCTTTATAGTTGACTTCAGTGGTACACCTACTAAGGACCCACAGGATTATCTTGACTGCTGCCATGAGGTGCTGCGGAACATGGGAATAGTTGAAAGCAACGGGGTTGATTTTGCTGTGTTTTAGATGACTGGTTCCGCCAAGAAGTGGTGGAGAGACTATGTATTTGCTAGACCAGCGAATTCATCTGCACTTACCTGGGAGCAGTTCTCACAACTATTTCTGGAGAAGTTTAATCCTATTACACTGAAAGAAGAATACCACAGGCAGTTTGAGCATCTCCAACAGGGTAGTATGACTATTACCCAGTATGAGACTCGATTTGTGGACTTAGCACGCCATGCCATCGTCTTGCTTCCTACTGAAAAAGAGAGAGTGGGGAGATTCATTGATGGACTCACTTATACTATCATGCTTCAGATGGCCAAGGAGACAGGGAGTGATATTTCCTTCCAGACAGCTGTGAATATTGCTAGGTGGATCAAGTTAGTTTGTGCTCAGGAGAGAGGGTCAGTGTCAGATAAGAGGCCCCGTCATTCCGGTAATTTTAGAGGCACCTCATCTGGAGGCAGGGGTACTCATGGTAGGAGTCATCCTCCCAGGCCATTTTATTCAGCACTTCAGGCATCTCACGGTGCTTAAGGGAGCCATGGTCCTATTATGCCTTACTCTGGGCAGCCAACATTTAATGCTCATTCAGCTCTTATCAGTGCACCACCGCTCCAGAGTCTCTACAGCGGTTATCCGACCCGTTCGGGTCAGCTTCAGCTTCAGCAACCACAACAACAGGATGGGTGTTATGAGTGTGGGAACATTGGTCGCATCAGGAGATATTGCCCTAGGTTGTCGAGCAATAGATCTCATCAAAATTCTCGTGCCATCATACCGGCACCGGTTGCTCCACCGCCCGCCCAGCTAGCTAGAGGTAGGGGTCAGACAGCTAGAGGTGGAGGTCAGGACGTTAGAGGTGGAGGCCAGCCAGTTAGAGGTCGTTCTAGGGAATCGGTTCAGAGTGGTGTGGCCCAACCCCGATTTTATATTTTTCCAGCTAGGCCTGAGGCCGAGTCATCCGATGTCGTGATCATAGGTATTGTTCCAGTTTGCCATAGGATACTTCAATTTTGTTTGATCCAGGATCTACTTATTCCTATGTGCTCTCCTACTTTGCTTCATATTTGGTTAAGCCTTGTGATTCTTTGAGTGCTTCTGTGCATGTGTCCACGTCGGTAGGGGATTCTATCGCTATAGATCATGTCTATCGTTCGTGTGGTTTTACTATTGGGAGTCTTGAGACTAGCGTGGACCTTCTACTTCTTGATTTGGTATATTTTGATGTTATCTTGGGAATGGATTGACTGTCACCTTATCATGTTGTATTGGATTGTCACAACAAAATGGTAACCTTAACCATGCCAGGGTTACCTCGAATAGAGTGGAAAGGGACTCTTGGCCATTCTACCAGCAGGGTTATCTCCTACGTGAAATCTCAGCGTATGGTCGAGAAGGGGTGTCTAGCTTATTTGGCTTATATTCGCGATCCCAGTGCTGATGTTATTTCTATGGGTTTGGTCCTAGTTGTCCGTGAGTTTCCAAATGTATTTCCTGCAGATTTACCGGGGATGCCACCCGACAGAGATATTGACTTCTGCATTGATTTGGCTCCGGGCACCCAGCCCATTTCTATTCCACCATACCATATGGCCCCGCCGGAGCTAAAGGAAGTGAAGGAGCAGTTACAAGACTTGCTTGATCAGGGATTCATTAGACCTAGCGTCTCGCCCTGGGGTGCACCAGTGTTATTTGTAAAAAAGAAAGATGGTTCAATGCGGATGTGTATAGATTATCGGCAGTTGAACAAGGCTACTATAAAGAACAAGTATTCGTTTCCAAGAATTGATGACTTATTCGATCAGCTTCAGGGTGCCAAGATGTTTTCAAAGATTGATTTGAGGTGTGGTTATCATCAGTTGAAGATTAGGGCATCCGATGTCCCTAAGACAACTTTTCGGACTCGGTATGGACATTACAAATTCCCCGTGATGTCATTTGGGCTGACAAATTCCCCAACATCATTTATGGATTTGATGAATCGGGTATTCAAACCCTATTCAGATTCTTTTGTGGTTGTATTCATTGATGATATCTTTATTTACTCCAGCTGTCGAGAGGAGCATGAGCAAGATCTTTGAATTATGCTTCAGACTTTGAAGAATAATCAGTTATATGCCAAATTTTCAAAATGTTAATTTTGGTTAGACTCAGTTACCTTTTTGGGGCATGTTGTATCGGCAGAAGACATAAAAGTGGATCCTAAGAAGATTAAGGCAGTTCGGAACTGGCCTAGACCTACTTCAGCTATAGAGATCCGAAGTTTCCTAGGTTTGGCAGGTTATTATTGCCGGTTTGTGGAGGGGTTTTCATCCATAGCATCCCCATTGACCAAATTGACCCAAAAAGGTGCCCCATTCAGATGGTCAGACGAATGTGAGTTGAGCTTTCAGAAGCTCAAGACTGCTTTGACTACAGTGCCAGTGTTGGTATTACCCACAGGTTTAGGATTTTATACGATGTATTGTGATGCATCTCGCATTGGGCTTGGTGCAGTATTAATGAAAGATGGCAGAGTGATTTCATATGCGCCGTGGCAGTTGAAAGTACATGAGAAAAATTACCCTATTCATGACTTAGAATTGGCAGCCATTGTTCATGCACTGAAGATTTGGAGGCATTACCTTTACGGTGTCTCGTGTGAGGTATTCATTGATCATTGTAGTCTACAGTACTTGTTCAAATAAAAAGACCTCAATCTGAGGCAGAGAAGATGATTGTAGCTATTGAAAGACTATGATATCACCATTCTGTATCACCCCGGAAAGGCCAATATGTAGTCGATACTTTGAATAGAAAGGTTGTGAGTATGGGCAGCCTTGCGTATATTCCGGTTGGTGAGAGTCCATTAGCTGTCGATGTTCAGACTTTAGCCAATCAATTCGTGAGGTTAGATGTTTTAGAGTCTAGTCAGATTCTAGCTTATACAGTCGCTCGGTCTTCCTTGTATGAGCGTATTAGAGAGTGACAGTATGACAATCCTCATTTGCTTGTCCTTAAGGACACGGTGTGGCACGATGGTGCCAAGCAGGCTGCTGTGGGAGATGATGGAGTTTTGCGGATGCAAGGTCGTATTTGTGCTCCTAATGTGGATGGGCTTCACGAATTAATTCTTGGGGAGGCCCACAGTTCCCGGTATTCTCTTCACCCGGGTGCCGCTAAAATGTATCAACATTTGCGGCAACATTATTGGTAGAAAAGAATGAAGAAGGATATATTTGCATATGTAGTTCAGTATTTAAATTGTCAGCAAGCCAAGTACGAGCATCATAGACCTGGTGGTTTTCTTCAGAAATTAGAAATTCCTGAGTGGAAGTGGGAGAAAATCACTATGGATTTTGTTGTTGGGCTCCCACGGACTTAGAGGAAGTTTGATGCAATGTGGGTCATTGTAGATAGGTTGACCAAGTCAGCACATTTCATTCTAGTAGCAGTTACCTATTCTTCAGAGCGGTTAGCTAAGATTTACATCCGCGAGATTGTCTGCCTTCATGGTGTGCCCCTGTCTGTCATTTCTGATCGAGGTACGCAGTTCACATCGTACTTCTAGAGGGTTGTACAACGTGAGTTAGGCACGCAGGTTAAGTTGAGTACAACATTTCATCCACAGACAGACGGACAGTCAGAGTGCACTATTCAGATATTGGAAGATATGCTTCGCGCTTGTGTTATAGACTTTGGAGGTTCTTGGGACCAGTTCTTGCCATTAGCGGAGTTTTCCTATAATAACAGCTACCAATCGAGCATTCAGATGACTTCGTATGAAGCATTATATGGGAGGCAATGTCGTTCACCAGTTGGCTGGTTTGAACAGGGACATGCTCAGATATTGGGTACTGATTTGGTACAGGATGCCTTGGATAAGGTCAAGGTTATTCAGGATCGATTTCGCACAGCTCAGTCTAGGCAAAAGAGTTATACCGACCGTAAAGTTCGTGACATTTCATACATGGTAGGAGAAAGAGTATTGCTCCGGGTTTCACCTATGAAAGGTGTAATGAGATTCGAAAAGAAGGGAAAGTTGAGACCTAGGTATATCGGACTCTTTGAAATTCTTGAAAGGGTGAGTGAAGTAGACTACAGGCTTGCACTACCACCTAGTTTATCAGCAGTTCATCAGGTGTTCTATGTGTCTATGTTCCGAAAATATGATGGTGATTCGTCCCATGTATTAGATTTCAGCTCAATCTAATTGGACAAAGATTTGACTTATGAAGAGGAGCCGGTAGCTATTCTAACTCTGTAGGTCCGACAGTTGAGGTCTAAGAGTTATCAATCAGTTCGGGTGAAATGGAGAGCTCAATCGATTGAGGCATCTACCTGGGAGTCCGAGTCGGACATGCGGAGTAGATATCCACACCTTTTCACCAGCTCAGGTATTTTCTAATTCCGTTCGAGAACGTACGTTTGTTTTAGATGTGGAGAAAGTGATGACCCAATATATCATCTTTAAATATGATATTCATTTTTGTGTTCTGAGACCTCAAATAGCACCATTCAGCTTTCCTTGACTTGCGTGCGCAGTCCGTATATTTTTCCGAAATGTTCTTATGTGAAAAATTGAGAAAAGATTTGAAGTAGTGCTTTAAAACTCACTTAAGTTGACTTCGGTCAACATTTTGATCAAACAAGCTTGGATAAGTGTTCTGATGATTCCAATAGCTCCGTATGGTGATTTTGGACTTAGGAGCGTGTCCGAAAATTTTTTGGGAGTCCGTAGTTAAATTAGGCTTGAAATGGCTAAAATAGAAATTTAAGTTTGGAAGTTTGGCCGTGGAGTTGACTTTTTTATATCGGGGTCAAAATCCGATTCTGAAAATTTGAATAGGTCTGTTATATCATTTATTACTTGTGTGCAAAATTTGAGGTCAATCAGACTTGATTTGATAGGTTTCGGCATCGAATGTAGAAGTTGAAAATTTTTAAGTTCCTTAAGCTTGAATTGGGGTATGATTTGAGGTTTTAGCATTGTTTAATGTGATTTGAGGATTCGACTAAGTTCGTGTGATGTCTTAGGACTTGTTGATGTATTTGGTTGAGGTCCCGGGGGCCTCGGATGAGTTTCGGATGGTTAATGGCATGAATTTTGGATTTGGAACCTTGCTGGAAATTTTCTGGTGCAGTGCCTGGTTTCCTTCATCGCGTTCGCGAGAGGGGTCTCGCATTCGCGAAGAGGAACCGTAGGCAGGCAAAATTTACTCTTCGCATTCGCGAAGAGGGGACCGCGTTCGCGAAGGATAATGGACTGTGTTCATCGCGAATGCGTGGGAGTGTTCGCGTTCGCGTAGAAAGGCTAGGCCTGGCTGGGCAACAGGCGATAAGGCTTCGTGTTCGCGAAGGGGAAACCTCGTTCGTGAAGGCCAAGCTTGGTAAGGCATCGCGTTCGCGAGGTTGCCTTCGCGTTCACGAAGAGTAATTTTGGGCAGCACAATTTTGTGCTTCGTGAACGCGAGGGACCTGTCGCGTTCGCGAAGAAGAAATCCTTGGACAGCAGAACTTAAATTCTGGAAATCCGTCCCATTTTTCATTATCCGCGATTTAGAGCTCGGTTTGGGCGATTTTCAGAGAGGTTTTCACAAGTTCGAACTGGGTAAGTGTTCCTTATCCTATATAGATTAAATTTTATGATTCGATACTCATTTACATCATGAATCCATGAATCTATTGAAGAAAATCATATTTTTATAAAATCCTCCAAAAGTGTAAAATGAAGATTTGTAAGGCAATTTGATGTCGGAATTCGATAATTTTTATATGGTTGAACTCGTATCGGAACAGGTGTCCTAATTCTGTGAGTTTTCGTCGGGTTCTAAAAAGTGGGCCCCACATTGACTTTTCCGAAAATGACTTAAATTAAGTCTTTTTCGAATTATGAATAATTTCTAAAGCTCAAATTGAATTGTTGATAAATAATTTTCTTGGTTTGATTGGTTTGGAGGATAATTCGAAAGAAAAATTTGTGGTCGAGTGATCACTTGAAATTGCAAAACAAGGTAAGTGTCGCGGTTAACCTTGACTTGAGGGAATAAAACTCTTGAATTTAATTGTTACGTGAATTTCATGTATAACGACGTATAGGCGAGGTGATGAGTGCCTATACGTCGTCAAATTGATTATTTGCATATTTATCTGAAAATCATAAATTATTTTAAATCATAAATTAATTATTATATTAATTATCTCTCTCATATTCCTTGTCCAATATTATGTCTTGAATTCATGCTATAATTGTTATATGCTTATTTGACTCATGTGTCTTAATTGCAACTTGTCATTACTTGTTTCCTAAATAAATCATAATTTTTGTATACCGTGTTGCCTAATAATTTCTTATTAAATGTGGTATTTATTGGAGTATTTTTATATTTATGAATTATTAAATTATATTGTTGGATCGGGTTGTACGCCGCAACGGATTTATGTTAAGTTTATATTGTTGGAGCGGGTTGCACGCCGCAACGGATTTATTAAAAGTTTATATTGTTGGAGCGAGTTGCACGCCGCAATGGATTTATTAAAAGTTTATATTGTTAGAGCGGGTTGCACGCCGCAATGGAATTAAGTTAAAAGATTATATTGTTAGATCGGGTTGCACGTCGCAATGGAATTTAATTGAAAGGTTATATTGTTGGATCGGGTTGCACGCCGCAACGGATTTTATTCTAAGTTTATATTGTTGAAGTGGGTTGCACGCCGCAATGGAAATTAATTGAAAGTTTATGATTGTTGAATTGACTTCAGTTATTGATATGATTTAACGGTTTTACAAATTTATATTATTATTATTATTATTATTATTATTATTATTATTATTATTATTATTATTATTATTATTATTATTATTATTATTATTATTATTGCGTACATGTTAATGTAAGCGACCTGCCTTAACTTCGTCACTACTTCATCGAGGTTAGGCTCGGCACTTACAGAGTACATGGGGTCGGTTGTACTCATACTACACTCTGTACTTCTTGTGTAGATACCGGAGTTGGTCCCAGTGGCGTACTGTAGATTTTGCTCGGATTCAGCTATCAGAGGAGATTTGAGGTATAGTTGCACAGCGTTAGCAGCTCTGAAGTCCTCTTCTATTTTATCTTGGCTGTGTGCTTTCTTTCAGACAGCTTTATTTTATTCAGACCTTGTTTGTATTATTCTGAAAGCTTGTGCACTTGTGACTCCAATTCTGGGATGGTATTTAGACATCATATTTATTTTGGTTTGTTCACCTAAATTCAGATATTATTTCAGTTGTTGATTTCATTACTATTTAATTGAGATTAATTATTAAAAACGGTTAAAATTATTCTAACGTTGGCTTGCCTAGCAAGTAAAATGTTAGGCACCATCACGGTCCCGAAGGTCGGTATTTTGGGTCGTGACAGGTACAGTCTGAGATGGAACCTCCTCCTCAAAATTTACATGAGGCTCTACTGCGACGTGCAACCCGATCCTACCGTACAAACACAATCCTCCCTTATTTCAACCATTGCAGCGTGCAACCCGATCCCACCGTATAAACACAATCCTTCCTTATTTCACCATATCAATATCAATAATAACATGTAAAATCTATTGTTGCGCGCAACCTGATTCCACCATATAATCAGAATCAATATCACATTCCTCCCTTATTTCACCATATCAAAATAACATATAAAATCCGTTGTGGCGTGCAACCCGATCCCACCATATCAATATCAATCCTCACTTATTTCACCTGTTGCGGCGTGCAACCCGATCCATAAATAAAATCTATAAGTGCAATCAATTTAACAACTCAAATCACAAGAATCTCTACGATTAAAGAAATATGAAAGCAAGGTTATAAAGGAATCTCGTACCAAATCAAGGAATGCTACAATTAATACAAAGTAACAAGACAAGGAAAATCTATGACAACTAAAATGTACAAGTAAGACAATTAAGGCAAGTAGCAATTAATCATGGAAAACATTGGAGAACTGAACATTTTAATATGAGAGAAATAAGTGACAAGTAGCAAGTTAAGGCATAGAAAGTAATTAAAGCATGTAACAGTTAAGACAAGGAATAAAATAATTAATGAAATGCGGGAAAAGCATGGAAACAAGTAATTTGATGGCGTATATACACTCGTTACATCGCATATACGCCGCTACACATGTAATTCATATAGCACATATCTTAAGGGTTCATATTTCCTCAAATCAATGTTAGACCCAATGCTTACCTCGCTCTGCAAGTAGATCAAAGCTCAACATGGGCTTTTCCTCTAAAATCTGCCTCCAAACTAATCGAATATAACCAAAATCGACTCAATAACATCAAATAATACTAGAAAAATTAATTACAATACATAAAGATAAGATCTTTACACTTTTTCTCCAAAAAGTCAACAAAAGTCAACCTCGGGCTCGCGTGGTCAAAACTCGAGATTCGGACCAAAATCCATTTACCCATTCGCCCACGGGCCCGATTATATAATTAGTTTCGAAATACGACCTGATGGTGATCTAAATCCCAATTTTACAACCTCCTCCCCCCCCCCCCAATTCTTCCCAAATCCCTAATTTCTACTGTGAAAATCCTAGATTTGATGTTGAAAACTTATGAAATGTAATGGGTAATTAAAAGAAAGTAGATTAAAGTCACATACCAAAGCATTTTGGAAGAAAAATCTCTTGAAAAATCGCCTCTAGGGTGTTTAGGGTTGAGAGTTTGAAAGAAATGAGCTAAATCCCATTTTTCTCAGCTTTTGTCCAAGCGCAGATGTCGCAAATGTGACTTGGGGTTCGCAAATACGAAAAAGTCCTCGCAAATGTGAAGAATTCACATTTATGCTGTCATCGCAAATGAGAACTAGGACTTACCACAAATGCAACCAATGTGATCGCAAATACGAACCAGCTTCCCCCCAGCACCCTATCGCAAATGCAAACTATTTGTTCGCAAATGCGAGAACCGCGACCTGTGAAAAAAACCAGCAACTCCTAACTCTATCAAACAATCCGCTACGCGTCTGAAACTCACCCGAGCCCTCGGGGCTCCGAACCAAACATGCACACAAGTGTAATAACATCATACGAACTTATTTGTGCGATCAAAACATCAAAAATATCTAGAACCACGAATCAAACACCAAAACAAATGAAATTTTCAAAGAAACTTAAAAACTTTCAATTTTTCAATCGGAGGTCCGGATTACGTCAAATTAATTCCGTTTTACACCAAAGTTTGCATACGAGTTATAAATATTGAAATGAACTCATACCAAGTTCCAGAACCGAAATATGAACCTGGTAGCAACAAAGCCAACTCACGATCAAACTTAGGAATTCTTTAAACTTTAAAACCTCTAGTTTTCAACAAATTATGTTAGATCAAGCTAGAGACTTCTGAATTCGATTCCGGGCATACGCCCAAGTCCCAAATCACGATACGGACCCATTGGGATCGTCAAAATACTGATTTGGATCCGTTTACACAAAATATTGACCGTAGTCAACCCAAATAATTTTTAAGGCACGATTTCACATTTTCATCAATTTTCTCATAAAATCCTTTCGAAAAAAGGATACTGACATTGCACGTAAATCAAAGAAGGCTAAACTGAGCTATTCGAGGTCTCGAAACACAGAAATAAAGGGTAAAACTATAAAAGACATATCATGTCATCACATGTAGTGTCTCTCTTTTTAGTAATACAATATTAATTTATATATTGGAGTATAATTTGAGCAGTGTTGATATCTAATTTTGTCCCACTTTTTCTCCAATTAATTTATTTTTTCTCTTGGTCATTAATAATTTGGACATATTATATTAATATTTTAAATATTTCTATATTATATTTTTGTTTATAGTTTATTACTCCTTATATTAGTATATATGTTTAAAATGGTCTAGTCCAAATTATTGAGACAAAGAAGCCCAAAGAAATTGATTATATGAGGAAAAACGCCATTCAAATTCGAGGAATTTTCATAAATTACTATAGTTTAGAGCCTAATAACTATAATTTGCCTAATTACCATTCGTAGATGCTATTCAATTATTACTAACTTGTATCACTTGTATTCAAACGCACAACGAATATAGCATGTGCCAACTATATTCGCTCGCGCAACGAATACAACTTGTATCAATTGTATACATAAGTATATACAAAGGATACATACAACATGTATCGGCTGTATTTGTTCGCGCAACAAATACAACTAAGGCGAAATACACAAATTACAAAAAAAATAAAATATTCTTGTTGAGATTCAAACTCAAGACCTTTATTAGCTAAGTATGCATTCTAACTAACTGAGTTATGAGAGCTTGTTGCTCTCTTGTTTCAATTCAAAATAATTAATCTCGTATTTTATGGATTTGCTATAAAATTCAAATATAGCTACAAATGGTAAATTTGCTGAAAGCCTAGCTACAAATGGAAAATACAGTGTAAATGTTTAATGTGATGCGTAATTTTTCCTTCAAATTCAGCCAAAAATATCTAGCTCAAAAGTCACTCGAACCGATCCATTAATGACCCACTTGATCTCTTCCAATTGCTTTAACCCATTAGGATTATTCATCGGGAATGTTACACAAATAGTCGTCCAGATTCACTATTACTTTTTCTAACCAGTATACATAGATTATAAATTAATTATATATAACTATGCATATATTATACATGAATTATATATGTATTTTACATCCGCAGGCTATTTTTAGTTTATGAGATTTGGGGGGGGGGGGAGGGGGGCATTTGCATTTATACCTAGTTTTTGGGTCAACTTTTAACTTATACTCGCTTTGTAAAAAAAATTACAAGCGTACCCACTTTTCAGGTAACTTCAGATATACGGGCCTGAAGTAGCAAAAATTTATGTCTGAAGGTTGAACTTCAAAATGTTTTGCCTGAAATGTAGCAAAACTTCATATATTTTTGCCTGAAGTTTGGCCTGACTTGCAAAAGCAATCACACAAACTTCAGTTCATAGTGCAATGGCAAACTTCAGCTCGATAAAACTACAGCATATTTTGGCTGAAGTTTTTGTTTTGTAATTGCTGAACTTCAGCATTCTAGGAGCTGAAGTTTGTTTGGTAATTGCTGAACTTCAGCATTCTAGGAGCTGAAGTTTTTATTTATATTTGTTGAACTTCAGCATTCTTAGAGCTAAAGTTCTAAGTCTACACACGGAAATGAGGAAGATAATCTTTCAAAAAAAGAATTCAACAAAAGAACATATTGTACATAAACGAAATAGTACTAAACAACAATGAATTTAATAAATCATGATTAGCAGCGATTGATGTTGTTCATTTCAAAGATTAAAGAATGAAAAATATTTTCGACATGAAAACAAGCTACTACAGATAAATTAGAACCAAAAATCAATGTGTCTGTAAAGCTAAAATATCTAAGAGGTTAAATTATTGTGAATAAGACCAAACTGAACATAATGGGACAAGCAGATATATATGAATCATCAGGCTAGATCGCATAACAATATCTCAAGCTTCAGCATTCAGAAAATGAAAGAGGAGGAGAAAGAGGCCTGAAATTGTTTAAAAAGTGGGTACAAGTTAAAACTTTTTTAAAAAGTGGATATAGGTTAAATGGGGGCGACCAAATAGGCGCCCCGTGCAATTTTTACGATTAAGGGGCGGCTATTGAGTTAATTCTTCTTATTTGAAACCCACTTCTTAATAGCCCAATAACATACCCAACAGACCCACTTAAAAGAACCCGACCCATGACCCGTTTAGCGTAAAACTCTATTTACCCCACCTCTCTTCTCCTTCCACTTTCAGCTATAGCAGCCGATTGCCACCTCCCTCTCCCATCTCTCCTTACTGTCACAGCTTCTTTTAAACACTCCATCTCTCTTTAATTTTCAAGGATTCAGTCAACACAAAAGGCCAAGAGACTTTTGAATTTTGATTGGCCATACACAGAGAATCGCCAGAGCAGGAATTCAAGTTCAACCCGGGACTCCCCTCTGATTTACTATCTCAAACGGCTATTTCAAGTTTCAAACGAAAAAATCAACCCCAGCTCTATTTCTCACACTATAAGGCCAGTAAAACAATCGCTTGGAACACCAACTTTTTGAGGCTTTATTTTTTTTCTTAAAGATATATTGTATATGTATTATTAAAAAAAATGTATATACATTTAAATTTAAAAAGAATTTTTGCAACAAAAGTATAATAACTTTAATGTTAGGATTGTTGTAATAATTGGAGAATGGAATAATTTTTAATAAATTACCTTTTTTATTCTCTCTTTTTCTATTTTTATTCTCAATATTAAAAAGTCTCTCCATCGATAACTTAACGCGGCACTTATACAGTTGATTTGAGCAACAAGCAAGGGCTGCACTCCAACCGATCGAAGTGTGATTGTCTCATTATTTAACAACTTAATTAATTATGACTATCAACTGATTTTTTTTTTTTAATACACATGAGGGGAAGGGGAGGGAATTACAAAGTGGTGTACCGAGTATTAAGAATTCATTATGTCGCTATATTCATGTTAATAGCCCGTTTGGCCAAGCTTCTCTATAGCCAATAGCGCTTTTTGTGGGGGGTATTTTTTTTTCAAAGTTGAAGTATTTGGCCAAGCTTTAAGAAGCAGAAGCAGTTTTGAAAAAGCAAGAAAAAATAGTTTCTCCCCAAAAGTACTTTCTTGAAAGAGTTTTTTATACGCTTGATCCTTTTTTAACTATTATTTTAAAAACAAATAGCATCATTTATTATTTATTCCATAAATAGCACTTTATTTTTTATTATTAGCATATTATAAAAATTAATCTCAATATTTAATAAGTTAACTGACTCACTAATCACAGGAAGTACTTTTTTTACCCATCTCCATTCTCTCTTTCCAACATTCATCTTCTTCACTCCATTTTTGAAAATCTGATGCATATTTGAATGTCACCTAAATTCAAGATGTATTGATTTATACTTTTTTTATACTTTGTATATCAAGTATCACTTTAATTCAAAATGTATTTTTATGTATATAATTTTTGTATATTTATTTATGAAGTGTCATCTTATTTTAAGATGTATTTTTTATGTATATTTCAAATATATTTTATATGTCAAGCGCCATTTTAATTTAGGATGTATTTTTTATGGATATTGTTTTTGTATATTTATATGCCATCTTAATTAAATTTAAGGTATATATTTTTATGTATATTTCACATGTCTAAGGACCCGTTTGGCCATAGATTTTGCTAAAATAAATTTGGATTTTATTTAGCAAACACATGTTTGGCCATAGATTTTGCCTACATTTTGGCCAAATTCCAAATCCCAAAACCAAAACCAGCTAGCTGGTTTTGGGCCAAAATATCACTATTATATTTTTTAAAAATTGCCCCAAACTTTTGTATTTTATAAAAGAGCCCATTATTTATTATTTTGTAACAATGTTGCTTCGTCTTCTCGGTCATCTGATAGTGTATCATGTAGTTCATTATAAAAATAATAATTTTGTATCAAATTTATTTATGTTCAGGACTATGATTTGCGATAATATAATGAATGTTATTGATAATGGTACTGTTGGGTATTTGTGATAATTTTTAGAACTTGTGGGTATAAGTCATGTTTCATGTTTTTCCAAACCAAACATCACCCAAAACAGATGTCCAAACACATTTTCATTTTCAAACCAAACTTCACCCAAATCAGATTTTTCAGAATAAATTTGAAAATGTATGGCCAAACGCTAGCTAACTGTCATCTTAATTGAAGATATATTTTTTATGTATATTTTTTTGTATATCGAAGTAAGATCTTTATGTTAAGAAAGGAAGAAAGAAGGAAGAGAAAAATTTAAGAAAGATAATTAAAAAGAAAACGAATGGAACAAATTTAGAAAATATATTGGCTTCGGCAGAAAACAAAATTAAGAAGATGAAGAAAAAGAAGGAAAGCTAATAGATAAAAAGAGAAAAAGGCATGATTTTTGTACAAAGAATTATTGACTTTCCATTCAAATTGCTTATGTTTACGGATTAATAATTAATATTTCTATTTTAATGGAACTGTGTACTACAAATATAAATATTTTCTTGCTACAACTGTAATATTGAGTTTCATGCTAAGAATTTGTTATATTTCTTTTAAACTGTGACAGTTATAAAGTTTCCTTTTTGAAAAGCACTTTTGAAGAAAATACAGTTAGAAGCACTTTTAAAAGTTTGGTCGAACACTAATTGCTGCTCAGAAGTGTTTATCAAATTAATTAGTCGAACAAATTATTTTTCACCAAAAGTGCTTTTGAGAAAAAACACTTCTCAAAATAAACTGATTTTTGAAGCTTGGCCAAATAGGCTATAAATAAACTTAAAAATTTCAAATTTAGATAATTTATAATCTAAATTCTAAGATAAGCACCTTCTTATCTCTAAATAATCCTTCTTAAAATTATCTTTTAATAAGAACATGCGATTTGGTGGATAGTTTTCACCAAGCGCACATAGTTGTTAACAAGTTCACGTCTCGCCCTCCTCTTTCTCTTCTTTAATTTCATGTGATATAGAAGTGTAAGGATTACAACAGTCCCAACTCACGGGAAATGTAAGGCCCATTACCATCAGTCATGCAACTTGGCCCAGATGTAGCCCTTGATCATTTCCCCCCATATTTGATCATCTAATTGGTGAGGTTCGAACACAGTTTTCGCAATAATCCAGGCTTCTTTCTGAACATCCCAGCTCAAGCAGCCTGATTCTTACCGGGAAAATAACAGTAATGTCAGTAAATGGGGGAGAGGACTGCCGCTTGATCATAATAATGGTGCAATGACTTGGCTGAAATTCAGCTGCACAAGCAACTCTGCATAGTAAATCGACATGATGAACATTGATTATCAGGGGATCAAAAATGGATTTATTATGATGTCAAACTAAGTTGTATCAACTTCAACAGTTAAACACAACTATAGTATAGTTACTATACCATCTCTGACAGTCAAAGCAGGAACTAAACAAGCTAAATTTATTTACAAGATCAGATCAGATTTTGTATCTCATCAGAACTACTAGCTTTCACCTACATACAATTGAGAACTTTATGTCATGTATCAATTATGTAAAGAAGGGGAAAGAATCAAACTTGATCAAAGTTCTAGTTTAATCAAAATGAGCATCGAATAGCTGCCTGATAACCAATATGAAATGGTATAATGAATAGGAAAAACATAGCTTGGCCTGAGCGTCAAAAAGTTGCTCAAAGTCCTGGTATAGATTCAAGATTGTATTTCTCTGCAGTTAAAGTTTCAGTCTCTCGGTTTTCTGGCATTTTTGGCTCCTTCATAGCATCGAGAGTGTGTAGATATGTATAAGAGGCACTTCTATTTGACGGAGGAGTAGGATTGCTGATTCTGCTAGCAAGGAAGCGGCGGATCAGGCCCCTGAGGAAGGGAGCCATGGTGTCTGGTTCATGCTCCAAGTAGTACATAATACCACCCATACAGGCACAAAACAAGGGCACCTGTATAACAATCAGACACCGCATATTTGATTGAGAAGTTTCATTTCATGAAATTTAAATATTTGAAAAAACTGTACTTTCAGAGAAACCCAATATTTCAAGAACAAACTTCCCGTAAGTAGTTCAATTCTTTCAATGTTTATCCAGGATATATGCTTAAATTTATACAAGCAAGCTATTAAAGTAGTCATAAAATTTAGGAAATTTTGAGTGGTTTAACACCGCAAAGCACCAAATTGCATTAAAGGTGAGACAAGATACCTCTGCATTCTTGATAGCCGGAAGCAAATGGCGATTCACTAGTATATACCATAAAGAATCTGCAGCTCGAGGAAGAACATATAAGGCAAGTTCGCCACGTCTAGCTTTCTTCTCCAGCAACACAGAGAGGCCTGAGAGTGCCCCAGCTACCCAATATACAAGCTTATGGTCCTTTGACGCCACCTTCCGGTGGGAACATATAGCAGCCTTTTATTGAGATAGAGAAGTTAATCAGTAAAGCTAAGCGAGTCAACCAGCAGCATCACAAAAAGAGCCTTGGGACTACCAGAGGTATGAGGCATCGAGAACATATACTACCTGAAAGATTCCAACAAAAGCGGACAAGAAGGTTGTTGAGCGAACAGCCCCTGTAAGAGCATACCAACAGGTGCGCGTAGGAGCATCCATAAACTGGGATAACATTAAAATAAGATCAGCAAGTTTTCAACAGAATTACTTTAGTAGCAATTCTACTACTCTAGGTAACAATAACATAACTTAAAGTGTAGACCTTCGTAATTGTTCATCACATGGTCCTCGTAATACTGCTATATACTGGACCCAGGCAACTTAAAAAACACAAGGCAAGTACTACAGAATTGATAACAACATACTTCAACTATCAGAGACAAAGTTTCCTTTCTTTTTTCTCTAGTTCTTTTCCTTTTTTTTCCTTCTTGTTTCTCAAGTGTATAAACTTTGTCTTTTCTTTTTCATTTCCCTTTTTATTTTATCTTCTTTTTTTTTTTTTTTTGGGGGGGGGGGGGGGGGAGGTTGTTACTTCTTAGTCAAAATATAGCTTGAATAATTCATATTTATCCATGTAACTGCATTTGACCACTACAAAGTCCAACATATATAGCAAGGAAAACACAATCTTGTGGGTCTATGATGATCCCATTTTGTTTAACAGAAGTACCAGCAGCTCAGCTATATGATTTAACAAGAAATCAAAGCAGAAAGATAGGAGTAACAGAGACCAATATTACCTTCATTGTACCTTCTGCAAGCGTAGAACGACAAAGGGCACAAAAGTCAAAGAGAAGTAAAGAGGAAATGTCTTCCGGAAAGTAGCTGCTGCTGCATTAGCATTATGAACTAAGCAAGAGTTGGTGCCTGGGTGAATTACAGAACACGGGATAATAGATGGAAATTCTTCCAACTTCATAGTGTTAGAACCCTTTGCTTTGGATAAATAAGCATGTAATGAAGCAACATCAACTGGAGAGCCTCTGCAGCAATCCTTAACGGCTTTGTAGACAGGTGCTGCAACTGGCCCAGTCTTCTGAATGAAATCTTTATATGCTTTTGGAAGACTCTCAGGACGCATTATGAAGGAATACATGACCTGCAAAACATTTTATTAAGAACAAAACTAGATTTGTGACAACTTTGTCCGGATGTAAAAGAGAACAAGTTATCTAGCATCATTAGTATCATATGAGAAGTTCAATCTCCTATGCATATTTAAATGATTTTTAAAAAAAAGGAAAAAAGAAGAAAGTACAGAAGAAATTCAATCTCCTAGTGTTTAAACTTGGACATTTGAACATTGATGATATCCCAGCCACCCCCTTCCAATCCACCAAACTGCAGGTAAGTACAAGGAATTTGAAACAAGGGTAATAAAGGCTCTTAAACATTTGCCAAAAAGGTTAAGCACCATGTAAATTACCTGGGCACATGCCAATGCAAAGAGTAAAGAATCTCCGTGACTCCAGTGACTTCCCCACAGATGAAACCGGTTCTTGGCTTTGGCAGAATTATATGCACACTGACCATATGTAAAGTCATCAAAATAGGAGCCAGTAGAAAAACAGAAAAGGAAGACTTCAAGTAATAGGAGTAACTAGTAGTAGCAGCTTTTATCTGTATTCATTTGTTTTCCTTTTCCTTTTTGTGTTTCGCTTGATCTTTTTTTTCCTTATTTTGTCCCCCTGTGTGAGTTTTGGGGGGGGGAGAGGGGGGGGGGAGGGGGAGGAGGAGAAGGATGCATGTACCTGTGCTAGCCTTGCCAAAAGATACAAGGCAAGCGTTCTCCGCCTGTTGGAATCATCTAATGCTAATATAGCCAGACCTGCCACTGAACCTGCTAAAATTCTGCCCATCATCCCCTTTAGCCAAGTCAAATATATCGGATAGGATATCAAGCATCAAAAGCTTCTCAAAGCAACAGCAACGAAAAGTAAGTCAAAACTTTTAAGTTCAGCATTCTATACTTACGCATTTAGGGGTGTCTCTTTTCTCCTCAGCTTTCTCAGCAAGCATCTCAGAGCATGATAGGAACCAGTAAATCCCCCAAAGAGCAAACCAATTCGGCATGCTTCCTCTCTTACAATTAGATCTTTTTCGGAGACAAGTTGCTGCAAAAACACAAGGATTATAAAATGCACAGAACAAAAAATGAACCCTCTCATGTATTCATAGATGAGATCACGGACGGGCGGGCGGATGGACAAACAGATGAACAGACAGAAATCCGCATACATGTACTCTAAAATTGTTTTATCCTCCTTCCAGAAAATCTTCTTTTACTTCTTCACTCAGGATTTTGCGAGTTGTGCATTTTGGGGGGGGGGGGGGGTTAGGGGAAGAGCTAGTTCAAAGATCTGAATAACCTCCATTCAGCTTTTATGCCCCAGTGTAATTGCGAAATTATTTCACTAAACTTCCTGAGGTTAGAAACTACAAGAAAACTTATCAAGAGGCCCCTTCAAACTTCCAATGCTTATCAATCACAGTAATTTATAGAGTTTTCTTTTAGAAATAAACCCTGAATTAAGAATAATCTGCAGCATGAAATATTAGACCAACTTGAAATATGTTTTCTCCTAAAACAATTGTTGTGGGCACCGCACAAAGTGTACTCGATCGGTAAATATATTTCACCATAAAGAGTAAATTAATTGACGTTGAGCAACAAGCACAAGGAACATACAGTGAGACAAAGGTAAAATTGGGTTTAAAAAGTGATTGGGAGAAAACCCCACATGATTCACCATACATACCAGAATTTTAAATTGACAATAAGGTTGAAAATATTACAAGTAAAGTATGCTTTTGGGTCCTAGACTACACTCTTTAATCTTTGATTGACTAAATATCCTTAAGGCCAGGCGTTTTGATAAACCCACATGTCCCAGTAGCTGATGAAACACAATACATAACTGCCAGAACAAAGTCATAAACCACTTGGAGAATAATCATCTAGTATGGTACTCCAGGGCACTAAAGAACCAACATATCCTATCTCGGAATTGATAACCATTCCATCAATTTATCAATCAATCAACTAAGGCTCAATCCAGAAATATCGAGGAATTCATAACCATTCTATCTATTCAGACCTAGAGTCAATATTCATCAAGTGCTGAAATAAATAAATAAAAACATATAGAACGCAAAGCTAAGTAGGACGTGGATGCTTATAGGCCAAAATGCCCTTCTCTCCATGAACTATATCATGTATTTCCCAAAATTATTTCATTAAAATTTCATAAAAACTTAAGCAATTTCAGAAATAAAATATAAATCCTAAAACAAATCTCATCAGAATAGAAGCAATTTCAGAAATGTAACACAGTTGAGATCAGTAAAAGGCAAAAAGAAAGTAAAACCAAAGAATCATCAATCAAACAATTAATAAATTAATCTAACGTACGTATTTGAGAAATGCAGAAGTAGACAAGTAAATAAACACAGTTTCAGAATTTATAGAACCTTGAGATCAAGTAGAGAGGAATAGGACTGGCCGCGAGCGAGCTTAAAAGCTCGGAGGAGAATTCCGATGCCAACGCGCACACCGTAAGAGAGAAGAAAACTTTGGCAAACGTTACCGATAGCGTTGGCAACGCAGGATTCATCGGCATGGTCACAGGGCGGGTATAAACCCCGGGCACGACGTTGCCGGCGCTGAAGCTCTCCAATTGCCTCTCTCAAGCGTTCCTCCGCCTCACGAAGACGGCGCTCGGCGGAGACACCGCTGTCAGTGGAGTCGTTAGGTAGCTGCGGCGGGGAAGAAGAGGGCAGAGGATGCATTTTGGGGAGAGGGCGATTGATGAGGGTTCTCGCATCTAGAGAAAGAACAGAGTTGATTTCCGCTGCTTTTTTCTCTTCGAAAGGTGTGCAGCGATTGAACAATTTTATATTGATGATGTAATAATTAGAATTATTGTAATTCTTTGTCCCATTTTAGGCTGACGACTAATGTGTTTGTTTTGGTCACAAAATGTAAGAAATTAAAATCGTCCACTACTTTATTTTTAGGCTAAGCTCATATCATTACCATATTAAAATACCAAAACTGTTATAAAACAATAAAAGAAGAAGAGCATTATAGAGAAAAGTAGAGAGAAATTTTTTATTGATTTGGGAACAATTACAATGGAATAGAACTCTTTTATTTATAGGGAAAAGTGACTTAGCCACCAAGTAACAACCCTAAAATCTCTCTAAAATATAGACATTCACCATAAATAAAATATTATTTATAACACTCCCCCTTGAATGTCTATTCAACAGACAATATGCATCGTTAAAGCCTTAACTAAAATAAAACCCAATGGAATTTTTTTTTACACATGTTTAGAAATACGTCTTTTGGTTGCCTCGTTAAAAACCTTGCAAGGAAAACCAAGTGGGACAAAACCTTATAAGAGAAAAAGAGTACAACACGTATTAACTCCCCCTGATGAGAGTATCAATTCACATCCTTGAGCCTTCATATTCTAATATTGTGCACCATCTTCTAAAGATCGTTGGTATAGATTTGATAAATAAATCAGCCATATTAACTTGAATGAATATGTTGCACCTTGAAATCATCATTCTTGAGAGATATGTAATGTCTTCATAAAATATCGTGGAATGGCCTTTTCAATATCTCCATAGAGATTCTCGCAATCATATTATCATGCTTATAGTTATAGCAAGATGCATATGTGCACAAATTGCACTTAGGATATGGTACTTCAGGGCCAAGAATTGTATATGCTTTAAGCAATTTAAACCCTTTAGAGATTGTCATATAAGTATAGTCATATAAGCCATATGAATGGACTTTAGATGCATATCAAGTTTTTATGTCATGCTAGACATATAAGATAGATAAAGTGATTGCACACACCATTGACTTTATACTTTTGAGTATTTGAACTATATATCCAAAACTACATGTCTTCCATATGAAATCAATTCTACTTAAATTATTTCTCAAGAATTAAGATCCTCATATATTTTTAGCGCTATTATAGATGTCGTCGACAAACATTTTATATCAGTTCCAACCTCCTTATTTTTTATAAAGACATAACATAGAGATTTCTTCATTCATATATTCAAGTACCTGAACCTCTCCTGAGATTTTATGAAGTATTATGTCATATGATCTTCTAGATCACTTGCCTCCTTAATATGATCATTTTGATCATTTGCTCATCTTTTTTATCAAGAAATTTATTTGAAACCGATTTGTCTATACGCTTTAAACGTACCATAGACTTTGTCCTTCTAGGACTTATTCTAGGACAACTCACGTACCATAATATCAATATTTGGAATCGCACAGACAACTCACGTGCCGCACGGATAACTCACGTGCTATAATATCAACAACTGGAATCGCACGGAGAACTCACGTGCTATAGTGACAACATCCTCACAAACAGGCTCGCGACCTCACTTAGTCATCAATCTCTCCAGTCTCACTCACGGGCTCACAATGTCATAAAACTAGCCCGACAACAATGATATGATGTATCAATAAATAACTAAGACTGAGATATGATATGAATGCATGAATATGACTGAGTACGAAATATCAATGAAATCAGTGAGATGACAGTAAGAAACGACCACTATGGGTCCAAACAATATTGGCATAAAGCCTAAACATGATATCTAGCATGATTGACAGCTCAATTACTTTATCACATGGTGAAAACATGGATATCAACAAAATAGGACCACTATACAGTTCCATAGAAATAACAGAGTCCTAATTCACATGGTGCACGCCCACACGCCCGTCACCTAGCATGTGCGCCACCTCAATACCAATCACATAGTATTTATTTTGGGATTTATTACCTCAACACTAAGATTAGAAGGGTTACTTACCTCGAACAAGCCAATACCAATGCTGATCAAGCCAAGCGATGCTCCAAAGATGCCATCCCGCGCGTTCCTGCCTCCGAACGGCTCGAAACTAGCCAAAAATAACTCAAATGCATCAAACAATGCTAAAGGAACCAATCCTGATCGAAAAGATCAAATCTTGAATCAAAAGTCCAAAATCGGCCAAAAGCCCAACCCGGGCCCGCACCTCATAACCTAACAAAATTCATAAAATCCGACAACCCCTTCAATTACGAGTCCAACCATACTAGTTTCACTCAAATTCGACTCCAATTCCATGTTCAAAGCTCAAAAAATCTTATTATGAAACATTAGGCCAAAACCCTCAATTTCCTCTTTAAAATTCACAATCCTATTACCAAAAACGAAGGTAGATTCATGGAAAAAGATCAAAACCAACTGTAGAACACCTACCCCAATCCTTGTGATGAAAATTGCTCCAAAAGTCGCCTAAACCGTGCTCCAAAATCCAAAAATGGGTGAAAAATTGTGAACCCTCGAACTTAAAGGGTTCTGCCCAGTCAATCCTCACCTGCGGACAAGAGGTCACATCTGCAACCTTCGCTTCTGCGGGAAAAATCTCGCTTCTGCGAGAACAGCTTGGCCAGCCATGATCGCTTTTGCGATGCCTAGCACCGCACCTGCGGTCGCGCTTCTGCGCGCAATGGCCGCTTCTGCGGGCCTCCTCATCCAACTCTCATCTCGCATCTGCGATGCCTTTGTCGCACCTGCGAGCCCATTTCCGCAAGTGCGAAAACACCAGAACCAGGAGCCTTCAACAATGCAATATGCAACGAAATTGATCTGAACCTCGTCCGAAACTTATCCGAGCCACTCGGGAACCTGTCCGAATATACTAACAAGTCCAATAACATAACACAAACCTACTCGAGGCCCCAAATCACGCATAACAACATCAAAATGACGAATCGCACCTCAAATCGAAATCTATGAACTTTGAACTTTCAAATTCAATAACTCGTGCTGAAACATAGCAAATCAATCCGGAATGACTTCGAATTTTGCGCACAAGTCCCAAATAACATAACTAAGCTATTCTAATTTCCAGAATCGGATTTCGACCCCGATATCAAAAGTCAACCCCCCGATCAAACTTCCCAAAAATTTAACTTTCGCCATTTCAAGCCAAAATTAACCACGGACATCCGAATCAAAATCCGGACGCGCTCCTAAGTCCAAAATCACCCAACGGAGCTAACGGAACCATCAAAACTCCGTTCCGGGTTCAAATTCACAAAAAGTCAAACTTGATCAACTCTCCCAATTTAAAGCTTCAACCATGAAATCCATTCTTCCAATTCGATTTCGAATAACCTGAAAATCAAAACCGATAATTCACAAAAGTCATAATACATCATACGGAGCTACTCATTCCCTTAAACAACCGAGCGAAGTGTAAATGCTCAAAATGACAGGTCGGGTCATTACATCCTCCCCCACTTAAACATATGTTCGTCCTCGAATGTGCCAAGAGTTGTTTCCAAGCCACCAAATCACTATTCCATCTTACCACGCACGTATCCGGGGTGAACCCACGTCACCCTATCCCATATAGGTCTGATAACATCACATAACTGAAATTCCTTAATTCAACCTAGCCCACATGGCTTAGAATCCAATTTTCCAACATCCGGAATTTCTTATAAGATCTGAATCCCCCAACCTACACACTGTATAAGTTTGAACAAGCCGTACCAAAAGCCGTAACTATAACCCAAATACTGAAAACTCAAACGCCACTTAGCTCAAATGCTCGAAGCAATGATTTCTAATCACAGTAGCTGCTCAAAATAACCCAATGCCAGTAATAAACCTCATATCAAACAAGACTCCATTCTCAAACCTTTGTACACTACCGATGATGAAGGAAACACGCAGAAACTCATAAACATTCATCATATCCACCAGTCGTGGAGCTCCCTCTCCTTCGACAAGAACCATAGCAAATTTCTAAGCCGACTTTCGATATTATCCTTCCAAATATACCACAATCAAATCTGATAGCACCCATCCTAGATCTGACGACTTCATCTTATCAAATACCAGCTACTCTACTGATATGCCACACCAATACTATCTAAAGCCACAACATGTGCAACCCGTGCACCAATAAGCAACATTTCAAATGTACTCAATCACGAAAATAACTCAAACAAAAGAACCGTCCCGGAAGCTCGACGGGTACCACCCCAACGCAATGCTAAAAACCTATCACACACCGTAGAACCATAACACACGAATCTAACACAAAGGATCATATCTCAACATAACTCTGACGTAATGCGCGACCCCATCCAAACACTGTTTCATATAAAATACCTCAGCCACCATGCTCAAAATCAATAACTACGCACAATCCGACATCAAGTATTCACAGTACATTACCATAACCATAGAGAAGCAAATGACACAATGCCACACAAACCCAAAAGAACATAACCAATGCGCAACCACTCATGCATCACCCAAATACCCATCTCGCACAAATTCCGCTATAAGGCCCCAATAGAACTGCACCACGTGTGCTTATAACTAACGAATCACAACTCCTCGTAGCATAGAAGAGTAATTCACCGAACATAACAGAACACGAATAAGCTCAACAACAACCGAATGACACATCCCTCAACAATAGCAGTATGGAGCCAACCAATCCGACTCGGTGTAGAATACACATCCTAATTGGGCCTAACAATGGGCCCCCAAATCAACTTCGGGCACCCACACATGGATAAATAACCCTCCGAAAGCCCACAATGACTGAATCATAACACATACTATCATCTAGCTAGCTTCGGCCATGACTTCACAGTCCACAACCATGAAAACAACCTGCTCTTGAGAACTCCCAGTCTCCAATTCCATAGAACACATGAATCCCATATATGATCCCAACTCCACCGCTAGAATGTCTAACACATCTCTCATACACGATCATCCCACGAGGAATACTTCTAAAATTCTTCCGTGCCACATAGAAAAATTTGAATATCAGCAGTCGATCAACTAGGGGAGTGCCGCAGTACTAGTGAAGTATCCATAATTCAAATCACAGTGCCCCTTCTAAAATGTACACTCTCATCAAGCAATACCAAATAGTAATATCATTTACCTAGTCATCTGAAACCGTCTATGCTGCCTAAGAATTCAGGACATTCCTTTGAAAACTGAACTGTGACCTTGCACATGCAAATCTCAATTTCACGCAATACACCACGTCTACCATGACATCATGCAAAGAGTACAAAAATCTCATATGCAACTCTGAGTCACAAGCAGAATACATACCCGATCAGTCAGAAACCTTCCATTTGACCTCATCCCAGAGAAAATCCCAATATGCAACATATTCCTCACGCCGGTAAGAAATATACTCCTCGAACCGTAGTAAAAACCATTGAGAACTCTTCGAAACCCATTTGCACACAACCAAGCTATCAGAACCAAATCTCTCTAACTCAACCCCGCCACGCAGGTCGCCAAAACCCAAGAACATTGCCACGAAACACCTGTGGAGGCTAGCCACATCATAAGTACCCAAAGAATCGATTATACCCGTTATTGTGCTGATCTAACTTACCACCACGCTGTCCTATTTCTCCAAGTCCCTTCCAAATTGCCTTCAAATTGATACTTCTCCTTGCTGGAACACCACGGTCCTTAACCAAAATTCACCACACAAGAGACCCTAATATAAAACCACAACGCCCTAAGGCTCATAAGCCGCCGAATTCCCTTTTTAAATACCCCAAAAGCACCACAACCAAGAATCTACTCCGGAAGACCTTATGTGAATTTAAAATTGTCCCCCTTCCCTTTTCTTATTCTAAAATGTAGAATCTATAGTCATACAAAATTACCGTAAGTCTCGACACCATCCAATGTAACTCTCAATTTCTAGCCATATACACCTCTTGAAAATTTTCAATCGCAACATATAAATCTTGAATCCATTAGAACCATTCTCGAGAGTCATCCACTCTACTCAAATCTCAATTAAACCGACCAAATGGACCGAACGACATGTGCCCCATTAGCACACCAACACCGAAGGGAGTAAAGAGTAACCTACACTCCTAAGTAACCGAGCAAATTCCTCCTCCATGTACACTACATCCTTCGCGAATAATCACTCAATTATTTTATGATTCTCATATACCCATAGAGTGTAATACAACCTGTATCCAGAAATTCTTTTACCCGAATCATCCTCGATCTCGACCTCTGCAAGTCATAACTGATTCATAAGTATACCCCAAACCGAAACCAATACAACACATAACCGTGTGATCAACTCATCGATAGCAGACTCCCCCACTTGGCTCAAAGCCATGGGATAAAACATCTGACTACTTACAATAACCATACCCCATTACTACCATAATACCACAGTGAGATTCCATTAAATCCTTCATCCGCTCATGCAACACAAACCACCTAGTACCTCAAATCATCTGCAAATCTCGTGTTCATCCTCTTGATTGTTAAGCCAACTTTCACAGGCGATCCAAACTCAAATTGCAACATATATCATTCAATGGTAAAAGAGAAATATCTACAAAATATCTTAGGGATCACACAACCTCAGGACACCTCGCAGGGGATAACCCACCTGTTTTGCCTCAAACTGACATCTCTCTACACCCTTCCACAGTCACGACTACTATGCAATCACTTAATTTTCTCGATTCTGAACCCATCAACAAGACATGAGAATCTACTTCACTCTACAACTAAATAACACGAGAGATCCCTCAACACACCCATAACTCGAGACCATACACCAAATCATGACAGAAATCAAACACCCCATAGTCCTTGCTACATCTCAAGTAAACTCTTCTCGTCACATTCGAACAATCTGAACACATCTCGCAGTCTCATCATACTCACCACATAGTCATCTAATCACAAATTCCACTAATAGGGACACCAACGGACCTATAAGTCCCAAAAGCACGTGCCTACACAATCGAAATCTCTGTGCTCAAGCTACCGTCAAAACTTGGCCTCAAGTCCTCTAGACTGGCCCATCACCAAAACACATAATACACATCTCGAACCTCGTTCATAGAATCACAAATCGGTGATACACAGTTGATACTGAGCGCTCATGTGCGTATACGAATGCGTGAAAGGAATTCAAAGAGTTACGCTTCGAGCTGAATCAATGTCGCACGATAAGGAAACAAAGATGGGAAGTATATCCTAAATGTCCTATAGCCTCTCGAAGATAGGTATGGACGTCATCATACTGATCTGCAAGACTCTACTAGACACTTGCTCATAACTTGTAGAACCTATGAACCTAGGGCTCTGATACCACCTTGTCACGACCCAAAATCTAACTAGTCGTGATGGCACCTAACCCAACCCGCTAGGTAAGCCAGTTAACCACTAACCAATTCCCATAACAATTAATAAAGCAATTAAGTAAGAAAATTATTTGAATCTTATACATTCCCCAAGAACTAGTAGTATAAATTATGAGCTTCTAAGAATAGAATTTACAAAGCTGAAATGAAATAAATACATCGTCTGTTTGAAAAGTACATAAACAGAGTTTTATAGATCTAAAGCTAACACGAACAAGAGGCAGCTACAACCGGGACGCAGGTACATCTTCAATTTCAGCTTCCGTCGATCACAACAACGTCAACAGTCAATCTACACATAAGGTGCAGAAATATAGTATGAGTACAACCGACCCCATGTACTCAATAAGTAATAAACCTAACCTTAGATTGAAAGTAGTGACGAGCTAACAAAAAGGTCGGGTCCAATACCAATATTCCACAACAATTCATAACAGCATAGTACAAGTAACAAAAGAGTATCTCAGAAATAAAAGGCTCAGTTTGTTCACATTTCCAGAAAAGTAGGCATTTCTTTTCAAGTATCTCAGTGAAAACCCAAATCTTTTACCGAAAAAGCCAAAATACGAGTAAGTTTGAAAACTGTGATTTTTCCCAAAGTCCTTTCAACAATAAGTAAGATGTTTCATTTTCTGATAGCATGAGGAAAGTACTTCTCTATGCCTACATGTCAAGATATATATAAAATCATAAATGCCCCCACAACTGGGTAGCAGAAGGAAATGCACCTCTATGCATGTATCACAAGTACGCATGTCAAATGCATTGCATCTCGATGATGAGCTCATGTACTCACACTCTCTGAGTACTCAATCTCACTGTCCCGCATTCTCTCTCACTATGCTCAGCACACTCAATCACTCAGCGCTATACAAAAACCATTGCGGTGTGAAGCCCGATCCATATTTATAGTCGACTGCGCTCACTAGAGGTGTGCACACTTCGGAGGGGCTCCTTTCAGCCCAAGCGCTATAATCCGCACGGACAACTCACGTGTTGCACGGACAACTCACGTGCCATAATATCAATATCTGGAATCGCACAGACAACTCACATGCTGCACGGACAACTCACGTGCTATAATATCAACATCTGGAATTGCACGGACAACTCACGTGGAGCCCGACAATAATGATATGATATA
The DNA here is from genome assembly GCF_000715075.1 of Nicotiana tabacum. Taxonomy (NCBI): domain Eukaryota; kingdom Viridiplantae; phylum Streptophyta; class Magnoliopsida; order Solanales; family Solanaceae; genus Nicotiana; species Nicotiana tabacum. The sequence goes on from NC_134083.1 coordinate 80,521,848, forward strand.
TCAATAAATAACTAAGACTGAGATATAATATGAATGCATGAATATGACTGAGTACGAAATATCAATGAAATCAGTGAGATGACAATAAGAAACGACCATTATGGGTCCAAACAATATCGGCATAATGCCTAAACATGATATCTAGCATGATTGACACCTTAACTACTTTATCACATGGTGAAAACACGGATATCAACAAAGTAGGACCACTATACAATGCCATGAAAACAACAGAGTCCTAATTCACATGGTGCACGCCCACACGCCCGTCACCTAGCATGTGCGTCACCTTAATACCAATCTATAACACGTATTTCGGGGTTTTATACCCTCAGCACTAAGATTAGAAGGGTTACTTACCTCGAACAAGCCAATATTAATGCCGAGCAAGCCAAGCGATGCTCCAAAGATGCCATCCCGCGTGTTCCGACCTCCGAACGGCTCGAAACTAACCAAAAACAACTCAAATGCATCAAACAATGCTAAAGGAACCAATCGCGATTGAAAAGATCAAATCTTGAATCAAAAGCCCAAAATCGGCCAAAAACCCAACCCGAGCCCGCACCTCGGAACCCAACAAAATTCACAAAATCCGACAACCCATTCAATTACGAGTCCAACCATACTAGTTTCACTCAAATTCGACTCCAATTCGATGTTCAAAACTCAAAAATTCATATTATGAAACTTTAGGCCAAAACCCCCAATTTCCTCTTTAAAATTCACAATCCAATTACCAAAAATGAAGGTAGATTCATGGAATAAGATCAAAACCAAGTGTAGAACTCTTACCCCAATCCTTGTGATGAAAATTGCTCCAAAAATCGCCTAAACCGTGCTCTAAAATCCAAAAATGGGTGAAAAATCGCGAACCCTCGAACTTAAAGGGTTCTGCTCAGTCAATCCGCACCTACAGACAAGAGGTCGCATCTGCGGGGAAAATCTTGCTTTTGCGAGAACAGCTTGGCCAGCCATGATCGCTTCTGCGATGCCTAGCAACGCATCTGCGGCCGCGCTTCTGCGCGCATTGCCCGCTTCTACGGGCCTCCTCATCCAGCTCTCATCTTGCATCTGCGATGCCTTTGTCGCACCTGCGAGCCCATTTCCGCATGTGCGAAAACACCAGAACCAGCAGCCTTCAACAATGCAATATGCAATGAAATTGATCTGAACCTCGTCCGAAACTTATCTGAGCCACTCGGGACCCCGTCCGAATATACTAACAAGTCCAATAACATAACACAGACCTACTCGAGGCCCCAAATCACGCATAACAACATCGAAACAATGAATCGCACCTCAAATCAAAATCTATGAACTTTGAACTTTCAAATTCAATAACTCGTGCCGAAACATAGAAAAACTTCAAATTTTGCGCACAAGTCCCAAATAACATAACGAAGCTATTCCAATTTCCAGAATCAGATTCTGACCCCGATATCAAAAGTCAACCCCCCGATCAAACTTCCCAAAATTCAACTTTCACCATTTCAAGACAAAATCAACCACGGACCTCCAAATCAAAATCCGGATGCGCTCCTAAGTCCAAAATCACCCAACGGAGTTAACAGACCCATCAAAACTCCATTTCGGGTTCAAATTCACAAAAAGTCAAACTTGATCAACTCTCCTAATTTAAAGCTTTAACCATGAAATCCATTCTTCCAATTCGATTCCGAATAACCTGAAAATCAAAACCGACAATTCACATAAGTCATAATGCATCATACGGAGCTACTCATGCCCTCAAACAACTGAGCGAAGTGTAAATGCTCAAAACGACAGGTCGGGTCGTTACATGTTCCTTTAATTCTTTCAACTCTGGCGGGGCCATATAGTATGGCGGAATAGAGATGGGCTGAGTGTCCGGAGCCAAATCAATACAGAAATCAATATCCCTGTCGGGTGGCATCCCTGGCAGGTCTGCAGGAAACACCTCTGGAAACTCGCGAACAACTGCCATTGAATCCATGGAAGGAACCTCCGCACTAGAATCGCGGACATAAGCCAAATAAGCTAGACATCCCTTCTCAACCGTACGTCGAGCCTTCATATACGAGACAAACCTGCTGGAAGAATGGCCAGGAGTCCCTCTCCACTCTAATCGATGCAACCTCAGCAAGGCTAAGGTCACCGTCTTAACGTGATAATCCAATATAGCGTGATAAGGTGACAGCCAATCCATACCCAAAATGACATCGAAATCAACCATATCGAGAAGTAGAAGGTCTACACTAGTCTCAAGACTCCCAATGGTAACTACACATGAACGATAAACGCGGTCTACAATAATAGCATCCCCCACAGATGTGGACACATACATAGGATCACTCAAAGAATCACGAGGCACAACCAAATATGAAGCAAAATAGGATGACATGTAGGAATAAGTAGAACCCGGATCAAATAGAACTGAAGCATTTCTACTGCAAACTGAAACAGTACCTGTGATAACAGCGTCACATGACTCAGCTTCAGGCCTGGCTGGAAAAGCATAACACCGGGGCTGGGGCCCATCACCCTGAACTACATCCCTGGGACGGCCTCTAGCTGGCTGGCCTTCGCCTCTAACGGCCTAACCTCCACCTCTAACAGTCTAGCCTCTACCTCTGGCTTCCTGACCCCTGCCTCTAGCTGGCTGAGCAGGTGGTGCAATAACTTGTGCCAGAACTATGGCACGAGAACCCTAATGTTGTGAGCTACCCGATGCCCGAGGGCAAAACCTAGCAATGTGCTTCGGATCACCACAAGTATAACAGGACCTTGGCTATTGTGACTGCTGACCCTGAAACTGACCCTGTCGACCTGAGTAACCACCCTGAAAACTCTGGAGCGGAGGTGCACTAACAGGAGCTGGTGGTGCACTATAGGCAAGCTGGTCCGAATAAGGCATATAAGGGCCACGACCACCTGAGGCACCGTGGGATTCCTGGAGTGCTGAATGAAATGGCCTGGGAGGATGGCCTCTACCAGAAGTACCCTTGCCTCCATATGAGGCACCACTCAACCCCCCGAAATGACGTGGTCTCTTGTCAGACCCCTGACCTCCCTGAGCAAGAACCATCTCGACTCACCTGGCGACATTGGCAGCCGCCTGAAAAGAAATCTCACTCCCATTCTCCTTAGCCATCTGCAATATGATAGGAGGATCAAGTACGTCAATAAACCTCCTCACACTCTCTCTCTCTCTCTCTCTCTCTCTCTCTCTCTCTCGGTAGGAAGCATAAGAAGAGCATGACGGGCCAAATCCACGAAACGGATATCATACTGAGTAACATTCATACTGTCCTGCTGGAGACGCTCGAACTTACAACAATGCTCCTCTCTCAGTGTGATAGGGAGAAACTTCTCTAGAAAGAGCTGAGAGAACTGGTCCCAAGTAAGAGCAGGCGACCCCGCTGGTTTGGTCAACAAATAATCTCTCCATCATTTCTTGTCGGAACCAGTTATCTGAAATGCAGCAAAATCGACCCCATTAGTCTCCACTATACCCATGTTCTGTAGCACCTCATGACAGCTGTCAAGATACTCCTAGGGATCCTCTGAAGGAGTACCACTAAAGTGAACCAGGAAGAGCTAGGTAAACCTGTCCAATCTCTATAAAGCCTCAGAAGACATAACTGACCCATCACCGGTCTGTGACGCAACAACCGACTAAACTACTCCGACTGGGTGAGCGGTTCGAGTCTGATACTGGGGAGCCATCTGCTCCAGAGTGTGAGTAGCAGGAGTCTGGGCTCCTCCTCCAACCCGAGAGATGGCTGGTGCCATGGGAAATGCGCCAGTCTGGGCCACACTCTCCATAAGGCCCACCAAACGGACCAAAGCGTCCTGAAGCACTGGGGTGGCAATGAACCCCTCCAGAACCTGAGCTGGTCCGACAGGCATAGCCTGAGCTAGAACCTCCTCATCAAACTCTACCCAAGGCCCCACCGCTGATGCCGCTGCTCAAGCTCTGGGCTGAACTCTGCCTCTGCCTCGGCCTCTGGCACGACCTCGGCCTCGACCTCTTCCCCTCGTAGGAGCTGCCACTGGAGGCTCTGGCTGCTGCTCAGCTGAAGATGCAGTACGTATTCTCGCCATCTGCGGAAGGACAAGAATATAAGAGTTCAATCAGCAATGATAGAATAAAATCGCACGACATAGAAGAATAGAAGTGAAATGGTTCCTAAACTTCATAGCCTCTGGAAGATAAGTACAGACGTCTCCGTACCGATCCTCCAGACTCTACTAAGCCTGCTCGTGAATTGTGAGACCTAGGAAACCTAGTGCTCTGATACCAATATGTCACGATCCGGAATTCCCACCGTCAGGACCGTGATGGCGCCTAACATTCCACTTGCTAGGCAAGCCGACATTAGAGAATTATTAAGACAATCCTTGTTCAATTTAGTAAATAACAGCAAATAAGCTAAAATGGACTACAGCGAGTGCAGAATAATAAAAAACTTTATTAATTACTACCACTCGGATCTGGAGTCACAACTCACGAGCTACTATGATTTACTACAAATAGAGTGTGAAAAGGAAAAAAAAATATACTATTTTGAAGTAAGGAAACAGTAAATGATAAAACTAGGAAGAGACTCCAAGGTCTGCGAACACCAGCAGATCTACCTTGGGTCTCCTGACAGCAAATCCAAGCTGCTAAGCCTCATGGTCAGCTAGGACCGGTACCAAAATCTGCACAAGAAGTGGAGAGTGCAGTATCAGTACAACCGACCCCGTGTACTGGTAAGTGTCGAGTCTAACCTCGACGAAGTAGTGACGAAGCTATGACAAGACACTCACATAATAAACCTGTGCAGATAACAGTATATGTACAAGAAAACAACAGTAACAGCTAAACATGTACTATTGGGAGGGGGACATGCTAAAGGGGCACAAGATATAGGAGATACAACGAAAATGATAACTAGAACAGTCAACATGCTTTTAACCGGTGAAAACAACTAAACACAATGAAGAAAATTGCACGGCATCACCCTTCGTGCTTTTATTCTCAACCTCACAATATAAATCAATAGATACGGCACGGCATCATCCTTCATGCATTAACTCTCATAACGTGGAACGACATCACCCTTCATGCATTAACACTCACAATATGGCACGATATCACCCTTCGTGCATTAACACTCATAATATGGCACGGCATCACCCTTCATGCATTAACACTCTCCCTTACCATAATGCAATGAATAATTAATAACAGGGAGATAGAATAACAAATACAAGCCTTACTTCAATATTTGGTTCCACAACATCAACCTCAACTTCGGAATCAATACTCAATTATCACCAGAAGGTCCACAAACATGATAAGAACGATCAATTTAATAATACTAGTCTAAACATGGATACCATGAACAAAGGAACTATAATTGCAAGAAACCAAGCCCTCACCCGCATGCTTTAACCTGACTATAACGCATAAGTACTCGTCACCTCACATATACGTTATTCCCCAACATCTAAACATGTAGCAAATAGACAAACAAGTCTTATTCCCTCAAGTCAAGGTTAGACACAACACTTACCTCGCTCCAAAGGCCACTCAATGCTCAATTACCACTTTTTCTCTAGAATCCACCTCCAAACCACTCGTATCTATCCACAAATGACTCAATAATATCAAATATTACTAAAGAAATCAATTACAATGCAAAAATTTAGATTCCTCAAACTTTCCCCCAAAAAGTCAAAAATCGATCCCGGGCCCGCTTGGTCAAAACCCGAGGTTCGGACCAAAATCCATTCACCCATTCACCCCCGAGCCCGATTATATAATTTATTTCGAAATACGACCTCAATTCGAGGTCTAAATTCCAATTATGCAAAAATCCCTAATTCTACCCAAACCCCCAATTTTCACCATGAAAATCCAAGATTTTAGGTTGAAAACTCATGAAATGTAATGGGTAATTGAAAGAAAGTAGGTTAGAATCACTTACTAAAAAATTAGGGAAGAAAATCTTTTAGGAAAATCGCCTCTAGGTCTTCTAGTTTTGAAATTTTTGAAAGAATGGCAAAATCCCGTAATTGGGACTGTTTTATCACTAGGCGTCAGTGTTCATCGCGTTCGCGTGAACACTGACGCATTCGCGAAGGGTAGAGCCTAAATGGCTTACGCGATCGTGAGAGGCTACACGTGTTCGCGAAGGTTTAGCCCCCTGACCTTCGCGTTCGCGGGACAAGACCCGCATTCGCGTAGTGTAACCTCAGTTTCCCTTCCTAGCCTGCCTATTGCTACGCGTTCGCGTGTGACTATTCGCGTTCGCGTAAAGCAATTCCCCCAATGCTCCGCGTTTGCAACAGTAGTCTCACGTTCGCGTAGGAGAAAAACCCACCCAGCCCAGTTCACACATCGCGTTCGCGAGAGTGCCTTCGCGAATGCGAAGAAGGAAACCAGAAGGCACCTCAAACTGCAGAAAACCCAGAATTTCTAAGTTCAAATCATCCTGTAGCCTATCTGAAACTCACCCGAGCCCTCGGGGCTCCAAACCAAACATGCACACAAGTACCAAAACATCATACCAACTTGCTCGCTTGACCAAAATACCAAAATAATGCCTAGAACTACGAATCGGACACCAAATAAATGGAATTTTCAAGAAAACTTTAAAACTTCTATTTTCACAACTGAACATCCGAATCATGTCAAATCAACTCCGTTTCTCACCAAATTCGACAGACAAGTCATAAATATTATAGTGGACCTGTACCGGGCTCCGGAACCAAAATACGGACCCGGTATCAACAAAATCAAACATCAGTCAATTCTTAAAATCATTAAACTTTCAAACTTTTAATTTTTCATCAAAATTCCATATCTCGAGCTAGGAACCTCGGAATTCAATTCCGGGCATACGCCCAGGTCCCAAATTACGATACGGACCTAACAGGACCTTTAAAACATAGATCTGAGTCTGTTTACTTAAAATGTTGACCAAAGTCAGGTCAAATCCTTTTCAAAGTAAAATTTCATATTTTTCACAGTTTTTAACATAAAAGCTTTTCGGAAACACGCCCAGATTGTGCACGCAACTCGAGGAAGATAAAATGAGATTTTTAAGTCTTCAGATCACAGAATTAGGTTTTAAAATATAAGATGACCTATCAGGTCATCACATTTGGGAACTCATCTTTGTGCATTATGGTGTTAATCAAAATATACACTGCACATCAATAATAATAAGATGAAATTATTTGGTTCCTGACCCTGAACTACTTGTGAGGGGAGAATGTAATATACTTTCGTGTATAATGTATATCAAACTAATATAGATAACTTTGTTCTCATAGGCAATAATTTAACTATTAAGTGGAGGCACTTAATAAATCATTTTGCTAAACTAGCTGTGATATAAACCAACTTATCAAGATGTACTGTCTTGAATAAAAAATCTGAAAATTATGCTCTAAATTAAATTATTGAGCAAGTTACCTCACAAATACCAGGTTGCGGGTTAATAATAATCGTACATGTAACCATCTCATAGATGCATCTTATGTGGTATACATGGAAGGTGAATGAGCCCATATTTTTCTTTGATATTTCCAGCATTTATGGGATTCAATCCTAATTTTAGTTGGTCTATTAATTAATAAGAACAAGCAACAAGAGAATTCGTAAAGAACTTTCTAGTTCTTTAATATTTACCCATGTGAATTCTCTTTTATTTTTGCACATCATACTTAAATTAATGGCTAAACCAATTATGCCAATTGAAGAAATTATCAATATTGATAAACTTCAGGTTTACACCATGACGTGTGCAATTATGAATAAACTCCAAGTTTATTATGATATGGGTTTTATATCAATAAACTTCTACTTTATTGTGACATTCTTTTGTTTGTGTAGTACAAATTAGAAAATAAAGCGGGTAGCTTTTTACATACATATTACCCCGCTACAAGTTGTAGTAATAGAAGATATTAAATCTTTCCTTTCTTTATAGTCTCAATATAGCCAATCGCTTTCGCGAATACTTTAGAAACTAAATAAGTTTCTTTGAGACTTACTACAACATAATGCCTTATTGATAATCAATTTTGTTCCTCCAAAATAATAATAATTGGCTCTTCCATAACTCTCAATTAATTTTGTACTACCACATATTTATCAACATCCATATGGTGAATATCTCTTTTAAAGAGAAAGTTATACCATTATGGTTATGGTCAAAATTATATGCAAGATCTGTTTCTTGCATTACCGTTGTCTTTTAATAATTATATTGCCAAAATATTTTAGCGTATAATAGGTACGTGACCAATGACCATTCATGTCATAATAATGATATTATTTTCTTATTTCATCTCAAACCTTCTTCTAGAGGTGAGTGTGGTATATTCACTACTACTAGCACGTTCATATTCTTCCAAGAATAAATATGTATTCATAAATCACATGTTATCACATTCACATCGTGAATGGACCATAATCATCTATATGTGCTTTACAAAATCTCATGTCAAATCGATGACAAACATTACTTTCACAGAGTAAAAGATTATTTTGAGAATCTTTATTATTCTCGTTACACAATGATGACGATTATAATTTCGTCTATTATCTCGTCCACATCCATTGATAACTTCACGATAATAATTTTGTCTTCTTTCAGACTTATCACATACTGCTATCATATTCTCTTAAGGGAATGAGAATGAAGCAAATTCAATGGGACGAGTTTATACTTTTTGTACTCACAATCATACATGAATTTAATCATGGCAAGACATAGAAATTTTACCACTTCGGGTGGTTATAATTTCTTACAAATTTCATTAGAGTTATAATCAAAATTTATTGTCTTTGCTTGTATTTAAAATCAAATCATAGAATTTCAAGAATTTAAAAGAGAAAAATAAAGTAAAATACTTACTTTAAATCCAAAATTTAATTATGAAGGAAGTTCATGGAACAATTGCAATCATTATTCTCAATCCCAAAGCTTTTGCTCAATTGGTTAGAGTCTCATGTTGATAACATGTTATGAAACAATAAAAGAAGAAGAAGAGCATTACAGAGAAAAGTAGAGAGAGAGAATTCTTATTGATTTGAGATCAATTACAATGGAATAGAACCCCTCTATTTATAGGGGAAAAGTGACTTAGCCACCAAGTAACAACCCTAAAATCTCTCGAAAATATAGACATTCACCATAAATAAAATACTATTTATAACAATAATAACATTATTAGTAGTTTTTTATAAGTCTAAAATATATTTCCGACTAGTATATATTACTTATATGAATTTTTTATTGTATTTTATTTTTAATTAAGTCTACAGTAATTTCAAAATTAAATATATGTAAGGTATGTAATTATTTTTTGAAATCAGTGGAGTGAGAGTTCAATTTCTTTTACTAGAGTAAGAGTTTATGGGTGTGTTTGGTATGACGGAAAATATTTTTCCATTTTGCAGTGTTTGGTTGCACAAAATATTTTGGAAAATATTTTTCTAAATATCACATTTTCCTAAAATTAGAGAAAAATGACTTCCATGGAAAAAGTTAGGAAAATATTTCAAAAAGGCTTTTTTTTTTTTTTTTTTTTTCAGATTTCAATTTTTTTTCCCACAACCACCCACCCTGCTAATCCCCCACCCAATTATTTTTTAAAAAAATTTCTTTTTGTATTTTCAATTTTCTATAAATTTTTTCTACAGCCCCCCTTCCCCCACCCGCGGCAAAAAATATTTTTTTATATATATTTTCAGTTCTGATTTTTTATTTTTTAGTTTACAGGTTCAAAATTTTACGAGTTCCAAAGTTATGAGCTCAGAGGTTTATGTGTTTGAAAGTTTGCGGGTTTAAATATTATAGAGTTTACGGGTTCGAAAGTTTATGGCTTCATATTTATTGTATCTAAATTATTTATGAATACTCTTGAGAAGTTATTTTCCTTAATTTGCGTACCAAATACCGAAAAATGAGTAAGATAGTATTCCCTCCATTTCAATTTAGATGAGTTAGTTTGACTCGGTACGGAGTTTAAGAAAAAAAAGACTTTTGTAACTTGTGGTCTTAAAAGCTTAAGGGGTAAAAACTTTGTGGGGCCATGCCATTTGTGTGTTATAAAAGATTCTCATTAAGGGTAAAATGGGTAAAATAAAGAGTTTAAAGTTGAATTATTTTCAAGTTTAGAAATGTGTCATTTATTTTGAAACAGACTAAAAGGGAAAGTATCTCGTCTAAATTGAAATGGAGGGAGTACTTGTTTTCCAAGAAAATATTTTCCGTTATACCAAACACACCCTATATGTTTTTTTCATTTTCTCTTCTTATAATAGAGAGATTTTTATATTGAACGGAGTCCAATAAATCATGTGATTAATAGTATAATGAAGATACTAAGTTATATTTCTAAAAAGGCAAAATACATAGTTTACCCATCAACCTTGCGGCGAAATTCCTATTACACACCTCTCTTTCACGGGAAACCTTTTACACATTCAACCTTTCAAAAGTGTGTCTAAGACATACCATTTTTGTGCTTGACTAGTTTTTCAAATAACGTGAAAGCCACGTCCTAATAGGGTCGTGACACGTGTCATTGACTTTAAAAGGGAAAAATTTATTAGAAATTAAAATTAAAACTCATCTTCTTCATCCTTCCATTTTCTATCTTAAGCACCATTGTTACTACCACCATGGTTGTTTGTGAGAAAGTTTCCAACAACACCAAAATTCAACCATGCTATCTAAACAACTAGCCGAAAATTATCGAGCAACAAATTGAGTTCAATAACTCAATAATCAACAAGACCCAATTGAATTTTCAAGCTTTTTTCGATACCTCAACAATAGTGGATTCTAGATTTTTTAACCAAACCTTTAATACTACTATTAAAGCTTTTAAATATATCATAAATAAATACTTTTCACAATATTTGGATAATAAACCAACAAAATTCGCTCAATTTTAAATCTAAAATTGATATGTTCTTTCAAAAATTCTATATTTGGGGAAGAAAATGAGGGGGAGGGTGGTGAGGAAGAAGACCAGAGGGAGGTGGAGGGGTTCCTGTGGGGAGGGGAGACAAAAAATAGAATTTTTTACGGGCTTCACGCATTTTTTTGTGTAAACACGCAAGTGCTATCTGGTCAAAAGTAGTGTGTCTTAGACACACTTTTGAAAGGTTGAGTGTGTAAAAGATTTTTCGTAAAAAAAAAGTGTGTAACAGGGATTTCGCTGTAAGGTTGATGGGTAAACTATGTATTTTGCCTTCTAAAAACAAAACCAAAAATTCACTCTTTTTCGAAAAGAATTAAAAAGAAAATATATCACATCAATGAAATGAGATAAAAAATATAATTCCAACTGATACTATTTCGGGCCTTGGGTGACGTGATAGGCCTTTACTCTCTAGGTGCCGCAAATGGTTATAAAGCATACCGTAGGTATTATTAAAGGAGCTTTCTGTCAAAAAGATTATAGAAGGAACTATATGCTGAGTTATTTCATTTTATCCCAATAACCCGCTAAAAAACAAAAGACAAAGAAGATAAACGGAAATACCTAGTTCGTCGGTCGGTACGGTACGGTATTTAGACATTTCGGTTCGGTATTTTTAGTATTCGGTTTAGTAAAAAGCTATACCAATACCGTACCTAATTAAATTCGGTATTGTTCATTTTTTCTTCTTTCTGTTTCGGTTTATTCGGTTCCCTAACTTCGATTTATTCGGTTTGAATACTAACTAGTGCATAGAGTCATACACGGTAATATTCTTAATTAAAGTACTCAAAAGTACAAAACAACAAATGTTTGTTGACAAAAGTTTTGTCTAAAACCAGCAAATACCAACCTAGAGAGAGAAAACTTAGAGAAATATCTTGTTACTTGCTAAGAGTTAATTGATGAATTTAGAGAATAAGGAAAGTAAAATTTTAGATTTTTTATATTTATGTTATAATTAATAAAATGTGTATTGTGTAATATAATATATATTTTGGTACGGTATCTGTATTTCGGTATTTCATTTTAAAATACCAAATACCATTTTTTTTAAAACTTAAACTAAATACCATACCAAATACTAAAATTTTCGATTTCGGTATGGTAATTCGATATTTACCAAATTATGCACAACCCTAGAAATACCGAGGCAAAGGAAATTCATTGATTTTGGCCTCTGAATATGAATTTTGAGTCCCTAACTTCCTTTTTACCGGAAGCAGTAGGACGATTGGTGTATCTAATTTTTAGAATGAATTAATTAAAATATTAATTTTAGCAATTTATTTAAAACGAAAATTTTGTATTATAGAACTACATAAGAAAGTAATATGCATAATATAATTGTTTAACCTCAAAATCGGATAACAATTAAATTTGTAAGTGATTTTAAAGATACGCGGATTAATTTGATACAAAGCGATAAATTAAGTCAAATTAAACAAACAAAGATAAAATGGATTCAAACCACACAATGGGAAAAACCTCGAAATCTATTCCTCAGAAGGATGCTCCTTCTTCCTCTCTACAGACCACTGAGATCGAGAAGACCGTCCCCGATACGATTGTTGATGAACCAGCGGAAGAACCTCCCTTGAAGATGTTCATTCCCGGTGGCTGTTCGGTCACCGGCCACTTTAAGCTTGAGAAGCCTTCTTCTATACAGGGTCAGTGTGAGGAGGCCTCGAGATACATCTGCTCAATTACCGAAGAGGTCCTCCCCATGGTCAAGAAAGACTACAACTGAGCCGACAAAGACATAGTGGTCCTCGACCCCGAAGAAGCCATTATCACCCATGTCGAGGGATATCTAAGTGTTTACACTTATCTTTTTACATTGGGCCTGATAGACCCGATCATTTTAGACTTCTGCAAAAGGTACAATGCCTAGGCCAGATTCATCTATCACTGTGGAGGATTGCGTTCCTCCTCCGATTTTTTGTGAACAAAATCGATGGGTGCTCGTTCATCATCGATCATCTACTCCGCTTAAACAGTCCTCGAATCTTCCAGGGGGGACTGATAAAGCTAGTACGTCGGGCCAGCAAAGCCCCGTTCTCGAGCATTGATGAGGACCAGGATAGGGGTTGGAAAGGACGTTTTGTTCGAGTAAGAACCGTCGACTTGATACCTGTCGAGTGAAGGTCGTTCCCCGAAAGGTGGAACGCATCACGTAATTATTCCCTTTAAGCGTCGATTTTATGACTTATCTTCCCTTTTCTTATTGGTGCTTATGTTATGTTGTAGCCCTTGCTCGGGTTCCGAATGCTATCCCTCGACTCAAGGAGTGGGTCTAGGGCATTGTGTCACAGATGCCTACTCCGAGCGCTCATGGCGCAAATGAGGCCCGTTCCCATGGTAAGGTTCTTTTCCCCAACAAGTCGTAGTGGACTTTTTCTTCTAACATTGCGTCATTATCTCCTTTACTTTTCTTTGCAGGTTCGCCTAAGAACGTCGATCTTAGGCCTTCGGTTAGGGACGAGGACTTGCCTGTTGAGCCTCCTGCTCCGGGGCAAGCCAGAGAGAGGAAGAGGAGGAGGGTTCCGAGTTCCCCGAGCTTGGAGAAAAAGAAAACAAGGAGAAGGCTGGTGCGCAAGCCAAAGGAAATCACCAGCTCCCGAGTACCAACTTCGGACTTGCTCTATCGGCTTAGGTACGAGCCCGATGAGGAAGAGCCTTTCATTTTTGTGGCCCGCGAGCCGTCTCCCTTCGAAGAGCAGGAGGCCGTCGAAACAGAGACCCGTGAAGCCGATCTACCTCAGGCCTGGGAGGTCGATGATGAGGCCGGTGCTGAGGCTTCCTGGGATGTAGGCAGTGTCCCGAAGTAGGCACTTGGTGTGATAGACATCATCGAGTCACCCTCATTTACCGAGTCTATGTACAATGAGGCCCAAATTGTGAAAGAACGACCCAACGAGGAGGACCACGGAGCGGACGATCCCTTCCGCTATTTTTTTGATGGCGTGGATTCCACCGCCACGGAGGACGTCACCGGGTTAGGTGACTTAGAGGTACCGAGGAAAAGTCCGTCCTCGGGGGCAGGTGGGCCTAACTCGAGCCCGAGACTGGTCAACTGGTTCCCTGCCCTGAGTGCGGATCCTGGTCGGAAGCAGTTAATTATCATCACCATTCCGGAGGATGCCCGGGTTCTTGCCCCCCTCCCCCGTAGGGATAGCCAGTTACCTCCGGTGCCTGGTGACTAACGAAGACCGGGCCAAAATGAACGAGGTAGACTCGCTATGCCTATTCAACGAAGCACAACAGGCACTGAACCGGATAACTCTTGATAACCCCTGATGATTCCAATTTTTCTTCTGATATTTGAACTAATATTTTGATAATTCTAATATCTTTCCTCGTATTTGTAGGCCTCGGTGCTCCACCACGAGAACTTCATTCGATACCGAGATGAGTTGAGCCAACTCGAGGCCGAAGCCAATGAGCTTGCTGAGAAAAGAAACATGTATAAACATCTTAGCGAGCAACGTGAGGGTGAAATCAAAAGCCTCCAAGCCGAGTTAGATGCGGCTTAGAAGGAACATGCCAACCTGTTGGAACAGGTAAAAGATTTTGAAGTTAGTGATGATGAGCTAGACATGGTATCTAACGGTCAGAATCCACAGGTCTAGAAGAAGGTAGATCGGGTTGACCAGCTCCGGGCTGAGATGGACGAAGTCAAGGCCCTGGCTGAGGAGTGGAAGGGCAAGTGTGATGACCTGACCGATACTTTTTCTTTTTAGAACCCCGTTTCCCTAAATAAGACTTCTTGTAAATTCTTTTACTATTTTATGACTTACGATGATGGTTAGTTCGAGATTTGGAAGGGTTCGGGTTGAAATCGGAACACTTGGTTCCTTAAGGTTGGCTTAAAAAGCCAAGTTTGACTTCGGTCAATATTTTAAGTAAACGATCTCGAAACTGGAATTTGGCGGTTTCAATAGGTTCGTATGATAATTTCGGACCTGGGCATATGCTCGGTTCAGGTTTTGGATGACCCGGGAGCGTTTTGGCGCCTAATAGTGAAGGTTGGTTCTTGAAGGTTTTAAAAGTTCTTTAAATTTGGTTTGGAACGGGTTTTGGAAATATCGAGGTCCAAATAGAATTTCGAACTAGGAATAGTTCCGTAATGTTATTTAAGACTTGCACGCAAAATTTGGTGTCATTCCGAGGTTATTTGATAGGAATCGGACGAGCATAAGTCTTTTTAGAAGTTTTGAGTTCATGAGTTAATTCATGCATTTTGGCATCCGATTCGTGGTTTTTGATGTTATTTCTGTGTTCCGATCGCGCGAGCAAGTTTGTATGATGTTGTTAGACAAGTGTGGGTGTTTGGTGTGGAACCCCGAGGGCTCGAGTGAGTTTCGGACGTGCGGAAGGGATGAAAAACACACCAGATTTATGGTGTTTCTTGGCACCAGTTGCAGGTCTCGCAAATGCGAGAAATAGTTTGCAAATGTGGACTTTGCATTTGCGAGAAGAGCTTCGTAATTGCGAAGAAGCTCAGCCTGGGGATTTTTCGCATTTGCGATACCTGAGCCGCATTTGCGAACTCAGCAGTGATCATATTTGCGACCCATCCGTTGCATTTGCAACCTTAGCAGCTGGAGCCGGGCTTCGCATTTGCGAGAGTTTTGTCGCATTTGCGAACCAGGTGTCGCAAATGTGACATCAGAGGCCTGTGCCCAACTCATTTAATGTGAGACTTAGGCCATTTATTTCATTTCACTTCATCTCTTGGGCAATTTTTGGAGCTTTTGGGGAGGGGTTTTCACCTAGTAATTTGAGGTAAGTAATTTCTATAAAACATGAGTTAAATACATAGATTATGAGTAGATTAACATGTAAAAATTGGTAGAAATCATGGGTTTAGATGAAGAACCCAGGGTTTAATAAAAACGACATTTTACCATGGAAATGATCATGAAACTTAGTGAAAATCATATATTTATGTTCCTAAGGTTATGAGTAACAACGTTCTTCAAATATTTTCGGAATCCGGGCGTGTGGGCCCGGGGTGTGAATTTTAGGAATTCTTACAATTTGGGTTGGGTAATCACTTTAATAGTGGAGATATGAACTTTTGAGCATAGATTGATCGATTTATATAATGTTGTCTAGTTCCGAGTCATTTGGCATCAAATTTGGAGGCTTGAGCACATTCTTGAATTGGGAAGTAAGCTTTAAGACGAGGTAAGTCTCTTTCCTAACCTTGTAAGAGGGAATTTAACCCCATAGGTGAACTTAAATCAATATGTACTTCTATTTGTGGGGGGCTACGTGCGCACAATGTGACGAGAGTCCATTCGTAGTTGCTATTCATGCTTATGTTTGGGTAGATTTAGGCTTACATCATGTTTTGTTGATACCGTTGCTTGTTTATGCTTACTAGTTGTTGGATTAAAGTGGAAGTTAAATTCCTTATTTTTAGAAAAGAATTGAGAAATACCACTATGAGTTGAGAAATTTTATGTTCAACCGCTTCGCAAATATATTCCGCGAGCGGGATAAACTTCCACTACTCTCATGGAAACGGATCGTTCGCCTTGGTAGGATTTATGGATATATTATATGGTTCGGGCCGTTCGACCCTCGGCAGTGCATAGTATATTATTATGTATATATGGATCGGGCCGTACGTCCTCGGCATAACTCGTGCGTAGTAATACCAAAATCCCTTATTATATTTAATAATGTTTCATGGACTTGAAAGGTGAAAGGAATAGAAGAGAGATATGGTTTGATTTTTACTTGGAAGGAGGATTTACTTACTATCTTCTTGTTTTGAGCGCTATTATTATTGTACATTACCTGCTTTATACATTATTATATTTTTGGCCCTTAGTAAGTGTCGAAGTCGACCCCCCGTCACTACTTCTTCGAGGTTAGGCTAGATACTTACCGGGTACATGTTGTTTACGTGCTCACGCTACACTTCTGCACTTGATGTGCACGATCTGAGGTAGGTGCATCTGGTTACCAGTCCGGCGCACACGTTTGACTTCTAGCTCGAGACTACACGGTGAGCTGCCCTTCCGAGCCGTTCAGCAGCAGCCGGAGTCTCTCTTTTGGATATATATTTCTGTCTATTTCCTTGAGACAGTAGACTAGTATTCTTTTGTAAATTCTGCTAGTAGCCCACATACTTGTGACACCAGGTCTTGACTTCGATTTGCACTCATTTGCTTTTGTTTAATTACTTTACAACAGTAAAATTTCTAAATCTTTTATAAATGCAGAAAATTATTACTTTGCAAACATATTAAAAGTGGAAACCACTAAATTTGATAAGGCTTTTCCGAGGTCTTGGAGCTTTAACCGATCCGGGGGCGTGGTCTCGATAGGTCCGGTGGTAAGCGATCTGTTCGGACCTTAGCACGAGAGGTATATACGGTCGGTCGAGGACATAACGCTTGATTGCCCGACACGTTCTTCGAAGTCGTTTAAGGCTAGGACTGATTTCGAAGCATGACTCGAAGAGACTCTTGCCCCGATTTCGGTCTCCTGTCATCATGTCTCGAGCTTGGCTTATTTTATCGGAGGCCAGGGCGTACCATGAGCCCGATTTTAAACAATAATATTATATGATTAATATATTTGAAATTCGTAATGCCAAAGTTGGTAGAAATGGAAGTATTGCTAAGCAAAAAAAGTGCCAAATTACACTAGTTCCTTCATTTTCGTTCATAATCAACCTAAAAGAATCTCTATTTTATTTTTTATGTCCAAAAATCTGGTGGTGTTTTTTTTGCTACTTCTAGCTAATATAGTCCTAGTTAAATTTCTTAACCTCAGTCTAACTCCAAATATTATTCTTTTTACCAAAAGCTTATATCCTCCTTTTCCATAAGTTGCTTTTTTTTTTTACTCTTTATTCTGAAAGAGCAACTTTTTGTGGACAAGGTAATGTCTCCTATTTTCTGTGTTATTTATTGGAACTCTTTTATAGAGTTTTGATCCGTCCTGAGCCACCTACTTCTGGAATATAGATTATTGCGGCATCGTAAATATATACAATAACATTACGTTACCTATCCATTGAGTTAAATTTCCCCATTTGTACTTTCTGGTTCCGTGAACTATATATGGGGCCGTTTGATAGGATTTATTTGCTGTTATAGTATCAACTTTCATTAATACTCCCTCTCCTTCCGTTTATATTTGACTTGGTACAAAATTTAAGAAAAATAGATAATCTTTTAAAATTTATGGCTTAAAATAAATCATAGATATAATTTGTCTGACTGTAAATTTATTCGTTAAAGTAATAATTTTAAAAATAAATTATTTTAAAATAAAAAGTAATATTCTTTTTGGAATTAACTAAAAAAAGAGTGTCACACAAATTAAAATGGTAAGAATACAATGTTTGATTTTCTTTTTCTTATTTGCACAAAATTTTGTATGAGTTATACACCGTTAGGTGTTTTTCCTTATTTACACAAATAGTACATATATAAGCTTTGTATGAATCTGTAAATTTCTTTATGTGGGATAATGTAGAATAAAACAGTACAACCAGTATGTTCATAACTAACCGTTACATTGTCAATCTTCATATTACTAATCTATGCATTGTCAAATTTTACATTATTAATCTATACATTACAATATGTGCATTATTATCCATGTACTTGTCTTTCAACCGACGATGGTACGCAAAAGTTTTTAGTTTAAGAAACGGGAAACCAAAGACAGGCCTTAACCTATATACGACCATACATGAAGATATTATTCAAGTAATTAAATGTAGAAATCTTGACACTTTTATTTTTGAGAGCTATATCCGTAAGAAATAAAAAGCGATAATACGTAAGTACCTTTTATTTTTTCCCGAATTTTCAGTTACATATCAGAACTAGGGATTTACAAAGAAAATTGATAAACCGCATCAAACCGATAATCCGAATCAAACCGAAAAATAATTTGAAAGTGGTTTTTTTTTATTTGGTTTGGTATTGGAAAAATAAATTTGACCATAATTGGTTTGGTTTGGTTTCACCTAAAAAAAAAGTCAAACCAAAACCAAACCAACCCGATAGTACATTTATACAATTTTTAAAAATATTTTATACATATAAATATTTATTGTAATATAATTTATAAATAATTCTTAAATTTTTTCACAGTTTTATCTTTTAACGTATTATTTTAAGTTTGGACCTAACATTCTTGAATGGTGTAAAAATTGCATGGGTCACCCTATTTGGTCGGCCCTTTTTAACCTATACCCGTTTTATTTTTTCGTTTGCATCCGCACCCATTTTTTTTGTTAAAAGCGTTTTAAAAAAGATGATTTTGCCCTTCTTTAATAAAAGACTATTGACAAACTGCAGGACAAAAACTTAAGCATGCTTAGGCTGAAGTTTTAGCAAATAAACTAAAAATCATCAACTTGTTTAGACTGAAATTTCGGATAAAACTCAGGACAAAACTGCAGATTGCGTTATAAAATTTCAGCATGTTTTGGTATGAACTTTTAGCAAATGAACTAAATAACTTCAGCATGCATTAGCAAAAATTCTTTATAAAATTACATACTGCAAGACAAAAACTTAAGCATGTTTAGTCTGAAGTTTTAGCAAATGAACTAAAAAACTTCAGCATGTTTTGTCTGAAGTTTTAGCAACCGAACTAAATAACTTCAGCATGCATTAGCAAAAACTCATTAGAAAATTACATACTATATACAAGATAAAAACTTAAGCATGTTTAGTCTGATATTTTAGCAAATGAACTAAATGACTTAAGTATGTTTAGTCTGAAATTTTAGCGAATGAACTAAATAATTTAAGCATGTTTAGTCTGAAGTTTTAGCAAATGAACTAAAAAACTTAAGCATGTTTAGTCTGAAGTTTTAGCAAATGAACTAAAAAACTTCAGTATGTTTAGTCTGAAATTTTGGCAAAATGAACTAAATAATTTCAGCAGGTTTAGACTGAAGTTTCGGATAAAATTCATGATAAAACTGTAGACTGCAGGATAAATAATTTCAGCATGCATTAGCATGAATTTTTAGCTTCAATGTGAAACAACTTTATGCTATATTAGCATTGAAGTTTTAGCTTCAACATGAAACAACTTCATGCTACATTAGCATGAAGTTTTAGCTTCAAAGTGAAACAACTTCATGCAAGTGTGATTCTAAAGATGAATCTGGACAAGTTTCTGACTTTTTTATAAAGTTGCTGAGAGGAGAGGAGGAGATCGTTTTATATCTTTTGTCAGGGTGTAATTTTCATATTATTATAGATTTTTTGTGAGATGGCTACCAAATCAATAATTTTAAAAAATAGGGTACAAGTTAAAAGGTGGCACAAATATAGGGTACGGCTGTAAATCCCCCTTGAATGGTAAATAAATTTTATAGCCCATAAATATAGTAACTCAAACAAAGTTCAAATCAACACTAATGCAAGCAAAAGAAATTCAATTCAATACTAGGAATGACGATAGTGTTGGATATCTATTTTTAGTTTTAGATTGGTTTATAATGAAAATGCATAACTTAGTTTATCTTATTCTTTAGTGCTTAGTTATGTAATTAATACTAGTACTTATTAGCTATACTTATTTTAATATGACCTATATAAATATATATAGTATTTTTAGATTAATTATGTTAATTTTTATTATAGCTTATTGCAATATTTGATTTATGCAATTTTATTATCCTTGCTATTGAATATTTAAGTATAATGCTATGACTTATCTCATGTAATTAGAGCACAAGTTGTATATTTTGTACTATAAAGACTTTACCGGAAAAAATTTCAAAAACTCGAAAAATCCGAGAAAAACAGTTTGGTTTGATAATTGAAAAATCCAAACCAACCCGACCTATGTACACCCCTAATCAAAACTTTGCATGGTCCGATGACATTACCTATATTTTGGGGGATTTGCATCTATACCCAATTTTTGGGTCACATTTTAACCTATACCCGCTTTGCAAAAAAAATTACAAGCGTACCCACTTTTAGGGTAACTTCAAGCATACGGGCCTGAAGTTGCAAAAATTTATGTCTGAAGTTTGAACTTCAGAGATTTTTACCTGGAGTGTAGCCTTATCAAAGCAAAACTTCAGATATTTTTGCCTGAAGTTTGGCCTGACTTGCAAAGGCAATCACACAAACTTCAGTTCATAGTGCAAGGGAAAACTTCGGTTTCCCCTCACTTCATAGTGCAAACTTCAGACAAATTAGTCTGAAGATCTTCAATTTGTAGTGCAAACTTCAGGAACTTCAGTTCATAGTAGAAGGGCAAACTTCAGTTTCCCCTCACTTTATAGTGCAAACTTGAGACAAATTAGTCTGAAGTTCTTTAATTTGTAGTGCAAATTTCAGGAACTTCAGTTCATAGTGCAAGGACAAACTTCAGTTTTCCCTCACTTCATAGTGCAAACTTCAGACAAATTAGTCTGAAGTTCTTCAATTTGTAGTGCAAACTTCAGGAACTTCAGTTCATAGTGAAAGGGTAAACTTCAGTTTTCCCTCACTTCATAGTGTAAACTTTAGACAAATTAGTCTGAAGTTCTTCAATTTGTAGTGCAAACTTCAGGAAAAATTAACTTTTCAGTGTAACTAAGAGCTGGTTTGGCATCACATCGGGCTTTACCTCATAGGGAATTCTTCATGTTCTTCATACTGAATTTGGAACTTCTGTATATTCAGTATGAGATAAACACATAACAAGATAAACTAGAGAGTATCTGTTGTGCTCTTGATGCATTTGGATTTGTATCTCGAGCTTGCAAAATAAAGAACTGTAAAATTTGCAGAAGCCCACGTTTTACCTTCTATTGACAGGGTTTCTGAATTCAAATAGAGAACAATAACAATACTCTATTTTGTTATTTTATGACAGTATTTGATCAAATATAGGTTAAGTTGTTAATTTGACTTCACATTTTATTAGTGAATATGTTAAAGTAGTAGTTGAAAAGTTAATTTGATAGACAGGAAGAGGAGGAAGAAAGGAGCGCATAGGTCAAGAGGAAGAAGAGGAGGCGTCTGAAGTTGTTAAAATTAGGGTATAAGTTAAATAATTTTAAAAATATGGGTATTGGTTAAATGGGGGCGACCAAATAGGACGCCCCGTGCAATCTTTACCTATATTTTTGCAAAGTGCTATAACACCACTTTTTGCTACCAACAAGGGTTGTGGTGGGATATAAGATCCATCCGTCCTTAATCAGAGGTCTCGGGTTCGAGCCTTGAATATGGTAAGAATTTAAGGGAGTGTTTTCCTTTTACATGGGCCTTACGTGGCGCGAATTATAATTAGTCGGAGCTCTAAGAAAGGAATTATTTGAACTTTGGACAAGAAATAAGAGGTATTATATTATTCGTAAAATTAAGGTGTGTAAATAACTGTTTCAGGAAAAAGTAGGGGGTAAGTTACGAATTTTCGCTACATTATGTGCAAACACTGCCAATATTATGTAAGTTCAAAAGATTTATACTATACTACTTTGAACAAATATATAGGTCATAGTATCCCCGCAAAATACCGATGTCAACTGAAAAATCGAAACAAGCATAGGTGGTGTTTATGTGTCATCTCTAAAGAGAAATAAAAAAAACTTGATAAAGTTAAATAATTGTTTCACGGTACATTGCGGTTTTAGTCCAATAATTGTTGAGAAATTTTTGATATTGTTCCTTGTGAGATCTAGGAACATAATTTTACCTTCAATTCATTGAATCTGCGTTTTTTATCCCTCCACTAGTGAATTCCCCCCAAATTAAAGAAACTATTAAGTGTGAATTCATGTAACTACGTTGGCACGCTTATTCCAGATTTTGAGAATATAAATATCTAAAAATATTGTCTGGATATAACATTTCTTGTATATAGCTAGGTAATCTTGAGTGTAAATGTGCACTTTTGATCATTCCATTTTATGAGATTTTCACAAAATTAGTGAACTATTCATTGTTAACTCAGGTAATTGCCGATATTGTATACGGTAAAAACTGGTTAGTCCTTCGTACGAACTGGTTTAAATGGTAATACATTGGATCGGAGAAGCGTCTTCATAGTATCAGGTTGAGGTCCGAAGTCAGGTCACCAAGCTTCGAGCCTGAAGGACCGATCAACGTCGAACTCAATGTTATTATCGAGCTCGAATCCAAATCGAACTATGATGCAAAGTAAAGTTATCGAGCTTATGATTCAGAGACCGACCAACACTGACCCCGAATCAATACAGGGACCTGAGTCAGAATCGAGCTCGAGTCAAGATCGAGAGCTCGAGTCAAGACCGAAAACTCGAGGAAATATCGAGCTCACAGACAAGAGCCGTTGCAATCCCACTAGAGGAGAGAATCCTGGCAGGAATTATGGAAAAGCTGATTTATTATGGGTCTCCCACTATGTATTTTTAATTATATCTAAAAGTAGGATCCTCCACTATAAAGAGTATGGCTACATTTCTGTAAAACACAGTTCTTTGCTTACATTGTAATTCAAGCACCATATTCTCCTATATTCAAGAGTTATTCTTGTAAGCTTCATAAATTAATTCATCTTTCTTAGTCCTAAAAATCATCTTCTTTCCAACCTTGTTTATTTTGCATTCTTTGCAATCCATATTTGATATTTTTATTTATCCTTACGATTTGTATTAAGCTATACCACATATCCTTAGAACTACGTACAAATTCAACTCTTTCCGTTTTTCGGGTAAATAATTTGTTGCCCACCATGGGGCTAAGGATAACATCGGTTATTTGATACGAATCTGCAAAAATACACCGTTTTGTGCTTAGTATCTTGGATTTCGGATTAGCAACGACGAACTATCAATCAAATGGCCTTACCTATCGACAACGAAGCTGGTCTTCAAGATGAGAATAACAACTTGACACCCAGTACCGAAAGACTACTTGCCAACGCCGTTGGAGCTCGAATCGAAGTGCCGATAGACATTAATTCGCATGTGGCCATTGAGGCGAACCTACATTCTGAACCTGAAAATAGCATTCATGGTGGCACTCGGTCAGCAGCTCGAGATAACTATAACGTCGAGGAAAACGACATCAGCTTGCATATGATTTTCGAAATGTTCTGCAAGCTCAACAGGCAGCAATAACTCACTTAAGCATGCTTAGGCTGAAGTTTTAGCAAATAAACTAAAAAACTTCAGCTTGTTTAGACTGAAATTTCGGATAAAACTCAGGACAAAACTGCAGATTGCGTTATAAAATTTCAGCATGTTTTGGTATGAACTTTTAGCAAATGAACTAAATAACTTCAGCATGCATTAGCAAAAATTCTTTATAAAATTACATACTGCAAGACAAAAACTTAAGCATGTTTAGTCTGAAGTTTTAGCAAATGAACTAAAAAACTTCAGCATGTTTTGTCTGAAATTTTAGCAAATGAACTAAATAACTTCAGCATGCATTAGCAAAAACTCATTAGAAAATTACATACTATATACAAGACAAAAACTTAAGCACGATTAGTCTGATATTTTAGCAAATAAATTAAATGACTTAAGTATGTTTAGTCTGAAATTTTAGCAAATAAACTAAATAACTTAAGCATGTTTAGTCTGAAATTTTAGCAAATAAACTAAATAACTTAAGCATGTTTAGTCTGAAGTTTTAGCAAATGAACTAAAAAATTTCAGCATATTTAGTCTGATATTTTGGCAAATAAACTAAATAACTTCAGCATGTTTAGACTGAAGTTTCGGATAAAATTCATGACAAAACTGTAGACTGCAGGATAAATAACTTTAGCATGCATTAGTATGAAGTTTTAGCTTCAATGTGAAACAACTTTATGCTATATTAGCATGAAGTTTTAGCTTCAACATGAAACAACTTCATGCTATATTAGCATGAAGTTTTAGCTTCAAGGTGAAACAACTTCATGCAAGTGTGATTTTGAAGATGAATCTAGATAAGTTTCTGATTTTTTTATAAAGTTGTTGAGAGGAGAGGAGGAGATCGTTTTATATCTTTTGTCAGGGTGTAATTGTCATATTATTATGGATTTTTTGTGAGATGGCTACCAAATCAATAATTTTAAAAAATAGGGTACAAGTTAAAAGGTGACACAAATATAAGGTACGACTCCAAATCCCCCTTGAATGGTAAATAAATTTTATAGCCCATAAATATAATAACTCAAACAAAGTTCAAATCAACACTAATGCAAGCAAAAGAAATTCAATTCAACACTAGGAATGGCGATAGTGTTGGATATCTATTTTTAGTTTTAGATTGGTTTATAATGAAAATGCATAACTTAGTTTATCTTTTTCGTTAGTGCTTAGTTATGTTATTAATACTAGTACTTATTAGCTATACTTATTTTAGTATGACCTATATAAATATATATAGTATTTTTAGATTAATTATGTTAATTTTTATTATAGCTTATTGCAATATTTGATTTATGCAATTGTATTATCTTTGTTATTGAATATTTAAGTATAATGCTATGACTTATCTCATGTAATTAGAGCACAAGTTGCATATTTTGTACTATGACGACTTTACCGGAAAAAATTCCAAAAATCCGAAAAATCTGAGAAAAACAGTTTGGTTTGATAATTGAAAAATCCAAACCAACCCGACATATGTACACCCCTAATCAAAACTTTGCATGGTCCGATGACATTACCTATATTTTGGGGGATTTGTATCTATATCCAATTTTTGGGTCACATTTTAACCTATACCCGCTTTGCAAAATAAATTGCAAGCGTACCCACTTTACGGGTAACTTCAAGCATACGGGCCTGAAGTATAAAACATTTATATCTGAAGTTTGAACTTTAAAATTTTTTACCTGGAGTGTAGCCTTATCAAAGCAAAATTTCAGATATTTTTGCCTGAAGTTTGGCCTGACTTGCAAAGGCAATCACGCAAACTTCACTTCATAGTGCAAACTTCAGACAAATTAGTCTGAAATTCTTCAATTTGTAGTGCAAACTTCAAGAACTTCAGTTCATAGTGCAAGGGCAAACTTCAATTTTCCCTCACTTCATAGTGCAAACTTCAGACAAATTAGTTTGAAATTCTTCAATTTGTAGTGCAAACTTCAGGAACTTCAGTTCATAGTGCAAGGACAAACTTCAGTTTCCCCTCACTTCATAGTGCAAACTTCAAACAAATTAGTCTGAAGTTCTTCAATTTGTAGTGCAAACTTTAGGAACTTCAGTTCATAGTGCAAGGGTAAACTTCAGTTTCCCCTCACTTCATAGTGCAAACTTCAGATGTGATGCCAAATTAGCTCTTAGTTACACTGAAAAGTTAATTTGTCCTGAAGTTTGCACTACAAATTGAAGAACTTCAGACAAATTTGTCTGAAGTTCTTCAATTTGTAGTGCATACTTCAGGATAAATTAACTTTTCAGTGTAACTAAGAGCTAATTTGGCATCACATCGGGCTTTACCTCATAGGAAATTCTTCATGTTCTTCATACTGAATTTGGAATTTCTGTATATTCAGTATGAGATAAACACATAACAAGATAAACTAGAGAGTATCTGTTGCGCTCTCGATGTATTTGAATTTGTATTTCGAGCTTGCAAAATAAAGGATTGTAAAATTTACAGAAGCCCACGTTTTACCATCTATTGACATGGTTTCTGAATTCAAATAGAGAACAATAATAATACTCTGTTTTGTTATTTTATGACAGTATTTGATCAAATATAGGTTAAGTTGTTAATTTGACTTCACATTTTATTAGTGAATATATTAAAGTAGTGGTTGAAAAGTTAATTTGATAGACAGGAAGAGGAGGAAGAAAGGAGCGCATAGGTCAGGAGGAAGAAGAGGAGGCGTCTGAAGTTGTTAAAATTAGGGTATAGGTTAAATAATTTTAAAAATATGAGTATTGGTTAAATGGGGGCGACCAAATAGGGCGTCCCGTGTAATTTTTACCTATATTTTTGCAAAGTGCTATAACACCACTTTTTGCTACCAACAAGGGTTGTGGTGGGATATAAGATCCATCTGTCCTTAATCAGAGGTCTCGGGTTCGAGCCTTGAACATGGTAAGAATGCTATTAGGGAGTGTTTTCCTTTTACAAGGGCCTTACGTGGCGCGAATTAGAATTAGTCGGAGCTCTAAGAAAGGAATTATTTGAACTTTGGACAAGAAATAAGAGGTATTAGATTATTCGTAAAATTAAGGTGTGTAAATAATTGTCTCAGGAAAAAGTAGGGGGCAAGTTATGAATTTTCGCTACATTATGTGCAAACACTGCCAATAATAGGTAAGTTCAAAAGACTTATACTAATACTACTTTGAACAAATATATAGGTCGTAGTATCCCCGCAAAATGCCGATGTCAACTGAAAAATCGAAACAAGCATAGGTGGTGTTTATGTGTCATCCCTAAAGAGAAATAAAAAACTTGACAAAGTTAAATAATTATTTTACGGTACATTGCGGTTTTAGTTCAATAACTGTTGAGAAATTTTTGATATTGTTCCTTGTGAGATCTAGGAACATAATTTTACCTTCAATTCATTGAATGTGCGCTTTTTTATCCCTCCGCTAGTGAATTCCCCCAAATTAAAGAAACTATTAAGTGTGAATTCATGTAACTACGTCGGCACGCTTATTCCAGATTTTGAGAATATAAATATCTAATAATATAGTCTGGATATAACATTTCTTGTATATAGCTAGGTAATCTTGAGTTGAAATGTGCGCTTTTGATCATTCCATTTTATGAGATTTTCACAAATTTAGTGAACTATTAATAATTGTTAACTCAGGCAATTGCCGATATGTTATGCTAAGTCAGTACTTCTAGTCCAAATTTTGAGGGTATAAATTTCTCAACAAGTAGCTTGAATATAGCATAATTCTTGTATATAACAACAACTCTCTTTTCACCTAGGGTATTAGGGCCGGCGTAAAGTTGGCCACAAATTCTACCAAAATTTGAGATTTGATGATGATCCAGGGCCAATATTTGATATCGTACCCGTTGATCTCTATGGCCCATTTGGCCAATCGTCCCAAGAGCTCGGGTTTATGCATTACATTCCTCAATGGGTAAGTAGTTACAACACATATGGGGTGACATTGAAAGTACGGTTTCAGCTTCCTAGAGGCGCTTAGCAAAGAGAGCGCCAATTTTTCTAGGTGAGGGTATCTAATTTCGGCCTCGTCTAGAGTCCTGCTAACATAATAGATTGGAAATTGCATACCTTTATCTTCCTAGACCAGGACTCCACTTACCGCTATCTCGGATACTGCTAAGTACAAGTATAAATGTTCGTCTGTCTTGGGAGTATGAAGCAGAGGTGGGCTCGAGAGATACCGCTTGAGTTCCTCCAAGGCTCGTTGGCACTCCAGGGTCCATGAGAAGTTATTCTTTTTTTTCAATAGTTTTTAAGAACCAGTGGCTCTTATCGGAGGACCTCGAGATGAATCGCCCCAGTGCGGCTATGCGTCCGATTAACCTTTGAACGACCTTGACATTTTCCACAACGGTGATATATTCGATGGACTTGATCTTATCGGGATTAATCTCGATTCCCCGGTTGGATACCATGAACCCGAGGAATTTCTCGGACCTGATTCCGAATGCATATTTCTCTGGGTTCAACTTTATATTGTACTTCTTCAATATGCTGAAGGTTTCCTGTAAATGTTTCAAATGGTCCTCTGCTCGCAGGGACTTAACCAACATATCGTCAATGTAAACCTCCATTGATTTTCCAATTTGTTCTTTAAACATCCGATTTACTAGGCGTTAGTAAGTGGCACCAGCATTTTTTTAGTCCGAATGGTATCACGTTATAACAGTAGGTGCCGTACTTAGTGATGAAGGAAGTTTTTTCCTGATCGCCCCGGAATAAACGTCGAGAAAACTGAGGATCTCGTGGCCGGTCGTTGCATCGATCATGCGATCGATGTTAGGCAAAGAGAAAGAGTCATTGGGACATGCTTTATTCAAGTCTTTATAGTCTACACACATTCTTAATTTATTTCCCTTTTTAGGGACTACTACTACGTTTGCTAACCAGTCCGGGTACTTAACCTCCCGGATGGACCCTATTTTAAGGAGTTTAGATACCTCGTCCTTGATGAACGCATGCTTGACTTTGGACTGGGGTCTCCTTTTCTGTTTGACCAGGTGGAACTTCGGATCCAGGCTTAGCTTGTGAGTGATTATTTCCGGCGGAATCCCTATCATATCAAGGTGGGACCAAGTAAAACAATCTATGTTAGTTATAAGGAATTGAATGAGTTTTTTCCTGAGCTCGGGACTCAACCCCATGCCCAGGTATACCTGCTCGATCAGTACGACTTGTTCCAGTTCCTCGACTATCGATTTGGTAGCGTCGGAATCAATGGGGGCTATAAAAGACACGGGAACCCCGTAATCGTCATCCTCATCGCCCCCCTGCTTCTCTGATTGGGTCGGGGCCGGTGTAGGTTATTGTTATTTGGCTTCTTGCTTGGCAGCCCAACCCAGACCTTTTGTCGTTGTAAGTGCAGATACCGGGACCACCTCGTCGACCGCAAACATCTCCTTTATAGCCGGTTGTTCTCCTAAATTGTTTTTATCCCTTCTGGTGTTGGGAATTTCAATATTTGGTGTAGAGTCGAGGGTACCGCCCTCATGTTGTGGATCCATGGCCTCCCGAATGGAGCATTGTAACTCATGTCTCCTTCGATTACATAGAACTTGGCTTCCTGAATGGTCCTGGCGACGTTCACCGATAATGTTATCCCTCCTTTAGTGGTCTCACATGCCATGTTGAATCCATTTAGAACTCGGACTGCAAGGACGATCTGATCTTGTAGACCGAGATGTTCCATGATCCTCGATCTGATGATGTTGTCCAAGCTACCCGGATCAATTAACACACGCTTAACTCGATATTTATTTATGAGTACAGATATTACCAGTGCATCGTTGTGGGGCTGTACGATCCCTTCAGCGTCCTCGTCGTTGAAAGACAAGGTTCCCTCTGGCACGTAATCCCGAGTCCGTTTTTCCCTTGTGATGGATACTTTGGTGCGCTTCAGCATCGACCCCTGGGGAACGTCAACCCTGCCGATGATTATGTTAATGGTGTGCTGAGGTTCCTCTTGATCGATCTGTTTATTAGAATCTTTCCTCCTGAAATGGTTCTTGGCTCGATCGCTCAGGAACTCTCAGAGATATCCGTTGTTGAATAGCCGGACTATTTCCTCTCTTAATTGTCCGCAGTCCTCCGTTTTGTGGCCGTGAATGCCATGATATTTGCACATTAGATTAGGATACCTTTGTGCTGGATCGAACTATAGAGGTTGAGGCCACTTGGTGTCTCTAATGCGTCCGATGGCGGTTACGATAGCAGCATCATCGACGTTGAAGTTGTACTCTGATAACCTTGGTGCTTCCTTAGGCCCGATGGGCCTGTCAAAACCGTTTTTGCTCATGAGTCCCCGGTTATTTTGACTCTGATCGCTTCTCCTTTCATTACTCACTGGGTTTCATCCAGATCTGTTACTCCAACGATCATCGATATACGGCTGATATCGATCCCTACTTGGCCTTGGTTCACGATCAATGTCTCTTTTGGGTCTGTCATTGGCTCGGACAGGATAAACAAACTCGTAAGGGGCCCGAGCTGATCATCTTTGACTCTAATTTTTTATTGATATCGGTTATGCACATCGGCCCAAGATACGGCAGGATATTCTACCAGATTTTGCTTCAACTGCTGCGAAGCCAACGAGCTTCGAGTATTGAGTCCTTGGGTGAAGTCCTGAATGGACCAATCGTCCGCGACCGGAGGCAGGTCCATCCGTTCTATCAGAAATCGGGACACGAATTCTCTGAGTATCTCATTATCCCTCTGTTTCACTTTGAAAAGGTCCGACTTCCTGATCTCGACCTTGATAGCCCTGGCGTGTACTTTTATGAAGGAATATACGAGCATAGCAAACAAGTCAATAGAATTAGGAGGTAGGTTGTGATACCATATCATAGCTCCGTTTGACAAGGTCTCCCCGAATATTTTTAGCAAGACAGATTCGATCTCATCATCTTCTAAGTCATTCCCCTTAATGACACATGTGTGTGAGGTCACATGTTCATTTGGGTCAGTTGTCCCGTTGTACTTAGGAATTTCAGGCATATGGAACTTTTTAGGGATCGACTTCGGGGCTGCGCTCAGAGGGAAGGGTATCTGAACAAACTTTTTGGAGTCTAGGCCTTTCAATATCGGTGGCGCTCTGGGGATTTGGTCGACCCTGGAGTTGTAAGTCTCCACCTTCTTGTCATTGGCTTCGATTTTCTTTTCTCCTATTTCCACCCGCTTTTTCAATTCCTCGATCATCTTTATCATCTCGGGGTTGGTTCCGGGTTCAACTTCATTTGGCCTATCTGCGGCTAGTTCATTTCTGCGAGTGTTTTTCCGGGATGATTCGGGCTCAACTCTACTGGGAGCGCGACTTCGGTTCTGCAGTTGGGCTATCACTGTCTGCTAAGCCTGCAACATTTCGAAGATCACCCGTAAGCTGGTCTCATCTCCTTCACTGTCACGAGCATTTTGAGCTACCGACCGGACTCCCCCCGCGGATGCTGTTCTCAGGATCGGTGGGCAAATTCGTGTTGATGGCCACATGTGAGCTAGCGTCGATCGGGTCCGCGACCGAAATTCTATTGGGATCGGTGGGGGGCACCTCGTTATCGAGCGCTATATTATTGTTCTCACCATGGTGGCCAGACTCAGGATCCGTGTTTAGAGGGGCAGATTGGAAGTTTGACATTTTAAACGCAGACCTGAAATCAAAGGCACTTCTAAGAACAAGTGTAAAACAGGGTGTGTTATGAAAATTTATATCAAATTACCGCTATTACCCCACGGTGGGTGCCAAGCTGTTTACCCTCAAAATCGGATAACAATTAAATTTGTAAACAGTTTTAAAGATACGCGGATTAATTTGATACAAAGCGATAAATTAAGTCCAATTGAACAAACAAAGATAAAATGGATTTAAACCACACAAGGAGGATAGTTTCAGCCTTAATGAAGTATTCACCCTCGATCCGGGCTCACTATGGCCATCACTGATGAACAAGAGAAAGAACTAATAACAGAGAAAATAATAATATATTACTTTGGAATGCGTGTTACAGTGTCCCCTTTGAATAAAATCATCTCCTTTTTATAGTAGGAGAGTTTCATCCCTAGTACAATTCTAAAAAAGGTAAAAATCTTCTTTTTCGTTATTCACTGATCTGCTGCCGCTACGGGCGAGATATGCGCCGTGATATCTGGTCATGCGTGGATATCACGACCCTTCATTAGTCGTGTGCAACCGTTTGATAAGGCTTTTCCGAGGTCTTGGAGCTTTAACCGATCCGGGGGCATGGTCTCGATAGGTCCGGTGGTAAGCGATCTGTTCGGGCCTTAGTACGAGAGGTATATACGGTCGGTCGAGGACATAACGCTTGATTGCCCGACACGTTCTTCGAAGTCGTTTAAGGCTAGGACTGATTTCGAACCATGACTCGAAGAGACTCTTGCCCCGATTTCGGTCTCCTGTCATCATGTCTCGAGCTTGGCTTATTTTATCGGAGGCCAGGGCGTACCATGAGCCCGATTTTAAACAATAATATTATATGATTAATATATTTGAAATTCGTAATGCCAAAGTTGGTAGAAATGGAAGTATTGCTAAGCAAAAAAAGTGCCAAATTACACTAGTTCCTTCATTTTCGTTCATAATCAACCTAAAAGAATCTCTATTTTATTTTTTATGTCCAAAAATCTGGTGGTGTTTTTTTTGCTACTTCTAGCTAATATAGTCCTAGTTAAATTTCTTAACCTCAGTCTAACTCCAAATATTATTCTTTTTACCAAAAGCTTATATCCTCCTTTTCCATAAGTTGCTTTTTTTTTTTACTCTTTATTCTGAAAGAGCAACTTTTTGTGGACAAGGTAATGTCTCCTATTTTCTGTGTTATTTATTGGAACTCTTTTATAGAGTTTTGATCCGTCCTGAGCCACCTACTTCTGGAATATAGATTATTGCGGCATCGTAAATATATACAATAACATTACGTTACCTATCCATTGAGTTAAATTTCCCCATTTGTACTTTCTGGTTCCGTGAACTATATATGGGGCCGTTTGATAGGATTTATTTGCTGTTATAGTATCAACTTTCATTAATACTCCCTCTCCTTCCGTTTATATTTGACTTGGTACAAAATTTAAGAAAAATAGATAATCTTTTAAAATTTATGGCTTAAAATAAATCATAGATATAATTTGTCTGACTGTAAATTTATTCGTTAAAGTAATAATTTTAAAAATAAATTATTTTAAAATAAAAAGTAATATTCTTTTTGGAATTAACTAAAAAAAGAGTGTCACACAAATTAAAATGGTAAGAATACAATGTTTGATTTTCTTTTTCTTATTTGCACAAAATTTTGTATGAGTTATACACCGTTAGGTGTTTTTCCTTATTTACACAAATAGTACATATATAAGCTTTGTATGAATCTGTAAATTTCTTTATGTGGGATAATGTAGAATAAAACAGTACAACCAGTATGTTCATAACTAACCGTTACATTGTCAATCTTCATATTACTAATCTATGCATTGTCAAATTTTACATTATTAATCTATACATTACAATATGTGCATTATTATCCATGTACTTGTCTTTCAACCGACGATGGTACGCAAAAGTTTTTAGTTTAAGAAACGGGAAACCAAAGACAGGCCTTAACCTATATACGACCATACATGAAGATATTATTCAAGTAATTAAATGTAGAAATCTTGACACTTTTATTTTTGAGAGCTATATCCGTAAGAAATAAAAAGCGATAATACGTAAGTACCTTTTATTTTTTCCCGAATTTTCAGTTACATATCAGAACTAGGGATTTACAAAGAAAATTGATAAACCGCATCAAACCGATAATCCGAAACAAACCGAAAAATAATTTGAATGTGGTTTTTTTTTATTTGGTTTGGTATTGGAAAAATAAATTTGACCATAATTGGTTTGGTTTGGTTTCACCTAAAAAAAAAGTCAAACCAAAACCAAACCAACCCGATAGTACATTTATACAATTTTTAAAAACATTTTATACATATAAATATTTATTGTAATATAATTTATAAATAATTCTTAAATTTTTTCACAGTTTTATCTTTTAACGTATTATTTTAAGTTTGGACCTAACATTCTTGAATGGTGTAAAAATTGCATGGGTCACCCTATTTGGTCGGCCCTTTTTAACCTATACCCGTTTTATTTTTTCGTTTGCATCCGCACCCATTTTTTTTGTTAAAAGCGTTTTAAAAAAGATGATTTTGCCCTTCTTTAATAAAAGACTATTGACAAACTGCAGGACAAAAACTTAAGCATGCTTAGGCTGAAGTTTTAGCAAATAAACTAAAAATCATCAACTTGTTTAGACTGAAATTTCGGATAAAACTCAGGACAAAACTGCAGATTGCGTTATAAAATTTCAGCATGTTTTGGTATGAACTTTTAGCAAATGAACTAAATAACTTCAGCATGCATTAGCAAAAATTCTTTATAAAATTACATACTGCAAGACAAAAACTTAAGCATGTTTAGTCTGAAGTTTTAGCAAATGAACTAAAAAACTTCAGCATGTTTTGTCTGAAGTTTTAGCAACCGAACTAAATAACTTCAGCATGCATTAGCAAAAACTCATTAGAAAATTACATACTATATACAAGATAAAAACTTAAGCATGTTTAGTCTGATATTTTAGCAAATGAACTAAATGACTTAAGTATGTTTAGTCTGAAATTTTAGCGAATGAACTAAATAATTTAAGCATGTTTAGTCTGAAGTTTTAGCAAATGAACTAAAAAACTTAAGCATGTTTAGTCTGAAGTTTTAGCAAATGAACTAAAAAACTTCAGCATGTTTAGTCTGAAATTTTGGCAAATGAACTAAATAATTTCAGCAGGTTTAGACTGAAGTTTCGGATAAAATTCATGATAAAACTGTAGACTGCAGGATAAATAATTTCAGCATGCATTAGCATGAATTTTTAGCTTCAATGTGAAACAACTTTATGCTATATTAGCATTGAAGTTTTAGCTTCAACATGAAACAACTTCATGCTACATTAGCATGAAGTTTTAGCTTCAAAGTGAAACAACTTCATGCAAGTGTGATTCTAAAGATGAATCTGGACAAGTTTCTGACTTTTTTATAAAGTTGCTGAGAGGAGAGGAGGAGATCGTTTTATATCTTTTGTCAGGGTGTAATTTTCATATTATTATAGATTTTTTGTGAGATGGCTACCAAATCAATAATTTTAAAAAATAGGGTACAAGTTAAAAGGTGGCACAAATATAGGGTACGGCTGTAAATCCCCCTTGAATGGTAAATAAATTTTATAGCCCATAAATATAGTAACTCAAACAAAGTTCAAATCAACACTAATGCAAGCAAAAGAAATTCAATTCAATACTAGGAATGACGATAGTGTTGGATATCTATTTTTAGTTTTAGATTGGTTTATAATGAAAATGCATAACTTAGTTTATCTTATTCTTTAGTGCTTAGTTATGTAATTAATACTAGTACTTATTAGCTATACTTATTTTAATATGACCTATATAAATATATATAGTATTTTTAGATTAATTATGTTAATTTTTATTATAGCTTATTGCAATATTTGATTTATGCAATTTTATTATCCTTGCTATTGAATATTTAAGTATAATGCTATGACTTATCTCATGTAATTAGAGCACAAGTTGTATATTTTGTACTATAAAGACTTTACCGGAAAAAATTTCAAAAACTCGAAAAATCCGAGAAAAACAGTTTGGTTTGATAATTGAAAAATCCAAACCAACCCGACCTATGTACACCCCTAATCAAAACTTTGCATGGTCCGATGACATTACCTATATTTTGGGGGATTTGCATCTATACCCAATTTTTGGGTCACATTTTAACCTATACCCGCTTTGCAAAAAAAATTACAAGCGTACCCACTTTACGGGTAACTTCAAGCATACGGGCCTGAAGTTGCAAAAATTTATGTCTGAAGTTTGAACTTCAGAGATTTTTACCTGGAGTGTAGCCTTATCAAAGCAAAACTTCAGATATTTTTGCCTGAAGTTTGGCCTGACTTGCAAAGGCAATCACACAAACTTCAGTTCATAGTGCAAACTTCACACAAATTAGTCTGAAATTCTTCAATTTGTAGTGCAAACTTCAAGAACTTCAGTTCATAGTGCAAGGGCAAACTTCAATTTTCCCTCACTTCATAGTGCAAACTTCAGACAAATTAGTTTGAAATTCTTCAATTTGTAGTGCAAACTTCAGGAACTTCAGTTCATAGTGCAAGGACAAACTTCAGTTTCCCCTCACTTCATAGTGCAAACTTCAGACAAATTAGTCTGAAGTTCTTCAATTTGTAGTGCAAACTTCAGGAACTTCAGTTCATAGTGCAAGGGTAAACTTCAGTTTCCCCTCACTTCATCGTACAAACTTCAGACAAATTTGTCTGAAGTTCTTCAATTTGTAGTGCAAACTTCAGGACAAATTAACTTTTCAGTATAACTAAGAGCTAGTTTGGCATCACATCGGGCTTTACCTCATAGGGAATTCTTCATGTTCTTCATACTGGATTTGAAATTTCTGTATATTCAGTATGAGATAAACACATAACAAGATAAACTAGAGAGTATCTGTTGCGCTCTCGATGTATTTGGATTTGTATCTCGAGCTTGCAAAATAAAGGATTTTAAAATTTGCAGAAGCCCACGTTTTACCATCTATTGACATGGTTTCTGAATTCAAATAGAGAACAATAATAATACTCTGTTTTGTTATTTTATGACAGTATTTGATCAAATATAGGTTAAGTTGTTAATTTGACTTCACATTTTATTAGTGAATATATTAAAGTAGTGGTTGAAAAGTTATTTTGATAGACAGGAAGAGGAGGAAGAAAGGAGCGCATAGGTCAGGAGGAAGAAGAGGAGGCGTCTGAAGTTGTTAAAATTAGGGTATAGGTTAAATAATTTTAAAAATATGAGTATTGGTTAAATGGGGGCGACCAAATAGGGCGTCCCGTGTAATTTTTACCTATATTTTTGCAAAGTGCTATAACACCACTTTTTGCTACCAACAAGGGTTGTGGTGGGATATAAGATCCATCTGTCCTTAATCAGAGGTCTCGGGTTCGAGCCTTGAACATGGTAAGAATGCTATTAGGGAGTGTTTTCCTTTTACAAGGGCCTTACGTGGCGCGAATTAGAATTAGTCGGAGCTCTAAGAAAGGAATTATTTGAACTTTGGACAAGAAATAAGAGGTATTAGATTATTCGTAAAATTAAGGTGTGTAAATAATTGTCTCAGGAAAAAGTAGGGGGCAAGTTATGAATTTTCGCTACATTATGTGCAAACACTGCCAATAATAGGTAAGTTCAAAAGACTTATACTAATACTACTTTGAACAAATATATAGGTCGTAGTATCCCCGCAAAATGCCGATGTCAACTGAAAAATCGAAACAAGCATAGGTGGTGTTTATGTGTCATCCCTAAAGAGAAATAAAAAACTTGACAAAGTTAAATAATTATTTTACGGTACATTGCGGTTTTAGTTCAATAACTGTTGAGAAATTTTTGATATTGTTCCTTGTGAGATCTAGGAACATAATTTTACCTTCAATTCATTGAATGTGCGCTTTTTTATCCCTCCGCTAGTGAATTCCCCCAAATTAAAGAAACTATTAAGTGTGAATTCATGTAACTACGTCGGCACGCTTATTCCAGATTTTGAGAATATAAATATCTAATAATATAGTCTGGATATAACATTTCTTGTATATAGCTAGGTAATCTTGAGTTGAAATGTGCGCTTTTGATCATTCTATTTTATGAGATTTTCACAAATTTAGTGAACTATTAATAATTGTTAACTCAGGCAATTGCCGATATGTTATGCTAAGTCAGTACTTCTAGTCCAAATTTTGAGGGTATAAATTTCTCAACAAGTAGCTTGAATATAGCATAATTCTTGTATATAACAACAATTCTCTTTTCACCTAGGGTATTAGGGCCGGAGTAAAATTGGCCACAAATTTTGCCAAAATTTGAGATTTAATGGCGGTCTGGGGCCGATATTCGATATCGTACTGATCTCTACGGCCCATTTGGCCAATCATCAAGAGAGCTTGGGTTTATGCATTACATTCCTCAATGGGTAAGTAGTTACAATACATATGGGGTGACATTGAAAGTACGGTTTCAGCTTCCAAGAGGCGCTTAGCAAAGCGAGCGCCAATATTTCTAGGTGAGGGTATCTAATTTCGGCCTCGTCTAGAGTCCTGCTAACATAATAGATTGGAAATTGCATACCTTTATCTTCCTAGACCAGGACTCCACTTACCGCTATCTCGGATACTGCTAAGTACAAGTATAAATGTTCGTCTGTCTTGGGAGTATGAAGCAGAGGTGGGCTCGAGAGATACCGCTTGAGTTCCTCCAAGGCTCGTTGGCACTCCAGGGTCCATGAGAAGTTATTCTTTTTTTTTAACAGTTTTTAAGAACCAGTGGCTCTTATCGGAGGACCTCGAGATTAATCGCCCCAGTGCGGCTATGCGTCCGGTTAACCTTTGAACGACCTTGACATTTTCCACAACGGTGATATATTCGATGGACTTGATCTTATCGGGATTAATCTCGATTTCCCGGTTGGATACCATGAACCCGAGGAATTTCTCGAACCCGATTCCGAATGCATATTTCTCTAGGTTCAACTTCATATTGTACTTCTTCAATATGCTGAAGGTTTCCTGTAAATTTTTCAAATGGTCCTCTGTTCGCAGGGACTTAACCAACATATCGTCAATGTAAACCTCCATTGATTTTCCTATTTGTTCTTTGAACATCCGATTTACTAGGCGTTAGTAAGTGGCACCAGCATTTTTTTAGTCCGAATGGTATCACGTTATAACAGTAGGTGCCATACTTAGTGATGAAGGAAGTTTTTTCCTGATCGCCGCGGAATAAACGTCGAGAAAACTGAGTCGTGGCCGGTCGTTGCATCGATCGCATGATCGATGTTAGCCAAAGGGAAAGAGTCCTTAGGACATGCTTTATTCAAGTCTTTATAGTCTACACACATTCTTAATTTATTTCCCTTTTTAGGGACTACTACTACGTTTGCTAACCAGTCCGGGTACTTAACCTCCCGGATGGACCCTATTTTAAGGAGTTTAGATACCTCGTCCTTGATGAACGCATGCTTGACTTCGGACTGGGGTCTCCTTTTCTGTTTGACCAGGTGGAACTTCGGATCCAGGCTTAGCTTGTGAGTGATTATTTCCGACAGAATCCCTATCATATCAAGGTGGGACCAAGTAAAACAATCTATGTTAGTTATAAGGAATTGAATGAGTTTTTTCCTAAGCTCGGGACTCAATCCCGTGCCCAGGTATACCTACTCGATCAATACGACTTGTTCCAGTTCCTCGACTATCGATTTGGTAGCGTCGGAATCAATGGGGGCTATAAAAGACACGGGAACCCCGTAATCGTCATCCTCATCGGCCCCCTGCTTCTCTGATTGGGTCGGGGCCGGTGTAGGTTATTGTTATTTGGCTTCTTGCTTGGCAGCCCAACCCAGACCTTTTGTCGTTGTAAGTGCAGATACCGGGACCACCTCGTCGACCGCGAACATCTCCTTTACAGCCGGTTGTTCTCCATAAATTGTTTTTATCCCTTCTGGTGTTGGGAATTTCAATATTTGGTGTAGAGTCGAGGGTACCGCCCTCATGTTGTGGATCCATGGCCTCCCGAATGGAGCATTGTAACTCATGTCTCCTTCGATTACATAGAACTTGGTTTCCTGAATGGTCCTGGCGACGTTCACCGTTAATGTTATCCCTCCTTTAGTGGTCTCACATGCTATGTTGAATCCATTTAAAACTCGGACTGCAAGCATGATCTGATCTTGTAGACCGAGATGTTCCATGATCCTCGATCTGATGATGTTGTCCAAGCTACCCGGATCAATTAACATACGCTTAACTCGATATTTATTTATGAGTACAGATATTACCAGTGCATCGTTGTGGGGTTGTACGATCCCTTCAGCGTCCTCGTCGTTGAAAGACAAGGTTCCCTCTGGCACGTAATCCCGAGTCCGTTTTTCCCTTGTGATGGATACTTGGTGCGCTTCAGCATCGACCCCTGGGGAACGTCAACCCCACCGATGATTATGTTAATGGTGTGCTGAGGTTCCTCTTGATCGACCTGTTTATTAGAATCTTTCCTCCTGAAATGATTCTTGGCTCGATCGCTCAGGAACTCTCAGAGATATCCGTTGTTGAATAGCCGGACTATTTCCTCTCTTAATTGTCGGCAGTCCTCCGTTTTGTGGCCGTGAATGCCATGATATTTGCACATTAGATTAGGATCCCTTTGTGCTGGATCGAACTGTAGAGGTCGAGGCTACTTGGTGTCTTTGATGCGTCCTATGGCGGTTACGATAGCAGCATCATCGACGTTGAAGTTGTACTCTGATAACCTTGGTGCTTCCTTAGGCCTGATGGGCCTGTCAAAACCGTTTTTGCTCATGAGTCCCCAGTTATTTTGACTCTGATCGCTTCTCCTTTCATTACTCATAGGGTTTCATCCAGATCCGTTACTCTAACGATCATCGATATACGGCTGATATCGATCCCTACTTGGCCTTGGTTCACGATCAATGTCTCTTTTGGGTCTGTCATTGGCTCGGACAGGATAAATAAACTCGTAAGGGGCCCGAGCTGATCATCTTTGACTCTAATTTTTTATTGATATCGGTTATGCACATAGGCCCAAGATACGACAGGATATTCTACCAAATTTTGCTTCAACTGCTGCGAAGCCAACGAGCTTCGAGTATTGAGTCCTTGGGTGAAGTCCTGAATGGACCAATCGTCCGCGACCGGAGGCAAGTCCATCCGTTCCATCAGAAATTGGGATACGAATTCTCTGAGTATCTCATTATCCCTCTGTTTCACTTTGAAAAGGTCCGACTTCCTGATCTCGACCTTGATAGCCCTGGCGTGTACTTTTATGAAGGAATATGCGAGCATAGCAAACAAGTCAATAGAATTAGGAGGTATGTAGTGATACCATATCATAGCTCCGTTTGACAAGGTCTCCCCAAATATTTTTAGCAAGACAGATTCGATCTTATCATCTTCTAAGTCATTCCCGTTGATGACACACGTGTGTGAGTTCACATGTTCATTTGGGTCAGTTGTCCCGTTGTACTTAGGAATTTCAGGCATATGGAACTTTTTAGGGATCGACTTCGGGGCTGCGCTCAGAGGGAAGGGTATCTGAACAAACTTTTTGGAGTCTAGGCCTTTCAATATTGGTGGCGCTCTGGGGATTTGGTCGACCCTGGAGTTGTAAGTCTCCACCTTCTTGTCATTGGCTTCGATTTTCTTTTCTCCCATTTCCACTCGCTTTTTCAATTCCTCGATCATCTTTATCATCTCGGGGTTGGTTCCGGGTTCAACTTCATTTGGCCTATCTGCGGCTAGTTCATTTCTGCGAGTGTTTTTTCGGGATGATTCGGGCTCAACTCTACTGGGAGCGCGACTTCGGTTCTGCAGTTGGGCTATCACTGTCTGCTAAGCCTGCAACATTTCGAAGATCACCCGTAAGCTGGTCTCATCTCCTTCACTGTCACGAGCATTTTGAGCTACCGACCGGACTCCCCCCGCGGATGCTGTTCTCAGGATCGGTGGGCAAATTCGTGTTGATGGCCACATGTGAGCTAGCGTCGATCGGGTCCGCGACCGAAATTCTATTGGGATCGGTGGGGGGCACCTCGTTATCGAGCGCTATATTATTGTTCTCACCATGGTGGCCAGACTCAGGATCCGTGTTTAGAGGGGCAGATTGGAAGTTTGACATTTTAAACGCAGACCTAAAATCAAAGGCACTTCTAAGAACAAGTGTAAAACAGGGTGTGTTATGGAAATTTATATCAAATTACCGCTATTACCCCACGGTGGGTGCCAAACTGTTTACCCTCAAAATCGGATAACAATTAAATTTGTAAAC
Organism: Nicotiana tabacum; assembly: GCF_000715075.1. Classification (NCBI taxonomy): domain Eukaryota; kingdom Viridiplantae; phylum Streptophyta; class Magnoliopsida; order Solanales; family Solanaceae; genus Nicotiana; species Nicotiana tabacum. Next base: position 80,563,902 of record NC_134083.1, read on the forward strand.
AGTTTTAAAGATACGCGGATTAATTTGATACAAAGCGATAAATTAAGTCCAATTGAACAAACAAAGATAAAATGGATTTAAACCACACAAGGAGGATAGTTTCAGCCTTAATGAAGTATTCACCCTCGATCCGGGCTCACTATGGCCATCACTGATGAACAAGAGAAAGAACTAATAACAGAAAAAATAATAATATATTACTTTGGAATGCGTGTTACAGTATCCCCTTTGAATAAAATCATCTCCTTTTTATAGTAGGAGAGTTTCATCCCAAGTACAATTCTAAAAAAGGTAAAAATCTTCTTTTTCGTTATTCACTAATCTGCTGCCGATACGGGCGAGATATGCGCCGTGATATCTGGTCATGCGTGGATATCACGACCCTTCATTAGTCGTGTGCAACCGTTTGATAAGGCTTTTCCGAGGTCTTGGAGCTTTAACCGATCCGGGGGCGTGGTCTCGATAGGTCCGGTGGTAAGCGATCTGTTCGGGCCTTAGCACGAGAGGTATATACGGTCGGTCGAGGACATAATGCTTGATTGCCCGACACGTTCTTCGAAGTCGTTTAAGGCTAGGACTGATTTCGAACCATGACTCGAAGAGACTCTTGCCCCGATTTCGGTCTCCTGTCATCATGTCTCGAGCTTGGCTTATTTTATCGGAGGCCAGGGCGTACCATGAGCCCGATTTTAAACAATAATATTATATGATTAATATATTTGAAATTCGTAATGCCAAAGTTGGTAGAAATGGAAGTATTGCTAAGCAAAAAAAGTGCCAAATTACACTAGTTCCTTCATTTTCGTTCATAATCAACCTAAAAGAATCTCTATTTTATTTTTTATGTCCAAAAATCTGGTGGTGTTTTTTTTGCTACTTCTAGCTAATATAGTCCTAGTTAAATTTCTTAACCTCAGTCTAACTCCAAATATTATTCTTTTTACCAAAAGCTTATATCCTCCTTTTCCATAAGTTGCTTTTTTTTTTTACTCTTTATTCTGAAAGAGCAACTTTTTGTGGACAAGGTAATGTCTCCTATTTTCTGTGTTATTTATTGGAACTCTTTTATAGAGTTTTGATCCGTCCTGAGCCACCTACTTCTGGAATATAGATTATTGCGGCATCGTAAATATATACAATAACATTACGTTACCTATCCATTGAGTTAAATTTCCCCATTTGTACTTTCTGGTTCCGTGAACTATATATGGGGCCGTTTGATAGGATTTATTTGCTGTTATAGTATCAACTTTCATTAATACTCCCTCTCCTTCCGTTTATATTTGACTTGGTACAAAATTTAAGAAAAATAGATAATCTTTTAAAATTTATGGCTTAAAATAAATCATAGATATAATTTGTCTGACTGTAAATTTATTCGTTAAAGTAATAATTTTAAAAATAAATTATTTTAAAATAAAAAGTAATATTCTTTTTGGAATTAACTAAAAAAAGAGTGTCACACAAATTAAAATGGTAAGAATACAATGTTTGATTTTCTTTTTCTTATTTGCACAAAATTTTGTATGAGTTATACACCGTTAGGTGTTTTTCCTTATTTACACAAATAGTACATATATAAGCTTTGTATGAATCTGTAAATTTCTTTATGTGGGATAATGTAGAATAAAACAGTACAACCAGTATGTTCATAACTAACCGTTACATTGTCAATCTTCATATTACTAATCTATGCATTGTCAAATTTTACATTATTAATCTATACATTACAATATGTGCATTATTATCCATGTACTTGTCTTTCAACCGACGATGGTACGCAAAAGTTTTTAGTTTAAGAAACGGGAAACCAAAGACAGGCCTTAACCTATATACGACCATACGTGAAGATATTATTCAAGTAATTAAATGTAGAAATCTTGACACTTTTATTTTTGAGAGCTATATCCGTAAGAAATAAAAAGCGATAATACGTAAGTACCTTTTATTTTTTCCCGAATTTTCAGTTACATATCAGAACTAGGGATTTACAAAGAAAATTGATAAACCGCAGCAAACCGATAATCCGAAACAAACCGAAAAATAAAAGACTATACCCGTTTTATTTTTTCGTTTGCATCCGCACCCATTTTTTTTGTTAAAAGCGTTTTAAAAAAGACGATTTTGCCCTTCTTTAATAAAAGACTATTGACAAACTGTAGGACAAAAACTTAAGCATGCTTAGGCTGAAGTTTTAGCAAATAAACTAAAAAACTTCAGCTTGTTTAGACTGAAATTTCGGATAAAACTCAGGACAAAACTGCAGATTGCGTTATAAAATTTCAGCATGTTTTGGTATGAACTTTTAGCAAATGAACTAAATAACTTCAGCATGCATTAGCAAAAACTCTTTCTAAAATTACATACTGCAAGACAAAAACTTAAGCATGTTTAGTCTGAAATTTTAGCAAATGAACTAAAAAACTTCAGCATGTTTAGTCTGAAGTTTTAGCAAATGAACTAAATAACTTCAGCATGTTTTGTCTGAAGTTTTAGCAAACAACTAAATAACTTCAGCATGCATTAGCAAAAACTCATTAGAAAATTACATACTATATACAAGACAAAAACTTAAGCATGTTTAGTCTGATATTTTAGCAAATGAACTAAATGACTTAAGTATGTTTAGTCTGAAATTTTAGCGAATGAACTAAATAATTTAAGCATGTTTAGTCTGAAGTTTTAGCAAATGAACTAAAAAACTTAAGCATGTTTAGTCTGAAGTTTTAGCAAATGAACTAAAAAACTTCAGTATGTTTAGTCTGAAATTTTGGCAAATGAACTAAATAATTTCAGCAGGTTTAGACTGAAGTTTCGGATAAAATTCATAATAAAACTGTAGACTGCAGGATAAATAATTTCAGCATGCATTAGCATGAATTTTTAGCTTCAATGTGAAACAACTTTATGCTATATTAGCATTGAAGTTTTAGCTTCAACATGAAACAACTTCATGCTACATTAGCATGAAGTTTTAGCTTCAAAGTGAAACAACTTCATGCAAGTGTGATTCTAAAGATGAATCTGGACAAGTTTCTGACTTTTTTATAAAGTTGCTGAGAGGAGAGGAGGAGATCGTTTTATATCTTTTGTCAGGGTGTAATTTTCATATTATTATAGATTTTTTGTGAGATGGCTACCAAATCAATAATTTTAAAAAATAGGGTACAAGTTAAAAGGTGGCACAAATATAGGGTACGGCTGTAAATCCCCCTTGAATGGTAAATAAATTTTATAGCCCATAAATATAGTAACTCAAACAAAGTTCAAATCAACACTAATGCAAGCAAAAGAAATTCAATTCAATACTAGGAATGGCGATAGTGTTGGATATCTATTTTTAGTTTTAGATTGGTTTATAATGAAAATGCATAACTTAGTTTATCTTATTCTTTAGTGCTTAGTTATGTAATTAATACTAGTACTTATTAGCTATACTTATTTTAATATGACCTATATAAATATATATAGTATTTTTAGATTAATTATGTTAATTTTTATTATAGCTTATTGCAATATTTGATTTATGCAATTTTATTATCCTTGCTATTGAATATTTAAGTATAATGCTATGACTTATCTCATGTAATTAGAGCACAAGTTGTATATTTTGTACTATAAAGACTTTACCGGAAAAAATTTCAAAAACTAGAAAAATCCGAGAAAAACAGTTTGGTTTGATAATTGAAAAATCCAAACCAACCCGACCTATGTACACCCCTAATCAAAACTTTGCATGGTTCGATGACATTACCTATATTTTGGGGGATTTGCATCTATACCCAATTTTTGGGTCACATTTTAACCTATACCCGCTTTGCAAAAAAAATTACAAGCGTACCCACTTTTCGGGTAACTTCAAGCATACGGGCCTGAAGTTGCAAAAATTTATGTCTGAAGTTTGAACTTCAGAGATTTTTACCTGGAGTGTAGCCTTATCAAAGCAAAACTTCAGATATTTTTGCCTGAAGTTTGGCCTGACTTGCAAAGGCAATCACACAAACTTCAGTTCATAGTGCAAGGGAAAACTTCGGTTTCCCCTCACTTCATAGTGCAAACTTCAGACAAATTAGTCTGAAGTTCTTCAATTTGTAGTGCAAACTTCAGGAACTTCAGTTCATAGTAGAAGGGCAAACTTCAGTTTTCCCTCACTTTATAGTGCAAACTTGAGACAAATTAGTCTGAAGTTCTTTAATTTGTAGTGCAAATTTCAGGAACTTCAGTTCATAGTACAAGGACAAACTTCAGTTTTCCCTCACTTCATAGTGCAAACTTCAGACAAATTAGTCTGAAGTTCTTCAATTTGTAGTGCAAACTTCAGGAACTTCAGTTCATAGTGAAAGGGTAAACTTCAGTTTTCCCTCACTTCATAGTGTAAACTTTAGACAAATTAGTCTGAAGTTCTTCAATTTGTAGTGTAAACTTCAGGAAAAATTAACTTTTCAGTGTAACTAAGAGCTGGTTTGGCATCACATCGGGCTTTACCTCATAGGGAATTCTTCATGTTCTTCATACTGGATTTGAAACTTCTGTATATTCAGTATGAGATAAACACATAACAAGATAAACTAGAGAGTATCTGTTGTGCTCTTGATGCATTTGGATTTGTATCTCGAGCTTGCAAAATAAAGAACTGTAAAATTTGCAGAAGCCCACGTTTTACCTTCTATTGACAGGGTTTCTGAATTCAAATAGAGAACAATAACAATACTCTATTTTGTTATTTTATGACACTATTTGATCAAATATAGGTTAAGTTATTAATTTGACTTCACATTTTATAAGTGAATATGTTAAAGTAGTAGTTGAAAAGTTAATTTGATAGACAGGAAGAGGAGGAAGAAAGGAGCGCATAGGTCAAGAGGAAGAAGAGGAAGCGTCTGAAGTTGTTAAAATTAGGGTATAAGTTAAATAATTTTAAAAATATGGGTATTGGTTAAATGGGGGCGACCAAATAGGACGCCCCGTGCAATCTTTACCTATATTTTTGTAAAGTGCTATAACACCACTTTTTGCTACCAACAAGGATTGTGGTGGGATATAAGATCCATTCGTCCTTAATCAGAGGTCTCGGGTTCGAGCCTTGAATATGGTAAGAATTTAAGGGAGTGTTTTCCTTTTACATGGGCCTTACGTGGCGCGAATTATAATTAGTCGGAGCTCTAAGAAAGGAATTATTTGAACTTTGGACAAGAAATAAGAGGTATTATATTATTCGTAAAATTAAGGTGTGTAAATAACTGTTTCAGGAAAAAGTAGGGGGTAAGTTACGAATTTTCGCTACATTATGTGCAAACACTGCCAATATTATGTAAGTTCAAAAGATTTATACTAATACTACTTTGAACAAATATATAGGTCATAGTATCCCCGCAAAATACCGATGTCAACTGAAAAATCGAAACAAGCATAGGTGGTGTTTATGTGTCATCTCTAAAGAGAAATAAAAAAAACTTGATAAAGTTAAATAATTGTTTCACGGTACATTGCGGTTTTAGTCCAATAACTGTTGAGAAATTTTTGATATTGTTCCTTGTGAGATCTAGGAACATAATTTTACCTTCAATTCATTGAATCTGCGTTTTTTATCCCTCCACTAGTGAATTCCCCCCAAATTAAAGAAACTATTAAGTGTGAATTCATGTAACTACGTTGGCACGCTTATTCCAGATTTTGAGAATATAAATATCTAAAAATATTGTCTGGATATAACATTTCTTGTATATAGCTAGGTAATCTTGAGTGTAAATGTGCACTTTTGATCATTCCATTTTATGAGATTTTCACAAAATTAGTGAACTATTCATTGTTAACTCAGGTAATTGCCGATATTGTATACGGTAAAAACCGGTTAGTCCTTCGTACGAACTGGTTTAAATGGTAATACATTGGATCGGAGAAGCGTCTTCATAGTATCAGGTTGAGATCCGAAGTCAGGTCACCAAGCTTCGAGCCCGAAGGACCGATCAACGTCGAGCTCAATGTTATTATCGAGCTCGAATCCAAATCGAACTATGATGCAAAGTAAAGTTATCGAGCTTATGATTCAGAGACCGACCAACACTGACCCCGAATCAATACAGGGACCTGAGTCAGAATCGAGCTCGAGTCAAGATCGAGAGCTCGAGTCAAGACCGAAAACTCGAGGAAATATCGAGCTCACAGACAAGAGCCGTTGCAATCCCACTAGAGGAGAGAATCCTGGCAGGAATTATGGAAAAGCTGATTTATTATGGGTCTCCCACTATGTATTTTTAATTATATCTAAAAGTAGGATCCTCCACTATAAAGAGTATGGCTACATTTCTGTAAAACACAGTTCTTTGCTTACATTGTAATTCAAGCACCATATTCTCCTATATTCAAGAGTTATTCTTGTAAGCTTCATAAATTAATTCATCTTTCTTAGTCCTAAAAATCATCTTCTTTCCAACCTTGTTTATTTTGCATTCTTTGCAATCCATATTTGATATTTTTATTTATCCTTACGATTTGTATTAAGCTATACCACATATCCTTAGAACTACGTACAAATTCAACTCTTTCCGTTTTTTGGGTAAACAATTTGTTGCCCACCATGGGGCTAAGGATAACATCGGTTATTTGATACGAATCTGCAAAAATACACCGTTTTGCGCTTAGTATCTTGGATTTCGGATTAGCAACGACCAACTATCAATCAAATGGCCTTACCTATCGACAACGAAGTTGGTCTTCAAGATGAGAATAACAACTTGACACCCAGTACCGAAAGACTACTTGCCAACGCCGTTGGAGCTCGAATCGAAGTGCCGATAGACATTAATTCGCATGTGGCCATTGAGGCGAACCTACATTCTGAACCTGAAAATAGCATTCATGGTGGCACTCGGTCAGCAGCTCGAGATAACTATAACGTCGAGGAAAACGACATCAACTTGCATATGATTTTCGAAATATTCTGCAAGCTCAACAGGCAGCAATAACTCACTTAAGCATGCTTAGGCTGAAGTTTTAGCAAATAAACTAAAAAACTTCAGCTTGTTTAGACTGAAATTTCGGATAAAACTCAGGACAAAACTGCAGATTGCGTTATAAAATTTCAGCATGTTTTGGTATGAACTTTTAGCAAATGAACTAAATAACTTCAGCATGCATTAGCAAAAATTCTTTATAAAATTACATACTGCAAGACAAAAACTTAAGCATGTTTAGTCTGAAGTTTTAGCAAATGAACTAAAAAATTTCAGCATGTTTTGTCTGAAATTTTAGCAAATGAACTAAATAACTTCAGCATGCATTAGCAAAAACTCATTAGAAAATTACATACTATATACAAGACAAAAACTTAAGCACGATTAGTCTGATATTTTAGCAAATAAATTAAATGACTTAAGTATGTTTAGTCTGAAATTTTAGCAAATAAACTAAATAACTTAAGCATGTTTAGTCTGAAGTTTTAGCAAATAAACTAAATAACTTAAGCATGTTTAGTCTGAAGTTTTAGCAAATGAACTAAAAAATTTCAGCATGTTTAGTCTGATGTTTTGGCAAATGAACTAAATAACTTCAGCATGTTTAGACTGAAGTTTCGGATAAAATTCATGACAAAACTGTAGACTGCAGGATAAATAACTTTAGCATGCATTAGTATGAAGTTTTAGCTTCAATGTGAAACAACTTTATGCTATATTAGCATGAAGTTTTAGCTTCAACATGAAACAACTTCATGCTATATTAGCATGAAGTTTTAGCTTCAAGGTGAAACAACTTCATGCAAGTGTGATTTTGAAGATGAATCTAGATAAGTTTCTGATTTTTTTATAAAGTTGTTGAGAGGAGAGGAGGAGATCGTTTTATATCTTTTGTCAGGGTGTAATTGTCATATTATTATGGATTTTTTGTGAGATGGCTACCAAATCAATAATTTTAAAAAATAGGGTACAAGTTAAAAGGTGACACAAATATAAGGTACGACTCCAAATCCCCCTTGAATGGTAAATAAATTTTATAGCCCATAAATATAATAACTCAAACAAAGTTCAAATCAACACTAATGCAAGCAAAAGAAATTCAATTCAACACTAGGAATGGCGATAGTGTTGGATATCTATTTTTAGTTTTAGATTGGTTTATAATGAAAATGCATAACTTAGTTTATCTTTTTCGTTAGTGCTTAGTTATGTTATTAATACTAGTACTTATTAGCTATACTTATTTTAGTATGACCTATATAAATATATATAGTATTTTTAGATTAATTATGTTAATTTTTATTATAGCTTATTGCAATATTTGATTTATGCAATTGTATTATCTTTGTTATTGAATATTTAAGTATAATGCTATGACTTATCTCATGTAATTAGAGCACAAGTTGCATATTTTGTACTATGACGACTTTACCGGAAAAAATTCCAAAAATCCGAAAAACCTGAGAAAAACAGTTTGGTTTGATAATTGAAAAATCCAAACCAACCCGACCTATGTACACCCCTAATCAAAACTTTGCATGGTCCGATGACATTACCTATATTTTGGGGGATTTGTATCTATACCCAATTTTTGGGTCACATTTTAACCTATACCCGCTTTGCAAAATAAATTGCAAGCGTACCCACTTTACGGGTAACTTCAAGCATACGGGCCTGAAGTATAAAACATTTATATCTGAAGTTTGAACTTTAAAATTTTTTACCTGGAGTGTAGCCTTATCAAAGCAAAATTTCAGATATTTTTGCCTGAAGTTTGGCCTGACTTGCAAAGGCAATCACGCAAACTTCACTTCATAGTGCAAACTTCAGACAAATTAGTCTGAAATTCTTCAATTTGTAGTGCAAACTTCAAGAACTTCAGTTCATAGTGCAAGGGCAAACTTCAATTTTCCCTCACTTCATAGTGCAAACTTCAGACAAATTAGTTTGAAATTCTTCAATTTGTAGTGCAAACTTCAGGAACTTCAGTTCATAGTGCAAGGACAAACTTCAGTTTCCCCTCACTTCATAGTGCAAACTTCAGACAAATTAGTCTGAAGTTCTTCAATTTATAGTGCAAACTTTAGGAACTTCAGTTCATAGTGCAAGGGTAAACTTCAGTTTCCCCTCACTTCATAGTGCAAACTTCAGATGTGATGCCAAATTAGCTCTTAGTTACACTGAAAAGTTAATTTGTCCTGAAGTTTGCACTACAAATTGAAGAACTTCAGACAAATTTGTCTGAAGTTCTTCAATTTGTAGTGCATACTTCAGGATAAATTAACTTTTCAGTGTAACTAAGAGCTAATTTGGCATCACATAGGGCTTTACCTCATAGGAAATTCTTCATGTTCTTCATACTGAATTTGGAATTTATGTATATTCAGTATGAGATAAACACATAACAAGATAAACTAGAGAGTATCTGTTGCGCTCTCGATGTATTTGAATTTGTATTTCGAGCTTGCAAAATAAAGGATTGTAAAATTTACAGAAGCCCACGTTTTACCATCTATTGACATGGTTTCTGAATTCAAATAGAGAACAATAATAATACTCTGTTTTGTTATTTTATGACAGTATTTGATCAAATATAGGTTAAGTTGTTAATTTGACTTCACATTTTATTAGTGAATATATTAAAGTAGTGGTTGAAAAGTTAATTTGATAGACAGGAAGAGGAGGAAGAAAGGAGCGCATAGGTCAGGAGGAAGAAGAGGAGGCGTCTGAAGTTATTAAAATTAGGGTATAGGTTAAATAATTTTAAAAATATGAGTATTGGTTAAATGGGGGCGACCAAATAGGGCGCCCCGTGCAATTTTTACCTATATTTTTGCAAAGTGCTATAACACCACTTTTTGCTACCAACAAGGGTTGTGGTGGGATATAAGATCCATCTGTCCTTAATCAGAGGTCTCGGGTTCGAGCCTTGAACATGGTAAGAATGTTATTAGGGAGTGTTTTCCTTTTACAAGGGCCTTACGTGGCGCGAATTAGAATTAGTCGGAGCTCTAAGAAAGGAATTATTTGAACTTTGGACAAGAAATAAGAGGTATTAGATTATTCGTAAAATTAAGGTGTGTAAATAATTGTCTCAGGAAAAAGTAGGGGGCAAGTTATGAATTTTCGCTACATTATGTGCAAACACTGCCAATAATAGGTAAGTTCAAAAGACTTATACTAATACTACTTTGAACAAATATATAGGTCGTAGTATCCCCGCAAAATGCCGATGTCAACTGAAAAATCGAAACAAGCATAGGTGGTGTTTATGTGTCATCCCTAAAGAGAAATAAAAAACTTGACAAAGTTAAATAATTATTTTACGGTACATTGCGGTTTTAGTTCAATAACTGTTGAGAAATTTTTGATATTGTTCCTTGTGAGATCTAGGAACATAATTTTACCTTCAATTCATTGAATGTGCGCTTTTTTATCCCTCCGCTAGTGAATTCCCCCAAATTAAAGAAACTATTAAGTGTGAATTCATGTAACTACGTCGGCACGCTTATTCCAGATTTTGAGAATATAAATATCTAATAATATAGTCTGGATATAACATTTCTTGTATATAGCTAGGTAATCTTGAGTTGAAATGTGCGCTTTTGATCATTCCATTTTATGAGATTTTCACAAATTTAGTGAACTATTAATAATTGTTAACTCAGGCAATTGCCGATATGTTATGCTAAGTCAGTACTTCTAGTCCAAATTTTGAGGGTATAAATTTCTCAACAAGTAGCTTGAATATAGCATAATTCTTGTATATAACAACAACTCTCTTTTCACATAGGGTATTAGGGCCGGCGTAAAGTTGGCCACAAATTCTACTAAAATTTGAGATTTGATGATGATCCAGGGCCAATATTTGATATCGTACCCGTTGATCTCTATGGCCCATTTGGCCAATCGTCCCAAGAGCTCGGGTTTATGCATTACATTCCTCAATGGGTAAGTAGTTACAACACATATGGGGTGACATTGAAAGTACGGTTTCAGCTTCCTAGAGGCGCTTAGCAAAGAGAGCGCCAATTTTTCTAGGTGAGGGTATCTAATTTCGGCCTCGTCTAGAGTCCTGCTAACATAATAGATTGGAAATTGCATACCTTTATCTTCCTAGACCAGGACTCCACTTACCGCTATCTCGGATACTGCTAAGTACAAGTATAAATGTTCGTCTGTCTTGGGAGTATGAAGCAGAGGTGGGCTCGAGAGATACCGCTTGAGTTCCTCCAAGGCTCGTTGGCACTCCAGGGTCCATGAGAAGTTATTCTTTTTTTTCAACAGTTTTTAAGAACCAGTGGCTCTTATCGGAGGACCTCGAGATGAATCGCCCCAGTGCGGCTATGCGTCCGATTAACCTTTGAACGACCTTGACATTTTCTACAACGGTGATATATTCGATGGACTTGATCTTATCGGGATTAATCTCGATTCCCCGGTTGGATACCATGAACCCGAGGAATTTCTCGGACCCGATTCCGAATGCATATTTCTCTGGGTTCAACTTTATATTGTACTTCTTCAATATGCTGAAGGTTTCCTGTAAATGTTTCAAATGGTCCTCTGCTCGCAGGGACTTAACCAACATATCGTCAATGTAAACCTCCATTGATTTTCCTATTTGTTCTTTAAACATCCGATTTACTAGGCGTTAGTAAGTGGCACCAGCAGTTTTTTAGTCCGAATGGTATCACGTTATAACAGTAGGTGCCGTACTTAGTGATGAAGGAAGTTTTTTCCTGATCGCCCCGGAATAAACGTCGAGAAAACTGCGGATCTCGTGGCCGGTCGTTGCATCGATCATGCGATCGATGTTAGGCAAAGAGAAAGAGTCATTGGGACATGCTTTATTCAAGTCTTTATAGTCTACACACATTCTTAATTTATTTCCCTTTTTAGGGACTACTACTACGTTTGCTAACCAGTCCGGGTACTTAACCTCCCGGATGGACCCTATTTTAAGGAGTTTAGATACCTCGTCCTTGATGAACGCATGCTTGACTTCGGACTGGGGTCTCCTTTTCTGTTTGACCAGGTGGAACTTCGGATCCAGGCTTAGCTTGTGAGTGATTATTTTCGGCGGAATCCCTATCATATCAAGGTGGGACCAAGTAAAACAATCTATGTTAGTTATAAGGAATTGAATGAGTTTTTTCCTGAGCTCGGGACTCAACCCCATGCCCAGGTATACCTGCTCGATCAGTACGATTTGTTCCAGTTCCTCGACTATCGATTTGGTAGCGTCGGAATCAATGGGGGCTATAAAAGACACGGGAACCCCATAATCGTCATCCTCATCGCCCCCTGCTTCTCTGATTGGGTCGGGGCCGGTGTAGGTTATTGTTATTTGGCTTCTTGCTTGGCAGCCCAACCCAGACCTTTTGTCGTTGTAAGTGCAGATACCGGGACCACCTCGTCGACCGCAAACATCTCCTTTATAGCCGGTTGTTCTCCTAAATTGTTTTTATCCCTTCTGGTGTTGGGAATTTCAATATTTGGTGTAGAGTCGAGGGTACCGCCCTCCCGAATGGAGCATTGTAACTCATGTCTCCTTCGATTACATAGAACTTGGCTTCCTGAATGGTCCTGGCGACATTCACCGATAATGTTATCCCTCCTTTAGTGGTCTCACATGCCATGTTGAATCCATTTAGAACTCGGACTGCAAGCACGATCTGATCTTGTAGACCGAGATGTTCCATGATCCTCGATCTGATGATGTTGTCCAAGCTACCCGGATCAATTAACACACGCTTAACTCGATATTTATTTATGAGTACAGATATTACCAGTGCATCGTTGTGGGGCTGTACGATCCCTTCAGCGTCCTCGTCGTTGAAAGACAAGGTTCCCTCTGGCACGTAATCCCGAGTCCATTTTTCCCTTGTGATGATGGATACTTTGGTGCGCTTCAGCATCGACCCCTGGGGAACGTCAACCCCGCCGATGATTATGTTAATGGTGTGCTGAGGTTCCTCTTGATCGATCTGTTTATTAGAATCTTTCTTCCTGAAATGGTTCTTGGCTCGATCGCTCAGGAACTCTCAGAGATATCCGTTGTTGAATAGCCGGACTATTTCCTCTCTTAATTGTCCGCAGTCCTCCGTTTTGTGGCCGTGAATGCCATGATATTTGCACATTAGATTAGGATCCCTTTGTGCTGGATCGAACTATAGAGGTTGAGGCCACTTGGTGTCTCTAATGCGTCCGATGGCGGTTACGATAGCAGCATCATCGACGTTGAAGTTGTACTCTGATAACCTTGGTGCTTCCTTAGGCCCGATGGGCCTGTCAAAACCATTTTTGCTCATGAGTCCCCGGTTATTTTGACTCTGATCGCTTCTCCTTTCATTACTCACTGGGTTTCATCCAGATCTGTTACTCCAACGATCATCGATATACGGCTGATATCGATCCCTACTTGGCCTTGATTCACGATCAATGTCTCTTTTAGGTCTGTCATTGGCTCGGACAGGATAAACAAACTCGTAAGGGGCCCGAGCTGATCATCTTTGACTCTAATTTTTTATTGATATCGGTTATGCACATCGGCCCAAGATACGGCAGGATATTCTACCAGATTTTGCTTCAACTGCTACGAAGCCAACGAGCTTCGAGTATTGAGTCCTTGGGTGAAGTCCTGAATGGACCAATCGTCCGCGACCAGAGGCAGGTCCATCCGTTCTATCAGAAATCGGGACACGAATTCTCTGAGTATCTCATTATCCCTCTGTTTCACTTTGAAAAGGTCCGACTTCCTGATCTCGACCTTGATAGCCCTGGCGTGTACTTTTATGAAGGAATATGCGAGCATAGCAAACAAGTCAATAGAATTAGGAGGTAGGTTGTGATACCATATCATAGCTCCGTTTGACAAGGTCTCCCCGAATATTTTTAGCAAGACAGATTCGATCTTATCATCTTCTAAGTCATTCCCGTTGATGACACATGTGTGTGAGGTCACATGTTCATTTGGGTCAGTTGTCCCGTTGTACTTAGGAATTTCAGGCATATGGAACTTTTTAGGGATCGACTTCGGGGCTGCGCTCAGAGGGAAGGGTATCTGAACAAACTTTTTGGAGTCTAGGCCTTTCAATATCGGTGGCGCTCTGGGGATTTGGTCGACCCTGGAGTTGTAAGTCTCCACCTTCTTGTCATTGGCTTCGATTTTCTTTTCTCCCATTTCCACTCGCTTTTTCAATTCCTCGATCATCTTTATCATCTCGGGGTTGGTTCCGGGTTCAACTTCATTTGGCCTATCTGCGGCTAGTTCATTTCTGCGAGTGTTTTTTCGGGATGATTCGGGCTCAACTCTACTGGGAGCGCGACTTCGGTTCTGCAGTTGGGCTATCACTGTCTGCTAAGCCTGCAACATTTCGAAGATCACCCGTAAGCTGGTCTCATCTCCTTCACTGTCACGAGCATTTTGAGCTACCGACCGGACTCCCCCCGCGGATGCTGTTCTCAGGATCGGTGGGCAAATTCGTGTTGATGGCCACATGTGAGCTAGCGTCGATCGGGTCCGCGACCGAAATTCTATTGGGATCGGTGGGGGGCACCTCGTTATCGAGCGCTATATTATTGTTCTCACCATGGTGGCCAGACTCAGGATCCGTGTTTAGAGGGGCAGATTGGAAGTTTGACATTTTAAACGCAGACCTGAAATCAAAGGCACTTCTAAGAACAAGTGTAAAACAGGGTGTGTTATGAAAATTTATATCAAATTACCGCTATTACCCCACGGTGGGTGCCAAGCTGTTTACCCTCAAAATCGGATAACAATTAAATTTGTAAACAGTTTTAAAGATACGCGGATTAATTTGATACAAAGCGATAAATTAAGTCCAATTGAACAAACAAAGATAAAATGGATTTAAACCACACAAGGAGGATAGTTTCAGCCTTAATGAAGTATTCACCCTCGATCCGGGCTCACTATGGCCATCACTGATGAACAAGAGAAAGAACTAATAACAGAGAAAATAATAATATATTACTTTGGAATGCGTGTTACAGTGTCCCCTTTGAATAAAATCATCTCCTTTTTATAGTAGGAGAGTTTCATCCCTAGTACAATTCTAAAAAAGGTAAAAATCTTCTTTTTCGTTATTCACTGATCTGCTGCCGCTACGGGCGAGATATGCGCCGTGATATCTGGTCATGCGTGGATATCACGACCCTTCATTAGTCGTGTGCAACCGTTTGATAAGGCTTTTCCGAGGTCTTGGAGCTTTAACCGATCCGGGGGCGTGGTCTCGATAGGTCCGGTGGTAAGCGATCTGTTCGGGCCTTAGTACGAGAGGTATATACGGTCGGTCGAGGACATAACGCTTGATTGCCCGACACGTTCTTCGAAGTCGTTTAAGGCTAGGACTGATTTCGAACCATGACTCGAAGAGACTCTTGCCCCGATTTCGGTCTCCTGTCATCATGTCTCGAGCTTGGCTTATTTTATCGGAGGCCAGGGCGTACCATGAGCCCGATTTTAAACAATAATATTATATGATTAATATATTTGAAATTCGTAATGCCAAAGTTGGTAGAAATGGAAGTATTGCTAAGCAAAAAAAGTGCCAAATTACACTAGTTCCTTCATTTTCGTTCATAATCAACCTAAAAGAATCTCTATTTTATTTTTTATGTCCAAAAATCTGGTGGTGTTTTTTTTGCTACTTCTAGCTAATATAGTCCTAGTTAAATTTCTTAACCTCAGTCTAACTCCAAATATTATTCTTTTTACCAAAAGCTTATATCCTCCTTTTCCATAAGTTGCTTTTTTTTTTTACTCTTTATTCTGAAAGAGCAACTTTTTGTGGACAAGGTAATGTCTCCTATTTTCTGTGTTATTTATTGGAACTCTTTTATAGAGTTTTGATCCGTCCTGAGCCACCTACTTCTGGAATATAGATTATTGCGGCATCGTAAATATATACAATAACATTACGTTACCTATCCATTGAGTTAAATTTCCCCATTTGTACTTTCTGGTTCCGTGAACTATATATGGGGCCGTTTGATAGGATTTATTTGCTGTTATAGTATCAACTTTCATTAATACTCCCTCTCCTTCCGTTTATATTTGACTTGGTACAAAATTTAAGAAAAATAGATAATCTTTTAAAATTTATGGCTTAAAATAAATCATAGATATAATTTGTCTGACTGTAAATTTATTCGTTAAAGTAATAATTTTAAAAATAAATTATTTTAAAATAAAAAGTAATATTCTTTTTGGAATTAACTAAAAAAAGAGTGTCACACAAATTAAAATGGTAAGAATACAATGTTTGATTTTCTTTTTCTTATTTGCACAAAATTTTGTATGAGTTATACACCGTTAGGTGTTTTTCCTTATTTACACAAATAGTACATATATAAGCTTTGTATGAATCTGTAAATTTCTTTATGTGGGATAATGTAGAATAAAACAGTACAACCAGTATGTTCATAACTAACCGTTACATTGTCAATCTTCATATTACTAATCTATGCATTGTCAAATTTTACATTATTAATCTATACATTACAATATGTGCATTATTATCCATGTACTTGTCTTTCAACCGACGATGGTACGCAAAAGTTTTTAGTTTAAGAAACGGGAAACCAAAGACAGGCCTTAACCTATATACGACCATACATGAAGATATTATTCAAGTAATTAAATGTAGAAATCTTGACACTTTTATTTTTGAGAGCTATATCCGTAAGAAATAAAAAGCGATAATACGTAAGTACCTTTTATTTTTTCCCGAATTTTCAGTTACATATCAGAACTAGGGATTTACAAAGAAAATTGATAAACCGCATCAAACCGATAATCCGAATCAAACCGAAAAATAATTTGAAAGTGGTTTTTTTTTATTTGGTTTGGTATTGGAAAAATAAATTTGACCATAATTGGTTTGATTTGGTTTCACCTAAAAAAAAGTCAAACCAAAACCAAACCAACCCGATAGTACATTTATACAATTTTTAAAAATATTTTATACATATAAATATTTATTGTAATATAATTTATAAATAATTCTTAAATTTTTTCACAGTTTTATCTTTTAACGTATTATTTCAAGTTTGGACCTAACATTCTTGAATGGTGTAAAAATTGCATGGGTCACCCTATTTGGTCGCCCCTTTTTAACCTATACCCGTTTTATTTTTTCGTTTGCATCCGCACCCATTTTTTTTGTTAAAAGCGTTTTAAAAAAGACGATTTTTCCCTTCTTTAATAAAAGACTATTGACAAACTGCAGGACAAAAACTTAAGCATGCTTAGGCTGAAGTTTTAGCAAATAAACTAAAAAACTTCAGCTTGTTTAGACTGAAATTTCGGATAAAACTCAGGACAAAACTGCAGATTGCGTTATAAAATTTCAGCATGTTTTGGTATGAACTTTTAGCAAATGAACTAAATAACTTCAGCATGCATTAGCAAAAACTCTTTATAAAATTACATACTGCAAGACAAAAACTTAAGCATGTTTAGTCTGAAGTTTTAGCAAATGAACTAAAAAACTTCAGCATGTTTAGTCTGAAGTTTTAGCAAATGAACTAAATAACTTCAGCATGTTTTGTCTGAAGTTTTAGCAAACGAACTAAATAACTTCAGCATGCATTAGCAAAAACTCATTAGAAAATTACATACTATATACAAGACAAAAACTTAAGCATGTTTAGTCTGATATTTTAGCAAATGAACTAAATGACTTAAGTATGTTTAGTCTGAAATTTTAGCGAATGAACTAAATAATTTAAGCATGTTTAGTCTGAAGTTTTAGCAAATGAACTAAAAAACTTAAGCATGTTTAGTCTGAAGTTTTAGCAAATGAACTAAAAAACTTCAGTATGTTTAGTCTGAAATTTTGGCAAATGAACTAAATAATTTCAGCAGGTTTAGACTGAAGTTTCGGATAAAATTCATGATAAAACTGTAGCAAACAACTAAATAACTTCAGCATGCATTAGCAAAAACTCATTAGAAAATTACATACTATATACAAGACAAAAACTTAAGCATGTTTAGTCTGATATTTTAGCAAATGAACTAAATGACTTAAGTATGTTTAGTCTGAAATTTTAGCGAATGAACTAAATAATTTAAGCATGTTTAGTCTGAAGTTTTAGCAAATGAACTAAAAAACTTAAGCATGTTTAGTCTGAAGTTTTAGCAAATGAACTAAAAAACTTCAGCATGTTTAGTCTGAAATTTTGGCAAATAAACTAAATAACTTCAGCAGGTTTAGACTGAAGTTTCGGATAAAATTCATGATAAAACTGTAGACTGCAGGATAAATAACTTCAGCATGCATTAGCATGAATTTTTAGCTTCAATGTGAAACAACTTTATGCTATATTAGCATGAAGTTTTAGCTTCAACATGAAACAACTTCATGCTACATTAGCATGAAGTTTTAGCTTCAAAGTGAAACAACTTCATGCAAGTGTGATTCTAAAGATGAATCTGGACAAGTTTCTGACTTTTTTATAAAGTTGCTGAGAGGAGAGGAGGAGATCGTTTTATATCTTTTGTCAGGGTGTAATTTTCATATTATTATAGATTTTTTGTGAGATGGCTACCAAATCAATAATTTTAAAAAATAGGGTACAAGTTAAAAGGTGGCACAAATATAGGGTACGGCTGCAAATCCCCCTTGAATGGTAAATAAATTTTATAGCCCATAAATATAGTAACTCAAACAAAGTTCAAATCAACACTAATGCAAGCAAAAGAAATTCAATTCAATACTAGGAATGGCGATAGTGTTGGATATCTATTTTTAGTTTTAGATTGGTTTATAATGAAAATGCATAACTTAGTTTATCTTATTCTTTAGTGCTTAGTTATGTAATTAATACTAGTACTTATTAGCTATACTTATTTTAATATGACCTATATAAATATATATAGTATTTTTAGATTAATTATGTTAATTTTTATTATAGCTTATTGCAATATTTGATTTATGCAATTTTATTATCCTTGCTATTGAATATTTAAGTATAATGCTATGACTTATCTCATGTAATTAGAGCACAAGTTGTATATTTTGTACTATAAAGACTTTACCGGAAAAAATTTCGAAAACTCGAAAAACCCGAGAAAAACAGTTTGGTTTGATAATTGAAAAATCCAAACCAACCCGACCTATGTACACCCCTAATCAAAACTTTGCATGGTCCGATGACATTACCTATATTTTGGGGGATTTGCATCTATACCCAATTTTTGGGTCACATTTTAACCTATACCCGCTTTGCAAAAAAAATTACAAGCGTACCCACTTTTCGGGTAACTTCAAGCATACGGGCCTGAAGTTGCAAAAATTTATGTCTGAAGTTTGAACTTCAGAGATTTTTACCTGGAGTGTAGCCTTATCAAAGCAAAACTTCAGATATTTTTGCCTGAAGTTTGGCCTGACTTGCAAAGGCAATCACACAAACTTCAGTTCATAGTGCAAGGGAAAACTTCGGTTTCCCCTCACTTCATAGTGCAAACTTCAGACAAATTAGTCTGAAGTTTTTCAATTTGTAGTGCAAACTTCAGGAACTTCAGTTCATAGTAGAAGGGCAAACTTCAGTTTTCCCTCACTTCATAGTGCAAACTTGAGACAAATTAGTCTGAAGTTCTTTAATTTGTAGTGCAAATTTCAGGAACTTCAGTTCATAGTGCAAGGACAAACTTCAGTTTTCCCTCACTTCATAGTGCAAACTTCAGACAAATTAGTCTGAAGTTCTTTAATTTGTAGTGCAAACTTCAGGAACTTCAGTTCATAGTGAAAGGGTAAACTTTAATTTTCCCTCACTTCATAGTGTAAACTTTAGACAAATTAGTCTGAAGTTCTTCAATTTGTAGTGCAAACTTCAGGAAAAATTAACTTTTCAGTGTAACTAAGAACTGGTTTGGCATCACATCGGGCTTTACCTCATAGGGAATTCTTCATGTTCTTCATACTGGATTTGGAACTTCTGTATATTCAGTATGAGATAAACACATAACAAGATAAACTAGAGAGTATCTGTTGTGCTCTTGATGCATTTGGATTTGTATCTCGAGATAAAGAACTGTAAAATTTGCAGAAGCCCACGTTTTACCTTCTATTGACAGGGTTTCTGAATTCAAATAGAGAACAATAATAATACTCTATTTTGTTATTTTATGACAGTATTTGATCAAATATAGGTTAAGTTGTTAATTTGACTTCACATTTTATTAGTGAATATGTTAAAGTAGTGGTTGAAAAGTTAATTTGATAGACAGGAAGAGGAGGAAGAAAGGAGCGCATAGGTCAAGAGGAAGAAGAGGAGGCGTCTGAAGTTGTTAAAATTAGGGTATAAGTTAAATAATTTTAAAAATATGGGTATTGGTTAAATGGGGGCGACCAAATAGGACGCCCCGTGCAATCTTTACCTATATTTTTGTAAAGTGCTATAACACCACTTTTTGCTACCAACAAGGATTGTGGTGGGATATAAGATCCATTCGTCCTTAATCAGAGGTCTCGGGTTCGAGCCTTGAATATGGTAAGAATTTAAGGGAGTGTTTTCCTTTTACATGGGCCTTACGTGGCGCGAATTATAATTAGTCGGAGCTCTAAGAAAGGAATTATTTGAACTTTGGACAAGAAATAAGAGGTATTATATTATTCGTAAAATTAAGGTGTGTAAATAACTGTTTCAGGAAAAAGTAGGGGGTAAGTTACGAATTTTCGCTACATTATGTGCAAACACTGCCAATATTATGTAAGTTCAAAAGATTTATACTAATACTACTTTGAACAAATATATAGGTCATAGTATCCCCGCAAAATACCGATGTCAACTGAAAAATCGAAACAAGCATAGGTGGTGTTTATGTTGTCATCTCTAAAGAGAAATAAAAAAAACTTGATAAAGTTAAATAATTGTTTCACGGTACATTGCGGTTTTAGTCCAATAACTGTTGAGAAATTTTTGATATTGTTCCTTGTGAGATCTAGGAACATAATTTTACCTTCAATTCATTGAATCTGCGTTTTTTATCCCTCCACTAGTGAATTCCCCCCAAATTAAAGAAACTATTAAGTGTGAATTCATGTAACTACGTTGGCACGCTTATTCCAGATTTTGAGAATATAAATATCTAAAAATATTGTCTGGATATAACATTTCTTGTATATAGCTAGGTAATCTTGAGTGTAAATGTGCACTTTTGATCATTCCATTTTATGAGATTTTCACAAAATTAGTGAACTATTCATTGTTAACTCAGGTAATTGCCGATATTGTATACGGTAAAAACCGGTTAGTCCTTCGTACGAACTGGTTTAAATGGTAATACGTTGGATCGGAGAAGCGTCTTCATAGTATCAGGTTGAGGTCCGAAGTCAGGTCACCAAGCTTCGAGCCCGAAGGACCGATCAACGTCGAGCTCAATGTTATTATCGAGCTCGAATCCAAATCGAACTATGATGCAAAGTAAAGTTATCGAGCTTATGATTCAGAGACCGACCAACACTGACCCCGAATCAATACAGGGACCTGAGTCAGAATCGAGCTCGAGTCAAGATCGAGAGCTCGAGTCAAGACTGAAAACTCGAGGAAATATCGAGCTCACAGACAAGAGCCGTTGCAATCCCACTAGAGGAGAGAATCCTGGCAGGAATTATGGAAAAGCTGATTTATTATGGGTCTCCCACTATGTATTTTTAATTATATCTAAAAGTAGGATCCTCCACTATAAAGAGTATGGCTACATTTCTGTAAAACACAGTTCTTTGCTTACATTGTAATTCAAGCACCATATTCTCCTATATTCAAGAGTTATTCTTGTAAGCTTCATAAATTAATTCATCTTTCTTAGTCCTAAAAATCATCTTCTTTCCAACCTTGTTTATTTTGCATTCTTTGCAATCCATATTTGATATTTTTATTTATCCTTACGATTTGTATTAAGCTATACCACATATCCTTAGAACTACGTACAAATTCAACTCTTTCCGTTTTTCGGGTAAACAATTTATTGCCCACCGTGGGGCTAAGGATAACATCGGTTATTTGATACGAATCTGCAAAAACACACCGTTTTGCGCTTAGTATCTTGGATTTCGGATTAGCAACGACCAACTATCAATCAAATGGCCTTACCTATCGACAACGAAGCTGGTCTTCAAGATGAGAATAACAACTTGACACCCAGTACCGAAAGACTACTTGCCAACGCCGTTGGAGCTCGAATCGAAGTGCCGATAGACATTAATTTGCATGTGGCCATTGAGGCAAACCTACATTCTGAACCTGAAAATAGCATTCATGGTGGCACTCGGTCAGCAGCTCGAGATAACTATAACGTCGAGGAAAACGACATCAGCTTGTATATGATTTTCGAAATGTTCTGCAAGCTCAACAGGCAGCAATAACTCACTTGCAGAGTCAAACCCAGATACCGAGTAGACCGGAGCCCAGTCAACCCCGAGAAATTGCCCATACAACGGAACCAGCTATAGTGAAATCAAATGAGCAGGAGTCGGGGACTAATCCCGAAATTGCTAAGATGTTCGAAGAACTGACCAAACGAATAGAATCGGGAGAAAGGAGGATCGAAGAAAACGACAAAAAGATGGAAACATACAACTCCTGGGTTGATCAAATCCCGGGGGCACCACCAATATTGAAGGGCTTAGATTCTAAAAAATTCATACAAAAGCCTCCCCCCCCCCCAAGTGAGGCTCCTAAATCGATCCCAAAGAAGTTCCGCATGCCCGAGATTCCTAAATATAATGGAACTACCGACCCCATCAAACATGTCACCTCATACACATGTGCCATCAAAGGGAACGATCTAGAGCATGATGAGATCGAATCCGTATTATTGAAGAAATTTGGTTAAACCCTGTCAAAGGGAGTAATGATATGGTATCATAATTTGCTATCTAATTCTATCGATTCTTTTACCATGCTTGTGGATTCCTTCGTAAAAGCACACGCCGGGGCCATAAAAGTCGAGACCAGGAAGTCGGACATGTTTAAGGTAAGACAAAAGGATAATGAGATGCTAAGGGAGTTCGTGTCTCATTTTCAAATGGAACGAATAGATCTACCCCCAGTCACAGATGATTGGGTTGTTCAGGCTTTCACTCAAGGTTTGAACGAACGAAGTTCGACGGCTTCACGGTGGTTGAAGCATAACTTGATCGAGTACCCAGCTATCACTTGGGTCGACGTGCACAATCGGTACCAATCAAAAATTAGAGTCAAAGATGATCAGTTGGGGTCTGAACCCGCTGCTCGAAGGGATATCAATTGAGAACAAGGTCCGATCAGGGATCGATACCGACCGTATAACGAAAACCATAGAATCAATGAATCGAGATGTAACCCCGGACAAAGCAACAAAAGAAGTGATCGAGGTCAAGGGTCTCTGGGGCTGATGAACAGAAGTGGGCTCGACATGCCTACCGGATCTAAGGAAACACCTAGGCTATTAGAGTATAACTCCAGCATTGATGCATCTACCATCGTGTCGGCTATCGGACGCATCAAAGACACTAAATGGTCTCGACCCATGCAGACCGATCCTGCCCAGAGGAATCCCAATCAAATGTGTGAATATCATGGCACCCATGGCCACAGAATGGAAGATTGCAGGCAACTAAGAGAGGAGGTAGCCCGGTTATTCAATAAAGGGCACCTTCGAGAATTTTTAAGCGGCAGGGTGAAGAACCATTTCAAAAATAGGGATTTCGGCAAGCAAAGCGAACAAGAAGAACCACAGTACATCATCCACATGATCATCGGCGGCATCGATATCCCTCAAGGGCCGGTGCTTAAACGCACTAAGACATCGATTATGAGAGAAAAGCGATCTCGAACTCAGGATTACGCACCCATAGGAACTTTGTCCTTCAATGATGATGATGCAAAAGGAGTCATACAACCTCATAACGATGCACTGGTAATATCCGTATTTATGAATAAAACTAAAGTTAAGCGTGTGTTAATTGATCCAGGTAGCTCGGCCAACATCATTAGATCGAAGGTTGTAGAATAGCTCGGTCTACAAGACCAGGTCATACCCGCAATCCTGGTTCTAAATGGATTCAATATGGCATGTGAAACCACCAAAGGCGAGATAATTCTGCCGATAAACGTGGTCGGGACCATCCAGGAAACGAAGTTCCACGTAATCGAAGGCGACATGAGGTACAACGCCCTTTTTGGAAGGCCATGGATCCATAACATAAGAGTTGTACCTTCGACCCTATACCAGGTTCTTAAATTCCCAACATCGGGGGGAGTCAAAACAGTGTACGGAGAACAATCGGCCACGAGAGAAATATTTGTCGTTGAAGAAGCAATTCTGATATCCTCACCCTCGTCAACAAAGGGATTGGACTCAAAAGGGGAACAAGATGCCAAATAGCAATCACAGACGTCAGCTTCAACCTAACCGAAAAATCAGAAGATCGAGGTAGATGATGATCAAAGGATCCCTCGATCCTTCGTGATTCCCGATGATTCCGACACTACCCAATCAACGATTGAAGAATTGGAGCAAGTCGTACTAATCGAGCATTTTCCCGAACGAAAGGTATACCTGGGAATGGGATTAACCCTCGAACTCAGGAAAAGGCTTATTCAAGTTCTTATCGATAATATAGACTGTTTTGCTTGGTCCCATTTAGATATAACAGGGATCCCACTGGATATAACGACGCATAGGCTAAGCATGGACCCTAAGTTCAAACTGGTGAAGCAAAAGAGAAGACCCCAGTCCGAGGTAAAACACGCATTCATAAAGGATGAGGTAACTAAACTTCTCAAAATAGGGTCCATTCGGGAGGTAAAATATCCCGAATGGCTAGCCAATGTAGTTGTAGTCCCTAAAAAAGGGAACAAACTTAGAATGTGTGTAGATTATAAGGATTTAAACAAGGCATGCCCCAAAGATTCTTTTCCACTGCCTAACATCGATCGCATGATCGATGCCATGGCCGGCCACGAGGTCCTTACTTTTCTCTATGCCTATTCCGGGTATAATCAAATCCAAATGAACTCGGAAGACCACAAAAAGACTTCATTTGTCACTAAGTATGGAACATATTGTTATAATGTGATGCCCTTCGGGCTAAAAAATGCAGGAGCTACTTACCAACGCCTAGTAAATAAAATGTTCGAGGAACAAATAGGTAAATCAATGGAAGTTTATATTGATGACATGCTAGTTAAGTCCCTGCGCGCAGAGGACCATTTGACTCATCTGCAGGAAACATTCGAGATTTTAAGGAAATACAACATGAAGCTCAACCCCGAGAAATGTGCCTTCGGGGTCGGTTCAGGCAAGTTCCTCGGCTTCATGGTATCAAATCGGGGGATCGAAATTAACCCCGATAAAATCAAGGCCATCGAAGACATCGCCCATCGTAGACATTGTAAAAGTCGTGCAGAGGCTAACGGGACGGATTGTTGCCTTAGGCCGATTCATTTCAAGGTCGTCATATCGGAGTCACAAATTTTTCTCTCTACTCAAAAAGAAGAACGATTTCGCTTGGACCCCGGAATACCAACATGCGTTAGAGGAGTTAAAGCAATATCTATCGAGCCCACCACTGCTTCATACTCCAAAAACAGACGAAAAACTTTGCTTGTACTTGGCAGTATCAAAAATCGCGGTAAATGGTGTCCTAGTTCGAGAAGAGCAAGGTACGCAATTTCCCGTTTATTATGTAAGTCGAACCTTAGGAGAAGCAGAGACTAGATATCCACACTTAGAAAAATTAGCACTTGCACTGATAAGCGCCTCTAGAAAGTTAAGACCGTACTTTCAATGTCACCCCATATGCGTACTGACCACTTACCCACTTAGTAATGTTTTGCACAAGCCCGAACTATCACACCGATTGGCCAAATGGGCCGTCGAACTCAGTGGGTACAATATCGAATATCAACCCCATACGGCCATCAAGTCTCAAATATTAGCGGACTTCGTGGCCGATTTCACACCGACCCTCATACCCAAAGTTGAAAAAGAACTCTTATTGAAATCGGGTACATCATCAGAAGTATGGACCCTTTTTACGAACGGGGCTTCGAACGTAAAAGGGTCCGGGCTAGGCATCGTTTTAAAGCCGCCCACGGGTAACACCATTTGGCAATCTATCAAAACTACTAGGTTGACTAACAACGGGGCCGAGTATAAGGCCATGATTGTAGGTCTCGAACTAGCTAAAAGCTTGGGAGAAGAAGTCATTGAAGCCAAATGTGACTCTTTACTGGTGGTAAATCAAGTAAACAAAACCTTCAAAGTTCGAGAAGATAGAATGCAAAGGTATTTGGACAAATTGCAGATCACTTTGCACCATTTCAGAGAATGGACTTTACAGCATGTTCCATGAGAACAAAACAGTGAAGCCGATGCACTTGCAAATTTGGGATCATCGATCGAGGAAGGCGAGCTAAGCTCGGGGACTGTCGTTCAACTCTCGAGATCCATAATCGAAGAAGGTCATGCCGAGATAAATTCTACAAGCTTAACCTGGGATTGGAGGAATAAGTATATTGAATACTTAAAGAATGGAAAGCTCCCATCGGACCCTAAAAATTCGAGGGCCCTGCGAACCAAAGCTGCTCGATTCACATTGACTGCAGATGGAACATTATACCGAAGGACATTCGATGGACCATTGGCAGTATGCTTAGGTCCAGGAGACACCGACTACGTCCTACGTGAGGTGCACGAGGGCACTTGTGGAAATCACTCTAGTGTCGATTCATTAGTCCGAAAAATAATCAGGGCAGGGTATTATTGGATCGATATGGACAAAGATGCAAAGGAATTTGTTCGAAAATGTGACAAATGTCAAAGGTTTGCACCAATGATCCATCAGCCCGGAAAGCAGCTTCACTCAGTCCTATCCCCATGGCCATTCATGAAATGGGGAATGGATATCGTCGGCCCTCTGCTATCGGCCCCAGGTAAAGCTAAGTTCATTTTATTTATGACTGGCTATTTCTCTAAATGGGTTGAAGCACATGCTTTCGTGAAAGTAAGAGAGAAAGAGGTTATAGACTTTATCTGGGATCATATCGTATGTCGATTCGGGATACCCACCGAAATAGTGTGTGACAATGGGAAATAATTTATCGGCAGCAAAGTGACGAAATTCCTCGAAAACCACAAAATAAAAAGGATATTATCAACACCGTATCACCCCAGTGGGAACGGACAGGCCGAATCAACGAACAAAACTATCACTCAAAACCTAAAGAAAAGGTTGAACGATGCTAAGGGAAAATGGAGAGAAATCTTACCCGAAATTCTTTGGGCATATCAAACAATATCAAAATCTAGTACGAGGGCAACCCCGTTCTCCTTAGTATATAGCTCCGAAGCTTTGATTCCAGTCGAAGTCGGGGAACCCAGTGCCAGGTTTTGATATACAACAGAAGAGTCAAATAACGAGACTATAAATACTAGCCTCAAATTATCGGATGAAAAATGAGAAGCTGCTCTCGTCCAATTGGCTGCCCAAAAGCAGCGAATCGAAAGATACTACAATCAAAGAACCAAGCTTCGTCATTTTAAACTCGGGGACTTAGTGCTAAGAAAAGTCACCCTCAGTACCCGAAATCCAAACGAAGGAAAACTAAGACTGAACTGGGAAGGACCGTATAAGGTTCTCGAAAATGTCGAAAAAGGATCATACAAGCTCGATATTATAAACGGCAAACAACTATCAAGCAATTGGAATATGTCGCACTTAAAACGATACTACTGCTAAGGTACGACCCTCCCATATTCATTTATATTTCGAAACTAACCCCTGCAGGAGTCCGATCAGGAGCTAGGATGGATCCTTCAATACAAAGCCCTAGGTCTGAAAGCACGCGTTGCACTCTTTTTCCCTTAGACCGGTTTTATCCCAAATGGGTTTTTCGGCAAGGTTTTTAATGAGGCAATAATTGATCGCGCTAACTTAGAACAATCCAACAGTATCCAAGGCCTCTTTACAATTAACCTCGAATACTGGCGGGGCATTACCCAGAAATATTTCAAGTGTTCGTACAAGAAAGTTACTTCATAACAACAGGGTTCCGATAGGAAAAATTGTAAGAGCCAAATGGTCAAAACGAATCATGCTCGTCTAGGTTGCTCGATCCCTGGTACAAAACATAATCACATGTATAACGACATGAAAAGAAACTTCTTTGCACATATCTCGTGTCTTACAACCCATCCTCTATTTCATGATATACTACGCAAACAGGTTCAAGGACCGACCATTACCCCACAAATTGGGGACTGCCATTCTACTATTAAGCCTACTGGCTACATTACTTCGAGTTCGAAATCACTCACTTGACCACTAAGCCTACGGGCTACATTACTTCGAGTTCGAGCAAGGCACTCACTCGAATACTAAGCCTACGGGTTACTCTTATCTCGAGTTCGAGAAATCACCCACTCAATCATTAAGCCTACGTGCTACATTACTTCGAGTTCGAGCGAGGCACTCACTCGAACATTAAGACTATGGGCTACTCTTATCTTGAGTTCGAGAAATCACTCACTCAATCATTAAGCTTATGGGCTACATTACTTAGAGTTCGAGCAAGGCACTCACTCGAATACTGAGCCTACTGGCTACTCTTATCTTGAGTTTGAGAAATCACTCACTTAATCATTAAGCCTACGGGCTACATTACTTCGAGTTCGAGCAAGGCACTCACTCGAATACTAAGCCTACGGGCTACTCTTATCTTGAGTTCGAGAAATAACTCACTCAATCATTAAGCCTACGGGCTACATTACTTCGAGTTCGAGCAAGGCACTCACTCAAATACTAAGCCTACAGGCTGATCTTATCTTGAGTTCGAGAAATCACTCACTTAATCATTAAGCCTACGGGCTACTCTTATCTTGAGTTCGAGAAATCACTCACTCAATCATTAAGCCGACGGGCTACATTACTTAGAGTTCGAGAAAGGCACCCACTCGAGTACTAAGCCTACAAGCTTACTATTATCTTGAGTTCGAGAAATCACCCACTCAATTATTAAGCCTACAGGCTACATTACTTCAAGTTCGAGCAAGGCACTCACTCGAGTACTAAGCCTACGGGCTGCTCTTATCTTGAGTTCGAGAAATCACTCACTCAATCATTAAGTCTACGAGCTACATTACTTAGAGTTCGAAATCACTCACTCGACTACTAAGCCTACGAGATACTCTTATCTTGAGTTCGAGAAATCACTCACTCAATCATTAAGCCTACGGGCTACATTACTTCGAGTTCGAAATCACTCACTCGACTATTAAGCCTACGGGCTACATCACTTCAAGTTCAAAATCACTAAGCCTACGGGCTACATTACTTTGAGTTTGAAAATGCTCACTCAGATATAAAGGCTACAAAGTCCGAATTCAATCAAATTGCCTAAAGCCTTATGAAAACATTCATAAGGCATGAGTAAAACAAAATCTTCACAAGACAAAAAATAAATCAGAGGCAAGATGGGAAAAGAAAAGATATTTGTATATATTTACAAGATTATTTACATGATTGTTTGCAACATCCGAAATAGAAACTAAGGGACTAAGTTTCTTGGTTATCCCTGGGGGTGGTCTCTTCTCCATCGGGCTCCTCCCCGCTCTCGGGCCCGCTCTTGCTCCCATCATCGTCATCATCGGAAACCAAGGCTTCAGCATCGGCTTCGAGTTCTTTAGCCATTTTTATCTCTTCAGTGAGGTCGAAACCCCGAGCATGGATCTCCTCGAGAGTCTCTCTCCGAGATCGGCACTTAGCAAGCTCAGCAACCCAATATGCTCGAGTGTTGGCAATCTCAACTGCCTCTCTTGCTTGTATTTGAGCAGTTTCAGCATTGGCTCGATAAACGGCCACGAATGCATCCGCATCGTGCTTTGCCTTTTCGGCGTCAGATTCGGCCTTAGCAAGTTCAGAGGCCAACCGAGCCTCGAGCTCCTCTATTCTTCTTACTTGAACCGAGCTTTTCTCCTTTATACTTTGAAGCTGGTTTTCAACCGATGATAATTGGGCTCGAGCAGCCTCTTTCTCTGCAGCGAAGCAGTCCATACCATCTTTCCATTTCAAGGACTCTGTTTGTATCACATCGACCTCCTCACAAAGTTTCCCGATCATCTCAATTTTTTGCTGCAGCTGTGAGACCGAAAAATTAGCCATTGTTCTGGTATCAAGCCCATAGACTTTTAAAAGTATCATTACCTGTCAGACAGATCGGTCTGATCTTGGTGAGCCTTGGCTAACTCAGCTTGGAGATCTTTGATTTCCTCTCCCCTGTGCCCTAAGAGAAGTTTAAGGGAGTTCCTCTCCTCCGTGACCCGTTGAAGATCGGTCTCGAACCGATGTAACTCAGCTCAAGACCGAGAACATACTTCTCGATGAACCACCACAGCCTGCGAAGAAAGAAGAAAAGAAGTTAGGAAAGAATAGCAAAACATAAAAAATAAAGAGAGTTAAGAGCTTACCCGATTCAGAGCTAGCTGCACTTCACAAAGAAAGCCCGACACATCACTAGGGCCAGCAGCATACTCGACCCCCGTAAAGAGATCACGGAAAGGGTCCTCCCCTTCGTGAGACCGACTCATCTCAAGGGCCCCCAAAGCTTGGGCTTCCCGAATAGCCCTTTCGGAAAAGGAAGGGAGAGTGGGCGAATCTCTGATTACTATTGCCCCAGGTGACTCGCTTGGGGCGTTCTCCTCGGTTTGGGGAACTTCAGGACCGGCCCCTTCCGATGTAACCACCGTTTGTTGGCTTCGGTAGGAAGCATCCTCGATCACTAATGACTCGGGAACTTTGCCTAAACCTTCCTCTGATATTTCCTAGGTCTGAGGCGGAGCCTTATGAATCACCATAAATTCAGTCGCCTTTGGGGAATCAATGCTTTTCTTCTTTCGGGCCGCCAGTGCGGACCCGTTGTTTTCTTCTTCTTCTTCTTCGTCTTCATCCCTTAGATGCAGAACTGATTCTAAAGTCAAAGAAATGGCATTCTTCTTCGGCTTACGAGCCGTCCTCTTCTTCGGTTTTGGATCTTCGTGAACGGAGGCCCTTTTCTTTTTATTTTCCTTCACCCGCTTTGGAACAGAGGCCGAAGCCTATTCCTCGATGGACGAGGACCTCAAAACTGCATCTTTGCCCACACCTACATACGGGAAAATTTATTAAAAGTATATGGAAAGCATTTCGTTAAAACTACCAAAAAATACGAGAAAGGGGCTTACCGTGATTTTTGGCCTCCCATCGGCCCTTCGACAAGTCATGCCATGAGCGCTTGACATATGTGGAGGTCGAAGCCAGATCCCGTATCCAGTTCTTGAGATCGGGAACTGTGTCGGGCATCCAGGGAACCGCTGTATTACAAAAAAGGGATATCGGCAAGAAAAGAAATGAAAAGGCAAAATAGTAGGAAATAACAGCAGAATTACACTTACGCTTCATGTTTCACTCCTCGGGAAAAGGCATCTTTTCAGTCGGAATCAGGTCTGAAGTCCTTACTCGGACGAACCTGCCCATCCAGCCTCGATCCTTGTCCTCGTCTATGCTCGAGAACAGAGCCTTGGTAGCTCGACGCTGAAGTTTTATTAACCCTCCTCGAAAAAGGCAAGGACGGTACAATCAGATGAGATGATCGAGGGTGAAAGGCATCCCCTCAATTTTGTTCACGAAGTATCGGATCAAAATAATGATCCGCCAAAAAGAAGGGTGAATCTGGCCTAGGGTTATTAGGTATTTACGACAAAAATCTATGATAACAGGGTCGAGGGGACCTAACGTGAAAGGGTAAGTGTACATACTTAAAAACCCTTTCACGTGAGTAGTAATATCCTCTTAGGGAGACGATACTACCACTTCTTTGTTCCCCCAGTTATAATCGTTTTTTATCTGCTCGATATACCCCCCCGGTTATCGAACAAATATATCTCGATACGGGCTCACATCGGCCGAAAACCGGTAAACCTTTATCGAGTTTGAAATCGAAGGTAAGAACACACGCCGCCGGAACGCACTCCTCAGGACGTGGATCCACCAGTGTTTTGTCGGCGGCGGATTGGGAAGAAGAAGCTTTTTCTTTTTGGGGGACTATTTTTGATGTCTTCACCATTTTTGATTTAAAGAAGGTGATAAAGATTTGATGGTTTTTAAGAAGAATTTTGCAGAAAAGAATCACAGATTTACGAATGAACTCAGAAGAGACGAAAAGGTACTTAGAAAATTTGGAAGATTGAAGACGTAAAAGTGATAAATGGTGAAAGGAAGGGCTATTTAAAGATTGAAGCAATGGCGGTTCAATATCAGTGATGGCCGCCCACCTTCTGACAAGCATTAAATGCCTTGGGAAGCTAAGCCGACGGACATCTATCACGTACGTCATGGCCGGGCTCGATGCAAACGTCAGCTTATATCTGATCGAGCCATTGTGAAATCATGTCGTTTCTCACTACATTATTCTCGAGAAACGAGGGGACTATCTATATATGGTAAAAATCGGTTAGTCCTTCGTACGAACTGGTTTAAATGGTAATACATTAGATCGGAGAAGCGTCTTCATAGTATCAGGTTGAGGTCCGAAGTCAGGTCACCAAGCTTCGAGCCCGAAGGACCGATCAACGTCGAGCTCGATGTTATTATCAAGCTCGAATACAAATCGAACTATGATATAAAGTAAAGTTATCGAGCTTATGATTCATAAACCGACCAGCACTGATCCTGAATCAATATAGGGACCCGAGTCAAAATCGAGCTCGAGTCAAGACCGAAAACTCGAGTTAATATCGGTTACATCCCGTACTTTAATATTAGGATAAGTCATAGTAATCCATATGTGCTTGAAGGGATTAAGACCATTCATGAGATTATAGAGGATTTGTGACTATGTTATTGTAAGACCCCGTAAGTTTAACAACCTTGATATCGTTATATACATTTGATATGGTATTTTGAGTGGAACATTTTTGAAAAAAAAAAAGTTTGAAAAATATAATTTTATGTAGTTATTAATATTACTACTTTCGAATATGCTTTAAATTATACACAGAATATGAGAAAGTTTATGAGATTTTCTTTATTGTAAAGATAAAAATTATTTTCTCACAAGAAAAGAAGATTATCTTTTTTTACCATTTTAAGAATTAAGTGTACGAGGATTTTTACTCTTTATATGAGATTAGGAAAATTATAAGTTGAGAAAATATATGTATTTTTACATGGATGTTTTACTGAAATAATAGTGTATGTATTTATTTTATATGGTACCACATGACCATGATAGTGGAGTATATAAAGTATGTTAAAAGTAAGAAGTATTTTAAGTAATTTGAGGTAGATAATTGGATTATTTAATGATTTTGGTGATTAGATTAATTAAAAAATTAAAATCTTTGGGATAAAGATTAACGTGACAGCCTTACCTTATGGGAATGGTCACTCTTAAAGTCATTATATTATGTGGCAAGAATTGAGACGTGAGATTTGGCAAAGTCTTAAGAACCGAAGTCATCTAAAGTGTTT
The DNA here is from genome assembly GCF_000715075.1 of Nicotiana tabacum. Classification (NCBI taxonomy): domain Eukaryota; kingdom Viridiplantae; phylum Streptophyta; class Magnoliopsida; order Solanales; family Solanaceae; genus Nicotiana; species Nicotiana tabacum. Next base: position 80,597,380 of record NC_134083.1, read on the forward strand.
AGTGAACCCTGGCCGTTCTCTATCTCAATGTAAAAAACACAAACCATTGAAATTTCAAGAGCCGTTCTCTTGAGAATTCAACTAAATTTCATGCAATCCAACTTGTATCCGTCCAGTAGAGCTCGTTCTTGTTTCTCATGGAACCCCCACATCCCCACGCCCAAAATAGCCATAGCCAATAACCTCAACTCCTCCATAAACTTTCAAGAACAAAGGCCAAGTAAAAATATCCGTTGTGATTCTTCTTTTTCATGGATTCCAGAAAAAAACCCACATCCCCAAGCCCAAAACAGACATACCCAATATTCCATGATGGAGGACTTAATTTCATAGCATCTTAAGCAATGTGAGATTTTGCGATTCTAAGGGAGTACCGTGCAATCTTTCTCGATAATATCATACGGGTTTTTCCCTACTTCGATCCGCCGTTACGTATTTTTCGCAAAAGACGTGTGTTAGAGGGATTGTCAAGAGAATCGTCTCAGGTATGTTAAGGCTAATCTTCCTTTCTTTTGGCATGATCTAAGTAATGATACGTAAATGTAATGCTATTCCATAAGTAGTTATACTCTTAGCAGTTAAGGATGCCTATGTTATTCATTCCGGTAAAGTGATATTCAAGTATGTCTAAGTATGTTCCTAAATCTTTATTGAGGTATTTGATAAAGATGTTAATGTTTTTAATATAGTGATACATGTACATGCATCTTCATGCATTTACCACCGGGTTATGGCTGGTCGGGCAGTTACCACCGGTTGGGCAGTTATGTATCATTATTTACCACCTGTTGGGCAGTCACACATATGCATTTACCACCGAGGTACGGCCGGTCGGGCAGTTACCACTGATCAATTGGGCAGTCATGCATCATACGATATGGATAATAGTCTCCAAGAGAAACATTGTATATATGTAAGTATAATAAGTATGCATATACGGTGGCACTTCAGAGATTCAAGTTGATTCTTATATGTCTTTAATTAATGTTAACTTATTGTTATGTTTCAGTTCTGCCTTACATACGCAGTACATTATTCGTACTGACGTCCTTTTGTTGGGGACGCTGCCTTCATGCCTGCAGGTATAGATAATCAGTTTGATGAGTCCTCATAGTAAACGAGATTGGCATTCAGCGAAGGATCGGTAAGACTCCACCTCATTCGGAGTGCAGCCGTGTCTATGAGTCATCGGGTCAGAGTTTTGCTACAGACTTATGGGTAGGCCGGTACCCTGTCCCATTTGATGTCGCATAATCTTAGAAGCTTTGTAGACAGAGGTTCATTTTGTACAGTATGTCAGAGGCCCTGACGGCTCATATGTATTCATGTTTTAAGAACGATGGTTCATTGATACAACGGTTGCCCACTTATAATTGTATATTATAAGTGGTGACCATGTTGGCCCATGATAGTTGCAGAAGAAAAAAAAAAGAGTTACAAAGTGGTTCGCTCGGGCTAGTACGGAACCGGGTGCCAGCCACGCCTCCCCAGGTTGGGGCGTGACAATATCGAGCTCACAGACAAGAGTCGTTGCAATCCCACTAGAGGAGAGAATCCTGGCAGAAATTATGGAAAAACTGATTTATCATGGGTCTCCCACTATGTATTTTTAATTATATCTAAAAGTAGGATCCTCCACTATAAAGAGTATGGCTACATTTCTGTAAAGCATAGTTCTTTGCTTACATTGTAATTCAAGCATCATATTCTCCTGTATTCAAGAGTTATTCTTTTAAGTTTCATAAATTGATTCATCTTGCTTAGTCCTAAAAATCATCTTCTTTCCAACCTTGTTTATTTTGCATTCTTTGCAATCCATATTTGATATTTCTATTTATCCTTACGATTTGTATTAAGCTATACCACATATCCTTAGAACTACGTACAAATTCAACTCTATCCGTTTTTCGGGTAAACATATATGTTATGCTAAGTAAGTACTTCTAGTACAAATTTTGAGGGTATAAATTTCTCAACAAGTAGCCGGAATATAACATAATTCTTGTATATAACTATGGCATTTTGATTGCACAGGTACAATATAAGAAGTCAATATCATCCCAAACACAAAAAAAGAATTCACTTCCTTTGTTGCTTTGAATCACCATTTGTAGAAGGTTGATCTTGCCATGACGCTTGCCATTGCTTGTCATAAAATGTAGCTTCATCAGCTAGCTTCTTTAAGTTGTCAAAATCTGTCCTTTTCCTAAACACAATTACACCTCCAACTGTTGCTAAGAGAGCAGTTTTACATATGAAACTACCCATTTGGCCTACAACATCAAGCCCTGTTAAAACATCCACTAGATAGGCCATGAAAAATCCCACCATTGCAGCTCTTCCTGTAAAATCATCAATTTACTATATTAGTAATAGTACAGATTTTTTTTTTTTTTTAAATTTAAGTTGAATTTCTATGAATTTATTAGATATAAAATGTAAACCATTTAGCAGCTCAGCTTCAGGGAGGTGAGAATGTGTCATCCATGCCCACCATGGTATAACAGAACTTCTAAAGACCACAGGTTCTTGGTTTGTTGCTGCTTCTGGGAAAAGTTCAAGGAATTTCCTCCTCTGTGCTTCTGCGACATTATTAATATGAATAAATTAAACAATCTTTGTGCTTTAGTAATAGAAAGAGTTGTTCTTTGTTTACCTGCAACTATGACACTATCCCAATCCATTTTGCCATTTTTCACAAACATATTGAGATCCCATGTCCCATTCTTCCATCGCTCGTCCGAAAACCTTAGGACTTGAGATTCTGTACCTGTACTGTCTTGTGTTTCATTCTTTCTTGTGGGCTTGACATTATCATCAATCAGCAAAGAAGATCTGTCTTTAATTTCAACAACGTTTAAGTGTGTTTCTGCTTCAACTTTTGGAGTCATGACATTGGTAATCTTCATGCACTTGGCTTGAGGCCATTGTTTCTTCTTTAAGTGATGAGAGCTGTAAGCTGTGTGTGTAAATGAAGTAACAGCAACAGCAGCCATAATTGTAAGTAATCTCTGGTTTGGCTCAAACTTACTCTTCTCCTCTTGAATGAGATGTGGTGTTAGGAAGGCCCATTCTGAAATAAATAAAGCTTATCTAATTCTGCAACTCTTTTCTGCAACATCATGGGCATGGCAACCCATATCTTCCTGACAACATCTACTTCCACTTCTGGTGACTTTTTTAAGGAAAATAATTAAATAGAGGGATAAAATTAATGGCACCGCCGCTGAATCAGCATCTTCTATTTTTTTTTAGGGCATTGAACCCCAATGAGTTTGGAGTAGAAATTTTGGAAAACCTGTTAGTTATGGGTTTATACATATAATTTGTTGCGATTTTAGTGATTTTTTACACATAAATTTGTGTTCCGCGTCGAAATTATGGGTTCAATTGAACCTTGTGTTATAGGGCCACATCCGCCCCTGGCCGCCTTTAGTATGTATCTCCATATAATTATGGTATATTTGTCATTTGATAGCACCAGATACAAAGACGGATCCAAGATTTGAAGTTTATGGGTTCTGCATTCTAGCTCGATCGAGTTATTAAGTTCTAAATAAATAATTTATATATACTAAATAAATTTTTTAAGATAAATACAGGGTTTAAGCCAAGCTACTGGGTTCTACCAAACCTATATCGTCAACTCTTCATCCGTCCCTGACTAGATACGCTACTATCAGCGGTTAACTGACTATTTCAAAAGTGAAGATGAAGAATAAGTTCAAATGCAACAATATGCATTCAACATGCCCTTAGTAAAATTTACTCCATAAAAGGCATCCCTCATGCTAGAAAATGAGAGAAATGACGGTTAAGCACCTGAACCCCTAAGAATGGCGACAAGGGACAAATTCTCCAAGTTACCAGATGAAAAGTACAGAATTCCAAAGCAATTGACGAGTTATTTTTTTCTTTTATTTGAATAATGAATAAAATGTCTCAAGTACACATTTCAGTTTGTAGAGCATTCTAGCATTTGTACTTGGGAGAAAGACGGTGCGAACTTTCTGCTGCAGGATGTGTGCATTGTGCGGTAAAAAAAGTGCAGTTATGCCTCCCAACCTCTTAATTGTGTGGCGCGTGCAACCCGATTCACACCCAATGTGAAGGCACCCATCCGAAGATTGCAATTGTGCGAATGACACATGCTCTTGAGGTTATGGAAGGCTCTTGTCATGTATTTCTTAAGCTCCGCATTAACCTTCTCCTCATCCCACATGAATCCTTGAATATTCTGTATATCAGAGAAGATATTAAGAACAAAACTTCAAATTGCCTCAACATCTCAGTTCTTTTTCTTAAAGTTGTCAACAAACTTAGTAACTACTAATATTTTCTCAGGAAATAACTTTACAGAAACTGGCTTGCTAAAGATGTAAGATTTCCAATTAACTATACTATTGCATCTTTCAATGCGTTTTGCGAAAATACTTGTTAACATAAACCCTTCATGCTGCTATCTGGTGTAATGACAAAAATATCTGGGAGGCATAAATATCAAAAGTTACCTGAACCCATTCAAAATAACTGACAGTCACACCTCCAGCATTGGCATAAATGTCAGGTAGTATTACTACTCCTTTCTTAGATAAAATCTGCAGAAGGCAATTGTATGTGAAAAACTATAATCATGCTAGTCCAAAAGACTCAAAATACCGGAAAAAAAAGTGGTACCTCATCAGCATCTGGATCAGTAGGATGGTTTGCTGCTTCTATAATGAATTTAGCCTTGACATGATCAGCGTTTTCTCTTCAAACAAAAAGATCAGAACCGTCAAGGACAATTAAGATACTCTATATTAGGTGCATTTAGTTCACAAAGATGGCTAAGTAATAAAGACAGTATAAATAAAAACATTCAACCAGCAACTTCTTTTCCCATTATCTCATTACAAACAAAACGGAGAAGTTTTTATTGGCTGCAGCATATGCCTGAATAATTTTGGAACGGAGAACAAAAGACTTAGTTTTGCTGAATGTAACATAAGGTAACATAAAACCCAAGTAAATACATGTACAATCAATTAATGGAAGCATATTCTAGTATAAAATCTGCTACATATGAAATCATTTATAGTGAAAAATTAATGTTGCTGCTAATGTGGTCTTTATTAGTTTCAGCTGATGAGATGGATGTGTCATGGAGTATCCAACTTACAAAGTCACGAACTACTGATATTGAGTTCTCCATTGTCTCGACACAGAAGCAAATTCGAAGAACTAAACAATAAATTTCAGAGCAAGATAAAGGTTGAACCTGTTCAAAACACCTCCCAAAGCACAAGGGATGAGAACATCACATTCATGTGTTAGCAATTCATCAGAATTCATCACATCCCCACCGGCAAAATCGGTGAGCTTCCCTGTCTTTTCTCTATGACTAAGCAAAGCTGGTATATCAAGTCCATTGGGATTCTTGATGGCTCCAGTTATATCACTCACTGCGATTACCTTGCCGCCTCTCTCATGAATGATCTTTCCTGCCCACGCTCCTACATTTCCAAATCCCTACGGAATCCAAATACATATTTATCACATCATTTTGACCAAATACTGTGGCATAACCAGGCGAAGGAAATGGAATGTGCTAGAACTGATTAATTGCAGATTCTACCTGAATTGCAAAAGTCAAATCCTTGATATTCTTCCCATATTCAGCAAGTAAAGCTTCTGTAGCATAAACGGCACCACGCCCTGTCGCAGCTTCCCTACCTAATGACCCCCCAAGATCCTAAACAAAAGGTGAAAAAAGGATGAATAGAGAAGTCATACATAAAGGTGTTCTAATTTTAGCTAAATAGGAGAAGTCTCGAAAGGTATGAAAAACTTACAATCGGTTTTCCAGTCACAATTGCAGGTGAGTGACCATGAAACTTTGAGTACTCGTCCAAAATCCAGGCCATAGTCTGTTGATAGCAAGCATCATATAGAATATTATGTGCATCTTATTCTAAAGCTCAAAAGGAATAATATTTTGACAAAGTTGCAAATAGAATTTTGTTACTAACCTGTGCGTTAGTGCCCATATCAGGTGCAGGCACATCAGTATTAATTCCAATTAGATCATGAATTTTCTGTGTGAAAACACGAGTAAGTCGCTCCAACTCGCTCACGCTTAAATCTTTTGGGGTACAGCCAATTCCACCTTTAGCTCCCCCATATGGAATGTTGGCTACAGCAGTCTTCCAAGTCATCAGTTGAGCAAGGGCGTTTACCTCATCAAGCTCAACCTTGTAGAAAATTTACAACATCTCAGCACAGAATAAAGAATGCTATTCGGTGATACCAGCAAAACTATGAAAAATATATAAATAAATAAATAAGAAAGGAGTGGAGTTTGACATTGAAATGCACTAATTTGAAAGGAATATATTGGAGGAATCATGACATGGTAGAGGACTTGCTTGATCGTGATCTTGTAGATAACATGTACTCAACTTATATTAACTTCTAAAGAAAAAAAATTCTTCAGACAGAGATGCTAAACCAAATAACATGAGCTGATTATCAAGATAATCGATCAAGTACACCTTAATTCCAAACTAGTAGGGGTTGGTTGTGTGAATCTTCCTAACAATTCCTCTGTCTTTTTGCAATGCTAAATAATTGCATTTGGTTTATTAGAATCTAGCGTCAATAGTCAACCATCAAGCAACCGATAGAGTCTGAAAGCATTAAGGAAAGCTTATCACCCATCGAAACACATATAAGCAGGAACTCACCTGCCCTAAGAAAACAGCTAAGATTCAAATATTCTCCTTTAACAGGAACTGATATCATCAAAGAAACTAAACATATAATTAGATTCAAATGCAATGATATTGGTGGATTTAACCTTCCAATTCATCATAAATAGTAGCTTTCTCATACGTGGAATAGAACACACGCTGCAATCTATACAAAATCAGAAATCAGTAGTGTACTAATATCCTATGTTTATGCGACCTAATTTGTTTAGGCACAAAGTTCTCAGGAAATGCAAAATCTAACTATAAAGGTGCACAGTAACTTATCAAAAAAAGAAAAGGGTGCAGTGTAACAAAAGATAAACAATAAGCATTGACAGGATTATACAAAAAGTTACACATTAAAAAAAGACCCAAAAAATAGAAAATAGAAAGAAAAAACAAAAAGAAGCATAGAAACAAACCTCATGATGGTATCTAATTCCTCCTTTCATAGGACCCCGAGCATTATCGTGCTGTACTCTGAATCCAACGTACGAAACTAACGTTCCATCATCCTTAGGAATTGTACATTCCACCTGATCCAACATCAAAACACCGTCAACCTACCATCAGAATTCCATTTTTTCTGTTTTTTTTTTTTTGGAGTGAAAAGAGTTTAATATGAAAAAATTAAACAGAACATCAAAATCGTCAAGAAGATAGAAACTTTAATATACATCAGTTAATTGTACCTTAATTTCTCTGAAAGGAATCAAAAGACTCTTTTCAATTTTGGAGTCCAACCCAAGAATGCGAGCGGCTTGACGGAAGTTGCGGTTGGTAGCAGCAAGAGCATTCATTGTAGTAGCAATAAGATGAGCAAAAACGCCAACAAATGAGAACTACTTCACTCCGTGATTAAATCCTATATATTTGGTAGGCTGATGACTAACTAGTAAGAATAGGATGATGACTAGGAGGTGACGGTTGATTTTCTCTATTTAAAAGATTCCTTTTTCTCTATTTGCGGGAGAAACTTTTCCTTCTTTTTTTTCTCTATTTAAAATTTTGGCTTAGACTTTGTTTTTTAGTTTAATTAAAGTCATCTTCCTTTTTTTTTTTTATTTCTCACCCGGTGTCCGGAACCTACATTGGAGCCTGACTATATCCGGATTCGCACCGCGTAATGCCCCATTCGGTGAAAGCGCTCCCTACCAAGTATTTTTCCATACCCAGGACTCAAACCCGAGACCTCTGATTAAGGGAAGAGTAATCACGTCCATTTCACCACACCCTTTGGTAATAAAGCCATCTTCCATGTGATAGAAAGACCAAGACACATAACATAAATCAAATTAAATTATTTCTCTCCATATGACTATAAAATGTGTGTCATTAAAGATAAATAAATAAATTTACTTAAGTTATTTTCACATTTAGAAATGATCATTCTTTTTGAACAAAATAAAAAGATAAAGATGAACAATTGGAGTATCAAGTTAGCCCCATAATGAGCTTTAGCAAATAGGTATAATTATGATTAGGGGTGGCAATTTGAGCTCAAATCCATTCAACATGTCCAATCCGTTCAAGGTTAGGCCTTTCATCGACCCGCCCATTATCTATACTCAGCCCGTCTAAAGTTGCCTTGATTTTTAGCCCAAATTGATTCACGGGTAATTTTGCTAAAATATCTTTAAAATAATTCTTTTTTGTTTGATATGTTATATATAACTATAACAAAATTAAATAAAAAGTCTTATTTGATAATTAAACAAATCATAAAAAAATAACACCTTAATTAAAGTTTGGTAAGGTAGAGTGGGTTGGGATATGACTCAAAATTTATCCCATCTTGACCTAGTCCATCACAGTCCAAGTAACCCACCCATTTATTGATCCAATCGGGGGCGGATGTATAGCCCAAATCATGGGGCACGTGAACCCATGGTCTTTCCGCCAAATTAGTTATTTTATGTATGTTTTTTCTAGAATTTGTCTAATATTATGTGTTGGCACCCATGCTTCAAAAAGATTGAATGGTGCACTTGATTGAATATTGGGTTATTCACCCAAAGGAACAAAGATCGATTCCTATTTCATACTTTTTTTCTATCTTTTTAGTGGTGCACCCATGTTCAAAAAATTCTAAATCCGTCTCTAGACTCATTCTATTTTGACCCGTCCAAAATCATGCCATCCCACCCATTTGATACCCCTAATTATGACGTGAGATCCATTCCATATTAAATATGGAATTTTCCTTTATAGGTAAATTTTGATTTACAACTATTTAGACTTCATTTGGTATAGAAATAAATTATGCAACACTTGTGATACAAAGATTAATAATGTAAGAACAAGTAAAGTAAGAATTGTAACACAGATTATTTTTATGGAGCGTTTGATTCATTATATAAAATTGAATATACAACGCATAACTTACCCTTATGTTTGGTTGAAAAATTGTGCAAGGGCTTGGAAAAGCATATGAGAAGAACTTCGAGGATAGTTTTGCCATTTTGAATGCTTTATCCACATATAATTAACCATGATATTGCTTATACTATATTAGTCTTGGTATAAAATAATATAGGAATTAGCGACATTGAAAAGTGCCACCAAACTTAGGATAAACAATCATATATCTTATACCATGATTTTTAATTCAATACGTTTAACCAAACGTGCCTTTAGTGTTTAAAACTTGCAAAGTGTGATGAAATACATGAACCTAACGCATGTTAGGAAGTTTCAACCGAATCCTTGGAATTAGGATCAATAAATCTTTACACTTAAAATATAAAATGATCGTACACTTAACATTTACATTGATGCTGCCGATCAATTAATTTATGACTTTGTTGATACTTTAAAAAATAACAATAAATGCGACAAAAGAATTTTGCCCATCATCAAAATTTGTCACTTAACATTTCAAATCAATATTTAACTGTTAAGATCAAATTGCTAATATAAATAGGTGTGAATAAATATTTACCAAGAAAAAGGTTATACAATATATGGGATAAAATTGATTTATAATAAATGATCGAATGATAGCATAATACGTGGAATCAAAGACAGGTAAAAGGCGAGTCAAGTAACAACTAGTACCGGATACGACAACTGCAATCGGTATCGGGTAAATCTCGAAAGGAGCGTGGTCAACGGGAGCAGATCGAGTATTCGTCGTCGGATAGCATGCAATGAGAGAATATTTTCTAACATTAAATGTGCAACCGTTACAAAGAATATTTATATTCATCGTCTGTCGTTACATATTCATCAATGACTTCTTTATTATCATTTAAGTGAGTTTGATCCTAGAATCTTGTTTCCTTAGGTATAACTATAAATAGCATGCTCAACAGTCATTGTAACACACGAAATTCTAGTCAAACATATACTATTTTACTTTTGCTATTAATTAAATAACTTTACTTATTCTTATCATTGCTTTCACTTTTGTCCTCGGAGACATTGCGCTCGAAGCCATGCTTGTCATCTTCTTCAGTTTCAATTACTAAATCTCATTGTTAATCTAATTTCTCTATCATTTTTGGATCAAATCTTGTTTGTTTGTCTATAAATCACGTATTAAGTTTAACTGTAGTATTTTACGGGCAAACAGTTTAGCGCCCACCGTGGGGCATAGACAGTTGCGTAATTGCTTTGATCCATACATTTATTACAGACATGTTTGAGTTTTCTGCAGCAAGAAATCAGAAACGACATCTAATAATGTCAACATCATACATAACGTTGAGGGACACGAAGATTTGCCTCAACGTGATGACTCAATCAGTGACACTCGTAATGAAGGGGACGAAGCAACCCCGGTTCATGAAGGGCAGTACCCATGGAATATGCGGGAGCCCACTCCCGATGACACGGAGGAGGAACATGTCGTGAAAATAGTGAAAATCTTAAGAGAACGGTAGAAAGAAATCATGAGTCACCTCCAAGGCAGAACCGAGTAATGACAGAGTTAAAACAAGCACTGTCAGGTGTTTCCAATAGTACAAACGGAAGGGGCCCGATTCCTCCCAATGCTCCTTCAAATTAAATGGCTCAGAGGGTCGACAACAACACCCCAAGGGGTGAAGTCGGTTTCGATGGCGCCGGGGGAACCAGTAGCGTATCAAATGAACACCAAATGGATCAAAATGCGAAGGAATTTCACGACTGAATGGATCAGATTCCGGGCGCAACGCCATTTTTGAAAGGCCTAGATTCGAAAAAATACACGCAATTGCCATTTAAGTCGAGCACAGTGCCAGAGTTAATTCCGAAGAGGTTCAAAATGCCGGACATAACAAAGTACGATGGTACCTCGGATTCACAGGAGTACATCACAACCTACACCACGGTTGTAAAAGGGAATGATTTGGCTCAACATGAGATCGAGTCGGTCTTGCTGAAGAAGTTTGGCGAAACCCTCACAAAAAGGGCACTGATATGGTATTCACTCTTACCCAAGCATTTAATTGACTCTTTTGAGATGCTTGCAGATTGATTCATTAAGGCGTATGCCGGGGCAAGGAAGGTCCAAGCCAGGAAGGCGGACATATTCAGGATTGTGCAAGGTGAGTCTGAATTACTACGAGAATTTGATTCGATTCACAGAAAGAGAGGATGTTATTACCGGTTGTTCCAGATGAGTGGGTAGCGGAGGTGTTCACAAATGGTTGAACCCACAGAGCTCCGACGCCTCCCGAAAGTTCAAGAAAAGCCTGCTCGAATTCTAAGCAACCACATGGGCGGATGTCCATAACTGTTATGAATCAAAATAAGGATAGAGGACGATCAACTAGGGTTTCTGACATCAACCAAGGGAGGGGACCGAGACAAGAACTAGGATAAGGTTAAAAGTGACTTTGATGCGGATCGACGGTCTTCTAAAGGTAATTTCCTGCCGTATGGAAGAGCCGAGGGACGCAGTAGCAAACATTTCTAGTCCTCAAAGAGGTTCGCTCCCGATAGAAAAACCGACTGTGGCCGACAAGAAAAGAGGTACCGGGGTCCCGGGACTCCACATATCCCAGGTTATCGGATTACAACTTCAACATTAGCTTAGTGGAGTTGGTATCGGCGATGAGGAATATCAAAGATACACGATTCCCAAAACCAATCAGATCTAATCCCAACCAGAGAGACCCAACTTGTGGGGCCATAGAACTGGGGACTGTTGGTATCTACGAGAAGAGGTGGAGACATTATTGAAGAATGGCCATCTCAGGAAATTTTTAAGTGATCGAGCCAAAAACAACTACGGTCGAAGTCGGGACAATGCAGAGCCTTCGAAGACAGCAGAAGACTCCCTTCGTTTGACTATCAACATGATTTTCGGAGGCAATGAATCAACGGTGTAGCCTTCTCGACGGCTAAGAAAATAAAGATATCGGTTACTCACAACAAGAGACTCCGGGAAGTCACGGAAGATGATATCACCTTCATGGAGGAAGACACTGACATACTTCTTCTGCCGCATAATGACGCTCTATAATCTCTCTTAATTAAGAGACTAAGTATCTTAATTCACCCTGAATTCTCTTTGGACCCGAACCAACTAACCTAATAAGTCATATAACAACTATAAAGCACAAAAGAAGCAAAAAATGGGGGAACGTGGCTACAACTCTCAAAATGACCGGTTGGGTCGTTATACTCCCATCGGATAACTGGAACAAAATAAACAAGAAGATCATCAACAATGAAAAACACCTTTTTTGCGAAGATGGAAATGAATCGAAAACTTACAGAAGCGAGTCCACGACTTATGAAAAGATGGAGTTGTGGCCGGGATGATGTCCTTGGTAGCGATGATGACGAATAGATCCATCCACCTACGGTCATTATCATCATCCATGCTGGTGAGAATAACATGGTAGTCGCATTCGCTGAAGTTTATTACTCCCCCATAAAAAATTCTAGGAAAGTAAAGATCCATCATGTGTGCAAGGGTTAGGGTTTTTTTAATCTTCGTGCACAGTTGGTGGAGGCAAGACACTATTCGCCATACTGATAGTATGCTATAATACCGTATTTTAGTCGCTTATTGCACTCTAATTCACTGTACTTTACTTGTGTTGAGCTTTAATTAGTAGTGTTTTGCACTTATTGTATGTTTTATGTTGTGCATGAGTGATTCCGAGTTACTTAGATGTTGTGGAGCAAATTCGAGCTATTTGGAGCTTTGAAGTCTGAGTATAAGCCCAAGAGATTAAGCCGGTATCGCGTTCGGGGGTCGAGGATCAAGTCCGGATGTCAAAAATTGGAGAAACGAACTCACTCTAAGAAAAATGCACAGTCGCGCCGCATGGAGCGGCGCGGCAGTGCAAATTATGCCCAGAAATTATTTTGTGAAATGTTCTGGAAATTCCCATAAGCGCGCCGCATGGGGCGGCGCGGCGTGCGGCGCAATAATGTATATTTGTTAGAGTAACTTCCCATTTCCGCTAAAAATGGTAATTGCGTTCGGGGTTTATTAAGGGATGGTTTAAATACACGGAAAAATACCATTTTCGGGACTTTTGATATAATTTCGACCTAAGGAGGCCAAGGAGGCTAAGGAGGAGTTTGAAGAACACAAGCACAAGGATTTCATCATTCCTTCCTCACTCAAGATCCGGGTTTGAATTGAATTTATGTTTTTCTATATTTTAGTTACATTTGCGAAGAACTTCTCCATGTCTATGGGGTAGATCCTTTTGGGTTTTGATAGATTTGGTGTATTGATAATTGTTTGTGGATTATGACTCTATTTTTATGTATTTGAATCATTTTGGAAGAATTAATTGTTGCATCTATATTCACTAGTTCATGTAATGGAGAGAGGCATAAATTGTAATATCATTGCATTATATTGTTGGTTGAGTTCATAGATTCTTCTAAGTAATCGAAAAAGGCTAGTTGAATCATTGATTAAACCTAGTTAGGAGAATAATCAAAAGATGTTTTCCTAAAGACCGGTTCACTACGTATTCTTGCATATCTTTACAGTGCTTAAATTGGTTCATCTCGTGAGATTAAAACTTAATCGAGAGAGGAGTTTCTACTGAGCGGTTGAATTAATAATAGAGTGAATTGGAGAGATTCACTTGAACATTGGAAGTGAATTATCTAGAGTTAGATCCCGAACAATTGTCTTGCACCTATCCTTTCAAAACCCTATCCTCTTCCACTGATAACCTTAATTGATTATTCCTTGTTTCGATAGTCACTAGTCAATAGCTGTAGATTTTAGATTCTTAGTTAAATTTTATTATTAATCATATAAATCTCAACTGTTGATCCTCTTGGATAGCAATCTAGCTACAAACTATGATAATATTGTTTAACTCAAATCCATATGGATATGATATAATATTATATTATATTCGACTAGTGAGCATATTTAAGTGTATTTAGTACTCGTCAAATTTGAGTTTCTACTGAATATTTGAACAAATAATAGAGTGAATTTGGGAGACTCACTTGAACATTGGACATGAATTATCTAGATTTAGATCCCAAATAATTATCTGGCACCTATCCTGTCAAAACCCTATCCTCTTCCACTGATAACCTTAATTGCTTATTCTTTGTTTTGATAGTCACTAGTCAATGGCTGTAGATTTTAGATTCTTAGTTAAATTTTATTATTAATCATATAAATCTCAACCGTTGATCCTCCTGGATAGAAATTAAGCTAGAAACTACGAGAATACTATTTAAATCCAATCCATGTGGACACGATATTATACTATACTATCTTTGACTAGTGAGCATAATTTAAGTGTGTATTTTGCACTAGTCAAAATTTGGCGTCGTTGCCGGGGATCGGCAATCAATAGCGTTTGAAATAGTTTGTAGTGCTAATTCAGTAATTTATTTATATTTTTTTAATTTTATTTTGTTCTTCTCGGGTTTCTCCTCCGTATGCAGGCAACAGGTTAAGTCTGTGGTGTATGACACGATCTTCTTCTAAAGAAGTAATACCTTACAAACCGAAATTGGAAAAATACCTGCGACAACTGAGGAAGTAGAAAGACTTCACCGTAAAGATCTTGGGGCAACCTTCAGCCCAAGAACACATGGCTAATAATGATGACGACGAGGTAGAGGTAGCGCAGCATAGAGAAGAAGTTGCAAGGATAGCAGCTGAGGCAGCCCGTAGAGCTGCTAAGGAAACTATCGAAGACAATAGGGGTCGACGATTTAATCTAAATCGACCCTTGATTGAAGAGCAGTTCGAGAATGCGGTACTCATGCCTGGTACAACATTGGGTGACTATGCCAGACCAGTCTACAATCAAGGATTGTCAAGTGTTAGACCATCTTCAATTGCAGCAAATAAATTCAAGTTGAAACAAGGTTTGCTTCAAATAATTCAAAACAGATGCGTTTTTAGAGGGAAGATGAACAAAGATCCAAACATGCATCTGATGGACTTCGAGGAGATTATGAACACTTTTCAATACAATGGGGTGTCACAAGATGCAGTGTATTTAAGGGCATTCCCCCTTTAACTTAAATATAATGCGAAGCAGTGGCTTCGAAGCTTGCCAAATGGATCAATTAGAACATGGGAGGAAATGACCAGAAAATTTCTTGATAAATATTTATCCTCATCTAAGACGGTCAAGTTTAAAAGAGAAATCCATAACTTCTGCTAGAAAGAGAATGAAACTGTTTTTGAAGCATGTGAGAGGTTTAAGAAGATAGTTAGAAGGTGTCAACATAGCTGAATTGAACTCTGGATGCAACTACAAGATTTTTGAGTTATCCGAAAATGCTAATCAGTGGCCCTCTGAGAGTGTGGAAAGAAGAAAATCAACGGGTGTTCTCTAAGTTGATGCTACTACATCTACGTAAGTATAGCTTGATGCTATGGCTAAAGAAATAAAAAAGCTAACTGTAGATTCGATGCAAAATGTATACCAAGCAGCTTGTGATATATGTGGAAGAGGATACCCTACTTATGAGTGTCAAGCCTCAACTGAGGAAGTGAATGCTGTAGGAAACTATAATTTTAATGCAATGGGTCAGAGGCACCCCGGCTTTTCATGGAGTTCACCTGGGGGTACTGAAAATGCATGGCAACAAAACAACCACAGATTCCAAGAACAAGGAGCTCCAGGTTTTCAAAATCAGCAGAGGCAGCAGTATCAATCTCCAAGTCGAATCAATCCAGCATGGAGGATCTTATGAAGACCTTCATTATCAAGACAGATGAGAGGCTTGATGCCCATGATGCAACTATCAAAGAATTGGGTACATATTTTCGAAGCCTGAAAAAACAGGTTGGGCACTTAACTACTCTAATGTCTGAGAGAGTCCCAGGAACACTCACGGCTGATACAGAAAGAAATCCTAAAGAAACAGTAAATGCTGTAACTTTGAGAAGTAAGAAAGAGTTGAAATATCTCACCCCAATCCAAAAAGATATGAGACATGAAAAAGAAAGCGGGGAGCAGCTGAAGAATAGTGTCGAAAAGAAGAAAAAAGTTAAATCGAGAAGGGAGGAACTTGAGGCGAGCAAGCATAGGCCTACACTGCCTCTTCCCCAAAAGCTAAGTAGAGAAAAGCTAGACAAGCAGTTCGAGAGATTTCTAGATGTGCTGAAACAGGTTCATGTAAACTTACTATTCATATAAGTGCTCTCACAAATGTCGGCTTATGCCAAGTTCTTGAAGGAGATCCTGACAAATAAAAGGAAAATAGAGGAGACCTCAGTGGTCAAGCTCACAGAGCATTATAGTGCAATATTGTAAAACAAACTCCCACAAGTGTGGAGATCAAGGGAGTTTTACCATACCTTGCTCTTTAGGCATTACTAATTTTGATAAGTCTCTATGTGAATCTTGTGCCTCAATTAATCTAATGGCACTATCTATTTACAGGAAACTGGAGAAAGAGATTGAGAGATATGGTCTGCACCAATATCTTTGCAGTTGGAAGACCAAACGACTCTAATACCCGATGGAATAGTTGAAGATGTCTTAGTTCTGGTAGATAAGTTTATTTTTCCTGTAGATTTTATAGTGGAAAAGATGGAGGAGAATAAGGAGGTCCACCTCATCCTAGGAAGACCATTTCTAGAAATGGGTAGAGCAATATTAGCTATACATGAGAGAAAACTCATGCTTAGAGTGGGTGAGGAGACTGTGACTTTTGAGATGAATATAGAAACATGGGTCAAAAGGGAGAAGCTAGCTGCTAGTGTTGTATGGAAAGTGAATGGCGTGAAAGAGAAGGCTGCAGTGAGTGAGAAAGATAAGTGTGGGGTGTACCCAAAGAAGGTTGAGAAGAAGCTATCTGCATGGATGTGTACACTAGTTCGGGCACGAGGGATGGAGCCCAATTTCGACTCAAACCCCGACTAGATGTTCAGGGAAGTTTTCCTTACTTCTTGCTTTTTATTTGTGTGTCATAGGGACATGCCACAATTTAAAGTATGGGGTGGGTATGTATGTATGTATAGAATGTATAAATGTATATGTGTGTTTTTGTAATTCAATTGATTGGAAATTTTGACAATTTTGACTTATCCCGACGATGGATTTCCTCGGTTGTCTTCTTGAGGGATTTAAGTTGAAGAAAATCCCCCTTGATTTTTATTTGTACCGCGGTTCTTTTCCAAGTGTTCTGTTTGAACCGGGTGTAGTTCGTTTTTAATTTTTTTTATGAGCAAGAGATCTTGTGCTATGATTTCAAATGAAAGCAATATCTCCTGACTATATTATGCCTTGTGAATAATAAGTGCTTTAGTTGTGACGTTTAGGCTCAGTTTTTTACTTTTGTATAAGCACCTTAAATTGTATGATCTTAACTTTGCTTAACTGCTTTGACTAGAGTGTCTTGATGAGTCTGATCCTGAGTGAGTTATGTGTCGTGTGTGTGTGTGTGAGGTTTTTTGTTACTATGTGCATTGCATTTGATGTGATATAGGCATTTCTTTGTTGAGCCAGTTATATGATTTTACCCACCTAATTGTTTATGTATCTTAGGTAACCCCTTTGAGCCCGTAATCCTGTTTCGTTGGCAACCACATTACAAGCCTTACCCATTTGTTCGAATTGCCCATCTATTTGAACCTTTTACCTCTCGTGAGCACTCAAAATTATTATGAACTTTGTAAAAGTTAAAATGTGGGGTAGTTGGTATGAACTTTGTAAAAGTTAAAGTGTGGGGTGGTTGGTTGGCTTTTGAGTGGAACTAATGAAATAAAGAGAAAGGTGCATTGTTTTAAAAAAAAGAGGCACTTGAATTGAAAAAGAAAAAAAATAAGTGTATGA
The DNA here is from genome assembly GCF_000715075.1 of Nicotiana tabacum. Taxonomy (NCBI): domain Eukaryota; kingdom Viridiplantae; phylum Streptophyta; class Magnoliopsida; order Solanales; family Solanaceae; genus Nicotiana; species Nicotiana tabacum. The sequence goes on from NC_134083.1 coordinate 80,615,333, forward strand.
TTGTGAAAAATATTCCTTGATAGTAGTAACTCTTGATGTATTTGTGCTTAAAGATGTAGGGAGTTAATATATATTGATGTTAAGGTGGAGTTATGGTTTGACATAAGTGTGCGGTTTTGAATGGTTAATTGTATGTATTAAAGTGCTTAGGGAGGTGTAGTCATTCTTATATCCAAATATATCCTACATGTCCCGCATCCTGCATTACAACCAATTAAAGTCCTACTTGACCCTTGACTAAATGAGATCAATTAGTATAGTAGTACACTACGGGCAAGCCTATGGTGCATCTTTTGTGGCAAATGAATGTTGTTTCTGAGAGTGAGTGAATTCTTTCTATCTTGAGTTCACAATTGTTCTTAACTTTTATTGTGTATGGAACTACTCTCTATTGTTGTGTGAGGGCATATGATTCATGAAGGAAAGGTAATGCTTGGCCTCTGTGTTAGAGTAAGTGAGCGGGTTATAAAAAATACGTGGTACTTTTGAGTCAAATCTTGAGGCGAGGATGTTACGGTATTGTGCTTAATCTGTTTCGATTATTCTTGGTGTGATGAGTTAGGAGAGTTGTTTAAAAAAGGGCGTGCCTATGTGAAGTGTAGTTTGATTGCTCGAGGACGAGCAATGGTTTAAGTGTGGGGTATTGATGGTAGGCTATAATCTCGTATTTTATTCGCTTATTGCACTCTAATTCACTGCACTTTACTTGTGTTGAGCTTTAATTAGTAGTGTTTTGCACTTATTATGTATTTTATACCGTGTAGGAGTGATTCTGAGTTACTTAGATGTTGCGGAGCAAATTCGAGCTATTTGGAGCTTTGAAGTCTGAGTATAAGCCCAAGAGATTAAATCGGGATCGCGTTCGGGGGTCGAGGACCAAGTCCGGATGCCAAAAATTAGAGAAGCGAACTCACTCTAAGAAAAATGCACGGCCGCGCCGCATGGGGCGGGGCGGCAGTGCAAAGTATGCCCAGAAATTATTTTGTGAAGTAATCTAGAAATTGCCGCAAGTGCCCCATATGGGGCAGCGCGGCGTGCGGCGCGGTAGTGTAAAATTGTTAGAGTAACTTTCCATTTTTGCTAAAAAGGGTAATTTCATCCAGGGTTTATTGGGGGATGGTTTAAATACACGAAAAAATACCATTTTCGGGACTTTTGATACAATTTCGACCTAAGGAGGCCAAGGAGGCTGAGGAGGAGTTGGAAGAATACGAGCACAAGGATTTCATCATTCCTTCCTCACTCAAGATCCGGGTTTGGATTGAATTTATGTTTTCCTATATTTTAATTATATTTGTGAAGAACTTCTCCATGTCTATGGAGTAGATCCTTTTAGGTTTTGATGGATTTGGTGTATTGATGATTGTTTATGGATTATAACTCTATTTTTATGCATTTGAATCGTTTTGGAAGAATTAATTGTTGAATCTATATTCACTAGTTCATGTAATCGAGAGATGCATAACTTGTGATATCTTTGCATTATATTGTTGGTTGAGTTCATAGATTCTTCTAAGTAATTGAAAGAGGCTAGTTAAATCATTGATTAAACCTAGTTAGGAGAATAGTCGAAAGATGTTTTCCTAAAGACCGATCTACTACGTATTCTTGCATATCTTCACAGTGCTTAAATTGGTTCATCTCGTGAGGTTAAAACTAATAGAGAGAGGAGTTTCTACTGAACGTTTGAACTAATAATAGAGTGAATTCGAGAGACTCACTTGAACCTTTGAAGTGAATTATCTAGAGTTAGATCCCGAACAATTATCTTGCACCTATCCTGTCAAAACCCTATCCTCTTTCACTAATAACCTTAATTGCTTATTCCTCGCTTCGATAGTCACTAGTCAATAGCTGTAGATTTTAGATTCTTAGTTAAATTTTATTATTAATCATATAAATCTCAATTGTTGATCCTCTTTGATAGAAATCTAGCTACTAACTACTATAATATTGAATAACTCCAATCCTTGTGGATACAATATTATATTATACTATATTCGACTAGCGAACATACTTAAGTGTGTATTTTGTGCTCGTCAAATTTGAGTTTCTACTGAATGTTTGAACTAATAATAGAGTGAATTCGAGAGACTCACTTAAATATTGGAAGTGAATTATCTAGAGCTAGATCCCGAACAATTATCTTGCACCTATCCTGTCAAAACCCTATCCTCTTCCACTGATAACCTTAATTGCTTATCCCTTGTTTCGATAGTCACTAGTCAATAGCTGTAGATTTTAGATTCTTAGTTAAATTTTATTATTAATCATATAAATCTCAATTGTTGATCCTCTTGGATAACAATCAAGCTAGAAATTATGAGAATACTATTTAAATCCAATCCATATGGACACGATATTATACTATACTATCTTTGACTAACGAGCATAATTTAAGTATGTGTTTTGCGCTCGTCACATACCGATGGGCCTACTTGTGCTAGGAAGGCCTAGTACTGGTATCAAAACTTTAAAACAATGGGGTCGACCTCTTCATTCGACCCCATGGAGAATGGACCTAAGGTAAAGGGAAACATACAAACATACATAAAACCCTTCTTGGTAAAGGTAACCCGTTCTATCATGTCCGGGGCAAGGATTGTAAGATCATGACGGTTGTAGTTCTCCTTCACAGTAGGGATGCTAGAATGACGAATGGAGGAGGGATACCTACTAACAGCTTAAGTCCGTGAAGACACAGAAGGGGCCTTCTCTTGAAAGTCATTAGTAGTACTAAGGTGTTTTGGTATGATGGTGCTTACGTAGGAGGTTCAGAATCGACATCAATTTCTTTGTCCTTATTTTTCTTTGGGCTCCACCGCAGAGGAGACCAGAGTTTCCAAAAGGGGCAGTGAAAGAAGCCATGGTAATAATGGGTCAGAAAAAACTTTTGTTAAGACCGTTGAAGAAGATGGAAAATTTTCGTACAGAAAAGAAGAAGAAGGACTTATGAAAACTAAAAATCTGGAAGTAAAGAAGGAAAGTAATGAGTAGAAGTAAAGATATAAACGACATAAATTACGGTCATGATTACCTCAAAAATCGGAAAAAATATTTGCTGAATCGTGGGGCAACACTTGTTCGGGATATTAAATGCGAGAAGACGTACGTCCTTTCAAGCGTCAGAGACTATTCAGGAACTTTTCCGCCAAGAAAGGGGTCTTCACCAACTTTCCGGTAACACAAGGATATGTCACCGGAAAGCATGAGACTATCTGTATGGGGTAAAATTGGTTTATAATAAATGGTTGAATAATAGCATGACACGTGGAACCGAAGACAGGTAAAAGGTGAGTCAAGTAACAACCAGTACCGGATATGACAACTGCAATCGGTATCGGGTAAATCCCAAAAGGAGCATGGTCAACGGGAGCAGGTCGAGTATTTGTCATCGGATAGCATTCAATGATAGAATATATTCTAACATTAAATGAGCAACTGTTATAAAGAATATTTGCATTCATGGCCTGCCGTTACATATTCATCAATGACTCTTTTATTATCATTTAAGTGTGGCTTGATCCTAGGATCTTGTTTTCCTAGGTATAGTTATAAATAGCAGGCTTAGCAGCCATTGTAAGACATGAAATTCCTGTCAAACATATACTATATTTTACTTTTGCTCTCAGTTAAATAACTTTACTTGTTCTTATCATTGCTTTCACTTTTGTCCTTGGAGACATTGCGCTCGGAGCCAGGCTTGTCTTCTTCAATTTTAATTACTAAATTTCATTGTTAATCTTATTTCTCTATCATTTTTGGATCAAATTAGTTCGCTTGTCTATAAACTACGTATAAAATTTAACTGTACCGTTTTACGGGTAAACATACAAAAAGTATTTACCAAGAAAAGTGACTACAAATAAAAAATTTCCATTCAATTGGAGAAGTTTGTATTCTTTAATTTTTTGTAACCTAATGAGTCAGGATAGTCTATATAAAAAATTCCTAACCCGCCAATTTCTTTCTAAAGATTTTCCAAATACAAATTTTAAATACTATTTCACGTAAGAATAGCTATTTGTGTAGCCAGGGAGAGTCAAAACAATTTCTCTTTTTTCTAATAAGCAGCCAAAAAAAAAACTCTAATTATTTTCAAGTGTTTCACTAAGAGCGGAAAGAAATCAATATCAGATAGGTGAAATTTAATGAAATGACCACTTTCTAACTCGATACATGAGGTAGTTTTCCTTAAAAGACCTAAACCTTGGAAATTTTATAAACTTAAAAGCAACACATGAAAATATATCAAATTTCTTATCAAACAATAAAAAATACTTTGAGAAGTTTGTCAACATTTGATAATTATTGGCCAGGTATTTCTTTTCTACAAGGAATTGTTATTAAAAGTAACGGCTTTCATACATCCATATGTTTACTTATATAACCTTGAGATCACATTCTCAAGTTTAATTTATTTAGACTTTCTTGAAATCTAATTCATCGAATTTTATAGTTTTGCATTTCTCTTATTAGTCATGGATTTTATTTCTTTAAAAAGTCACATACCAAGTCAAAAGTATATTAAAAATCCCAAGTCAACAGTTTCTATAATAACTATATAAATTTCAAATAACAGTAGCCAAACACAACCCCAAGATTGAATTTAAGGAGCAAAACTCTAGAATTTAAATATAATGACATACTAAAATAGGCTAAACAAAATGATGGTCCTTGCTTTAGCTAACTTTCATTGATTACTAGCCCCTCTTAACACTTGCTTTATTCCCTGAAATACAAATTCAATAGTTCTATTTCCAATATCAAACAAGATTATGCCCAATGTGCTTAACCATTATACTCCCAGGACTATGTCAACATTGCCCAGAGGTAAAAGGAGGAAATCTGAAGAAAAGGTAGTACCTTGCAACAGCCACGACAAATTCCTACATACAGAAGTTGTTTGCACCTTCTTGCCATCAGCCACACTAATAGATTGTTCAACTATAGATTTGGCTTTACATCCCAATTTCCTGGCTACTACTTGATCAATGAACTTATGAGTGCTTCCAGTGTCAATCAATACCTGTAGGGGGCTATTCTCATCATAGCATGTTACTCTGATAGTTTGATATCCACTAAATGCCTGTAAGGAGATAGTCATAAACTCATCAGTCCCTTCCATGGTCTCCGATACCAACTCCATATGTTTTTCATCATCTCGTGTGTCTTCCTCAATTATATCCACTAGAAACAACTGCTTCTTTGCCCTGCAGTTATGCCTTTGCACATATTTTTCATCATAGAAAAAACATAGCCCTTTAGCTCTTTTTCCATCTATTTCAGCAACAGACAACCTCCTAGCATAATTGTTACCAGAAGGTCTACTAGGAATATTAGAATTAGATTCGAGGAACTTCTTGAATGTTAAAGTTGATAAAGGAATCTTTTAGAAACCTTGTGGTTTAACATGCTAGGGAGTAGGTAGGATGGAATTATGTAATCAGCTAACATGTTTAAGACCCGTGACTGAGCTTATGCTTCAAAAATACCTTCTTGTAATCTAGCAGTTTTAAGCTTGCATAAGTGTTCTAGGTGCTTGAATCTTAACAGCCTTGTTAAGTTCTGGTTTCAACCCTCGCAGGAAACAACCGATTGCATTTTCAGTCGACAAATTAACTTCATTCAACAGTTTATTAAATTCAATTTGATAATCCTTCACATAACCAACCTGTCTCAGATTTTAATAGCCTCTATAGGATCTTCAAACCTATCCCCAAAGCTATCATGTAAGGCCAAAACGTATTCAGTCCAAGTTAGAAATGTATCACTATTTCTAGATCTCATATACGACCTATGCCACACAATAGCATCACTGTCAAAATGAAAACAAGCGACTTTCACCCTTTTCCTCAAAGGCAATTTACTCAATAGAAAAAATATGATCCACCTTATACAACCAAGATTTCAAGTCATATCCAGAAAATCGAGAGAAATCAAGTCGAGAATATCGAGTGAAATAACTATTACTAGTTGGAGCAGAACTGGTTTGAACTTCCTTAGAACGACCATATGAACAGGACCTACAGATTCACCATCAAATGAGGATGATATTCCTTTGTCTTACTGCTTGATACTCCCAATTGCCTCCTTAATTTCGAACAATTCCTTATCCGTTTGCGCGTTAGGATCATTCATACTGGTCAAGCTCTCCATCAACCTCTGTAATTGATCTTGAATTTCTGAGAATTTACCTTCCATATTTTTCATAGGGTTGTCTTGATTCTTATCTCTGCCCATGTTAATGCCGAGGAACAACAGCTCTGATACCAAATGATGCAATATAAGAACAGAAAAATGAGTATAATTGAACTAGAAGCTCAAGCTCGAAGAACAATGGTAGCTAAACAGGAATCTCCGAGATTTTAGCTAAGAAGAAATAGAGATGAAGAAAGGAGTTTGATCTTATTTTCTGAATGAATCCAATTGATATGATTACAATGTATTTATAGAACTAAAATAACTCAAATGATTATATTCGATCCCTAACGATTACTGTTATAACTAACTCCTAACTAACTTGCCACGTCAGCTGCCAACTCAGCTTTTCTCTAATCTTGCATCAATTGTAGAGAAGAAAATTCACATACAAAAGCACTATATGTGATTAATTCAATGTCCAATTAGTAAATAACGCGTGTCACATTAGTAAGATTTTTAACCCAAATTTTTGCTTCTCACGTGCCATTGGAAAAGTATGTTTTCTTACCCACACATCATCACTTAAGGAGGTAATGTCACTTGGAACAAGAATAAAGAGGAGCTTGAATGCTTGTAAAGTTCCAATATAAAATCGAGTTTTCCGAACAAGTTTAGGATGCAAACCATGTATCTTTTCAATATTTAACAAAGTAAAAGCCGCTCATATGGTGGAATTAGTCGGACAAAGCAAACGGGCAGATTAGTCAACTCATCCAAAATTTTCTATGGGAGCTACAGTAAAACACCTTTTTCTGGCCAATAAAGCTGATTTATTTAACTAAATTACATGGAAGAAAATGGAGCACAAGCAAAATTCAAAGAGCTCTGTGCTTGTAACCACAATAGCACATGGAATGACCAAACTACCCTCTTTAGAAATCAAGTATGTTGGCGCTGCTAACTCCCACTTATAGAATAGTTATTAAAAATTCTTGCAAAAAAACCTATTTAGTTAATTGTTTCATAGTAAAAGATTTTTGCAGAAAAAGCTATTTAGTAGAATTGTTTCTACTTTAACTAGAGCCATGTGATGCAAGATCTCAAGACGATACCGCTACTTTATTATTATCATGTCATATTAGCCCCGTTAAAACCAAATAGTTATAATTTTGAGTTGAGATACATTTCAACCTAATTCTGCATGTTAATAGAATTTATTTTGAATAGGCAAAACATGAATGTTTTTGGATTTTAGATGCTAGAAACTTTGATGAAATACATGAATCCAAAACATATTATAAAGTTTCAACATAATCCTTGAATTTTGGCTCAATAAAATCTTTACATACTTCAAAAAATTAAATTAGCCCCTATATTTAATATTTTTATTGATTGATGCTTTCAAGTGAAGAATCAAATGTTATGTGAGTCGACAAAAAGTTTAATGGCTTTGTTGAAGGTTTGAAAAATAATAATAAAGCCGCCAAAAGAACTTCTCCCATCATCAATAATTATTTATTTTGAACTTCAAATTAAATATTATGTTCAAAAACTGAAATTTCCTTTTTAATTTCTACCCTTTTTTTTCGAACCTTCGTTGTTTCTACTAAAGATCATGAATTATTTGCCTGAATTGCTTGTCATGGTTATTAGATGAATTTTGCAAAAGAAAATAAGAAAGCTGAAACAAACTTTTACGCCCTCTACCTTTTCGTTCAGTACACTTTCATGTTTTTAATGTGTTTGATCTATTGGGAAGGTTGAATGCTGTTGAGGTTTTGTTTTTAAGATGAAATATTCTTAAAATGAGGATGAATGGGAAATTGAGGGAAAATAAAATTTTGAGTAAAATTTTAAGTTTCTCCCTCTTGACAATGAGACATTGTCCCATATTGGAAGAGGAAGACATTTTTGGTGGGTATATATATAATTGCTCTTCTTGTAGCTCTTAAAGAGTTAAGAAGAAAGCAAGCCTCGCGCCGTCGTCGTCGTCGCTCGCTCGGCTTCGGCTTTCCGCATTTGTAACGGATATTTTTCAATCCGTGTATTGACCATTTGGCAGCCGCCTAATGCTTATATATGTGCAGCAGATATTGAAGACAACACACAACACACAATTCGCTCAACAAATTGGCTATACATTGCACTCCTTCCTCTCAGCATTTCCATACGATTTTCTGAGTTTATACTCCTTCGTTCTGCATTGTTTTTAACTTCAAACAAAGAAACTGTAAGTGTGATTTGCTACCGAACTTTGTGTTCGCTGAAACACTGGGGTTTGAAGTACCGCTACACCAATGTGTTATTCATTCTATCCTGGGAGGAAATAATCCATTACCTTGGGTACTAGGAGGGGATTAAATTCCTTAAGGAAACACTGTGAATTCAGTGGGCTCGAATTTATTATTGTTTCATTACGATAACTTTTATTTTGCAGAATTATTATTTACAAATACAGCAATATTGACGGGAATAACAATCTTAAGGAATTTAATATTTATTTCTGTATTTGTGTTATTCTTATTATTCTGCAAACTAAAACCTTTGTGGTTTGTGTACTCTCGTTTTGGAGAGTTAAGCCTTCGTGGCGTTTTGTTGGATATTAAAATCTACGTGATTTTTACTCCAGTTTGAAAACGTGTTTTAAACGCTTGTTTGTGTCATTCTTTTACAAAAAAAAATGATGACTGAAAGCAAAAACCAAGCTGTTCCGATGGTAACTGCCAACGCATCGACAAGCCGAACACCGGCGTTGGCACCGGCAAAAAAACCCGAAAAATTTTTCGGGATTGATTTCAAGCGCTGGCAGCAGAAGATATTCTTCTATCTAACTACGTTATGTCTACAGAAGTTCATCAAGGAAGATGTTCATAATCTGCCAGATAAAACTCCAGAGAATGAACGTTTTCTCGTGATTGAAGCGTGGAAGCATTCTAATTTTTTATGCAAGAATTATATTCTTAGCGGACTGGATGATAATCTGTATAATGTATACAGTAGCATGGAGACGTCAAAAGAATTGTGGAATGCGCTTGAAAAGAAATATAAAACTGAAGATGCCGGGATGAAAAAATTTGTTGCCGCAAAATTTTTGGACTACAAAATGGTAGATAGAAAGTCTGTTATTACCCAAGTCCAGGAATTGCAAGTGATTATTCATGATCTACTTGCTGAAGGTCTTGTCATTAACGAAGCATTCCAAGTAGCAGCAATGATTGAGAAGTTGCCTCCGTTGTGGAAGGACGTCAAAAATTATTTGAAACACAAACGAAAGGAAATGTCTCTTGAAGATCTCATTGTTCGTTTGAGAATCGAATAGGACAATAAAGCTGCTGAAAGGAGAGGCCGTGGAAATTCAACAATAATGGGAGCAAATATTGTTGAAGCTAACAAAAAGAGGAAGAAGGCTTCTGGTCCGAAATACAACCCAAGCAAGAAGCGGTTCAGTGGAAACTGCTACAACTGTGGGAAAACTGGATACAAGTCTACGGAGTGTCGTGCTCCAAAGAAAGACAAGAAAAGAGGTCAAGCAAACATGGTAGTAAACCATGATGATGTTGATAACTTGTGTGCCATGCTTTCTGAATGTAACTTGGTGGGAAATCCTAAACTGTGGTGGTTTGATTGAGGAGCCACTCGCCATGTTTGTGCAGTTAGAGAGGCTTTTGCTACTTATGCTCTTGCTGAACCCGGAGAGACAGTTTATATGGGAAATGCTTCAACAGCAAAAGTTGAAGAATATGGGAAGATATTTCTGAAAATGACTTCTGGCAAGGTCATGACTTTGAACAATATCCTTCATGTTCCCGAAATGAGAAAGAATTTAGTCTCTACTGGACTTCTTCTTAAGCACGGTTTTAAGTGCGTTTTTGTGTCCAACAAGGTTGTCATTAGTAAGAATGAAATATTTGTAGGAAAAGGTTATCTCACCGAGGGCCTTTTCAATCTAAATATAATGGTTGTGGAAAATAATAATAATATTTCAGCTTCTTCTTACTTACTTGAGTCAAATAATTTATGGCATGTACGTTTGGGTCATGTCAATTATAAAACCTTGCGGAAAATGATTAACTTGGAAGTACTGCCCAAGTTTGAATGCGAAAAATCAAAATGTCAAACATGTGTGGAATCTAAGTATGTTAAACATCCTTATAAGTCAGTTGAAAGGAATTCAAATCCTTTAGACTTAATTCACACAGATATTTGTGACATGAAGTCAATACCATCTCGCGGTGGAAAGAAGTATTTCATAACTTTTATTGACGATGGTACTCGATATTGCTATGTTTACTTACTGAATAGTAAAGATAAAGCAATAGACGCATTCAGGCAATACAAAAATGAAGTTGAAACGCAACTTAACAAGAAAGTAAAAATGATAAGAAGTGATAGGGGTGGTGAATATGAATCTCCTTTTGAAGAAATATGTTTAGAATATGGAATTATTCATCAAACAACAGCCCTTACATGCCCCAATCTAATGGGATTGCGGAAAGAAAGAATCACACATTAAAGGAGATGATGAATGCGTTGTTGATAAGTTCTTGTTTGCCACAGAACTTGTGGGGGGAAGCCATTCTTACGGCTAATCGAATATTAAATCGAGTGCCCCATAGCAAAACACAATCCATTCCATATGAAAAATAGAAAGGAAGGAAGCCCAACTTGAATTACTTTAAAGTGTGGGGGTGTTTGGCAAAAGTGCAAGTTCTTAAACCCAAAAGGGTAAAGATAGGACCGAAAACCGTTGATTGTGTTTTCATAGTATATGCGATAAATAGTAAAGCATATCAATTTATGGTTCATAAATCAGAAAATCCCGACATTCATAATAATACGGTTATAGAATCAGATAATGCTGAGTTCTTTGAAAATATATATCCGTATAAAAAGGAATGTGAGTCGTTTGGTAAAGGATCTAAACGACCTCGGGAAGAAACAAAAGAAAGTACATGTAACCGGGAGGATCCAAGACGTAGTAAACGTCAAAGAACGTCTACTTCATTTGGAACGAATTTTGTGACTTTCTTATTGGAGAATGAGCCTCAAACATTTAAAGAAGCTATGACTTCTTCGGAATCATTATTTTGGAAAGAGGCAGTCAATAGTGAAATAGAATTCATATTGAACAACCATACATGGGAATTGGTTGATCTTCCTCCTGGAAATAAACCTTTGGGTTCTAAATGGATTTTTAAAAGAAAAATCAAAGATGATGGCACTATTGATAAATTCAAGGCAAGGCTCGTAGTCAAAGGGTATAGACAACGAGAAGGTCTAGACTACTTTGATACATACTCTCCAGTTACAAGAATTGCGTCCATACGGATGTTAGTAGCATTAGCTGCAGTGTATGGTCTTGAAATTCATCAAATGGATGTTAAGACGGCCTTCTTAAATGGAGAGTTGGAGGAAGAAATTTACATGGAACAACCTGAAGGGTTTGTGGTTTCAGGTAAAGAAAAGAAGGTATGTAGACTTGTTAAGTCTCTTTACGGACTAAAATAAGCACCCAAACAATGGCATGCAAAATTTGACCAAACAATGTTGTCAAATAGTTTTAAAATAAATGAATGTGATAAATGTGTGTACATTAAAAATGTTCCAAATCACATAGTCATTGTTTGCCTATATGTGGATGATATGCTGATAATGAGTAATGACATTGCCAACATAAATGTTACTAAGCGTATGCTCAATAGCAAGTTTGATATGAAAGACTTGGGAGTTGCTGATTTAATTCTGGGAATTAAGATCCATAAGACTCCTCAAGGTCTGGCATTGTCACAATCTCATTATATTAAGACAGTACTTGAAAAATTCAATCACTTGGGCTTTAAAGTTGCAAAGACTCCAATTGACGTGAATCTTGCATTAGCAAAGAATAAAGGCCAAAGCATATCACAATTGGATTATGCTCGTGTGTTGGGATGCTTAATGTATATCATGAATTGTACACGACCAGATATAGCTCGTGCCATAAGTAAACTGAGTCGATATATGAGCAATCCAGGCCAATCTCATTGGATGGCAATGAAACGAGTTTTGGGATATTTAGAACATACCTAGAACTTTGAATTGCACTACAGTAATTTTCCTGCAGTGATTGAGGGATACTGTGATGCAAATTGGATCACCGGTTCAACTGATTCTAAGTCCACAAGTGGATATGTATTCACTATTGGTGGAGGAGCGGTATCTTGGAAGTCATCCAAACAAACATGTATTGCCCGCTCTACAATGGAGGCTGAATTCATAGCCTTAGATAAAGCCGGTGAAGAAGCTGAATGGCTCCGAAATTTCTTGGAAGACATTCCATTTTGGTCCAAACCGTTGGCACCAATATGCATACATTGTGATAGTCAAGCGGCAATTGGAAGGGCTGGGAGCGTTATGTATAACGGTAAATCTCGTCATATACGACGAAGACATAAAACCGTTAGGCAATTACTCTCTAGAGGAATTATCACGATTGACTATGTAAAGTCAAGTGATAATGTGTCGGATCCACTTACAAAAGGCCTAACTAGAGAGGTAGTTGAGAAATCATCAAGGGGAATGGGGCTATGGCCGAAAACAAGTCATTGTGGCGGTAACTCTACCTAGAAGACTGGAGATCCCAAGATCTAGGTTCAAGGAGATCAAACAAAGTCATTAATGACGGTTCAACATTGTCAAATAAAATTTTAGTCTGTTCTCATGATGAGACAATGTTCAGTACCAAGGATAAAGCATTAAGGCTTTTTAATGATTTCTAAATTTGATACGGGGTATATCAAATAGTGTATCTACAGGATGACACGTTTAGGAATCACCTATGTAAGTGTGAAGTGTTAGCCGCTTCAAGGAGAACTTTGTAAGGCCAGTTCTCTACGCACTTATGAAACCAGGCGGTGTTCATGGCTGAAACGAACACAACAATGAGAACCAAAGACGGTTAAGGGTTGATTGTGTGACTTATGGTTGTCTAGGTATACACCAAAGATCGACGGTTCAAAGATATCAAATCTACCGATTGACCGAGTATATCCGACATAAGTTTACTACGGAAAGTTCAAAGGGAAACCTACTTATCCAGATGCGATTAATCCTTACTTGTAAATCACACAGTTTTTTCATGCATACTTCCGTGATATAGCCATTCCCCATTCATGTGGGGGGTTGTTGAAGTTTTGTTTTTAAGATGAAATATTCTTAAAATGAGGGTGAATGGGAAATGGAGGGAAAATGAAATTTTGAGTAAAATTTTAAGTTTCCCCCTCTTGACAATGAGACATTGTCCCATATTAGAAGAGGAAGACATTTTTGGTGGGTATATATATAATTGCTCTTCTTGTAGCTCTTAAAGAGTTAAGAAGAAAGCAAGACTCGCACCGTCGTCGTCGTCGCTCGCTCGGCTCGGCTTCGGATTCGGATTTGGTCAAATGATCGATTGATTGATTAATTTTTTGGACCAAATTTATTTGTTAATAGTAAATATTAACGTAAGATTATCCGCATTTATAACGGATATTTTCTAATCCGTGTATTGACCATTTGGCAGCCGCCTAATGCTCTTCCCACCATGAATGTGCTTGCTCCACAAACATGAAGTGCTTGCTCCACAAACAAGCTAATGCTTGCTCCACCATAGAGGGTGGACGTTTGGTCTTCTTCAACACTGGCTGCTATATATATGTGCAGCAGATATTGAAGAAAGATACTCAACACACAACACACAATTCGCTCAACAAATTGGCTATACATTGCACTCCTTCCTCTCAGCATTTCCATACGATTTTCTGAGTTTATACTCCTTCGTTCTGCATTGTTTTTAACTTCAAACAAAGCAACTGTAAGTGTGATTTGCTACCGAACTTTGTGTTCGCTGAAACACTGGGGTTTGAAGTACCGCTACACCAGTGTGTTATTCGTTCTATCCTGGGAGGAAATAATCCATTACCTTGGGTACTAGGAGGGGATTAAATTTCTTAAGGAAACACTGTGAATTCAGTGGGCTCAAATTTATTATTGTTTCATTACGATAACTTTTATTTTGCAGAATTATTATTTACAAATACAGCAATATTGACGGGAATAACAAATGCTTGATAGGATATTCGGGGATACTGGAAAATAAATAGTTTGGAGCTGAATACTGATTCGGAAGGAAAAAGGGAATGATGCTCCAAAAGCGAAACATGTGTTTGGCTAAGCTTATAAGATCGTCAAACTAGTTTATAAGCACTTTTTCAACTTATCTATAGGTTTGGTAAAGTTAAAAATGCTTATAAGTCACGTGCTTATAAGTCAAAATTAAGCCAAAAGCCATAAGTTGGTCACTCCCAGCTTATAAATTTTTAGTTTATAAGTATTTTAAGTTTGACCAAGATTTTTATTATTTTATCTCTAAAATATTCCTTTTCAAAACAAAACTCCTACATCGATACTTAGCCTCACGTATTTTTTCAACCTAACCCCCATCCCCGCCTCTTCAAGTCTTCAATTCTCATCGACTATTTGAGGTAAGTAAATTCTCTATTCCTTTGCATATTTATATTTATGTGATTGTGTATTAATCTTTGAACTGTATGTAATAAACGAGGACATATCAAATTTTTAGTGTATTGCTTTCTAAGTGTTATGGTGATGAAGACAGTATTTCTCTTCAAATATTTTATCCTATTTAGGTTTATTTTTTTATTGAGAAACTTTTATCAATTTATTAATTATTATAACTTATGATCATATGATTATCATAAAATAAATTATATTTATCATAAAAATTATCTTATCTAAGCACAGTTGTATTTAAAATAAAATGACAAATAGAATATTTTGTATTTGAATCGATCTGGAATCTAAAATTTTGAAGAAATTACGCCCTTATAAATGTAAACAATTCTAAGGTTATTCAAGTCATTTTAATAGAAAAAAGAGCTTATCAACATTTTTTTATCAAATACTACAACTAATTATTATCAATTTCAGCACTTGTATCCAAACACGTAACCTTATTTATTAAATCAGTTTCAATACTTAAAAAGTGCTTTTCAGCAACTAATGTTTATCAACTACTTCAAATCAGCTAATCCAAACAGGCTCATAACCTAATTAGAAAAATTCACACCTTTTAAGTAGAAAGAATTTAGCTATGGATACTGAAATAAAAAAAGGAATTTTCACCTATCTATGTTATATTATAAATCTAATTACCATTAAAGAGGTTCTCATTTAATTACACATTCTATACATAATTACCAATTCTATACAAAAGAAGAAATTAGGCTTTAATATTTCTCATCTTCTCTCTTACAATCCAGCAGATTTGATTTTGAACCTTTATCTTGCACAAGTGTTATTCCTCATAAATCATTAGTGTTGATTGAAGTTTGTAATAGTCCGCGAAAAACTTAATCGACGGGAATTGCCATTATTAGCAGTTTAGCACTAGCATCACGACTTTACTTGCTCAAACTTAGAGGTCGTGGAATCAAACAATTCTATGCAGGCAACATTCAACCAATTGTTGTCCAATTAAATTCAGAAAAATCTTTATCTAATTAAGTAATAACTATTTCCTTATTTTTATAAATAGTTGTAAGAAAAATTTATAATGATGTAAACTCCTTTTAAAGCTCCATTGACAGTCATAAAAAAGTTTCGAAACTTTGAATTCAAAAATCCAGTTTTGCAAATTTATTATTTATTTGAATTAGATGTTACAAATAATTGAAAATATTCATTGGAGTTTGTCTCAATCTCGAGGGAGCTCGGTGGAAATTCCAATTTATTTTAATTGGAATTTCAGATTGAAACTCGAAAAGGGTGACAAATTAATTGTATGTATTTTGCATGTCAGACGTACAAGCGACATAAAAATACATACAACTAACATAATTGTATGCAAATTGTATGCATGTTATATGTGTTTGACCAGATTCTATACAACAAAAAGTTATATACAAATAGCATATAAATTGCAAATTTAAACTGGATTATGTACAAGTACAAATTGTATACAAAATATATATAAATTGTACGTAATTTATAAATTTTGTAAGAAAATATAGTTACTCTTTGTAAATAAGAAAACCTAGCTATATCATGTAAAATTTGTCCTAATTTGTGTCTATAGAGAAAAAAATCTAACCCCTGAAGTCTAGTCTCCAACGCTTCCAAATGTCTTCAACATATCAAAACATTCATCATCTACACCACTATTCGTAAGAGTTGAATGGTTTTTAATATTTAAAGAAAAATAGGTCCAAAATCATAGAAGTTTATGTCGTTCTAAGAACAGAAAAATTGAAGAAACCTGCATCTCCCGGTTGATAGACTAATGACAACTTTGAGCTACTCCAATTCCTTCTAATGAAATGGAAAAACTATATCCAATCAATTGGTCTTAAGATCAACCATTCTTTGAAGGCAAGCTTAGAAACCCATAGCGTAAACAAGGCATGAGAGACCATATTCAAAAAACTTCTTTAAGCTAAAGTGACACATTGGACATATTCAAATGGTTGGCTATTGCATGCACATTTTCTCCAGCATGAGAACGAGACGGAGGAAAAACAGTTTTCCATTGTACCAATCTACCACATAACTTACTATTACCTTCGGCGGAACCAATAGAAAGAGTAACCTGATGAGTGATGATTGATCACTGGTGAGAACTAGTATTTTCTTTTATTTTTTTGGCGATGAAGACCAAGACCAAGAATGGCATCAGAATCTGAATTCAACTAGCAGCGATGCACCAGATCCCAGGATACAACAGTCGAACTCCACTCTTGTATCCGCGTGCAGCAATGAACTAGGGTTGACTTCTTTTCTAACACATTGGAAGTAGTCTAAATGCCATCAGTGATCAGCTACAAGTAATTGTGAAATTATATTCCAGTAATAGGATGCACTAAGCTGTCATAGGAAAGTTCAGGAATCAATGCACTCAGATGGGAATATTTAACAGAAACTGAAACATCGACATAATACTATACTGAAAGCTAGATACCCCCCCCCCCCCCACACACACACACACCCCAAAAGAAAATAAATAAATAAAGAAGTGGGAATCAGAAATGAGAGAAAGAGGGGGAGGGGCAAGCTGAGGGAGAAAGGAATAAAGCAGATCCAAAGTCGAGCTTTTCTTAAGATTAATGAATTCATGTAAATCCAAATAATACAAGTAACACATCTTGTGCTCAAATGGAGTACGCCCATTTTTTTCGCCTAAGCAGTCATTAAGTTTGATGAATTGTTGCAACTGTTCAAATAGGTCTATTTGTACGACCAGAATCAAGTATAAGCAGAAAGAGCAACAAAGAACCAGAACACTTGATTTTAGATTGGAGAGCTATGTGTTAAATTTACAGGAAAGAGTATTTCCTGTCGAGAGAAGGGAAACACGACATACATAGTTTCTAACTGAAATCCATAAATATGAAAAGGAAGTACTTCACTTGACCAAAAAGGTAAAAGAGAAAAGTGATAACGTGGAAATACTTGGACAAGATTCTGCTTGTGGAAGTGCCACAGCAGTCGATAAAGAATTGTGGATCACAGATCAAGTGACCAAGGTTATCCCAATACACCTAGAAAATACTTTCTGCGCTGCACTTAATTTCAGGTCGACAGATCTAGGTTATACCAATTCAGATTTGGGGCGGGTGTCCGATGCGGGTACGGATCTAGAGGTCGGATCCTTCATGATCTAAATTTTAAGATTCGGGGGTATGAATCCAGGTACGGATATGGGTGCGTGGATTCGGCTAAAAATAATCCAAATATCTAAAAGTAGAGTTATAAAAATGTCTAAAGTATGAGACATTATGTGAAAAACTTACAAGGTACTCCAAGAAGGAGATAAAAAAAGGAGATAAAAAGAAAAGAATTGATTTTTTCTCTTCAAATTATAGTTCAGACACCAGTAGTGGGATACAAGAGCTGCACTGCATGTGCATAGCGAATGCAAGATGATTTAAGCTTGCACATTATGCATGCTTGATTTTGACTAGATAAAGTATTAACAGTTCTACAATTGGGAGTTTCGCCAGGTTAATACACGGGTCCTCCCAAATTAACTGTGCTACTTTCTTCATGGACTTCTGAATAATATGTCCACTTTTAAACATGATAAACTTTTCCTCTGATACCAAACTTTTCCATACTTCTTCAATGTCATGATACCAAACCAATCAATATCATCAACACATCCAAACAACAATTCAAACTTCTGCAACATTTTTGGACCTATTTTAAGAAAATAGTAAATTTCAAATCTATTTGGACCTATTCAAATCTGCATACACATTACCCTCTCCAAACCCCACTTGTGGAATTACACTGGGTTTGTTGTTGTTGTAGTAAACTTTAAATAGTATCCATGGCAGGTCAAATTAGGACATGTAATCTGGAAAAGCGGGAATGAGAGGCTGCTTTTAACAGGAATTGAGGAAACAATGACATTTCAATTTATTCCATTATTTGTCCCACACTCTTTCACAAATATAACCAAGTTTGAGGACTTTCAAATGTTTGACAAAGTTCACGACGTTTGCAAAGACACATGCAAGAGTTCATCTTCACTAAACTGTTGAGAACTATAGTATTAGTTGAGTCTTGTTTGACATGTAAAAGCTGTTGGACCCAAAGGTATTTACCAACCCCAATGGTCTCTCTATCTCTTGTTTTTCTCTAGATGCTCTCTAATTTTCTTGGACTTCCAATACACTACCATGTCTGCAGTACTCCTTGAGAGTAAGGTAACTTATACAAATAGTCCGTTTTTTTCCTTTTTACTAATAAAACAAGCCTTGTCTCCAATAAATATTTTATCTAACTCCTTTTTAAACTCGTTTTAATTCATAATTTACCAGTATTGTGTATGTACTTTTATTAATTTTTTTAGAGCCAAATATTACTTAAGCTTTCTTGTGATCAAACTTTCTGTAATACTAAAAAAACACCAAAGCGAAAAACAATTTATTTCATTCATACAATTGAAAAGTACTTCAAGATTGAGATAGAAAACAAGAGAAATCCAATAATTATCTTTAAAAAAAACAAGAGAAATCCAACAGTATATTGCTATTGGCAGTAATGTAAAAGTACAAACTGATTTTTTGGGAAGTGTAGTGCTTGATGTAATTTTATTTTATCTTGTTTCTTTAGTAGCCTTATGAACTACTTTTCTACTTGGTTAATTTGCACATGTTACAGAAAAGCCATCATCCTCTTCATCAGACAAGATCTTTCTGAAAAAGAAAAGAGTTAACTACTAATAAAAGAAGACGACAACAACAACAATAACAACAACAAACCTAGGTGGGGTACTAATAAAAAAAAAGACATTAAATTAAATTAATAAAAGAAGACATTAAATTAAATTAATAAAGGAAATACATGTCATATATATAGTTCTTTTACCCCTAATCCTTAAACTTTTAAATCTAAATTCAGCTTAAAAGTCTACTTTTATTGGTACTTAACTCTTTTCATTAAAATCTTGAGTATTAAAGGTAAAGAGAATGATGGTCTATCTTATAACCTGTGCAAATTATCCAAGTAGAAGGAGTAGTTCATAAGGCTACTAAAGAAACACTATAAAAGAAAGTCACATCAGCCATGACACATCCCAATAAATCAATTTGTACTTGTACAATACTGTCAATAGCATTGTACGGTTGGATAACTCTTGTTTTCTATCTCAACCTTCAAGTGAGTTCTTTTCAATTGTAGGAATAAATAAAAAAATTCTGCTTAGGCACCTTTTTGGTATTAAAAGAATGAGTTTTGCTAAACTACTACATGAAGGTAGTCGGTCAGCAATTTACCCATTTCTGTTTATCCTAAAATTTTCACGTCAATACTTAGAAAACACATCTAACAAAGGGACTTTAAGTAATTTTCCTTATTTTCTTTTCCTTCACAGTTTCGGTTTTCACTTTTACTCCTTCCCATTTCTTCATTAATTTTTGCCAAATTACTCTACTTATTTCCTTTTCTTCTTCAACCTTTGATCAACGAGCTTTCCGAGAAAGAAACTGTGAAATTTTTCTTCTTTTTTCTCTCTTTCTACTCCATTCAAAGGCAGCAACAACATGCTCTAAATGCGGCGAGGAAAGAAAGGGCCTTGAGGGAAGGACTGCGACGACAAAAATTACTACAGCGACAAGGGTCTATCTTCGGTGACTTTTTGGACTTGCCACTCTCTTTTGAAAAAAGGAACGAAACCCAGCTGTTTAATCACTAATTTTTATTAATCAAATGATAAACTTATTCTACTGACTTTTGCTAAGCTTCAAGAAATATATTTTATTCTGCCATTATCGGCTCTTTTTGATGGGAAGAAAGGTTTTTGTTTTTGCCATTGTTCACTATGGTGGAAAATAATCCTCCCATTTACCAAAGATGATAAAGGTTCCCAAACTTAGATACACTGATTATAGCATCCAAGGGAGCGCTCAAACATAAGTGCATTTATGAAAGATGAGCTAAAAGGCTTGGAAATACCTTACAAACACTTTCATGTGATTGTAGCGTCATTGAAGGGAATAAAGGGACCAAAAATGGATGTTAAAGTGCACTAGACATGAAACCACAGGCGGATATCTGTTGCATTTGGCAGAAAACAAAGAAATATGCGCAGAGTTCTCCACAAGGTTATGCACTGCGATACAAAACATTGCGCAAATCTATGATGCAGCATAACATGTAGCGTGGATGGTTCCGTCCAGTCAACCTGGAGCTTTTATGTTAAGGATATTTTGGACTTTTTTGACGTTCTCTCATTCCTATATATACTTGTAATCATTGCAATAGTTAGTTTAGCTTAACGGTTCTAAGCGTAGGGCTTGATTGCATGTTCATTTTCTTGACTTCAACTTGAAACATCGGGTAAGATTTTCTGTATGAGTTCATCTCTTCTCCCTCGTGCTTCTTTCTTCCTCTAGATTGATTGAACTTGTCTTCCTTTGAATCAAATCGTTTTTGGTATATAAATTAGTAGTTCTTTCACGTTCATTTGAATTTGCCGAGGGTCTTCCGGAAACAGTCTCTCTGCCTTTTTAAAGGCAGGGGTAAGGTCTCATACACTCTACCCTCCCCAGACCTCACTTGTGGGACTACACTGGATATGTTGTTGTTGTATTCTTTCTTAGTATTCTTCTACATAATTGTTGGCTTCCGCCTATTCGCAACTCTTTCAACGGAAGAAGCTGATGTTTCATTTAGCATCACCATTTGAAGTTTACAAGTTAATTTGGTGATCTTGGTAACAATACATGTTTTTGTGAAAGGAGAAAGGATGAGAGGCCATAGTTAGTGCTTGAGACTTGGGCTGGACTCTAAAACATTCAATAAACAACATCACACTCTTACTAGTCACTAGGACTTCACAATGCATTTACCTATGAGGGTACTAAATCGCTAATTCCAAAATGAAGTTATTACCTTAATCCATGAATTAAATTGATTGGATGCCTGTGTCACGAATAAAAGAAAATCACCCGTCTTTCCTGCAAAAACCAAATTAACCAAGCCATTAACTATGTTAGACACATTAAGTCAAAAGATCTAACCCTAAAAATTATGAAATCAAAGCAAGAGGGAGCACAGTAGTACACAGCAACAAGCTTTGAAAACTTTTTCACAGTAAGAGAAAAGTAAAAGAAGAGATGAAATACTTTCTCTTTCTTCGATCAACAGCAGCACTCCTTGGGTCCGTTTTAGCAAGACCAGATCCAGGAGGAATGGCATACTGCATCGGAGAGGGAGCTGCAGCCGAAACAGGTGAAGGAGCAGGTGGTGGAGCAGCTGGAGGGGCTACACTTAGCGGAGCAGAAGTAGCTGGTGCAGTTGCAGGCTCAGGAAGCGGCCGCGGCAAAATATGCTTCAACCGGTTGTTTCTATAGTTCTTCCAAAAATAAAATTGCTGCCTATGTGCCACTTCCTAATAGTAACAAAAAATGTAAATCAGATCATATCACAGATAGTAATGCACCACAATTTTAGATTGGCAAACAAATATACAACGTGAAATGAGATGAAAAAGTCTTCACTGGCAGCATTAACTTGGGCTATCCAACTAATACCTATAATTCTATATCGAAAAGCTAGGATAAAATTCATTACGGGGAATAAGGTAAACGACTAAGACAATCAACTACCTTGTATTATAAAATGCTTTGGTTGCACTTCTCGTCCACAGAGACTATGTTTACACAAAGTGGGACAAATTTTCTTGATAGTGGCTGACAGTAATAAGTAATAACTAACTAAAGGAGATGGTAAAGGTGGAGAATGAAACCACAATAACAAATGATACAACTTATCACCTTGTTGGCAGGATGCGCCATTGCATTACGAAATGTTGGATTTTGGAGAAGCTCGAGAAAGAATAGGCAGTGAGGATACCTGCATTTAACATCAAGAAAGGGAATAATAAATAACTGGTAGATGATGACAACCACAGTCCACATCAAACAAAAAAGAAACAAGGAACATCTACCAAATAAATCATAAAGTTGCAATAGAAAATGAACTTACATTATAAACTTTATGTACTCGGGCCGTTGCCAGTATTGTAGGTATTTCAAGTACCCAATAAAAGCTTCATCTTCAAAATATCGATTCTGAGCTAAATCTGCATCAGAATCAACACAAAATAAACCACCATAAATACGAAGGGATAAGAAAAACTAAAACTTTTACACCCAAATTTTACTTGTCCTATTGAAACACAATGCATTTTACACACTTAAAAAATAATATGGGAATACATACAGTGAATGTAAGTTGGGTTAGCAAGGCATTGAACAAATTCCAATTCCAGTAAGAAACGCTGGCGCCCATCATCCGGATCTTTATATACGCTTTTCTGCCTGCAAATTTAAACACAAACAAAAAATAATAAATTGATTAATTTGGGAAGATGCAACTGATTTTACCAAAAGGAGACATAGATGCGTACGGTGAGGAAGCAGATTTAGCTGATTCATCAGTTTCTGGATTCGGAGTAGAAGCCATTCGCCAAACCCTAACTAATTTAGCTGAATCACCCTACTCCCCAACCTACTTCTTGATTTTGAACAAATTAAAGTTCTTTAAAATTTAATCTAAAAACTAGGAGAAATAGGAAAGGAGAAAAAGAGAGTACAATCTCGCGAACTTCTAATAAGAGTAGCCTGTATTGCGTGTGCGTTCTTCCACTCCAGCCTATATTTAAGAGAAGTTAAATTTGGTGAGAGTCAAATCAATTTAGTCCAATTAACTAATCTATTAAGGATTTTCTCCGCACCAAATTTAATTTTTTATTAGAGGGTTTTTGTCCCCTTGAATTTGAAGTTAAACATTCTTTTAAGGGGTCATTTGGTGAATAAATAAGAGTATCTCGTAGGATTCGCTATCCCACTTCCTATATTAGCTAATTAATTTTATTATTTTATTGTAAAATTATCCAAATATCTATAAACATGAAATAGATACAATCTCAAATTCTGAGATTATTATCTTTATCTTTAGTAACCAAACGAAGTATAGCCAATACCTAGAATAGGTATGAAGACAATCTGTCTTTTAGTGCTAGATAACTCTTGAAGTACGGGGCTAAAAAGTATATAGCGGGAGTGTTATAAAATAAAAAGTGTAAAGTAAATAAATCGAAGATAAGTATAGGGAGAGATTAATAAATTATTCAACTTCAAACGGATGTACATAATGAACTGAAAACTCCTCTATTTATAGAAGAAAGGAAGCAGTTGCGAGGTTTTTCAGGAAGCATATGTAAGGCTTTTTAGGAAGCAATTGCGAAACTTTTCTTGAACTGCTTGTAAACTGTCTGCATGGGCTGCTTGTGTCATGACCCAAAATCGCACCTGTCGTGATGGCGCCTATCTTAATACTAGGCAAGACAACAACCTCAATAAATCACGATTTCCTTTAAGTTTGAAAACATAATATTTAAATATAATACAAAAATCTCGCAAATACCGATACAAACACTCCCAAAATCCAGTGTTACTGAGTACATGAGCATCTAAATGATAACAATGTCTGACTGATAAAATATTGTCTGAAAATATAGAACAATACAAAAACTAAAAGGAAAGAGAGTCAAGGTCTGCGAACGTCAAGCAGCTACCTCGATAGTCTCGAACGGATAAAGCTTCAAAAAACTAGCAATCGTCATGTCCGGAAGTACCTGGATCTGCATACGAGGTGCAGGGTGTAGTATAAATATAATCAACTCAGCAAGTAACAATACTAAATAAAGAGATAGTGACGAGCTTCACGGCTAAGTCAAATTACAGTAATTTCCAACATAAAAAGATAAGCATGCTTTCATGTTCAACATTTAAAACTCGACAGTAATTTCATATCAAGTTCTACTGAAAAAGAAGATAATATCTTTGAGAAATTTCCAAAAAGAAACAGTGATATATGACAGCTGAAGTTCAACAATAATGAAATCAATGCATCCTCTTAGAACAACAGTCACTCAGTCCACCCATTCACTCCAACCTCAAAATAACTCTTTCCTCACAGTCACTCATTCCTCTCAATCACCCAGCACTCGACATTCGGTACACGACACTCGCACTCAATAGGTACATGCACTCACCGGGGTGTATACAGACTCCGGAGAGGCTCATTCACCCCAAGCGCTATAACAAGCCAATCATGGCATATAACAATGAAACATGTTGCGACGTGCAGCCCGATCCCATAAATATCCTCACAATCAGGCCCTAGGCCTCACTCATTCATCAACCTCTCCAATCTCTCGTGCTCTCAGAAATCATGACAAGCAGCCCAAATAGCAATGATATGATGTATCAATAATGAACAATAGAGACTCAGATGTAATGTGCAAGTAAAATTGTAATTGAGTCCAAACAGCAATTTAGCAGATAATTTACATGTACATGACCTCTGTGGGTCCCTACAGTGTTAACACATGTCTTAAACATGATTTATAATTCGATTTGTCAAATACGTGGAAAATGTACAGATATCAACAGCTTATTCAACCACATAGTAACATGGAATTTATTAAGTCACAATTCCTACAGTGCACGCCCACGCGCCTGTCACCTAGCATGTGCGTCACCTCAAAACAATCACATATCACAAAATTCGGGGTTTCATACCCTCGTGACCAAATTTAGAACTGTTACTTACCTCAAACCGTGTAATTATTTATTCTGCAATGCCTTTGCCTCGTGAATCGGCCTCCAAATGCCTCGAATCTAGCCACAAATAATTCGATTCACTCAATACAAATTATAGGAATTAATTCCATATGAAAATACTAATTTTCCAATAAAAATCCAAAATTGCACCCAAAAAAGCCCATGGGGCCCCCCATCTCGGAACCCGATAAAAGTTACAAAATATGAATGCTCATTCAACCACGAGTCCAACCATACTAATTTTACAAAATTCTGACGTCAACTCGACCCTCAAATCTTTAAATTAAACCAAGAGGGTTTTCTAAATTTTCCAACTTAATTTACCGATTAAATATTAAAAATAACTATAGGTTCGGGTAATTTGACCAATATCGAGTTAAGAACACTTACCTTATTGTTTTCCTTAAAAATCTCCCGAAAATCGTCTCTTCCCTAGCTCCAATTCGTCAAAAAGTCCCATTTTCAGAAGTTAAACTCTTTGCCGAGCGATTCCTTTTTCGTTAATGCGACATATCCCTCCCGTTCGTGAAGCACAATTTTGTGCTGCCCATTTTTTCTTCTTCGCGAACGCGGTGCTTCACCGGGCTGCTCTATCGCAAACGTGTCCTCTCCATCGCGAACGCAAAAACCAATTTCCTCCAGGCAGGCTTTCCCCTTCGCGAACGCGAGGCCTCAATCGCGAACGCGTAGCTTTGCCCCCCGAACCTTCGCGAACGCGTGCCCTCGATCGCGAACGCGAAGCACAAAATGGGCCAGTCCAAATTATCCCTTCGCGAACGCGTGAGTCCCTTTGCATTCGTGAAGAACAATATGAGTACCAACAAACGAGCAGCAGCAACCCGACCAAACTTGGTTCGAAACCACCCCGAAACACACCCGAGCGCCCCCGTACCTCAACCAAATATACCAACAAGTTCCAATATCAAACTAACTTATTTGAAGCCTCAAATCACATCAAATAGCGCTAAAAATACGAATCACACCCCAATTCAAGCCTAATGAAACTAGGAAATTCCAGCTTCTACATTCGACGCTGAAACCTATCAAATCAAGTCCGATTGACCTCAAATTTTGCACACAAGTCATAAATGACATAATGGAGGTATTCCAATTTTCAGAATTGGATTCCGGCCCCGATATCAAAAAATCAACTCCCCGGTCAAACTACCAAACTTAAATTTCTATTTTAGCTATTTCAGGTCTAATTTAACTACGGACTTCCAATAAATTTTCCGGACATGCTCCTAAGTCCAAAATCACCATACGGAGCTATTGGAATCATCAAAATTCTATTCTGGGTTCGTTTACACATAAGTCGATATGCGGTCACTATTTCAACTTAAGCTTTAAACCTTGGAACTAAGTGTTCCAATTCATTCCAAGACCTCACCGGATCCGAACCAATCACCCCGTCAAGTCACATAACAACTTTAAAGTATAAATTGATCAGTAAATGGGGAAACGAGGTTGTAATATTTAAAACGACCGGTCGGGTCGTTACAGCTTGCAACTTGCCTATTTAATAAGAAACTGCTGCAAATTATTTCATTGAGTTGCTTGCAACCTGCCTGCAGCAACTGCTTGTAGAGAAACTTCAATAGAGTACCAAAAGGATAATCTTTTTTATCAAGATTATCTATAACGGAGTAATAAATGGACATCTACAATATAATTATTTTCATAACACTCCCCATTGTATGTTCATTAAAAGATATTGTACCTCGTTAAAACCTTACTTGGAAAACCCCAGTGGAAAAAAATTCTAGTGAAGGAAAAAGAGTACACATATTTAATAATACGCATTTCTAGCTACCTCATTAAAAACCGTACCAGGAAAATCCAATGGGAAAAAAACTGGGCAAGGAAAAAAAGAGTACAATGTGCATACTTTACTCCCCCTGATAAAGATGTTATTTCAAATACCTAAGTCTCCGCATTCTAATCTTGTATATCATCTTCTTGAAGGTTGCAGTTAGTAAAGACTTGGTGAACAAATCTGTCTGATTTTCAGTTGAACGGGTTTGTTGCACGTCAATGTCACCATTTTTCTGAAGATCATGTGTGTAGAATAATTTTGGTGAAATGTGCTTCATTCTATCTCCTTTTATAAATTCTCCCTTCAATTGGGCTGTGCATGTAGCATTGTCTTCGTATAAAATTACGGGTCTTCTATCACATTTCAAACCATATTTTTGTCGAATGAAATGAATCACTTATCTCAACCATACACATTCCCTACTCGCTCCACATGTAAAAAAGTAGCCGGTTTGGGATCGAGCTTTATAGGGATCAAATATATAACCTGCATCTTCATAACCAACAAGATCTGTACTACCTTTGTT
The DNA here is from genome assembly GCF_000715075.1 of Nicotiana tabacum. Taxonomy (NCBI): domain Eukaryota; kingdom Viridiplantae; phylum Streptophyta; class Magnoliopsida; order Solanales; family Solanaceae; genus Nicotiana; species Nicotiana tabacum. The sequence continues at coordinate 80,642,994 of NC_134083.1, forward strand.
TGCATAAAATAAACTTATATTAAGAGTTCCCTTTAAATATCGTAATATATGCTTAATCCAGTTTCAATGTCTCCGTGTAAGAGAAGAGCTATATTTTGCTAGTAAATAAACAAAAAAAATGTTATGTCAGGCCCTGCAGCATTAGCAAGATACATAAGTGCACCAATTGCACTAAGATAGGATATTTTAGGACCAAGGAGTTCCTCATCCTCTTTTGGAGGTCGAAACGGGTCTTTATTCAGTTCAAGTGATCAAACAACCATTGGTGTACTCAATGGATATGCTTTGTCCATGTAAAAGCATTTTAAGACCCTTTCTGTATAGGCAGATTGATGGATAAAGATTCCGCCTACAAAATATTCAATTTGCATACCAAGACAAAGTTTTGTCTTTTCAAGATCTTTCATCTCAAATTCTTTCTTAAGATATTCAATTGTATTTTGGAGCTCTTCTAGAGTTCCAACAAGATTTGTGTCATCAACATAAACAACAAGTATAATAAATTCTGATGAAATTTTTATTATAAAAGTACATGGACAAATAACATCACTTACATAACCTTCTTTCAGCAAATATTCACTAAAGTGATTGTACTACATGTGCCCAGGTTCCTTTAAATCGTATAAAGACCTTTGTAATCTGATCGAGTACATTTCTCGAGACTTTGAACTATATGCTTAAGGCATTTTAAATCCTTCAGGGATCTTTATAATCAAATGAGTCATATAGGTTATGACTTGCATTTAAATGGCATGACATCTTTAGGTGTCTGGACTGCAGGTCCGATCCTTACAATATTGTATCAAACATATCGTTGGCGGTCATTTCGTATCGGTTCGCAAGCGACATAACTTGTTGAGATCTCGTCACTTTCTTTATTTTCAGGTACCTGAACTTTTTCTAGAGTTTTATGATATATTATGCAGTGGGCTCTTCTAGAGCTCATTTCCTCCCCATTATGATCATTTTGATCATTTGCTCATATCATTTTTCAATGATTGTTACCTTTAGAACCGATCGATTTACTACACTTCATGCGTGGAGTAAACTTTATCCTTCAGGGACTTCAATTTTAATATGAGCATTTGCAGCTGAAATATGATATTTTATTTTGGATCAACAAATGCTTCTGGCATTTGACTTGAATTATCTTCTGAATAAGGATCACACTAATGATAATTCTATTCATATAACATATTTTTCAACTACTTATTCTATCCCCCTAATGTTAGAAAAACTAACATATATCCCAAATCTTCTTTGCGAAACCTATCTTTGTATTTTGTGGTAGAGAAATTAATCATATATCACGCATCAAAAGTTATTAGATAGTAAAAATACTTGGTTTCTGATCCTAAACCAATTGTGAGGGGAGGACTTATCATATATTATTGGTCTGATGCATACAAGTGTTGTTGTATGCAATTTAGAAAATCTTAGACCAACACATGAAACTTTGTTCTCATAAGCAATAGTTTAGCCATTAATATGAGGTATTCAATGCTAAACTACCTTGTATATAAACCAGCGTTATCAAGATGAACTGTCATGATTTCATAATCTGAAAATTATGCTCTTAATTGAGAAAAGCAATTTCAAATGCCAAACTGCAGGTTGACAATAATCGCACATGTAACCATCTCATATATGCATCTATAAGTGGTTCACATGATAGGTGAATGGGCCCATATTCACCTTTTATAGATTTCAGAATTAGGGGTCGTAGTCCCAACTTTAGCTGGTATAATCAATTTATTATGAGAACAAGCAACACAAGAAAATTCTTGAAGAATTTTCTAGTTCTTTAGTATATGCTTATCTCAATTCTCAAATAGCTCATTGAAAAATGGCAATTGAAAACTTCAAGTTTATCATGGCATGTGTTATCTCTTAGTAAGCTTCTAGTTTACTATGGCATAAACCGTTACATTAGTAAACTTCTGATTTACTGTGGCTACTTTTCCCTCAGTAAAACTTCTTATTTAACGTGACTGCTTTTGCATTAGTAAACTTCTGGTTTACTGTGATATATGATATAGTATAAATTGAAGAATAAGACGGGTCACTTCTCACATACATATTATTTTACCCCCTATGATTGTAGAAACATAAAGATTTTCAATCTTCCAATCATTTGTAATCTCAATATGATAGCCATTTGTATTAGTAAACTTCAGGTTTACTACAACATATGTTTTAACCATAATCATATAATATGAATGACATATTTGTATATAAGCTCTTCGAGAGCCTTCGTTTATTATCCACAATATGATATTTATCAAACATTACTGGTATCATGTGTCTTCTAGACAAACAGCTAGCTCTTCAGGAGTTGTTGATACATTTGTACTATCAAATATTGCTCAGACACTTCTGCTATCATGAGAGAAAATTATAATTAAATAAACAATATAAAACAATTGTTCAAGCACAAGAAAACACCTATTCATAATATTTTCCTACTTCAGGAAGAAATTTCAATTGTGTTACTTCTTCAGGAGCAAATTTAAAATATGAAATATTGAATATATATTCTCTCAATCATATTAACTCTTCTGGAGGTGAATTGTAATATATTTACATCAAGAGCGCGTTCCTATTTACGCTTTATTAATATTATCACATTCACTTTAGGGAATGGATTAATATTTATCAAAAATCCCCATCCTTCAGGAAATCAAACATAATTATCTGAACGTGTATTAATCACATCAAATTGTGATGCTTCAACTTCTTTTAAAATATTTACTACTTCATGAGCAAATCGATGTGTGCATGTAATATAGAGAATATTTCTCTAGTTTCTCTTTAATTGTAACCATAAAAAGCCTAAATTATCACTTCGGGTGGTCATAGGCATATACCACTTATGGTGGTTAACAAAATTTATTTACAATGAGATATACGAAACATAACCACTTCTGGTGGTTGTATATTTCTTGCAAATTCTGCTAGAGTTTAAGTGGATCTAACAATATTATCTACTTTGTAATCCTTTATTAAGATAATTAGGATGAAAATAAATACCAAAATAGGTACTGTATACATAATATATAACCAAGCAAGCGATGATAAAGATATTAAAATATAAGCAAAAGGCTTAAATTAAATTACGCAAATTTTGCCACTCTAGATGTAAGTGATATCTACATCATTGCTGCCAAGAAGAAAAACTCACCACCTCAAGGATATAATCCTCCTTATGATGGTCGAAATGAACAAGATCTAACCACGGACATAAGAGTATCGCCTTACATCGGAGATAAAAACTGAAATAGAAATTAAATTCGAAGTAAGTGCTCAAAATGGCAGAGTCTCGTGCTTATAACGCGTTATAAAATAAAAATTGTAAAGTAAATAAACCGAAGACAAGTATAGAGAGAGATTAATACATATTCAACTTCAAACTGATGTACATAATGAACTGAAAACTCCTCTATTTATAGAAGAAAGAAAACAGTTGCGAGGCTTTTCTTGAGCTGCTTGTAAGCTGTCTGCATGGGCTGCTTGCAACCTGCTTGTTTAATAAGAAGTTGCTGCAAATCATTTCATTGAGTTGCTTGTAACCTGCCTACATCAGCTGCTTGTAGATAAATTTCAATAGAGTACCGAACGGATAATCTTCTTCAGGAAGATTATCAATAACGGAGTAATAAATGGATATCCACAATATAATTATTTTCATAACAGGGAGTACTTTTTTTGCACAGCGTTGATCAAATAGTATAATTTTTCATATTGAGAAGCTACCTAAGAAACACTCCCCATTTTGGTTTTAAATTAAATGTAGTTTTTAAAATTAAAAAAAAATATTCGACTCACATAGTAGTAATAACACATACTAACTGGACACATGAACTCGCGGTTATGGAATATCAACGTTTGCCACCTGACCAAAAGCTTCATTATACAAGTCAGACTAAAATTACGAGATATTCGTGTGCACAAAATATTATATAATGTGGACAAACTTCGGAGAGTCCAGAGCCAAAGTGTGGTTCTTTTGGATTCAAACGACACAAATAGGTAAAAACAACTGAGTACCATTTTATATATAGCGTGGTTATTCACCGCGCTATATTTAAACTCAAAAAGGGCGGGAAGTATAGGCACATATAGAATGCGCAATAGTATAACGCCCTGTATACATGAGCTATACCTACTTAAAAAAGCGGGCCTCCATCTTCCCCGACCAGAAAACCAGTGCCCTCCCCCTTTCCCCATTCCAGCGGTCCCCCCTCCATTTTTAAAGAAAACAACTCAGTGGAGCCCACCCGTCCCACAAAAAGTGTATCTTCTCGGTATTGTAGCAAGCTAACACTGGCTCTAAGACGTTATTGCGTAGTGAATTGCTCGTTTCGGCCCCCAAATCATCAAATCTTCACCTTTTAAAAAAAATTAAATCGAGGTATTTCGACCCACTTTTTGTTAAAACTCATGTATAAAAAATACGTATTAGTTATTTTTTTTACTGTGGTCTATATTTTTTCATGATTGTTTTGTGATTTAATTAATTTGTTATTTTTTATCCGAATTAGATTATTTTTTGTGCCAAAAATTAGTAAAATAGAGAAATTATTATTTTATGAATAATTAATGTTATTAGTTGTTATAAAAAATATTTATTAGTTATTGTTTAATGTGGTATATGTATTTTCGTGATTGTTTTATGATTAAATTAATTTATTATTTTTTATCCGAATTAAATTATTTATGTGCTAAAAAATTAGTAAAATAGACAAATTGTTATTTTATGAATAGTTAATGTTATTTGGATTTTATTGTTGTACGTATATTAATATGTGACTTTATTGTTGTCTAGTGCCCTTTAGTGTTATGTTGTGTCCGTAATTATAATGTAGTGCCCGTAATTATAATGTAGTGCCATTTAGCGTAGTAAAACTGATAATAAATTTTAGCTAATGGTAGTGGACTTTGTTCTTGGCCATTTAGAGTAGTGTTACTTTAGCGGGAAAATGTTGGAAACTAACATATGAAATATTAATATAGAAAATTTATCAACCTAAGTATCTGGTATATGAATAATTCCTAAATTATCTTTGTAGTTATTAAAATTAATCATTTAATTATCTGTTAAACACAAAAATATCTGAATAAAACTGATGATAGTTCAAACACAAATTCTCTCGAATTTTATTCAACAAATATAAGAAAATAACATAAAAACAATAATATTTGTCAAACTAAGTATTTTTAAAACCGTTAAGCTTCAGCCATTTGCCTAAATCCAAATTCAAATCGTTAGGCATCCGAAACACACCCGAGGCCCCCGGGACCTCAATCAAATATATCAACAAGTCCTAAAACACCATACGAGCTTAGTTGAATCTTCAAATCACATCCAACAACATCGAAAACATGAATTACACACGGATTCAAGCCTAAAGAACTTCTAAACTTCCAAATTCCACAAGCGACGCCGAAACCTATCAAACCATGTCCGATTGACCTCAAATTTTGCACACAAGTCATATTCAACATTACGGACCTACTCCAGCTTTCGGAATTGGAACCCAACCCCGATATCAAAAAGTCAACCCTCCGGTCAAACTTCCCAAAAAATTAACTTTCGTCATTTCAAGCCTAAATTAGCTACATACCTCAAATTCATAGTCCGACACGCTCCTAAGTCCAAAATCACCCAACGGAGCTGACAGGACTCCATTCCGGAGTCGTCTTCACACAGTTCCGACTAAGTGTCCCAAATCACTCCGTAACCACAACAAAACTTCCCGGCAAGTCACATAAGTAGAAAAAGATACGGGGGAAGCAGTAAATAGGGGATCGGGGCTAATACACTCAAAATGACCAGGCGGGTCGTTACATCCTCCCCCTCTTAAAATAATCGTTCATCCTAGAACGAGCATAGAGACATACCTGAAGTGGTGAAAAGATGAGGATAACGGCTGCGCATATCATGCTCGGTCTCCCAAGTCGCCTCCTCGACCGGCTGACCCCTCCACTGAACCTTCACTGAAGCAATGTTCTTGACCTTAACTTTAGAAACTGCTTGTCCAAGATCGTCATCGGCTCCTCAACATAAGATAAATTCTTGTCCAACTGGACTGAGCTGAAATCCAACACGTGAGACGGATTGCCGTGATACTTCTGGAGCACAGAAACATGGAATACTGGGTGAACTCCCGCTAGAGTGGGAGGTAAAGCAAACTCATAAGCAACCTCCCCAACTAGCTGCAACACCTCAAAGGGACCAATGAACCTTGGACTCACCTTGCCCTTCTTCCTGAACCTCATAACGCCCTTCATAGGCGAAAACCTGGAGCAAGACCCGCTCTCTAACCATGAATGCAACATCGCGAACTTTCCGATCAGAATAACTCTTCTGTTTGGATCGGGTTGTGCGTAGTCTATCCTGAATCACCTTAACCTTCTCCAGAGCATCCTGAACCAAGTCTGTACCCAACAATCTAGCCTCACCCGGCTCGAACCAACCCACTGGAGACCTACACCACCAACTATATAGAGCCTCATACGGTTCCATCTAGATACTCGACTGCTAACTGTTGTTGTAGGCAAACTCCTCTAGTAGCAAGAACTGATCCCAAGAACCTCCAAAATCTATCACAGACGCACGGAGCATATCCTTTAATATCTTAATAGTGCGCTCGGACTGTCCGTCCGTCTGAGGGTGAAATCACCCAAACTGCATCAAACTTTCGCTGAGTCCGTGGAAGCCCAACAACGAAATCCATAGTGATTCGCTCCCACTTCCACTCCGGAATCTCTAACTTCTGAAGCAAACCACATGGTCGCTCATGCTCATACTTTACCTGTTGGCAATTTAGGCACCGAGCTACATACTCCACTATGTCCTTCTTCATTCTCATCCACCAGTAATATTGTCTCAAGTCATTATACATCTTCGCGGAACCCGGATGAATAGAATACCGCGAACTGTGAGCCTCCTGGAGAATCAGCTCACGCAAACCCTCTACATTGGGCACACATAGCCTGCCATGCATCCTCAATGCACCATCATCCCCAATAGTGACCTTCTTAGCATCACCGTGTTGGACCGTGTTCTTAAGGACAAACAGATGGGGGTTATCATAATGACGCTCTCTGATACGATCATAAAGAGAAGACCGAGAGACCACACAAGCTAATACTCGACTCGGCTTAGAAACATCCAATATAACAAACTGGCTAGCTAAGGCCTGAACATCCAATGCCAATGGCCTCTCTGCTGCTGGAAGATATGCTAAGCTTCCCAAACTCTCCGCCCGGCAACTCAAGGCATCGTCCACCACATTGGGCTTCCAGGGATTGTACAAAATGGTGATATCATAGTCCTTATGAAGCTCCAACCACCTCCGCTGATGCCAGTTAAGATCTTTCTGTTTGAACAGATGCTACAATCTCCGATGATCAGTGTAAGTCTCACAATGGACCCCATACAAATAGTGCCTCCAAATCTTCAAGGCGTGAACAATAGCTGCTAACTCAAGGTCATGGAAATGATAGTTCTTCTCATGGGGCTTCAACTGGTGAGAAGCATAAGCAATCACTCTACCCTCCTGCGTCTGAACACACCCAATACCGATCCGTGAGGCATCACAATACACTGTGTAAGAACCAGAAGCTGATGGTAGAACTAGAACTAGAGTCGTGGTCAAAGTAGTCTTGAGCTTCTAAAACCTCTCCTCGCACTCCTCCGACCACCTGAAAGGAGCACCCTTTTGGGTCAATTTAGTCAAGGGCGATGCAATGGATGAGAAACCCTCTACAAAATGACGGTAATAATCAGCCAAACCGAGAAAACTCTGAATCTCCGTGGCTGAGGACGGTCTGGGCCAACTCTGAACTTCCTCTATCTTCTTTGGGTCTACAAAATTACCCTCACTATACACCACGTGCCCCAAGAACGCCACTTAACTAAGCCAAAACTCACACTTGGAGAACTTTACATAAAACTTCTCCTCCTTCAACCGCTGTAACACAATCCTCAAATGTTGGGCATGCTCCTCCTGGTTACGAGAGTACACCAGGATGTCATTAATGAATACAATAACGAACGAGTCAAGATAAAGCTAAAACACACGGTTCATCAGATGCATGAATGTTGCTGGGGCGTTGGTCAGCCCAAAAGTCATCACAAGGAACTCATAATGGCCATATTAGGTCCGGAAAGTTGTCTTAAGAATATCTGAGTCCCGAATCTTCAGCTGGTGATATCCTGACCTCAAATCAATCTTGGAGAACACCCTCGCTCCCTGAAGCTGGTCAAACAGATCATCAACACGCGGCAAAGGATACTTGTTCTTCATTCTGACCTTGTTCAACTGCATGCAATCAATGCACATTCTCATAGTACCGTCCTTATTCTTTACAAATAGAACTGGTGCACCCCAAGGTGATATGATAGTCCGAATAAACCCCATATCAAAGAGTTCCTAAAGTTGCTCCTTCAATTCCTTCAACTCCGCCGGTGCCATACGATACGGTGGAATAGAAATGGGCTGAGTTTTCGGCACCAAATCAATACTAAAATTAATATCACTGTCGGGCGACATGCCTAGCAGATCTGTAAGAAACACATCCGGAAAATCTCGCACCACCGGAATAGAATCAGTAGCAGGGGTCTCTACATTAACATCCCTCACAAAGGCTAGATAAGATAGACAACCCTTCTCAACCATCCGCCGAGCCTTCAAGTATGAAATTAGTCTACTGGGAACATAGTCTATAGAGCTGCTCCTCTTAACCCTCGGCAACCCTGGCATCGCCAACGTCACGATCTTAGCGTGATAATCTAGAATAGCATGACATGGAGACAACCAATCCATACCCAAAATCATATCAAAATCGACCATACTAAGCAACAAGGGATCCACTCTTGTCTCTAGACTCCCAATAGTTACCACACATGACCGATATACACGGTCCACAATGACAGTATCACCCACTGACGTAGATACATGAACATGTGAAACTAGAGACTTACGGGGTATATCCAGAAATGAGCGAAATACAAGGATATATATGAATAAGTGAAACCACGGTCAAATAATATAGAGGCATCTCTATGGCAAACTGAGACAATACTTATAATCACAGCATCCGAAGCAATGTCATCTAGTTTGGTAGGAAGAGCATAGAAATGAGCCTGCCCGCCCCCTGATCGGCCTCCCCCTCTCGGGTGGCCCCTAGCTAACTGGGCTCCACCCCGAGCTGGCTAAGCGGGTGGTGAAGAAACTGGTGTTGATGTCATAGACTGGCTCCTCTCCTGAGCTGCATCTCCCACTAGGCGGGGACACTGCCTCCTCATGTGACCAAACTCTCCACACTCATAGCAACTCCCCGGTGCTGGTGCTGGGGACTGAAGGGAGCCCCGAGCACCGGGATAACTAGTAGAAGGACCTAGCATAGACGAGCCCTGACCCGATGGAGCACGGGATGAACTCTGAGCTAGGAGAGCACTGAGAGATGAATGGCCCTACTGATAACTGTGTGAACCATGGCTAGATGATGTACCACGGTGAATTGGGCGAGCCGTCTAAGCATGTCTAAAAGGACAACCCTTACCGTGGTGGAACTGACCCCCAGAAAGAACACCGCTAAATCCACCCTGACCACGAGGCCTCTTGTCCTCCCTCTCGACCCGCTCCTAGTTGCGAACCATCTCAATCTGATGAGCAATGTTGATAACCTCATCAAAAGTAGCACCAGACACTCTCTCTCTAGTCATAAGCAATCTCAGGTGAAAAGTGAGGCCATCTATGAACCTCCTGATACTCTCCCTATCTGTGGTAACCAACCAGATAGCATGACGTGCCAACTCTAAAAATCTCATCTCATACTGTGTCACAGACATATCACCCTGACAAAGCTGCTCGAACTGCCTGTGCAGCTCCTCTCTGCGGGATTGTGGCATGAACTTCTCTAGGAATAGACCGGAGAACTGCTGCCATGTAAAGGGTGCTACGCCAACCAGCATACGCCTCGTGTAAACCTCCCACTAACTAAAGGCATCCCTAGAAAACTGAAAAGTAGTGAACGAGACCCTACTGGCCTCTAGAATACCTGTTATACGGAGTATCCTCTGACACCTATCCAAGAAACCATGTGCATCCTCTCCATAGGTACCACTGAAAGATAGAGGTTGGAGTCTCCCAAACCTCTCCAATCTACGATGCTCATCATCAGGCATGACAGGAACCACATAGTCCTGAGCAACTGCAACCGGCTAGGTTGGTGGTGCCCCTTGTGTCTGGAATCCCTGTACCACCTGCTCTGGTGTGCGGGCGGCGGGAGTCTAAGCACCTCCCCCGGCCTGAGAAGTGGTTGTTGCGCCGGAACAGAGACCGCATAAGCAAGACTGGTACACGTGGTCAGGATTTGAGCTAAGGCCTCCTGAAGGCCTGAAATCACAATAGGCACAGGTGGTGCCTGAGTTGGTCCCACATGCTCGTCCACAACTGGAGCCTGCTCCTTAACTGGGGCCACTGGTAGATCTGCAGATACTGCCCTAGCTGCAGTGCGAAATGCACCTCTGCCCTTACCACAGCCTCTCCCGCGACCTTGGCCTCTCGCGGCCCTGATTGGTGGTACTGGTGGTTGTCCATCCTGCCCCGTAGTACGCGTCCTCACCATTTGTGAGAGAATTAGAATAATAGAAATTTAGTTACCAGAATTAAAAGATTATCACGACAATAATTCAAGAGTGTGAAGTTTCCTAAGGGTTCGACAGCCTCTCGAAGATAAGTACAGACGTCTCCATACCTATCCGCAAGACTCTACTAAACCTGCTCATGACTCGTGAGACCTATGTAACCTAGGCTTTGATACCAACTTGTCACGACCCAAAACCTAACCCATCGTGATGGCGCCTATCATGATACTAGTAAAGATGACATTTCCAAAACGCTTTCAATATTTAACAGAAATGAATTAAGACATTTAAAATAATCGGAGTTTTTCATAAAAACGGGATAAAACCCAAAACATAAGTGCGGAAAGAAAAAAACAAAATAGCCCGACATCGGGGTGTCACTGAGTACATGAGCATCTATACCAGAAGCAGTCTAATACAATATCTAAGGAATAAGAACTGAAATACGAATAAGATAATGAAGGAGATCCAAGGTCTGCGAACGCCATCCAGCTACCTCGATAGTCTCCGAAATCAGCTGCTCAAATATCAACACCCACTATGACCGGGAATACCTGGATCTGCATACGAAGTTGTAACGACCCGGCCGGTCATTTTGAGAGTAATAGCCCCGATCCCCTATTAACTTTTTCTCCCGCATCTTTTGGGGCACTTAGTCCCTAAAACGGAAGCTTAAGTCTTATGATTTTGACCATAGTTGAAACTATGTGAAGACGACTCCAGAATAGAGTTCCGTTGGTCTCGTTAGCTCCGTTGGGTGATTTTGGACTTGAAAGTGTGTCCGGACTGTAAATTTAAGGTCTATAGCTAATTTAGGCTTTAAATGGCGAAAGTCAAAATTTTGGAGATTTTGACCGGAAGTGGACTTTTTGATATCGAGGTCGGATTTTGATTACGGAAGTTGCAGTAGGTCCGTAATGTCATTTTTGACTTGTGTGCAATTTGAGGTCAATCGAACATGATTTGATAGGTTTCGGCGTCGTTTGTAGAATTTGGAAATTCTGAAGTATCTTAGGCTCTAATTTGTGTGTAATTCGTGTTTTCAATGTTGTTGGAGGTGATTTGAAGATTTGATTAAGTTCGTATGATGTTATGAGACTTGTTAGTGTGTTTAGTTGAGGTCCAGGGGGCCTCGAGTTGATTTTCGGGTGGTTAACGGACCAAGGTTTGAAGTTGAAGAATGGCTGAATGTTTGCAACTGCTAGTGTAATCGCATATGCGGATTGGGATCGTAGATGCGTGCTCCCAGAAGCGATAAAATGGACCATAAAAGCGGCCAGGGAGGCCTTGGGCAGAGGCCGCAGATGTGGCCATTCGCGCGTGGAAGATGCTTACGCTGAAGCGCACACAGGCGCGCAGATGCGGGGGATTTTCCGCACATGTGGTTGGCACAGAAGCGGGCAAGGGGCACACCTGCGAGACCGCAGAAGCGGCCAAGTTGTTGCAGCTGCAAGACCACAGAAGCGGCCAAGTTGTCGCAGGTACGGAAGGCCTGGGCAGAGTCCTTAAATGCGAGACTTCGCGAAATTGGCTTCATTTCATCATTTTGAGCTCGGCTTTGGCGATTTCTTGAGAGCATTTTCGAGGGATTTCGTGAGGTAAGTCCCTTGTGCTTATTTTTGATCAATAATCTCGCTTCCCCATTTATTTTTTCACCTAGTTAGTGTGTATTTAAGGTGGAATTTGGGAGTTTGAGGCTAGGGATTTGAAGAGTTTATTTTGGATTTTGAGTGGTCATTCGAGGTCGGATTTTGATAAATTTGGCATGGTTGGACTCGTGAGTGAATGGGCTTTTGGATTTTGTAATTGTTGCCCGATTGCAAGACGTGGGCCCGGGTCGACATTTTAGGATGGATTTCGAAATTTTTTTTAAAGTCTTGATTCTATTAATTAGATTAGTTTATTATAATTGTATTTATGATATATAATTATTTTTTGCTAGATTTGGGCCACTCAGAGTCGGATATTCATGGAAAAGGCATTGTTACCGATTGATTGAGCTTGGTTCGAGGTAAGTGGCTTGCCTAACCTTGTGTGGGAGAAATCCCCTTAGGATTTAGACTGTTGTGATATGTGAGCGCCGTGTACGTGGGGTGACGAGTACGTACACGGGTTATTTGTTGAAAAACCCATTTTATTTCAATGAGTAGCAACCTGAGTTTCCTTTAATTTGAGTTATACCGCTTAAATGAGTATTAGTCTGTTTTCATTCTTAATTGAGCTATTCCAAAATGCGTAGTTATCCTGTTTAGTCTAATATCGCATGTCTACGTGCTTTAATTGCTTATTTGAACTCTGTGAAGCATGCTTAGTTGACTCCCTGCTTTCCTTGTTCTTTATCAGTATGACTGTAGAAATCTTGCTGTTAATTATTGTATTTATCAGTTCAAGCTGTGTGTTTACTTTTGAGACTACTAGGAGGTTTCTCGGGAGTTCTCCCTGCACATTTACTTTTGCGACTATGAGGCGGTTCCTCGGGAGTTCTCCCTGTATATTTACTTTTGAGACTACGAGGCGGTACCTCGGGAGTTCTCCTTGCACATTTACTTTTGAGACTACGAGGCGGTACCTCGGGAGTTCTCCTTACATATTTACTATTGAGACTATGAGGCGGTACCTCGGGAGTTCTCCTTGTATATTTACTTTTGAGACTACGAGGCGGTACCTCGGGAGTTCTCCCTGCATATTTATTTTGGGACTACGAGACAGTATCTCGGGAGATCCCCTGTTGTTTATCCTTGTGTGTTGTATTGTTATATCGCTGTGTTTTCCTTTTGTTAAATTCCAGTCTCTTATTATACTGTTATATTCTCCTGTCTCTCCAGGCCTGACCTGACCTCGTCACTACTCTATCGAGGTTAGGCTTGGCACATACTGGGTACCGTTGTGGTGTACTCATGATACTCTTCTGCATATGTTTTGTGTGCAGATCCAGGTACTTCTTATCAGCCCTGCTATTAGCTGAGAGTGTTTGCCATTGTACGGAGACTTCAAGGTAAATCTGTCTCGCCCGTAGACCTAGAAGTCCCCCTCTATTCTCTTATATGTCATTTACCTTCCGTACTTCTTTTGTTAGACTCTAGTGTATAAAGATACTAGTTTCCTTCTGTATCTTGTGATGTATGATGTTCCGGATTTTGGGAAGACTGTGTAATTATAGAGTATTGGTTATTGTACATGCCGAGCGGCATTGTTACTAGTTATTCAGTTATCCACTACTGTTAGTTGCCAAGTTTTACTTTCGTTTGTTATTTTCCGCAATTTGTCAGGCTTACCTAGTCATAGAGACTAGGTGCCGTCACGACGTTATACGGAGGGAGTTTGGGTCGTGACAGAAGTGTAGGGTGTAGTGTGAGTACAACCAATTCAGTAAGTAACAAAAATAAATAAGGAACTGAGAAGGTAGTGACGAGCAATACGAATACAGTTCATTTTCAATAATTCCAGCAAAGAATAGACATGCTTTCAAATCCGGCAGTTTAAATCAAATCAGTTTATACAGTTCAGGTAATCTGAATATAAAATCAATCAGAAATTTCACAACAATGACAGATAGCAACTAAGTACATCAACAAATGATAAGCAAGTACAACCTCTCAGGCCAACAGTGACTCAACTAGTCACAACAGCTCAATCACTCAGCTCTCAGCCCTCAGTACTCACACTCAATAGGTACCTATGCTCACTGGGGGTGTGCAGGGGGTGTGCATACTCCGGAGGGGCTCCTTTCAGCACAAGCACTATATCGCTGCGGCGTGCAGCCCGACCCAATCATATAAGTAGCCATAAGGCTCGTTGCGGCGTGCAACCCGATCCACAGTCCATAAAATAGCAATAAGGCTCGTTACAGCATGCAACCCCATCCATATACCCTTATATAGCTCACAACTCGGCACTCATGCCCTATCTCAGTCACTAACCTCTCCAGAAATCTCAGGCTTTTAGAAATCATACAAATCAACCAAAAGAGATAATAACAAGTATCAACAAGAAAATAAGAGGAAACAGAGATATGACACACAAGTAAAACTGTAACTCAGTACAAGACAACAAATAATGGCTAATTCAACAAGAACCCGCCGCTGAGGGTCCCAACAGTGATATCATATGGCCTAAGCATGGTTTCTAATATGAATGATAGTCAAATTACTAGAAGACAAAGAAAACAAGTAATTAATAATAAGCTATTTGACTTTACAGTCTCACGGTACGGAACAAGTCACAATCCCCCACGGTGCACACCCACACGCCCGTCACCTAGCGTGTGCGTCACCTCCAGGTTTCATACCCTCAGGACAAGATTTAAAATTATTACTTACCTCAAACCGCACAAAATCCTACTCCGAAATGCCATTTCCCCTCGAATCAGTCTCCAAACTCCTTGAATCTAGCCACAAGCAGTACTGTATAATTAATATAGGCTAAAGGAATCGATTCCACAATAAAAACACGAAATTATAAGCTAAAATCCGAAATAGGCTCAACCCGTCCCCCGGGCCTACATCTTAAAATTTGACAAAAGTCACAAAACCCGAAAGTTCATTCAATCACGAGTCTAACCATACAAATTTTATCAAAATCCGACACCATTTGGTCATCCAAATTTCCAAAATCCACTCTCTAATTCTCAAGCCCTAAACCCCCAAATTTCACTTCAAAATCTCACTAATTAGGTGGGGAAACAAGTTTTATGATCCAAAACGAGTACAAGAAGCTTACCTCAATAATCACCTCGAAACGCTTCTCCAAAATCGCCCAAGTTCGAGTCCAAAATGTTGAAATAAGACTAAAATCGCGAACCCTTGCTTTTAAACCTTCTGCCCAGACTTTTCGCATCTGCGGACCTATTGTCGCACCTACGACAATAGCACCTATGGAATTTCCCACGCAGGTGAAGAAATGACTTAAGGGACTGGGTCTGCATCTACGAGCAAGGGACCGCTCCTGCGACCAAGGAGCCGCACCTGCGACCCTCACCGCTCTTGCGGACAGACCAACTGCAAAAGCGAGTCCGCTTCTGCGCAATTACCTCCACACCTGCGAACCGAGCTTGGGCTGCCAAATCCCGTATTTGCGCTCCTTCATCTGCACTTACGAGTATGCACCTGCGGTCTCCCCACCGCAGGTGCGAAACCACCAGATATTAGAAAGCTTCAACCATTTGCCTAAGTCCAAATTCAAACCGTTAAGCATCTGAAACACACCTGTGGCCCTCGGGTCCTCAACCAAATATACCAACAAGTCCTAAAACACCATACGAGCTTAGTCAAATCTTCAAATCACCTCCAACAACATCGAAAACATGAATTACACATGGATTCAAGCCCAAAAAACTTCTAAACGACCAAATTCCACAAATGATGCCGAAACCTATCAAACCACGTCTGATTGACCTCAAATTTTGCAACACAAGTCATATTCAACATTACGGACCTGCTCTAGCTTCCGTAATCGGAATCCGACCCCGATATCAAAAAGTCAACCCCCGGTCAAACTTCCCAAAAATTCGACTTTCGCCATTTCAAGCCTAAATTAGCTACACACCTCAAATTCACAGTCCGGACATACTCCTAAGTCCAAAATCACCCAACGGAGCTAATGAAACCGACGGAACTCTATTCTGGAGTCATCTTCACACAGTTCCGACTAGGGTCAAAATCCTAAGACTTAAGCTTCCGTTTTAGGGACTAAGTGTCCCAAATCACTCCGAAACCACAACAAAACTTCCCGGCAAGTCACATAAGCAGAAAAAGATACGGGGGAAGCAGTAAATAAGGGATCAGGCCTAATACACTCAAAACGACCGGCCAGGTCGTTACAATATAAAATAAAAAACAAACATGTAAAATAATAAACTAACATATAAAATAATAAAAAAAATATATAATATAATAAACTAACATATAAAATTAGTTACAAACATATACAATAATAAACTAACATATAAAATAATAAACTAATATATAAATAATATAATAAACTAACATATAAAATAATAATATAGAAAATATGTCAACCTAAGTAAAAATATCGATTAAATATTAATATAAAAAATATTGTAATTTGTTTAAAGATGTTAAACAATCGAAAAGAAAAATACTTTAATTAATATTGTTCAATTTACACACATCGTCATGGAGGTTCCCCATGTGCATCCCGGACCGGCATCTCGAGAGGTACTACAAAAAAAATACTACGTTTATCCTTGATAATGGGTCACATTGGATGAACTGCCACATGGAATTGAATTACCACGACTTCCCAAATCAGCTGAAGGACACTTACGGCGGTCGTGTCCTTGTTGGGAACATATGCCACATTTACGCGCATAAACGATATCACCAACATCCATTTGGTTATGTATCCGTGTTCTTTTGTGCACTTGCCTTTGACGCTCATAATCTTTGTTACACACCATTTTAAATGGTTCCGACAGCCAATAATGCTCAGCACCCACTGGCTGCAACTGTCCACTATAGGTGTTTAAGTATGCAACAACATTATATTCTTTATCAATGTACCTCGTTGTCGTGAAACCTGTATGTTGAAAGCACTTCACGATATGTGAGCTGGCAAGTGATAGATTGACCATTTTCCACATGAGCATAATCTTCTAGCTTCATTGACGGTGTCTGTATTATTCCCGCTATTGTGATACAGGCTAGTGCGAACTTCAAAAATATTTCGCTCGTTGCAATACTGCAAAAATGAATGCCATTGTGCTCGCTTCCTATATTTCTCAAATCGTTTCATTGGTTGGGGCATAAATTCAACACCCATTTCCATCAATGACGATGCACCTCTATATCTTTTAACAAACCTCTATGCCATCTGCTTGAAAGACATCCGCACCATGGCAGTGACAAGCAATCCACGTGCAGACTTCAATAATCCGTTGAAAGACTCTGACACATCTGTAGTCAGAATTCCCCATCTTTTACCACCATCCTTATGCAAAGTCCACTTGTCAAGCTCATGTCGCATCAACCAACAATATGCTTCTGGGTCGTCCTGCCTAATCAATTCCATTCGCCTCTTGAATTTACACTATTGGTGATCCGTTGCAGCCATCCACATTAAATCATGTAAGTCCTTGTTCGGATAAGCCCTCTGGAAGTTGGCCTTCAAGTGCCTAACACAGTAATGCTGGTAGGCATACAGTTCCTACCATTCACGCAAATTCTGTACAGAACTTAAAATACTGCCATGTCGATCAGATATTAGACAAATACCTGAATATTATTTGACAACGTGCTCCTTCAAGTGGTTAAAAAACAATGTCCACGTCTCTTGGCTTTCATTGGCACAAATAGCAAATGCTAGAGGAAATATACTTCTATTAGCATCTATTGCAATGACGATCAACAACTTAATATCATACTTTCCATAGACATGAGTGTCGTCTATAGATATTAACGGTCGACAATGAACAAAACCATTAATGGTTAGTTTAAATGCCCAGAATACATATCTGAATATGTATTCTAGGATTCCTGGACTCCGCTCAAGCTTCCATTCAACAACAGTACCGGGGTTAAAGTGTTTCAATGCAACCATGTACCTTGTTAGAGCGGCAAATGACTTATCCCAGTTACCATAAACCATTTCAAACGCACATTTACGACCGAGAAATGCCTTTCGTTTGGTAATGGAACATCCATATATATGGTGGACAGATGTTCTACACTCTTTGATCTTGTACCTTATGGACGCTTCAATGTGTGGAGTCAAGACACGAGAAATCAAGTCAACATTCAAGTTAAAATGATTCCCACTGAATGTGTCCATTTCACAATTGTGGGTGCCAATGTATTTCCCCACAATCCACATATTTGTTTTCAACTTTCTCGCACGCAGCATCCAATTACAACCTTGAAACCATCTATGACAAATAACCTTGTATACTTCCAGAGATAACTCATGAACTACGATCTCACGACACTCTTTTATATTGTACATTTGCATCGCCATGCTTAGGCGCGTTTTATCAGCAAAAAACATGCCCTTTGACAGTACTGTTGCTCTAGATTCATCCCATATTGTTATCCGAATTTCTAGATCCCTTATGAGGGAATCATATCCGACATACTTGGCAACTGATCAAGGTAGGGAATCACCCTTGAATGAAACGGTACATGGGAATCGTACACTCTTGGTCTAATGGGAAGTGGAGCATATTCCCTCATCAAAGCAGGCTCATCATTCTCGTCCTCCTCATCATCACCCCCATCATGGAAGGGTGTGTTATCTCCAGACTCATCGTCATTGTTTTCATAATCACTATCATCTTCCTGACTCTGCGCATCTGCCAAATCCCGTTTAAATATGTCGTATTCGGGCAATTGAGTAAGGACAACACCTTCAAGTTGCTCGTTTTCACTGCACAACTAATAAAATAATGAGTTTTCCAAATTCATCTAAACTTTACAAAAATACTTTATCACTTAACTTACAAATCAAAATGTGTTGATATACCAGGGTGCACATTATCCTAGTGCATATGACTCCCGGGTGGACCACCATGATCTAACACACCAAAACTAGACACATTGCAACTATATGTTGGTTCATAGCTTGTAAAATTCATATCTACCCGGTACCCCATATGGAATATATGAGTTTTAATACAAATTCAATATAAAATAATAAACTTCGTAACACAGAGGAAAATTGAAGTTTACCACTCGGCTTGTGAATTATGTAAACTTGGGGATAAATTATGTCTTCGCCCCTTTCGCTCGTGGAGATAAGTTTAGATATGGCCAAACTCTTTCACCCGGAACCTTGTAACGACCCAACCGGTCATTTTGACTGTTAGAACTCTATTCCCCTAAATAAGACTCCCCGTACATGCTTTTACTAATTTAGTACTTGTGGGGATAATTGGTTCGGGATTTGGAAGTTTTCGGGTTGAAAACGGAACACTTAGTTCAGGCCAAGTTTAACTTCGGTCAATATTTTGAGAAAACGACCCCGGAATCAGGATTTGACGGTTCTAATAGGTTCGTATGATGACTTTGGACTTGATCGTATGTTCGAATCGCGTTTTGGACAACCCGGGAGCGTTTCATCGCTTAATAGTGAAAATCAACTATTTAAAGATTTAAGGTTCTTTAAATTTGGTTTGGAGTAGGTTTTGGATCAATTGAGGTCTGCTTGGAATTCCAAGCCTAAGAATAGCTCTGTATGGTAATTTAATACTTGCACGCAAAATTTGGTGTCATTCCGAGTAGTATAAATATATTTCAGCGCGTGCGGAGTAAGTTTGAAGAATTTGAAATTTCTAAGTTGAATCAATTTGGTTTGGGGTATGATTCTTAGTTTTGATGTTGTTTTATACATTTCGAGGGTTCGAGCGAGCCCGTTTTATGATTTAAAACTCGTTGGTATGTTCGGCCGGGGCCCCGGGGACCTCGGGTGTCAACCGGACGAGGCTCAGATCAATTTCGGATATTGGAGCAGCAGCTGAAGCTTCTGGCTTCTGCTGCAACCGCACCTGCGCTTGGCCAGCCATAGGTGTGAAGCTCACAGGTGCGTGGAGGACACCGCAGAAGCGGAAGGGGCGCAGATGCGCAGATACAAGCCACAGAAGCGCACCGCAAATGTGACTTACAAGTCGCAGAAGCAGACGGGGTTGGCTTAGGGGGAAACCGCATCTGCTATGCCTTTTCCGCAGATGCGGAGTTGCAGAAGCGGCTTGCGAGCCGCAAATGCTAAACCGTTGCTTGGTAGAATGGGTTAAAAATCGGGGCTCGGCCACTTTTGAGCCCATTTTCTCCATTCTTGAGCGAATTTGGAACTTTTTGAGAGGGGATTTCAACTAGAAACTTGAAGGTAAGTTAGTTTTACACACTTTGAGTTAAATACATAGATTATGGGTAGATTATAACGGGTAAATTTTGAAAATTAAGGGTTTAGATGAAAAACCTAGATTTTTATAAAAATAAGATTTTAACCACGAAAATAGTTATGAAATTGGATGGAAATTGTATATTTGAGTTCTTGAGATTATGGGTAATGATTTCCTCCAAAAATTTTTGGAATCCGGGTACGTGAGCCCGGGATGAATTTTAGAAATTTTACCATTTTGGATAGGGTACTTTATTTAATAGTCTAATTTTGAATTATTGAATATGTATTAATTATTTTATATAACTTTTGGATAGTTTCAAATTTTTCGGCATCGAATCGAGGTTTTTACGCGACATTTTGATCGGGAAGTGTACTTGGAGACAAGGTAAGTCTCTTGTCTAACCTTGTAAGAGGGAATTTACCCCATATGTGATTTTAACGAATAATTGTTGTAAATTTTGGGGGGGCTATGTACGCACAATGTGACGAGAGTCCGTGCGTAGCTACTAATTATGCTATGTCCGGGTAGTTTGGACTCAAATCATGAAATACTTCTGATAATTGCATCCTCTATTTAATTGAAATATTGAGATTATATTGTAAATTGTTAAGAGAATTAATAAAAGATTGAAATTTCATATACTTGAATCTTTGTATAAATTAATTAATTGTTAAAAGGAATTGTACATCTTTATGTGTTATAATTATAATACCTTCTTATTTCGGATGTTCATAAGAAAATGTCCTCCTTTCTTGTGGAGCGGGCCGAACGCCTCGGCAGTATAGATGCATCTATGGATCGCGTCGCACCTCCCTCGGCAGTGTATACGACACTCTGGATCGGGTTGTACGACCTCGGCAGAAATCGTGTCTAATAATAATAATTACGAGATACCTTGATATTTTAATTGCAACTTGTAAAGCTAATTTATAAATTGGAAATTTATTAAAATTTAAGGAATTAATTATTTCCTACTAGCCAAGTTGAGAGAGAGGAAGGATCGTGATTTGGACCAAGTGAGATGCATCAAGGGCGAAGATGGTAGAGTATTGATGGAAGATGCCCAGATTAAGAGGAGATGACAGACTTACTTTCATAAACTTTTGAATGAAGAAGGGGATCGGGATATTGTGCTAGGCGAATTGGAGCATTCCGAGAGTCACCGTGACTTTGGGTACTGCAGGCGTATCGAGGTTGAGGAGGTCGTGGGAGCTATGCGTAAGATGAGTAGGGGCATAGCGACCGGGCCAGACGAGATTCCGGTGGAATTTTGGAAGTGTGTGGGGAAAGCAGGTTTGGAGTGGTTGATTAAGTTGTTTAATATTATTTTTAAGGGGAAGAGGATGCCGGATGAGTTAAGGTGGAGTACGGTGGTTCCATTGAATAAGAGCAAAGGTGATATCCAGAGTTGTAACAATTATAGGGGTATCAAATTACTGAGTCATACCATGAAAGTGTGGGAGAGGGTGGTTGAAGCGAGGCTGAGGATGACAATGTTTGTATCCGACAACCAGTTCGGGTTCATGCCGGTTGTTAGAAGGTTAGTGGAACTATACAGAGAGAGGAAGAAGGATCTGCACATGGTGTTTATTGACCTAGAGAAAGCGTAAGACAAAGTTCCTAGAGAAATTCTCTGGAGATGCTTGGAGGCAAAAGGTTTGTCGGTTCCGTACATTATGGCGATTAAGGACATGTATAATGGGGCTAAGACTCGGGTTAGGACAGTAGGAGGCGACTCTGAGCATTTTCCGGTTGTAATGGGGTTACACCAAGGTTTTGCGCTCAGTCCGTTCTTATTCGCCCTAGTGATGGACGCGTTAACACACCATATTCAAGGGGATGTGCCATGGTGCATGCTATTTGCCGATGACATAGTTCTGATTGATGAGTTGCGAGCCGGTGTTAACGAGAGGCTGGAGGTTTGGAGATAGGCTCTCGAGTCTAAGGGTTTCAAGCTGAGCAGGACGAAGATGGAATACCTGGAGTGTAAGTTCAGTGCTGAGCCAGGGGAAGTGGGCGTGGATGTGAGGCTTGATTCGCAGGTCATCCCGAGAAGAGGCAGCTTCAAGTACCTTGGTTCGGTTATCCAGGGGGGAGGGGAGATCGACGAGGATGTCACACACCGTATTGGGGTAGGATGGATGAAGTGGAGGTTAGCATCTGGAGTCCTGTGTGATAAGAGAGTGCCACCGATACTCAAAGGTAACTTTTATAAAGCGGTGGTTAGATCGGCCATAATGTATGGGGCTGAGTGTTGGCCCGTTAATAACTCACATATCCAGAAGATGAAAGTAGCAGAAATGAGGATGTTGCGGTGGATGTGCGGGCACACTAGGATAGATAAGATTAGGAATGATGATATTCGGGAGAAGGTGCATGTGGCTCCCATTGATGACAAGATGCGGGAAGCGAGGCTTAGATGGTTCGGACATGTTCAGAGGAGAAGCCTAGATGCTCCGGTACGGAGGTGTGAGCAGCTGGTTGTGGAGGGCACGAGAAGAGGTATAGGGCGGCTTAAGAAGTATTGGGGAGAGGTGATCAGGCAGGATATGGCGAGACTCTAGATTTCCGAGGACATGACACTAGATAGGAAGATGTGGAAGTCGAGTATTAGGGTTGTAGATTAGGAGGTACTTGAGTCGTGCCTTACTTCGTACCATTGTGGGACTAGCCATGTAAGGTTTTTGTCTAAGATAGCTAATGGCAATGTTGTGGCTTACTATTTCGCTTTTCAGTGCATGTCCTATTTACTAGCTATCGCTTTTTCTTTGCATCTTTCGTCAGATTTCATGGTGTTCCTATTGTTCTTATGATTGTTGTGGTGATACTAATATTTACTAATATTGTCTCCCTTTGCTTTGCATCCTTCTTCTGGATTTCATGGTGTTTTTATTTATCATATGATTGTTGTTGTGATACTAATATTGTCTCCTTTTTGTCCTTTTGTCTTTTTTTTTTGCCGAGGGTCTTTCGGAAACAGCCACTCTACTCCTTCAGGGTAGGGGTAAGGCCTACGTACACACTACCCTCCCCAAACCCCATTAATGGGATTTTACTGGGTTGTTGTTTAATTATTTCTGTTGTTAAGGGAATTATTGTTGTTCACATAAATCATGCTTATTAATTATTCTATAGTTTAAAAATTTATTGACCCATAGTGAGTGTCAAAGTCGATCTCTCATCACTACTTATTCGAGATTACGCTTGATACTTACTGGGTACACGTTGTTTACGTACTCATACTACACTTGCTGCACTTTTTGTGCAGGACCTAAGACAGGTGCTATTGGAGGACCCATCGGCGCGCACCCACGTTATCCAGAGGCTTAGTGGTGAGCTGCCTTTCTAAGCCGTTCTACAGCAACTAGTGCCTCTTTTTGAAATTTTATTCTGTCTATTTTATTTCAGACAGTATTTAGAATTTTTGTATAATCTACTAGATGTTCATATACTTGTGACACCAGGTCTTGGCACACACACTAGTAGAATTTGGATTCAATTATTTTTCTTGGTTTTTAATTTAGCAGACCTTTCATATTTTTCTTAATTCTTGCAAGTATGAAGAGTTTAATTACTCGGATAATTTTAATGAAATAATTATATGTTTAAATTACTAGTTGACTTGCCTAGCTGTGATGTTGGGCGCCATCACGACCTACAGAAAATTGGGCCGTGACAAACCTGTTCGATAAAACTGCTCCAAAAAAACCACCCGATGATTGAGGGATATCCCAATTTTGCGAAACCTCATTATTGCGAACATCTTCAGCCTTGACGTACATTTCCAACATTTTTATCACAGGAAGTTCACAGTGTTCATCCGGAGTCCTCAAAAAATCTGTTAGAGTTTCATCGTCCTCGATGTCAAACTCAGCATAACAAGCAACCCCTTGCGGAGTAACAAAATAGGGATATCTTCCGGTTACTTTAATATTAATCGAGCATTTGCTCACACTTTTTTTTTTAAATATAACAATGATAACAATCTATCGTACTCATTGTAAGTGGCAACTTAACATGACACTGTGGAGAATAACTATAGCGTACTGAGTTATTCTCCACCATAACCTCACCCCCCCAGTATAATGAAACCCTAATTTTTCGCTCTTCGGACATTATGACAAAATAAAAAATAACTTAACGAACAAATATTTCGGAAGATCGGAAGGATCCTGAATGGATTTTTACCAAATTTCGAAACTCCTTAAATAAGAAACAAAGCCAGTCCGGGGGTACAATTATTCCATATATAGCGCATGCATATTAGGCGTTATATATGTAGCGTGCATACTACATGCACTATACCCATATGAATTATTGGTGGGTCAGTAAAGTAGCTGCATTATTGGTGGGGTAGGAAAGTTCAAGCATAGCGCGGTTATTCACCGCGCTATACCTTAACGGACAAATGTGTCAGACTCTACTTTGGGCTTGAATAATCAGTAGAGCATCATTGGTAGCTTGTTTGGCCAAACTTTTAAATCAGGTTATTTTGAAAAGTGCTTTTAAAAAAAATATTGTTGGTAAAAAGCAGTTTGTATTTTGCTAATCTGTGATGACCCAAAATGTCATATTTAAATTTAATAATAAATTATGTATTCTAAGACCTCAAAAAATACTATTTATTATTCTTCGACTTGCGTGTGCAATTCATAAAATTTTTTGGAAAATTTTTATGTGAAAAATGGATTAAAATGTGAATTAGAGCTTTAAAACTCAATTGAGTTGACTTTGGTCAACATTTTGAGCAAACGAACTCGGATCAGTATTTTGACAGTTCCGGTAGGTCCGTATCGTGATTTGAGACTTGGGCGTATGCCCGGAATCAAATTCCAAGATCCCTAGCCCGAGATATAAAATCTTGATGAAAAATTAAAAGTTTAAGTTCAAATAGTGACCGAATATCTAATTATGTGCAAACGACCCCGGAATAGAATTTTTACGATTCCAACAGCTCCGTATGGTAATTTTGGACTTAGGAGCGTGTTCGAAAATTATTTGGAAGTTCTTAGCAAAATTAGGCTTCAAATGGCTAAAATAAGAATTTAAGGTTGGAAGTTTGACCGTGGAGTTGACTTTTTGATATCGGGACCGGAATCCAGTTTCGAAAATTTTCATAGCCTCGTTATGTCATTTATGACTTGTGCGCAAAATTTGGTGTCATTTCGAGTTGATTTGATAGGAATCGGACGACTAGAAGTCTTTTTAGAAGTTTTTGAATTCATAAGTCAAATCATGCATTTTGACGTCCGATTCTTGGTTTTTGATGTTATTTCCGGATTTTGATCGCCCGAGTGAGTTTGTATGAGATTATTAGACTTGTGTGGATAGTTGGTGTGGAGCCCCGAGGGCTCGGGTGAGTTTCAGACGTTCAGAAGGAATGAAAAATACATCAGTTTTCTAGTGTTTCTTGGCAGCAGTTGCAGGTCTCGCAAATGCGAGAAATTGTTCGCAAATGCGAACCTCGCATTTGCAAAGAAGCCCGACCTAGGTAGAGTTCGCATTTGTGACTCTTTGGTCGCATTTGCGACCCCAATAGCTGAAGGCCAAGCTTCACATTTGCTAGAGTTGTGTCGCATTTGCGACCCTCGCATTTGGGAACCTGGTGTCGCAAATGCGACATCAGAGACCTGTGCCCAGCTCATTTAATGCGCGACTTAGGCCATTTATCTCACTTTTATTTCATCTCTTGGGCGATTCTTGGAGCTTTTGGAAGAGAGTTTTCACCTAGCACTTTGAGGTAAGTTAATTCTACACCCTTAGAGTTAAATACATAGATTATGGGTAGAATATAACTAGTAAATCTTAGAAATCAAGGGTTTAGATGAAAAACCTATATTTTTATAAAAATGGGATTTTAACCACGAAAATAGTTATAAAATTGGATTGAAATTATATATTTGAGTTCTTGAGATTATGGGTAACGTTTCCATCCGAAAATTTCCGGAATCGGGGCACGTGGGCCCGGGGTGAATTTTTGGAATTTTACCATTTTGGATAGGGTAATTTATTTAATAGATGAATTTTAAATTATTGAACATATATTAATTATTTTCTATAACTTTTGGATAGTTTCGGATTTTTCGGCATCGAATCGAGAATCTTACGCGACGTGATAATCGAAAAGTGGACTTTGAGAGGACGTAAGTCTCTTGTCTAATCTTGTGAGGGGAAAATTCCCCATAGGAATTAAATTGAATAATTGTTACTAATTGCGGGGGCTACGTACGCACGAGGTGAGGAGAATCCGTGCGTAGCTACTATAAATGCTAAAGTCTGGGTAGTTTATGACTCAAAGCATGAATTACTTGTGTAATTGTATTCCTTGATTAATTAATATTAATTGATATATATGAATATATTGTGAATTGTTAGATAGAGCTATTAAAGGATTGAAATCTCATATGCTTTATTTTCTGTTTAAATTAATTAATTGTTAAGAGAAATTGTTCATCCTCTCGAAATGATCTTACAATAAATATACTCTCTTTCCGGAGGTACATAAGAAAATGTCTTCCTTTCTTGTGGAGCGGGCCGAACGCCTCAGCAGGATAGATGCATCTATGGATCGTACCACACATCCCTCGGTAGTGTACACGAAACTCTAGATCGGGTCGTACGACCTCGACATAAATCGTGCTTAATAATAATAATAATTACACGATACTTTGACGGTTTATTGCAGCTTGTAAATCTATTTGATAAATTGAAAATTCATTAAAATTGAATTGCAGCTTGTAAAGCTATTTGATAAACTGGAATTTTTATTGAAATTGAATGATTTAATATATATATATTGAGAATTGTTGCATTTTAAAAGAATTTAATTATTTCTACTGGTTAAATAAATTATTATTATATTCTGTGAATCATGCTAATTTAAATATTCTAGTTTTATTTTAATTATTATTATTGACCCATAGTGAGTGTCAAAGTCGGCCATCTCGTCTCTACCACTTCGAGATTAGGCTTCATACTTACTGGATACACGTTATTTACGTACTCATACTATACTTGCTGCACTTTTTGTGCAGGATCTGAGATACGTACTAGTGGAGGACCTATCATCACATATCCACGTCATCCCAAGACATAGTGGTGAGTTGCCTTTCTGAGCCATTCTGCAGCTACGAGTGTCTCTTCTTATATTTTTATTCTATCTATTTCATTTCAGACAGTATATGGAGTTTTGTATAATCTACTAGATGCTCATGCACTTATGACATCAAGTCTTGACACTCACATTGGTAGAATTTGGTATTTTATTATTTTCTTAGATTAAAAGTTTAATCAATATATGTTTGATTTATCAGTTGGCTTGCCTAGCTGTAGTGTTGAGCGCCATCATGACCTATAGGTGAAATTGGGCCGTGACAACATGGTATCAGAGCACTAGGTTCACGTAGGTCTCACAAGTTATGAGCAGGCCTAATAGAGTCTTGCGGATCGGTACGGAGACGTCTGTACTTATCTTCGAGAGGCTATAGGGTATTAGGAAAATACCTTTCTTCATATTCCATCGTGCAATCAATGTAATAATAAATATCTTTTTCTTATTCTCTCACAGATGGTGAGAACGCGCTCGAATAAGGTTCTAGACCAGGGAAGAGCTACTCCTCCAGTTGCTCGAGGCTGAGGGACGGCTCTAGGCAGTGGTAGAGGGCGAGGACGTCCCAGGACTGTTCCAGTTATGCCGCCAGTGGGTCTAGCAGAGAACACCGTTGTTGAGGAACATGATGAGGTGCCTGTGGCAGAGCCAATTCCGGTCGATTTCACATATGCACCGGGATTTCAGGATGTCATGGGTCGTATGCTGCGATTCATGGACAATATGACTCAGGCCGGTTTATTTCCGGTAGACCCAGCCACATCTCAGGCGGGCGGGGGAGTACAAACCCCTACCGTGCAGGCTCATAGACGGGCAGCTGCTGTATATCAGACCCAGGGTACACTACCCGTGGGTGGAGCCCAGCCAGTGGCAGCAACTACACTTGAGCCTAGGCCAGCTGTAGCCGCCGATCCTCAGAAATTATTGGACCGATGGACTAGACCACATCCTTCTATCTTTGGGGGTGAGCGACATGAGGATCCACAGGAATTCATTGATCATTGTAGGGACAAACTGCACAACATGAGGATATTGGAGTCTCATGGGGTAGACTTTGCTACTTTTCAGCTAGGGGGCAGAGCCCGTAGATGGTGGCAGTCTTATGTTCTTGGCAGACCAGCAGATTCTCCTCCCATAACTTGGGACAGGTTCACCCGTATTTTCCTGGACAGGTATATTCCACCCTCCCAGAGGGAAGAGTTGAGGTTTCAGTTTGAGCAACTCCAGCAGGGTCAGATGTCAGTGACCGATTATGAGGCGAGGTTTTCTGAGTTATCTCGCCATGCACTTATGATACTCACTACTGAGGCGGAGAGAGTGTGGAGGTTTGCTGCGGGTTTACATACTGGCATTCAGGCCACTATGGCTCGAGGGTACCTCTTATGAGCGAGTCGTAGAGATAACTCGGAGGATTGAGGGTGTACGTCAGCATAGCCGAGAGCAGGTTACTAGAGATAAGCGGTTTAGGTATTCTGGAGAGTTCAGAGGTGCTCCGTCTAGGGGCAGAGGTCAGTTCGTGAGAGGGCAGTCCAGCAGGCCCCCATATCCAGCACCACCGCCTCCTCAGGGTGCTCTAGTATAACCTTATTTCAGTGATATACTAGAGAGTTCTTATCACCCACCAGCTATTCAGGGTTCTTCCCGTGGGTATTCAGGTCCCCAGGCCAGACCTCTAGTCAGCGGCTTATTGCATCGCAGAGTTATTCGAGTGCGGGGATCCCAGTCACATACAGGGATTTTGCCCCAGGCTTCGGGGTAGACCAGTATAGCAGAGTCAGCAGCCTATGCTTACCGGACCAGTTGCTCCACCAGTAGTCCGACCACCAAGAGGTGGAGGACAGGTGGGTAGGGGTCGTCCTAGAGGCAGAGGCCAGCCAGGCGGAGGCCAGCCAGTTGGCGCTCCAGCTCGGTTCTATGCTTTTCCGGCTAGACCAGATGCAGAGGCCTCAAATGCTGTGATTACAGGTATTATTTCTGTTTGCTGCAAAGATGCCTCAGTATTATTTGATCCAGGATCCACGTATTCATATGTGTCATCTCTATTTGCTCCATTCCTGGGTGTTTCTCGTGAGTCCTTGAGTACTCCTATTTATTTGTCCACTCCTGTGGGCGATTCTGTTATTGTGAACCGGATCTACCGGTCCTGTATTATTACATTTTGTGGATATGAAACTAGAGCAGATCTCCTATTTCTTGAGATAACCAATTTTGAAATTATTCTGGGCATGGACTGGTTATCTCCATATCATGCTATTCTAGATTGTCATGCCAAGACTATTACCTTGGCTATTCTAGCATTGCCTAAGCTGGAGTGGAAGGGTTCGTCTGTTAGTTCATTTAATCGAGTTATTTCTTTTATAAAGGCTCAACACATGGTTGAGAAGGGTTGTTTGGCTTATCTAGCCTATGTTCGGGATACTACTGTAGAGACTTCGACTATTGATTCAGTGCCTATAGTTCGGGAGTTCTCCGATGTATTTCCGTCAGATCCTCCAGGTATGCCACCTAATCGCGATATTGATTTCTGTATTGACTTGGCTTCAGATACCCAGCCTATATTTATCCCACCGTATCGCATGGCTCCAAAAGAATTGAGAGAATTGAAAGAACAGCTTGAGGAGTTACTAGCCAAAGGGTTCGTCAGATCGAGTGTATTGCCTTGGGGTGCACCGGTATTATTTGTGAAAAAGAAGGATGGAACAATGCGGATGTGTATTAATTATTGCCAATTGAACAAAGTCACTATTAAGAACAAGTACTCGTTGCCGCATATTGATGATCTATTTGACCAGTTGCAGGGTGCTAAGGTGTTCTCTAAGATCGACTTGAGGTCGGGGGACCATCGGTTGAAGATTTGGGATTCGGATATTCCGAACACTGCTTTTCGGACTAGATATGGTCATTATGAGTTTCTGGTGATGTCCTTCGGTTTAACAAACGCTCGGCAGCGTTTATGGATCTGATGAACAGGGTATTCATGCCATATATTTATTTGTTTGTCATTGTCTTTATTGATGACATATTTATCTACTCGCGTAGTAAGGAGGAACATGAGCAGCATATGAGAGTAGTGCTTCAGACATTGCGGGAATAAAAGTTATATGCTAAGTTCTCTAAATGTGAGTTTTGGCTAGAGTCTATAGCATTTTTGGGACATATTGTATCGGGCGAGGGTATTAAAGTTGATCCCAAAAAGATTGAGGCAGTTCAGAATTGGCATCGTCCCACTTCGGCGACTGAGATCAGGAGTTTCCTGGGTTTAGTAGGTTATTATCGTCGGTTCGTGGAGGGCTTTTCATCTATTGCAGCACCTTTGACCAAATTAACCCAGAATGGTGCTCCATTCCGATGGTCTGGTGATTGTGAGGTGAGCTTTCAGAAGCTCAAGACAGCATTGAATACAACACCAGTGTTAGTGTTGCCTTCCGGTTCGGGGATGTATACAGTGTATTGTGACATTTTACGCGTTGGTTTGGGTTGTGTATTGATACATGAAGGGTAAGTTATTGCATATGCTTCACGTCAGCTGAAGCCCCACGAGAAGAATTATCCAGTACATGATTTGGAGTTAGCTGCGATTGTTCACGCTCTAAAGATTTGGAGGCATGATCTTTATGGGGTGTCTTGTGAAGTTTACACTGACCATCGCAGTTTGCAGCATTTGTTCAAGTAGAGGGACCTAAATCTGAGACAACGCAGATGGCTTGAGTTAATGAAAGATTATGATATTACTATCCTATATCATCCGGGCAAAGCAAATGTGGTTGCAGACGCCTTGAGTAGAAAGGCGGAGAGTATGGGTAGTTTGGCTTTCATTTCAGCAGAGGAGAGGCCATTAGCTTTGGATATTCAGTCCTTGGCCAATAGACTTGTGCGGCTGGATATTTCAGAGCCCTGCCCAGTTCTTGCATATGTTGTAGCTCATTCTTCACTATTTGAATAGACCAAGGCTTGCCAGTATGATGACCCACACTTAATGGTTCTTCGAGAAATGGTACTACGAGGTGGTGCCAAGGAAGTTACTATTGGTGCGGATGGTATTTTGCGACTCCAAAATCGTCTGTGTGTTCCTAATGTGGATGAACTGAGGAAAACGATCCTGGAGGAGGCACACAGTTCTTGGTACTCTATTCATCCAGGTGCTACGAAGATATATCGGGACTTGAGGTAGCATTATTGGTGGCGACGAATGAAAAAGAACATAGTTGAGTATGTAGCTAAGTGTCTAAATTACCAGCAAGTTAAATATGAGCACCAGAGGCCAGGCGGCCTACTTCAGCAGATGACTATACCAGAATGGAAGTGGGAATGCATCACTATGGACTTTGTAGTTGGGTTGCCGCGGACCTTGCAGAAGTTTGATGCAGTTTGGGTCATTGTTGACAGGTTGACCAAGTCGACACATTTTATTCCTGTTGTGACTACGTATACTTCAGAGAGGTTGGCCCAAATTTATATTCAGGAGATAGTTCGGTTGCACGGTGTGCCAATTTCTATCATATCAGATAGAGGTTCTTAGTTTACTTCACATTTCTAGAGAGCAATACAGAGTGAGTTGGGGACCCGTGTAGAGCTCAGCACAGCTTTTCATCCGCAGACCGACGGGCAGTCAGAGCGGACAATTCATATTTTGGAGGATATGCTCAGGGCATGTGTGATTGACTTCGGAGGTCAGTGGGATCGTTTCCTGCCTTTGGCTGAGTTTGCTTATAATAACAGTTACCAATCCAGCATCGAGATGGCTCCATTTGAGGCTTTATATGGCCGGCGATGTCGTTCACCTATCGGATGGTTTGAGCCATATGAGGCTAAGTTATATGGTACTAATTTGGTAAGGGATGCCTTGGAAAAGGTAAAGTTGATTCAGGAGCGACTTCGTACAACACAGTCCAGACAAAAGAGTTACGCGGATCAGAAAGCACGTGTTATATCATTTATGGTAGGTGAAAAAGTTCTCTTAAAGGTTTTGCCGATGAAGGGAATTATGAGATTCGGGAAGAAGGGCAAGTTGAGCCCAAGGTTTATAGGCTCATTTGAGGTGTTGAGACGAGTTGGGGAGGTTGCTTATGAGCTTGCATTGCCTCCTAGTCTATCGGGAATTCATCCGATTTTCCATGTATCTATGCTCCGAAAGTATCATGCTGACCTATCACATGTGTTAGACTTCAGCACAGTTCAGCTAAATAATAGCTTGAGTTGAGAAGAGGAGCCAATTGCCATTGTTGATAAACAGGTTCGCCAGTTGAGGTCCAAGAGGATTTCTACAGTAAAAGTCCAGTGGAGGGGCCAACCAGTCGAGAAAGTGAATTGGAAGGCTGAGGAAAATATCCGGAGCAGATATCCACACTTATTCAGCACTTCGGGTATAATTCTAAACCTGTTCGAGGACGAACGTTTGTTTAAGAGGTGGAGAATGTGATGACCCAAAATGTCATCTTTAAATTTAATAATTTATTATATGTTCTAAGACCTCAAAAAGTACTATTTATCATTTCTCGACTTACGTGCACAATCCGTAAAATTTTATGAAAAGTTTTTATGTGAAAAATAGATTAAAATGTGAATTAGAGCTTTAAAACTCAATTGAGTTGACTTTGGTCAATATTTTGAGCAAACGGACTCGGATCAGTATTTTAACAGTTCCGGTAGGTCCGTATTGTGATTTGGGACTTGGGCGTATGCCCGAAATTAAATTTCGATGTCCCTTGCCCGAGATATGGAATTTTGATGAAAAATTAAAAGTTTAAGTTCAAATAGTGACAGGATGTCTAATTATGTGCAAACGACCCCGGAATAGAATTTTTACAATTCCAACAGCTCCGTATGATGATTTTGGACTTAGGAGCGTGTTCAGAATTTTATTTGGAAGTCCGTAGCTAAATTAGGTTTCAAATGGCTAAAATAAGAATTTAAGGTTGGAAGTTTGACTGGAGAGTTGACTTTTTGATATCAGGGCCGTAATCCAGTTCCGAAAATTTTCATAGCCCCGTTATGTCATTTATGACTTGTGCGTAAAATTTGATGTCATTCCGAGTTGATTTGATAGGAATCGGACGACCAGAAGTCTTTTTAGAAGTTTTTGAATTCATAAGTCAAGCCATGCGTTCTGACATCCGATTCTTGGTTTTTGACATTATTTCCGGATTTTGATCGCGCGAGCGAGTTTGTATGAGGTTATTAGACTTGTGTGGATAGTTGGTGTGGAGCCCCGAGGGCTCGGATGAGTTTCGGACGTTCGGAAGGAATAAAAAATACATTAGTTTTCTGGTGTTTCTTGGCAGCAGTTGCAGGTCTTGCAAATGCGAGAAAGTGTTCGCAAATGCGAACCTCGCATTTGCAAGAAGGGCTTAGCAATTGCGAAGAAGCCCGACCTAGGCAGAGTTCGCCTTTGCGACTCTTTGGTCGCATTTGAGACCCCAGTAGCTGAAGGCCAAGCTTCGCATTTGCTAGAGTTGTGTCGCATTTGCGACCCTCGCATTTGCGAACCGCCTGTGCCCAGCTCATTTAATGCGCGACTTAGGCCATTTATCTCACTTTTCTTTCATCTCTTGGGCGATTCTTGGAGCTTTTGGAAGAAGGTTTTCACCTAGCACTTTGAGATAAGTTAATTCTACACCCTTAGAGTTAAATACATAGATTATGGGTCGATTATAACTAGTAAATCTTAGAAATCAAGGGTTTAGATAAAAAACCTAGATTTTTATAACAATGGAATTTTAACCACGAAAATAGTTATGGAATTGGATAGAAATTATATACTTGAGTTCTTGAGATTATGGGTAACATTTTCATCCGAAAATTTTCGGAATCCGGGCACGTGGGCCCGGGATGAATTTTTGAAATTTTACCATTTTGGATAGGGTAATTTATTTAATAGATGAATTTCGAATTATTGAACATATATTAATTATTTTATATAACGTTTGGATAGTTTCGGATTTTTCGGCATCGAATCGAGAATCTTACGCGACGCGATAATCGGAAAGTGGACTTTAAGACGACGCAAGTCTCTTGTCTAATCTTGTGAGGGGGAAATTGCCCATAGGGATTAAATTGAATAATTGTTACTATTTGCGAGGGTTACGTACGCACGAGGTGAGGAGAGTCCGTGCGTAGCTACTATAAATGCTAAAGTCCAGGTAGTTTAGGACTCAAAGTATGAATTACTTGTGTAAATTGTATTCCATGATTAATTAATATTAATTGATATATATGAATATATTGTGAATTGTTAGATAGAGATATTAAAGGATGGAAATCTCATATGCTTGATTTTCTGTTTAAATTAATTAATTGTTAAGAGAAATTGTTCATCCTCTCGAATTGATTTTATAATAAATATACTCTCTTTCCGGAGGTACATAAGAAAATGTCCTCCTTTCTTGTGGAGCGAGTCGAAAGCCTCGGCAAGATAGATGCATCTATGGATCGTGCCGCACGTCCTTCGGCAGTGTACACGAAACTCTGGATCGGGCCGTACGACCTCGGCAAAAATCGTGCTTAATAATAATAATAATTACACGATACTTTGACGGTTTATTGCAGCTTATAAAGCTATTTGATAAATTGAAAATTCATTGAAATTGAATTGCAACTTGTAAAGCTATTTGATAAATTATAATTTTTATTGAAATTGAAGGATTTAATATATATATTAAGAATTATTGCATTTTAAAGGAATTTAATTATTTCTGCTGTTTAAATAAATTATTGTTATATTCTGTGAATCATGGTGATTTAAATATTCTAGTTTTATTTCAATTATTATTATTGACCTATAGTGAGTGTCAAAGTCGGCCATCTCGTCTCTACCACTTCGAGAATAGGCTTGATACTTACTGGGTACACGTTGTTTACGTACTCATACTACACTTGCTGCACTTTTTGTGCAGGATCTGAGACAGGTACTAGTGGAGGACCTATCATCACATATCCACGTCATCCCGAGGCATAGTGGTGAGCTACCTTTCTGAGCCATTCTGCAGCTACCAGTGTCTCTTCTTATATTTACATTCTATCTATTTTATTTCAGACAGTATTTGGAGTTTTGTATAATCTACTAGATGCTCATGCACTTGTGACACCAGGTCTTGGCACACACATTGGTAAAAATTGGTATTTTATTAGTTTCTTAGATTAAAAGTTTAATCAATATACGTTTGATTTATCAGTTGCTTGCCTAGCTGTAGTGTTGGGCGTCATCACAACCTATAGGTGAAATTGGGTCGAGACATAATCAATTTAAAAAATACGTTTGAGCAGCAATTACTGTTTGGTCGAGCTCTTAAAAATGCTTGTATTTTCTCAAAAATATTTTTTAAAAAAGTACGTGTGGAAACGACTTTTTTTAGTTTCTCAAAAATAACTTCTGCTTCTACTCGATATCACTTTTTTTTCTCTTGTATGAGCTTGGCCAAATATTTAACTTTGAAAAACCCACTTTTCAAAAAAAAAAAAAAATTACTTTTGGCCAGAAAAATAAGCTCGGCCAAACATGACTAGTCCAATTATTTTATCTTGCTTTTTGTATACACGAGACGCTTTATCGCAGTGCAATGCACGTTTACACTATGGGTATTCGTCGGTCGGTACGGTATGGTAATTAGATATTTCGGTTTGGTATTCGATTTCTTAAAATGCAATACCAATACAGTACCTAATTAAATTCGGTATGGTTCGGTTTTTCTCCTTTCGGTTTTGGTTTATTCGGTTTGAATACTAACTAGTGAATAGAGTCATAGACTATAATATTGTAAATTAAAGTACTCAAAAGTACAAAATTAAAAATATTTGTTGACAAAAATTTTGTCCAAAACTAGCAAATATCAACCCAGAAAGAGAAAACTATACATAAAAGAATCAATTTGATCATTAGAAATGTCTTGTTACTTTCTTAGAGTTAATTGATGAACTTAGTGAATAAAGAAAAATAAATTTTAGATTTTTATATTTATGTTATAATTAATAATATGCGTATTGTGTAATATAATATATATTTCGGTACGGTATCGGTATTTCGATATTTCATTTTAAAATATCAAATACCATACCTAATACTAATATATTTTAAAACTTAAACCAAATACCATATCGAATACCAAAATATCGAATACCAAAATTTTCGATTTCGGTACAGTAATTTAATATTTAACAAATTATGCAAAGCCCTAGTTTACACCCTTTCTTTAAGATTAGAAGTCGTTGAAATCTTCATTTCGTTTACTTCTAGATTAAAAAATCACCTTATATTAACTGACATGTCATGGCTTTTATCAGGGTTACTTTTTCTTTGGAGTGAGCAATTAGAATCTCGACAGAACGAGGGAGCTCTGAGTGGAAAATCTAATCCATTCTATCGGGTAAATGACAAGTGAACGCCCCTGCACTAGTCAATTCCCTAGAAAGTACACACACTACGGTATCGGATGAGCGGTTCAGATTAGATATGGGTTGACCAAAAACAAATAATGTAAAAACGGATAAAACCACTACTAGAAAAAGGCTAAATTCCGACAGCCAAAACGGTCGAAAATCGGTACTTTCCGATCAAAATTGGTCGGTCAGAAAATAATTTCCGACCGAATCCGTCGGTGATTTCCGACCAAAGTAGTCACAATGTTCAAAAGATCAAACGACCAAATTATTTTCAAATTTCTGATCAAAGTGGTCGGAATTTTACCGGCCGAATCAGTCGTAATAATTTAAATAAAATAAATACTTATTTAAAATTAAATATTTACTGACCGATTCAGTAGAAAATTAATAATTAAAAAATAAAATTTTTTTAATTTCCGACAGAATCCGTTGAAAATTGTTAAAAAATAATTAATTTTTTTTATCATTTCCGGCCGAATCGATCAGAAATCTGGGTGTTTTTTTGAAAAAATTGGGCAACTGTCCGAATATTTTCGACAGAAATCAGTTGGAATTTTTTGTAAACTGGGCAGAATTCTGCTTAATTTTGAGCTACATCACCTATCAAACAATTACAATACAATAACGCCAGCAACCAATCAACAAATATAACATCTAAACTAACAAATCCAACCATTAACACAATCTAAACCAACAAATCCATTAAACCTAATAATTTGGGCATAAAAATATCCAAATAGTAGCCGGCATTCAAGTTTAAAAACAAAACATAAACTTATTTCTCACAATCAAGTTTACCAATCAACTAATATCATACACCTAATCTATTACAATTATGAAGTTAGTATTTTACATATGTGCCTGACGCACGCGTCTCCACCCAGTGTTCTCTTGTACCGTCTCTTCTTTTTCTTATGTGTCTCCTCGAATACCTCAGCATGACTCATATCTCGCCCTCTTTTCTTTTCCTTCATAACAAAAGGTATGAGTTAGAAATTACAATCGTAAAATTCTATATGTAAATCTAAGAAAATTTTTATAAGTAATTACCAATCTTAGTTTGTGTGCCGCAAAACTAATCGAACCTCATGTGTGCAACGAGTCACTTTTACTGGAGGCATTGTTTGCCTTTGCTTGTTCACTCTTCTTCTTCTTTTTCCATTCTTCGGTATTCCATTTCGTAAGAAGTTTCTTCCAAATATATTCTCTTAATCACTCCGTCATTTTATCAGCCTTCCGAGCATCGAATAGAGTATCTTTAATTCGCTTAGCAGCCTTCTTCTCGAAAATAGCATTTATTTCATTTTGATATTGAGGATTCCATGTACACTTTGTCTGCTATATAAAAAGTAACATTAGATGAAGACGATAATTATTAAATAAATGTAATCTGTTTTTACCCTAAATTGATTCCACATTTGCTCTCTGATATTGTACGGTATCTGTCTTCAAGAATTCCACGGTCATAATAAAATGGCTTCATAGAATCCACAACTAAATATGTAGACTGATAGGATGGCAAAAACCTGCATTAAAGTTAACATATATAATTAATAAACATCTTAAAGTTTCAAAAATTTTAATTATAAATAAATATTCCTTAATTTTAACATATCTAAAAGTACATTCAAAACTTTTAAAATAGTATCAGCTAGCTAGGATGTTCATATATAGAAAATTCAATAAGCCTACAACAACTAAAATTACTACAAATTTAACAATGAAAATAAGA
This sequence comes from Nicotiana tabacum, assembly GCF_000715075.1. Classification (NCBI taxonomy): domain Eukaryota; kingdom Viridiplantae; phylum Streptophyta; class Magnoliopsida; order Solanales; family Solanaceae; genus Nicotiana; species Nicotiana tabacum. Next base: position 80,681,719 of record NC_134083.1, read on the forward strand.
TATATGTCAACGAAGTACTTACCTCGCCGGAAAAAATACCGGAGAAGAAAGATGCCTCAGCTGCCGCTGCAGAACCGCTACTGAAAAACGAAAAAAAAAGTTAAGAAATTAAGGGGAAAAAGGAGGAGGAGGGAGAGGGAGAAGGGAGGAGGAAACGAGAGAGAGAGAGAGAGAGAGAGAGAGAGAGAGAGAGAGAGAGAGAGAGAGAGAGAGAGAGAGAAAATACATTACCTCGAACAAGGAGGATGGTGAAGAAGGACGAGAGGGAGAGAGGAGGAGGATGAGAGAAGGAGGAAGAAAAAAAAATGTGTTCTGTTTTTAGGGAACGGGGGTTGGGTAGGGTTTAAAAAAAGAATTCCGACTGATTCGGTCGAAAATATAATTAAAATTTCTTTTAAAAAAAAAAAAAAAACTACCGACCGATTTGTTTGCTATTAAAGTCAAACGAGCCAAATAGTTGAATTTTAAAAATTCAATAACCGACGTATTCGGTCGGAAATAACTTCTCGGGCTTTTGCGCCAAAAATTACGACCAATTTGGTCTAAATATGGTCGAAAATATTTTTAAAAAATATAATTGATATTCTCTTTTAAAATTCCGACCGATTCCGTCGGAAATTTATAATTTTCTAGTAGTGAATATTCGACTCGCTCATATTTAATATGGATAGAAAAATGGTTAATATATGAATAATATGAATATTCATATAATTCATGGCTTCTTGAATGTGATCACTTTTGAGAGAATTTATGGCCTCTCAAATAGAGTAACTCCCCGTTTGAATCTTTGAAAATGTAAAAATTAAACACATTGATTATCCATTAATTATCCATTTTAAGTGGACAATATGAATCTTATCCGTATTTGACCAATATCTAGAAAATTCATTCTAACCCATATTTTAGTGGATAATATGAATAGATAATTTTTTTATTTATTTTGACACCACTAACACACACACACGTAAGATGCACATCGAATACAACCATGGACAGAAACAGGGAAAAATTGAGATTAACTTTTGAGGAATTAACGCAGACTACCTATAAAAACTAAAATAATTATCTATTTTTACCTACATTGAATCTATTTATATTTTATACCCATGCGATCTCACTTAATTACCCGACTACCCATTTCCCCTTGACCCATATGTTTTTCATCACTCTCATCGTATTGAATTTGTCCTCTTCTAATTAAGGTCCTCTTCTTAGTTTATTTTTGGGTATTTTTGAGTTGAAACCGTAGAGCAAACTTTTGAGAAGTAATAATTAAAATGATCAAACTCAATATTCCTTTAACTTGCAAATATACAATCACTTTTACTGTGTGGAGACATGATGAGGAGCATTTTACCTAGTCACGATAAATCCTCTAAAAAAAAATTATTATTATTTTGAACGTTCAAATTTAAAATTTAATTGAAATAGCGTATGAGTGATATGACCTAATTTTTTGTCCAATTGTTGTCCACATTTTTAATAAATAAATAATAATATTTATTAACATTAATTAATGGAATTCCATGGAGGTATTATTCATTGCATAAGCTCTCATTGAGTTAATTAGATTATGTGACAACTAATATTATTTCAGTTTAATAATTGAATTTAAAAAAAAATTAAACTCTTTGTGTACAATTGTACACCATGTTGGTATAGATATATACTATACTAGTATCATATGTTAGTTAGAATATTTTTTGGTTGTATTAGCTACATTTAATTGGTACACTATTTGATTTTTCTTTAGTAATAGTAGAATAGTACAATATTTTGGATTTTTTTAATTTTCCTTTATGCATGTATATTATGTAATCATTTTAATTTTTTCTTTATGTGTTTGTTTTATATAATAGTATTATAGTATAATATCTTGAAATACATTCTTATATTAATATGCGGTACACTATTTTTTAATTTTTCTCTTTATGCATGTGTATTATGTAATAGTAGTATAGTCATATATAGTTGCATGAAATTAATTAGTCGAACTATATACCCTATTGGTATAATTATTGTCACGACCCGAAATTCCCACCTTCGGACCGTGATGGCGCCTAACATTTAACTTGCTAGGCAAGCCAACGTTAGAATAATATTATCTATTTTTTTTAAAATAATTTTTAAATTTATTAATAACAAAGAACAAATGCAGAAGTAAAATCTAAAATATAGTGAATAATCCATAAAAAAAAAATAACGGTGTCTAAATACCATCCCAGAATTGGTGTCACAAGTGCACGAGCTTCTAGAATAATACAAATAAGGGTCTGAATAAAATAAAATTATCTGAAAATAAACACACAGCTAAAGTAAAGTAGATGGGGACTTCAAAAATTGCGGACGCCGTGCATTTATACCTCAAGTCTCCTCTAGTAGCTGAAATCCGAGCAAGTATATGGTACGCCGCTAGGACCAACTCCAAAATCTGCACAAGAAGTGCAGAGTGTAGTATCAGTACAACCGACCCCATGTACTGGTAAGTGCTGAGACTAACCTCAACGAAGTAGTGACGAGGCTAAGGCAGGTCACTTACATTAACCTGTACGCAATATTAGTAATAACAACAGATAATAGAAATAAATCAGGTAACTCATTTATAATAACTGAAGCCAACCTAGCAGTCATAACCAATTATCATTTTCATCAATTTCCGTCGCAGCGTGCAACCCGCTCTCACAATATATTCATATTCAATTCTGTTGCGGCGTGCAACCCGCTCCCATAATATATTCATTTTCAATCCTCTCATATAATTATTTTTAATCAAGTATCAATCAAGTATATATATTAACTTTTAAATAAGTCTATTGCGGCGTGCAATCCGATCCCCCAAATATTGACTTTTAATAAGTCTGTTGCGGCGTGCAACCCGATCCTCCAATATGGACTTTTTAATAAGTTTGTTGCGGCGTGCAACCCGATCCTCCAATATATCCATTTACCAATTCTTATAGAAGAAATTTTTCAAATAAATGCAACAATTAATATAAAATTACAAGACAACAAGCATACAATAGTTATGATTTAATTATGAAACAAACAATGACAAATAGCAAATTATTATGAAATCAGGGGGAAAATAGACAGTTTAATATTTAATATACTAGATGTCAAGTAGCAATTAATGCACATAATTCAAATAAGCACGTAGCAATTATTACAGGAATTCAAGAATTAATATTTGACAAGGAATTGTGAGTGAAACAATTAATATAATAATTCATTTATGATTTAAATGATTTATAATTTTTAAATAATTATGCAAATAATTAATTCGACGACGTATAGACACTCGTCACCTCGCCTATACGTCGTTCACATGCAATTCACATAACAAATAATTTAAGGGTTCTATTCCCTCAAGTCAAGGTTAACCACGACTCTTATCTCGCTTTGCAAATTCCAATCAATTACTCGACCACAACTTTTCCTTTTAAATTTATCTCCAAAAGTTTCAAATCTATTCATAAACAATTCAATATACTCAATACGAATCATAGGAATTAATTCCATATGAATTTAATAATTTTTCGGATAATAATCCGAAATTCATTAAAATATTCGACATTGGGACCCACGTATCAAATCCCGAAAAAACTTGCGAAATTCGAACACCCGTTCTGCTACGAGTTTAACCATACAAAAATTATCCAATTCCGATATCAAATGGACCGTCAAATCTAAATTTTTTGTTTTTGAAAGATTTTAGAAAAATCTAATTTTTCTTCCATAAATTCACGGATTCATGATATAAACGAGTATGGAATCATGAAATATAATCAATATAGAATAATGAATACTTACCCCAATGTTTTCCGTGAAAATCGCCCAAATATTCGCCTTAACCGAGCTCAAAACGATCAAAATGTGAAAATAATATCGGACTCTTCGATATATACACTGCCCAGGCATTTTCGCACATGCGGTGCCTGGGCTCGCACATGCGAGCTCGCATCTGCAAGAAAAATCTCTCATCTGCGAAATGGGGCTGCCAGGTGAGGCCTCGCACATGCGGAGGAACACTGCGCACCTGCGCTGACCTCCGCTTCTGCGATTATTGTGTCTGCTTCTGCGGACGCGCGGGTGCATGCAGGTTTCCGCACCTGCGTACTTTTGCCCAGCCACGCCCGGGCGCATCTACGATCGAAGGCTCGCTTCTGCGAGCTCGTACATGCGGTCAAAAATTCGCAGGTGCGATTACACCAGAAGGACAAATTTCAGATTTTTGCTTAAGTCCAATTCTTGTTCCGATTTCAATTCGAATCACATTTGGGGTACTCGGGACCCCGTTCGAATATACCAACAAGTCCCTTAATATAATACGGACTTACTCGGGGTCTAAAATCACGTCAAATAACATCGAAATTGCAATTCACGCCTCGATTCGAACTTTGAGTTTTAAACTTTTCCATTTACAAATCTCGTGCCAAAACATATTAAATGAATCCGGAATGACTTTAATTTTGGCACACAAGTCCTAAATAATATAACGGAGCTATTCAAATTTCTAGAATCGAATTCTGGCTTCGATATCAAAAAGTCAACCCCGTGGTCAAACTTGGAAATCTTTAGCCTATAAATTACTAGTTTCCATTAAATGGTCATAACTTGAGCTAAGGACCTCCAAATTAAATTCCGGGCATACGCTCAAGTTCCAAATAACGATACGGAGCTACTGGAACTATTAAAATACTGATCCGGATCCGTTTGCTAAAAATGTTGACCAAAGTCAACGGACTGCGCACGCAAGCCGAGGAATGATAATTAGTACTTTTCGAGGTTTTAGAACACAAAATTGCTTATTAAATTTAAAGATGACATTTTGGGTCATCACAATTATATGTTATATTGGTATCATATGTAATTGGAATATTTTTTGGTTGTTTTAGCTGCATTTTAAGTGAATTCTATTCTGAAATGATTTATATGATCATGTTTTGTTGTGTTGGATTTTATTGTACCTATGGACATAGATTTTGTGTATTATGTAATAGTTTTTATAGTTATATGCAGTTGTTGGAATGACCCCGTACAACTATATACTCTATTAGTATAGTTATATACTATATTGGTATCATATGCTAGTTGAATTATTTTTTGATTGTATTAGCTGCATTTAATTGGTACACTATTTGATTTTCTTTTAATAATAGTAATATAGTACAATATCTTGAAATGCTTTATTATATTAATATGTGATACACTATTTTTTTTTTCTCTTTATGCATGTGAGTTATGTAATAGTAGTATAGTCATACAGTTGCCAAAATTTAACCAGTAAAGTTGTATACCAAGTTGGTATAGTTATATGCCATATTGTTATCATATGGTAGTTTGAGCATTTTTTTTTTGGTTGTTTTAGCTGCAATTTTAAGTGATTACTATTCTGAAATTATTTATATGAACATGATTTACAGTGCTGGATTTTTTTTGTGCCGATGGACATAGATTATGTGTATTATGTAATAATTTTTATAGTTATAGGTAATTGTTGGAACGACCCCATACAACTATATACCCTATTAGTATACGGAATGAATAAGTTGCTTTCCGAATATTTAGCTTGCAATGCGAGCATGTAATTCTCTCATACGTTTATTGCATTCTTTAATGTTTTGGTACAATAGTATAGTCGCAGATAGTTGTAGCAATATTCTAGAGAAATCATATACTCTGTTGGTATACATGTATACCATATTGGTATCATATGGTACTAGAAGTCTTTTTTGCTACTTATACTTTTATTGCATTTTCTAATATTTTATTATCATTTCTGTTCGAACTAGTATATATGGAGATTTGGTGGCAATAGATTATGTTTTCTTGCTCCATAACTGGTTGTGTTACTACTAATGGTCGAGTGTGTACTGATATTTATAGGGAAGGAGATCAAAGTTTGCATGACAATCACGTGTTGATTCTTAGAATATGATTGTGTAATTTATGGTGCTCAACAGCAATTAATGTGATATTCAGTGAATTAGATCAAGTGACAACTGATATTATTTCAGTTTAATAATTGAATTTAAAAATGAGAAAAAAGACAAAAGGTATATTATACTAGTTATATTAAAAAAAAAAAAGGGTGAACAAATATTTACGGTATCAATTATTTTTTCTTATTGTATAAAAAAAGAATAATAAAAAATATTGAAAACAGTAAATGAAATTAGATTTTGAAGAGAAAAAGAATATAAAAAAATAAGTTAAATGAAATTAGAAAAGGAAAAAATAAGAAGAAAACGAGAAAAAAAGAAAAAGAGAAAAGAAATAAAAAAAAAGGCAAAAAGCATAGAAATAAAAAAGTATTGGAGAAAATTCCCCACAAAAACTACTATGGGTAGGAAATGTAATTAGTTTGATGGGTAGAAAAATAAATGGGTAGGCAAGGGTAAATAATTTTATTTTTGTGGGTAACCGTGTCATTCTCCCTTAACTTTTCTATTTCTTTTTTCCAAATTTCCTTTTTTTTTTTGGGTTTGAATATTGTAATATGACGAATCACATGCATACATCGAGGTTTATTTATCAGCAAATAATGGGAGATTTGCAGTCGTACCCTATATTTGTGTTACCTTTTAACATGTACCCTATTTTTAAAAATTATTGATTTGGTAGCCAACTGCCAAAATATTTGTAATAATATGACAATTACACCCTTGACAAAAGATATAAAACCTGCATCACGCATTAATCGCGTGATCTGCAACCTCATTCGTAAAAAAAGATTTCCTCCTCTCCAGCTTTATCAAAAAATCATAAACTTGTCCAGATTCATCTTTAGAATCACACTTGCATGAAGTTGTTTCACCTTGAAGCTAAAACTTCATGCTAATGTAGCATGAAGTTGTTTCATGTTGAAGCTAAAACTTCATGCTAATGCACACTGAGGTTATTTATCCTGCAGTCTACAGTTTTGTCATGAGTTTTATCCGAAACTTCAATCTAAACATGCTGAAGTTATTTAGTTCATTTGCTAAAATTTCAGACTAAACATGCTTAAGTTTTTTAGTTCATTTGCTAAAACTTCAGACAAAACATGCTTAAATTTTTTAGTTCATTTGCTAAAACTTCAGACTAAACATGCTTAAGTTATTTAGTTCATTTGCTAAAACTTCATACTAACATGCTTAAGTTTTTTAGCTCATTTGTTAAAACTTCAGACTAAACATGCTTAAAGTCTTGCAATATGTAATTTTCTAATGAGTTTTTGCTAATGCATGCTGAAGTTATTTAGTTCATTTGCTAAAATTTCAGACTAAACATGCTTAAATTATTTAGTTCATTCGCTAAAATTTCAGACTAAACATGCTTAAGTTTTTTAGTTCATTTGCTAAAACTTCAGACTAAAAAAATGCTTAAGTTTTTGAATTGCAGTATGTAATTTTCTAATGAGTTTTTGCTAATGCATGTTGAAGTTATTTAGTTCATTTGCTAAAAGTTCATACCAAAACATGCTGAAGTTTTGTCATGCAGTCTACAGTTTTGTCATGAGTTTATCTGAAACATCGGTCTAAACAAGCTGAAGTTTTTTAGTTCATTTGCTAAAACTTCAGACTAAACATGCTTAAGTTTGTCTTGCGGTATGTAATTTTGTAATTAGTTTTTTCTAATACATGCTGAAGTTATTTAGTTCATACCAAAACATGATGCAATTTTGTCGTGCAGTCTACAGTTTTGTCAATAGTCTTTTATTAAAGAAGGGCAAAATCATCTTTTTAAAACGCTTTTAACAAAAAAAAATAGATACGGATGCAAACAGAAAAATAAAACGGGTGTAAATTAAAAATGAGCAACCAAATATGACGTCCTATGCAATTTTTACGCAAATAATGAAGTATGCGGTGGAAGCAACACAGGAAATAATGAACCAGGGATCGAATAACTCCATCCCTGGTTGCATATGGTTGACAGTTACGCTCTAAGGTGTCTGGATACAGCCATAAGAAAACTTACGGAATTTTTTAATCAATCTCACCGTCTGTAGCGTTTATAGAGATTAAGCACCTCGTTTGCAGTCTCAATGAAAACGAAACCCATTATTTTCTCAGCAAATTTCAACTTTTGGAACACTAAAACGCATACCTCAGTTTCTTCCACTTTTGCTTTCTAATTTAGATCATAATGCATGCAGAAATGGGGAAAGGGTGCCAGGGGATTTTGGTAGAGGAGCTATATGCCCGTCAAACTTAAAGCACACCTTTAGTTCCCCCGTCAAATCAGGGGCATAATTCAAAGAGTATAACCACCTACAACAAATATCTGTCCGTTTGTTTTTCCCTTTTGCCGCCCAGAGGCATGTCACCTGAGCAAGCCAGTAATAGAAACAACTTCTGTGTCCCAACAAACCTAAAGCATGTTCGACAAAGCTGAAACTTATGTCAGCCCCTTTAACTTAAATGGTACAGAAAATTTGAACTATAACATCCTTTGCACTCCCCAAAGGAAACCAAAGAGAGTAACAAGGAGACACGTCTCTCCCTACGGGAGCCCCATGCTTTCCTCGGGAAGGCCATGCAATCCGGACTAAAATCCACTAGTATGGCCTGTAGCGGGTGGGGCGTCTGAACCTTGGAATCCTTCTGTAAATGAGAAAATAACAGAAAACTTTTCAACTTAAATCAATTACCAGAAGTTTGATGTAATCATCAACAAGCAGTAGTTGGATCATGAGAAGGCAAAACATGACCATGGCAGTGAACACAAAAACAAAAGTAAAAACCACAAAACTATTTACTATTGTAGCTTTACATAGTGAAGAGCCAAGGAGGAAACGAGAGCATGCTAATTAGGACTACTATTATCCAGATCAATAAATATTTGAAGATTTACTCTTCCATTTTATTTTATTTTGTGACTTACACATCAAATACTACTTGTGTGAGGCTCCTTTTAAAACTTAACACATGGAATGCTGGATCCCACTTGCAAAAAATCTATCAGATATGATTTGGAAAAACAGAAAAAAATTCTTCCATCCTTCTGCCCTTCTCTGGTTCAAATTAAACCCACTATACCAATCTAGATATTTTCCTTCATCCTCATCCAAAAAAGACTTCAAAAGAGCAAAGATCCTAAGGTCCTATCACTGTTACTACCATTGATCCGTGGGTCGCATCTTTTCCCATAAGCATCTTTTCCACTCATCTTCAATATTCAAAATCCTTGTGGTGGGTGGCCCAAATTTTTACTGCAGTACTGAGCTTCTACAGCAAAGTGGGAGCGTGAATCATTTGTGGGTCGCATAAGAAGTTAGAATACGGAAAGGAAGTGAAGAGATAGGAATCCAAAGAGACAAAAAAAATTAAAGGCTAGATCAGTAAGAGGATGAGAAGTTCAAAATTTGAAGGTTGATATTTGATTTGAGTGTGCAATGAAAGGCCTTCTTCTGATAAGTTGGTGCGGCTATGGTTCCTCCCCAAAATTTTTAATACTAAAGGGGCGAGATTGAAATTTGGTTGGACTGAGATAAAATATTGGAACTAACAAAGCCGGACCAAGCATTCACTTGTCAAGTTTTACATGAGCCTCACACAAGTAAATTGGTGGGTGACTCAGAAAGTAAAACTTCTCTTACTCTTCCATTAAAATCTCGGGAAGTTCCAGCTCTCTGTTCAGGAAAGCATAAAGCATCCAACCAATTTCAGTTCTCTTTGATATTAAAAAGATTAGGACCAGCCTATCTTGGATACTTATAGGATAAATAGAAAATAGAATTCAATTGAACAAAACTATAACCAACAAATATTGAATCAATATAAGTTTACATGTGTCTATACATAGTGCAACAAAAATACCCAACGTGTAAGTTTTACATTATTCTCGTTTAACAGTTTAGTGATGGAACCTCTTAAAAAACAGGTCAGTGATGCATCTTTAGATAGGCATATGTAACCGTGATTGTGTAACATACATTACACACAGAAGGAGGCAATCTAGTTTATTTGAGTAAACTGTTGACTTGACCCTTCCATCAATAAGATGAGATCGTAGGTTTCATCTTCTGAAGCACACTGATAAACTTGAAAATAGACAAGTTCGAGTAGCTGAGCAGCTAATCCAGAAGCGTAAAACTATATAGGTCATATTTAGTCAAAATACCAACAGACCAAATTAACCCTTAGAAAGAACACTAAACACAAAAATTACCATTTCAGATCAACAAAATTACTATGACACATCCTCTGGCTTTACACGAAACACAACATCCTACTTCGTTTGAAGGCATTAAGCCTAAAAATGCAGCAAACCAAGTACAACTCATGATTCCATTTTATTTCAAGGCAGGGAACTCTGGACTACTGCTCAGGAAGGCAGGGGTAAAGGAAAACAACTGTTTAATTCAGACAAACGTGTGTCAAGTAGATTATGTGGACGTGCACACCCCATGAGGCATTCAGAATAGGTCATATCCAAGTTGGGGGACCACTTGACATTCAACTGGACATCCTTCAAAAAAAGTTCTGGTCATAAAAGCCTTAAGGCTCCAAGCGTATTTAATATCAACATTGACAGAGCGAGATAGCACCAAGACTTAAAGGTAAGTTCTACATAGTGGTGGTTAGACCGACTATGTTGTATGAGGTAGAGTGTTGGCCAGTCAAGAAAACCCATGTCCAAGAGATGAAAGTGGTAGAATGAGAATGCTAAGATGGATGTGTGTGCATACTAGGAGAGATAAGATTAGAAATGAAGATATTCAGGACAAAGTGGGAGTGGCCTCCATGGAGAACAAGATGCGGGAAGTGAGGTTAAGATGGTTCGGGCATGTGAAAAGAAGGGCACAACTGCCCCAATAAGGAGATGTGAGAGGTTGACCTTGGTAGGTATGAGAAGTAGAGGTAGGCCAAAGAAGTATCGAGTGTAGGTGATTAGGCAGGACATGACGCAGCTTCAGCCTACCGAGGGCATGATCCTTGATAGGAGGGTGTGGAGGTCGAGTATTAGGGTAGCTAGTTAATAGGTAGTTGAGCGTATTTCTTCACCATACCGGTAGTACTAGTATTGCTCTTGTATTTTCTTATGCTTAATTTTCTTTTACTTTGTTTCAGTTTCTTATTCTTATCCCTGTTCTTGCTTCTTTCGCTTCGGTTAATCTACTATCGTGTTGTTATTACTGCTTGCTGCTATTGCCTCTTTTTCATCTTTCCTTGAGCTGAGGGTCTATCGGAAACAGTCTCTCTACCCTCACAAGGTAGGGATAAGATTTGCGTACACTCTGCTCTCCTTAGACCCCACTTGTGGCATTACATTGGGTTTGTTGATGTTGTTATCGTATTGACAGAGCGAGATAAATAACAGATGAACTTGCAACTGACAGGATTACTGGAATTTAAACTAAATTTCAAGAGTAAGAAGGAGATAAGCAAAGCATTATCTCCCAATGTTTGCAGGAGTGACAAGGGCCGGGACGGCAGTATTATGGTCAGGATGGAAACTGCTCTGATCTCTGTCCCCAGCATCTCTTTGCTCCTGTTCTAGAGATTAGTCAAAGATGGCTTACCCCAAAAGAGTGGTCGAGCAAAGATTCACTTTGTTCTGGATAAGTAAATAATATGAGGCCTTTTCTTTTTGGGTTGGAGGAGAGAAGGGAAAGTTGTACTTGAAAGAAAGATCAAGAACATAAAATATTTTTGCAACCCATTTGTTAAGATACTTCTAGCTTTTCCCCCAAATACAAAACCACCGACCGTACTCGTCATGTAAGCCACTTGCATATTCTTAATGTTGAAAATTCCTTGAACTTTTTTCATGATTTCGTAGCTCATCTAGCGTCTATGGTGGCAAGATGTACTATGAACTGCTCATATCTTGATATGCCTCTTTTAGGCCTCCCCTATCCCCTAAGACAAAACAAAAAGAAAAGAAACAGGAAAAAAGGAAAAAAGAAATTGCCCCATGTAACAGTAAAACAGCATCACTCTTGCATTAGTAAAACTGTCTAAAACAGCAAATAGCCATGGAAACAAAAGTTCAAGTTACGTAACTCAAAACCTCGCCTCTGGGGAAAACGAAAAGTAAAAAGAAAACCCGAGGGTAAGGGAGTTCTCTCAAGCACGATGGTAGAACATAGAAGCAGCTTCAAGCACTAGATGGTCATATAGAAGCAGCATCAATAGTTCCATTTGAATGTAAACAGATATATTTTTTATTTGGGCACAACAAAATAAATGTTCTACGAGGGATAGCATCATCGTTAATTACCCAAAAGGTGGAAAGACTGGAGCACCAGGCATGAATGGACGCCGAGGGCGAAATCCTGCATAAGGGTTGAATCGCCTTCCTCGAAATTGCTTCAAACCAGGAACATTTGTCCGCTTAGCAGATACCTACATGACAAAGAATACAGTGGTAGAACGTCTAGAAAGTGAAACAGCGAACAAAAGATTAAGGATTGTTATGGACCTTCAACTGCCGTCCATGAAGCTCTGATTCGTTTAACAGAAGTGCGTTTTGAACAGCCTCAACTTCAACAAATTCGACATAAGCATAGCCTTTCGGCTGGCCAAACTTGTCAGTCAGGATAGTTACCCTGTTTACAGTACCACAAGATTGAAAATGTTGCTGCACTTCCTCAGGTGTGCAAGCGTAATCTACCTGAAGTTGAAATGAAAAAGACAATTCAAATGATAATTCTGCTATCATTTCACAAAGAGACAGGTAAGAGGGGGTTGAGGGGCCGGGGACTTGCCTCCCTTCAGATATCCGGTCCCAAGAGCTTGAGCAATATAGGGAGTAAAACGAATATAGCATTACAAATATCAAACTACATCCAAAGACCAACCATGAGGGGCTTCTTAGATGTTTTTAACTAACATGATTAGTGTTACTTTTCCCCACTTGTGGGACTACACTGGGTATGTTGTTGTTGTTGTTGTTGTTGATTAGTGTTACTTTTGTAACATGTGCAGAGAACAATATCTAGTTCTTTTGCTTGTTAAAGACTTAATGTGAGGTTAGCTCTGGTCAATACAGCAAATCAAAATAACGGCGAGATGCAGCAACTAATCTAGAAAGTGAAACATCAGAACAAGCAATCCAAGGTGCTGACTTGACATACACTAGGAATCCAATAGTTGCTTGTTATAAATCTACAAGTTCATTATATAAAATAAGATCCTTCAAATCACTGACATTTTTCCTTGTCTCTCTGAAGAAAATGTCAAATGTATAAACCATGTATGCAATTTCTCAAAACTTTTGCCAACCTAGATTATAAAAGAAGAGTCATGCTATTCTGCACAAACTTATCCCAAGTTTTCATTCTTCTGCACACAACAAATTGAAAACTCAGGCTACAAGAGCAAAACCGAGAAAGCAAAACAGAAAACAAAAGGTAAAAGAACAAATAGAAGAGCAAAAAAACAAATTTCATTGTATCCAACATGAAAATAATAATAATCTAGAAGTGGAGCAATTAGACAACTGAGACACAAAATAAGTTTGTTCTAGAAAGTTGAATGATAGAGTTATTGCGTTGTAGGTGAGTTCCTGTTAAAGTTGCATGTTAGCCACACTGTTAAAGAACAACTAATAATGCAACATAGAAGGGAAAAAAGCTATAGGCAACAAAAGAGCAATGAAGTAATCTGCAGTTTCTGTCATTGGATTAAAATCGAAAGCAAATCATCAGATAAGGTTGAATTATAAATGAAGTCCTATCATTGATTAACACAATATAAGCCTTGCGAGAAGCAGGATGAAGCTATTAGGAGAAATCCATCAGACAGGAAAAAACAAATTTACATGTTGACCAAGGTAAAGGCTATAAATCTCACATTACCGACATATATGGATCGCGCATCCACCTCCTCCTTTTCAGCCTGACTAGCAGACGCAGTTGGATCTGCACACATGCACAGAAGCACAATTGATGAACAACAAATACCCCATAAGTTTGACGATTTGTATCTCGTTACTTCAAATCTAACATTTAGATACATTTTGAACATAGAAATAACAGAAGATTGATAGGATTTCCCTTGTTTTCTGAGAGGGTGGGGGTTGTATTAAAGGAATATATATATATATATACATACATACACACACACACTCTTCAAAACCGAAAGTCCAAAACCTAGGATAACCTAAACACATTCACTGCTCTTCTATGAGGCAGAGAGTCTAGAGACCTTCAGAAGCACCCTAAACTTCCACTCATGTTTTTAAAGCGAAAAGACACATGCAACAAGGCTTATGGGGCGTCAAGCAAATGGAAAGAAGCAACACACACTTGTTTGAAATGAAGCGCCCATTATTGAACCAGAAAAATTATGCAACATATATGAATGAAGTACTTATATTATCAAATCGCAATTATAATCACAAATTCTATCACCCAGTGTACAATAATGACAATATTAATCCAACAATTCAAATCAAACATCATTAACATGTAATTTCAACAGGGGCATACAAAAATAACTTCAACTTTATTGATTTTCAATTTGCAAATGATCAACCATAATAAAAAGAAATAATTTGCAACGCTCACTTTCGTTTAAAAAGGAAAAAGAAGAAGAAAGATGTAAATCAAAAGAAGTAGAGAAACATAAATAGTAGATTTTTTTAAATCCATCACAGCAGTTAAACATGTGCAAAACCTCAAGAAGAAGAAAATGATGAAAAATGTTAAAAGCGTACTGACATGCTTTTTCTTTTTATAGTCAGATTCAAAGAATCGACTACTTTTAGCTGAGATCACTTTGCGCCTCTCTGTATAAAGCGCAGTGCGCTTCAGACATGAGGCAACAAATGTGCTTCCCATTGCTTGCACTTTAAGAAACAAAATAATGACTTCTGGTCGCACTTTCTCATATAATCACCATGAAACGAGCTACGAAATAATAAAATTACTTACATTAAAAGCATCCCCATTTACCCATTTTCCTAATTTTAATGGATAGCTAATGCAAGCCAAAATTGTGCTTATTATCTACTCCCTTAGTTTCAATTTATGTGAACCTATTTAACTGGGCACGGAGTTTAAGAAAACAAAGAAGACTTTTGAAACTTGTGGTGTAAAATGAGGCACATATATTTTGTGTGGCTATAAATCATTGCATAAAGGTAAATTGTTTCCAAATATGGAAATGAGTCATTCTTTTTGGCACGGACTGAAAAGGATATAGGTTCACATAAATTGAAACGGGGGGTGTACTAGGTCTGATCTAATTAATTTCTTCCCCTTTGCATATATCAAATACTCTAGATACCTAATCGGTGAAGCCCAATTTCCCATTTACAATAGACCAGAATCGCATTGTATCTCCAAGAAATAGACGCAATTTAACTAAATTCAAGGGCCAAATGATAGTTATTTTTCTTTATAAGTCAAATGACAAGCTAGTCTGTCCAACAAGAAATTAGCACCTAAAAGAATTTCCATACGAGGATGGGCTAGATATACTGAATGCTGATTACAGGAAGGATATAGCTAATAGACACAAAAAAGGAAAAAAGGCCCAAAAAAAAAAGAACCCGTACCAAATGACAAGCAAGTGACAAGAAATTAGCACCTAAAAGAATTTCTGAAAGAGGATGCGTTAGATCTAGAAAATGCCGATTACATGATGGATACAGAGAACAGACACAAAAAAGGGAGAAAGGCAAAAAGAAACCAATGCCAATGACAGCAATAAATCAAAGAAAGAAGAACAAACAATCAACCATTTTCACCTTGAAGTGGATTTTCTTTTTCTAGATAAATCTGAAATTAAAGGATCCGAGTGCAAAAAAGGAAAAAGAAGAAAAAGAAATGATAGCCCACTCTTAGGTGCAGGAATCGACCACAAAGACCGTTTTGGTTCAAAACAGCGAACTTCTCCAGTCATCTTGCTGCAAGTTATCTTGTCTTATAGGTGATTGGAAAGAACAAATGAAGGAAGCCAACCTAGACACCGAGGGTTTAGCTGTCCAACAAGAACATCCAACTAAAAGTAGGGTGACAGAAATGAAGATGTAACGGAGAAATCTTTAAGAAGGAATCAGATTATCCGGGGGGAATAAGTGGTCAAAGCCATTTAATAATAAAAAGGAGATGTGTCAGGGTTTATTTGGCATGAAGGTACTTAAAGTTAAAGTCTATTAATAACATACAAGAAAATTGAAATAAATACTAATTTGTGCATGTAGATAACTTTGTCATATAACTAAAACTGTACCTGAAGATAACTAATGGGATTTATGTAACATGATTCGTTCACCAATATATTACACTAGTTCATTAGTTGAGCCAAGCTCCTCATAACATAACCAATACCGGAGGAATATAATCATTATTCAAAGTAACATTTTTTCCACAATGCAAGAATAACTTGTCCCATTGCTGAAATGCAGGAGGAAATCTCATAACTAGTTATTGTAAAAATTCCACAGTTATTTTTTTATTTTTATTTTTTTGATAACCGTGGTGTCCGGGCCAGCTTGCGCGCACCTCGACTAATTCTACGGGATACCTGCCACCTCCCACCAGCAACAGGTACCAGGTAACTCTATCCACCAAGGCTTGGATAGATGGGAAGAAATCACCTAGTATTTGCCTCCGCTGGGATTTGAACCTGAGACCTCATGGTTCTCACCCACTTCATTGACCACTAGGCCACACCCTTAGGTGCTTTTTTTCCTTTTTGAGTAAGGTAACACAAAAAAATCCACAGCTATTACTGTGCTAACTATGTCTACCTGATTTGGTATCATGAGGTCTGTTCCCAAACAACAAATATTTCAATATTATTACATATTTGGAAAAAATATTCAAGTACCAGTAATATATTAAGATAATCCCAAGTTTGAGAAGAAAAGAGCGTATGAAATCATTTTGAACTCTGAAGTTTTTTTTTTAGAAGGAAAAAAATTGGGATAAGATCCACCGAAGTGGGAAGCCTTAACCGGATGTGTGGTAACGGGTAAAGTCCGAAGGCTGTTCCCGACCCTATCGGGGGAGATGCCAACCATCTCTCCTTAGTCCTTTCTATGAACACCTGAAGTTTTAGATCCATTGGACAACCGGTTGCACAGTAAGAAGCAACTAAAACAGACTTCGGTACAAGAAAGATTTGTAAACCCAATCATAGATACAACCCCTCAAAACTCAGACTCCCGGAAATCATGTAGAAGAATGTCTAGAAAGACTCTAAACTATGCAACAAAAAGAGAGTCTAAGCTGAAGCTACATGGAATTTGTTCCCAATTAAGAAAGAAGATCAATCATTAATAAGGTAAGCCAATCTTTTCATTTGTTTCCATAAGCAGTTCAAGAGCAACTTTGGGAAAATGATCGAACACAGGGAAATAAGCTTAGTACATCTTAAACATTGATCAGGAAGATACTTAGTTAGTAGGTATCAGAAATGCACGTTTTCCAACCATGTAGAACTTTCTTATGAAGATCCAACCACATATCACTTGCACTAATGAGAGACCAAGACAAGGCAACCCAAAATGATCCTTCTTCCGGTATTCAACCCACTCAGCGAACTGTTAAATCTTTGAAGATGAACAGAAGCATGACAGTTGGGGTAAGAAAAAGCAGCTGTGATACCTAGTCCGTGTTTTCTTTTCCATGTTTTGAGTAATAATATTTCTTTTCTTTTTTTTTGTGCTCGCCACATCCTTACCATTACAGAGCTTTCTCCAGATGGAGTCAATGATTTGCCTCTCTTAAATAGTTAATCAAAAGCTGGGAAAAGCCTTGAGGTTTGGGATAAAAGAACTTGGACGACATAATGAGCTTCAAAATTGTGGCAATCACATTATCAGGACCAAAAATCTTTTGTCCTTGATTAATGGGTTTTCAACAATTAGCAAAAAAAACTCTATTACATTCTGAAAATACAATAAAAAAACAAAAATATGACCAGTTACTCTAATCTTAAGCTTTAAGAGTAGAAAAACGACAAACACAAGGAAGTACAGGATCTGGCAAGTGGCAGCACATAAATCAAATCCCTGAAGCACCTCATTCTAGGATTTTGTCCACTCAGCGACCATCTAGTCCCACCTTCAACTAAAGAAAGGAAAACAACCCTCACAACCACTACTTTAGCTTGTTGCTGCACCTGAATACCATGTAGCTATCTTTTTCCTACAACAAGCACTCCCTTCGTAATATTCATCTTGCTCCTCGAGTGGACATCCCAACAACTCTTGAGGAAATGATGACATACATTAGACAGAGGTAAAAGGTATTAAAGGTTTAGTTGGATTCTTATTTAAATTTGTTTCTTTTTTTTTAGTTTTTGGTTAAGTCGGATTCTTATCTAAATATAATCGATATTTTAAAGTGAGTGGATTCATTCAGGTCCTAAGGCCCATTAACAACATTGAAGCAATAACCATTGCTTGACTAAACAAAGTAAGAACTAACTTTAGTGAATCCATAAAGTTAATTGCAACCAAGAGTTGCCTGCCCACAATTGCAGCAGAGAGATACAATCCCAATCACTTTGTAGCATTACTTTGTTTTCATTTACCAATAACTGGCTCGCAGACCCAAACAATCTTCTCCAACAAAAATGGAAAGTGTATAATTCTGCAACTAACAACTCTTTAAAACCTAAACCAAATGAAATGAGACGTCAAAAACTTTGTTTGAAGAAGATTGAGAGGTCAAAAACTACAATACAATTTTGACAAGTTTTTAAGCCTTTGAATTAATATATAAAACCTTCCAAGTGTAGTGTGTCCACGAATAAACTACATTAATTGCAACCAAGAGTTGCCTACCTACAATTGAAGCAGAGAGATACAATCCCAATCATTTTGTAGCACTGCATTGTTTTCATTTACCAATAACTGGCTTGCATACTCAAACAATCTTCTCCAACAAAAATGAAAAGTGTAATAACTCTGCAAATAACAACTTTTTAAAACCTAAACCAAATGAATTGAGACGTCAAAAAAATTGTTTGAAGAAGATTGAGAGGTCAAAAACTACAATACAATTTTGACAAGTTTTTGAGCCTTTCAATTAATATATAAAACCTTCCAAGTGTAGTGTACTGTATCCACGAATAAACTACATTAATCATGAAACTTAATTTTCTTCCTTACGGCGACCTAGCTTAAGCACAACATATTTAAGGAGACAGTACTTGATTAAAATTAACGAAGTTGTCTAACCATCAGAAAAGAAAATCAGACTGTATTAACTGATACTTGTCAAAAGTCAAGCTAGGGTTTCTTACCGTCAAATCTTGAAGTCTGAATTTGGCGGCTTTATTTGATAATATTTCTTAGAGCTTTCTGAACTGCTTAATCAATCAGATAACTTTTGCACTTTTTTTCAAGCATATTGACGGTTGAATATTTGAAACCAGATAAAATTCATCACTAGCATCTGAAGGAGGTCCTAAGCAGCTGGAGAAGTCAAATGACTAGGAAACAACTAACGACATTGTGAACACTGTTCCATTATGCATAATGTGGACAATTTGGAAGGAAAGAAAGTCAGGATGTTTTAAAGGGAAGGCAATTGCAACTCATTGTGTAAAATATAGATGCTTAAAATTGTTGGCATTTTGGTGTAACTTAAAAAATGTAAATCATCTTGATACTCTTTTGGACTTTATAGACTGCTTTGAGCCGAGGGTCTTTCGGAAACAGCCTCTCTACCTTCATAAGGTCCGGGTAAGGTCTGCGTACACACTACCCTCCCCAAACCCCACTTGTGGAATTTCACTGGGTTTGTTGTTGTTGTTATAGTAGGAAGGAAAAAGTTGATCACAGTGTACTTGTGCAGTTTCTAGCACGCACTTGGTGTTGCTCCGTGAATAAATACTTACCTTTCATCCAAAGAAATCATATATTAATATTAAGTTCTCCTGAACAAAATTCAAATTAGGAAATTAAACCATCTAAAGCTAATATACTAATAAGTAAGTATAACTCAAACTTGCTATGTTTACACTTCATAAGTGATGAATACCAAGTATTCTTCCAAACTTGATTTTACTTCAACTCATTTATATTTTTAATGATTGATAATTAGACTTAGAAAAACCGATATTCTATAGATGAAATGCTTACATTGCTCTAGAAGCACAAACTGTTAGTGATAAAGCAAACTGATTTTGCATCTCATTTATCTGATAAGGTAGAAAATTTAAATTGCATCTCATAAACTGGCATCTTCTACTAGGCAAGTGTTAACCCATTACTATAACTTGCCCTCTCTCCCTTCCCTAAAAAAAGGGCACATGAAAGAGAGTCAACCCCACGATCTTCTCTGATTCAGGTTGCTAGTATCAAGATTTTTAAATTAATAAAAAAACATAGGAAAACGAAGTTTAAAAATTAAAATGAGCATATTCATTTTATTTATTATATTGCATAAATCAGACATACTTATGATTCTACTGTGACTTGGTTCAACTGAGCTATGTTTTGGGAAACTGTGAACTGATACCAATTAGTACCTTAATAACATATTTCAGAGGAACTACAGTCAAAGGCAGCAGGAACCAGATCAAGCTCTAGCGAAAACTTCACAAAAGTAGCCTACCCAAAATGATGTACCCAAAGTCAAAATAACTATGAACAGACCATTGTTCCTTTGCTGATCACCTTATTAGGAAACCACTGATGGAGGTTTCATCCCAAACTTTGAAACTTGCATCTCAGCGATAGACCAGTGCACTTGGCTCAAATTTTCTTCACCACAATGCTTAATACTTGTATTTTCTCGCTTTTTTTAGAAGATTCTTTCTTTCACGTTTTCTTTCATCTTTGAGCCTTTCTATTTGCACAAGGTAGGGGTAATGTCTGCATACACACCATCCTCCCTACACTCCACTTGTGGGAATACCCTGGGTATGCTGTTGTTAACTTGTTATTGTAACGTTTCCCCTTTCCAAGGTCTTTTATAAGTGCCAACTTAAAGGAAATTTTTTATTCTGAATTTGAGATGATTTTTTGAGTCTGAAATCAAGATGATTTTTTTCTATCAAACCTAACAATACGTCACAAACAGTCAGCAATTGTGAGAATGGAAACTAACTTGCCTAGTATAAAACTCTTGCAAGTAACGTAAGTTAACAGTAAAAACGAATAATCTGATAAATTTTCCAGTATGCTCAACTTAGTCGACTAGAGCAAAAAAAAAAAGCAATGCAAAGTTAGGCTGTACGAGCATCAGCAATACATGATATGCTAAAACCACATACATAGTCCACTGCAAATACCCCTAACCACCTTTATGCTTCTACCTCTTGCAAACGAAATTTTTCATTAGAAGGATATTTTTCATGAGACTATTCACTCTTTCTCCATCACCGGCATAAGACCTTAAAGAGTATAAGCCACTATATTGTTTTCCTTTTTTTTTTATTTCATAAAAAGAGTATAAGCCACTACTTACAGGGACAAAAAAAGTCTGAACTTTAAAGAAAAGGAAAATGAAAAAGACACCACAGATTATAGATCTGATCCACACATCACAGGCCTGGCGCTGCGAAGACCAATGGATGACTCTAATATAAGTTCCGATTGGACCTTCCAGAGGTGTCAATATTGCACAGTATTGCAAAAGAACAGACAGAGGCACTGCCAAATCTACAGAATTGTGATATTCAGATGAGTAAAACCTTGTGCAGAGCCCATCTCTTTCTCGACCTTGGCCTGCATTTCACGAAGAGCGCCTGCTTCATCCTCTATCTCCTTCAATCTCTTCTTCATATTTTCTAATTCCTATAGGATAAATAAATGACGGTTATTACAAACCTTAAATACCAGTAAAACGAAAAAAAAAATCAAAAAAAAAAAGTGATGCTAACAACCTTAGCATTTGGGTCATCCTCAGACTCAGCGGCGGCAGATGTTTCATCATACTCGGCATCCATCTCTCCTTCTTCATCGGGTATGTCTCCTCCGTAAACCTCGTGCTCATGCTCCTCGTATTCGTTCTCCTGGTGCTCCATCTCCTCTCTTTTAAGTGTATATAACGCAGCGTTTAATTCTGTTGAATGCGGGCGGCACGGCACGGCACAGCGCGGCGGCCGAGTGAGATTTTGCTGCGATTGATTTTCTAGGTTTTCAAATACGGGGATTGGAGAAAGGAGGAAATAGGGAATTTGGGGGGAATAAGTCGGTCGGTGATCGACGGAGAGGATGATAAGTTGAAGTTAACTGTCGTTTTATATCATTTACTACTCAATATATGGGTTTATGGATTTCGGTTAGGTGTCAATGACAAGTGACAACTTATTATGGGGCAACAAGGAAAATTGCCCATTTGGGAAAAGACATCGGAAGCCGGAAGTAATAAACTAATTTGGTTCAGTTGGTTCACGATCTACTCTGGTAAGTACTACTAAAAAACGTACAGAAAGAAAAAAAAAATGATAATACTTTATCTGAATATTTTTTTTGGTTAATAGGATAATGTTTTCATTAATAAGGCATTACAGCAGGATCACTGGGATCATTAAGTGGTCACTGGGATCATTAAGTACACAAAGATTACCCATATTTTCTAATATATTACACACAAATTTAGAAACACGTTTAGTAAACACAAAGTTATTACAAATCGCACGACTTCCCAACTTCCGCGACAAGAACCTGCAATCATAAATAATTTTGTTATAAGTAAATAATTGTTAATATCAAGCAAATGTAAAAAAAAAAAAAAAAAAAAAAAACTCTCTCTAGGTTTTTTCTCTTAGGCGTACGCTAGGGTGTTCTATTGCGCCGTTGCCGGAAAATGCCTAGGGGGAGGCCAAAAAGGAATGGTAACAAAGCTCCGGTGATGGACACGATATGGATACTGACGAAAGGCAACTCTCCGGTGGAAGGGGCAATTGCCGTAATGCCAAATCGCAACGGAGGGGTTTCAACTGTAAATCCAAAATCTGCACAGCTTGCCTCAAATGCAAGGAGTTCTACAGTAACACCTACTATCGGCACATAAGGGAATGGAAAAACGAAGGAGGTTACTCCATGTGAGAATAGCCTCGATGGTGCTAAGGAGGGAGAGAAAGGTGCAAATCAACCTGAAGGAGCGCCAGTAGCACAACGGAAAATTGATTTGCAACCAAAACAGGAAGGGAAAACCTGGGCGAATTTGTTCAATGGCAATAGATTAGCAGCCTGAGGTATGAAACTGACATATGTATCGCCAGTCATACAGAAAGGGAAATGAGTAGTTCAATTGCAAGAAGATGAACTTGCAGAAGAAACGGCGAAGTGGAATCAAGCTCTAATACTATATGTTGTGGAAGAATCACCATCAATTAGAGAAGTAGAATGATTTATTTCAACAAATTGGAACTCTACGGCTAAACCTAAGGTATACTATCACAATGATGACTACTTCGTTATTAGATTTACTAGTGTGGAAGACAGGGACGAGGTGTTGTACTCGGGACCTTACACGATCAACAATAGGCCTATAATTGTTAAGACATGGGCGGCTGATTTTAATTTGAATGATGAAGTGTTACGCACTATACCTATATGGGTACAATTGCCAAACCTGCCGCTTAATTGTTGGGGAATGAAGACCCTCAGTACAATTGGGAGTGGACTGGGAGCACCCCTATATGCAGATGAATGCACTTCAGTTGTTGAGTGCATATCATATGCCAGGATTCTTGTTGAAATGGATGTTACGAAGGAGATACCATCAATCATTAGAGTTCAGGATCTAACTAGTAAATTCTTCACACAAGTGGTAGAATATGACTGGAAACCATTATACTGCTACACATGTTTACAAGTTGGTCATCAATGTCAAACGGAGCAACATCAATCTAATGGTGGACAGAAGCAAGGCCGGATGAATCATCAACTAAAATAGAGGGGACAAGGGCAAATGCAATCTGGACTACAGCTAAAGGACAACCAACAGAAACCAAAAATAACAAAGCTAATGTGGTTACAGAAGAAGAACAATGAAGGTGCGCAGAGTAGGAATACTCTCCTTGTACAACAAAGTGTTAACACACGAGGAACAGATCAGGAAACATGGAATGGCTGGAAGCAGGTTAAAGGCAAATCAGTAAAAAATGCCCAAGTGCATCTATCTAAGACATTTGTTATAACAAATGGTTTTGGAGTGTTGAATGAAAATGCTACTTCAGAGGCCATACAAGATTAGGCGCAATGTAGTTATGTGAAGGTTGATAGCCTTTAAGATTTTCCTAATTTAATATGAAGATTGTAGCTTGGAATGTTAGGGGCATAAATAAAGTTCACAAGCAAAAGAAGTTAAAGGTGTTTGTGAAGGAGAATAGAGTAGAGTTGCTAGTGGTAACTGAACATAGAGTTGTCCAACCAGCTGCTGCCTCGATAATAAAGAAAATAGATGGAGGATGAGAATGGTACAACAATTATCATGCCAATGGAAAGGGGCGAATTTGGGTACTATAGGATCCAACTCAATGTGATTTTCAGTTATTAGCATCTAGTACTCAATGGATGTATGGAATAGTCAAGCTAGCAAACAATGAACTCAAATTTACCGGAGTCTATGGGTTACACACTATACAAGATAGGAAACTATTGTGGCATGAATTAAATGGGATGGCTAATTTTCAAAAAGGTATGTGGTTATTAATGGGGGACTTCAATGCTATTAGGAACACAGATGATAGAATAAATAGTAGCCCTGTACAAGAAGCAGAAGTGAAAGACTTCAATGACTTTATAGAGGATGTTGCGATGGCTGAACTCAAAACTGTGGATAGAGAGTTTACTTGGACCAACAATCATGTGTACAACCGTATTGATAGAGCATTAGGGAACTCAGAATGAATGCAACAATGGCCTCACCTTGAAGCAATACTATTAGACCCATCTTTCTCTGATCATGCTCCCATATGTGTAAATTTTGGAGGAAGGCAAACTAAGAGGATCAAACCCTTCAGATTTTTCAACTACTTGGATGATCACCAAGACTTCATAAGAATTGTAGGAGAAATCTGGAGAGGCACAAGTGAAGGAAGTGGAATGCAACAAGTATGGAGATGATTACAAGCCGTAAAGTGGGAACTAAAATATTTATCTACAACCCAATACATCAGGGTTGCAGATAAAATTAAAACAGCGAGGCAGTAGCCTAGTGACTTGCAAGGGCAGATAAGAACATGTAATCAACATAGTAGTCTGTTCGAAGAAGAGAAAGGCCTAAAAATGCAGCTAAAGAAATGGCCTTTGGTGGAAGAAAGCATCACTAGACAAAAAATAAGAGTCCAATGGTTGCGACTAGGGGACTCAAACACTAAATTTTTCTTTGCTTGTATGAAGAACATAGAAGCTCACAATCATATCAGAAGCTTGGTAGATGAACAGGGAAGGGTACTACAGAATGACAAAGCTGTTGAAGAGAAAATAACTGGCTACTATAAGCATCTATTAGGTTCTTCAACATCTCAGCTGCCTTGTATTCAGGCAATTGTAATGAGGAATGGCCATGTACTTAAAAGAGAACAACAACTGAAGCTCATTGCTTCTATAACACAAGGTGAAGTGAGTAAGGTTATAAGAGAAATCAATGATCAAAAGGCCCATGGATGTGATGGCTTCATTGTACTATTTTTCAAGAGGGTTTGGCCCATTGCATGAGAAGATATTACTAATGCAGTTATGAATTTTTTTGACACGTGTGAACTGTATAAACTCATAAATTACACAACAGTTACCTTTGTACCTAAGGTAAAACATCTTTCAAGCATGAAGCAATATAGACCAAGGAGCATTTGTACCTGGGAGTATAATAGCTAACAGTATTGCCTGGGAGTATAATAGCTAACAGTATTGCCCTCAGCCATGAACTGGTCAAAGGATATGGGAGGAAAGGGATTTCACCTAGGTGCATGATGAAGATTTACATGCAGAAGGCTTATGACTAGGTGTGGTGGGTATTTCTGGAGCAAGTATTGAATGAATTGAACTTTCCTACCATATTTACTAAATGGATCATGAAGTGCATTAGTATTGTCACATACTTTATTGTGATAAATGGAAGCCTGACCAAGCCATTTGAAGCTAGTAAGGGCTTGCGACAGGGTGACCCCTTGTCCCATTTTCTCTTTGTACTGGTCATGGAGTACTTGAGCATATTACTAAAGACATTGCAGCACAACTCTGAGTTCAAGTATCATCCTAGATGTTCCAAATTACAGATAGTTTAACTTAGCTTTGCAGATGACCTATTACTATTATGTAGAAGGGATCTGAAGTCAGCTTGAGCATTATTTGGGTGCTTCCAACAGTTCTCACAAGCACCATGCCTCGTTGCAAACCTAAATAAAAGCTCAGTATACTTTGGAGGGATGAACCCCAATATGCAACAACAAATTCTGGACCTACTGGGATTTGACAAAGGGGAGCTACCCATACGATATCTTGGAGTTATATTAAACACTAAAAGACTCTCAGTTATTCAGTGTAAACCCTTACTAGAGAAAATTCTAAGCAAGATAACTTGTTGGACTTCGAAAATGCTACCATATGCAGACAGGGTCCAGTTGCTGAAAAGTTTCCTATTCTCTATCCAAATCTTTTGGTCGTAAATCTTTGTGCTGCTAAAGAAAATTGTGTTGCTAATTGAACAAACATGTAGGAGATTTCTATGGACATGGGGAAATGAGATCTTCAGGAAAGCATTGCTGGCTTGGGAGAAATTATGCATGCTATATTATGCAGGAGGCCTAAACATCTTAAATGTATCACTCTGGAACAAGGCAGCTATATGTAAGCTAATATGGAACTTATGTAGGAAGAAAGACAAACTATGGGTACAATGGATTCATAAGTATTATGGGAAAAGGGGGGTCCTATGGGAGGCCAATTATAATCAAGCTTCATGGATGGTAAAGAAGATTTTTAAAGCAAAGGATAATTTGGTGGCTGATGGATACTATGAATAAGATTTGCAGAATTTGGGGTGCTTCTCCATAAATGCTATATACTTGAAGCTACTTGGAGAGTTTCCTAAAGTCCACTGGAGAAGATTGGTGTGCAACAACCTCGGCTCCCCCAAATGGATCTTCATTATGAGGTTGATAACACACGGGAGATTATACACTAGAGATAGATTGGCACTTTGGAGTATAAAAGATAATCAGACTTGCCCATTATGCAATACAGAACAGGAAAGCATATTTCACTTATTCTTCCAATGTCAGTTTTCAGCTGCTATATGGAGTAGATTACTACAGTGGCAAGGTATCAACAGACATGCTTTAGCTTGGGAGGATGAGTTGGTTTGGGCAGTGACTCATTTCAAGGGGAAAAATAGTACAATTTATATCTACAGAATGACTCTAGTGGGGTGTTTGTACTATGTCTGTCAAGAGAGGAATGGAAGAGTTTTCTAGAAGAAGACAGGATCGGCTGTAGCCATAGTGAAGAAGATTATACAAGAGGTATTCTGCAGGGGTAATATTAGGCCTAAAGTAGCTAGGAAGTTGCAAGAGCTAAATTTCTATCCAATCTGAGTAGTAGTTTGGGTGGTAGTGAGGAAGTAGATTGTAGGCTTGTTAGCACTCGGACTATTGTCTAGTGCAACAATTTTGTTTCTCTCTATTTGTGAGATGTAAATATTTTTTAATGGTAATAAAGTATTTTAATTACCAAAAGAAATACATATATCAAGCAAACATATTAGTTCAGTAATCGGTTTCAACTTTCAACGGATTTACTTTTAACTGTAATCTAGTTTGGAGTGCTAGGAGTTTCACATGCATGTGCTGATAACCAAAAACTCTCAAGTTGAATTTTATTACCGAGTTGCCTTGACAATTGCAAACTAATCCTTTAAATCTCCAATACCACCTGGTTCATAGTTGTCATTAAAGGCTCTATATATGATGAGCTTGGAATATCATGTTAATGATGGATGCCACTTGGTGGAGAAGGGTTTTTTCTGGAGCGGGATTGGCTCAGAATTAGTAGTGAAAATGAATTCCACGGGGAGCATATTAACTAAGAAAAGTTGCAAGTGGCCAAAGAGATTGTTAAAAATATAATTTTTTTCTATTTAACCAAATGTAACGTCATGATCGGTCATTTTGCTTTCTAGATCTTCATTCCCCTAATTAAGACTTTCTACGTGTTCTTTTACTATTTTATGACTTGCGGGAATGGTTGGTTAGGTTTGGAAAGGTTCGAGTTGAAATCGGAACACTTAGTTCCTTAATAGTGGCCTATGATGGCCAAATTTGTCTTGAGTTAACATTTTGAGTAAACGACCTCATAACTGAGATTTGATGGTTACAATAGGTTCGTATAATAGTTTTGGACTTGGACGTATATTCGGATCGGGTTTCGGGTGATCTGGGAGTATTTCGGCGCTTGATGTTGAAAGTTGATTTATTGAAGGTTTTCTAGTTCTTTAAATTTAGTTTGGAGTAGACTTTGGTGTTATCGAGGTCCGTTTAGGATTCCGACACTGGGAGTAGGTCTGTCGTGTCATTTATGACTTATGTGCTAAACTTGAGGTCAATCGGAGTTGTTTTGGTATGATTCAATGTTAGTTTTGGAAGTCGAATGTTCATAGTTTTGATAGGCTTGAATTGGGTTGTGATTCGTAGAATCGATGTTATTTGATGTGATTTTTGGCCTCGAGTAGGTTCGTTATATGTTTTGAAACTTGTTGGTATATTCGGACAGGCTCCCTATGGCCCCGAGTGAAAATCGGATCATTTTTGGACTTAGTTATTTTGGCTGAAGTTGTTGTTGTTCTGGTGTCTTCGCACGTGCGGAGGGTTTGGCTGCAGGTGCGGATATGCAGGTGCGCGTGTTTCATCGCAGAAGCGAAGGTGGCCAACCCATGCCTGGGTTTGCAGGTGCGGACTCCTGGGCACATATGTGCATCTGCAGGCGCGAGGCTTCTTCTGCAGAAGCAGAAGTGTGAGGGGCTTGTCAGGGATCGCAAGTGCGATCCATTTTTTCGTAGAAGCGGCCAGCCCATGCCTGCGTTTGTATGTGCGGATACCTGGGCACAAATGCGCATCCGCAGGCGCGAGGTTTCTTCCTCATAAGGGGGAGTGTAAGAGGCTTGTGTGGGATCGTAGGTACGATCCATTTTTCCGCAGAAGCGAGCATTGGTCCGCATAAGCGAAGGGATCCATCCTAGGTAAGGATGGATTTTTTCGTAGGTTCGGGGTCGCAAGTGCGACTGTTTGGCCGCATAAGCATATATCGCTGGGCAGTGGAGGGCATTTAATTCGGAACTTAGCCTATTTTTGACACACTTTCACTTGGCTTGGACGATTTTGAGAGCACTTTTGTGGGGGATTCTCCTCAACATCACAAAGTAAGTAGACTCTACCCATTTTTAAGTTAAATACGCAAATTATAGGTAGATTAAACATGGAAAATTAGTAAAACTTTTGGGATTTTGTGAAGAACCTAGGGTTTAAGTAAAATTGAGATTTGATCATGAATTTGGTTATGAAAATTGGCATGAATTATATCTTTGAGTTCGGGAGGTCATGGATAGCATTTATCTTCGAAGATTTCCGGAATCTGGGCACGTGGGCCCGAGGTAAATTTTAGGAATCTTCCAAATTGGGTTGGGTAATCGCTCTAATAGTTAAATTATAAACTTTTGAGCAATTATTGATTAGTTTGTACAACCTTTGGCTAGTTTCGAATTGTTCGGCACCAACTTGAGGCTTTTAGAGCGATTTGTGGACCGAAAAATGGACTTGGGAATGAGATAAGTCTCTTATCTAACCTTGTAAGAGGGAATTAACCCCATAGGTGTTTAAATTATTATTTGCTAATAATTGTGGGTGCTACGTACGCATGAAGTGATGAGAGTCTGTGCGTAGCTAAAATTCATGTTTTGTCCGGGTAGACATAAGCCTTGATTATGCTATCACTTGTACATTTGGATTCAAGTTGCTAGTTTAATTGCTTGTATTAATAAGTAAAATTTGGTTAAAGATTATGTTAAATCGAGATTCATTACTTAGACATAAGCCTTGATTATGCTATTACTTGCACATTTGGACTCAACTTGCTAGTGTAATTGCTTGTATTAATAATTAAAATTTGGTTAAAGATTATGTTAACTCGAGAGTTGTAAGTATGAAATTTGAAATCCGAATAGTATCCCTATTCCTGTGGATCGGGCCGAAGGCCTCGGCAATACTTTTATATATATATATATATATATATATATATATATATATATATATACATGGATCGGGCCGTACGACCTCGGCAGTGTATGTACACGATTATTATGGGATCCAGCCATATGACCTCGGCATAACTCGTGCGAGTTGTCACTCGTAGACCGATTTTACTTGATATGTCTGTCATGACTTAAGGATTTATAACCCATGTTAAGCCCTTTCTTGTTGAGATTAATATGTGATATTTGGGGACTTTTAAGCGTTATTTTGATAAATGGTCATTTAATTATTGCCTCTTATACCATTATGGCCGCTGTACTTCATGCCGATTAAATAACCATGTACATTATATATATTGCCCACTAATAAGTGTCGAAGTCGACTCCTCATCACTACTTCTTCGAGGTTATATTAGATAGTGTGTACATGTTGTTTATGTATTCACGCTACACTTCTGCACATATTATGCAGGTTCTAAAGTAGGTACATCTGGAGTTCATCCGGGCGGGTATCCGCATTACCCGCCCGGTGCTTAGCGGTGAGCTGCTTTCCCATGCTCCATTCTGCAGCACCCAGAGCCTCTTGTTATGTTTTTATCATTTCTTTCTATTTTGTTTCTGACAGTAGTTCTTAGAAAATTTTGTATATTCTACTAGATACTCATGCACTTGTGATACTGGATTTGAGAATATCCTAGTAGATATTATATTGCTTTGAGTATTAAATTTACTATTTACTCTTTCTTTATTTTATGGTTTACATTACTACAATCATCCCTTCATCGTTCTCTTATTAAATAAAAATCAAATATTTTTTTAAAAAAATATTAAAGTGAGAATTAAACGAACGTTGGGTGCCATCACGGCCTATAGTGGAATTGGGTCGTGACACCAAAGATGCCACAAAAGGTAAAAAATTGGCTCTGTTCAGAAATCTGTTATAAAGGGTAAAATCGGTATTCTTTGTAGCTAGCAGGCATTAATCATTTTGGTTAGACAAAGTAAATAAAGCGAGGCATAAAAGTTAGTGGCTATGGGGAATTGGATAAATATACTAGTAGATAGTTTTGTTGTGCCGCTTTGTAAACTAGACATATTGCGTAAATGTGGATACCAATTTATGCGAGTAATTATTTTTAAGAAAACATTAAAACCTAAAAGAATCAACTTGACAATACATACATCTTCTTCCTTTTTTTAAATACAATTAGCTCATCAATGGCGTATGGTTTCTCCTCAGTTTCTTTTTAAGGAAACTATCCGATTATTGCCTCTTATACCATTATGACTGTTGTACTTCATGTCGATTAAATAACCTTATAGATTATGTATATTTCCCACTAATAAGTGTCGAAGTTGACCCCTCGTCACTACTTCTTCAAGGTTATATTAGATAGTGTGTACATGTTGTTTACGTATTCACGCTACACTTCTGCACATATTATGCAGGTTTTGAGGTAGGTACATCTAGAGTTCGTCCGGGCGGGTATCCGCATTACCCGCCCGGGGCTTAGCGGTGAGCTGCTTTCCCATGCTCCATTCTGCAGCACCCAGAGCCTCTTACAACAACAACAACAACAATAACCCAGTATAATCCCACTAGTGGGGTCTGGGGAGGGTAGTGTGTACGCAGACCTTACCCCTACCATGAGGTAGAGAGGCTGTTTCCAATAGACCCTCGGCATCCTTCCCTCCAAGAACTCCCCACCATGCTCTTGGGGTGACTCGAACTCACAACCTCTTGGTTGGAAGTGGAGGTTGCTTACCATCAGAGCAATATTTACCATCTTATTTAAAAAACGACCCTCATGTCACTACCCTAGTTCTTAGAGAGTTTTGTATATTCTACTAGATACCCATGCACTTGTGATACCGGATTTGAGAATATCTTAGTAGATATTATATGGTTTTGAGTATTAAATTTACTATTTTACTCTTTCGTTATTTTACGCTTTACATTACTACAATCATCCCTTCATCGTTCTCTTATTAAATAAAAATTAATTATTTTTATAAAAAAAAATATTAAAATGAGAATTAAATGAGTAGTTCACCGTTCGCTTGTCTAGCGGCGATGTTGGGTGTCATCACGACCTATAGTAGAATTAGGCCGTGACACCAAAGATGCCACAAAAGGTAAGAAATTGGCTTAGTTCAGAAATCTTGTTATAAAGGGTAAAATTGGTATTCTTTGTAGCTAGCAGCCATTGATCATTTTGGTTAGAGAAAGTAAATAAAGCCAGGCCCAAAAGTTAGTGGCTACGGGGAATTGGATAAATATACTAGTAGATAGTTTTGTTGTGCCGCTTTGTAAACTGGACATATTGCGTAAATGTGGACACCAATCTATGCGAGTAATTATTTTTAAGAAAACATTAAAACCGAAAAGAATCAACTTGACAATACATACATCTTCTTCCTTTTTAAAAAAAAATTAGCTCATCAATGGGGGATGGTTTCTCCTCAGTTTCTTTTTTAAGGAAACTATCTGATTTGACAGCTCAATATTGACCTAACTCATATATTATTATCTAATTTGGCCCGAAATCTTTTTTCTATTGTGGCTAATGCTTTCATCTTTGCTTCTCTTCTACTTAAGAAACTAAAGGTATCATTTTGCAAAGCCTCCAGCCAAAATGACAACTCTTCACCATTTCTTTACACACTTCTCATATTGATTATCTCATTTTTTGTAAAGCATCAACTATCCCACTAACTTCAACAATCTAAATCAGAAAACTAAACCGGTAAATCCAATATTGAAGCTTGCTTGACTTCGAAAAATTTAATTTTTCGCAATTGAATTTTATTTTGAGTGAGTATTATTAGAATAGATCAGGTACCTCTCGAAGAGTTACTTTCATCCATACAAAAATATTTGGTTAATTAAAAATTGAAGAAGATGAGCTAAAACTCCATTGAAAGCCATTAAAACTCGCTTAAGATTAAGTTAAAAAATTTGAGTTTCCGAAATTGGAATTTGTTTCTAGTGGATATTGTTGGAATAAATTAGGTATATCTTTGAATCTCGACTTTGTAACAATTTTAGTGGAGATTCGAGGTGATTTGAATTGGATTTTGAGTCAATTCAAAATGGGAGAAATTAAAAAATAGCCAGATTTACAAGTGGTCATTCAAAAATAGGCACAATTTGAAAAGTCATCGAAATTTAGCCACTTTTCATGTAAAGATAAATGTGTACGAAAACACTGTTCAAAATCCAGAAAATACTCCAGCATAATATACTGGAATTCCAGTATAATATGCTGGAGTTCCAGCAAAGTATACTGGAACTCCAGTATATACTGGAGCGAGCAAAGTATACCGGTTCAACATAATATGTTGGAAGTTCATATACAGGTGCACCGAACTCCAGTATATTATGCTGGATCGGTCTTTATTGTAGCAAAATAGTGGCTATTTTTTAATGACTTGGCAAACACCGGCTATTTCAATGACTTGGCAAACACCGACAAAATTCGAAGAGTTTCTCTATTCCTGTGGATCGGGCCGAATGCCTCGATGAGTAAAAAAAATAAAAAAAATAATAAAATAATATATATATATATATATATATATATATATATATATATATATATATATATATATATATATATTATGGGATCGATCCATGGATCGGGTCGTACG
Organism: Nicotiana tabacum; assembly: GCF_000715075.1. Classification (NCBI taxonomy): domain Eukaryota; kingdom Viridiplantae; phylum Streptophyta; class Magnoliopsida; order Solanales; family Solanaceae; genus Nicotiana; species Nicotiana tabacum. Next base: position 80,715,461 of record NC_134083.1, read on the forward strand.
ACCTCGGTAATGTATGTACACGATTATTATGGATCGGACCGTACGACCTCGGCATAACTCGTACGTGTTGTCACTCGGAGTCCGATTTCACTTGATATGTATGTCATGACTTTAGAATTTATAATACATGTTAAGCACTTACTTAATGATATTAATATGTGATATTTGGGGACTTTTAAGTGTGATTTTGATAAATGGCCATTTAATTATTGCCTTTTATACCATTATGGTTGTTGTACTTCATGCCTATTAAATAACCTTGTACATTATGTATATTGCCCACTAGTAAGTGTCGAAGTCGACCCTTCGTCACTATTTCTTCGAGGTTAGACTAGATACTTACTAGGTACATGTTGTTTATGTACTCACGTTACACTTCTGCACATATTATGCAGGTTCTGAGGCAGGTGCATCTGGAGTTCGTCCGGGCGTGTATCCGCATTACCCCGAGGCTTAGTGGTGAGCTGCTTTCCCATACTCCATTTTGCAGCACCTAGAGCCTCTTGTTATGTTTTTATCATTTCTGTGTATTTTGTTTCAGACATTAGTTCTTAGAGAGTTTTGTATATTCTACTAGATGCTCATACATTTGTGACACCGGATTTTGGGAATATCCTAGTAGATATTATATGGTTTTGAGTATTAAATTTACTATTTTACTCTTTCGTTATTATTACTACAATCATCCCTTCATTGTTCTCTTATTAAATAAAAATCAATTATTTTAAAAAAATATTAAAATGAGAAATTAAATTGGTAGTTCACCGTTGGCTTACCTAGCGACGACGTTGGGCGCCATCATGGCCTATAGTGGAAATTGGGTATGACAACTTGGTATCAGAGCTTTAGGTTCACATAGGTCTCACAAGTCATGAGCGGGCCTAATAGAGTCTTACAAATTGATTACGTCCACAACACACCTCAATAAGAGATATGACACGGTCGTATGCAATAATAATTACCCAACTAGGAGTTGGGGTCGAATCCACTGGGAGTTATGATAGGAGTTAGGAGTATATATTTAAAGCAAGCAAATGAGTTATCTAGATTGCACTTTCACAACACAATTTTATTTTCTACTTCTACTGTTAATCTAATGGTTGCAAGATAAATGAAATAGACTAGAGATAAATGTTTTTAAGGTTTTTCCAATTAGGTAAAAGGCCTAGGACTATGACCATAACCTAGGTGTTTGCTTAATGGGGTAAAGACGTTAATGCTTGTTTTGTTGATGGTGCATTATAGCTCACAACTCTACACTACCCATTCAATACCTCTCGGTCAGAGAGTAATTTTGCCCAATTTGGCTTTCTCAAGACCAAATGGGTATCAATCAAAACAGTTGATTAGAGCTCAAGTCCGGTTATTACTATATCTAGGTTGAACCCTTTAATTGGGTTAATCAATCTCTCAATTGACCCAATTCCTTGTTAGCTAAGTTATCCTAGACTAGGTCCCTCTTTCTCAAGTAGAGACTAAGTAAAATAGGCATGAATCAATATTTGCAACCATTAATTCTAAAATTAAAGCATGAACTAAGTTAAACAATCAACACCCAATCATAAACAATCACTAAATTAGATACCCATAAGGTTTACACACTAGGGTTAGTTCACAACCCTAGTAAGAGTCTAGCTACTCATAATGGATTTTGAAGAAAATAAAGAAGAAAAGCTAATTAAACTCATAATGGAAGATTAAAATGATGAAATCTAATGTAAATACACCAAAATAATGTAAAACCTCCTAAAGTAGTAAATAAAAACGGCTACAACAACTTCAGATGTTCAAACTTGACCTAATTTTGTGAAACTCGTCTACTTATATAGGGCCAAAAATCTCTAACAAAAATACCCCTCGGGAGGTTCTGCGGCCGCACAATTCCATGTGTGGTCCGCATATTTCTTCAGCTGACAAGAAGTGGAGTTCTACGGCCGAACATTTCTGAACTGCGGCCGCGAGGCAATCTTCTGCGGTCGCACAATTCTTGTGCGGTCTGCAATTTACAAAGGCTTCTAGACTTGGTCTTTTTGCATACTCTCTGATCTTTGACTCCTAGCCTAGCTAGTTCTGCGGCCGCACATGTTATGTGTAATCCGCACATTGTTGAAAGGTCTGCCACATTTTCATACTTGTTTTACGGCCGCATATTGCGCCCTTTATTGCCTTGTGCTTCGAAACACTCCTTTTTATTCAGATTTCATCTCGGGAGACCAAACTTCCAGCATTCCTATAATTTTGCATAATTTCATTAGTTTTGGGGAACATAATTCAATACTTTCGGACTAAAATAAAAGCTAAAAGGTGTTAATAAACAGTCAAAATCCCCACTTATCACAAATCAGCGCGGATACGTCTTTACTTATCTTTGAGAGGCTATAGGGTGTTAGGAAACTTCTCTTTCTTCATCTCCTATCGTGCAGTTGATGTTGTGCTAAGTATATTTCTCTTATTCTCTCAAATATGGTGAGAACGCGCATGGCAAATGTACTTGGCGGTGGAAGAGCTGCTCCCATTGTTGCTAGAGGCTCCAGCTCCTGCTAGAGGATGAGGGCATCCTAGAGTTGCTCCCGTCGTACCACCAGTGGGTCTAGTGGAGTATCCTATAATTGAGGAGCAAGGTGAGGTGCCTGCAGCTAAGCAGGCCTCAGTAGATTTCACGTCCGCACGGGGATTTCAGGAGGTCATGGGTCGTATGCTCTAGTTTATGGATTCTATGACGCATGCTGGTTTATTTCCAGCAGACCCATCCACGCTCAGGCTCCAGGGCACGCTGCTGTCGTATATCAGACCCCAGGTGCATTACCTGTGTGTGGAGCCCAGCCAGTTGTAGCGACTGTACCAGACCCCATACCAGATGTGACTGTTGATCTGCATAACCTGTTGGATGGATGTACCAGACTACACCCTCCTGCCTTTGGCGGTGAGCGACATGAGGACCCCCAGGATTTTATTGACCGTTGCAGGGGCAGGCTGCACAACATGAGGGTATCAGAGTCCAACGGGGTAGACTTCACCACATTTCAGTTGGAGGGCAGAGCTCATAGATGGTGGCATTCTTATCTTCTTAGCAGGCCAGTGAGTTCACCTCCCTTGACTTGGGATTAGTTCACACGTCTCTTTCTGGAAATATATATTCCACCTTCTCAGAGGTAAGAGCTACGGGGTCAGTTCGAACGACTCCAGTAGGGTCAGATGTTTATGACCGATTATGAGGTGATATTCTCTGAGTTGTCCTGCCATGCACTTATGATACTCCCCACCGATACAGAGAGAGTGCAGAGGTTTATTGTAGGCTTGCATTATGGTATTCAGGTTACTATGGCCCGATGGGTGGAGATAAGGACTCCTTACGAGTAGGTTATAGAGATAACTCGGCGGATTGAGGGTATTTGTACCCAGGGTCGATTGTATACGATCGGGTAAAAGAGGCCTCGGCATTCTGGAGGATTCAGCGGCACCCTATTTGGGGGTAGAGGTCAGTTCGTGAGGGGTCAGTCCAGCAGACCCACTTATTCAACACTGCCGCCTTCTCGGGGTGGACCTGTGTTGCCCTATTTCACTGTCATTCCAGAGAGCTCCTATCGTCCACCGGCTATTCATGGCCTTTCCAACAAGTATTCAGGTCCCCAGGGTCAGGCTCAAGTTTAGTCATCTTCCGCACCGAGAGGTTGCTATGAGTGCGGGGAGCTTGGTCACATGAGGAGATCTTGCCCCAGGTTTCGAGGCAAGGCAGTGCAGAAGGCTAGCAGGGCCATCAACCCATGATTACCACACCGATCGTCCAGCCTACCAGAGGCGGATGGCAGGTGTGTAGGGGTCGCCCTAGAGGTGGAGGTGAGACATGTGGCACTCCAGCTAGGTTTTATGTCTTTCCAGCCAGACCAGATGCAGTAGCCTCAGATGTTGTGATCATATGTGTTATTTCTGTTTGCGGTAGGGACACTTCAATATTATTCGATCTAGGGTCTACATATTCATATGTTTCTTCTCTATTCGCTCATTATCTAGATGTCTCTCGTGAGTCCTTGGGTGCTCTTATATATGTGTCCACGCCCGTGGGCGAATCTGTTATTGACATTGTGACTTTTTATGGTTATGAGACCAGGGCGGATCTTCTGTTGCTCGACATGAACGACTTTGAGGTCATCCAAGGAATGGATTGATTGTCTACATATCATGCCATTCTTGATTGTCATGCCAAGATTGTTACCTTGGCAATGTCGGAGTTGCCTAGATTAGAGTGGAGGGGTTCGTCTATCAATGTATATAGTCAGGTTATCTATTTCTTGAAGGCTCGACACATGGTCGAGAAAGGTTGTTTGTCTTATCTAGTTTTTGTTCAGGATACCACTGCAAAGACTCATGTGATTGATTCGGTGCCCATGGTGTGGGAGTTCTCCAATATGTTTCATTCTGATTTACTAGGCATGCCATCAGATCGTGATATCGATTTCTGTATTGATTTAGTACCAGGTACCCAGCCTATCTCTATTCAACTGTAGAAAGAGTTGAAAGAACAGCTTGAGGAGTTGCTAGCAAAGGGATTTATCAGACTGAGTGTGTCGCCTTGGGGTACACCAATTTTGTTCATGAAGAAGAAGGATGGGACTATGCATATGTGCATTGATTACCGCCAGTTGAACAAAGTTACCATTAAGAACAAATACCCATTGTCGCCTATTTATGATTTGTTTGACCAGTTGCAGGGTGCCAAGGTATTCTCTAAGATCGACTTGAGATCTGTGTATCATTAGCTGAAGATTCGTGCTTCGGATGTTCTGAAAACGGCTTTCCGGACTAGGTATGGTCACTATGAATTTCTGGTGATGTCTTTCGGCTTGACCAACGCCCTGACGATGTTTATGAATTTGATGAATCGGGTGTTCAGGCCATATCTTGACTCATTCATCATTGTCTTCATTGGTGACATATTGATCTACTCGCATAGTATGGAGGAGCACGAGCAACATTTGAGAGTTGTGTTTCAGACCTTGCTGGAATAGAAGCTATATGCTAAGTTCTCCAAGTGTGAGTTCTGGTTAAATTCTATGGCATTCTGGCGCATGTTGTATCAGGTGAGGGTATTAAGGTGGACCCCAGGAAGATCAAGGTACTCCAGAGTTGGCCTCGTCCTAACACAACGACTGAGATCAGGAGTTTCTTGAGGTTAGCAGGTTATTATCATCAGTTTGTGGAGGGCTTCTCATCTATTGCAACACCTTTGAATGGATTGACCCATAAGGGTACTCCGTTCTGACGGTCTGATGATTGTGAGGCAAGCTTTGAGAAGCTCAAGACAACTTTGACTACAACACTGGTTTTGTATTGCCTTTCAGTTTAGGGATGTATACCGTGTATTGTGATGCTTCACGCATTGGCCTAGGTTGTGTATTGATGTAGGGGGTACGAGTTATCGCATATGCTTCACATCAGCTGAAGACTCACGAGAAGAATTACCTCGTACATGATTTGGAGTTGGCCGCGATAGTTCATGCTCTCAAGATCTGGAGACATTATATTTATAGGGTGTTTTGTGAAGTTTACACCGATCATCGTAGCTTGCAGCATTTGTTTAAGTAGAGGGATCTTAATTTGAGGCAGTGCAGGTGGCTCGAGTTACTGAAGGACTATGATATTACCATCCTTTACCATTCGGGCAAGGCGAATGTGGTTGCGGATGCGTTGAGTAGAAAGGCTGAACGTATGGGTAGTTTGGAATTTATTTCATCAGAGGAGAGGCCATTGGCTTTGGACATTCATTCCTTAGCTAACAGACTTATGAGGTTGGATATTTCAAAGCACAATCGAGTTCTTGCATGTGTTGTGGCTTAGTCTTCATTATTTGAGCGGATCAAGGCTCGTCAATACAATGATCCACATCTTCTAGTTCTTAGAGAGACGGTACTACGGGGCTAGGATGGTATTCTGCGACTCCAGGGTCACTTATGTGTTCCTAATATTGATGGTTTGAGGGAGAATATTCTAGAGGAGGCACACAGTTCTCAATATTCTATTCATCCTGGTGCTACGAAGATGTATCGCGACCCGAGGCAACATTATTAGTGGCGGCGGATAAAGAAGGACATAGTTGAGTATGTAGCGAGGTGCCTAAATTTCTAGCAGGTTAAGTATAAGCACCAGAGGCCAGGTGGCCTACTCCAACAGATGATTATACTGGAGTGGAAATGAGAGTGGATCACTATGGGCTTTGTAGTTTGGTTGTCGCGGACGTTGAGGAAATTTGATGTTGTTTGGGTCATTGTCGACAGGCTGACCAAGTCGGCACACTTTATTCAGTTGGTGACTACGTACTCTTAAGAGAGATTGGCCCAGATTTACATTCAGGAGATTGTCCGGTTGCATGGTGTGCCTGTTTCCATCATTTCAGATAGAGGCCCTCAGTTCACTTTGCATTTTTGGAGAGCAGTACATAGTGAGTTGGGCACCCGGGTAGAGCTCAACACAACCTTTCATCCGCAGACCGACGAGCATTCGGAGCAGACGATTCAGATTCTGGAGGATATGCTTAGGGCGTGTGTGATTGATTTCGGAGGGCAGTGGGATCGATTCTTGCCTTTGGCCAAGTTTGCTTATAACAACAGTTATCAATCCAACATCGAGATGGCTCCATTTGAGGCTTTATATGGTCGCCAATGTTGTTCGCCCATCAGATGGTTTGAGCCCGGCGAGGCTAGGTTATATGGCACTAATCTAGTAAAGGATGCCTTAGGGAAGGTAAAGTTGATTTAGGAGCGACTTCGCACAGCACAGTCCAAACAGAAGAGTTATGCAGATTAGAAGGCGCGTGATTTATTATTTATGGTGGGTGAGAATGTTCTCTTGAAAGTCTTGCAGATAAAGGGTATTATTGGCACATTCAAGGTGTTGAGGCGAGTTAGGGAGGTTGCTTTTGAGCTTGCTTTGCCTCCCAGTCTGTCGGGAGTTCATCTGGTCTTCCATGTGTCCATGCTCTAGAAGTATCATGTCGACAAGTCGCATATGTTAGATTACAACACGGTTCAGCTAGATGAGAGCTTGGGTTATGAGGATGAGCCAATTGCTATTGTTGACAGGCAGGTTCGTCAGTTGAGGTCCAAGAAGATTTCCGCGATAAAGGTCCAGTTGAGGGGTCAACTAGTCGAGGAAACGACTTGGGAGACCGAGGAGAACATGCGGAGCAGATATCCACATTTATTCATCACTCCAGGTATAATTCTAGACTTGTTCGAGGACGAACATTTGTTTAAGACTTCCCGCATGTTCTTTTACTATTTTATGACTTGCGGGATGGTTGGTTTAGGTTTGGAAGGGTTCGGGTTGAAATCAGAACACTTAGTTCCTTAATAGTGGTATATGATGACCAAGTTTGACTTGAGTCAACATTTTGAGTAAACGACCTCATAACTGAGATTTGATGGTTACAATAGGTTCGTATGATGGTATTGGACTTAAGCGTATATTTGGATCGGGTTTCGGAAAATCCGGGAGTATTTCGGTGCTTGATGTTGAAAGTTGGTTTATTGAAAGTTTTCTAGTTCTTTAAATTTAGTTTGGAGTAGATTTTGGTGTTATCGAGGTCCGTTTAGGATTCCGACACTGGCAGTAGGTCCGTTATGATATTTATGACTTGTGTGCAAAATTTGAGGTCAATCGAAGTTGTTTTGGTATGATTCGACATTAGTTTTGGACGTCGATTGTTCATAGTTTTGATAGGCTTGAATTGGGCTGGGATTCATAGAATCGATGTTGTTTGATGTGATTTTTGGCCTCGAGTAGGTTCGTTAAGTGTTTTGAAACTTGTCGGTATATTCGGACAGGGTCCCGAGGGCCCCGAGTGAAAATCAGATCATTTTTGGACTTAGTTATTTTGGCTGAAGTTGCTACTGTTCTTGTGTCTTCGCACCTGCGGAGGGTTTGACCGCAGGTGCGGATACGCAGGTGCGCGTGTTTCATCGTAGAAGCAATGGTGGCCAACCCAGGCCTGGGTTTGCAGGTGCAGACTCCTGGGCACATATGCGTATCCGCAGGCGCGAGGCTTCTTCTGCATAAGCGGAAGTGTGAGGGGCTTGTGTGGGATCGCATGTGCGATCTATTTTTCCGCAGAAGCGGTCAGCCCAGGCCTGCGTTCGCAGGTGCGAACACCTGGGCACAAATGCGCATCCGCAGGCGCGAGGTTTCTTCCGCAGAAGAGGGAATGTAAGGGGCTTGTATGGGATCGTAGGTGCGATCCATTTTTCCGCATAAGCGAGCATTGGTCCGCATAAGCGAAGAGAGCCGTCCTAGGTGAGGACCGCACCTGTGATGAATTTTTCTGTAGGTGCAGGGTAGCAAGTGCGACTGTTTGGCCGCAGAAGCAGATATCGCTCGGCAATTGAGGGCATTTAATTCGGAACTTTGCCTATTTTTGACACACTTTCACTTGGCTTGGACGATTTTGAGAGCACCTTTGTGGGGGATTCTCCTCAACATCACAAAGTAAGTAGACTCTACCCATTTTTAAGTTAAATACGCAAATTATAGGTAGATTAAACATGGAAAATTAGTAAAACTTTTGGGATTTTGTGAAGAACCTAGGGTTTAAGTAAAATTGAGATTTGATCATGAATTTGGTTATGAAAATTGGCATGAATTATATCTTTGAGTTCGGGAGGTCATGGATAGCATTTATCTTCGAAGATTTCCGGAATCTGGGCACGTGGGCCCGAGGTAAATTTTAGGAATCTTCCAAATTGGGTTGGGTAATCGCTCTAATAGTTAAATTATAAACTTTTGAGCAATTATTGATTAGTTTGTACAACCTTTGGCTAGTTTTGAATTGTTCGGCACCAATTTGAGGCTTTTAGAGCGATTTGTGGACCGAAAAATGGACTTGGGAACGAGGTAAGTCTCTTACCTAACCATGTAAGAGAGAATTAACCCCATAGGTGTTTAAATTATTATTTGCTAATAATTATGGGTGCTACGTACGCATGAAGTGATGAGAGTCTGTGCGTAGCTAAAATTCATATTTTGTCCGGGTAGACATAAGCCTTGATTATGCTATTACTTGTACATTTGGACTCAACTTGCTAGTTTAATTGCTTGTATTAATAAGTAAAATTTGGTTAAAGATTATGTTAAATCGAGATTCATTACTTATAAAGTTGGCGGAATGTGTATTTGTTGATGGGAATTATATCCCTTCACGGGCTTCCCTTAGAATCGTAAATATGAAATTTGAAATCCGAATAGTTTCCCTATTCCTGTGGATCGGGCCGAAGGCCTCGGTTTTATTTTTATTTATATATATATATATATATATATATATATATATATATATATATATATATATATATATATATATATATATATATGGATCGGGCCGTACGACCACGGTAGTGTATGTACACGATTATTATGGATTGGGTTGTATGACCTCGGCATAACTCGTGCGAGTTGTCACTCGTAGACCGATTTTACTTGATATGTCTGTCATGACTTGAGGATTTATAACCCATGCTAATCCCTTTCTTGTTGAGATTAATATGTGATATTTGGGGAGTTTTAAGTGTTATTTTGATAAATGGTCATTTAATTATTGCCTCTTGTACCATTATGGCCGTTGTACTTCATGCCGATTAAATAACCTTGTACATTATGTATATTGCCCACTAATAAGTGTCGAAGTCGACCCCTCGTCACTACTTCTTCGAGGTTATACTAGATAGTGTGTATATGTTATTTATGTATTCACGCTACACTTCTGCACATATTATGCAGGTTCTGAGGTAGGTGCATCTGGAGTTCGTCCGGGCGGGTATCCGCATTACCCGCCCGGGGCTTAGCGGTGAGTTGCTTTCCCATGCTCTATTCTGCAGCACCTAGAGCCTCTTGTTATGTTTTTATCATTTCTGTCTATTTTATTTCTGACAATAATTCTTAGAGAGTTTTGTATATTCTACTAGATACTCATGCACTTGTGATACGGGATTTGAGAATATCCTAGTAGATATTATATGGTTTTGAGTATTAAATTTACTATTTTACTCTTTCGTTATTTTACGCTTTACATTACTACAATCATCCCTTCATCGTTCTCTTATTAAATAAAAATTAATTATTTTTTAAAAAAAATATTAAAATGAGAATTAAATGAGTAGTTCACCGCTGGCTTGTTTAGCGGCGACGTTGGGTGTCATCACGACCTATAGTGGAATTGGGTCATGACACCAAAGATGCCATAAAAGGTAAGAAATTGGCTCAGTTCAGAAATTTGTTATAGAGGGTAAAATTGGTATTCTTTCTAGCTATCATTTTGGTTAGACAAAGTAAACAAAGGCAACCTAGGCCCAAAAGTTAGTGGCTACGGGGAATTGGATAAATATACTAGTAGATAGTTTTGTTGTGCTTCTTTGTAAACTGGACATATTACGTAAATGTGGATACCAATCTATGCGAGTAATTATTTTTAAGAAAACATTAAAAACCGAAAAGAATCAACTTGACAATACATACATCTTCTTCCCTTTTTAAAAAAAAAATTAGCTCACTAATGGCAGCTCAATCTCAATATTGACCCAACTCATAAATTATTATCTAATTTGGCCCGAAATCTTTTTTCTATTGTGGCTAACGCTTTCATCTCTGCTTCTCTTCTACTTAAGAAACTAAATGTATCATTTTGCAAAGCCTCCATCCAAAATGACAACTCTTCACCATTTCTTTACCCACTTCTCATATTGATTATCTCATTTTTTGTGAAGCATCAACTATCCCACTAACTTCAACAATCTAAATCAGAAAACTAAACCAGTAAATCCAATATTGACGCTTGCTTAACTTCGAAAAATTTAATTTTCCGCAATTGGATTTTATTTTGAGTGAGTATTATTAGAATAGATTAGGTACATCTCGGAGAGTTACTTTCGTGCATCGAAAAATATTTGGTTATTTAAAAATTGAAGAAGATGAGCTAAAACTCCATTGAAAGCCATTGAAACTCGCTTAAGATTAAGTTCAAAAATTTGAGTTTCCGAAATTGGAATTTGTTTCTAGTAGATATTGTTGGAACAAATTAGGTATATCTTTGAATCTCGACTTTGCAACAATTTTAGTGGAGATTCAAGGTGATTTGAATTGAATTTTAAGTCAATTCGAAATGGGAGAAATTCAAAAATAGCCAGATTTATAAGTGGTTATTCAAAAATAGCTACAGTTTCAAAAGTCATCGAAATTTAGCCACTTTTCATGTAAAGATAAATGTGAACGAAAACACTGTTCAAAATCCGAAAAATACTTCAGCATAATATACTGGAATTCCAGTATAATATACTGGAGCTCCAACAAAGTATGCTGGAACTCCAGTATATTATACTGGAGCCAACAAAGCATACCGGTCCAACATAATATGTTGGAAGTTCAACACAGGTGCACCTAACTCCAGTATATTATGCTGGACCGGTCTCTGTTTTAGCAAAATAGTGGCTATTTTTCAATGACTTGGCAAACGTCGACTATTTTTGAATTACCAGTCCAAAAACTGGCTAGCCCGTGCTATTTTATCATTCGAAATAGATGAAGAACATGGAAGAAAACGAGTTATGTATATCATCATGTAAATCTTTGTATCTCCCAGGGATCTCTCAGTATCCTCCATATATATATATATATATATATATATATATATATATATGGAGGATACACTGAGGATATATATATATATATATATATATATATATATGTGTGTGTGTGTGTGTGTGTGTGTGTATATATATGTATATATGTGTTTGATATACGTGGATATACGTCGAGATACATGTGTCGAGAAATACCTTTTTGACTCAATTTCAATTACGAATTTTAACTCCAAACCAATTCAAATCACTACCAATCTTTCTCAAATTTTATATATTGCCTTGTCTATGTATTTTAACAAATTTCAATCATACCTATTGAAAAAATATGTTTTTAAGGTATTTAAATATTATATATTATTGGTAACTTCTTATTCATAAAAATAGTTAAAGGGCCTTCTGTGGATAAGTGACGATAAATATTTTATTTTTTGGTATCTCTTTTTAAATGTCTCTTTTCTTGTGTTGTTAGCACGAGGTTTTAGGTTTGAACTTATACATTCAGACACAACGCAAATAAGCCCAACCTTAACGCATGTCTTGAGGAAATATTTGGGTAGGATGGCCACTTTTTGTGTCCGCTATGAGTTGTTTAGCCACTATTTTCTACAATGTGAAATTATACCGGGTACGTTATTGTTAATGAGTTTTTAGCCACTATTTAAAACATAATAGGGAGATATCCACTTTTTAATGGAAAAATCAAATTATAAAAAATTTCCTACTTAAAACACGAAAGAACCACATAAATCGTTCACGGGATTTGAACTTAATAATTTTGCTAACATTTGATTAGCGGTCCAAAAAATGGCTATGTACTAATTTCTTCAAGTCTTAAGCCCATTGACCTCTTCCTGCGGTATCCAACGTCTTAGTTCGTACTATTTATATTTTTCACACTCCATGTCTAAGTGGGCGTTTGGACACAAGAATTGTAAAATTCCAAAAAAAAAAAGTGAAAAAGTTTTTCAAGTGAAAATGGTATTTGAAAATTAGAGTTGTATTTGGACATGAATATAATTTTGGGTTGTTTTTTAAGTTTTGTGAGTAATCTTAGTGAAAATTTTGAAAAACAGCTTTTTGGAGTTTTTCAAAATTTCAAAAAATTCCAAAATGCATATTCAAGTGAAAATTGAAAATTTTATGAACAAACGCAAATTTCGAAAAAAATGAATTTTTTTTGGAAAAAGGAAAAAATTTCTTAGGTCCAAACGGGCTCTAAATTCTCTTGTGCCTTCTCGTTGGTGTTAGTACTGTACTGTTTTATACCCTAAGATAACAAGTGTATAATTTTAATATAATGTTCTTGGCGGAGAATGCACTACAACAATTTTCTTTTAATTTCAATTGAAAGATCGCTTTTTATCTTTATATCCTTAAAGTTTGTTGTACATCCTATTTTTATGAATGTAAGATTTCGACCAAAAGGGATGGTATGCGAAAAGTGCTAAAATTTAAATAATAAATAATGTTATATTATGTTTATTGGAGTCATTAGATTAATTTATATTTTTGAAAGTTGTAGAATTTGTCTAGAAAAATATTAAAGATTTTCTAGTAAGGAATTGGGATGGTCCCTGTAATCAGGGGCAGAGCTAGAGTACGGGTTCGACCGAACCCAATAGCTTTGGTTCAATCTTTGTATTTATCTTAAAAAATTCATTGAATATATATAAATTGTTAATTTAGAATCTTAGAACATAAAACAACTAAATTTCCGACCTCACATATTGTTAATTTAGTATCCCTTTAATTGTTGGGGAGACCTTTTCACTCTATTTTTTCATTTTATGTATACGCTTAGTGTAGCATGATATCAAACATCTTATGATGCAACAAAATAGAGAATTGATAAACTAGGATGAAAAGAGTATAATATTGAGAAGAAAATAAATTTAAAACAACCAATCCTATTTGAATATTTGTTTGTATAAAAAGTATCACGGCTCCTGGACATCAAAAATAAAATATCTCAGGTTATATATCGTTTTCTCTTTGGCGATTCTAACATCACATTTTGAAGAACCAATGTATGCGTATTATATTTTTGCAAGTATTAAGAAAAACTACATAAAATTATACTCCGTATATTTCTTTACTAGAAAGATTGTAATAGTATCATAATTGACTATAAATTATAAAATCAGGTCAGCATATGCAAAATTCCCCATCAGTTTTTCCAAGAATCCCAGCAATTCACATGCTGAGTCCATCCAAACGTCGATGTCTGATTTGCATCCGAGTCCTTAAATCTTTTCCAATCGTGAAGGACAGCCGTCAGATCAGCCAACTTTGCACTTATACTACGACAGCAATTGGCATGAACAGTTGCAACAACGTTAACATCTTTACTATCATCACAAAAGCCACTGAAATAAAGAGTGTCCAAAAACCTAACAGTGAGATCCAATTGTTTGAACATTCCATCTTTCATTAACTTGATCAAAACATCCTGGTCTTTCCATCCTGTGGAATTAATGTTGTCTTTTCCAGCATACCAAGCATCCAACAATTCTATGGTTTTGCTGTTTGATTTGATCATGTAGAAACCTGTGTTTATTGGGTTTTCTTCAGACCACTGGCTTCCGTTGAACTTGTCTGTACTGATTTGAAGGTCTACGGTTTGATTTAAGTACAAGTTCGGAAATGGATTCCTAAGCCATAGCACATCAGTGTCCTGTTGTATGTATAGACAAACAAAGTCAATGATCGACTTAAGTTATATATATTGACAGTATAAAAATCTATTTTTATACTATTGTTGTACTTTGAGTTGTTACACTTGGTTATTTACTTTATTTTTCAGGTTAAGTATCAATTATAGGTAACTTAACCCGATCATATTAAATAACTCTATGTTGTCAGCGTAGAGAAATTAATTGTTAGCAATTATCTGCACTCAATGTTCACACCAGGGGCGGACACCGTTTAATGAAGCGGTATCATGCGACACCGTTTCGCCGGATTTTTTTATTAAATATATGTATTAATATTGTGACGAAATAGGTAAGTTAAAAAAATAACACCACTGACATAAATTATCTCTTGACATGTTAGTTATGTGCTTCAATTTGTTCTAAGAGATTAGAGGTTCACACATCAACTAGTATGTAATTTTGGCAAATATTTAAGAGAGTCTTTATGGTTAAAAATTGTGACTATAGAATTGAACTCTGATCTTTCTCTAACTTAATGCTTAACAAAACCAATGAACTAAAACTATTTTTTATCTAGAAATTATTTATTCCCGTTCTCCTATAAATTTTGACATCACTTACAAAAATTTTTATGTACGCCCTTGGTTCACACCACACTATATTAACTTATTATACTTAAGTGATTTAATAAGGTGAAGATATGCAATAATTGAGCATGGTTAAGTGAAAGAAGGGTATGCATAAACACATCATGCATCTATTGGTACATATCATGTATCTATTGGTCTGGTGTAAATATTAGGACGTTGATAAATTTTTACCAAATTAAACTAAAAATGATACACGTCCGGTGGTTTGTGATTCTACTTGTACCAACTAGAAGAATTTAGGAGAACCAAATGCAGATCTAGAAGACCGTACGTATTTCACGCCGAAATAATAGAAACTGAAATTGAGTTAGATTTAAACTTTTGACTTGCTTGTGACACATGTAGATCTCTTATGTCAGAGGCAAAAAGTACAAGATGCACATGATCATGCTTGAAATTAAAACGTATGCATTAACTGCTAACCAAGTCAAATATGGAACTTAATTATCACAAACGCCTTGGGTTAATTTGAATTTTGAAGACATTATAATTCGAGTTGTCTTCGCTCTTCCCCCAACATGCTACATGCTAACTCCTCATTAGTACTATATTGAACACAAGGGCACATAATAGTTTAGCAGCGTTTGTTTAGTAGAATCTGACCAAAAAGTAGTAATCTTTAAGTATAGTAGTTTACAACTTCCTATAAATGATTTTTTCCGGCGAACACACTAGTTCAACTTTTCTTGCCATGAATTTAGCCTTTTTCCATGAAAAAAAGAAAGAAGAAAATGAAAAGAACCCCCCTCCCCCCGCCCCCCCCCCCCCAAAAAGTAACTTTTGTATAAAAAGATTCATTTAAACATTTCCAATTCTCGTATCGTCCTTGGTTCTCAATGAGAACTTTGAAAACGAAAAAGGGTCTTATGGAAATTGGTTAAGTTAAAACATAGACTAAACATAGGCGGATCCAAGATTTAAATTTTATGGGTTCAATTTTAAATTTTTTAGTATTGAACCCATTATATTTTTAAAGTTATGGGTTCAAATCTACTATTTTTGTAATTTTAATGAATTTTTACTTATAAATTTTTACTCCGCGTCAAAAATTATGGATTCAATTGAACCCGTAGGTAATACGTTACATCCGCCCGTGTCCAAGAACTACAAAAGTACTAACTTGGAACAGATCCTTATTTTGTTAGTAATTACACTAAACATATTTACCGACGTTGGAGAACTTAAGAAAAAATAACCAAATATTACGGCTCGATTTACGTGTAAAAGCATGTTTTTAACGGCAAACATTGACTAGCTTAATCACTTTCTCTCAATTCTCCCTAGATAAACTGTTGTAATTATTATTCCCCGTTTTCACTTTCTTTTCCTCGAAATACTACATGAAATATGCCTACGTCACACTATTCGATGCTATGTTTTGTGCACCATCATTTTTACTACATGGAATATGCATCCCAAAGAATGTTAGAAAAATTGCTAGAACAAATTTTTAAGACACATAAACATACCGTAAAGATGAAGTTGTAACCTTTCTTAAGAACATCACCTAAGAACAAGGTTCTTCTCCACATCATCTTGATAAAATCTTGGGACATGAACAACTTTTCTCCACCAAAATCTACACCATCTGTTTCGAGCTTATAACAATGAAGATGCATAAACTTGCACCTTTCATATGAGGTTTGATCCATTGCAACGATCAAAAGGCGGTTCACTAATTCCCTAGTGCCTTCTCCTTCCCAAAAACCATCCAAGAAGAGATCTAGCATTGGTTTATCTCCCTCTATGTATGCTTTATTTACAACAGTAATTATTACCGTCTTATTCTCCGTTGCTGCTCCGGCCAACACTTTTTCGAGATCATCTTTAATATACACTGTTTCATGTAACTGCATGCACCCCATAAAAAGAAAACAAACAATATAAGACGTGAGAAGAATAAAATGTAGCTCGTTGCATTAAGCTCCCGCCAAACTGCATTGAGTCTATTATGATACCAATTTTCTTGCATTTTGCAAGATACTATTTTTACAGTTTGAACTCGTGATATCGCGCCGAGACTACTCTTAATATAGAGGGCCCGGGGAAATGCGAAAATGGGACTGAAGTTTAAAAGAGAATTAAAATGTTACCTGTTTTGAGGGGTGAAAGAGTGAGAGTTGCCAAGGGAAGAAGGGGGTGTTGCTAGCAGAAGTGAAGATATTAATGGAGAAAAAGAGTAGACCAAAGAACAAAATCATGTACTTGATATGGTGACTATGATCAATTATAATTCGATTTTTGGCGTGGTCCATTGCTGTAGTGGGGATGATTGATTTGCAAGGCCGAAGAACTGATCTTGAAAATAGACTTCTGAAGGAAGAAATTTTATGGACTTTCCCCATTGCCAAGTAAGTAAGTCTTTGTGTTTTTTATATAGCAAGAAGAAAATATGATTTATTTAATTAGACACCTACTATAGTCCAAGTGTCAAACCAAGCTTCGACTCTTTTATTATTTGATCGATTATTGTGCGCCGGGCCAGGTGGGTTGAGTGCAGGGAAGTTTTATATGGAGTAAATAATGGCTAACACGATACAGAAACATGAGACGAAATAAAACAGTTGTCCTTTCTAGCATTAGCCAAGATTTGGCGGATAATAATAAAATAATCTTGACGAAGTTTATTCTTCAGCTATCTCTTTTAAATGTTTTCTTACTATTACTTAGAATTCCTTTTAATTGTAAGTAGTAAAAACTCAAATGCGACAAGTAATTTGACAAGAATACTAGCTGTTTAATCTTACAAGGACTTACATTGCTCTACGATGTGATTTCACACTTTGAAAATCGTCGTGGATTGCCATACGATGCGAATTCCCGCTTTGAGATTCATAGTAATAAATAGCTATAACCCTTCTTATTCTTAACCATTTAACATTAATGTAAGGGTAGAAACTAGGTCGCATCCGGTGTTTTTACTTATTGGATATAATTGGGTTTATATTGCAGGTCACCCGTGTGTAGAGACGAATCTAAGATATCGAGAACATGAATGTACCATTAAAGAAAGGAGGAAAAACAATATTAAGTATGAATTGATTCATGTTCTTTTAGATAAATAACTTAATATTTAACCAAGTGCACCATTCAACCTCTTTGGAGCATGGGGGGCAACATATAATATTAGATTAATTCTAGAAAATTTGTACATATAACACCTAATTTGACGGAGAGACCATTGGTGCACTTACTGTCACGACCCAAAATCCTACCTGTCGTGATGGCGCCTAACGTGCTACTAGGAAAGCCGACATTACGAAATAATTCCAACACCTTTAACAAAAATTGAATTAAAGCAGTATAAATAATAAAAGTTCTCATAGACATGGATAGAAACCCAAAACACAACGCGGAAGTTCCCAAAAGTTGGGGTGTCACAGAGTACATGAGCATTTATACATCACAAGTCCGACGAATACTGTCTATGATAGTCTAAAACTAAATACAATAAGCGGAAAGATAGGGAAGGAGAGACAAGGTCTGCGAAACGCCAAGCAGCTACTTCGATAGTCTCTGAGAATCCGAACTCCACAACTCAGCACCCGCCGTGACCGAAAGCACTTGGATCTGCACCTAGCGTGAGTACAACCAACTCAATAAGTAACAAATCTAACATTTGGACTGAAAGCTAATGATGAACTCAGCAGGTATAGTTCAATATAGAAATAATAGTACAAAAATATAGGCATGCTTTCAAGTTCAACGTTAAACTCAATTCAATTAAAATAGATCAAATTCTGAATGATATGGGGAGTATGACCTCTCTACATCTACATGCCAATGCACATGCTGTATGTAATGCACCACTCTAAAAGCCTCGTGTACTCACACTCTCAGAATACTCAGTCACTCAGTATTGTATATGGCCAATCCAGCCCAGGGAAGATCCATCCCATGTATATATACATCAACTGACAGTCAGTCACTCAGTACTGCATAAGGCCAATCCAGCCCAGAGGAAGATCCATCCCCAAATATAATCAACTGCGCTCATTGGGGGTGTGTACAGACTCCGGAGGGGATCCTTCAGCCCAAGCGCTATAATAAGCCAAATTTAGGTATAAATTAATAAACATGCTGCAACATGCTGTTCGATCCCATATTGTCACTCTCAATCAGGCCCTCGACCTCACTCAATCATCAGTCTATCCAGTCTCTCTCTCTCTCTCGGGATCACAATGTCGTGAAATTAGCCCAAAAATGATGATATGATATAACAATAAATAGCAACAGAGAGTGAGATAAGATATGCAATGAATAAATATGACTGAGTACGAAATTTCAATGTAGTCAATAAGTCAACAGCAAGAAAAAGACCACTATGGGTCCCAACAATGCCAGTAATAGCCTAAACATGATTTCTAGCATGATTGATAGCTCAATTACTTTATCACATGATCAAAATACAGATATCAACAAGATAAATCCACTATACAGTTTCATGGAATCGACCAGGTCAAAGTTTGTACGGTGCGCGCCCACACACCCGTCACTTGGCATGTGCGTCACCTCAACACCAATCATATAACATATAACTCGGGGTTTCGAACCCTCAGGGTCAAGTTTAGAAGTGTTACTTACCTCAATTCGAAAAAATCTCTACTTCGACACACTTTTGCATCGTGAAACGGCCTCTCAATGCCACGAATCTAGCCACAAACAATGCGATACAATCAACACGGGCTAAAGGAATCAATTCCATAATGAAATACAAAGTTATTAATCAAAAGTTAAAAATCGACTCAAAAGCCGACCCCCGGGCCCACGTCTTGAAATTAGATAAAAGTCACAAAACCCGAAAGCCCATTCAACCATGAGTCCAACCATACCAAATTTATCAAAATCCGACACCAAATCGTCACGCAAATCCCCAAATCAAAATTTCCAAATCCCTAGCCTCAAACTCTCAATTTACACCTCAAATACACACCAACTAGGTGAGAAATCAATGGGGAAACAAGATTATTGATAAAAAATGAGCACAAAGGACTTAACTCAAGAAACCCCTCATAAACCCTCTTAAGAATCGCCCAAACTCGTGCTCGAAATGTTTGAAATGAAACCAAAATTGCGAACCCTTGTTTTAAATAATCTGCCCAGGCTTTCTGCTTCTGCAGACACTTAATCGCATCTGCGATGTTGCAAAAGTGACAATCCACCCACTTCTGCGGTGAACCAGTGGAGATGGGCCTCCGCTTCTACAGTCCTATCCCCCGCATCTGCGCAATCACAGGTGCGGAAATCCCCATCGTACCTGCACACCATCCGCTTCTGCGCCCTTCACGCCGCACCTGCAACCACGCAGGTGTGGAAAACTCCTCGCACCTGCGACCACAGTCCTCCCCAATCTTGGCCTCATATGCGCATCCTCAGCTCACACCTGCGAGCTCGCACCTGCGATCCAAGTTCAGCAGGTGCAGTTACACCAGTAGACTCCCTACTTCAGCTATGCACCAAGTCCCATTTTTGATCCGTTAACCATCCGAAATCAACCCGAGGCCACCGGTACCTCAACCAAACATACCAACAAGTCTTAAAACATCATAAGAACTAATTTGAGACTTTAAATGACATCAACCAACGCTAAAAATACGAATTGCACATCGATTCAAGCCTAATGAACTTTAAAACTTCAAACTTCTACATCCGATGCCGAAACCTATCAAACCGAGTCCGATTGATCTCAAATTTTGCACAGAAGTCATAGTTGACATTACGGACATACTCCATCTTTCGGAATTAGAATCCCACCCCGATATAAAAAAGTCCACTTCTTGTTAAAATTTTCCAAAAATCCATTTTTTGCCATTTCAAGCCTAATTCCACTACGGACCTCCAAATCACAATCTGAACACGCTTCTAAGCCCAAAATCACTCAACGGAGCTAGAGGAACCATCCAAACTCCATTCTGACCGAACCCGAACCAATTACCATGGCAAGTCACATAACATCTATAAAGTACAAAATGATCAGTAAATGGGGGAACGGGGCTACAACTCTCAAAACGACCGGCCGGGTCATTACATCCTCCCACTCTTAAACAAACGTTCGCCCTCTAACGTGTCTAGAAATGTACCTGGAGTTTCAAATAGGTGTGGATATCTGCTCCGCATCTCCCGCTTGGTCTCCCAAGTAGCCTCCTCGACTGACTGACCTCTCCACTGCACCTTCACTGAAACTATGTCCTTTGACCTCAAATTTCGAACCTGTCGATCCAAAATGGTCACCAGCTCCACATCATATGTCAAATCACCATCCAACTGAACCGTGTTGAAATCCAAAACATAAGACAGATCGCCGACATACTTTCAGAGCATAGAAACATGAAATACTAGATGAACACTCGACAAACTAGGTGGTAAGGCAAGCTTGTAAGCCACCTCTCCAATCCTCTGAAGTACCTCAAACGACCCAATATACCGAGGGATCAACTTGCCCTTCTTCCCTAACCTCATAAAACCCTTCATGGGCAAAACCTTAAGCAACACCTTTCCCCCAACCATGAAAGCAACATCACGGACCTTCCTATCAGCATAATTCTCCTACCTAGACTCCGCCGTGCGAAGCCGATCCTGAATCAATTTAATCTTATCCAAAGTATCCTGAACCAAGTCAGTACCTAATAGCCTAGACTCACTTAGCTCAAACCAACCCACTAGAGATCTACACCGTCTCCCATACAAAGCCTTATACGGATCCATTTGAATCCTTGACTGGTAGCTGTTGTTGTAGTCAAACTCCACAAGCAACAGAAACTGATCCCAAGAGCCCCCAAATCGATGACACAAGCGTGTAACATGTCCTCTAATATCTGAATAGTGTGCTTGGACTGTCCGTCCGTCTGAGGGTGAAATGTTGTGCTCAACTCAACCTGGGTGCCCAAATCTCGTTGCACGGTTCTCCAAAATTGCGATGTAAACAGCGAGCCCAGATCTGAAATGATGGACACTGGCACACCGTGAAGGCAAACAATCTCTTGGATGTAAATCTCAGCCAGCCGCTCCGAATAATAAGTAGTCCCAACTAGAATGAAGTGCGCAGACTTGGTCAGTTGATTCACAATCACCCAAATAGCATCGAACTTCCTCAAAGTCTATGGGAGCCCAACTACAAAATCCATGGTGATCTGCTCCCATTTCCACTCTTCACATGCTGACAATTGAGGCACCGAGCTAAAACCCCCACCATATCCTTCTTCATTCTTCTCCACAAATAATGCTGCCTCAAGTCCCAATACATCTTCGCGGCACCCGGATGAATGGAATACCACAAACTATGGGCCTACTCAAGAATCAACTCACGTAGCCCATCCACATTAGGCACAGAAATCCGACCCTGCATCCCCAATAGTAATATCTCTGGCATCATCGTGCTGAACCGTGTCCTTAAGGACAAGCAAATGGGAATCATCATACTGGCGCTCTATGATGCGATCATATAATGAAGACCGAGAAACCACACAAGCTAGAACCCGATTGGGCTCCGAGCCATCTAGTCTCACGAACTGGTTGGCCAAGGCCTGAACATCAACTGCAAGAGGTCTCTCACCAACAAGAATGAATGCGAGGCTACCCATACTCACCGTCTTTCTACTCAAGGCATCAACCACCACATTGCACATCACGGGATGATACAAAATAGTGATATCATAGTCCTTTAGTAACTCCAACCATCTCCGCTACCTCAAATTTAGATCCTTTTATTTGAACACGTGCTGGAGACTCCCATGATCCGTAAATATCTCACAAGACACACACTGTAGAGATAATGCCTCCAAATCTTTAATGCATGAACGATGGCAGCCAACTGCAACTCATGAACAATGTAGTTCTTCTGATAGGGCTTCTACTCATGCGAATCATAAGCGATCACTTTACCCCCTGCATCAAGACACACCAAATACCGATCCGAGAAGCATCACAATACACTGTATAAGAACCAGAAGCTGAAAGCAGAACTAGAACTGGAGCTGTGGTCAAGACAGTCTTGAGCTTCTGAAAGCTCTCTTCACACTCATCCGCTTTTGGGTCAATTTGGTCAAATGCGATGTGATAGATGGGAAACCCTCCACGAAGCGATGATAATAACCGGCCAAGCCGAGAAAACTCCAAATTTCTATATCTCTGTAGCTGAGGACGGTCTGGGCCAACTCTGAACTGTCTCTATCTTCTTTGGATCCACCTGAATTCCCTCACTGGAAACCACACGTCCCAAGAACGCCACTGAGCTAAGCCAAAACTCACACTTGGAGAACTTGACATAAATCTTCCCCTCCGTCAACCGCTGCAACACAATCCTCAAATGCTGGCATGCTCCTCCTAGCTACGAGAATACACTAGGATATCATCAATGGACACTATGACAAACGAGTTGAGATAAGGTTAGAATACACTGTTCATCAGATGCATGAATGTTGCTGGGGCGTTGGTCAGCCCAAAAGACATCACAAAGAACTCATAACGACCATAACGAGTCCTGAATGCCATCTTTAGAATATCCGAGTCCCGAATCTTCAACCGGTGATACCCAGACCTCAAATCAATCTTGGAGACACCCTCTCTCCCTGAAGCTGGTCAAATAGATCATCAACTGCTTGTAATCAATGCACAACCGCATAGTACCATCCTTCAACCGGTGTAATCAATGCATAACCGCATAAACAACCCTCCCCAACCATCCGCTGGGCCTTCAAATATAAAATCACTTTGCTAGAAACATAGTGTAGAGAACCTCTCCACTCGATCCTTGGCAACCCCGGCATCGCCAACGTCACAGTTTTAGCGTGACAATCCAAAATGGCATGACATGGAGATAACCAATCCATACCCAAGAACACGTCGAAATCAACCATACTAAGCAATAAGAGATCAAATCTAGTCTCCAATCCCCCAATAGTCACTACACATGACCGATATACACGGTCCACAACAATGGTGTCGTCTACTGGCGTAGATACATGAATAGATGAAACTAAGGACTCACGAGGCATATCCAGATAATGAGCAAAATATGATGATACATACGAATAAGTGGAACCAGGGTCAAATAATACAAAGGCATCCATGTGGCATACTAAGACAATACATATGATCACTGCATCTGAAGAAACAACATCTGGTCTGGAAGGAATAACATAGAATCAGGCCTGGCCACCACCTGATCGACCTCTCCCTCTTGGGCGAACCCTAGCTAACTGAGCCCCATCCCGAGTTGGCTGGGCGAGTGGTGAAGTAACTGGTGCTAAAGTCATAGTCTGACTCATCTACTGAGCTGGACCTCCCGAAAGGCGGGGACAATATATCTTTATGTGACCCAAATATCCACACTCAAAACAACCCCTCTCTAAATATGGTGTCAAGTACTGAGGCAGACCCTAAGAACTAGAATACCTGCTAGAAGCACCCGGTGCAGATGAACCCTGAACTGAAGAAGCATGGGACGAACTCTGAGCTGGAAGGGCACTGAGAGATGACTGACCCTGATGAGCACTATACGAACCGTGCCGGATGATGTACCACGATGAGCTGTCTGAGCGTGCCTATAAAGACGACCCCTGCCATGGTAGAACTGACCTCCAGAAGGAACACCGCTGAAACCACCCGATCCACGGGGTCTCTTGGCCTCTCTCTCTCCACACTTCTGGCTATGGACCATCTCTATCCGTCGAGCAATGTCAACTACCTCGTCAAAAGTTGAACCAGATACCCTCTCCCTAGTCATAAGTAACCGCAACTGATATGTGAGGCCATCAATGAACCTCCTAATCCTCTCCCTATCAGTGGGAACCATCCAAACTGTGTGATGAGTCTAGTCAGAAAACCTCATCTTGTACTGCATCACAGACATGCCCTCCTGACGTAACTTCTCAAACTGTCTGCGCAAATCCTCCCTGCGAGACTGCGACACAAACTTCTCCAAGAAGAGAACGAATAACTCCTACCATGTAAGTAGTGCTGCACTGACCGGCCTGCACCTCTCATAAGTCTCCCACCATCTGAAGTCAGCCCTATTGAATTGAAAAGTAGTGAATGAGACCCCACTGGTCTCCGGAATACCAGCCGTTCTAAGAATCCACTGTCACTTATCCTAGAAGCTTTGAATATCCTCTAATTCAGCACCGCTAAATGATAGAGGCTGAAGCCTCCCAAATCTCTCAAGTCTCCCCTGCTCATCATCGGCCATAACGAGGACCACCTACACCTTAGCTGTTACAATCGGCTGGGTTGGTAGTACCCCCGGTGTCTGAAGTCCCTGCATCACCTTCTCTGGAGTACTGGTGGCGGGGGGTACGAGTACCTCCCCCGACCTGAGAAGTGGCTGGTGCGGTCTGATCCGAAACCACCTGAGCAAGGCCAATGCAAACAGTCAATATCTGGGCCAGAGCCTCTTGAAGGCCTGGAATCACAATGGGCACAACTGGTGCATGAGATGGCCCCACTGGCTAAAGTATATCTGGAACCTGCTCCTGAGCTGGAGCAACTGGTGGATCTGCAGGTGCTGCTCTAGCTGTTGTACGAGCTGCACCTTTGCCCTTACCGCGATCCACTACCGTGACCTCGGCCTCTCGTGGCCCTAGCTGATGGTATTGGTGGCTGTCCATCTTGCCCGGTAGCACGTGTCCTCACCATTTGTGAGATAATAGAATAACAGAAATTATGGACAGAAATCAAAAAATTTGCACGACAAGAATATGAGAATGTGAAGTTTTCCTAAGGGTTCGACAACCTCTCGAAGATAAGTACATACCTTCTCCGTACCGATCCGCAAGACTCTACTAAACCTGCTCATGGCTCATGAGACCTATGTAACCTAGGCTCTGATACGGACTTTTCACGACCCAAAATCGCAACATGTCGTAACGGCGCCTAACTTGGTACTAGTTAAGCAGACATTACGAAATAATTCTGACATATTTAATAGAAAATAAATTAAAGCAGTATAAATAATAAAAGTTCTCATAAATAGGGTTTGAAACCCAAAACACAACGCGGAAGTTCCCAAAAATAGGGATGTCACAGAGTACATGAGCATCTATACATCACAACTTCAGAAATTACTGTCTATGAAAGTCTGAAACTAAATACAATAAGTGGAATAATAGGGAAGGAGAGACAAGGTCTACGAATTGCCTAGCAGCTACCTCGATAGTCTCCGAGAATCCAAACTCCACAACTCAGCACCCGCCGTGACCGGAAGCACATGGATCTGCACAATATGTGCAGGGTGTAGCGTGAGTACAACCAACTCAATAAGTACCAAATATAACCTTTGGACTGAAAGCTAGTGACGAACTCAACAACTATAGTTCAATATAGAAATAACAGTATAGAAATGTAGGCATGCTTTCAAGTTCAACAGTTAAACTCAGTTCAAGTAAAATAGATCAAATTCTGAATGACATGGGGAGTATGACCTCTCTACATCTACATGCCAATGCACATGCTGTATGTGATGCACCACTCTAAAAGCCTCGTGTACTCACACTCTCAGAATACTCAGTCACTAAATATTGTATATGGCCAATCCAGACCAGGAAAGATCTATCCCATATATATATACATCAACTGGCAGTCAGTCGCTCAATACTGCATAAGGCCAATCCAGCCCAGGGTAAGATCCATCCCCAAATATAATAACTGTGCTCACTGGGAGTGTGTACAGACTTCGGAGGGGCTCCTTCAGCCCAGACACTATAATAAACCAGATCCAAGGATAAATCAATAAACATGCTGCGGCATGCAGCCCGATCCCATAACTGTCAATCTCAATTAGGCCCTCGGCCTCACTCAGTCATCAATCTCTCCAGTCTCTCTCTCGGGCTCACATTGTCGTGCAACTAGCCCAAAAATGATGATATGATAAGTAATAAATAGCAACAGAGACTGAGATATGATATGCAATGAATAAATATAATTGAGTACGAAATTTTAATGTAGTCAATAAGTCAACAACAAGAAAATGACCACTATGGGTCCCAACAATGCCAGTAATAGCCTAAACATGATTCCTAACATGATTGATAGCTCAATTACTTTATCACATGATGAAAATACAGATATCAATAAGTTAAATCCACTATACAGTTTCATGAATCTATCAAGTCACAGTTCATACGGTGCACGCCCACACCCGTCACTTGGCATGTGCATCACCTCAACACCAATCATATAACAAATAACTCGGAGTTTTGAACCCTGAGGGCCAAGTTTAGAAGTGTTACTTATCTCAATCTGGGAAAATCTCTACTGCAACACACTTTTTCTTCGCGAAACGACCTCCGAAATGCCTCGAATCTAGCCACAAACAATGCGATACAATCAACACGGGCTAAAGGAATTAATTCCATAATGAAATCCTAAGTTTTTAATCAAAAGTCAAAAATCGCTCAAAAGCCGGCCCAAGACCATGTCTCAAAATTCGATAAAAGTCATAAAATTCAAAAGCCCATTCAACCACGAGTTCAACCATACCAAATTTATCAAAATCCGACACCAAATCGTCACCCAAATTCCAAAATCAAATTCTCCAAAGCCCTAGCCTCAAACTCTCAATTTACACCTTAAATACACACAAACTAGGTGGGAAAATCAATAGGGAAATAAGATTATTGATAAAAAATGAGCACAAGTGACTTACCTCAAGAAACCCCTCGTAAACCATCTCAAAGAATCGCCCAAACCCGTGCTTGAAATGAAGCTAAATTTGTGAACCTTTATTTTAAATAATCTGCCCCAGGATTTCCGCTTCTGCGGACACTTAACCGCATATGCGGCATATAAAAGAGATAATCCACCCACTTCTGCGGTGAACCACTGGAGCTAGGCCTCCACTTCTACGCTCCTATCCCCCGCATCTGCGCAATCGCAGGTGCAAAAATCCCCAATGCACCTACGCACCATCCTCTTCTGCGCCCTTCACGCCGCCGCAGGTGCGGAAAACTCCTTGCACCTGCGACCACAGTCCTCTCGAATCTCGGCCGCATCTTCGCATCCTCAGCTCACACCTGCGAGCTCGCACCTGCAATCCAAGCTCCGCAGGTGCGGTTACACCAGTAGACTCCCTGCTTCAGCCATGCACCAAGTCCCATTTTGATCTGTTAACCATACGAAATCAACGCGAGGCCCCCGGGACCTCAACAAAATATACCAACAAGTCTTAAAATATCATACGAACTAAGTCGAGCCTTTAAATCACATCAACCAACGCTAAAAACATGAATTGCACATCGATTCCAGCCTAATGAACTTTAAAACTTCAAACTTCTACATCCGATGCCGAAACCTCTCAAATCGAGTCCGATTGAGCTCAAATTTTATCACACAAGTCATAATTGATACTACGGACCTACTCTAACTTTCGAAATCAGAATCCCACCCCGACATAAAAAAGTCCACTCCCGGTCAAACTTTTCCAAATATCCAATTTTTGCCCTTTCAAGCCTAATTCCACTACGGACCTCCAAATCATAATCCGTACACGATCCTAAGCCCAATATCACTCAGCGGAGCTAATGGAACCATCAAAACTCAATTCCAGAACCGTTTACACATAAGTCAATATCTGATCAACCATTTCAACTTAAGTTTTAAAGCTTGAGACTTAGTGTCTCAATCCATTCCAAAACCTCACCGGACCCAAACCGACTACCTCGAAAAGTCACATAACAGTTATAAAGTACAAAATGAGCTGTAAATAGGGGAACAAGTGTACAACTCTCAAAAAGACCGGCCGATCGTTACACTTACGCTATAATTTGCTAAGTAAATACTCCCCTGTCCTTGTGGACTGATCCGACTCGTTTATAGGATATAAACTTTAAAAAGGTTACTAGGGACGTTTCTTAACTCCTAAAAGAACTACCACACGTTAAGAGAATAGTGGGAGCACATGATCAATTGATTCCATAGGTAGTTTTCCGAACAACCTTCTCTTCTTTAAAATTTCTCATTCAAGAGAGAAATTGTTGTCTGCTATTCTACCTTAGAGAAATAAAAATGCTTCAAAAAAGGAATTATTTTGTGAATCAGAACTTTGATTCCAAGAGAGGTGATGTAGACTTGGGTTAATTATATTGTTAGCAATTACAACAATTTTTTATGCGTGCAACAAGGTATGCAATTTATTGTTCTTGCTTTGTAATTTACTTGTTCAATACTAAAACAATAGATTGATGATTTGTATTTTGTACATGTATTTCAAGTACTTTACCATGGTTAATTACATATATATTTGTATACAGGTAAAACCGGGCCCATTAAATACCTCAATTTCCGATAAGTCAAACGGAACAGGAACATGACCGTAATGAATCAGAGTGAGAGCAAGGAGCCCTCGTATCGTGTCTCGGGAAAAACATCTGCCCTGGGGGTATCGGGGCCATGTCCTCCAGGTCCGGTTCGAGGATTACGACTTCAGAGGGCATTATCAAACAGCTACACACGACTAACAGATGGCCGTGTTGTCCGTGCCCAACCGGATATCACAGCATAAATCTCGGCATGTATCGACAGAAAATCAGTGATTAGCGAAATAGTAGATTTTTACCTTTCTTAGAATTGTACTTAAGAGTAAAATTCTCCTACTATATAAATGGGAAAGATTATTATTCAGGGTAGACATTGTAACACGCATATCAAGATAATTTATTTCAATTCTCTTTGTTGTTCAAAATTCTTATTCTTGTTCTTAAGCTCTTCATAAATATAAGCTTGGAATCGAGGTTAGGTTCTTCATCGAGCCATCGACCGAGCTCGGAATCACTCTTATCATTGGTTTGGTCATCTATTACGTTTTTCATTTGCTTAATCTAACATCATTGATCACTCGAATTGAATTAATCCACATTTCCTTAAAACCATATATAAATTCAATTGTTATCTATTTTTTAGGGTAAACAGTTTGGTGCCCACCGTGGGGCTAGGGATAATTGTGGTAATTTACTACAAATTCCCATAATGCACTCTATTTTACACTTGTTCTTTGGGATTTTAATTTCAGGTCAAATTAAAAATGTCGAACTCTCAATCTGCTCATTTGAACGTTGATGTTGAGTCTATCCAATATGGCGAGAACAACAATGTAGTGCCCAACAACAAGGTGCCCCCTATTGACCCAATAGAGTTCCTATCGCGGACCCGATCGATGCTAACGCACATGTAGCTATCAACGCAAACTTGCCTACTGACCCTAAAAATAGCGTTCGCGTGGGAGCCTGATCGATGGCCCGGAGTACACACGACGGCGAAGGTGATGAGATCAATTTGTGGGTGAACTTCAAAATGTTACAGGGTCAACATGCAATGATAGTCTAGTTGTAGAACCAAAGCCACACCTCCAGCAGAGTTAAGCCCGAACCATCTCGGGAAAACACTCATAAAAATGAACCGGCCACAGAAAGGCCGGGTGAAGTTAAACCCGAGACCAACCCTGAGATAATAAAGATGCTTGAGTAACTGACAAAACGGGTGGAATCGGGACAAAAGAAAATCGAAGTCAACAACAAAAAATTGGAAACCTATAACTCCAGGGTTGATCAAATCCCAGGAGCACCCCTCGATATTGAAAGGCTTAGATTCCAAGAAGTTCGTCCAAAAACCTTTCCCTCCGAGCGCAGCTCCAAAACTGATCCCAAAGAAGTTTCGTATGCCCGAAATTCCAAAGTATAACTGGACCACAAAACCGAATAAACCTGTGACCTCCTACATGTTCCATCAATGCAAATTACTTGGAAGATGACGAAATCGAGTCAGTTTTATTGAAAAAGTTTAGGGAAACCATGTCTAAAGGTGCAATCATATGGTATCATAACCTGCCCCCTAATTCCATTGATTTGTTTGCTATTCTTGCGGATACCTTCATAAAAGCTCATGTCGGGGCCATCAAAGTCGAGACCAGAAAATCAGACCTCTTTAAATTCAAGCAAAGAGATAACAAAATGCTTAGGGAGTTCGTGTCGAGATCCCAAATGGAAAGGATGGATCTGTCCCCGGTTGCGTAAAATTGGGTTGTTCAAGCATTCACTCAAGGACTCAACTCCCAAAGCTCTTTGTCTTCACATCAGCTGAAACATAATTTGATAGAGTACCCGACAGTAACTTGGACTGACATCCATAACAGCTGCCAATTGAAAATAAGAGTGGAGGATGATCAGCTTGGGCCGCCCTCTGGGTCCGTGTATCCCATCAGAACTAATGACATGTCTAAAAGAGCCGTCGACCATGAACCAAGACTGAGCAAAGATCAGTACCAACAATATAGCAGAGATCGAATGGGTAGTGGATCCGGATGTAACCCAACGGGGAATGAAGAAAGAAGTGATCAAGGTCATAATAACCGGGGACTCATGAGTAAAAATAGTTTCGACATGCCAATAGGGGCCAGGGAGGCACCAAGGTTATCAGAGTACAATTTCAACATCGATGCTGCCGGCATCGTATCATCCATCAGACGCATCAAAGATACCAAATGGCCTCGGCCATTGCAGTCCGATCTTTCCCAAAGAGACCCCAACCTGATGTGTAAGTATCATGGCACCCACAGCCACATGACCAAAGACTACCAACAACTAAGGGAAGAAGTGGCCCGGTTATTCAATAACGGTCACCTGTGGGAGTTTCTAAGTGATTGAGCCAAAAATCACTTCAGGAATAGGGACACCAACAAGAAGACCGAGCAAGAGGAACCTCAGCACATCATCAACATGATCATCAGTAGAGTCGACATCCCCTATGGGCCAATGCTGAAGCGCACTAAGGTGTCCTTTACAAGGGGAAAGCAAACTCGAGATTACATGCTAGAGAGGACCATCTCTTTCAATGATGAAGATGCTAAAGGCATCGTGCAACCGCATAATGATGCACTGGTAATTTCTGTTCTCATAAATAAATCTCGAGTTAAGCGTGCATTGATTGATCCAGGTAGTTCGGCCAATATAATCAGATCGAGGGTCATAGAGCAGCTGGGACCACAAGACCAAATTGTGCCTGCGGTCTGGGTTTTAAACGGATTCAACATGGCATGCGAAAGTACTAAAGGGGAGTTAACCCTACCGGTGAACACCACCCGAACCATTCA
The DNA here is from genome assembly GCF_000715075.1 of Nicotiana tabacum. NCBI lineage: Eukaryota > Viridiplantae > Streptophyta > Magnoliopsida > Solanales > Solanaceae > Nicotiana > Nicotiana tabacum. Next base: position 80,747,460 of record NC_134083.1, read on the forward strand.
GGAAATGAAGTTCTACGTCATCGAGGGGGATATGAGGTACAACGCACTATTCGGAAGGTCATTGATTCACAACATGAGGGTAATACCCTCGACACTACACCAGGCATTGAAGTTCCCCACACCGGGAGGGATCAAAACAATTTACGGAGAACAGCCGACCAAAAAAGAAATGTTCGCGGTCGATGAGGTGATCCCAATGTCTGCCCTCTCGACATCAAAAAACCTGGAGTCGGTTAGGAAGGAAGAAACTAAATAGCAATCCCCAACACCGGCCCCGATTGAACCAGAGAAGCAAAAAGCAAACGAGGATGATGATTACGGAGTTCCTAGGTCATTTATCGCCCCTGACGATTCCGATGCCACCAAGTCAACGATCGAGGATCTGGAGAAAGTCATCTTGATCGAACACTTGCCCGATCAGAAGGTATACCTGGGCGCAGGGTTAACTCCTGAGCTCACGAAAAAACTCATTTAATTCCTTATAGCTAACATCGATTATATTGCTTGGTCCCATATTGATATGGCAGAGATCCCGCCAGAAATAACTACTCACAAGATGAGCTTGGATCCAAAGTTATGCCAGGTTAAACAGATAAGAAGGCCTCAGTCTGAAGTCAAGCATGCATTCATCAAAGACGAGGTATCCAAAATCCTTAAAATAGGTTCCATTCACGAAGTTAAGTACCCGCATTGGTTAGCTAACATAGTGGTAGTGCCTAAAAAGGGAAATAAATTAAGAATGTGCGTAGATTATAAAGACTTGAACAAGGCATGCCTTTAAGACTCTTTTCCTTTGCCTAACATCAATCGCATGATCGATGCGACGATCGACCACGAGATACTCAACTTTCTCGACGCCTATTCCGGGTACAACCAAATCCGGATGGACCTGAGTGATCAAGAAAAAACTTCCTTCATCACTAAATTCGGCACCTATTTTTTTAACGTAATGCCGTTCAGACTAAAAAATGCCGGTGCCACTTTCCAATGCCTAGTAAACCGTATGTTCGAAGAACAAATAGGAAAATTAATAGAGGTTTACATTGACGACATGTTTGTTATGTCCCTACGAGCGGAGGACCATTTGGAACATTTGTAGTAAACCTTCAACATACCGAAGAAATACAATATACAGCTGAACCTAGAGAAATGCACATTCGAGGTCGGGTCTAGGAAGTTCCTTTGATTCACGGTGTCCAACCGGGGGATCGAGATCAATCCCGACAAAATCAAAGCTATAGAAGACATCACCATGGTGGAAAATGTCAAAGCCGTTCAAAGGCTAACCGGGCACATAGTCGCCCTGGGTCGGTTCATATCAAGGTCCCCGATAAGAGCCATCGGTTCTTCTCATCATTGAAGAAGAAGAATAACTTTTCGTGGACCCCAGAGTTCCAGCAAGCTTTGGAAGAACTCAAACAATACCTTTCGATCTTACCTTTGCTTTATACTCCGAAGGCAGATGAGCAGTTGTACCTATACTTAGCGGTATCCGAGATAACGATAAATAGAGTCTTAGTCCGGGAGGAGGAACGCACATAATTTCCTATCTATTATGTTAGCAGGACTCTAGGCGAGGCCGAAATAATGTATCATCACCTGGAGAAATTGACGCTCGCTTCACAAAGCGCCTCTAGGAAGTCAAAGACATATTTTCAATGCCATCCCATATGTGTCGTAACTACTTACCCATTGAGGAACATAATGCACAAACCTGAGCTCTCGGAACGATTGGCCAAATGGGTGGTTGAAATTAGCGGGTACGATATCGAATATCGACCCCGAACCACCATCAAATCTCAAATTTTGGCAGACTTCGTGGCCGATTTCACGCCGGCCTTAATACCTGAAGTCGAAATGGAATTGTTATTAACCTCAGGGACCTCCTCGGGAATCTGAACCCTCTTTACAGACGGTGCCTTGAACGCAAAGGGGTCTGGACTCGGCATCGTGTTGAAGCCTCCTACGGGTAATATAGTTAGGCAATCTGTTAGAACTATGAAATTGACTAACAATGAGGCCGAGTATGAGGCCATGATTGCAGGTCTCGAATTGGATAAAATCCTTGGGGATGAAGTGATTGAAGCTAAATGTGATTCCCTCTTTGTCGTAAATCAAGCCAATGGGACATTCGAAGTGAAAGAAGAACGAATGAGAAGATACTTGAATAAACTACAGGTAACGCTACATCAATTTAAGGAATGGATCCTACAACACGTGCCCCAGGATAAAAATAGTGAAGTTGATGCTCTGGCTAACTTGGGGTCATCGGTTGATGATGATGAATTCATCTCGGGAACGGTCGTACAACTCTTGAAATTAGTAGCGGAGGAAGGCCATGCCGAGAGACTGGAGAAACAAATATGTAGACTACTTGAAGACTAGGAAGTTGTCCTCAGATCCCAAATAATCAAGAGCTCTGCATTCGAAGGCAGCCATGTTTAGCCTGTCCAAAGATACTCTATTCAGAAGAACGTTCGATGGCCCACTCTCCATATGCTTGGGGCCGGGAGACACCGAATATGTTTTGAGGGAAGTTCACGAATGCACCTGCAGAAACCATTCGGTGGCAAAATCATTGGTTCGTAAGATAATCAGATCTATTACTGGATCAACATGGAGAAAGATGCGAAGGACTTTGTGCGAAAATGCAACGGCTGTTAGAGGCACGCATCAATGATCCATCAACCTAGGGAGTTACTACATTCGATCTTGTCGCCTTGGCCGTTTATGAAATAGGGAATGGACATCGTCGGTCCCCTACTATGGGCACCCTGTAAGGCTCAATTTATACTATTTATGACTGACTATTTCTCTAAATGGGTTGAAGCTCAAGAGTTTGAGAAGGTCCGGGAAAAAGAAGTCATCGACTTTGTTTGGGACAACATAATATGCTGGTTTGGTATACCGGCAGAGATAGTATGTGATAACGGGAAGCAGTTCATCGACAACAAGGTAAGCGAATTTTTTGAGGACCATAAGATAAAAAAGATCTTGTTAACACCCTATCGCCCTAGTGGGAATGTACATGCGGAGTTGACGAACAAAACCATCCTTCAAAACCTTAAGAAAAGGCTGACCGATGCCAAAAGAAAAAGGAAGGAAATTCTGCCTGAAGTCTTGCGGGCATACCACACAACCTCACCGGGACCACTCCATTTTCGTTGGTCTACGATGCCGAAGCACTAATACCGGTTGAGGTGGGAGAACCGAGCCTCAGGTTCGAGATACAATCGAAGAATCAAATGGTGAGGCCATGAGCAAGAGCTTGGAACTACTAGATGAGAGGCGCGAGGCCTCCCTAGTCTAGCTGGCCGCCTAGAAGCATCAGATATAAATATATTTAAACCGAAGAGCCAACCTCCGACACTTCAATATTGGGGACTTGGTGTTAATAAAAGTAACATTGAACACCCGGAACTGAATGAAAGAAAGCTGTGACCAAATTGGGAAGGACCATATCGAGTCATCAGTATTACTAGTAAAGGTTTGTATAAACTCGAAGCAGGAAATGGCGCACAACTACCAAACAACTGGAATGTGACCAACATAAAATGATACTACTGCTAAGGTCCGACCTCATTCGCTTATATATATATATATAACGGATTGAGAATAACACTTGCAGGCAACAACCAAAGGAGAATGTAGCTGTTAGGTCTGAAAGCACGCGTTGCACTATTTTTCCCTTGAATCAGTTTTGTCCCAAATGGGTTTTTCGGCAAGGTTTTTAACGAGGCAACCGTAAATCGTGCTAACTTAGAGTCGACGACCAGTTTATTATCGGAGTCAATGGTTACATCAACAATATCCGATCCCTCTCAAAGATCGACCTCGAATACTGGGGGCCATCACCCTCGGGTCAAGATTTTTAGAGAGGAAGGAAACTTTATGCTTGAACAGTCTAGGCTCGGTGGATAGGATTTATTGTAAGGGCCAAATGGTCAAATGAATTGTGCCCGTGTAGTCCACCTCAGCCATAATACGAGCTTTTACACGCTTACAATCTTGTACGTTACACATAGAAATGATAGAAAGTTTCTACCTTGAATAAAAATATTTTTTGCTTCCTAAAAGTATTGAGCCTAAGGTCTATTCCTACCCGGAACTATGGATCCCAAGGGCCACCCTTATCCAAGCCCAAAGGGATACCCCCACTTGGGAACTACCGTCCGAGACAAGTTCGGGCGGCTCGGGTTATCAAAACTCGGAGGCACAAAACCTATTAGGCATTGCCCAAACCTAAAATGCTACGACCACCCTAAAAACTGTTCGGAGACGTCCGAAGCCCATTGATAAGTAGGGATTTAGACTACTTATTAGCGCTTTTTAGCTTTTGTTTTAGTCCAAAAACGTTTAATTGTATTCCTGAAAACTGATAAAATGTGCTTCATTGCAGGAATATTGGAAGATGAACTCCCGAGATGTAATTCAACTTAAGAAGGAGTAATCTGAACTCAAAGACATAAAAGGCACAGAAGCTCAGAAGTGCGGACCGCAGAATACCATCTGCGACCGTAGTTTATCAAGGAAAAGCCATCAGAGTTTGGTGAAAAGTGCGGTCCACACATGAATTGTGTGGCCGCAAAAGCTGAGCCAAAGCAAAATTCAGAGAAGGTGCATTCCAAGTTCCCCAGAAGTGCAGACCGCACAATAATTGTGCAGCCGCAGAAGAAGAGCTATGCGGCCGCAGATGTAAAAGTACGGACCGTAGAAGAGCAAGGTACGACCGTAAATATGAAAATGCGCACTGCAGAAGAGCAAGGTGAGACCACACATGTAAAAGTGCGGACTGCAGAAGAGCAAGGTGCGGCCGCACTTGTAAAAGTGCAGACCACAGAAAGAGTGCATTGCGGCCGCATATCAGAATTATGCGGCCGTAGACTTCCAATCCTGACAAATTGCAGAAAAGTGCAGATTGCACATGTAATTGTGCGGCCATAGAACCTCCCGAAGGGCATGTTTGTCCGAAATTTCCAGCCTTATATAAATAGACGAGCTTCACATTTTTAGGTCAACTTTTGACATCAGCTGCTACAATAGCCGTTTCCTTTTACTCTTTATAGTAGTATTTCATATTTTGAGCTATTTTAACTTAGATTTTATCATTTTGATCTTGCAATATGAGTTTAATTATAATTTCTTCTTCTATTTCTTCTATTTCAAGCATAAGTAGCTAGATTTTCACTAGGGTTGTGACCTAACCCTAGTGTATAAACTTAATGGGTGTTTGATTCAATGCTTGTTTATGGTTGGGTGTTTATTATTTAGCCTTGTTCTTGCTTTTATTTGTGGAATTAATGGTTGCAAATATTAGTTCATGCCTATTTGACTTGGTCTCTACTTGAGAAAAAGAGACTTAGTCTAGAAAAACTTGGCTAACAAGAAATTGGGTCAATCCAGAGATTGATAATCCCAATTAAAGGGTTCAACCTAGAGATAGTAGTAACCCGACTTGAGCTTTTATCAACCGTTTTGTTCAATACCTATTTGGACTTGAGAAAGCCAAATTGGGCAAAATCACACTCTGACCGAGAGGTATTGAGTGATGATAGCTATAATACAGCTCGATCAATAAAACAAGCATTAAGGTTTATATCTCATTAGGCAAACACCTAGGTGCAGGTCATAGCCCTAGGCTTTTTATAACATTTGAAAAACAACAAAAACAATCTCTTAGTTTTATTTCCCAACTTGCAATTGTAGTTTTAAATTAGACTTTAAAACAACCCCATTTTGTGGAAGAGTAAACTTAGATATTCAAACTCTCACGCTACGATATATACTACTAACTCCCATCTATAGCTCTTTGCGAAATTTGACCCCGACTCTTGTCGGGTATTATTATTGCATCGACCGTTTTCATACCTTGAATTGAGGTGTGAAATTGGATGAGATCAATTTTTGGCACCGCTGCCGGGGAGCCAAAAATGGTGTTAGCTATATATTTAGGTGTATTTTTCGGAATATATTCTTTTCCTTCCTTGTTACTAACGTGTTAAGAAATTGTAGGTGCAATCATGGCAAACAATGAGCTCGAAAACATACCTTTGGGGGATGTGGATGTTGAGGATGATCAAATGGATGAGGTTCCTATTTAACCTCAAGCCAATAGACGAGGACGAGTGCCTCAAGATAAAGTGCCCACTCTACCCCCTCCTCCACCACGAGTGGCTCCACACCGGGTGTTGCCGAATGAAGGGTATGCAAGTGCTATAGTCTCTCCCCATATTAGGGCGGGAAACTTCCAAATAACCAACGTGATTCTCACTTTGCTCGAGCAACGAGTGTTCTTCACCGGTGCACCAGGTAAAAATACATATAAACACTTGAAGGGGTTCGTAGATACGTGTTGGGGAGTAAACAAACAAATGTCTCCGAGGAAGCTTTGAGGCTAAGGCTTTTCCCCTTCTCTCTATGGGGGAAAGCTTTAGATTGGTTGGAATGTTTTCCAAATCATTCCATTCATACTTGGGATGAATTAACAGAGAAATTTATTTCTAAGTACTTCTCATCAGGGTGGGAACAATATGGGGCATGCCATGGCCGTTACTACAAGAAGTGGAAGAGGCGGGAATGCACCCAAGAAGAGGAGGGACAATACGTGAATAACTTTCAAGAGCAAAGAAACAACTACCAAGGCCCTAGCCAACAACAATGGAGGCCTCAAAATAATCAAGGCAATTAGAATTCTCACAACCAAGGTAATTGGAGTGGTGGAAATAATCAAAGTAATTTGAATAACAACAACAATCAAGGCAATTGGAGTGGAAGCAATAATCAAGGGAATTGGCATAACAACAATAACCAAGGCAATAGGGGAGGCAACAATCAAGGCGGGCGGAATAACAATCAATGAAATCATGGGTCGGGTTTTCAAAGGCCCCCGATGTATCAACAACCGAGAAACCCACCTTCTTATCCTTCCCATGGTCCTAGTCCTTCCAACAATGAAATGGGCCGTATTGAGAACATGTTCAAGAAAATGATGGAGAATAATGTTGATTTCAATGCTCAACTTGCTTCACACAACACATCGATTCGCAACTTAGAAGTACAAATGGGGGAAATCTCTCAAGCATTAAATTCTCGTCCAAAGGAGGCACTACCAAGTGATACGGTGGTGAAATCGAAGGGTGGGAACAATACGGGGCATGCCATGGCCGTTACTACAAGAAGTAAAAGAGATGGGAATGCACCCACCGCAAGTCAAAGAAAACTTATGGATGATGAGAAAGTGGTAGAAGAAGAGGAGATCCCGTACAATATGGTGCAAGCAGATGATGAAGTGCGAATTGCTATTGATGACACTGTGAAAGAGACTCAAGAGGAAGTGAACCTGTCTAGGGATCATGTTATTGACATACCAGAATCGGTAGTGCAAAAGGCTAAGGCACCATTGACTAAGCCACCTCCTCTATATCCTCAAAGGCTCGCCAAGCAAAATGGCGAAAATCAATTCAAAAAGTTTATTGACATGATGAAGAGTCTCTCAATAAATGTGCCATTAGTTGAAGCCTTGGAGAAAATGCCTAGTTATGCAAAGTTTATGAAGGACTTGGTGACAAAGAAGCGGTCGATGAATTTTGAAACTATAAAGGTCACTCATCAAGTGAGTACAATTGTGCATTCGATGGCTCCTAAATTGGAAGATCCCGGCGCTTTCACAATCCCTTGTACCATTGGAAGTGCCGAGTTTGCTAAAGCTCTTTGTGATCTTGGGGCGAGTATAAATTTGCTGCCCTATTCGGTTTTCAAGACCTTGAGAATTGGGCAACCAAGACCCACATCTATGAGATTACAAATGGCCGATCGTACAATGAAGAGACCATTGGGGTTGATTGAAGATGTATTGGTTCGTGTTGATAAGTTCATTCTCCCAGCGTATTTTGTTATTCTTGATTGTGAAGTGAACTATGAGGTGCCGATTATTCTTGGTAGACCTTTCCTTGCTATGGGGAAGGCTCTGGTTGATGTAGAAGCCGGAGAACTCACTTTTCGGTTAGGTGATGAAAATGTGGTGTTCCACGTGTGCAAATCTATGCAGCAACCAATTGCAATGAAGTGTGTTCTTTCATGGACTTGGTGACCGATGTGATTATTGATGATACAAGTGCCACAGTTAATGTGGGCGATATATTGGAGGTCGTCTTGCTCAATTTTGATGATGACTAGATGGATGGCTTCATGGAATGTGTGAATTCTCTGCAAGGAACGGGGTCGTACAACTATGCACCTCATAAGCTTTCCTTGGATCTTGAGAATAGGAAAACTCCTACTACAAAGCCTTCAATTGAAGAGCCTCCTACCTTGGAGTTGAAGCCATTGCCTCAACATCTTAGGTATGAATTTCTTGGCCCTTGTTCTACTTTACCAGTTATTCTTTCCTCTTGTTTGACTAACGTGTAGGTTGACTCTACATTGGCGGTGCTCCACAAGAGGAAAAAGGCTATTGGGTGGACTTTGGCGGATATTTGGGAAGTAATTCCCGCATTTTGCATGCACAATATTAAATTGGAGTAAGATTCCAAACCACCCATTGAACATCAAAGGAGACTAAATGAAGCCATGCAAGACGTGGTCAAAAAGGAGATCATCAAGTGGTTAGATGTCGGGGTTGTCTACCCCATTTCCGACTGTCCGTGGACTTCTCCGGTGCAATGTGTCCCTAAGAAGGGGGGCATAATAAAGGTCACCAATGACAAGAACGAGTTGATTCTCACAAGAACGGTGACCGGGTGGAGAGTGTGTATGGATTATCAAAAGCTAAACAAAGTCATGAGGAAAGACCATTTCCCACTCCTCTTCCTTGATCAAATGCTTGATAGGTTGGCCGGCCGTGCTTTCTATTTATTTCTAGATGGATATTCGGGCTACAACCAAATCCTTATTGCCCCGAAAGATCAAGAGAAAACAACTTTCACTTGTCCCTATGGTACTTTTGCTTTCAAACGGATGCCATTTGGCTTATACAATACACTGACGACTTTTCAATGGTGTATGGTGGCGATCTTTACAGATATGATAGAAGACTACCTTGAAGTCTTCATGGATGACTTCTCGGTAGTCGGGGATTCCTTTGATAATTTCCTGGCAAATTTGGATAGAGTATTGGCAAGGTGTGAAGAAATGAACTTGGTGTTAAATTGGGAAAAATGCCATTTCATGGTCGAGGAAGACATTGTCCTTGGCCACAAGATTTCAAAGAATGGCATAGTGGTCGAAAAGGATAATATAGAGGTGATTTCTAAACTTCCACCTCCAACCTCAGTGAAAGGCGTGAGAAGTTTCTTGGGTCATACGGGGTTTTACCGACGCTTCATAAAGGATTTTTCTAAAGTGGTGAACCCATTGTGCAAGCTCTTAGAGAAATATGCTAAATTTCACTTCCATGATGATTGCATGAGAGCCTTTGAATTGTTAAAGTTCAAGTTGAAAACAACTCCCATTATCACCGCTCCTAATTAGAGTATTCCTTTTGCGCTCATGTGTGATGCTAGTGATGTAGCGGTTGGAGCAGTTTTGGGGCAATGTATCAACAAGAGTTTTTATCCAGTCTACTATGCTAGTAATACCATAAATGATGCCTAAGTCAATTACACCGTTACAGAGAAGGAGATCTTTGCCATTGTGTTTGCAATTGAGAAGTTTTGCCCATACTTGATGGGTGCAAAGGTTATTGTCACACGGATCATGCGACACTTCGCTATCTTATGAGCAATAAAGATTCAAAAGCTAGGTTGATGATATGTGTGCTATTGTTGCAAGAGTTCGATATTGACATCCAAGATCAAAAAGGGAGTGAAAATCAAGTATCCGACCACTTGTCTCGTTTGGAGGAGGAGGGGAGGCCGCATGATGGCCTTGAAATCAATGACTCCTTCCCCGTGAGCAACTCTTGGCTATTTCAATGAAGGATGTGCCATGGTTTGCAGATCTAGAAAATTCCTTGTGTGTGGAATTATTCCGGATGAGTTCTCTTCAAATCGAAAGAAGAAGCTCAAACATGATTGTCAAGATTATTATTGGGACAAGCCATGCCTTTTCCGAATTTGCACGGATAGGGTAATTAGAAGATGTGTACCGGACGAAGAGCAAAATGTTATTCTTGAGGCTTGCCATTCTTCGCCTTAAGGTGGTCACCATGACAGAGTAAGAATGACAACCAATGTGCTAAGTTGCGATTTCTATTGGCCCACTCTTTATGAAGATTCATGTGATATGGTGAAGCGATGTGATGAATGCCAATGAGCCAGTGGAATCTCGAAGAAGAATGAAATACCTCTCACTACCATTTTGGAGATTGATATCTTTGATGTGTGGGGTATTGACTTCATGTGTCCTTTTGTGAGTTCTTGTGGAAACACCTACATCTTGGTCACGATTGATTATGTGTCTAAATGGGTTGAGGCCATTTCTCTACCCAACAATGAAGCAATGAGTGTGGTGGCGTTCTTGAAGAAGAATAGTTTCATAAGATTTGGTACTCCGCGGGCTATCATAAGCGATGGGGGGTCGCATTTTTGCAACAAGGATTTTGACACTTTGCTTAGCAAGTATGGTGTCACTCATAAAGTTACGACTCCCTATCATCCACAAGGTATCGGTCAAGTGGAATAATCCAACCGGGAGATAAATAGTATCTTGTCCAAAACAGTGAATGCTAACCTGACGGATTGGTCAAAGAAGCTTGATGATGCACTATGGGCTTATCGGACTGCATTCAAAACTCTTATCGGGATGTCTCCATACCATCTAGTGTTCGGAAAAGCTTGTTATCTTCCGGTGGAGCTTGAGAAAAAAGCCATGTGGGCTTTAAAGAAATTGAATCTTGATTGGGATGCAACTGCTAACTTGCGGGTTGCACATTTGAATGAATTGGATGAGTTCGGGTACCATGCCTATGAAGGTTTGTCCTTGTACAAAGAGAAGATGAAGTACCTTCATAAAAAATACATCCGAAAAAAGGAGTTCAAGGTGGGCGATCTTGTTTTGTTGTTCAACTCACGATTGACAATGTTTTCTGGAAAGCTAAAATCTAAATGAAGTGGTCCCTTTGAAATTATGGGTGTGGCACCTTTTAGTGCATTGGACTTGAAGAACAAAAATGATGAGGTATTCTGAGTCAATGGTTACCGGGTGAAGAATTATTTGGGACAAGTTGATGATGGCCACGTGGTGGCAGTTATTCATTTGAAATGATGGTAATCTACGTCGTGGCGCGACGTTAAATCAGGCGCTTCTTGAGAGGCAACCCATATTTTCTTTTTCTTTTCTTTACTTCATTTGTAGATAGGTGTTATTTTTGTACTAACTGGATTTGAAGTGTCTTGCAGGGACGAGTGTACTTTACAGGAACCGTGCCCAAAATATTGACTAAGTGTGGAGAAAAGTGCGGACCACACAATTTAGGTTGCTACAGCAGAAGGAAACTGCGACTGCACAATTATAGTGTGGAATGCACAAATTGGAAAGGGAAAATGCAAACTCTCTGAAGTTTGGTCTGTTAGAGAAATGGCCAAAGTACGACCGCACATCAAAATCTGTGGTCCGCAGCAAAAATCTGCGATCGCACTACATATTCTGCAGACCGCAGATCAGCAAGGGCATTTGAGCCTCCAGGTAATAGAGTGTGGACCGCAGAAGGAATTCTGTGAATGCACTCATCCCCTGTCCCTCAAGTGTGACTGTCCAAGTATAAATAGTAACCTTAGGGGTTACTCTACTTTTTTTCTCCCTCTCTGAGAACTCAAAAACCTAAAGCATTGAAATCGTCTATTGAGTCGTTTGCCATACTCAATCAACATCTGTGTCCACTCATTTGCACTGCTTCATATCTGGTATGCTTCAATTACTCATAGAAGTTTTCAACTTTTTAGTTTAATTTATAATTCATTAGGTAGTTTTAGGCCATTTGTCAGTAGAATGCAATTTTACTACCATGTGGGGTTTAATCTGTGTTGGGACAACTGCTAATTTTTCTATGGGGAATGTGTGAATTGATTTTCATACTTAATTGTTAATACCATGTTGAATTTTTGCATTCATTAAACAACCCTAGAAAGTATGCTCGTACTTGTTTTGAAATCTGCGGCCGCACAAGAAATTGTGCTGTGCGTAGAAGTTGCGATTAAGGTTCATTGGTGAAGCATGATTCTGCAGCCGCACTTGAACTTGTGGGGACTGCAAAAATCCCATCGCGGCTGCAGAAAGGTGAGTGCGGCCACAAAACATCATAATCTTTGTCATCAGAGAGTTCGCAATTTTGGGATATCTAATATGCGGCTGCAATGATAAAAGTACAGACCACACTCCATTTTGCGGCCGCACTAATGATTATGTGGACCACAGTTCCAGTTCTGCGTCTGCAAGATCAAATTGTGCGGTTCACACAACCCAGACTACGTCCGCATTTGTAATTGTGCGTACCACACATCCCCACCCAACAAGCTTGTCGTACACTATGTGTAAATTGTCTGTTTGTACTTGAATTACAACTGACTACTACTGTTGCTTGTTACAGAAAATGGTTAGATATCGAGGCCGTGGAGACACATCAAAGGGAGGGGTGAACCTTCCATAGGTCGAGGCAAAAGTACTTTACCCCTCGCCCTCCAAAAGATAATCACCATGAAAGCTACAGCCGAATGAGGAAGAAATCCAGAGATCTCTGAATCTAGTTCATATGCCCCATCTCGGGAAGCATTAGAGGGCGACTCAGTTCAAGAGCAACCGACTGTCCAATCATAGCCACCTGGAAGGTATCAACTTCAGGGCGAGCCTTCCTTCTTACATAGCACCTCCGAGGGTTTGGAGAGTGCCAGTCAGGCTTCAGAGCCCTCATCTACACCTGCCTTTGAGGCACCAACAGCTACTATCGATGATATTCCGGATGATGGCCGAGGGGGTAATACTATAGTTGCCGGCCTTGAGAGGTCAAAGAAGAAAGAAGTCTAGGAGGACCGCTTCATCGTCTAGCTGCCTTCACCAGCTTCCGTAGGTGGTGGCCGGTGAGATCGCTCACTCTTGAGCGACAGTTCCAACTTAAAGATCTTGAAAAGTATAATCCAGCAGTATTGAGACAGTTTTGAGAGCGGAAGGGGTAGATGTGGTTTACCTAGATTGTAGTTGACTCCAATGAGAATCTGGTCCGAGAGTTCTATGCTAATGTGGCATATATAAAGAAAGGGACCAAAGTGACAAAAGTGAGGAATTTGAAGGTGAGATTTGACCAACACACACTGGACTCTTATTTGGGGTTTGAGGATGTTGAGTCGGCATAGTACTTGGAGAAGTTGTCAATGGGTGATGCACCTCGTCCATGGTTAGCTGAGATTCTTGCAGCTTCCGGGGCCATCTCCACCTTGGATGACAGCGGGTGGGTTCCTATTCAGCGGAACACCTTAAACTTTGAGGCGAAGGGATGACAGACCAATATGGGTGCCGTGATGTCGGCCAATATGTCTGTGGTCGCCAGGCAAGCTGTTGCCTCCTTCCCGTATCCCAACACCATCACTGAGTTCCTTACATATGCACAAGTGGAGCCGAGACATTTTGACACGAATGTTCGGGCTAAGAAGCCTTTCTGTTGGTATTCTCTGATGGATGCACACAACCCAAAGATAAAGGGTCAGCCGACTACTACCGTAGGCCAGTATCATGAGCCATCGGTGGTAGCTGCAAAGTCAGCAAATATGCCTTTCACTTCAGTAGAGCCTTTAGCCAGTACAGCTGCCATGCCTCCACCTTCAGCCCTAGTGCCTCCCATCTCGGCTTTGAAGCCGATGCCTATGCCCTCTACTCCACTTTCTACACTGCGAGTCTCCCAGATACTTGCGAGCTTCAACTACTGGACTTCGATAGCTACTGCAAAGCTGACTGACATATCCAGTCATTGCAGCATAATCATCTATTATGGCACCTCAGATTCCACCCACTGTTGAAGAAACCCTGAAGAAGTTCTTGGAAAATTAGAACACAATAATGGCAACTCTAGTGCAACATAGGTCAATGATAGAAGAGTTGGGAAAGGAAGTGAAGAAGATGAGAAATTCCCAGGCCTCCAAGAAGTCAGTGGACAAGCTCCAGCGACAAGTTACCAAGATTGCAACAGCTGGAGACATTCCATTTGATTTGCTGATAGACCCGCACCACCCATGCCCATATCCTACAGCACCTACAACACCAGCTGGCCAGTATGAGGAACCAGACATTGTTGAGGCAGTCCGTCATATGTTCACCAACCCATCCACTCTCGGACTTGAGGATGATGAGATCCAATTGGATGGAGCTGAGGTCGGTGCCACTGATGGGGACACAGAGATGACCTAGGAGGCATAGGTAGTTTTCTTCACTCTTACCTTTCCTTTACTCTTATTTTGTTAAGCATTGGGGACAATGCTTATTTTTATTCAGGAGAGTAGAGTTTATTTGATTATATTTGATGATTATGACTGTAATTAACTTAATATTATTTTCTTCTTCTTTCTCATTATGTATATATTCTCTCTACTTTCTCATTATGTATATTCGTTACACTTTCAATAGTTTTTTGCTTTGTAGGTTCTTTATGCTTGTTTTTTTATTAGTTAGTGTTCAACTAAATAGTTTCTTTTTGAATTAGTAGCTTCTTCTTGATTTAATAGTTTCTTTCTATGTTTTAATGGATAATAAGATTTCAATTTTCTTAATGCCACGGTTCTTTCCAAAGGTAGTATTTGTGTGAACCGGGTGACTCTTCTCTACGATGGATGGCGTGACAAACTTCTTAAGGGATTGAGTTCGTTTTTGGTGTTTAGGTAATAATAGTAGTAGTAATGAATAAAAAGACCTAATTTAGTCATGCTCAAAGAGTCAAACATGATTCACTTGGTACCAACACACTTAACTATGTGTTTATGGTTTAAAACAAGGTTTTTGGAAAGAAATAACTATAGGTAGTGACCTTGTGACTCTTGTGTTGACTTAGGCAATCATCGAGTGGTTTAATCGAACCATAGTGATTTTTAATCTTGAATATAGTCGTGGTGGTCCCTCGACTCTATCCTCTTTAACACTCCAGCTGCGTGAGAGGTGAGATGTTTTTGTTGCAAGTCCAAGTACCCATGCGAATGGTCTAGAACTTGTCCCGAATGTGTTTCTAGGCAAAATATTAAGTTTCGCTTGGCTTGAGAAGTGATTGTAGGCTCTCCTTGACCCGCTTGAAGTTTTATATTGCCCACCAATATTGTTATCCTTAGTCAACCCATTTGAGACTTGAAACTTTCTCATCTGATAACCATGTTACAAGCCATTACCCGTTTTGTCGTGACCCTCTCTTGGCACCCGAGCTTTCCTTAACACTCTTGTGAAACAATTGGCTAAAAATGTAAGTTTGGGGGAGACACGAGGAACTTGAAAGAGGTATCAAGGCACAAAAAGAGAAAAGAAATGAAGAGAAGGAAAGGCAAGAAAAGGAAAGAACAAAAAGCAAAAAGCAAAAAGAAAGTGAATAAGTTGAAAAGTTGAAGGGATTCAAGAAAAGTAATGATGCAAAGCATGGAGAAATCAAAGAGGGAGATAATTAATGTCATGATCAAGAAAGAGTGATGTTAAGTCTCTCTAGTTCCCCCAAGGAAAAGAAAATGCCTCAAAGAGTTGGCAAAGCACGAGCCTAGAAAATAAAATGGAGTGCTTAAGGAAAGATGAACCCGTTCTATCATAGCATATCTAACCTTAGTCCAAAAGCCATCATTGCATTCCGAAAAATCCCTACATGATTTCCAGCCGAGTGAGCTTACATTAGTAGTGATCTACATGAGGGGCAAGCCTATGGAACTTAAAGTCGTACTTATAATATTCTTTTGAGAGAGATGAGTGAACCTTTCATAAATCTTTGGATTGAGTGCTAAATTCTTAAGCGATATAGGCAAACAAAGAGTAGAAGAGGAGGAGTTTTGGATCCACCATGACCTACATGAAAGAGAGAGCTTCCTTGATGAATAAAATCAACTCTTGATACTCAAGTGTCACATTAGAACTATTTGTGCATGGAAGTTTAACTTGTTGCCTTGTTGATAATTCATAAGTGGTTTGGGTAATTGTTGGTCCCAATTGATGTGTGAATGACTCACTTTTGATTAGTTGGAATGGATCTTAACTTGTGGAAGGGGGAACTACTTTATTTGCTTGAGGACAAGAAAAAACTTAAGTTTGGGGGAGTTCATAAGTGGGGATTTTGACTACTTATTAGTGCCTTTTAGCTTTTGTTTTAGTCCAAAAGCGTTTAATTGTGTTCCCGAAAACTGATGAAATGTGCTTAATTGCAGGAATATTGAAAGATGAACTCTCGAGATGAAATCCAACTCAAGAAGGAGTAATCTGAACTCAAAGACATAAAAGGCACAAAAGCTCAGAAGTGCGAACAACAAAATACCATATGCGGCCGCATGTTATGAAGGAAAAGCTGAGCTAGAGCAAAGTTCAGAGAAGGCGCATTTCAAGTCCCCAAGAAGTGCGGACCGCACAATAATTGTGCGGCTGCAGAAGATGAGCTATGTGGCCGCAGATGTAAAAGTGCGGACCGTATAAGAGCAAGGTGCGTCCGCACATGTAAAAGTGCGGACCGTAGAAAAGCAAGGTACAGTCGCACATGTAAAAGTGTGGACCGCAGAAAGAGTGCATTGCGGCCGTAGATCAGAATTATTCGGACGCAGATCAGAATTATGCGGCCGCAGACTTCCAATCCTGACAAATTGAAGAAAAGTGCGGACCGCACACGGAATTGTGCGGCCGCAGAACCACGATGTCTGCAAGATCAAATTGTGCGGTTCGCATAACCCAGACTACGGCCGCATTTGTAACTGTGCGTACCACACATCCCCACCCAACAAGCTTGTCGTACACTATGTGTAAACTGTCTGTTTGTATTTGAATTACAATTGACTACTACTGTTGCTTGTTACAGAAAATGGTTAGATATCGAGGCCGCGGAGACACATCAAAGGGAGGGGTGAACCTTCCATAGGTCGAGGCAAAAGTACTTTACCCCTCGCCCTCCAAAAGATAATCACCATGAAAGCTACAGCCGAATGAGGAAGAAATCTAGAGATCTCTGAATCTAGTTCATATGCCCCATCTCGGGAAGCATCAGAGGGCGACTCAGTTCAAGAGCAACCGACTGTCCAATCATAGCCACCTGGAAGGTATCAACTTCGGGACGAGCCTTCCTTCTTACATAGCACCTCCGAGGGTTTGGAGAGTGCCTGTCAGGCTTCAGAGCCCTCATCTACACCTGCCTTTGAGGCACCAGCAGCTACTATCGATGATATTCCGGATGATGGCCGAGGGGGTAATACTCTAGTTGCCGGCCTTGAGAGGTTAAAGAAGAAAGAAGTCTGGGAGGACCGCTTCATCGTCTAGCTGCCTTCACCAGCTTCCGTAGGTGGTGGCCGGTGAGATCGCTCACTCTTGAGCGACAGTTCTAACTTAAAGATCTTGACAAGTATAATCCAGCAGTATTGAGACAGTTCCGAGAGCGGAAGGGGTAGATGTGGTTCACCCAGAGTGTAGTTGACTCCAATGAGAATCTGGTCCGAGAGTTCTATGCTAATGTGGCATATATAAAGAAAGGGACCAAAGTGACAAAAGTGAGGAATTTGAAGGTGAGATTTGACCAACACACACTGGACTTTTATTTGGGGTTTGAGGATGTTGAGCCGGCATAGTACTTGGAGAAGTTGTTAATGGGTGATGCACCTCGTCCATGGTTAGCTGAGATTCTTGCAGCCTCCGGGGCCACCTCCACCATGGATGACAGCAGGTGGGTTCCTATTCAGCGGAACACCTTAAACTTTGAGGCGAAGGGATGACAGACCAATATGGGTGCCGTGATGTCGGCCAATATGTCTGTGGTCGCCAGGCAAGCTGTTGCCTCCTTCCCGTATCCCAACACCATCACTGAGTTCCTTACATATGCACAAGTGGAGCCGAGACATTTTGACACGAATGTTCGGGCTAAGAAGCCTTTCTGTTGGTATTCTCTGATGGATGCACACAACCCAAAGATAAAGGGTCAGCCGACTACTACCGTAGGCCAGTATCATGAGCCATCGGTGGTAGCTGCAAAGTCAGCAAATATGCCTTTCACTTCAGTAAAGCCTTTAGCCAGTGCAGCTGCCATGCCTCCACCTTCAGCCCTAGTGCCTCCCATCTCGGCTTTGAAGCCGATGCCTATGCCCTCTGCTCCACTTTCTACACTGCGAGTCTCCCAGATACTTGCGAGCTTCAACTACTGGATGCCGATAGCTACTGCAAAGCTGACTGACATATCCAGTCATTGCAGCATAATCATCTATTATGGCACCTCAGATTCCACCCACTGTTGAAGAAACCCTGAAGAAGTTCTTGGAAAATTAGAACACAATAATGGCAACTCTAGTGCAACATAGGTCAATGATAGAAGAGTTGGGAAAGGAAGTGAAGAAGATGAGAAATTCCCAGGCCTCCAAGAAGTCAGTGGACAAGCTCCAGCGACAAGTTACCAAGATTGCAGCAGCTGGAGACATTCCATTTGATTTGCTGATAGACCCGCACCACCAGGCCCATATCCTACAGCACCTACAACACCAGCTGGCCAGTATGAGGAACCAGACATTGTTGAGGCAGTCCGTCATATGTTCACTAACCCATCCACTCTCGGACTTGAGGATGATGAGATCCAATTGGATGGGGCTGAGGTCGGTGCCACTGATGGGGACACAGAGATGGTCACATAGCGATAATGAGTTTTCTTCACTCTTACCTTTCTTTTACTCCTGTTTTATTAAGCATTGGGGACAATGCTTATTTTTATTCCGGGGGATGGAGTTAGGGAGGGGGTGGAGATTCTTTGACACATTTTAATGGTTATGTATTTAGATAACTATGAGACATTGGCCTGTAATTAACTTAATATTATTTTCTTCTTCTTTCTCATTATGTATATATTCTCTCTACTTTCTCATTATGTATATTCGTTACACTTTCAATAGTTTTTTGCTTTGTAGGTTCTTTATGCTTGTTTTTTTATTAGTTAGTGTTCAACTAAATAGTTTCTTTTTGAATTAGTAGCTTCTTCTTGATTTAATAGTTTCTTTCTATGTTTTAATGGATAATAAGATTTCAATTTTCTTAATGCCACGGTTCTTTCCAAAGGTAGTATTTGTGTGAACCGGGTGACTCTTCTCTACGATGGATGGCGTGACAAACTTCTTAAGGGATTGAGTTCGTTTTTGGTGTTTAGGTAATAATAGTAGTAGTAATGAATAAAAAGACCTAATTTAGTCATGCTCAAAGAGTCAAACATGATTCACTTGGTACCAACACACTTAACTATGTGTTTATGGTTTAAAACAAGGTTTTTGGAAAGAAATAACTATAGGTAGTGACCTTGTTACTCTTGTGTTGACTTAGGCAATCATCGAGTGGTTTAATCGAACCATAGTAATTTTCAATCTTGAATATAGTCGTGGTGGTCCCTCGACTCTATCCTCTTTAACACTCCAGCTACGTGAGAGGTGAGATGTTTTTGTTGCAAGTCCAAGTACCCATGCGAATGGTCTAGAACTTGTCCCGAATGTGTTTCTAGGCAAAATATTAAGTTTCGCTTGGCTTGAGAAGTGATTGTAGGCTCTCCTTGACCCGCTTGAAGTTTTATATTGCCCACCAATATTGTTATCCCTAATCAACCCATTTGAGACTTGAAACTTTCTCAATCTGATAACCATGTTACAAGCCATTACCCGTTTTGTCGTGACCCTCTCTTGGCACCCGAGCTTTCCTTAACACTCTTGTGAAATAATTGGCTAAAAATATAAGTTTGGGGGAGACACGAGGAACTTTAAAGAGGTATCAAGGCACAAAAAGAGAAAAGAAATGAAGAGAAGGAAAGGCAAGAAAAGGAAAGAACAAAAAGCAAAAAGCAAAAAGCAAAAAGAAAGTGAATAAGTTGAAAAGTTGAAGGGATTCAAGAAAAGTAATGATGCAAAGCATGGAGAAATCAAAGAGGGAGATAATTAATGTCATGATCAAGAAAGAGTGATGTTATGTCTCTCTAGTTCCCCCAAGGAAAAGAAAATGCCTCAAAGAGTTGGCAAAGCACGAGCCTAGAAAATAAAATGGAGTGCTTAAGGAAAGATGAACCCGTTCTATCATAGCATATCTAACCTTAGTCCAAAAGCCATCATTGCATTTCGAAAAATCCCTACATGATTTCCAGCCGAGTGAGCTTACATTAGTAGTGATCTACATGAGGGGCAAGCCTATGGAACTTAAAGTCGTACTTACGATATTCTTTTAAGAGAGATGAGTGAACCTTTCGTAAATCTTTGGATTGAGTGCTAAATTCTTAAGCGATATAGGCAAACGAAGAGTAGAAGAGGAGGAGTTTGGGATCTACCATGACCTACATGAAAGAGAGAGCTTCCTTGATGAATAAAATCAACTCTTGATGCTCAAGTGTCACATTAGAAATATTTGTGCATGGAAGTTTAACTTGTTGCCTTGTTGATAATTCATAAGTGGTTTGGGTAATTGTTGGTCCCAATTGATGTGTGAATGACTCACTTTTGATTAGTTGGAATGGATCTTAACTTGTGGAGGGGGGAACTACTTTATTTGCTTGAGGACAAGAAAAAACTTAAGTTTGGGGGAGTTCATAAGTGGAGATTTTGACTACTTATTAATGCCTTTTAGCTTTTGTTTTAGTCCAAAAGCGTTTAATTGTGTTCCCGAAAACTGATAAAATGTGCTTAATTGCAAGAATATTGAAAGATAAACTCTCGAGATGAAATCCAACTCAAGAAGGAGTAATCTGAACTCAAAGACATAAAAGGCACAAAAGCTCAGAAGTGCGAACAACAAAATACCATATGCGGCCGCATGTTATGAAGGAAAAGCTGAGCTAGAGCAAAGTTCAGAGAAGGCGCATTTCAAGTCCCCAAGAAGTGCGGACCGCACAATAATTGTGCGGCTGAAGAAGATGAGCTATGTGGCCGCAGATGTAAAAGTGCGGACCACATAAGAGCAAGGTGCGTCCGCACATGTAAAAGTGCGGACCGTAGAAAAGCAAGGTGCAGTCGCACATGTAAAAGTGTGGACCGCAGAAAGAGTGCATTGCTGCCGTAGATCACAATTATTCGGCCGCAGATCAGAATTATGCGGCCGCAGACTTCCAATCCTGACAAATTGAAGAAAAGTGCGGACCGCACACGGAATTGTGCGGCCGCAGAACCACCCAAAGAGCATTTTTGTTCGAAATTTCCAGCCTTGTATAAATAGAAGAGTTTCACATATTTATGTCAACTTTTGACATCATCTGCTACATTAGCCATTTCCTTTTACTCTTTTTAGTGGTTTTTCATATTTTGAGCTATTTTAACTTAGATATTTTCATTTTTCTCTTGCAATATGAGTTTAATTATTATTTCTTCTTCTATTTCTTCCATTTCAAGCATGAGTAGCTATATTTTCACTAGATTTATGATCCAACCCTAGTGTATAAACTTAATGGGTATTTAATTTAATGCATATTTATGATTGCGTGTTTATTATTTAACCTTGTTCTTGCTTTTATTTGTGGAATTAATGGTTGCAAACATTAGTTCATGCCTATTTGACTTGGTCTCTACTTGAGAAAGAGAGACTTAGTCTAGAAAAAATTGGCTAACAAGAAATTGGGTCAATCGAGAGATTGATAGTCCCAATTTAAGGGTTCAACCTAGATATAGTAGTAACCCAACTTGAGCTTTTATCAACCGTTTTGTTCAATACCCATTTGGACTTGAGAAAGCCAAATTGGTCAAAATCACTCTTTGATCGAGAGGTATTGAGTGAGTAATTGAGTGTTGATAGCTATAATATACCACGATTAATAAAACAAGCATTAAGTTTTATATACCATTAGGCAAACACCTAGGTGAAGGTCATAGCCCTAGGCTTTTTACAATATTTGAAAAGCAACAAAAACAATCTCTTAGTTTTATTTCCCAACTTGCAATTGTAGTTTTAAATTAGACTTTATAACAACCCCATTTTGTGGAAGAGTAAACTTAGATATTCAAACTCTCACGCTACATACATACTACTAATTCCCATCTATAGCTCCCTGCGAATTTCGACCCCGATTCTTGTTGAGTATTATTATTGCATCGCCGTTTTCATAACCTTGAATTGAGGTATGAAATTGGACGAGATCAACTGTAATCAAAACATAAGGCCTTCAATAAAATTCTAAACCTGTTCAAAGGTTACCCTCGACAAAGATATAGTCTAAAAAAATTTAAACATGCATCTTGGGGAAATTTCCGGTCACTCCGAGTTTCCATAAGTTCAAACAAAAATCGCATCGAGGACATGTATTGTTCGAAACCTTCGAAAAATGACTTATTACTACGTTTGATTCTGTGCAAAGGCATTAAAAATATTTGCAATTGTAAAAAGATGCTGAAGATAATAGACTTGAAAATTGCCAAAAGGGAAGACTTTATATATTCCGGAATATCTTTACAAAGGCTATTAAAAATGGCCTCAACAAAATATATGTACAAGATACAAAAACAAAACAAACAAATCCTAAGGCATCTCCGCTTGGTCTTCACCGGTGCCCGACTCATCACCAGAACCATTAGAGCCTTCGGATTCTTCAGAGCCCTAGGAGCCCTCTTCACCTCGGGGTTCATCTAGCCCCTTAGCCTCGACCTCGACTATTTTTGCCTCTTCGATCTCGGCACATAGGTCGAAGCCTCGGGAATATATTTCTTCGAGGGTCTCCCTTCGGGAAAGCCGCCTCACATACTCAGCAATAGCCTTCGGGTGGGCCTCGACTGCTTTAACATCGGCCCCATATTGGGCAACCATCTTGTCGGCATCAATCGAGGTTGCTTCCAACTTAGACCTCGTTATTCGAGCTCTTTGCCAAGGGCATCCCATTCAGTGATGGCCGAGCCCAGTTGAGCTTGGAGGTCCACATTTTGTCAATCCTGTGCATCGACATTCTTCTTCGCCACCTGAAGCTGAACTTCCATCGAAGACAGCTTGGCCTGGGCAGTCTCCTTCTCCGAGGCAAGCAAGTCCATCTTGGTTTTCCACCCGCCGGCCATCACTTGGATCTCATACATCTCCTTGCGGAGTTGGTCGATCTAGTCAATCTTCTACTGGACCTGCGAAGTATTATTGTTAGATTCTATGACCAGACCTTCGTTTCTAACTTCGAAAACCTTTACCTTTTCCACCAAGTCGGCATGCTCCTGCCTTAAGGCCGATGCCTCTTTATGAGCCGCTTCCAGCTAGGCCTGGAGGTTCTTGGCGACGCCCTCATGCTGCTCGCTAAGAAGCTTGTACATGTTTTTTTTGGGCAAACTTCTTGATCTCGAGCTCGAGTTGATTGACTTCAACCCGATATCGGAGAAAACTCTCGTGGTGAAGTATTGAGGCCTGCAAAAAGACAAAGAAAATGTGAGAACCATCAAGCACATATAGCTATAGACAGATGGAGGAAAACAGTGCCTTACCTGGTTCAGCACCTGCTGCGCCTCATTGAAAAGGCATGTCACGTTCATCACATTAATTTTTGTCTGGTCCTCCTCGGTCACCAGGCATCGGAGGCACATGAGCGGACAAAACCCGGGCATTCTCTGGGACAGTCAATATAATCGACCTCTTGCGGCCAAGGTCCACGCCCGGAGTGGAGAACAGATTGACTAATTTTGGGCTCGAGCTTGGCCCGCCAACTTCTGAATAAGAGTCTTTCTTTGGAACAACCAGGTCACCCAGACCGGAGAAGTCTTCCAAAGCTGACGAATCGACTCCATCGAAAAAGGAGTGAAGGGGATCTTCCGCACCCTGGCCCCCTCGTTGGATTTCTTTTTCCTCACTTGGACCTCCTCGAGCCTAGACACGGTGTAGGAGGGCGTCCCCGATATCTCAATTACACCGGGCGCTTACTTTGGTGTAGAACTGGCATCCTGGGAAGTTTCACCCTGGGTATCCATGTCGGCCTTTTGAGTTTGAGGGGGGTCGATCTCACACGTCTCCCCCTCGGATGCATCCCAATCCCCGGGATAGATCGTCCCATGGGTTACAAAAATAGATTCATCATCCAGCTCGTCCCTAAGACGGAGGAGGGAGTCATACGTTGGCACTCGGGAACTGGAGCGCCTCCTGGGCAACGGGAGGGGGCACATCTTCGTTCCCTTTCGAAGGCCTAAGTTCGGTGGTCTTAGGCAAACCTGCAATATCCAAGAAGGAAAAGGAGTTAGTATAATAGAAGGTAAAGACATAGTGTTGGCTACTCGAAAAGAGGCCTTACTATGAGAATGGAACTCACATCGGCCATTCGAGAGTCCGCGCCATGTGCACTCAAAGTAGGGCATCTAAGTAGATGTGCCCTCGATCTACTCCTTTAATCAGGGAACCGCATTCGGAACTCGGACGACAGCTGCATAGCCACAAACATAAATGAGAAGATAGAAATGAAAGGAGAAGAATTTTTTATGTTGAAAGAGGGAGTTACACTTACGAGATGCATTACACTTCTCAGAGAATGGCATATATTCCGGGGGGGATGATATCCTCGGTCTTCACTAGGATAAAGCGTCCCTGCCAGTCCCGATCTCGGTCTTCGTCGATATTGGAGAAGGGCGGAGAGTCAGCTTGATCAGTCTCCCTCAAAACATCCGGGGGCAGTATAATCGAAGCAGGTGGTCGATCGTGAACCGATGAGACTCGGTATAGTTCACGAAGTAACAGAGGAGGGTCATGATCCTCCACAATGATGAGCGGATTTGCCCGAGGCACACCTCGTACCTCTTGCAAAAATCTAGAACGATCAAATTCATCGGGCCCAACGTAAAGGGATAAGTGTAAACACTTAAGTATCCCTCCATGTGGATAGTAATGTCGTCCTCAGACCCGGGGACTACTACGTTCGTGCCTTCCCAATTTTAGTCCTTATGAACTATGGGAAGAATGTCTTCGGTCACAGACCATATATATCTCGAGACTCCTTCGCCCCAGTTCTATTTGCCCGAAGGCTTCTCGACTTTAAGTTTGTCTGTAATTGAGCAGCACCCGGGTATGAATGCTGACAATTGAGGATCGACGTACGGTTCATTAGTAGCCACAACGGAGGAAGCCATTTTGAGGGCAACCACCTCAGGGTTAACCTCTTTAGTACCATCGGTCAGTTGAGAAGATGAAGAGGCAACTTGTTGAGGAATGGTTTTCAATGTTTTTCTATTGTCATCTGGGGGAGTGTTTGAAAATTTGAGAAATGAACACGAAGTTTTGGAAAAATGGGGTTTCAAGATAAAGAACAGAGTATGAAGATTTGAAGGAAATCTGGGCAGAAATTTGGAGATTGCTATGGAAATTGAAGAACAATGATGAAGATATGAAAGTTTAAAGAAGGTTTGATGATGGCTGGAAAGCTAGAAGGTAGTGATTTGTTCGAAAAGTGGAAAAAGGACAAAAAGAGGAATCTTTTATAGGGAAATATCCGACGCTTTGCATTCGAATGCAACTTGCCGGTGAGCAACACATGTCCGAAGTCATAACGACGCGATTGATGGGACGTTTCGGCTCCCTTGTCGCAACGTATAAAGGAAGGAACCAGAGTCATCTGTCGTTTCCCATCGTTTTGAAAAATTTACTCGCTGAGAAACGAAGGGACTATCTGTATACGGGTAAAACCGTACCCACTGAACACCCCGATTTTCCGGTAAGCCAAACGGAGCAGGAACGTGATCGTAATGAATCGGAATCAGAGCGAGGAGCCCTCGTATTGGATCTCGGTCAAAACATCTGCCCTCGGGGGTATCAGGGCTATGTTTTCCGGGTCTGGTTCGAGGACTAAGACTTCGGAGGGCATTATCAAACAGCTACACACAACTAATAGAGGGCTGTGATGTCCGTGCCCAACCGGATATCACAGCGTGAATCTCAGCCCGTATCAGTAGAAAATAGGTGATTAGCGAAACAAAATATTTTTCCCTTTCTTAGAATTATCCTTAGAGTAAAACTCCCCTACTATATAAAAGGGAAAGATTATTATTCAGGGTACATATTGTAACACGCATATCAACGAAATTTATTTCAATTCTCTTTGTTGTTCAAAGTTCTTATTCTTGTTCTTAAGTTCTTCATAAGTTTATTCTAATTTGTATTTCATCCATATATGGTTATCAACTTGTTTGGATGGTCTTTACCTATTGTATTGTATCGTATTGTTATTTAAATATGATGTTTGTTTTGGTTGTCACTTAAATTTTATTATATCGTATCGTTAAATCCGTCGTTACGTAATGACAAAATATGCCACTTTATGTAGCGACCGATTTGGTGCGGTTGCGTCGTTATCTTGTCTTTTTCTCTCATCTCACCCTTCACTATTATTAAATTATTTTATTTTATCATCTATCCTACCTTTTGACATAATAAATTTACCCTGTATCATAATTTTTCTTTATAATACTGTAAATTTATTTTTCATATTGTTGGTGCATGATATCATGAAACAACGGCAAACAATACAATCTATCCAAATATTGTATTCATCAAACGATATAGTACAATACAATACAATACATATTGGGTTTGTTGTTGTTGTTGTTGTATCAATATATGGTTAAAACATGATCTTAATTAGGTTTTTATTCTGTCCCTAGTTTGACAAATTAATGAATCTTTATTAGTCTCTTAGAATTTGCAAGCACTAAATTTAATTTTATATAAAATGTAATAGTACCGATATATTATAAGGTATAGTAAACAGAATTTTTGTATAAATTTAAAATATCAATTATGTATGAACCAGAATTTTTATTGATGGCAATAGTGTATATAAAAATTAGAATTTTCTTTCAGAGCTCCACATGAATTATATAAGTGGGGCTTAAAAATCGAAAGGAAACCCAGAGCTCCGTCCAAATAGCAATAGTTTACCTAAAATAGAAAGGATTTTCACAGCTCATTCGGGATTAATGATATGAATGGGGCTTAAAAATCCTCTTCTTATATATGTGGCAAAATACATCGACAGCCCCTTAAAATTATCCACTTTATCTTAAATTTGTTTCATTTATACACTTTAACAAAGTCTTTACTGTGTCATTTAGGCACAAAAAGCTTACATGTCATTAAGCATATCTCACACCTCTTTTAAGAGCGTGAACTCTATATATATATATATATATATATATATATATATATATATATATAAAAGGCCAGATGTGGGCCGAAGTAAAGGTGGCAACAAAATAAAACAAGACATTATTTTAAAAAAAAAAAAATCTCTTTCTCTTGTTCATCCTCTCGCTGGGATACTACCACAACCGTGCCGCCAACTTCCATCATCATACCCACCACCTCACCTAAAACCACAAAAAATTAAAAACCAGTTGTATTGCACTATAAAACTACCGAAGCTCCTCCATGAAACACTATGAAAACCTCAATTAGATACACCTTATTTACCCTTCAAAAAATCAGTAATAAACACAATTGAAACTAGCCATCAAACCCAGCTGAGCTATCCCCAAAACAGCCTCTAAAACAGCTCCTCCCCGCGTCATTTATTCACCAGTTTATCCAATGAAAAAACGAGCTTCATCAACAGAGAAATAGAGCATTAAAGGGAAGGAAAAATAGGGAAACATAAGCTTATATATGCCAACTGGATTGACAGGAATTAACTTCATCCCGATATGCACGACTGTAGCACTTCCGCTTAAATTTCGATTTTGCCTTGGACCCCTCTATTTTCCTATTTAATACATATAAAAATAACTTTTTGTTAACACACACACATTATTCTCTAATTTACACCAAAAGTTACCCAAAGTAAAAGTATATTCAATTATTAAAATATATATAACCATTGTAATTCCATAAAGAAAAGTACCCTTTATTGATGTATTTAGAGTTCAAGGGTTGTAAATCTCTGCAGAGTAATTCATTGGTGGGGATTGTAAATTAAGACTTTTTGAATTTTTGCTAAATATGGTGAAACAGAGGAGGGGGGTCGCCGGGAAGACGACATAAGGAAGTGGGTTGTAAGAGGTCGCCGACGGAAGAGAGTAACATGGTCGCCGACAAGGGATTTTAAGAAAGATTAGAGAGTAGTAGCATGATAAAGAAAGGACTCGCCTGGGGAGATGATGAAGGGGTGGGTGGGGTTCTTATTCTTCTTTTATATTTTTTCCAAAGTTTATTTTAAGCATTTATTTAAGTTAAATCCATGTGTCCTCGTCTTATTCGTCACTTTCGCGTGTGAAGTGCACACATCTTTATGTTTGGATGCCCATCAAATTTTGTGTCTAAATGACACAGTGAAACCCCCGTTAAAGTGTTCAAATGGAACAAAGTTAAAATAAAGTGTCAAAGTAAAAAGTGATAACAACTTTAATGGGTTGTCGATTTATTTTGCCTATATATGTTTAACCGTAAAACGGTATAGTTAAATTTATAACATGATTTATAGACACGTGAATTAATTTGATCCAAGAATATAAAATAAGTAAGAACATAAATAAGATTATTAAAATAACTTGATGGAAATACAAGTCTGGTTGTGGACTTATCTTCTTCGGAAGTAGTAATAAGAGCAATATTAAGAACAAGAGAAATAGAGTAATTTGATATAATCAGAGCAGGTTTTAGCCTTTGTGTACAGATGATATTTCGTGTCCAACTATGGATACAAATTTTCCTATTTATAGCTCTATTTAGGGCGACAAGATCCACAAATCAAGCTCTTCTTTAACAAGAAGAAAATTCCTCTTGATGGCTGCATAACGGTTGACCATTAATATATAGATTCTTTATAACGGTCGCTCATTAAATGCTGTCTTTTCCAACCGATGTCTTCCTTTCAAACCTTCGTTCTCTGTTCCAATGCCTTAGGAACTTATTTAGCACCGCTCACATGTTTGTATTCGGTACCAACTATTTGTTAACTCATATCTTACCTGTCTTCAATTTCACGTGTCAACTCGTCGAGCATCTACCCAGCATTAATCAATTTTATCCTATACAGATAGTCCCCCTACTTTCTGGTGATAAAACTTTGTGTTATCGGGAAGTAGATAAGACCTCTTTTAAAGTCGGAAAAGTTCTTGAACAATTTCTGACACTTGAAAGGACGCATGTCTCCTTACATTTAATGAGCCAAACACGTGTTATCCCTTGATTTGGAAAGTATTTTCGCCAGTTTTTAAGGTAATCATGACCACAAATTTTGCCGTCTATAAACTTCTCCACTACTCATCACTTTTACCTTTCACTTTTACAAACTCTTCTTCTTCTTCTTCTTCGAATTTCCTTAGAACCCTACTACAAAATCCCTCTTTCTCAGTAAAATCTTACTACTCAAATTTATTATCATCTTGCCTTCTATTTCCATTGTTCCCGAAAACTCTGGCCTTCTCATCGGTGGTGACCCTAAAAAAAATAAAATAAAGGAAGTCGATATTGAATCCGAGCCTCCTACCGTTAACACCATCATACCTCTTCAACTCAACTCCCAGTCGGACCTTCAAGTTCAAAAGGAAACTATCAACCCCAAAAATGACAGAAATTGACATGTCTGCAAATATCCTTCTTCCATTCACCTTGTTTGCATTCCCGTCGTAATAGGAGACTACGACTGAAATAACATCGAAATCTTTGCCCCCAACGGGGTGAAAAGGATGACCTTTAGCAAATCAGGGTTCATGTATATTTATACATAGCTTCTTACTTTAAAATTAGGCAAGGAAATTGATCCCATAATTTTCGAATTCTCCTACCACTACCAAATCTACTTAGTTTAAGTGAGTCCATCAATATGGCATATAGTGGCTTGCCTTCGAAAACTGTGCTCCGAGGCCGGGGAAACCCTAACTCTCGTACATTTAATCAACCTCTACTCCCCGAAGAACTTCCGTAGAGGCGTGCTTAAACTCAGCAAACACGGCCACATGCTATTGTTACTAGCGTCGATGATGATAACGACCGTGACTGGATGGAATGGTTTATTGTCATTGCTACAGGGACATTCTCCCAGCAACATCCCCTTCCATTCCCGAATCTTGGAGTTTTGCTCGTAAGTCTTCATATATCCTTTCCTTATCACGTATAAAAAGAATTTCCTCCTTTGCTAACCTTATTTTCTTTATTCCAGTTACTCATTAGGAACCACCATCGGTTAAGAACCTGTCACTGGGTACGTATAATTCTAGATATTTTCACACTAGGCTCTTGTAGGTGGAAATAGATTGCTCCCAGATTTAATTGGAAATCCAAAAACCCGAAAAAAGTTTTATTTTTCCCTTTCAACCTTCAACATGATTTAGAACAAATTCACTGACTTCCTTTCGTAATACATAGTCCTTCCGAAGGGGTCTTCCATCTTCCCCGTTGTTGATGTCTCTGATGACCCAGAGGAGGCTCAACAACAATTGCAAGATATACTTAACTAGAAGAAGGCTCATGAAGTAGCTCTTGCTTCCGGTGAAGGTGCCTCCTCCCGGAATCCCCATCCCAAGGATAAGAAACCAAGGAGAAGACGTACCTCTATGGCTGGGAGTTGGGAGAAGACTTCAACAAAAGAAGATCCGACTGGACCAACCACATTGGTCCTTGATGAAGAAAGAACTGATAATGAAGCGGTTCCTCTTTAAAGAAGAAAAAGATCTTCATCAGCTCAATCGGATGTTCAGACGGGAGAACTTCAAGCACCTCACCCGGGAGAACTTCAAGCTATCTTTCGGGAAATGGATACAGTTTAAAATGCTGAATCTCATTTTCGAATCCCCATTATTTCTTCCGGTCAGAGGAGCTCCACCCCTGATATTCCACCATCAACTTCTACACCAACTGCATCCGTAACACCTTCTACACTAACTGTTGCCTCTCCACCGGCCCCAAGCGAACAGATAGAAGATGTTTGTTCCCCAAGGTCACCTGACCATAGAGATTTAGGGAACACTTACCCGACACCCATTCAAAACCTAGTAGAAAATGCAGTATCATTCTGACAGTTTCGAACCTACTCTCCAAGTCGGTGGAGGTCGCCAATTATCTGAAAACTTTGGCCACAGATAAAAATTGAAGAAAGATGGATTCTCTTTCTGCTGAGTGTCTGATCAATAACAACATGCACTATTTAGCTCAGGTATCAATTTAGTCTTCCTCTATTCCCTTTTTTCTTGCTAAACTTTGTCTTCATAACCTTAATTTTCGACCTTTATGGGCTAACCTCCTTGCCTCTAAGGGTTTATAAAAATTGATCTTGGACAAAGAGGAGCTCACTGTTGAACGAAATCATCTTGCTGCCAAACGGAACCAGCTTGTCGAGCGCCTCCTATTTTTGGAAGCAAAAGTTGCTCAAATGGGCAAGCTCGAGTCTCGATTAGAGCATCTGAGCAAGATAAAATGGCCCACAGTCAAGAGGTCTCTCAATTACATGAAGAGCTTAAGGAGACAAAGGCCAAGTGGATTAAACTGCAAGATGCAGTAATTGCCGCGACTGAGCGTGAGTCTGCTTTCATGGAGCAAATCAACGACCTGGAAGCTAGTTTACACTCCAAAATCGAAGAAGCTAATTCTACCAAAGAAAAGAGAGTCAAAATGGAGGAAATGTTCAAAAAGGTATTGGAGCAGAATCGCGAGCACACGAAGACAAATACAAACATTCACCGAACCTATGGCATTGTGAGGGCTGAAACTGATCAGTTGAAATCCAAAATTGAGAAGCTTCGAGCTCAACTCCAAGATCAAGAAGTTTCTTTCCTCCTCGAGAAAACTTATGCAATTTACTAGATGAGGAGGAAGACTTTAGAGGAGGACAAAGAAGGTATTGCAAACATAGATGATTGCATTGCCAAAGCTCGTGGATTGGAGACAACTACCCTCGACAATATTCCTGCTCGACCCATTGCTTCGCTATTTGAACACTAGTTCCGAATATTTGGGAACCGAAGAGGAATCTAAAGAAGAAGAAGAAGATAAGGATGAAGGCCTTGGACCGGATGAAGAACAACCTTCACCTGCAAATGAAGCAGAAGACACTTCTCTTCCTTCGGACTCTGCATGCAAAAACAATTGATGCATTTATTTTTCCTTTGTAACTATGCCAAAACATTTTTACTGAGTTTGGAATTTTAAGTAATGAAAGAAATCTTTAGCTTAAGTATTGTGCAAAACATTTTTTTTAATTATTTGATAAAGTTCGAGAATTGCTAATATCTGATAACTCTAATCCTGGACATTCATACTTCCCGTATCTACCCTTTGACTATGAGAATTTCATAAGAGAGGACCCTTATGTTTACAGTGTTCTTGAAAAGGACGTCTCCTATTCATTACGACACAAGCATTTAAAGGTTAATTAACTTTCAAATGAAAAAGAAATTAACTTATCATTTGGACAAGAAATAAGATATAAACAAAAAGACCTTGATTTATTCCTTTCATTCTCAAAAGTACATATACATAAGTATTTATTTTAGTAAATGAAGCTACCAATACATGTGGCTAGCTTTGTAAACTTATTTTTACGGGGTTGATCATGCAGTCCCCGATCCTGAAAAGATATAGCCTCAGGTTCTAACAGTCCACGGTCTTCGTGATACTTTTAGCGCTCTAATATGCAATAGTTCCTCCCAATGTTCGGATGCTAAGTATGAGAATTCAAACACTGGAGCTCTTGCTATCATCGATGACCCTTTCTTCGTAGTATGCTTTCCATTGCTGCCTTATTAAAAATCTTGCCGGAAAAATTCAATTGGAACAAAAACTGGATGAAGGAAAAAAGAGTTCAGCACATACTTTTAGTACCAGCAAGGATCTTTAGCAGTAATACCTTATGAGATGAGTCACGTTCCAATTGCATGAAAATTTAACTCCATACTGATTTCCAGCTTATATGAACCTTTACCGGTTACAGCTGAAATCCGGTAAGGTCCTTCTCACATTGGTCACAACTTCCCGGTATTGACATCTCGGGTACTTTGAGTTACTTTTCTCAAAATCAAATCTCCAATCTTGAAATATCTAAGACTTTCTATGCGGTTATAATATCTTTCTATCATTTGCTTTTGTGCCACCATCCTTTCATAAGCAAGATTTCGATGCTCTTCAAGCAGGTCCAGCTTAATCAACAATGCCTCATTATTTGTTTCCTCGTTTGCCTTGGAATACCTTATTGTCGGTTCCCCAATTTTCACGGGGATCAAAGCTTCCACACCATACACAAGTAAAAATGGTATTTCTCTCCTACTTGTCTTCGCTGTTGTTCGGTATGGCCATAACACTCCCGGTAACTCTTCTGGCCAATTACCTTCTGCATCCTCTAATGTTTTTGAGGTTTTGGATTGTAACCTTGTTAGTTTACTGCGCTTGTCCGTTGGCACTTGGATGATATGGATAAGATATAATCTTTTTGATCTTCAATCCTTCCAAAACTTTTGTGACGTTGGAGCCCATTGTCATAAGCAATTTCTTTTAGTTATCCAAACCGACAAATGGGATGATCCCATATGAAATCAATCACTTCTCGCTCTCTAATTTTTTTGTAAGCACCTATTTCAACCCATTTAGTGAAATAATTAGTTAAAACCAAAAATGTTTTACCTGCACGGGCCTTGCGGTAACGGACCAACTATATCCATCCCTCATTTTATGAATGGCCACGGTGACACCACCGAATGTAAAAGTTCTGCCGATTGATGCACTAACTATGCATAACACTGACACTTATCATATTTTTGTACAAATGCCTTCGTGTCTTGTTCCTTTTGGGGCGAATAGTAGCCAACTCTCATCAATTTGAGAACCGACGAGTCCGCCCTAGAATGATTTCTGCAAACTCCTTAGTGAACCTCTCTCATCACATAATTAGCTTTCGATGTTCCTAAATACCAAGCCAGTAGTCCTTGAAATGACCTTTGATATAATTGACCGTCAACAAGGCATTATCGAGCAACTTTGGTTCGTAGTGCCCGGGAAGTTTTAGTATCTTCAGACAATTTTCCATGACTTAAATACTCTATAAATTAATTTCTTCAATCACAAATTAGGATGATTGAGTTAACTTTGCAATAACCGTTCACGTCTAGTACCAAATGCAATAGTTGAACAACTGCACCGAAATCAGTTTCTTTCATTTCCGTTGACAACCCTAAATTGGCCAATGCGTTCGCCTCCACGTTCTCCTCCCTTGGGATATGAATAACCGACCATTCCCTGAACCGAAAAAGCAAAAATTATACCTTATTCAAATACTGTTGCATGCGCTCCTCTTTGGCGTCAAAGATTCCGTATACCTGATTTACTACCATATGGGAATTGAATTTAACTTCAATCACCTCGGAGTCTAGTCCCAGACTAATTCAAGTCCTACAACCAAAGCCTCATACTCGGGTTCATTGTTAGTCAAAGGTACAGTTTTAATCGCCTGTCTCAGGGTATTTCCCGAAGGAGTGATTAACACTATCCCGTGATCGGATCCTTTTACATTGGAGGCCCCATCCGTAAACAAGGTCCATACACCGAAAACAATTTTAGATATTAAAAGCGCTTCCTTAGCAACTAAAGGCATCATTCCCAGACTAAAGTCAACCATGAAGTAGACCAAAACTTGTGACTTGATAGCTGTCCGAGGTTTATATTTCTATATCGAATTCACTAATTTCTACCGCTCATTTAGCCAAACGGCCTGACAATTCAGGTTTATGAAGGACGTTCCTCAAGGAAAAAGTCATCACAATAGCTATTGGGTGGTACTGAAAATAAGGTCTAAGCTTTCGAGAGGCGATTATGAGAGCTAGAGCCAATTTTTCTAGGAGTGAATAGCGTATCTTCGCTCCTGATAAACTTTTACTAATATAATAAATATGAAATTGCGTAACTTCCTCCTCTCGCATCAAAACAACACATATCGCAACTTCCGAAACTGCTAAATAAATTAATAATTATTCACCTTCCATTGATTTTGATAACAGTGGAGGACTAGACAAATACCTTTTTAAGTCTTTCGACGCTTGATGATATTCCGGAATCCACACGAAATCATTCTTCTTTTCAAGAGTGAAAAGAAATGATGGCATTTCTCCTAAGACCTTGATATAAACCTGCTTAGGGCCGCCAACCTGGCGGTCAACCTTTGCACTTTCTTCACACTTGTTAATTGGTCTGGAATATCCGAGATGGCTTTTATCTTATTGGGATTTACTTCAATTCCTCTTTGAGGAACCAAAACCCCCAGAAATTTTTCGAAGCCAATTCCAAAAGCGTATTTTTCGGGTTGAGCTTCATGTTGTATTTTCTCAGAATATCAAATGTCTCTTATAGATGAGCCAAATTTTCTCCTACATTAAGAGACTTAACCAACATATCATCAATATAAACCTCCATAGTTTTACCAATTTTTTGTTCAAATATTTTATTAACGAGCCTTTGATAAGTGGCTCCGACATTCTTAAGCCCGAAAGGCATCACATTATAGCAGTATGTGCCAAAATTTGTGATAAACGAGGTTTTTTCTTGGTCTTTCGGGTGCATCCTGATTTGATTATACCCAAAATACGCATCAAGAAAACTCATTAACTCATGCCCGGCCGTAGCATCAATCATTTGATCAATATTAGGCAATGAGAAAGAGTCCTTAGGGCATGCCTTATTCAAATCTTTATAAGCTACACATATTCTAAATTTATTATTATTTTTAGGTACAACCACTACATTAGCTAATCAATCTGGATAATTTACCTCTCGGATTGAATCTATACTCAGTAACCGGGTTACCTCTTCTTTGACAAACCTGTTTTCTGACCTCTGCTACGGCCGTTTCTTTCGCCTTACTGGAGGGAAGTTAGGGTCCAAACTTAGATCGTGGACAGACACTTCCAATTGAATACCTGTCATATCTGAGTGAGACCACGCAAAATAATTTATGTTAGCTTTAAGAAAATCAATAATTTTAAGTATTAATTCGGAGCTCAACCCCGTTCCCAGGTGGAACGTTTTTTCTAAGAACTCCGTGAGGCATCTTGTTCGAGCTCCTCTACGGTCGACTTGGTTGCGTCCTTTTCCTCCGGCACCTGAAAAGTCCTCGGTACCTGATAAAACTCCAATGATGCCTCTCCTCCATTATCTTCAACCAGAATGGATGAGGACATCGGTTCCTGTAGTTGCTATTTGCTTGTTCCTTTTGCCTTGCTACTGGACAAGGTAACTATATTCATTTCTCTTGAAGCTAGTTGATCTCATCTAATCTTTTTGACCCGTTCCGGTGTGGGAACTTCAGTAGCTGATGGTAAGTCGATGGCACATCCTTCAGTTCACGAATTCATGATCTTCCAAGTATCACGTTGTATCCCATGTCACCATCTATACTTAGAAAAGAGTGGTTTTTGTTACGCCATCGGCATGCATGGGTAGTAAAATCTCTCCTCGGGTCATTACACTTGTAAAGTTGAACCCGGCCAGAAGCTTTGTTGCCGAAACTATGTTTCTGGTTAACTTTGCTTGTTCAGAAAACTCTCCATTGAATGATATTGGCTGATCTGCCTGGATCAATCAACACGCATTTAATTTTAAAATATAAGACATTAAGCGATATTACCAGAGCATCATTGTGTAGTAAAAGACTGCCATCAACATCCTCTTCCGTGAAGGTGATTTCATCATCTTCTGATGCTTCCCAGATCTTTTTGCCATGAGTTATCAATATCTTTGTCTTCTTTGTCGTTGAAAATGTCACCCCATTTACTTCGTCACCACAAAATATCATGTTTATCGTTAAGCGTGGTGACCCTGCAGCCAGTTTGGCTGGTTCCACAGCATCTCGATTCTTCCCAGAATTTATTTTGGCCCAATCACTTAGAAATTCTCTAAGGTGACCATTCTTCAATAATGCTGCAACCTTTTCACGAAGGTGCCGACAATCCCCAGTCCTATGAACATGTGTTCCATGGAATTCACATTATAGATTAAGATTCCTTTGACTAGGATCCGATCGAATTGGTTTCGGGAACCTAGCCTCCTTAATATTTCTCATAGCCGACACCAATTCTACTAAGTTGATGTTAAAGTTGTAGTCGGATCACCGGGGGTATGCTGAATCCTGAGACACCAATAGTTCCTTCTCCTATAAACCTCTGCTACTCCGATCACGATCCACCCTTCTATCGGAAGCAAACCTGTCTGATAGCTGAAATCCTTTATTTTCACGCCCATCAACCCTTTCGTAATACTAAAAGCAACTCCTATAAGATCTTCGATCTGCACCAAAATTAGTTTTGAACTTTCCTGATCCCGATCACGATTATTTCCTTTGGAAGACACCGAAAAGCTTAGTTGATCATCTTCCATTCTAATTTTTGATTCAACACGATTATAGACATCTGCCCATGTAGTTGCCTGAAATTCTAACAAGCTTTCCTTCAATTTTTTGGAGGCATCAGAGCTTAATAGATTGAGACCTTTGGTGAACGCTTCAACTGCCCACTCATCCGATACTGCCAGCAATAACATCCTCTTCCTCTGAAATCGAATCACGAACTCTCGCAATAGTTCAGACTCTCCTTGAGTAATTCTGAGTATGTTCGTATTTTTAGCTTGGAGTTTTTTTGCCCCGGCATGAGCTTTAACGAAAGAATCTTCAAGCATTTCAAAGAGTCAATTGAATGCCTAGGTAAAAGAGAATACCAAGTTAAATCTCCCTTCATTAGGGTTTCGCCAAATTTCTTCAACAAAACATATTAGATCTCCTGCGGGGCCAAGTCATTTTCCTTTATAGCCGTAGTGTAAGTCGTGATATGCTCTCATGGATCCGAAGTCTCATCATACTTGGGAATATCTGGCATCTTGAATCTTTTCAAAATTAATTCCGGGATCGCACTTAGTTTGAACAGCAACTTCGTATACTTCGTTGAATTTGGACCCTTCAATACCAGTGGCACTCCCGGGATCTAATCCATCCGAGCATGGAAGTTTTTAGAATTATGGTCCATTCGTTCATTCATTTCCCTCATGAATCTCATGAGCTCGATTTTAAAAGGATCATTAATATTATTTTCGTTCCCGGATCCACTACCTGCACCACCTGCTTAATTTTTATTAAAATCAAACTCCTCCCTTGGGGAAATGTTATCGGTTCTTTGTGTTGTTTGATTTGCAGGCATGTTGGGAGGAATCTGAACTCCTCCATTGGAGTTATTGGAAGCAACCGAAAGCGCTTGCTTCAATTCCGTCATCACCCGATCTTTCCGTGAGAGATGCTTCATAATTTTTCCTTGTTGCTCTCTTAGATTTTGATTGTTTCAATAACATGTTCATCATCCACATCATCAGGAGTTAGACTTCTCACATGCCGAGGATTTTGTTCTTCACGAACATGCATTGTTTCATCTCTTTCGTTGCGAGTTTTACTAGTTGAATCATCACGTTGGAATACATCCTCATGCTCGTTGTGCGTTCCAACATTGTAATAATTGTTTACATCATTAGCTAGCCGCCATATCTGATTTTTCTTTTACTAGAGAAAAGAATCAAACTGTATTAGTAACAGATGAATGGATCAAAGTAATTACACAATTGTACTGAATTAATTTATAAAACGGTACAATTGAATTTGTAACGTGGTTTATAGATATGTGAATTAATCTGATCCAAGAATATAGAATAAGTAAGAACAGAAATAAGTTATTAAAATAACTTGAACGAAATAGAAGCTTGGTTGTGGACTTAGCTTTTCCGGAAGTAGTAATAAGAGCAATATTAATAACAAAAGAAAGAGAGTAATTTGATATAATAAGAGCAGATTTTAGCCTTTGTGTACCGATGATTTTTCATGTCCAACTATGGATACAAATTCTCCTATTTATAGCTCTATTCAGGACGACAAGATTCCAAATCAAGCTCTTCTTCTTTAATGAGAATAAAACCCCTCTTGATGGTTGCATAACGGTTGACCATTAATACAGAGATTCTTTATAATGGCTGCTCATTAAATGTTGTCTTTTTTAACCGATGTCTTCCTTTCAAATCTTTGTTCTCGGTTCCAATGCCTTCGGAACTTATTTAGCACCGATCACATGTTTGTATCTGGAACCAACTATTTGCTGACTCATATCTTACCTGTCTTCATTTTCACGTGTCAACTCGTCGAGCGTCCCCATGATGTTAATCAATTTTGCCCCATATAATATATGTAATACTCCATCCATGCTAAGTCAAATTGCGTCATAAAAATTAAAAAGGATGGAGTAATAATATTTTTACACGTAATAAACAAGTGGGAGTTTTTCAACCTCCAACACACGGGTAGTTTTCTTTTTAATCAAAGAACAGGCAACGCGCTAGTAAAGCAGTATCATTTCTTCTTTTGGATCGGTGGCTCATGATAAAACAGATGTGCGTGGCAGCGTGGGGTGTGTTTTTGTTAAACAAAGAACATGCAAAGCTAGTAAACCAGTCTGATATGTCATATAGGTTGAACGATCAGCTTAAAAGAGTCTAAAGATGCATTCTAGAAACCTTTTGACTCGCCTTTTCAAAAACAATTAAAAATTAAACCAAGTAAAGAGAATCAGCAGAAAAGGGAAAAGAAAGATGAAGTCATGAAGCAGAGGATCTTACAAGCAGTATTCCAGTAGAATTGAAGTACTTAGACAAATAGTATGTGAAAAATATTTATGCACTAATCACAAATAATGATACACTGCCTTGCTACAAAATCAAAAGATTGAATTTGTACATAATTTGTAATCATAATTGTTAAATTCTCAGAAGAAAATCATAACAAAGTTGATCATTTTCGCCAGGAATTGCGACAATGATCATGAGGCGTCCATTGAAACGTCAAAGTGTCATTTGTAGTGGCACTCATAAACCTCTTCCAATCATGAATCACTGCTGTCAAATCAGCCATTTTGGCACTAATTCCCCGGCAACAGTTGGAATGCCGTAACATCCTTACTATTTTGACAAAATCCACTAAAATAAACAGTATCTAAGAACCTCACTTTAAGGCCTAACTTTCGAAATTCTCCTCCGCGCATTAACTTCTCCAGAACATCTTGTTCTTTTAATCCTGTAGAATTGTCTTTCTTTGCGTACCACTTATTAAACAATGGAATAGTTTTGTTGTTTGATCTGATCATGTAGAATCCTGTGTTAATGGGATTTGCTTTGGACAATTGGTCGCCATTGAATCTGTCTGTACTAATCTGCATGTCTATAGCTTCGTTCAGGCTCAACTTTGGGAATGGATTTCTTAGCCATAATACATCGATCAGTGTCGTGGTCAGCACGAAAGAAATAGTCAGTTTTAACCGAGTTTTACTAATAAAGTTTGAATGAACAATACCTTTAATTATTCACAGAATATATATATATATATATATATATATATATATATATATATTATATATATATATATATATAAGAAGTTACACGTATAACTTAAATCCTGTAAATTCATGGTCTGATTTTCAACCTAAAAGCCCTCCAATTTCCAGTGTAATATGAACGTACCGTGAAGATGAAGTTGTAACCTCGCTTAAGAACATCACCTAAGAACAAAGTTCTTCTCCACATCATCTTGATAAAATCTTCAGACATGTACAGTTTCTCTCCAACTAAATCAACACCGTCCGTTTGGAGCTTGTAGCAATGGAGCCCAAGAAACTTGCACCTTCTGTACGACGTTTGATCCATCGCAATTATCAACAGGTGTTTGATTAATTTCCCAGCGCCTTCTCCGAGCCAGAAACCATCCAAGAAAATATCCAGCATTGGCTTATCTCCCTCCACGTATGCTTTATTTATAACAGTTATTATTATCGTCTTGTCCTCCGTTGCTGCCTTTTTCAAAGCTAATTCAAGGTCATCTCCATAGGTTTTTATGTAAAAAAGATTGTTAAGTATATTTGAAGGTTGGCATATGGAGTTTCGCAAAGGAAAGAGAGCTAAATTACCGCTTTTACATGAAGAGCTGATGAGGAGAATAAGCAGCAAACCAATAAGGTTAGTAGTGCATACAGAATATAGTGACTGTAGTTTTTGATCGGGTTCTTAAAATCCATTGTCAGAACGCATGAGGGACTCTAGTTGTGTGGCTGTTTAACGCTCCAACTTAGTTTACTTGACATTGGTTTTTACTACTGTTTAGTTTGTTCAACTACATATATAGTGAGGAATTCGAGTGGCTTACTAATCTATTCATTCACAAAATTTGGTACAGTATTCTGTTCAAATTGGAGAAAGAAATATGTTCAAATTGTGTATCCTACTTTATCAATAGACATTAATTCATACTATCTTTTAGTAACTAATTCAATATATCTTATAAATGCCACGTGAATAGTACCGCGTGATAGAACTTCTTTACACTTTTACACCAATAATATTTAAATTAAATATCATTTGAATGTACCACGTGGAACTCTTTAGTTTCATGTTAAAGTTCTGATGAAAGATTTAGAGTCAAACAAACTTGACTTTCCTCTAAAAGGAAAACGAGATATTTTATGTGAGGAGCGAAAGCTTTTTCTCATCATTTATATAGTGTTATTGCGAAAGTTTTCCTCTAAAAGGAAAACGAGATATTTTATGTGAGGAGCGAAAGCTTTTTCTCATCATTTATATAGTGTTATTGCGAAAGGGCACCGCCAATTAGTAGAAATGATTGCTTCCATTACTATAACATAAATCACTTGCTTTTCCTATAAGTGCTCCAAACACGATGTAGGCAAAAACCTAAGAAATGTATAACTTGTCAAATATAGTGCTATGAGTCAATTATTTACTTTGACTATTTGGATTTGGGGATTACTAATAACACATAGGATGGCTCACCAAAACGTAACATAGGTGTTAAGGAGTCATCTCGACGTCTTATGACGCGAGGTCACATACTAAAGAGCTTCAAGAGAATTACCTGGACGACTACAATTGGAGATCAAAAAGTGTATTCTATTGGAAGATAAGCTAAATGGTGTGGAAATGCTTCACAAGTATTTTAACGTGCTTATAATGATGTTGGAAGATGATCCGTGGAATCCTTTTAAGAATAAGGTCATCAGAAGAAGAGACGTAATCTTCCGAAAAGTGAAGTTGAAACTGTTAATGACCAGTCTAAGAAGGCCAAGAAAAATATCGAATGGTATACTCCAGAACCTTGTCGCAGTTCCTTCTACTCCTAACCATCCCACAAGTACAAAAAGTACGATCGAGGAGGTTACCGGGCAGGGAAAGCAACCTAATGAGGTTGTTGAGCAAGGGGAACAAGTTGATGATAATGTCGAGCAAATGGAGTACCCTACTCAGGAAGAAGAACAACTTTAACCTCTAAGGAAATCAAAAAGGCTAAGGGTAGAGTTATGCAAGTACCCTTCCACAGAGTATGTCCTCATCAGTGATGAGGGGCAGCCAGAAAGTCTTAATAGGTGTTATCCCATTCAGAAAAGAACTGGAACCAGTGGATGAAAGACATACAAGAAGAGAAAGAATCTCTACAGAAAAATGACACGCACAAGCTGGTCGAACTTCTAAATGGTAAAAAATCACTCAGGTGAAAGTGGATCTTTAAACTCAAGAAAGATGAAAATGATAAGTTGGTCAGATATAAAGCTTGATTGATGGTAAAATACTTCAAACAGAAAAAGGTATCGATTTCGACAAAAGTTTCTCACATGTTGTCAAAATAACTTTTATTCGAATAATTTTCAGCATAGCAACTAGTCTAGATTTTGAAGTGGAGTAGTTGGGCGAACTACTAAAAATATTAATTTCTGACCGAACTTTGCGACTGAATATTGAATGGTCGCTAATGCGACAAAATTTACGACTGCAGTGTAAGGCCCCGTAAATTTTCGGAAGGTAATTTAAAGTTTCGTGGTGCCGAGGTAGGATAATGTGTTCGAAGATTTTAGAAAACGACTCGTGGTACAAACATTTTGGATTATACAATGCACAGTGGAGTTGGTAGAAGAAATTACAGAAAATGATAATTTTGTGGTCCATTATGCTATAGAGGATCTGTTCTGCTGACCACAATGACCACATAATGAACTAGAAGCAACTCAAATTATGAAAACTATTTTTGTTGGCCACATAATAATTTTGTGGGCCGCATAATGATTATGCTATCGCGAAATTACATCGCGGAATGGACCAGAGGCTACCCAGAAGTTGAAAATCATTTTGTGACAGTTTTGCTGGCCGCATAATGATTCTGTTATCGCATAATGGCCGCATAATTATTCTGATATCGCATAATGGCCACAAAACGATTCTGCTGCTCACAAAATGATTATGCTGCCCACATAATCGATTATGCTGCCCATATAACGATTCTGCTACCACATAATTGACTTCAGCGGTCATTTTTAAAAAATTTATTATCCAACCCAATAAGACAGAATGTTTGAAATATAAGAAGCGCCACTTGGGGACGTGTTGGATGACTCTTGAAACATGTTATGGTTGTGGAAGGAGGGGACACAAGAAGAACAAATGCCCTAGGTTGGGTACACCTAGCCTTGTCTGTCCGATATGCGGGCGGGAACATTTTGCGTCGTGTTGTGAGTATACTCAAGAGTGTGTTAGGGGTGGCAGGCTTGGAAAATTCCAAAGACCCACACAACAAATCAGTGTAGAGATTGTTACTCCCGCCATGAAGGCTTAGAGGAAGGATAGGGGGAATGATTTTTATGTATGCAAAAAGGGTAAATATCAGGTCAGTTGGGTCAGTCAGTTTAGTGGACCACATCCCCGTTGCGTGAAGCGTAGGAGATATCATTTGGGGGTATGTCACTATGGTACTAATGTATGTTATGGATGTGGAGTCGCGGGGCATCAATTAAGGTAGTGAGTGCCATGTCAATCTAAAATCACCATGTACGTCACTCTTTAGTACATTATTATGAACACTGCATAATTGTCCTTCTCGTATATGTACATCTATATTGAAGAGCCTTCATAAACATGGTCTTAACAAGATGCTGAATCAAAAAACATTGCATGCACCTACTCTTTGAACGAGACGCATTATTCGTGAAGCCACTTTTTCACAAATCCTCTTATTTATGACCTCTTGTGCGATTGAACTCTATAATTATTTTCTTGAATTGAGTTATAACCCTAGGCTAATAATTCCCACTTGCTTCCCTAATATCCTCAACAAGGGACCATGCCTGATAAATTTCTTATAGAACCTTCAGACTCGAATGGATAATATTTTCTCACTTGTGCTTATCCATGCACCATCATAAAGTTTACCTATGTAGTATCAAATTCAATGTAAAGCAGCCTAGTATTGAAATCCTTCTTGAGGCACTCTTTCTCTCTCCGATGTATGTGGCTTATTTGGTTGGAACAATTACTTTACTTCTTTGTGAATATTATCATGAAACCTTTTCACTGTCTAGTAACATGAGAGCATATCTCAGCAAATATCATATGTGTACCTGTCAATTGAAAGGGGTCACTTGTCCGCATAAAGTTTCTGGGGAATTTGAGATTTTCAAAATTCGTCACAGGAAGATATTTTTGTTAGCCCATCCCAGTATGACGTTCATGTCCACCTAGATCATGCCTCAGTGAGTAACTCACTTTGTTCCTAGCATTGTAATTTCCCATGAAGTAGACTGGTATTGCAGCTTGAGAGTTATTATGGTAAAAACTTGTCTAGCTCATAGCAAAGTGTTCATTCTCTCTAACTAATACATGATTTCATCCCAATATTAAGATATCATAGCTATGTGGTTTCACTCGTGAAAGGTTGAAATTAAATGCTTTCAGATTTTGGCACATATCATGATCATATTGATTTGAAAGACAAGTTTGTCGTATCTCTAGTCCTCTCATATATCAACAACTATCAGGAAAGGTTAAGTTGCCAGAATGATAATAATCTCACAAGTATTCATCTTTTTTTTTTTCAACCTTATGGCTTTGTGACATAGATTCCTTGTGTCAAATACTGTTAATAGCTTAA
Source organism: Nicotiana tabacum (assembly GCF_000715075.1). Classification (NCBI taxonomy): domain Eukaryota; kingdom Viridiplantae; phylum Streptophyta; class Magnoliopsida; order Solanales; family Solanaceae; genus Nicotiana; species Nicotiana tabacum. The sequence goes on from NC_134083.1 coordinate 80,792,458, forward strand.
TGCAACTTCTTGTATTTTAAAACCCATATCACATTCAGGGTGCCAGAATATTCTCATTTCGAGTTAAACTGATTTTCTCTACACTCCAGGAGGCGACTGGTGTCACGTACTTGGGTATTCCTCCTTGAGGCTTACTATTGCCGGACAAGGCACGTATGGAATAGAGTAATTAATATTGTCTGTCTCATAACTCATAATCTTCCAAGAATAACTGATGTTAATATCTTTATCCTCTCGATCATGCCTCATATATGTCACATGTCAAAAATGACTCACTTCTTTTACATCTCTAGATCATGTACATGTTTCCAAGTTATCAATGTGTACTGCACAACTCTATTCCTCATTTGTCGAATTGATAATGTCATCATAATGATTAATCATGTCAGCGCTATTGGTAGTAACCTTCATGTCTCTTAGGATATAACTTCCTAAAATACCCTTCTCGACACATTGATGGATTCTTGAATAATTCCAGCCCAATCTCGAACATCGTTGTCCCTATTTATAGTAAACCTATGGGGGTTGAAGGTTCAAACATGTCAAAGAAGAAGCATCATCCCATGATCAAATATATTGGGTAGGAACGTTTATGGTCATATTCATGCTAGCACATATTAAAGAAATTGTTGAAGGTTGCCAAAGGTTTAGTTTGGGTGTTCACAATAGAGATTAAGAGTTGAAGAAAGTGAATAGGTTATTCTCAGAATTTTCTCCATGAAGATATTATGTGAATTGCTAATAAAGGTAAAGTATGTATAGTCATATTAGGCCTTATGAAATCTTGAAGGAAATATGTCGAACAATGAGTATATTGTTTCCCCATCATTGTCCTCCATGTACCCAGTGTTTCATGTGTCTATTCCTAAGAATCCTTTGTCTATCGTTCCAGTGAAAGCTAGTGAAGGTGAAGTTATTGGATAATTGTCCAATGAGAGGTGCTTAATTTTCATCCTTGTTAGATAAGTCCGGAAATTGAGATTGCCTCCATCGAGTGTTATGGCAAAGTCCGTGAGTCGATGAGGCCAACTCGAAGGCCGAAAGTGTTAAGGAAAGAAAATGTTCTCACTTCCTTGTATAGTCAAATGATTGTGGATCAAAGAGTACTTTCTATGTGTTATGATTTAAATATGTGCAGCTCATGTTCAAATATCACTTTTGATAATATAATGCCTGTAATGTTGAGATTAGTGTTGGTGATATATATTGTGATGCTTTGTCGAGTTGTGTATGTGTTCTTAGGAGCGGTTTTTGGTCATTCTCATGCAGGTGGATAGGCCCAATTACAGAGGAGACTCTCTCAGAATTTTTGAAAAATTTGGGAGTTAGTCAAATTTGGGAGCTTGAGAAGTGTGAGGGAAGAGATGTGTGTAAGGATGAATGATCCAAAGTGGGGGAGAATGTAAAGCCGCGTAAATTTCTAGCAGGTAATTTAAAGTTTCGTGGTGCCGAGGTAGGCTAATGTGTTCGAAGATTTTAGAAAACGAGTCGTGGTACAAACGTTTTGGGTTGTACAATGTATAGTAGAGTTGGTAGAAGAAATTGTAGAAATTGATGATTTTGTGGTCCATTATGCTATAGCGGATCGGTTATGCTGACCACAAAATGACCACATAATGAACCAGAAGCAACTCAAATTTTGAAAACTATTTTTGCTGGCCACTTAATGATTTTGTTGGCCGCATAATGATTATGCTATAGCAAAATTGCATCGCGGAATGGACCAGAGGCTACCCAGAAGTTGAAAATCATTTTGTGGCAATTCTGCTGGCCGCATATTGATTCTGCTATCGCATAATGACCGCATAATTATACTGCTATTCCGCTGCCCACAAAACGATTATGCTGCATATATAATCGATTATACTGCCCACATAACGATTCTGCTTCCAAATAACTGTACCACATAATTGACTTCGGGGGTCATTTTTGGAAAATTTCTTATCCGACCCTATTTTGATATAAGGCCTTAAGGGGTCATTTTACAAGGTAAAATCTGTTTTTTTAGAGAGACAGAGAAAAGAGCTATTTTAGAGAGAGAAGGAGAAGACCTAGCATGCTAATCATCCATTCTTGCCCTAATCTTCAAGAATCAAGGAAGCCAATCACAAGATCTTCTTCTAAGAGGTAAGGTTCTACTCCCTAGCCCTAAATTTTGGGATTTGGACTAAAAGTAGGTCATAAGAAGTATGATTCTTAATTGTGGGAGGTACTCTTTGTGTATGAATGTACCCATAAGGGTGATAGGGAGGTTATCGAACCAAATTGGGTGAATGATTTATTGTGGGATGAAAGGATTTCACCATAGAAACCTTGTAGTGTAATTTGCATACCTAGTGCTTGATGAAATGCCTAAGTGCTTGATGAAATGCCTAAGTGCGTTGAAACCATGAATCTCTTTCTAATTATGGTTCAATTTTGTTATATCTCTAGTTGATTGGAATTGCTAGAAGTGTTTGGACGTTGTGGTAATCTAAGGGAAGCTTAATCAAGGTATGTTGGCTAAACTTCTCTCCTAGAATTGAATCCCATGGTGTTCTTGTAAGTCCTGAGTTATTCATTATAAATTGACTATTCCGAATAAGCTTTGTGTCGAAAGGTATATGTTCAAAATGTGTTTTGAACGCTCTTGTCATATTATGATAACATACGAGAATGTGTTCAAGTATAGGATGTGTGTTAAGATGTTATGACTTCAAATCGTGTTTCGAATGAAGGCTATTATGCCAAATTGTGTGAGAAATCTCGATGTGCTTAAGACTCTTAATTACTCATGCGTGTAATGAAAGCCGTGATTAGAGATGTTTTGTTGTTGATAATCTATAAAGATGCTTGAAAGTAAAAGGAGAGATTTGGAAATATAAAGTGTGGCCACCGTGCCAAGAATGAAAGTTATACTTGTGGCCAATAGTGCCAATGAAATGAAATAATGTGTGACTTATTATGAAATGAGCCTTGATTCAACTATTCCAAATTGACTCCGATAATAGAATTTTCCAAAAGCTTATGTACTCAAGTCATGTCCAAATGTGGTTGCTCTAACTAATGCTATGCTTGGTAGGTATTTCCAATATGTTTTGAGCTCTTACATAATTATGAGTTGAAATTGTGTATTGCCCATTTGGGGAAAAGTATTTCAAAAATAAATGATATCTTACTCGTTTATGATATTAACTTGTACTTCGATTGCTAATCATTTTACTCCATTTCTTGGAAAGAAATCCATTGTGTTTAAAGTCTTCATTACTAATGAACCTAAAGTTGTGATTTTCGAAATATTCTATTTGTTGATATTAATGATGATGATCCATGAAAGGAAAGAAATGAGAGTGTGGAATATGAATACGGCCATTGTGCCATGAATTAAGAATCATATGTATGGCCAAGAGAGCCAATGAAATAATTATGTTGTAAGTGGTTGAAAATGCCAATGAGGCTATATACGGTATGAAAAGTTATGAGGTAAATGCATTTGTATTGTTGCTTCCTTTGTATGCAAATCAAAAATATTTTTTGGAGTGTCATTAGTCACCAAGGAACTGTAGGTAACAACCTAACCCCGAAACTACACGTGCCAATGTAGGAGTGATTGAGGGGTAAATTCCCGTATTTATATGATAAAATTATTCCCCTTAATTGGGATGAGATTGATGTGATGATATTATTCCCCTTAATTGGGATGAGATGATTGCTAGAAAAGGGTGATGTCGATCCACATGGCATTGTGGTGAGACGGCCTAGTGGGTCGGGTCGTGATCGGACGCCATGCCGCACACATGGTGGTGATTGTGCTTGAGATTGTGATTAAGATAATGATTGAAGTTTGTGATAGTAATTGTGTTTGTGGTTGATGTCTTCGGGTGAGACGGCCTATCCGATCGGGTCGTGATCGGACTCCGTGCAAAATACACAGTGGTATATCTATATTGGTACTAAAGATCTCCCAAATAAAAATAATATTATCTTCATATTTTGAAAATTGTTATGTTTTAACTTGGCATTTGGATATTATTGATCTCTGGTTGTTATTTCCATGGTTTGCCCTTTCTTATATTGGCATTCTATTTTGAAAGAGGACATTTAGATTTACATACTAGTTCTATTTCATATGTACTGACGTCCCTTTTTGCCGGGAGCGATGCATCTTCAATGGATGCAGGTGGTTCAGCAAAGCTGGTCCTCGGTAGCAGTAACTCCCTCTTCAGCAGGTTTTGGCGAGCCCTACTCTATTCTAGGCCTGATGTCACTTGATGTTATACTTTGTGTTTTGAGGTATAGATGGGGCCTTGTTGCCGACACTTCCACTCTTCTGTTGTACTTAGAGTCTCCGTAGACAGGTTGCGGATGGAGTTTAATGTTGGGAATTGAACTAGAAGTGTTGGTATTTGGCAAACATATTTTTCATTATATCTATAAACTTGTAATATTTTGGAAATCTTAAATGAATTTCTTTGAGAAATGGGAAAAGAATGGGGAACATTACACTTTCCTCATGTATATCTCTTGATATTGATTTTATATTGTTCATGGGTAACATTGTATAGAAGGCATCAAGTAGGCTTGCTCGACCGGGTTATCTCGGTTTAAGCATCGGTCACGCTTTTCGAGATCGGGGCGTGACATGCAATAGTCAAAAAATAATTGTAATTTTATTACTTATTTTCCTAAAATAATATTGACTGCTTAATACTGGCACTTTAGGCCAAAAGTACCTGCCTTACAGCAAGATTTGGAATTTAGCAATTAGAATCTTAAAAGCTACTCCCTCCGTTTCAATTTAGATGAGGTAGTTTGACTTGGCACGGAGTTAAAGAAAAAAGGACTTTTGAAATTTGTGGTCCTAAAAGCTTAAGGGGTAAGAGTTTTGTGGGGCCATGACATTTGTGTGGTTATAAAAGCTTCTCATGAAGGGTAAAATGGATAAAATGAAGAGTTTAAAGTTGAATTATTTCCAAATTTAGAAATCTGTCATTTATTTTGGAACAGACTAAAAAAGAAAGTACCTCATCTAATTTGAAACGAAGGGAGTATTAGCCAAAAGGAATAGTGTTGTTAGTTTACAGATATGTATATAATGTAGTCTTGTCCCATATTGGAATACAAGTAATATGTCCGTGTACAGTATAGCTATAAATAAGGACATCTTATATTGCATTGAGTATCTAATATCAATAAGATTTTTCTCCCGTACATTCTCACATGGTATCAGAGCTTCGGTAAGAAAAGATCGTTGTGCGTCATTCTAGCGACATCCGAGAAGAAAGAACTCAGTCACCATGCAATTTTCCGATGACCTAAATGACTGTTTGCGTCAAAGTCACTATTTATCAGTGTTGTGAACAAACCAACACCACCACAAGGTCCGCCGTAATCCCACAACCAAGTGGAAAAACAACACGGGAATTTCCCGCCTTCACATTTGTGACCGATTCAGTCACGAAGTGAAAAGTCAAAAAAATATGTTGACCAAATAAATTGATTGCGTGAGTCAGAAATATAAAATTTATATATATATATATATATATATATATATATATATATATATATACTTTGCCCAAAGATATACTAACTAATTAAAAATTAGAGACTAGATCCTTATTTCCCCAATTTCTTTCAGTAATCTCTCACTCTGTCACACCTCAACTTGGGGTTGTGAAGGGGTCGATTGCAATAATAATACCCAACTAGGAGTTGGAATCGAATCCACAGGGAGCGTAGATGAGATTAGGTATGTATTCAGACTAAGCGCGTAAAGTATCTAAGATGCACTTCCACAAACAGTGTTTCGATTCTACTTCTAAATTATGCTACTGTTTGCAAATGTAAAGCTAGAGAATAATATTTTTGGTGTTGGTTTTCAAGTATGTAAAAGATCTAGCGTTGTGACTTACACCTAGGTGTTTGCCTAACGGGTTGTGGTCTTTAGAGCGGGTTTTGTTGGTCGGGGTATATTATAGCAATCAATACATAATTACCCACTCAATTACCTCTCGGTAAGAGAGTGTTTTTGCCCAATTTGGATTTCTCAAATCCAAATGGGTATTGAATTAAACAGTTGACAAATTGCTCAAGTCGAGTTTTACTATCTCTAGGTTCAACCCTTTAATTGGGACTATCAATCTCTTGATTTCATCGTAACTCTTGTTAGCCAAGTTTTCCTAGACTAAGTCTCTCTTTCTCAAGTAGAGACCAAATCAAATAAGCTTGAACCAATGTTTGCAACCATTAATTCTACAATTATAGCAATAACTAGGCTAAATAATACACACCCAACCATAAACAAGCCCTAAATCAAACACCCATTAGGTACCCACACTAGGGTTGGGTTACAACCCTAGCTAGAAATTTAGCTACTCATAAATGAAAATGAAGAAATTAAAGAATAATAGAAGATTAGACTCATATTTAATGAAAAATAGATGAAAATTCAATGTAAAATTGATAAGCTATGATAAAGTTTCCTAAAACAGTAAAGAAAAATGGCTACCAACTTTCAGATATTCCAAAACTTGACTTAATTTCGTGAAAGTAGTCTATTTATACAAAGCTGAAATTTTCAAACAAAATTTCCCTTTAGGAGGTTCTGCGGTCGCACAATTCTATGTTCGGTCCGCACTTTGCTGCAGCTCTTGACATGAGTAGTTTTTGTGGCCGCACAATTCTAAACTGCGGCCAATTTTCTTGAGTTCTGCGGACCGCACAATTCTGGGGTACGACCGCACATTTGATTTCTGCGGCCGCATAATTATAATGTGGTCCGCATATATTGATTGTCTTGAACTCCCAACTCTCTGAACCTCGGCTTCTGCGGCCGCACAATTATTGTGCGGTCCGCACTTTGCATTGCAACACTGTCAAATTTTCTTCTTGTTCTGCGGCCGCAGACAGAATTCTGCGGTCCGCACTTTAGCCCTTTCTGCTTGATTTTTGTCCTTGTTCAAAATCACTCCTTCTTGAGTTGAATTTTATCCCTTTGGCTCATTTTCCAATACTCCTGCAAGTAAGCATATTTCATAAGTTTTCGGGAATGCCTTTAAGTATTTTTGAGCTAAAACGAAAGTCACAAGGCACAAATAAGTAGTCAAAATCCCCACTTATCAACTCCACCAAACTTAAGCCTTTTCTTTTCCTCAAGCAAATAAGGTAATTCCCACCTCCATAAGAAAAGAGCCATTCCAGCTAGGCTAAGGTGAGCCAAACACACATCAATTGGGACCAACAATTACCCACACACTCATGAATCATCAACAGGGCAATGTTTTGAAGGTTAAAGCACAAATGGCTCTAATGTGACACTTGAGCATCAAGAGTTGACTTTACTCATCAAGGAAGTTCGCACTTTCATGTAGGTCACTGTGGATCCCAAACTCCTCCTCCTATACTCTCTGTTAGCTCATCTCACTTAAGAATGTAGCACTCAATTCAATGATTTGTGAAAAGTTCACCCATCACTCTCAAACGAATGTCACAAGTACGGCTCTAAGTACCATATGCTTGCCCCTCATGTAAATCACCACTAATGTAAGCTCACTCAGCTTGAAATCACGTAGGGCTTTTTTGGCATGTAATGAAGGCTTTTAGACTAAGGTAGGAAATGTTGGAATAGAACGGGTTCATCTTTCCTTAAGCACTCCATTTTATCTTTTTGGTTCATGCGTTGCCGACTCTTTGAGTCATTTTATTTTTCCTTAGGGGAACTAGAGAAACTTGACATCATCTTTCTTGGTCATGATATTCATTTTTCCCTTCTTTTTTTTCTCCATGCTTTTCACTTTTGCTTTTCTTTGAATCCCTTCAACTCTTCAATTTATTCACTTTCTTTTTGTGTTTTTCTTTTGTTCTTTCTTTTTTTTTCATTTCTTTTATCTCTTTTTTGTACCTTGATACCACTTTCAAATTCCCCGTCTCTCCCCCAAACTTATGCTTTCACCAATTTGCTTCTCATGAGTGTTAAGGAAAGCTTGGGTGCCAAGATAGGGTCACTACAAAATGGATAAAGGCATGTAACATGGTTATAAAATGAGAAAGGTTTTAGGCTCAAAAGGGTTGACTAAGGATAACATCATTAGTGGGTCATGGAAAATTTCACAACGGGTCAAGGAGAGACTACAATCACTTCTCAAGCCAAGCAAAACATAGAATTTCGCCTAGAAACACATTCGGGGTTCTAGACCATTCGCACGGGTACTTGGACTTGTAACAAAATATCTCACCTCTAACACAGCTGGATTGTTAAATAGGATAGAGGTGAGGGCCCACAACAACCGTATTCAAGTTTGAAAATCGCTAATGGTTCAACTAAACCACTCGATGATTGCCTAAGTCAACACAAGAGTCACAAGGTCACTAACTAGAGCCATTTCATTCCAAGAACTTATTTTTAACCATAAGCATGTCGTTAAGTGTGTTGGTACCAAGTGAAACATGTTTGACCCTTTTATTCATTATTACTACTGTTTTTACCTAATCATAAAAAACGGACTCAATCCTTTAAGAAGTTGTCACGCCATCCATCATTGGGAAGAGCCACCCAGTTTACATAAAAATCACCTTTGGAAAGAACTGTGGCATTAAGAAAACCAAAGGCTTATTGATCACTTAAACATAAAAAGAAGCTACCAAATCAACAAGAAGCTATTAAAGTAAATAAGAAGCTAAACTACTAAGAAGCAAAATAAAAAAGCTATGAAGTAACTACTGAAAGCAAAAATGAATATACAAACTGAGAAAGGGCAAGAGAATATATACATCAATAAAGAGAGAAGAATATATACATAATGAAAATAAAAATTAAAAGAGAGTATTATAGTTATTACATGCGAATATCAAATGTCATATCAAATCAAAATAGACCACCCCCCTGAATAAGAATAAGCATTGTCCTCAATGCTTAACAAAAATCAAAATAAGGAGGGAAAAGAGTAGAGAGGACTCCATATGTGGTCTCGGTGTCCATAGCAGCATCACCACCCTCAGGATCCTCCAACTAAATCTCATCATCCTCTACTCGGGGAGTAGCGGGGTTGATGAACATCTATAACACCTCCTCAGCAGTGTGGGTAGCGAGGTCTGGCTCCTCAGACTGGCCAGCTGGTGCCGCTGGTGCTGATGGTGCTGATGGGTCTACTGGTACTAATGGATCTGTCTCCATCAGTAAGTCAAATGGAATATCACCAGCTGCTGCTATCTTGGTCACCTCTTTTTTCAACTTGTCCACTGATTTTCTTGAGGCATGTGATTTCCTCATCTTCTTCACCTGTTTACCCAACTCCTTAATAGCTCCCCATGTGCCACCAATGTATCCATGATGGTCTTCTGATTGTCCAAGATCTTCTAAAATATTTCCTCCACTGATGAAGGAACCTGTGGTACTGTTGGGGTAGAAGATTGAGCTGCAACGGTACTGTATATGTCAGACAGCTTTGCAGTAGCTGTCTGCATCAAGTTGTTAAGGCTCACCAATGTCTAGGAGACTTGCAGCGCGGTGAGTGGATATGTGGAGGAGGAAGTCACTGATAATGATTCTTATGGTCTAGAAGATGGAGGTGGTGGCATATCAGCTATCTCGGTGGAAGGACCAGATGCTGTGGAAGGCATGGAAGCTATAGAAGGCATAGCAGCAGAATCTGCAACCACCACTGATATGATGGCTCATCAGACTGACCTACGGTAGTAGTCGACTTACCCTTGTTCATCGGGTTCCTTGGGTCCTTCTGATAATACCAGTAGAAAGGATTTTTAGTCCAAACCTTCGTATCAAAGCTCCTTGGCTCCACCCTTGCATCTGTGAGATACTCCGTGAGGCTGTTTGGATATGGGTAGGAGCTCTCACCCTGTCTGACAACTACTGACATGTTGGCCGACATGATAGCACCTACATTGATTGGGTACCCGGCCATGATAGATGCCACCAAGACTACCCGGGGGATTGGAAGATTGTTCTCATTTTGGCTCGAGTCTATGCGGCTGCGCACAAATGTTTTCCGCCCTTTTTCTTCAAAGTTGAGGGTAACTCGTGCAATGGAAACCCCTACTGTGATCCATGGTGGTGGTGGTCCTAGAGCTACTAATATTTCAGCTAGCCAAGGATGATCTGAATCACCCAATGCAAACTTCTCTAAATACTACACCGGCTCCATATCCTCAAGCCCCAAATACGTGTTCAGGGTGCTCTGATCAAATCGTACTTTCAAGTTCCCCACCTTAGTCACCTTAGTCCCCTTCTTGATGTGCGCTACATTGGCGTAAAACTCCCGGATTAAGTTCTCCTTGGCATCCAATACGCTTTTCGGGAACCACTTCTACCCTCTTTTTTCCTAAAATTGTCTAGCCACATTCGGATTGAATCTATCCAAATACTTGAACAGAAACTGTCGCTCAAGTGTGAGCAATCTCTGGGGCCACCACTCTTTGAATTTGTTAAATGCTGTCAAACTCACAAATCTGTATTCCCAGACTTCCTTCTTTTTCGACCTCTCTAGGCCGTCCACTATCGTATCACCCCCTCTACCATCATCTGGAATGTCATCATCATCATCCACTAGGATTGGTGCAGTTGGAGTGTGTGTAGAGGAGGGTTCTGAACTCTGGTTGCCTTCATCCGAACCCTCAGAAGAGCTTGCTGAGGTGGAGGATTCATTTCGGAGTTGGTATCTCCCAGGGAACTGTGGTGGTTGAGATTGGGCCTCGGGTTGTTCCTCCACTAAGTGACCCTCGGAAGCTTCCCTAGACGGGATATAAGAACTTGATTCTGAGGGCTCTGTAGCCCTACCTCTCCCAGTGGTTGGCTTCTTTAACATTGCTTTCTTTTGCACTGGAAGAGATTGAGTACCCCTACCTCGGCCTCGGGAGAGTTCACCCCTCCCTTGAGAAGTATCACCATGACCCCTTGATCGAACCATTGTCTGTAATACAAAGAAATATGAGTTAGTTAAAGTCCAAAAGCAGTCTAAAAACAGTTGCAGACAAAACACTATGTAGAGGTGAAAGTGCGGTCCGCACAATTCTGACTGTGGCCACAGACTGCCTTGTGTGGACCACACAATTTTAAAGTACAAACGCACAATTATGAGTGCGGTCACACAATTCCAGGCCCAGTAATACCAGTTCTCTGAAGTTTGGATCTGCTGGCGCACAAAAGTTTCTACGATCGCAGATCATTTTAAATTGTGCGGTCTGCACATTGAATGCACAGACTTTCCCTAAAACTAAGGATATGCGGACCTTTTTGCATAATTTAGATATGGTATTGGCAAATTAGACATGATACATGATTTACCCAACCCCCAATGAGTACATATGAAATTAACCACACAATGTTAAGCACATATGATGAATCATCTGACATTTAGGCCTAAAAATAACTATACTAATTAAGAACAAAAGCTAAGAAAATTTGGAAAAATTTAAACACGAATTGAACATACTGGTGATGAAGGATGCAAGGGAGAATCTAGGATGATGAAATGAATGTGATATTTGAAACAATTTTTGTGCACTGTGCTTGCTTAGGTGCCAAGAGTTCAAAGTGTGTGAAGTTTGGAACAGTGAGAGGAGGGCCTATTTATAGGTTGAAAATGTACAGCTGAGTGCGACCGCACAATTTTGTATGCGGTCCACACTCTTTACCTGGTCCCTCTGAAGATCTGTGGTCCGCACAAAATTGGGTGCGGCCGCAGATTGGCCAATTCTCTGCAATTTCAAACTTTAGAGAGTTGCATTTTTGGGTCTCCAGTTGTGCGGACACACAAAGAATTGTGCGGCTGCAGACTCCTTTCTACTGTGGCATGCAAGATTATGCGGTCCACATAATAAATGTGCGGTCCGCACTTTTTCAACACTTAGCTATTTTTTCGAGCACAGTTCATGCAAAGCACACTCATTCCTGCAATGCACTTCAAAACCAGTTAGCACAAAACAAAACCTATCTAAAAAGAAGAAAAAAAGAATAAAAAGAAACATGGGTTGCCTCCTAAGAAGCGCCTGATTTAACGTCGCGGCATGACGCAGATTACCATCAATCACTTGAAATTAATTAATTCCACGACGTGGCCATCATCCACTTTTCCAAGATAATGCTTCACCCGGTAACCATTGACTCTAAATACTTCATCATTTTTATTCTTCAAGTCTAATGCACCAAAGGGTGTCACGCTCACAACTTTAAACGGGACACTTCATTTAGACTTCAACTTTCTCGAAAACATCTGTAACCGAGAATTGAACATTAACACAAGATCACCTTCTTTAAACTCCTTATTTCGAATGTTCTTGTCATGGAGGTGCTTCATCTTCTCCTTGTATAAGGATGAACTTGTATATGCATGGTACCGAAATTAATCTAGCTCATTCAATTGTGCTACTCTTAAGTTAGCGGCGACATCCTACTCAAGTTAAGCTTCTTCAATGCCTACATTACCTTGTGCTCAAGTTCCACCGGAATGTGACAAGCTTTCCTAAACACCAACCGATATGGAGACATCACAGTCGGTGTTTTGTAAGTTGTCCTATAAGACCATAGAACATCATCAAGTTTCTTCGACCAATCCGTCCGGTTGGCATTCATGGTCTTTGACAAAATATTTTTGATCTCTCAGTTGGAGACTTCTACTTGTCCGTTTGCTTGAGGATGATAGGGGGTCGAGACATTGTTAGTGACAACCTACTTGGTGAGTAAGGTATCAAAAGTTTTGTTGTAAAAGTGTGATCCACCATCACTTATAATGGCCCTTGGAGTGCCAAATCTTGTAAAGATATTCTTTTTCAAAAATGCCACCACACTTCGAGCTTCATTGTTCGGTAGAGCAATAGCCTCAACCCATTTTGACACATAGTCCACAACTACCAAAATGTATGTGTTCCCACAAGAGCTTACGAGCGGTCCCATGAAATCAATGCCCCACACATAAAAAATGTCAATTTCCAAGATGGTGGTGAGTGGCATCTCATTTTTCTTAGAAATCCCACCGGCCCTTTGACATTCATCACAACGCTTGACTAGATCACTAGCGTCCTTGTAGAGGGTAGGCAAATAGAATCCACAACTCAACACTTTTTCCGCCGTTCTCACTCCACCATATGGTGAAGCGTGGCAAGCCTCAAGAATTTCCACTTGTTCTTTCTCCAGCACACATCGTCGAATCACACAATCGGTACAAATCCGAAAGAGATACAGTTCATCCCAATATCAAGGCAATACTGTTTGAGCTTCTTTATTTGGTTTGAAGAGAACTCATTCGGTACAATACCACTAACAAGATAATTTACTAAGTCGGCGAACCATGGCATCTCCGTCATTGAAATAGCTAGAAGTTGCTCGTCGAGGAAGGAGTCAATAATCTCAAGGCCGTCATGTGTCCTCCCCTCCTCCTCCAAGAGAGACAAGTGGTCCGCCACTTGCTTTTCACTGCCTTTGAGGTCTTGGATTTCGAGATCGAACTCTTACAATAAAAGCACCCACCGCATTAACCTCGCCTTCGAATAGTTTTTGCTTATTAAGTATCGAAGCGCCGCATGATCGGTGTGGACACTCACCTTTGTACCCATCAAGTACGAGCGAAACTTCTCCATAGCAAAGACAATAGCAAGGAGCTCTTTTTCGGTCACTGTGTAATTGACTTGGGCATCGTTCATGATCTTACTAGCATGGTAGACCGGATGGAAAATTTTATTGATACGTTACCCCAAAACTGCTCCGACCGCCACATCACTTGCGTCACACATGAGCTCAAAAGGCAAGCTCCAATCCAATGCGGTAATAATAGGAGTAGTAGTCAATTTGAACTTGAGCAATTCAAATGCCTTCATGCAATCCTCATTGAAATGGAATTTGGCATCCTTCTCCAAAAGCTTACACATGGGGTTCACCACTTTGGAAAATTCCTTGATGAAACGGAGATAGAACCCCGCATGACCCCAAAAAGCTCCTCACTCCCTTCACGGATGTAGGTGTGGGAGTTTAGAAGTCACCTTTATTTTGGCCTTGTCGACCTCAATACCATTCTTTGAAATTTTGTGGCCAAGGACAATGCCTTCCTCGACCCTGAAGTGACACTTCTCCCAATTGAGCACCAAGTTTGTCTCCTCACATCTTGCCAAAACCTTATCCGAGTTTTTCAAGCAATCATCAAAGGAATTCCAGACCACTTAAAAATCACCCATGAAGACCTCAAGAAAATCCTCCACCATGTCAGTGAAGATAACAATCATACACAATTGAAAAGTCATTGGTGCATTGCATAACCCAAATGGCATCCGCGAGAATGCGAAGGTACCATAGGGACATGTGAAAGTAATTTTCTCTTGGTCCTCCGGAGCAATAAGAATTTGATTGTAGCCTGAATATCCATCAAGGAAATAATAGAAAGCACATCTGGCCAACCTATCAAGCATTTGATTAAGGAATGGAAGTGGGAAATGATCTTTCCTTGTGACTTTATTGAGCTTGCAATAGTCCATACACACTCTTCACCTGGTCACCTTTCTTGTAGGAATCAACTTGTTCTTGTCATTAGTGACCACAGTCATGCCCCCTTTCTTTCGGACACATTGCACCAGAGAGGTCCACGAGTTATCGAAAATGGGGTAAACAACCCCGTCATCCAACCACTTTATGATCTCCTTCTTCACCACCTCTTGCATTTCTTTATTTAATCTTCTTTTATGTTCAACGGAGGGTTTGGCATCCTGCTCCAAAATAATCTTGTGCATGCAAAAGGTGGGGATTATACCCAGAATATCTGCCAATGTCCATCCGATAACTTTCTTCCTTTTTTGTAGCACCGCCAAAGTAGAGTCTACTTGTACATTAGTCAAACAAGAGGAAAGAATAACCGGTAAAGTAGAATACGGGGCAAGGAATTCATACCTTAGATGTGGTGGCAATGGCTTTAACTCTAAAGTGGGAGGCTCCTCGATTGAGGGCTTTGTTGGAGGAGTCTTTTAATTTTCAAGATCCAAGGACAATTTGCGGGGTTCATAAGTGTAAGACCCTATTCCTTGCAATGCATTCACACATTCCACATAGCCATCCTTTTCATCATCATCAAGGTTGAGCAAAACAGCCTCCAAAGTATCATCCACATTAATCATGGCACTATCATCATCAACAATCACCTCGGTCACTAAGTCCACAAACGAACAAACTTCATTGATATTCGGTTGACTTATAGATTTGCACACATGGAAAACTACCTTTTCATCACCCACCGAGAAGGTGACCTCTCCGGCTTCTACATCAACAAGTGCCTTCCCCGTAGCAAGGGAAGGTCTACCCAAAATAATAGGCACCTCATAGTCCACTTCACAATCAAAGGATAAGCTTATCAACTCGAACCAACACATCATCAATAATACCCAATGGTCTCTTCATAGTACTATCCACCATTTGTAGCCTCATAGAAGTGGGTCTTTGTTGCCTAATCCCCAACGATTTGAAAACTAAGTAGGACATCAAGTTAATACTCACCCCTAGATCACAAAGAGCTTTGGCAAAGTCGGCTCTTCCAGTGGTGCAAGGGATTGTGAAAGCGTCGGGATCTTCCAATTTAGGAGCCATTGAGTGCATAATTGCACTCACTTGATTTGTCATCTTTATAGTCTTACAATTCATCAACCTCTTATTTGTCACCAAATCCTTCATGAACTTTGCATAATCGGGCATTTTCTCCAAAGCCTCAACCAATGGCACATTAATAGATAAGTTGTTCATCATGTCAATAAATATTTTGAATTGGTTCTTGCCATTTTTCTTGGCAAGCCTTTGAGGGTATGGAGGAGGAGGCCTTGGCATTGGTGCCTTAGCCTTTGGCACTGCCGGTTACGGTATGTCAACAATATGTTCCCTAGACGGGTTCACCTCTTCTTGAGTATCCTCCACATTTTCTTCAATATCAATTCTCACTTCGTCGTTTGCTTGCACCACATTGTTTGGAATCTTATCTTCTTGAATCACTTGTTCATCATCCCCAATTCTTCTTTGACTTGAGGTAGTTTCATCCCCACCTTTTTCACTCCTTGTAGTCACGGTCATGGCATGTCCCGTATTGTTCCCACCTTTCGGGTTCACCACCGTGTCACTTGGTAGTGCCCCCTTAGGATGAGTGTTCAAAGCTTGCAAGATTTGCCCTAATTGAACTTCCAAATTGCGAATTGAAGTGTTGTGAGAGGCTATTTGAGCATCGGAGTCGGCATTCTTCTCCATCATTTATTTAAACATATTCTCAATTCACCCCATCTTATCCATGGAAGATCTTGGACCCTGGAAAGGATAAGAAGGCGGGTGGCTCGGTTGTTGATACATGGGGGGCCTTTGAAATCCCAACCCCCGATTTCATTGGTTATTGTTCCACCCCCCTTGTTTGTTTCCTCCCCAATATCCTTGACTACTGCCACTCCAATTGCCTTGGTTATTTTGACCATTCCAATTTCTTTGATTGTTTTGATTGTTCCAATTCCCTTGATTACCATGAGGTCTCCATTGTTGTTGATTCGGGCCTTGAGAGTTATTTCTTTGCCCTTGGAAGTTGTTCACATATTGTACTTCCTCCTCTTGGTCATTGTAAGATTCATCGTGATCGAACCCACTATCTTCTTGCACATAATGTTCAGCACAGTTTTGCACTTAAGGACCCTTTTGAATTCTCTTGTTTACCATCATATTTACACCCTCAATTGCATTTACTTGCTTAGGACCTTGAACTTGTTGAAGTTGAGCTTTGGCTAATTGATTCATTATAGTGGTCAACTCGAAAATTGTTTTCTTGTGATCATGCAATTCTTTATGTAGGTGAATCATATTCTGATTACCTTGAGGAACATTTTCTCTACTTTGCCATGTCGGTGAAGTATATGCCATTTCATCTAAGATCTCACAAGCTTCGGCATATGGTGTTGTCATGAAATTTTCACCGGCAAGTTGGTTACCCACGCATTGATTGGTAGTATTGACCCCCCTATAGAAAGTTTGTTGAATCATAGCCTCTGTTATGTCATTGTTCGAGCACTCTTTCACCATAGTTAGGTACCTCTCCCATATCTTACACAAAGGCTCATTGGGTTCTTGTTTGAATGCTAGAATCTAGTCTCTAAGAGTAGCCATATACCTTGGATAAACAAACTTGGCAATGAATTTCTTCGCCAATTCAACCCATGTATGGATGGAATGGTTTGGCAACCTTTCCAACCAATTCAAGGCTTTCCCCCGTAGTGAAAAAGGACATAGCCTCAACTATAAAGCATCCTCAGAGACGTTTGTCTGTTTACTCCCCCAGCAAGTGTCCACAAATCCTTTCAAGTTTTTGTACGCATTTTGATTCGGAGCCCCGGTGAAGAATCCCCGTTGCTCTAGCAATGTGAGCATAACATTTGTGATTTGAAAGTTGCCCACCCTAATGCGGGGCGGGACTATGGCACTTGCATACCCCTCATTCGGCAACACCCGGTATGGAGCCGCTCTTGGTGGAGGTGGGGGTGGAACGGGAACGTTGTCTTGAGGCGGTCGGCCTCGTCTATTTGCTTAAGGTTCAGAAGGAACCTCTTCAACTTGGACATCTTCCACGTCCACATCCCCCAAAGGCATGTTTACGAGAGGATCATTGTTGTTAAGAGCCATTGTTTCACCTACAATTGTTTCACCAAATATATTAGTAACTTGGAAGTAAAATAAGATAATTCACATACAAAATCAAATATATAGCTAAATCCATCTTTTACACTCCCCAGCAACGGCGCCAAAAATTGATGTCGCCCAAGTCACACCTCAAATTGGGGGTGTGAAGCGGCCGATTGCAATAATAATACCCAACTGGGAGTCGGGATCGAAGCCATAGGGAGCATAGATGGGATTAGGTATGTATTCGGACTAAGTGCGTAAAGTGTCTAAGATGCACTTCCACAAACAGTATTTCGACTCTACTTCTAAATTATGCTACGGTTTGCAAATGTAAAGCTTGAGAATAATATTTTTGGTGTTGTTTTTCAAGCATGTAAAAGTTCTAGGGCTATGACTTCCACCTAGGTATTTTCCTAACGGGTTGTGGGCTTTAGAGCGGGTTTTGTTGGTCGGGGTGTATTATATCAATCAACACACAATTATCCACTCAATTACCTCTCGGTAAGAGAGTGGTTTTGTCCAATTTGGCTTTCTCAAGTCTAAATGAGTATTGAACTAAACAGTTGACAAATTGCTCAAGTCGAGTTTTACTATCTCTAGGTTCAACCCTTTAATTTGGAATATCAATCTCTTGATTTCATCCCAAACTCTTGTTATCCAAGTTTTTCTAGACCAAGTCTCTTTTTCTAAAGTTGAGACCAAATCAAATAGGCTTGAACCAATATTTGCAACCATTAATTCTATAATTATTGCAAGAACTAGGCTAAATAATACACACTCAATCATAAACAAGTCCTAAATCAAACACCCATTAGGTTCTCACACTAGGGTTGGGTCACAACCCTAGCAAGAAATTTAGCTACTCATAGAGGGTAATGAAGAAAATAAAGAAGAAAAGATGATTGAACTCATATTTAATGACAAATAGATGAAAATCCAATGTAAAATTGATAAGTTATGATAATGTTTCCTAAAACAGTAAAGAAAAACGGCTACCAGCTTTCAGATATTCCAAAACTTGACCTAATTTTGCGCAAGTAGTCTATTTATACAAAGCTGGAATTTTCAGACAAAATTTTCCTTTTGGAGGTTCTACGGCCGCACAATTCTGTGTGCGGTCCGCACTTTGTTGCAGCTCTTGACATGAGTGATTTTTGCGGCCGCACTTCTTGAGTTCTGCGGACCGCACAATTATGGGTGCGGCCGCACATCTTGAGTTCTACGGACCGCACAATTCTAGGTGTGGCTGCACATTTGATTTCTGCGGCCACACAATTATAGTGCGGTCCGCAGATATTGATTGTCTTGAATTCCCAACTCTCTGAAACTTGACTTATACGGCCGCACAATTAATGTGCGGTCCGCACATTGCATTGCAGCACTGCCAAATTTTCTTCTTGTTTTGCGAGTGCAGACAGAATTCTGCGGTCCGCACTTTAGCCCTTTCTGCTTGATTTTTGTTCTTGTTCAAAATCACTCCTTCTTGAGTTGAATTTCATCCCTTTGACTCATTTTTCAATACTCCTGCAAGTAAGCATATTTCATCAGTTTTCAGGAATACCTTTCATCATTTTTGAATTAAAACGAAAGTTACAAGGCGCAAATAAGTAGTCAAAATCCGCACTTATCAGCGACTCTCTCTCTATCTATATTTTTCCTCTCTACTTTCTATTCCACTCACCAATTGACTGACGATGGCAAACGGTGGTTAACGACGGCGGCAAATGGTAGTTAACGACGGCGGGCATCAGTGCACAGATCTATGTAATCCCCTCTTTTCAGTTAGTTTCTCTCATTCTTATAACCTAGACACTTTGTGGGTTTAGTCATCTAATAATGATTTGAATTTCTTAATAATAATTTCACTTGCAATGGTATTTATTAGTTAAATAAGTAAAAAATATTATGTAATTTTGTTTTATTAATAGCTATTTTGTTGAAGGTTTGATGTATTCGATATAATTCGGTTTGGCTTTCATGGGATAAATATCTGTCAGAAAAACACAAAACTATACCAGTTAGAGAGTAAAAACTTTAATTTTTAGCAATTTGATTTGATCCAAGAACAAAAATAACCTAAAATTCTCAATTCAATTCACCAACTGTTTTTCCCTCCTCGATATTTTTCGTTCTTTTCCTCTTTAGTAGTTACCTTAGATTATTCGTTTACTTCTTTTTTTGCCTCAAACAGAAAAACATTAGGATTTAAAAAGAAAATAAATCATACAGATCCATCTTGTTTATAGGAATAATTTTCTGATTTATAAGAATAATGTTCGTTAGCCTCTTATCATTTAATTGAGTCGTAGTCATTTAATCGGGCCACCTTACAGAAGAAAATAAGCAAACAACAAGTGAGACAAAGAACAAAAACAAGCTTTACTTCTGAGGTCTTAAAGTTGGTGCCTGCCCCGATTATTTGGACTCCTCTTCGTAGTAGTATAACACGTAAACCTTTTCCTAAACACACTCACAACTTTGTAAAGGTTAAACCTATAAGATTCCTAACTGCCAACTTCATTATTTTACAAGGAGTTGGACACTAGTTGAATGAGTCTGATACACACTTACTTTCACTTACTCTTGTAGTGTTTTTAGATTCAAAGAGTGCTTGTAGATGTATGGGTCTGTTGTAATACACACTTACATGGTAGCCTTAGATTAATTAATACTTCCTCAATCTATATTTAACAATATTTCAATAATAATTAAAGCTTACCACTTCTCTAATTGTCATTGATACATGAAACAGACTCTTCAAATCATCATGATCAACTCCACACACTATCCTTATCTGCATAATTTATAATGAAAGGAACATATCTCTTTCAGCAAAACTAAGTTCACATCTCCTAAATTATACTTTAAAATATATCTTAACAAGGAAAAAGTTACAATCTTGAACAATTGGCATAAATATAGAAGAGACACACATAACAATCTTGAACATTATTAATGTTGTAAGAGAGAAATAATGGAGACGAATGGGCGAGTATGGCAAATTTTGACAAGTTGCAAAGTTTAATGGAGAAACTTATGAGCATACCTCAATTTGGTCCTCAGAATGTCGAGGATGACGAGGATGATGAGCTTTAATTTGTTTTGATGTTTAAGACATTATTGTTTGTTGTGGTTGGATGTTTAGACTTGGTAAATGTCTAGACTTGATTGAATGCTGATGTTTGGCTAAAAATTCATATTTTTGCATGTAATATTCCTTGCATTATGCCTTGATTTTGTTAACTGTGGTGTGAATATTTGTGACTCGAGCTTAATAATAGTATTTATATGTGTAGGAGTCAATTGAAAGTGATTTAGAAAGTTTGCATGCAAAGTAAAGTACAAACGGAAGAACTTGGAGGAAGTATAAGTTTGGTGCCCAGGTCTCGGATAGCGAAGCGAGGTTCACTTTGCTAGATCGGGACCAGAGCAGAAGAAACCAGAAAAGTCCCGGACAACGAAGCGAGGTTCACTTAACCAAATCGGGATTGGAGCAGAAAAATCAACTTCTCCAACCCGAATTAGGAGAAGCCCAATTCGCCTCATACAAACCCTAGTCGCTATAAATAAATCAAAAATGTGCTTTTG